>NC_135233.1:505672786-507031120 GCF_051348905.1 Ranitomeya variabilis
ATATATCTCATCTCAAAATAAATAAGCCTTATATGTAGCCTTTTAGGGATTATAATGTGTCGCAGTTACCTCGTCCTTTCCAATTTGTTGGTTTGATTACCATCAAAAACCAAGATGTAACTCAAGGGCTTACCATCAAAGTTCATTCATTTGAGTCATACTGACTAAATGTAGATGCCTTCAGGTAAATATACATTATATATATCTTTGTCATACATCAAATCAGTACTTGAGTCTTATGTCTTAGACTTTTAGTTTCAACTTGTCTTGAGGGCTTTAACTTTAAGGAAGGGTTTGAGGTAAAATTAAAAAAATCCCAGACGTTTTGAAGTTGTTAATACACGTAGTCGGCATGTGTCATAGTTTCCAAAAATCTTCAGAGAAGTATGAAAAGTCAGTGTCTGTGGGTTTTCAAGATTCCTCAAAAGTCCTTTCTTCATTTGCATTGGGAAAATTACAAAAGCCATCCGTAACTTCTTCCAGCCGTGACAAACCTGACAGTCTACTTTATGAACACATCAGCAAGTTCATGTTATTCTAGATTAATTACAAACATAACCTCGGAGAAAACTGGCTGTTGGGAATTTGTCTACATGGCAAATTTGGGGGTTTTCTTTCCATTCAATTTTTCTTGGAACTTCTGTCATCTACAGTATTCCTGGTACTGAGGTTCTGGTTTACTTTTCTTGTCATTATTAAAATAAATTAGTCTTTGCCTCCGAATATGAGTCAATAATTTATACTGGAGAGTAAAGGTTCTTCCAATTAGATTTACTGTGCTATGCTCTGAAGGCAGTCTGTGGCAAGTGTACTTCCCATGAAGCTTCTTACCATGTGGTCTGACTTTCGGCCCCTTTAGTATTTAGAGAGAGTTCTCATTCTTTCCTTTCACAAAATGTCACACTTCTTCCACACTGATGTCTGCATTGCTTCATTTGCACCTCCAACTTTCTGCCCTTTTTAAAAATCAGTATGGCCTCGGTAGTTACGATCAAGAACTAATAAAGCTGGACATGTAAGCATCAGTGAGCACTAAGAATATATATTAAGTGTTACAGATGTAAATTAATTATGTTGCAAGAACTAAAATTAGATTGGGACAAAACATTTTTTTTCTTTGGGTTACGGTTGATCGCTCCCCATCCAAACAAATATTGTTATGTTGGTTTATGTGATGCACAAAATAGAGATACCTCTGCCCTTCAACAAGTGCACAGAGTGACGTCTTGGTTATGCCCTTTATTGTCCCCTTTAATAGCACATATCAGATTAGTTATTTGAATAGAGTAATCATGAGACCCCCCTTAGCAAGTAATGAGTGTGCTGTGTGATGGCTCATAGGAAGAAGGCAGGAAAACACGAGATGCTGGTGGATGGCGTCCAGTGGTTTTTAAGTGGGAAATTGACTCAACTGAGACTGGCTTCATTTCTCCTGCTTTTGTACTTTTCTTCTTTGGAAAATGTATTCACATGGCACTAAATTACTTTTGACTTATTTTTTAGAATGTTAGATTCCGCAGCTGAAGGCTACCAACCATACTACAATGTAACAGTTAAAAATATGGAGAAGATAACCACAGGCTCTTCTGAGAAGTTCACACGTTTCCAGGATAAATTAATCTTTTTTTATTGTTAACACTGTACACTGTACTGTACTGATGTCTTCATCATGCCAGAATATAAATAGGAGGAAAACATGGAAATGCAAGGTCAAAGTGTAATCATGGTAATGGGAGAATCAAATGTGATGCAACAAAATAGCAACTGGATCTGTTTTTTGTATTGAGTTCTGCAGGAAAGTAATCATAACCATGGTCATCCTCACATATAAAAACTGAACCTTTACAAACAGAACATAAACGGATATGAAAAGGAAACCAAAGTGTACATCCATTTTTGCTATGCTTGTAGTGGGTCCTGTCATTTTATATTTGATCCATTGATGTCCAACATACCTTGCTTACTCGACTGATCTCCAGGACACCTTGCTTACTCTGACTGATCACCAGCATGCCTAGCTTACTCTGACTGATCTCCAACACACCTTGCTTACTCTGACTGATCACCAGCACGCCTAGCATACTCTGACTGATTTCCAGCCCATCTAGCTTACTTTGACTGATCTCTAACACACCTTGTTTACTCTGACTAATCTCCATCACAACTAGCTCATTCTGACTGAACACCAGCACACCATGCGTACCCTGACTGATCTCCAGCCCACCTAGCTTACTCTGACTGATCTCCAACACACCTTGCTTACTTGCTTCCCCTTGAAAAAGCTAACACTTTGGAAGGTGAAACGCGCGTCAGGGATGCCTGCTGGTAGGATCCGACCCGGTGCACATTGCCCTTTTGCATTCTATTGGTAAGCGCCGCTCCTTATTATTATTATCCTAGGCTGTGGGATACTTTTCACCCATGGGCTGATTTCTATAGTGTACTGATGGTTGCTTTCCTCTCTGGTACTATGTATGAAACATATACAGTGGCAGTTTGCTCCGGTGGATGCTCACCTTCTTTGTAACCATCCTTTCTCATTATATTATGTATTAATCTATTATGCACTTTATGCTTGTTAAATTTAATAAAATGTATCTATTTTTCACTACCTCTACGCTCCGTTGGTACTCCTTTTTCTTGGTACCTTGCTTACTCTGCCTGATCTCCTGCATCCTTAGCTTACTCTGCCTGATCTCCTGCATCCTTAGCTTACTCTGACTGATCTCCAGCATCCTTAGCTTACTCTGACTGATCTCCAGTATACTTGCATACCCTAACTAATATCCAGCCCACCTAGCGTACTCTGACTGATCTCCAGCATGACTAGCTTACTCTGACTGATCTCCAGGACACCTTGCTTACTCTGACTGATCACCAGCATCCTTCGCTTACTCTGACTGATGTCCAGGCCATCTAGCTTACTTTGACTGATCTCACACCTTATTTACTCTAACTAATCTCCATCACAACTAGCTCATTCTGACTGAACACCAGCACATCTAGCTTACTCTGACTGATCTCCAGCATGACTAGCTTACTCTGACTTATCTCCAGTGTACTTGCTTACTTACTCAGTGTACTTACTCTGACTGATTTCCTGTACCCTTTTCTTGGTCTGACTTATCTCTAGCACATCTTGCTTACTATGACTGATCTCCAGCACAACTCATCCTAATTGGTTGCCTTGCCAGCATTATGATGAAGGATTTTCCTCTCCTGTTTTGACAATATGCTACATATGTTTCTATATGTGCTTCTTTTGAGACATTTGATGCAATCTATTCATCCTCCATGACTGTATGAAAATGTTATTTATTTTTTGGCCATAATTAAAACATTTTTATTCAACATGAAATGTGATACTACCATTTCCATGATTAAACCTCAACCCTGCATTCCCTTCCTTTTCTCCTATTTATAGTCCCTTGTGCTTGCTATAATATGTGGCCTGGGGAAGGCATCGGTACTAGGCAGAAACGTATAACTACTATTTTCCTTTAACGGTAACAATAAAATAAGGTTGTATCTATTCTGGAAATATTTTTGGATTTCTCAGAAGTGTGAGAGAGATGAGTATGTTATAAGCATATCTCTAAAAGGTGAGCTAATTACATGTCACTTTATGTAGAAAAAACTTTTTTAAGGGTTCTCTGCAATATGGGGGACTTTGTTTCTTTTTCTCTGCTGTAGAATTAACCATACTAGAATGTAATTTCCTTGGAATCAACAGGGGTCCATTTTATCAATGGCACTGACATGTGTAAAGCTCTAAAAAAAAAGCTCTCATATATCCTAAAATCTTAACAGATGCATACAACTGATTTTTCCATGACAGGGAAAGTTCTCCCAAGTTGCAGTTACAACGCTACATGTGGAAACATGAAAGCTTCTCTAAGACAAACAAGTATAAACTGCTCTCTGGAATCATAAAATATATTCCTAGTATTTGCTTTTCTATGCAAATGTAAATGAGCAATAATCAGCATATGTTTCATCACAGAGTAAATTGTATATAGATATATTTTATATGTATGGCGTTTGATGAACCACCAAGCAGTGACACAATTTAGATCATGTAAATGGATACAATCTTCATAAAAAGGAATTGCGTGCATTTTTTTATACCTCTAAGGGTATGTTCCCAAGGTCAGTAAGCTCTGTGGGTTTGGCGCTGCGTACATCCGCAGCATTCAACCCACAGCGGCCAGAAGTTACAGCATAGTGGATGGGATTTCACATCATGCAGCGCATCTTTTCAGACCGCAGCATGTCAATTTATCTTGCGGAGAGGTTCAGTCTCCACAAGATAACTTTCCCATCCAATGTATTGGGCACGGTGATTCCGCACAGTTCAATGAACACATGCGTATCACCTGGGTTCAAAAGCCGGCAGTGCTTTGGAAGCAGCGAACATGTGTTTTTTGACTGTGGCAACATACCCTGATTTGTATATTTTGCAAAGGGTAAATTCTCATTGACATTTTGGAAGTAGTAATTAATTAAAGCAAAATACGTGTTGATTTGCTGAAAAAAGTTGGTGTATCGTTTCCCACTGGCAATACAATTCTGTTGTATCTGAGTTCAGTTTGCTGACAAAAACATCAACAGGAACCATGAGGATTTTTGACAACTGTTATATATGTCTTAGCTCCATTTTTTTTTTTTTTGAGCTTTCCCATTGACTTCTTTTTCAAATAATTTTGATTAACTTTTTAACATAAAGGGAAGATAAGGGATAGAAGGCAAGGGATAACAGGGAGGGGAAAGGAAAAACCCCATGCAATATGGGCAAAGGGAAAGAAAAGAGACAGGCATACATACAGACATCTCTGTTGGTTAACAATACTGCTTAAAATAGAAATCTTACATGTATACATTTACTTGTGATGCCAATTTAAATATTACTCCTGAAAATAAAATCATAAAACTTAAACAATACAAGTATACAACATCATATATTGCCAAGATAAGTTGCTAAGTGTCTGCTTCTCAAACTAAAATTCAGAATTATGTCATGTAAACCTGCCCAGTCCGGATCACCCTATGTGACCCTAAGAGCAACTGGAGGGCAGTGTCCGGTTCAGTTTCAGTAAGAAAAGCAAGTGGACTATATAACTTTTTCAAATAGGGTATGCATCTGGTGTGCCCAGAGAGAAGGCATCGGAAGGAATTGTAGTAAATGATGGTCTCCTTCTTTTTGAGAAGTTCATTCCCTCTTCCAGAGTTGAGAGGATGTACTCTTTTGAGGCAAGTTTCACTCGTAGGTTGGAAGCTTTTGTCCACTGGTAGCGAACTCCGGCCTGTATGAGTTCCCAAGTGGATGTCTTAGCTCCATTTTAAATGAAAGTCATGAGAACAATGTGGCACTGTATAACAACTGCACTGGAAGACTACATGTCCTATCAAATAACTTTTCAAAATGAGCTTTCATGTTTGTACATGAGGAATAACACAATTAATGGCTATGATATCATTTATCTACCACATTTTCACCAGTTTTTCCTTTGCAGGCTATAACACTTATTTTCACTTGTCTCTGACAATGGGTGTAGACTAGCTCCAATGATGTCTCCCATACACAATACACCCAGATGTAGCAGAAGCAGTAGAACAAGGAGAACATTATGAGGCAGCACTGAGTAGTGTAGCTGTGAATCCAACACTAGAGTAAGATAAACACTTACTAGAAAGCAGCAGCACAATCTGTTGCTCTGCCATTCTCTGCTGTTTCCTCAGATTACGCTGTCTCGTTAGCGACAAAAAAGACAAATCATAAACTGTAAAGTGTATCATGAATCAATTTCTTGATATGTTATATTTTTTCTGGTTTTCTTACCTATGTATATGCCTTGATTTGGAACATTGGAATTTAATCTATTCTTTACAATGGTTTAGTGATCTAAATGCTTAGAATTTGAAAATACACATGTGGGTAGAAATCTTGAAGACGAGAAACATTAAAGGGGTTTCCGACCAACAAAGTACTCTTTTATCAATAAATGTTGGAATAATCATAAGTTCCACAAATGGATCTGTTAAAAAAGTCCCTCTGCTGAGATAATGTTATAAATGTGCCTCTGCTGTGTTCTGTGTAATGGCCGTGTCTGGCCGTGCAGGAACATGGTTTGATCATACCACATCTCCTGGGCAGGTGAGGAAGTAAAAGAGTATACAGACAGGACAGTATGGGATCACAGCTGCTGGTTTTTGTAAGAAAAAACATTTTTCTGCCTGTTTAAAAACTTATTTTTCGTCACGGAAAGAATCAGCTGTGATCCGTGCTGTAATATCTGTAAACTTCTTATTTTTTTCTCTAAGACCTGTTAATTAAAATGCTCATGGGACAACCCCTGTAACTTACATGACTCCTACATCAACATATATTCATCATTGTAATATACAAGGAGCAAGCATGTTTGTCATATAGGGTGCGCATATATATATATACAGTTAGGTCCATATGTATTTGGACAGACACAACATTTTTCTAATTTTGGTTATAGACATTACCACAATGAATTTTATACAAAACCATTCAGATGCAGTTGAAGTTCAGACTTTCAGCTTTCATTTGAGGGTATCCGCATTAAAATTGGATGAAAGGTTTAGGAGTTTCAGCTCCTTAACATATGCCACCCTGTTTTTAAAGGGACCAAAAGTAATTGGACAATTGACTCCAAGGCTATTTCATGGACAGGTGTGGGCAATCCCTTCGTTATGTCATTCTCAATTAAGCAGGTAAAAGGCCTGGAGATGATTTGAGGTGTGGTGCTTGCATTTGGAAGGTTTTGCTGTGAAGTAAACATGCGGTCAAAGGAGCTCTCCATGCAGGTGAAACAAGCCATCCTTAAGCTGCGAAAACAGAAAAAACCCATCCGAGAAATTGCTACAATATTAGGAGTGGCATTATCTACAGTTTGGTACATCCTGAGAAAGAAAGAAAGCACTGGTGAACTCATCAATGCAAAAAGACCTGAGCGCCCACGGAAGACAACAGTGGTGGATGATCGCAGAATAATCTCCATGGTGAAGAGAAACCACTTCACAACAGCCAACCAATTGAACAACACTCTCCAGGAGGTAGGCGTATCAATATCCAAATCTACCATAAAGAGAAGACTGCATGAAAGTAAATACAGAGGGTTCACTGCACGGTGCAAGTCACTCATAAGCATCAAGAATAAAATGGCTATACTGGACTTTGCTAAAAAACGTCTAAAAAAGCCAGCACAGTTCTGGAAGAACATTCTTTGGACAGATGAAACCAAGATCAACCTCTACCAGAATGATGGAAAGAGAAAAGTATGGCGAAGGTGTGGTACAGCTCATGATCCAAAGCATACCACATCATCTGTAAAACCCGGCGGAGGCAGTGTGATGGCTTGGGCATGTATGGCTGCCAGTGGCACTGGGTCACTAGTGTTTATTGATGATGTGACACAGGACAGAAGCAGCCGAATGAATTCTGAGGTATTCCGAGACATACGGTGTGCTCAGATCCAGCCAAATGCAGCAAAACTCATTGGTCGTTGTTTCATACTACAGATGGACAATGACCCAAAACATAAAGCCAAAGCAACCCAGGAGTTTATTAAAGCAAAGAAGTGGAATGTTCTTGAATGGCCAAGTCAGTCACCTGATCTCAACCCAATTGAGCATGCGTTTCACTTGTTAAAGACTAAACTTCAGACAGAAAGGCCCACAAACAAACAGCAACTGAAAACCACCGCAGTGAAGGCCTGGCAGAGCATCAAAAAGGAGGAAACACAGCATCTGGTGATGTCCATGAGTTCTAGACATCAGGCAGTCATTGCCAACAAAGGGTTTTCAACCAAGTACTACAAATGAACATTTTATTTAAAATTATTGAATCTGTCCAATTACTTCTGGTCCCTTTAAAAACAGGGTGGCAAATGTTAAGGAGCTGAAACTCCTAAACCCTTCATCCAATTTTAATGTGGAAACCCTCAAATGAAAGCTGAAAGTCTGAACTTCAACTGCATCTGAATTGTTTTGTTTAAAATTCATTGTGGTAATGTCTATGACCAAAATTAGAAAAATGATGTCTCTGTCCAAATATATATGGACCTAACTGTATATATATATATATATATATATATATATATATATATATATATATATATATATATATATATATATATACACATACAGGTCCTTCTCAAAAAATTAGCATATAGTGTTAAATTTCATTATTTACCATAATGTAATGATTACAATTAAACTTTCATATACTATAGATTCATTATCCACCAACTGAAATTTGTCAGGTCTTTTATTGTTTTAATACTGATGATTTTGGCATACAACTCCTGATAACCCAAAAAACCTGTCTCAATAAATTAGCATATCAAGAAAAGGTTCTCTAAATGACCTATTACCCTAATCTTCTGAATCAACTAATTAACTCTAAACACATGCAAAAGATACCTGAGGCTTTTAAAAACTCCCTGCCTGGTTCATTACTCAAAACCCCCATCATGGGTAAGACTAGCGACCTGACAGATGTCAAGAAGGCCATCATTGACACCCTCAAGCAAGAGGGTAAGACCCAGAAAGAAATTTCTCAACAAATAGGCTGTTCCCAGAGTGCTGTATCAAGGCACCTCAATGGTAAGTCTGTTGGAAGGAAACAATGTGGCAGAAAACGCTGTACAACGAGAAGAGGTGACCGAAACCTGAGGAAGCAGTGGACTGAGTCTGGTGTGGAAACATCCAGAGCCACCGTGCACAGGCGTGTGCAGGAAATGGGCTACAGGTGCCGCATTCCCCAGGTAAAGCCACTTTTGAACCATAAACAGCGGCAGAAGCGCCTGACCTGGGCTACAGAGAAGCAGCACTGGACTGTTGCTAAGTGGTCCCAAGTACTTTTTTCTGATGAAAGCAAATTTTGCATGTCATTCGGAAATCAAGGTGCCAGAGTCTGGAGGAAGACTGGGGGGAAGGAAATGCCAAAATGCCTGAAGTCCAGTGTCAAGTACCCACAGTCAGTGATGGTGTGGGGTGCCATGTCAGCTGCTGGTGTTGGTCCACTGTGTTTCATCAAGGGCAGGGTCAATGCAGCTAGCTATCAGGAGATTTTGGAGCACTTCATGCTTCCATCGGCTGAAATGCTTTATGGAGATGAAGATTTCATTTTTCAGCACGACCTGGCACCTGCTCACAGTGCCAAAACCACTGGTAAATGGTTTACTGACCATGGTATTACTGTGCTCAATTGGCCTGCCAACTCTCCTGACCTGAACCCCATAGAGAATCTGTGGGATATTGTGAAGAGAAAGTTGAGAGACGCAAGACCCAACACTCTGGATGAGCTTAAGGCCGCTATTGAAGCATCCTGGGCCTCAATAACATCTCAGCAGTGTCACAGGCTGATTGCCTCCATGCCACGCCGCATTGAAGCAGTCATTTCTGCCAAAGTATTCCCGACCAAGTATTGAGTGCATAACTGAACATTATTATTTGATGGTTTTT
Organism: Ranitomeya variabilis; assembly: GCF_051348905.1. Classification (NCBI taxonomy): domain Eukaryota; kingdom Metazoa; phylum Chordata; class Amphibia; order Anura; family Dendrobatidae; genus Ranitomeya; species Ranitomeya variabilis. The sequence goes on from NC_135233.1 coordinate 505,682,282, forward strand.
TTGTTTGGTATTAAAAAACACTTTTATTTGATTGGTCGGGTGAAATATGCTAATTTATTGAGACAGGTTTTTAGGGTTATCAGGAGTTGTATGCCAAAATCATCAGTATTAAAACAATAAAAGACCTGACAAATTTCAGTTGGTGGATAATGAATCTATAGTATATGAAAGTTTAATTGTAATCATTACATTATGGTAAATAATGAAATTTAACACTATATGCTAATTTTTTGAGAAGGACCTGTATATATATATATATATATATATATATATATATATATATATATATATTTGGATAGTCACATACAGTAAATAACCAGATATTCCTCTTGCAGAACAACAGTATTGGGGCAACGATCTGAAGATTCCCACAATGTCTTATGAGGACGTGTTGCGCTGTGACCAGACAGCTTTCAAGTGGCTCTGCACACTCCGGAATGTCGGCATCGTGCTGTTGGAAGGAGCCCCTGTGAAACAGGGAGAATTGGTTACACTTGGCAAAAGGATAGGTTACATGAGGCATACTTTTTATGGGTAAGTGTAACCATTGTTTGCTTTTTTATTAGTACCATATTTCTTAAATTACCTGAATGAACCAAAGGAATCAGCTTAGAAGAAAAGTTTCCACTATTTATATGTCTAAGGCCCCCTTCTCATGTCCGTTTTTATGTCACTGTGTGGTCTGTTTTTTTAAGAACTGCAAATACGGACACACACACACCCATTGTATTCATGGGTTGAATACAACGTTCAACATCCTCACATGGTCTGCCTACGATCAGCAAAACCAGGCAGCGCTGACGGGATTTGTAGTCAGTGCCTGCCGTCTCTGAATAGTGCGCATGAAATAAGTAGATACATTTAAAAAACATGCCATGGCTTCTCTCTTATTTTTAATAACCAGCTGAAAGGAAGCAGACAGCTGGGGGCTGGTGTTATTATTGTGGGAAGGTACCCAGCCTATTAATTAAAGTTCTCATGCTGTAAGCACTGACATCCGTATGGTGTCTGCAGGTCACAGGTGGCTTATACAGATATCTATGCCGCTGTGTTGCCATGCTACTGTCAGTGTGTTCCGGCAGCGGTACTGATCGGTCACATTCCTGATGTCACTGCTCAGTAGAACATCTGGATGTACCAAAGTTGGGGATAGTCATGGCACATCTGATAGATTTTACAGGGAAAGACTTTGGATTATAACTTTTTTTATATGGTAATAAATGGGTAAAAGAGTATGGGGAGTGGTTTTTACAAATTAAAGGACTTTTCCCTGTGTGTTTATAACTTTAGACTATGGGGTTAGTAATTGGGGTGTCTTATAGATGACTGTCCATTACTAACCCCTGGGCTTGATGCCAGCTGACATAAACCTAAAACCATTTCCCACTTGCCAACTCACCAGGGCAAGTGGGAAGAGCTGAGGCTAAGAATCATACTTGGCACATCAAATGGATTTATCATTTCTGGGGAAGCTGAGAGCTGGTGTTATTAGTCTGGGAGGAAGCCAATATCCATGACCTCTTCCCAGCCTATTAAGATCAGCCCACGGCTGTCTGTTTAGTCTTTGCTGGTTATTAAAAATTGTCATATTTTTGGGTGGTCCCCCTTTTTAATAACCAGTAAAGGCTACGATGACAGCTATGATATTTTTAGGCTGGGAACCTTTATGGATTTTGGCCCATTCCCAGAATAATAACATCTGCCACCAGCTGTCTGCTTTCCCTCCGCTGGTTAGTAAAAATAAGGGGGATCCCACACCATTTTTTTGTGTTTATTTATTCAACAAAAGCAAGGACAGAACAGTTTCTTTCTATCTATCTATCTATCTATCTATCTATCATGTTCCTCATCGCTATCTATCTCTATCTTTGAACACATTTAATACATAAAACTCTTTAATTTCTATGCTGCATTTGATTCCATATGTGTCACACTGACAGCACACTGACAGCACATGGACACACAGATAAGGACAGCACATGAACACACAGATGTCACAAGGATGTCACATACATACACACGGATGGCACATGGAAGCGCACCACGGATCTCACCAGTACTGTTTTTCTCCAGTACCAGAAACACCAGGATGTGTGAAGGAGGCCTAAGATAAATATTTGTCATAAAAGCTGTTTCTTATTTTTTTTAAAACCTGGAGAAGATTTAGGAATAGCAGTCATTCTCTTTTCATGTAGTTTATTTACAGAGATGTTTGCACAGAATTTCATATTTCTGGGATGAAATAACACATAAATCATCAAGTCTAAAATTCGCAGTAAAGGCATTGGATCTCATACTTGATAAAGAAATGAAGAATCCTTCCAATGTTTCAACTTCCTTGTTACTCTATTTTCTTTTCTTGTTTTATAAAAGTACCCATGTGAGGGCTCTTTCATATGCTCATAATTTGGTTTTACATGCAATTCAGTCTATTCTGTCTCATAAAAGGGCATCACTGACTTCTTCAAGATCAACATAGTCATCTTCTAAAGTGATGATGAGTGGTTATTGTTTACCACTATACTTTTAGTATCTAATTCTCAGTGTCTGATCTCCCTTTATCTGAGATCTCCTTCATCATATGATCATGAGCCTGTCATCTCAGTTAGTCATAGCCAACATAATCACCTGAGTTGACTGGTCACCACCTCCTTCAAGAGCATCTCATCTTCTCTTGATACTGATCATGATGTTTTAAAAACAGGGTGGTATTTTTCTACCCAGGTTAAACTTTTTCCCTTGTTTCTCTGAAAATCCACATTATCCCAATCAAACCTATGGCTGGAAAGAACTGAAGCAATTCATTAAAGACTATCTCCTTACTCCATGACCTATCCACACAGCAAGATTAGCCAGCCCGGGTTCTACTGGTTTCCCTAAAGATACCCTGTCACATTGAATGTGGTGTCTGATTTGCAGCATGTTACAAATAATAATTTGTATATTTTATAGAATTGTATATCATTCATTTATATCTTTGCAGTTTTTATGTTTTGGGGTCCGGTAGAGGGTCTTTTTCAGTAGTTTTTCTCATATAATCTTGCATACAAAGATTGCTATCTATTACTAAGCATGAACGCCCACTGGACTCCTAAGCAGAATTATAGCAGGATGTTAAATTGCACAGAAATATTTTCAATAAAATGTATATCCACCTGCTCTATAACATGCTGCTGACAATAACAACTGCATGTACAACACGACAGGTTCCCTTTAATCCCTTTCTGACATCCGACGTACCATCTTGTCCATGTGGGCTGGGCCCGTCTGACCATAGATGGGATAGTACGTCGAAGCCGATCAGCCAGCGCACGGGTGGTGTGCAGCCGATTGGGGCCGGCTGTCAGCTGATTCTCACAGCTGACACCCGGCACTAAGTACCAGGAGCAGTCACAGACCACTCCTGGCAATTTAACCCCCGGAACACTGTGATCAAACAAGATTGCAGCATTCCGATGGCATATAGAAGCATCGCGCAGGGAGGGGGCTTTCTGCGCTTCCCTCAGAACAATGCGATGAGATTGCGTTGTCCTGAGGGTCTCCATGGAGTCCCCCGGCACCAAGATAGCCATGGGGTCCTTCCAGGTCCTGCAGGTAGGTGGCGACCGCAAGCCTCCTTCACTGCTTGTCAGATCGCTGATCTGATACAGTGCAGTACAAAGTGTTAGATCAGTGATCTAACTTTATATAGTGATGTCCCATCCTGGGACAATGTAAAAAAGTGTAAAAAAAATGTTTTCATGTGTAAAAAAAATTTAAAAAAATTTCCTAAATAAAGAAAAAAAAAAAATTTTTTCCAATAAATCCTTTTCTTTATGTAAATAAAAAAAAGATAAAAGTACACATATTTAATATTGCCATGTCCATAACGACCCGATCTATAAAACTGTCCCACTAGTTAACCCCTTTAGAGAACCCCATAAAAAAATAACAAGGTAAAAAAACAATGCTTTATCATCATACCACCGAACAAAAAGTTGAATAACACGCGATCAAAAAGACGGATATAAATAAGCATGGTACTGCTGAAAATATCATCTTGTCCCGCAAAAAATGAGCCGCAACACAGCATCATCAGGGAAAAAATAAAAAAGTTATAGTTCTCAGAATAAAGCGATGGAAAAATAATTATTTTTATAAACTATTTTTAGTTTTTATTGTATAAAAGCGCCAAAACATAAAAAAAGATATAAATGAGGTATCGCTGTAATTGTACTGATCTGAAGAATAAAACTGCCTATCAATTTTAACAACACGCGGAATGGTATAAACGCCCCCCCAAAAGAAATTCATGAATTGCTGTTTTTTGTTCATTCTGCCTCCCAAAAATTGTAATAAAAAGCGATCAAAAATGTCATGATCCCAAAATGGTGCCAATAAAAACGTCAACTTGTCCCCCAAAAAACAAGACCTCACATGACTCTGTGGGCCAAAATATGGAAAAATTATAGCTCTCAAAACGTGGTGATGCAAAAACTATTTTTAGCGTGTGACAGCTGCCAAACATAAAAACCCACTATAAATAGTAAATCAAACATTCCTTTATCACCCCCTTAGTTAAGGAAAAATAATAAAATAAAAAAATGTTTTTATTTCCATTTTCCCATTAAGGTTAGGGCTAAAGTTAGGGTTATGGTTGGGGCTAGGGTTCTTATTATTATTATTATACATTTTTATAGCGCCATTTATTCCATGGCACTTTACATGTGAACAGGGCAAATATAGACAAGTACAATAAACATGAGTAAAACAAGGCACACACAAGTACAGGAGGAGAGAGGACCCTGCCCGCGAGGGCGCACAGTCTACAGGGGATGGGTGAGGATACACTAGGAGAGGGTAGAGCTGGTTATGCGGTGGTTCAGTAGACTGGGGATCACTGCAGGTTGTAGGCTTGTCAGAAGAGGTGGGTCTTCAGGTTCCTTTTGAAGGTTTCCGTGGTAGGCGAGAGCCTGATGTGTTGGTGTAGAGAGTTCCAGAGTATAAGGAAAGCACGGGAGAAGTTCTTGATACGGTTGTGGGAGGAAGAGGTGAGAGAGGAGAAGAGAAGGAGATCATGAGACGATCGAAGGTTGCGTGTAGGTAGATACCGGAAGACCATGTCACAGATGTGTGGAGGAGTCAGGTTGTGAATGGCTTTGTATGTCATTGTTAGTATTTTGAACTGTAGCCTCTGGGCAATAGGAAGCCAGTGAAGGGACTGGCAGAGAGGAGAGGCTGGGGAGTAACGGGGAGACAGGTGGATTAGTCGGGCAGCAGAGTTTAGGATGAATTGGAGTAGTGCCAGAGTGCTAGAGGGGAAGCCAGAGAGTAGGACGCTGCAGTAGTCGAGGCGGGAGATGATAAGGGCATGTGCTAGTGTTTTTGTGGTTTCATGGTCAAGGAATGCACGGATCGGGGAAATGTTTTTGAGTTGGAATCGGGAAGAGGAGGCAAGGGCTTGGATATGTGGCTTGAAAGAGAGGGTAGAGTCAAGTATCACCCCGAGGCACAGATCGTGTGGGACCAGGGAAAGTGAGCAGCCATTGACATTGATGGATAGGTCAGGTGGAGGGGTAGAGTGAGGTGGGGGAAAGATGATGAATTCTGCTTTGTCCATGTTCAGTTTTAGAAAACGAGCAGAAAAGAAGGATGAAATAGCAGACAGACTGTGGGATTTGGTCAGTAAGGAAGTGAGGTTGGGTCCAGATAGGTAGATCTGCGTGTCATCAGATGATATTGTAAACCGTGGGATTCTATGAGCTGTCCCAGGCCGAACCGAAGGTGTAGATGGAGAAGAGTAGGGGTCCTAGAACTGAGCCTTGGGGAACACCGACAGTCAGGGGGCGAGATGAGGAGGTGGTGTGGGAGAGGGAGACACTGAATGTCCGGTCTGTTAGATATGATGGGATCCAGGGTAGGGTCAAGTCTGTGATGCCAAGAGATAAGAGAATCTGTAACAGGAGGGAGTGGTCCATAGTGTCGAAGGCAGAGGACAGGTCCAGGAGGAGGAGGACAGAGTAGTGTCACTTGCTCTTGGTGGTTAGTAGGTCATTGGTCACTTTAGTTAGGGCAGTTTCAGTTGAGTGATGTGGTCAGAAGCCAGATTGTAACTGGTCAAAGAGGGAGCAGGAGGAGAGGTGGGAGGACAGTTCAAGATGGACATGCTGTTCCAGTAGTTTTGAGGCGTAAGGGAGAAGGGATATTGGGCGATAGCTGTACACAGAGGATGGGTCGAGGGAGGGTTTTTTGAGGATAGGTTTCATTGATTGATCATTGATGCATGATTGAAGGATGAGGGGAAGACACCGTTTGTAAGTGAGAGGTTAGAAGAGTTGTGTTAGGGTTGGGATGAAGACTTTTGCAAGGTTAGGGATGAGGTGGGACGGGAGCGGGTCAAGCGTGCAAGTGGTGAGATGTGATCTTGACAGAAGGATGGAGAGCTGATCGTCTGTCATAGTGGAGAAACTGGCTTTTTAACAGGGCTGAGAAGTCAAGAGGAGGGGCATTGGGGGCTGCGGGCCAAAGCTTTGTCTGATGTTATCGATCTTCTGCTTAAAGAAAGAAACAAATTCTTCAACAGAAATGAGAGGGGATGGAGGAGATGCTGTTAGGACAGAGTGTTGAAGTGTTGAAGAGCTGTTTAGGGTTGTGAGTCAGAGAGGATATGAGAGATGAGAAGTATGTTTGTTTTGCGGCAGTGAGCATGGACTTGAAGCTGGTGATGGACGATTTGTATGCAGTGAAATGCTCAGCAGAACGAGATCTCTTCCATCTCCGTTCAGCAACCCTGGAAGCCCATCTCAGTTCTTTGGTCAGGCTAGTTAGCCAGGGCTGCCTGTTGATTCTACAAGTTTTGCTATGCATGAGCGGGGTGGCCAAATCGAGGGTTGGGGCTAAAGTTAGGGTTGGGGCTAAAGTTAGGGTTAGGGCTAAAGTTAGGGTTGGGGCGTAAGTTAGGGTTAGGGTTTGGACTAGGATTAGGGTTGGGATTATGTTTATGGTTGGGATTAGGGTTAGGGTTGGGATTAGGTCTAGAGGTGTGTCAGGGTTAGGGGTGTGGTTAGGGTTATGGTTGGGATTAGGGTTAGGGGTGTCTTGGGCTTAGGGTTGTGGTTAGGGTTGGGATTAGGGTTAGGGGTGTGCTGAGGTTTGGGTTGGAGTTAGAATTGTGGGGTTTCCACAGTTTAGGCACATCAGGGGCTCTCCAAACGCGACATTGTGTCCGATCTCAATTCTAGCCAATTTTGCATTTAAAGTCAATCTGCACTCCTTCCCTTCCCACCTCTGCCATGCGCCCAAATAGTGGTTTACCCACACATATGGGGTATCAGTGTACTCAGGACAATTTGCACAACAACTTATATTGGGTCCAATTTCTCCTGTTACCCTTGAGAAAATAAAAAATTGGGGCGAAAAGATCATTTTTGTGAAAAAAATATGATTTTTAATTTTTACGTCTCTACATTAAAAATTTCAGTGAAGCACTTGGGGGTTCAAAGTACTCACCACACATCTAGATAAGTTTCTTAAGGGAACTACTTTCCAAAATGGTGTTACTTGTGGAGGGTTTCCACTGTTTAGGCACATCAGGAGCTCTCCAAATGCGACATGGCGTCCGATCTCAATTCCAGCCAATTTTTCATTGAAAAGTCAAACGTCGCTCCTTCCCTTCCGAGCTCTGCCGTGTGCCCAAACAGTGGTTTACCCCCACATGTAGGGTATCGGCACACTCAGGACAAATTGCAAAACAACTTTTGGGTCTAATTTCTCCTGTTACCCTTGGGAAAATTAAAAATTGGGGGCGAAAAGTTCATAAGTCCTCACCACACATCTAGATAAGTTCCTTAGGGGGTCTACTTTCCAAAATGGTGTCACTTGTGGAGGGTTTCCAGTGTTTAGGCACATCAGGGGCTCTCCAAATGCGACATGGTGTCCGATCTCAATTCCAGACAATTTTGCATTGAAAAGTCAAACGACGCTCCTTCCCTTCCGAGCTCTGCCATGCGCGCACACAGTGGTTTACATTAGCATGCTCAGGACAAATTGCTCAACAACTTTAGGGGTCCAATTTCTCCTGATACCCTTGGTAAAATAAAACAAATTGCAACTGAAGTACATTTTTTGTGAAAAAATTTAAATGCTAATTTTTTTTAAACATTCCAAAAATTCCTGTGAAGCACCTGAAGGGTTAATAAACTTTTTCAATTTTGTTTTGAGCACCTTGAGGCATGCAGTTTTTAGAATGGTATCACTTTTGGGTATTTTCTATCATATAGACTTTTAACCCTTATAACTCCTTAACAAAAAAAAAATTTGGTTCCAAAATAGTGCAGATGTAAAGTAGACATGTGGGAACTGTTACTTGTTAAGTATTTTGTGTGACATATCTGTGTGATTTAAGGGCATGAAAATTCAAATTTGGAAAAAATTTGCCAAATTTCCGTTCTTTTCACAAATAAACGCAAGTCATATCAAATAAATTTTACCACTATCATGAAGTACAATATGTCAGAATCACAGGATCTGTTGAAGCATTCCAGAGTTACAACCTCATCAATGGACAGTGGTAAGAATTGTAAAAATTGGCCTGGTCATTAACATGCAAACCACCCATGGGGTAAAGGGGTGAAATGGGAATTTTTATTTAATTTTCTTTACTTCATAGCCTTCCTTTATGTAAAAAAAAGGAACAAGGTTAGTTGCTCCACTGCTGCCTCAGTGCTGAAATTCCAGCACTACTCCTGGTCTTTGTTGATATGAGTGCAGTGGTGAAATAATGCTGCAGCTAATCACTGGGCTCAGTAGTCTCATGCTATCTACTTCAGCCTCACTGTTGAGCCTAGTGATTAGCTGCAGCGGTCGTATGATGTTGTTGTTATATCACCACTGCAGCCATATCAGCAAAGACATGTGATAGCAGCACGAAGATAGGAATGGATTGGGAGGGGGTAAGTACAGCCAGAATGATAAAAGATAAAATACCCCTTTAACGGGAATCTACTACCAGGTTTTTGCTATGCAATCTGAGAAATAATAATGTAGGGACAGTGACCCTGATACCAGCGATGTATTAATCTGTCTATATAATCGTCTAAGGATCACTTCCGTCTGTTTGTCTGTCACAGAAATCCCGCGTCGCTGATTGGTCGCGGCCGGCCGGCCGCGACCAATCAGCGACGGCCACAGTCCGGCCGCAAATTCGCCCTTCCCTACTCCCCTCCAGTCAGTGCCCCCTCCCTACTCCCCTCCAGTCAGTGCCCCATAGCATTTTAGCAGTCCGTTTAATGAACTGCATTACACTGCGGCATAACGCGGTGTAACGCAGTCCGTTAACGCTGCTGTTAACCCTGTGTGACCAACTATTTACTATTGATGCTGCCTATGCAGATCTAATGTTAAATATAATTTAAAAAAATCATTATATTCTCACCTTCCGGCACCTTTCCTGCTCCTCACCATGCTCCGGTCCCAAGAATGCATTGCGGCAATGACCGGATATGACGTAAAAGTCTTGCAAGACCGCTACATCATCACATGTTATTGCCGCAATGCATTCTTGGGACCAGAGCATTACGAGGAGCATCGCTAAAAGCGATCCGTGGCGTCCGGAAGGTGAGTATATAACTATTCCTTATTTTAATTCTTTTTTTAACAGAAATATGGTGCCCACATTTCTATATGCTATGTGGGCTGTGTTAGATACTATGTGGGCTGTGTTATATACTGCATGGGCTGTGTTATATACTGCATGGCCTGTGTTATATACTACGTCTCTGTGCTATATACTACGTGGGCTGTGCTATATACTATGTGTCTGTGCAAAATACTACTTGGCTGGGCAATATACTACATGACTGTGCTATATACTACGTGGCTGTATTATATACTATGTGGGCTGTGTTATATACTACGTGGGCTGTGCTATATACAGTACTATGTGGGCTGTGTTATATACTACGTGGGCGGTGCTGTATACTACATGGGCTGTGCAATATACTACGTGGGCTGTGTTGTATACTACATGGGCTGTGTTATATACTACGTGGCTATGCTATACACTGCGTGGCCTGTGCTATATACTACATGGGCAGTGTTATATACTACGTGGTCTGTGTTATATACTATGTGGGCTGTGCTATATACTACGTGACTGTAATATACTGCGTGGGCTGTGTTATATACTACGTGGGCTGTGTTATATACTACGTGGGCTGTGTTATATACTATGTTGGCTGTGCTATATACTACGTGACTGTGTAATATACTGCGTGGGCTGTGTTATATACTACGTGGGCTGTGCTATATACTACTATACCTATTCTAGAATACTCGATGCGTTAGAATCGGGCCACCATCTAGTAAGGGTATGTTCACAATTTGCATTTTTACCTTGAAAAGCAACTTCATAACTGCAGCATGCCATTTTTCAGAGTTTTTGCTTTTTTTTTTTAAACCGTTTCAAATGACTGGGAAAAATGCATAAAAAGCATTAAAAACATGCAAAAACCTGTGTATTTTATTCAGCATTTTTCCTGCCAATACAGTATTTGCAAAAAAAATTGTGCAATTACTGAATGTGTGCAGCTACTCTAAGGATAGTTTCACACTAGCATTTAGCCGGGCTGCGGTGGGATGCGGACTTCCTCCCTGAATCCCCACCCACTGCCGTGCCTTTTCATTCAACTCCGGCTACGGCTGCATGCGGCGTGCGCACCCTATCTTTAACATTGGGTACGCAGGCCATGCCGCTGTATGCTGATGCCTCCGCATGCGTCGTTTTGACGGTTCGGTATCTGCATGAAATTGCAACTCGTTGGGTTCGGTGCAGGTCGCACCATCAAAACAACGCATGCGGAGGCATCCGCATAGTGCACGCCGCATGCAGCCGAAGGCAGAGCTGAATGAAGAGGCGCGGCAGTGGGCGGAGCTTCACGGAGGAAGTCCGCAGCCCGGCTAAATGCCTGTCTGAAACTAGCCTTATTGGGCTAACTGGCACAGCTTTGATACAATCCTTGTTTTCTTTAAATGCTGAACTATGTATAACCCCGCCCACACCACTGATTGGCTGCTTTCTGCATACTCTGTGCTTAGGCAGAAAGCTGCCAATCAGTGCTAGGTATTCAGAGCTTATGAATATGGAGGATTACATGGCAGCAGGTTTACTAGTTTTCTAATTTGGATCTCCCGCTGATAAAACTACTTCAAGAAACTCCGTAAGTGACACGTCACTGGAATCAGAGTCTCATTCCATACATTATGCTGAGACTATCAATAGCGGATAGGAGTGGGGTAATAATCCATTTATGGTCCCCAAAAGTGAAGATCTGCATTAAATGTTGTCAAGTACAATCTGTGAGCTGTCAGGACGTCCTCTTACCTTATCTCTCCTTATCCACATGAGTAGCACAAAGCTTCTACACTTTAGCAATTCTGATGTAAAACCTTAGCCTTGCCATGAATTGTAAACCACTGCTCATTAAATACAACATTTATATAGGGTGAGTCAATAGCAGGCCTGCCAAAATGAGATTTTTTTCGGACTGATATTCTTATGAAGAAGGTAATGTAGTGGAAATGAATAATTAACATAACCCTGGAACAGTTGGAAGATTGCGCCATGCTTGGCAGCGCAAACCAAATATAAATGTATGGTCTATTTCATCATGGAATCCTTTATCCAAAGTTTCTACATCGGCCAAGAAAAATAAAGAGAGGAAGTCATAGATGCAAAATAAATATGTTATGTTATATACCGGTTGTGATATTTTATGGGAAAACTCTGGAAAACGGAAAGTTTTGTATAGTCTGTACACAGGAGACACGATAGTATAAAGGGATGTGTCCAACATCTTTTTCAAGCTGAGTTTGTCAAAAGGAAGACTCTTAGGCCATGTTCACACTTTGCGGCGTCCCTCTGCGGGTTCTCCCGCAGCGGAATTGATAAATCTGCAGGGCAAAACTGCTGCGGTTATCCCTGCAGATTTATCGCGGTTTGTTCCGCGGTTTCCGCTGCGGGTTTCCGCCTATACTATTGATGCTGCATATGCAGCAATATGCAGCATCCATAGTAATGTTAAATATAATAAAAATTGGTTATACTCACCCTCCGATGTCCGGATCTCATCGGCGCTGCACGCGGCGCTCCGGTTCCAAAGATGCTGTGCCGAGAAGGACCTTCGTGACGTCACGGTCATGTGACCCGGGGGTCATCACGGTCATGTGACCGCGACGTCACCGCAGGTCCTGTTCGCACAGCAATTCTGACCGGCCGGCCGCGTGCGGCGCTGAGAGGTGAGTATAACATGATTTTTTATTTTTATTCTTTTTTTTACCCCAAATATGGTTCCCAGGGCCTGGAGGAGAGTCTCCTCTCCTCCACCCCGGGTACCACCCGCACATTAACCGCTTACTTCCCGCAACGTGGGCACAGCCCCATGCGGGAAGTAAGCGGTTCAATGCATTCCTATGGGTGCAGAATCGCAGCGATTCTGCACAAAGAAGTGACATGCTGCGGGTTGTAAACCGCTGCGTTTCTGCGCGGTTTTTCCCGCAGCATGTGTACAGCGGTTTGCGGTTTCCATAGGGTTTACATGTAAATGGAAACGCTATGGAAACTGCTGCGGACCCGCAGCATCAAAATCGCCGCGGTTCCGCGGTAAAAACCGCAAAGTGTGAACATGGCCTTAGGGTTCGCTAAACGGAGGCGTGCAATTAGATAAAAAGTCGAATTGCCCTTGGATGTTATTCAGTGAGGCGGTACAGATCTGCAGCTTTGTTCTCAGCTATATTCGATTTCACTCTGAGTTCCGACAATGCAAGAAATAAATTGCATGCCCTATGGATCATCAGTATAGCATCCGATTGTTATGGATACATTACAATTCTGTAGCATAGGAAACTATAAATAGTCCTGTAAAAGATTAATAGCTGCTGAGTAAAAAAACATATTGTACATGGATGACAAGTGAGAAAAATTGTCCCACTCTCCAAGATGAGAATGGGAACCTATTAATTATACGCTAGCGTGAGCGAACCCTTAAGGAAACAGCAGCATTTTTTCCCCAAAGAGTCTTTCTAAGGGATTTTTAGTCTTGAGCAATTATTCAACATTTTTGAACGTCACTGTTTTTCATGCATTTTTATGCCATCTTTGTTTCACTGGTACTTTTTGTTTGTTTTTTCTAACTCCATTCAACAATGAAAAAAATATTAGTTGGTTTTCAGTCAATAATGCTGTCAAAACGCCCATCCACATTCTGAACCTTCACATCGACTTCTATTATAAATTTACAGTCTTATGAAAAGTGTTGAAGGAAAGAGCGCAAATAGTGTCTTATCTGAGAAGGTTAAAAGGTTAATCCATAAGATTGCACTCACCAGATGTAGCTGAAGTTTAAGCATTGAAAGGATTCGCTGCAGCAGATCCACGAGTCCAGGGAGGACCAGTCGTTAGATACAGATTGGGAAAATTGTGGTAAATTTCTGCGCTGCTGAATCACTAGAATTCCAGAATTATTAGTACTTGTGGCTTTATTATTCTACACTTTTCAGAGTTCAAGACTCCTTCATCAGGAAACACTACAGGCTCCTGACTTGCTGTGGTGCCTCCAGGTATTAGATGGGTCATGAGACCTGCAATCTCCTTGCCTCCGGTTCTAGCTGCTGGGCCTTTAGTACCCGTGCAACCACGGATTCCGGTGTCCGGTTTCTTTTGCGCTTTATCCTGCGAAGAGCTCAGTTACAGCTCCATTCCTAGTCTCTTTCCTCACGTCCTTCCTCTCCCTTCACTGTCTCACACTACACTCACTAACCCCGCCTCCAGACCAAAACTTATGTGGAAGTTCCCCTGAAACCGAGTTTAGAGCTCCCCCTTCTAGTCTGGAGTCAGGAAGGTGTTGTGTGTTTGTGTTACCTGCTAAAGGGATCCCTCCTTACTCCCAGGAATGATATCACCCCCCCCCCCCCCGGTGAGGAAGGCACTGCCATTGTGGCAACCTGACTCCTGGGGTGCCACATTCCCCCCTAGTGCAATTCAGTACTCCCGGACTGAGGAAACAAAAAGAAAACATGTTAACAGCTGAACAATTATAAAAGTTTACAGGGTTTCAAAAATATAAAAATTACAAAAAACAAAATAAAACAGTAAGAATTGGCCAATTGAGTTCCCAGCTGCAACACTAGTCAATTTGTGTTACCCTCCAGACTTTTGAGTTTCCTCAGTGTGACCCGCCCCAAACCACCCTGTATCATCCCTGGGCGAGGCTACAGTGCACTCTGTTGGTGGGCCTGGTCTTCGGCCATGCCGGCGGTTTATTTTCTAGGCCAAACTGTGGTAACTATGTACAAGAAAAGGTCCTGACCACATATATTCCTGTGGCCCAATTGTCCTTTTGCAGGTTATTATTAGTGATGAGGGAATATACTCGTTACTCGAGATTTCCCGAGCACGCTCGGGTGTCCTCTGAGTATTTTTTAGTGCTCGGAGATTTAGTTTTCATCGCCTCAGCTGAATGATTTACAGCTATTAGCCAGGCTAAGTACATGTGGGGTTTGCCTGATTGCTAGGGAATCCCCACATGTAATCAAGCAGGCTAGTAGCTGTAAATCATCCAGGTGCGGTGAAAAAGAACTAAATCTCCGAGCACTAAAAATACTCGGAGGACACCCGAGCGTGCTCGGGAAATCTCGAGTAACTAGTATATTCGCTCATCACTAGTTATTATGCATGTTTAAAAGTTCATACAGTAGCCTCTGTAGGTACTCATGCTTTAACGGTTGCAAACTTATACATTCCAACTTATTTATATTAGTACTACAGTAACATTTTAGTCCCTATACCGGGCTGGGATCTGACCTCTGGTACTACGGGTAGATCTACGCAGTACAGGTATTGATGGTGTCCTAACCAGATTCACTGTGCTTGCTACCACTGGTGTAGTATACTCGCTATTGGCTATGAAATGGGTGATTCTAAGTAGCACAGGTATACTTGATTTTCTGCGATTACTCCTGCTCACTGTGGGCGTGACAGATTCACCGTTAGCAGGGGGCAGATTCTCTTGCTCCACTGTTGGTGTGGCATCTTCTACTTGAGCCGACAGGTCTAGTGTCTCTGCTGCTTCAGGTTGGCCTTGAGTCGCATCTCTCTCTGGCACTGCTAGCTGGGGAAAAGCCAAGACAGGTACTACCATGGCTTGGTTTACCTGTGTCCATGACAGGGGAAAGTCTCCAAGAACGGTATGGATTTTCTTTTCCTCCTCTTCTATAGGTTGAGGGGCATCTTGGTCTTCTTCCTTGTTTCTTAATTGTTCAGGGCATACCTTAAGATGATCCATTGATACGGCTGCTGAGGATTCTCCTCCATCTTTACTGACAATGCATACCTTAGTAGTATCAAAGTTTGAAGGCATGACGGTGTATGGTTCAGCCTCCCACTGATCATCTAGATTGTGCATTCTTCTCTTTCTTTTGAGAACCTTTTCTCCTTGTACTAAAGGAGTAGCCAGAGATTGTTGGTTGTAGCTCTTTTCTCTACACA
The DNA here is from genome assembly GCF_051348905.1 of Ranitomeya variabilis. Taxonomy (NCBI): domain Eukaryota; kingdom Metazoa; phylum Chordata; class Amphibia; order Anura; family Dendrobatidae; genus Ranitomeya; species Ranitomeya variabilis. The sequence goes on from NC_135233.1 coordinate 505,697,802, forward strand.
TTCTTGCACTTTGCGGTATTGCTGCTACCGCTCTGTATCCCAGTCTGCATCTGATGATGTGGTTTCAGGAGTTAGGATTCCCTTGTCCAAGTCAATAGGTAACTTTCCAGGTCTCGCTTTCATCAGGTAGGCTGAAGTGCAGTTGGTGGAGTTCACCGGGATATGTTTATGTAGGTCTACCAAGTCTGGCAACTTCTCTGGCCACAGGTTTCTCTCTTCCAGGGGCAAGGTCTTCAACAGGTCAATTACCACCTGGTTCATTTTCTTGCACATGACATTTGTCTGTGGATGGTACAGCTTTGTTCTAATTTTCTTTCATCCGTACAGGTCACAGAACTCCTGGAACACTTCTGCCTCAAAGGCTGGGCCTTGGTCGGTGAGTAACTGTTCACGGTAACCGTGTGGTCGACAAAAGTGTTGTTGAAATGCCTTGGCTGCTGTCTTCGCTGTTTGGTCCTTAACAGGCATGACTACCAGGAACCTTAAGTTATGGTCCACTATGGAGAAGGCATAGACATAGCCTGACCGGCTTGGGGTTAGCTTCACATGATCCAAAGCTACCAGTTTAAGGGGTTGTTTGGTGACTATGAGCTGTAGGGGAGCCCCCTGGTTGTTGCAGTCTTTCCTGCGAAAGTTGCATGGGCCACACTCTCGGCACAAATTCTCAATGGCTCTTTCCATGCCAATCCATTAGAATCTTTCACGAAGTAATACATCCAACTTCATCCATCCAAAGTGTCCTGCTCCATTCATGGTACGCTTTTAAGACCAATGGCGCATCCCGCTTCGGGACTACCACCTGCCAGACCAGTTCGCGTGTGCATGAGTTGATGTGCCTCCGACACAATTTACCCTTGTAGATGAACAGCTTGCCATATTCTTTCCACAACTGTTGGGTCTCTTGTGGAGCATCAGGACCAGGGTGCGAATCAGCCTGTGTCAGCAATTCCTTTTCCAGACAGACTGCCAAGTCACTATCGTGCCTCTCTACCGATCCATTGTGGGGCAACGGGTTCAGAATGGCTTCTTGCCTGCCATAGCGCTTATTCTTCATGCAGTGGGAACACTGGGCCGCCCCAGAGCAATGGAAGGCTGGTAACTCGATTTATTATAGCTTTTCTGGGTCTACTCCCACATCTGGTAAATTGGGCATCCTGGACAGCGTATCAGCATTGGTGTTCTTACGCCCCACTCGGTACTTGATCATAAACTCATAGTTGGACAACCGGACCATCTATCGCTGTTCCAGTGCACCCAGCTTTGTGGTTTCCAGGTGAGTCAGTGGATTATTGTCCGTGAAGACGGTGAGCTTTGCTGAAGCCAGGTAGTGTTTGAATTACTCGGTCACATCCCAGACTATGGTGACAAACTCCAATTTAAAGGAACTATAGTTGTCAGGGTTCCTTTTGGGGGGACGAAGCTTCACTCTCTCTCTGCCTTTCTGCACTTGGGACAGCACTGCTCCCAATCCCACGTTGCTGGCATCAGTGTAAAGTATGAATGGTTGGTCATAGTCAGGGTAGGCCAAGACTTCATCTCCCGTGAGAGCCAACTTCAACTGAATGAAGGATTCTTCCAACCTGTCGTTCCACTCGAATGGAGGATTTTTGTTCTTAGCCTTCTTGGACTGGCCCACCAGAAGATTTTGTAGGGGTACAGCTATCTTGGTGAAACCTTTGATGAATCTCCGATAGTAGCTTACCAACCCAAGGAACTGCTGTACTTCATGAATGCTGGTGGGCTTTGGCCAGTCCCTGTTAACAGTGACCTTGCCAGGGTCTGGTACCACACCTTCGGCGCTTACCACATGATCTATGTACTGCACCTTGGGCTTCAGCAGGTGGCATTTGGACAGCTTCACTTTCAGGCCAAAGTTGTACAGGGCTTAAAATACCTCGGCCAGGTGCTACAAGTGGTCTTCATAGGTTTTGGAGAAGACAATGACATCATCCAGGTACAACGGTTTCCAAGTTTTTGTACCTGAGGCAGCATTCCATCATCCTCTGGAATGTCCCTGGTGCGTTCCAAAGTCCAAACGGCATGTAGTTGAACTCAGAGAGGCCCATTGGTGTCGTGAAGGTGGTCTTCTCTTTATGCGCCTCTGCCACGGGAACCTGCCAATACCCTCTGGTGAGATCTAAGGTGGAGAAATAGTGAGCAGATTTCCGTGCACCTCATGATTCTTCTATTCTGGGTAACAGGGAGGCGGTTAATCTGCCTGTAGTCAACACACATCCTCATTGTACCATCCTTCTTTCTAACGAGGACTAGCGGAGTTGCCCAGGGGGCTACAACTGTCTCTGAGCACCCCAGCCTCCTTCATCTCCCATAACATACCCTTGGCACATTGATAGTGAGCTGGAGGTACATGCCGGTACCTCTTTTTAATGGATGAATGATCTCCAGTGGGGATATGGTGTTGCACCACTTTTACCTGCCCAAAGTCTAGTGGGTGTTTTCTGAATACCTGCTCATATTCTTGGACCACCCGGTAAGCCCCATGCTTTTGGTGCAAAGGAGTGGAATCAGTGCCTACGTGTAGTTCTTGACACCAATCCTCCAGCTGTCCTGCAGAGCCATTGTCCTCTGCCTGGTCGGATGGGACCAAGGGCTCTGTTGCTTGTATTGCATTGTTACTGACAGTGAACAGTTTAGCAAGGGTGGCATATCTGGGTAAATGGACCTCTTTTTCTCCACAATTCAGGATGTGTATTTGTACCCTCCCCTTGTGGACATCAACCACCCCTCTGGCTGTCAGGATGGTGGGCCTACTTTCAAAATACACAGGTTTTACCTGCCTGGTAGTCTTGACCCCCTGAGACCTATTGCTGCTCAACACCAGATTAACATTTCTCTCCTGGGGGGTATTGCAGTGGGGATTGGATCACTCACTCTGACACTGCCGACTTCTCCACCAGACAGTTCTACCTGTTGTCTCTGCTTCATGGCTTTGATCTCTTTTTGCAGGACACGCTGCTCACTGGAACGAGCAGTTTCAGCTTCCTGTTGCAACAAAATAATAACCTCGCCAAAACAGTTTTCTATCACATTAGTGCATAAGGACATCAGTGGGTTACATTCATGCCGATCAATATCCACAATTACCAGACCTTGGGCTTTCAACTCTACCCGCCCCACCTTAATGGTCACCTCTTTGTACCACACTTGTGGCAAAGGCTGACCATTGCTTGCGACTATTGTCAGATCATTATGGGGGGCACGGATAATATCAGAGTCAGACCAGTACTGTTTGTAAAGAATATATGGCATAGTTGTCACCTGGGAGTCGGAGTCCATTAAAGAGTTCATCGGAATGCCGTCAATCATAATTGGGAGGATCGGTCATCCTCTGACGTACTTGGCTCGCCTTCTTTGTGGGCCTGGTCATCCTACTCATGGGGCTTGGCCCTCTGCCCCAGGGGTTGCTAGTTTAAATTGCAGTATCTTGCTATGTTTCCTGCCTTGCTGCAGCGGCGACAAATGGGTCGTCCTTCCTGGTCGTAGCAGTCGTTGTCTCTCCCTCTGGTCGGTGGGATCCTCTTCTGCCATCGCCACGGGATGTCATCTGGACTGGAAGCCAGCTGGATTTTCTCTGGGGACACTTGCATGGACTGCGCGGTTTTAGTTAGTGCAGCCACACTTTTGGTCAGTTACTGGACCTGGAGGTGCAGTCCTGCAGCAGGGTCATTTTTCAGGGTCTGCGCATCGGCCTCAACGGGGACCTGAGGAAAGGATGCCGCTTCCTGGTGGAATGTAATTGCTGGGTGCCTAGGGGGCCCTGTGCGGCTGGAACTTGGTTAATGCAGCACCCGGATGGCCCTATCTTTAAAGTGTGCAAAGTCCACATCAGGGTTTTGTAGGGCCAAGATGTGTAGCTGTGTCCTGTGGAGGCTGGATAGGAGTCCCTCAATAAATTGTTCCTTTAACAATCTGTCCCCATCCTGCATGCTGTCAGGGTCAACCTGCTTAATGGCCCGCAGTGCCTCCTAGAGATTAATGGCATAGTCCCATATACTGTCATGCACCCTTTGTTTACACCCAAAGAATCTCATCTTTATCTCTGCTACAGTGCAGTTGTCAAAGGTATCCTTTAGCCTGGCCAAAATTTGTTTAACAGTTCTTTTATCAGTGTCCAGCCAGGAACTTTACCTCCCTCTGAACTGCACCAGTTAAATGGCCAGTGACGATGCTGACCTTTTGATTTTCAGACAGGTGGTACACTTCAAACAAACTGCAGAGTCCTCCTTAAAATCGCTCAGGGTATGTGACTCCCCTGAGTACTGCAGTAACTAGGCTGCTCCCAGAATGTATGGCATCGATAGCGGCATTATGGAGGCTGTGGCTGTGGCTTGGTCCGGTTGTATCGTGGGGGATGCGGCTGCGGCCGCCACTTAATCTCCACGCGAATTGGACATGTTCCTCCCCCCCTAGTTAACTTCAGCCAGGCCCTGTTTTCCGTTACCAGAGTGAGTGGCTGCTACACTGGCGATCTGGATGGTGCTCCTTCTGGTTCTCTCGTCCGGGGCCTCCTGCTTTTTTCATCCATGCATAGCAGAGCCCAGAGCGCAGCTTCCTTTCACTCCCTTTCCTTTGGCTTCACCCACGAAGGCACAGCTCCTCTGTTCCTCGCACGCCACACGGCGCGGCAATGGCAGTTATCACACAGCTCAATAAAGTTTTATGACATACAGGATCAGAGCAGAGTTGGTATAGCTCCCAACAGGTAGAGCTTAGTCCCCAGGGCTACCGGTGCAGTTGGTAAGGGATGATAGCTTGTGGGGTGCAGGACTGAGGGTGCAGGAATTCATTGGAGGACACATGGTTTTCAGTCTCCTTTGCCTTTTACTGGTGAAGTTCAGGCTCAGTCCGGGGCACAGGCCTGGGAGTAACTTGGGATCCATTTAGCCAGGTGGGTTTCCTTCTGCGCTGAATTCTCTGTCCTTTGCTGCCTGAAGCTTTACACAAGCTCCTCTCAGTGTCTGTTACTCCTAACCCGTATGGTTAACAGCATGAGACTTTCATGGGCACTGTCTTCTCACTGGTAGCCCCAGGCTCCTGACTTGCTGTGGTGCCTTCAGGTATTAGATGGGCCAGGAGACCTGCAATCTCCTGGCCTCCAGTTCTAGCTGCTGGACCTTTAGTACCCGTGCAACCTCGGATCCGGTTTCTTTTGCGCTTTATCCTGGGAAGAGCTCAGTTACAGCTCTATTCCCAGTCTCTCTCCTCACATCCTTCCACTCCCTTCACTGTCTCACACTACACTCAGTACCCCGCCTCCAGACCAGAACTTATATGGAAGTTTCCATGAAAATGAGTTTAGAGCTCCCCCTTCTGGTCTGGAGTCAGGAAGGTGTTGTATGTTTGTGTTACCTGATAAGGGCATCCCTCCCTATTGAAATGCCTTGGCTGCCGTCTTCGCTGTTTGGTCCTTAACAGGCATGACTACCAGGAACCTTGAGTAATGGTCCACTATGGAGAGGGCATAGACATAGCCTGGGGTTAGCTTCACATGATCCAAAGCTACCAGTTTAAGGGGTTGTTTGGTGACTATGAACTGTAGTGGAGCCCCCTGGCTGTTGCAGTCTTTCCTGCGAAAGTTGCATTGGCCACACTCTCGGCACAAATTCTCAATGGCTCTTTTCATGCCAATTCATTAGAATCTTTCATGAAGTAATACTTCCAACTTTATCCATCCGAAGTGTCCTGCTCCATTCATGGTACGCTTCTAAGACCATTGGTGCATCCCGCTTCGGGACTACCACCTGACAGACCAGTTCGTGTGTGCACGAGTTTTTGTTCCTCCTACACAATTTACCCTTGTAGATGAACAGCTTGCCATATTCTTTCCACAACTGTTGGGTCTATTGTGGAGCATCAGGACCAGGGTGCGAATCAGCCTGTGTCAGCAATTCCTTTTCCAGACAGACTGCCAAGTCACTATCGTGCCTCTCTACCGATCCATTGTGGGGCAACGGGTTCAGAATGGCTTCTTGCCTGCCATAGCGCTTATTCTTCATGCAGTGGGAACACTGGGCCGCCCTGGAGCAATGGAAGGCTGGTAACTCGATTTATTATAGCTTTTCTGGGTCTACTCCCACATCTGGTAAATTGGGCATCCTGGACAGTGTATCAGCATTGGCGTTCTTACGCCCCGCTCAGTACTTGATGGTAAACTCATAGTTGGACAACCGGACCATCTATCGCTGTTCCAGTGCACCCAGCCTTGCGGTTTCCAGGTGAGTCAGCGGATTATTGTCCGTGAAGTAGGTGAGCTTTGCTGAAGCTAGGTAGTGTTTGAATTACTCAGTCACATCCCAGACTATGGTGACAAACTCCAATTTAAAGGAACTATACTCACCCAAGCACATGTCCAGATTCTGTCTCTACAATAAAAGTGCACCTACATTAAAAATTACAGACCTCTCCATTCTTTGTGGGTGGGCAAAATTGCTAAATCATTAGTGTATCAAATACTTATTTTCCCCACTGTATGTATTCAAAGAGCAGATACATGCATACACGGAGCACATACATACAGATACATGCATGCATGGAACACATAGATACAGAAGCACGCATACACAGAGTACATACATACAGATACATACCTACAGAGACATACATGCACAATATACGGAGACATGAATGCACTTACAAAGATTGCATGCACAGGCACATACAAACAGAGACATGCACGCACCAGCACATACATACAGAGACTTGCATGCACCAGCACATACATACAGAGACATGCATGCACAGGCCCATACATACAGATACACACATGACATGACTCTGGATGGGCTGATTCTGACTCCTTCCTGGTCAGGTCTGGGTTAAATTAGTCTGCCTCTCTTTGGTTCTGGGGCGGCTATTTAATGCTGGTAGTTCCTGAGTTCTGAGTCAGTTATACTTCTGTCTACTCGGTTTGAGATAGCAGAAACAGGTTATTCATCTGCAATCGTTGTGCCTGTGTGCGTGTGTGTGCCTTGCTGCGTATGACCTGGTTTGCCCCCTAACTACTACCCATGTTTTCTGCTTTGTACTTCTCTGTCTGTCCTGGCTTCCTGACCCCTTGGTTTCTCTCTGAGTAATCTGCTGTTTTGTCCCTTGGTACCTCGCTCTCGTCTGGCTCCCGACCCTCTGCTTGTTCTTTGAATACGTCTCTGTTTTAGTACTCTGTGTCCTGCAGACCCTCCATTCTCGCACGGTAGCTCTGCCCCTATCGTCCCTGCAGTGAAAACGTGACCTGCCTAGTTCAGGTCCTGTGTGCAATGCGTGCCTCATTCCTCCCTCTCCCTGCGCTCCCGCTAGTGCCCCCTTAGGCTGCCTCTTGTGACACCAGGCAGGGTCATTACAATACATAGAAGCACATACATACAAAGACATGCATGCACAGGCACATATATACAGAGACTTGCAAGAAAATATACATACAGACAGAGACATACTATACATGCACAAGCACATACATACAGAGGAATGCATGCACATACACACATACTATCCATTCACAGACACATGCATGCACATACAGATACATGCATGCACAAGCACATACATACAGAGACATGCATCTGCAAATGCACATACAGTATGTACAGAGGCATACATGCACATACATACAGATACATGCATGCACATACAGATACATGCATGCACAGTCACAAACATACAGAGACGTGCATACACACATACAGAGACATGCATGTACAGGCACATACATAAGAGACATGCATGCACATACATACAGAAACATACATGCACATACATACAAACACATCAAACAAAGAACAAATGAGGGCACCACTGCAAGTAATTATTGGGATCTCCTATAGCCAGTAAACTATGTAGATGCAAAAAAAATAAGAAAAAGGCTATATAGAAAGGGATCACCAGAATAAATCAAATCATAACAAATACAATTTTATTGATGAACAACTGCACACAAGATTACATAATGTTACAAAATATCTCTACAAAATATCCCACACAAATCCCCACAATAAGAAAATACATTATATATAATATATTAATAAAACTATACTGATGTAAGCATATCACCCTGACGTATAATCAAAAAGACTGATAATCATATAAAGTTGAATACTAGGCTAATCACTGGGGATAAGAGCAGATAAAACATAGAGCATACCTACAGCAAGCATATAGTGATGCCAATGGTGTATGTCATTTAGTACAGAGTACAGACTGCAAAGACAGATATTTTCAGAGCTTCTATACTTACATCCAGAGGATGGCAGCACCAGGACGCCAGCACCAGGATGGCAGCATCAGGACGGTAGCACCAGGATGGCAGTCCGGGACAGGAACAGCAAACAGTCTACAAGGAAAAGAAAAAAAATTTAGTACAGAGTACAGCCTGCAAAGACAGACACTTTAAAAGCTTCTATACTTACATCCTGAGGATGGCAGCACCAGGACACCAGCACCAGGATGGCAGCACTAGGACGGTAGCACCAGGATGGCAGTCAGGGACAGGATCAGCAAACAGTCTACAAGGAAGAAAAAAAAAATTAGTACAGAGTACAGACTGCATAGACAGATATTTTCAAAGCTTCTATACTTACATCCAGAGGATGGCAGCATCAGGACGGCAGCACCAGGACGGCAGCACCAGGACGGCAGCACCAGGATGGCAGCATCAGGATGGCAGCATCAGGACGGCAGCATCAGGATGGTAGCACCAGGACGGCAGTCCGGGACAGGATCAGCAAACAGTCTACAAGGAAGAGAAAAAAAATTAGTACAGAGTACAGACTGTAAAGACAGACATTTTCAAAGCTTCTATACTTACATCCAGAGGATGCAGCGTCAGAGTGATCACAAGCTGCAGACGAGTTGTATAACGCTGGAGGAAAGAGGTGTAGGGAGATGGGGACAGCATCAGAGACTAACTGCACATGCTCCAGATTCCCACCATCGCAGTGTGAATAAATCATAACACACTGTGGGGCCGGATCTCGGGCCTCCGCTACACGCAGGCGCGAGATCAGTACATCAGCTGATGTGAGTTCCAGGGCAGCGTGCACAGCGCATGCCCGAAAAATGAGAGCACAGCCCAGGCGCCGGTAATGTGATGTAAAACAGAGGAGGGAGCGCCCGATGCACTGAGGGGTTGATTGACGGCTGGGAGGCGGTTGAGTCAGTGGGAAAAAACGTACCCCCCGGACTCAATACAGGTATGGCAGGCAATTTATAAAAGTGAATATTTCAGCATTATTAGGGAGCAAAACAAAAGAGCCACCTTCACAGAATGCAGCCTTAGTGCTGCAGAAGATGGCTCTTTTACCTTAATAGGCCCCGGGGGGGTTACAGGTTCTCTTTAAAATACAATATTGTAATATACAGAAATAGAAGAAATTATAATAAAAAAATATAATACAAAACTCATAAAGAAAACCAAATCATCATAACCAAAATCAAGTAAATAAGTAAAACCAGAGCCTGGTAATATACAAAGAATTATAAATAAAAAAATTGGTGTGATAAATAAGATTTTTATATGTACTCACACAATGATCAATAAGATCATTGTTAAGTACTGTACACACTGGCCAGTGTATTGTGAAAAAAAACACAATTAAAAAATTTAAAGTGAACACCATATAAAAAACCTAATCTAAAGCTTAAGTATCCATGTAAAAATGTGTATCAGACACCAAACTATCAATAAAGTGCAATAACTATTCTTGTGAAAAAAAAAATTATTAAAGAAAAAAGTCTTTTTGTGAAAGCACAAACCACTCCATACGTGACTACATCCCCTGTGCAAAAAGACAAAACTATAAAAAGAAATAAACATAAGACAAACAAAATATACAAATAAGTAAACACCCGAATGCAGTGAGACAAGAGATTTAATGTGCAAAATATGCATAAGTAAACCAACAAAAGTGTCGTATAAGTGAAGAAAACAATATTAGGGCTGTCCCACACGTCCAGATAATTCCGGTACCGGAATAAATCGGTACCGGAGTTATCCGTGTCCGTGTGCCTGGGAACTCACGGAGGCCATACCTGCGGCACACGTGTGCCGCCCGTATGGCGAGTGGGTACCACACGGAGCGTGTGGTACCCACTCTGCATGGTGCTGAAGCTGCGATTCATATCCTCTCTGCAGTAACGTTTGCTGCAGAGAAAATATGAAGAATAGTGTTAAAAATAAAGATTTAGGTGTCCGCCGCCCCCCCACCCCCTGTGCGCCCCCCCGCTGGTCAGAAAATACTTACCCGGGTCCCCCGTCGGCTGTCGCTCCTTCTTGGTCTTGCCGCGGCTTCTCCTGCATGCGGTCACGTGGGCCCGATCATTTACAGTCATGAATATGTGGCTCCACCTCCATAGGGGCGGAGCCGACTATTCATGATTGTAATTGATCGGCCCCACGTGACCGCATACAGTAGGAGGCGCGGCCAGACCAGGAAGGAGCGAGGGAGCGGATAAGTATTTTCTGACCAGCGGGGGGGGGCGCACAGGGGGTGGGGGGGCGGCGGACACCTAAATCTTTATTTTTAACACTATTCTTCATATTTTCTCTATAGCAAACGCTGCTACAGGGAAGATATGAATACCGGCTTCAGCACCATGTGGGGGGGACAGCGCTTACTGTAGCGCTGTCTCCGGCACGCACACGGACCCCAGACGGAGAATGTCCGTGTGAGGTGCGTGTTTTACGCGGACCCATTGACTCTATTGGGTCCGTGTAAAACGTGCGCTCCCACGAACACTGACATGTCTCCGTGTTTGGCACACGGAGACACGGTCCGCACACGGTCCGCAAAAAATCAATGACATCTGAACAGATGCATTGATTTTTATGGGTCTACGTGTGTCAGTGTCTCCGGTACGTGAGGAAACTGTCACCTCACGTACCGGAGCCACTGACGTGTGAAACCGGCCTTAAGGTGAATATGTGCTTGAAAACCAGAAGATAGGAACCCGCAAACATCCAAGACCAAAAGGTCAGTAAATATCAGCAATGTATAAACTCCATCAGAATAAGTGCCTAGATGGATAAATTAAAAAATAAAATAGTGTAAAAAAAAGTGCAACCAAACACAAAAAAAAATATAATTGGGTGATAATAAATGTATATAAAACAAAATCGCAAGAACTCATGCAATATTACATTTGTTTGTAAAAACCAGTAAATAAAAGGTCTTCATTCAATCCATATGGAGCAGTAGTTCGTACATGATAAATCCACTTAGATTCACATTGCAAAAGGCAGTTGGTAATATTGCCACCCCTGATATTAGTAGATACTGCCTCAAGACCCAATATTTTAAGTCCAGTCACAGAGCTGTTCTGCTGGTCCAAAACATGGGGGGCTACTGATGTCAAAGTCTTCCCTTTGATCAGATCCTTTTTGTCTATTGTAATGTTTGAAACATGTTGCTGAACACGACGCCTCAACTCTTGGGATGTTTGGCCAATATAGATCTTAGGACGATTACAGATGATAGCATGTGTAAGGAGATAGACCGGACCTCGGGTACCTGCATGCCGGGTCCGGAACTAGAAAGACTGCATCCTCTGTTCCCGGGGGAAAGCCTGAGTGGGGTGGACCTTCCCCTGCTGCATGAGGGAAGCACGAGAGAGACGGGGCTTCTTGGTGACAGGAGGGAGCGGAGAGAGCCAGAAAAGGGTGCGCAGCAGCAGGAAGGTAAAGAGAAAGCGAGTGAAGCAGAGCAGTTTGGCGCTAGGGCGTAGCAGCATGCAGAGTGGTGAGTGGCGCACTCTGCTTCCCTTGTCCCCTGCACGGACTACTGACGCTGCGAGGGGTTGCATAGAAAGAGCCCCATTGCCTGCAGAGCCAAGCGTGTACAGTAGCACACCAGAGAGAGACTGCTGCGGATCAGTGCAAAGCAGAGCCGAGCCGTGTACAACCAGCCGAGCCATGCAGGCAGAGCGGAGCTGAGCCAGCTGTGCAGCAGCCAGAGAGAGCAGTGCCCTTCCCTGAGAGCACCAGCAGCATGCAAGCCAGTGCCTGTCGTCGCCCGCTGCCAACAGCGGGGACCAGGGAGAGAGACATGCAGTGTGAGTCTGGTCTCCATGTCCGTGAGTACTACACACTCACTAAGAGTGACCGGGGACAGTACAGACCTTCACACCCTGACTGGGGCATTAAATACCTACCGAGCCACACTGGACTCGTACAAGACCCGTATTGCCGTCTGCCAATTTGGGCCCATTTGACCGAGACTGTCAGGAGAGTAGTACAGGAGACACCTTGGGCTTAGACAGTACCGTGGCCCGTAACCTTGGAGGCATCTACAGCATATGGACTAGGGGCAGTGGAAGGTACCGGAGACCGACCACTCTCACCGGAAGATGGGGGTATTGTTGTCTTGACCCCATTAATGAAGACACTGCGTCAGCCGTTGTCGGCACCATTGAGATCGCAGCAGGAGCTGCAGTATTGACTTCCTTATGCATTTGCTAATATTTGAACCATTGTATTGTACTGTGTCTTTAATACTGTTTCCTTTAATGCTACTTAACTCTTTACCACCCTGTGTGGAGTGTTCCCCTATAAATAAACCTGTTAACCCTTGCTCTGCCTGCGTCCCATCACTGCATCCCGCGTTCCTGCTAGCATCCTACACATACACCAAGTTTCAGGAACGACAATTGAAATAACCAACAGAGTCAATTCTTGAGGGAAAAATATCAAGCAAAATGCCCTCCTGTGCCACTATAAAGGGGCAAATATTACAATTCCCACAAGGATAAGTACCCCTTAGCCTGGCACCACGATTCAATCTCTGTCTGAGCCTTTTAAAATGACTGTGTGTGAGCCCATCCTTTAAATTTTTAGCTCTTCTTGCAACAAGATTTGGAGTGGAGTAGATATAGAAAGTCAACTTGGGTTCACTCAGCAAAATATCCCAGTTTTTAGTCAAAATTTTCTGAATATAGAGCCATTGATTGTTGTATGTTGTAATGACTAGGGTTGAGCGAAACGGATCGGACAAATTGAAAAATCGCCGACTTTCGGCAAAGTCGGGTTTCGTGAAACCCGACCTGATCCCACTGTGGGATCGGCCATGCTGTCGGCGATCTTCGCGCCAAAGTCGCGTTTCGTATGATGCTTTCAGCGCCATTTCTCAGCCAATGGAGGAGGACGCAGAGTGTGGGCAGCATGATGACATAGGTCTCGGTCCCCACCATCTTAGAGAAGGGCATGACAGTGATTGCCTTGCTTTCTGCGGCGTCACAGGGGCTATAAAGGGGCGTGCATGGCGACCGGCATCTTACTTCTGCCGATCTGAGCATAGGGAGAGGTTGATGCATCTTCGTCAGAAGCAGGGATATTGTTAGGGAGGAAAGATTAACCCCCAAACAGCTTGTGCTGTAGCGATTTCAACTGTCCAGCACCACCTTTTCTTTGCAGGGACAGTGGAGGCTAGTTTTTGTGCATCAGGTCTGTAGCTTATAAGGCTCCCTGATAGCTGCATTGCTGTTTGTACGCCGCTGTGCAAACCAACTGCTTTTTTAAAAGCAAAAATCCTGTTGCTCCTTTCTGCACAGTTCTATTGTTTATTTGTCCACACTTTTGTGTGCAGCAGTCCTTTTTATTGCTGGCTGCCATACTTGTCCTGAGATCACTGTAAGGAGATTGTTATTGTAATATGGTCTCTTTTTTTATATATATATATCTTCCAGCCACGTTCTGCCACTTACATTGTGTAGTGTAATACAGCAGGCCTGGTTTTTTGCAGCAGTCTCCCACACAAAAAATGGAGATTTAAATTGCCACTAAGTGGATCTGCGTCAGTTCTGTTTGTCGTATATCTGCCAGCCACTTTCTGCCACTTACATTGTGTAGTGTAATACAGTGGGCATGGTTTTTTGCAGCAGTCTCCCACATAATAAAGGGAGATTTAAATTGCCCCCTAAGTGGATCTGCGTCAGTTCTGTTTGTTGTATATCTGCCTGCCACTTTCTGCCACTTACATTGTGTAGTGTAATGCAGCGGGCCTGGTTTTTTGCAGCAGTCTCCCACACAAAAAAGGGAGATTTAAATAGCCACTAAGTGGGTCTGCATCAGTTCTGTTTGTCGAATATCTGCCTGCCACTTTCTGCCACTTACATTGTGTAGTGTAATACAGCGGGCCTGGTTTTTTGCAGCAGTCTCCCACACAAAAAAGGAAGATTTAAATTGACCCTAAGTGGATCTGCGTCAGTTCTGTTTGTCGTATATCTGCCTGCCACTTTCTGCCCCTTACGTTGTGTAGTGTAATACAGTGGGCTTGGTTATTTGCAGCAGTCTCCCACACAAAAAAGGGAGATTTAAATTGCCCCTAAGTGGATCTGTGTCAGTTCTGTTTGTCGTATATCTGCCAGCCACTTTCTGCCACTTACATTGTGTAGTGTAATACAGCGGGCCTGGTTTTTTGCAGCAGTGTCCCACACAAAAAAGGGAGATTTAAATTGCACCTAAGTGTATCTGCGTCAGTTCTGTTTGTTGTATATCTGCCTGCCACTTTCTGCCACTTACATTGTGTAATGTAATACAGCTGGCCTGGTTTTTTGCAGCAGTCTCCCACACAAAAAAGGGAGATTTAAATTGCCCCTAAGTGGATCTGCGTCAGTTCTGTTTGTCATATATCTGCCTGCCACTTTCTGCCACTTACATTGTGTAGTGTAATACAGCGGGCCTGGTTTTTTGCAGCAGTCTCCCACACAAAAAAGGGAGATTTAAATTGCCCCTAAGTGGATCTGCATCAGTTCTGTTTGTCATATATCTGCCAGCCACTTTCTGCCACTGATATTGTGTAGTGTAATACAGCGGGCCTGGTTTTTTGCAGCAGTCTCCCACATAATAAAGGGAGATTTAAATTGCCCCTAAGTGGATCTGCGTCAGTTCTGTTTGTCGTATATCTGCCTGCCACTTTCTGCCACTTACATTGTGTAGTGTAATACTGCGGGCCTGGTTTTTCGTAGCAGTCTCCCACATGATAAAGGGAGATTTAAATTGCCCCTAAGTGGATCTGCATCAGTTCTGTTTGTCGTATATCTACCTGCCACTTTCTGTCACTTACATTGTGTAGTGTAATACAGCGGGCCTGGTTTTTTGCAGCAGTCTCCCACATAATAAAGGGAGATTTAAATTGCCCCTAAGTGGATCTGCGTCAGCTCTGTTTGTTGTATATCTGCCTGCCACTTTCTGCCACTTACATTGTGTAGTGTAATACAGGGGGCCTGTTTTTTTGCAGCAGTCTCCCACATATTAAAGGGAGAATTAAATTGCCCCTAAGTGGATCTGCATCAGTTCTGTTTGTTGTATATCTGCCAGCCACTTTCTGCCACTTACATTGTGTAGTGTAATACAGCGGTCCTGGTTTTTTGCAGCAGTCTCCCACATAATAAAGGGAGATTTAAATTGCCCCTAAGTGGATCTGCGTCAGTTCTGTTTGTCGTATATCTGCCTGCCACTTTCTGCCACTTACATTGAGTAGTGTAATACAATGGGCCTGGTTTTTTGCAGCAGTCTCCCACACAAAAAAGGGAGATTTAAATTGCCCCTAAGTGGATCTGCGTCAGTTCTGTTTGTCGTATATCTGCCAGCCACTTTCTGCCACTTACATTGTGTAGTGTAATACAGCGGGCCTGGTTTTTTGCAGCAGTCTCCCACATAATAAAGGGAGATTTAAATTACCCCTAAGTGGATCTGTGTCAGCTCTGTTTGTTGTATATCTGCCTGCCGCTTTCTGCCACTTACATTGTGTAGTGTAATACAGGGGGCTGGTTTTTTGCAACAGTCTCCCACATAATAAAACGAGATTTACATTCTTAACAAGTTTATATACACCTTCTACCTTGTTTTATAGTACCATATAACGGTTGTTAGTTTGGTTACATTTTCCCAAATATGAGGAAGTCTGGTGGAAGAGGCCGTGGGCGGTCATTGCCAGCTGGTAATGATGGTGGTGGTGGTGGAGCATCTGCTGGTAGTGGGAAAAGCAAAATGGCACCTAAGGCTCGAGTTGTTTAGATAGCGTCATCGTCTGGATACACAAGGCCTCGAAGGCT
Source organism: Ranitomeya variabilis (assembly GCF_051348905.1). Lineage (NCBI taxonomy): Eukaryota > Metazoa > Chordata > Amphibia > Anura > Dendrobatidae > Ranitomeya > Ranitomeya variabilis. The sequence continues at coordinate 505,713,861 of NC_135233.1, forward strand.
CCCTTATCTGGGAGTAGGAAAACCGCTTTTAAAGCCGGAGCAGCAGGAACAAGTTTTGGCTTTCATTGCTGACTCAGCCTCTAGCTCTTACGCCTCCTCTTCAGAAAGTTCAAAATATAAAAGCAGCGAGTCGTCAGTGGATGCTCCCGGTCAGGAACAAGTCGCTTCCTTGTGTCCTTCACCCAAAGCAAAAGTGAAGGATGCGCAGGCTTCACTACAGGTTACTCCATGGAGCTCTTTACACATACCGTGCCAGGGTTAGAAAGGGAAATAGTTAACAGCCCATTACAAGATGAATCGGACATGGAGTGCACAGATGCACAGCCACAGCTAGATTATTATGCTGTTCCATTGACTCAGATCACTACATTGCCCTCGCAGTGTACTGAGCCAGAATGTGACCCTGATGAGACTATGGTGCCCCGTCCCGAATGCTATAGCACCTTAGGCTGGTTTCACACTTGCGTTTTTGTCTGCAGCGTTTTTTGCACAAAAAACGCATGCGGTTTTTTTCCCTATATTTAACATTGAAAACGCATGCGTTTTTTTGCACATGCGTTTGGTCGCGTTTTCAAACGCATGCGTTTTTTGTCTGCATGCGTTCATTTTCAAAAATGCTACCTGCAGTATTTTCTTGCGCGTTTTTTTGCCGTGAAAAAACGCATGCGTTTTTTCGCGGCAAAAAAATGCATTGCTGTCTATGTAAACGCATGCGTTTTTAAGCACATGCGTTTGTTTGCGCTAAAAACGCATGCGTTTTTATAGAAAAAAAACAGAAAACACACTGAAAAGCCACCCACCATCAAGGTGATAAAGGGATCTAAACCCTAACCCTAACTCTACCCCTAACCTCACCCCTAACCGTTTAATGAACATTTTCTGACAGTCATATTGCCACGTATTTAAGTGCCACGTATCACGTATTTCAGTGCCACGTGCCACGTGCCACGTATTTAAGTGCCACGTGGCACATATTTAAGTGCCACGTGCCACGTATTTAAGTGCCACGTGCCACGTATTTCAGTGCCACGTATGCCACGTGCCACGTATTTCAGTGCCACGTATGCCACGTGCCACGTATTTCAGTGCCACGTATGCCACGTGCCACGTATTTCAGTGCCACGTATGCCACGTGCCACGTATTTAAGTGCCACGTGCCACATATTTAAGTGCCACGTGCCACGTATTAAAGTGCCACGTGCCACGTATTTAAGTGCCACGTGGCACATATTTAAGTGCCACATGCCACGTATTTAAGTGCCACGTGCCACGTATTTGAGTGCCACGTATTTAAGTACCACGTATTTCAGTTGCACGTATTTCAGTGCCACGTATTTCAGTCACGTTTAGGGTTAGGGGTAGGGGTAGGGTTAGGGTTTTCTTGTTTTTTCTTGTGTTTTCTTGTGTTTTCTTGTGTTTTTCTATAAAAACGCATGCGTCTAAAAAACGCATGCGTTTTACCGCGTTTACATGCGTTTTTCACACATGCGTTTTTTATTTAAAACGCATGCAGACAAAAACGCAAGTGTGAAACCAGCCTTACACGGTGACACAGAGGACGGTGCACAGGACATTGAAGAGGAGGTGATAGATGACCCAGTTGTTGACCCAGATTGGCAGCCATTGGGGGAACAGGGTGCCGCTGGCAGTAGCTCTGAAGCAGAGGAGGATGATCCGCAGCAGGTATCAACATCGCAACAGCTTTCATCTGGCAGGCCCGTATCAAGCCCAAAACGTGTGTCTAAAACAAAAACAGTTTCAGGACAACGTGGCCATCCGGTGAAAGTAGCACAGGGTGCAATGCCTGAAAAGGTATTCAATAGTAGGAATAGTGCAGTGTGGCAATTTTTTAACCAAGATCCGAATGATCAGTGCAAAGTTATCTGTAAGAAATGCTCAAAGACCTTTAGCAGAGGGAAGAATCCCCTAAATTTAAATACAACGTGCATGCGTAGTCATTTAACAAGCATGCACTTGCAAGCCTGGACTAACTACCAGACGTCCCGTAACATTGGTGCACCCGCTCAGAATGAAGTTAGTTAGCAACGCTACATTGCTTCCCTCACTGTAAGCCCACCATTTAGGACACCACCCGCAGCAAATGTGGAGGTATCGTCGCAAGGACAAGGCAGTCAGGGAATCACCAGGTTCTTGGGAGGAAACACTGCATGTAGGCCAACATCAAGAGTACCATCACCAACCCTCTCTCAATCTGCCATGTCCACCACCACCCCCGCTAGTTCCACCATATGCAGCTCTCCAGTCCAGCTCACCCTACAAGAGACTCTCGTTAGGAGAAGAAAGTACTCATCCTCTCATCCGCGTACACAGGGTTTGAATGCCCACATTGCTAGACTAATCTCCTTAGAGATGATGCCCTACCGGTTGGTTGAAAGCGAAACTTTCAAAGCCCTGATGGCCTATGCAGTACCACGCTATGACCTACCCAGTCGACACTTCTTTGCGAGAAAAGCCATCCCAGCCCTCCACCAGCATGTCAAAGACCGCATTGTCCATGCACTCAGGCAATCACTCAGTAGAAAGGTGCACCTCACAACAGATGCATGGACCAGTAGGCATGGCCAGGGACATTACGTGTCCATCACAGCGCACTGGGTTAATGTGGTGGATGCAGGATCCACAGGGGACTGCCATAGTGGGACAGTTCTGCTTAGACCACAGTCTAGGAAACAGTTGGCAGTAGGCGTTCGACACCCCTCCTCCTCCTCCTCCTCCTCCAGAAGCGAAAAGTCGTCCACAGAGCGCAGTCGCCCTACCACTCCATCCACAGCTGCCAGTGCTGCACACGAGGTGTCCCATTATGGAACAGCTAGTGGAAAGCGTCAGCAGGCTGTGTTGGAAATTAAGTGTTTGGGCAACAACAGACACACCACAGAAGTACTGGCAGAGTACTTGCAGCAAGAAACTCAGTCATGGCTGGGCAGTGTACATCTTGAGGCAGGCAAGGTAGTGAGGGATAACGGAAGGAATTTTATGGCTGCCATAGCCCTTTCAGAACTGAAACACATACCTTGCCTGGCTCACACCTTGAACCTGGTGGTGCAGTGCTTCCTGAAAAGTTATCTGGGCTTACCAGCCCTGCTCCTGATTGTGCGAAGACTTTGCTCGCACATCCGCCGGTCGCCCGTACACTCCAGCCGTATGCAGAACCATCAGCGATCGCTGAAGCTTCCCCAGCACCACCTAATCGACGTTGCAACAAGGTGGAACTCCACACTGCACATGCCTCAGAGGCTGTGCGAACAGAGGCGTGCTGTAATGTATTTGTGGGAGGATACACATACACGGGCAGGCAGTTGGATGGCAGACATGGAGTTGTCAGGTGTGCAGTGGTCGAAGCTACAAGACCTCTGTCAAGTCCTTCAGTGTTTTGAGGAATGCATACGGCTGGTAAGTGCAGACGACTCCATCATAAGCATGAGCATCCCACTAATGCGTCTGCTGATGCAAAGTTTGATGCACATTAAGGAGCAGGCATTTGCAGCCGAGGAGGAGGGAAGCCTTGATGACAGTCAGCCATTGTCTGCTCAGGGAACTCTCCTGGACGATGTGGCGGATGAAGAGGAGGAGGAGGAGGTGCATGATGGGGATGAATATTTATGGAAGGAGGATGCTTCTCAGGGGGCAATAGAAACTGGTGGCGTTGCAAGGTCAGGTACAGGGTTTTGCGGGAGACAAGTGATGTTGATTTGCAAGAAAGTGCTCCTCAGCCCAGCACAGGCAGTGAATTGACACCTGGAACATTGGCCCACATGGCTGATTATGCCTTGCGTATCCTAAAAAGGGACACCCGCATTATAAAAATGATGACCAATGACGACTAGTGTTGAGCGATACCGTCCGATACTTGAAAGTATCGGTATCGGAAAGTATCGGCCGATACCGGCAAAGTATCGGATCTAATCCGATACCGATACCAATACAAGTCAATGGGACTCAAGTATCGGATGGTATCCCTGATGGTTCCCAGGGTCTGAAGGAGAGGAAACTCTCCTTCAGGCCCTGGGAACCATATTAATGTGTAAAATAAAGAATTAAAATAAAAAATATTGCTATACTCACCTCTCCGACGCAGCCTGGACCTCACCGAGGGAACCGGCAGCGTTGTTTGCTTAAAATGCGCGCTTTTCCTTCCTTCCGTGACGTCACGGCTTCTGATTGGTTGCGTGCCGCCCATGTGGCCGCGACGCGACCAATCACAGCAAGCTGTGATGTAATTTTCAGGTCCTTCTAGGCATTCAGTATTTTAAAATTACGTTCCGGCTTTGTGATTGGTCGCGTCGCGGTCACATGGGCGACGCGACCAATCACAAGCCGTGACGTCACGGGAGTCAGGAGACGCGCGCATTTTAAAATGCGCGCGTGTCCAGCCTCCCGTGACGTCACGGCTTGTGATTGGTGCTGTTACCAATTTTGAACTGCATTTAGCCTACGTACTTTTTTGGGCCTACTAACTGTGTCTGGCATTCCTTGCAATTGTCCTCCGCTGAACAAAGCTATGCCGCCAGTTTACTCCTGTTACCAATTTTGAACTGCATTTAGCCCACTTTATTATTTGGGCCTATACCTGTGTTTCCTCCTCATCCTGCCCATTGCCCAGCCACTGCTAGATGAGTCTGCTGGTACATTGACCCAGACCACTACATTCCCCTTGCACTCTACACAGCCAGAATCTGACCCTGCTGAGAGTCAGGTTCCCCTTCCCGCATACTATACCACCTTACACGGATACAAAGAGGAAGGTGCAGATGAAAGTGCAGGTTCCTTCATCAGGTGGGGGGGCATACTCGTTGGCAACGTCACTGGCACAGGGCCCCTCATAGTATGCAAAAGTGTCTCTGCCGGTGGGAGGTGCCCCTGCCATCGAACACACCGCCGTACTTTGAGGGGACCTGTGCCAGTGCCAATGCGAACGAGTGTGCCCCCCCTGCTTGCTCAGGATCACAGCACTTGGAAAGTTGAAATACTTACCTCTCCCTGCTCCACCGCCGTGACGTAGTCCGCGTTTCCTGGGCCCACAGAAAACTTGAGCCAGCCCTACCCCCCACAACTTTAGCCAAATGACCCCCAATTTTCAATGCCTAACTATTATTATAAGGCAAATTAAGATTGACAAGCTTAAGTAACAAGAATTTATGTTTTTGGCATTAAAATGGGCACTGTAGGTGTTTTCCTGTCCTCCACTCACTGACAACTTTGCTTCCCCATTGACTTGCATTGGGTTTCGTGTTTCACTGACTTTTTGCAATAATCGGCCGATTTCACCCGACCCGACTTTTGACAAAGTCGGGTTTTGTGAAACCCGACTCGATCCTAAAAAAGTAAAAGTCGCTCAACTCTAGTAATGACACTTAGGGGTCTTTTCTCCTCTCTATATTGCTTATTGAACAGGCTCCCCCGGTCACAATCCCTTGCAAACTGAAAGGCCTTAGACACAAGCCTGCATGGATAACCACTCTGAACGAAGCGGTCTGTAAGATCTCTGGCTTGTATCTTAAGTTCATTTATCATTCTGCAGTTTCTTCTGAGCCGCAAAAACTGTCCCTTAGATATCTCCCTTTTAAGATGAAAGGGGTGAAAACTCGAAAAGTACAACAGGGCATTAGTCGCAGTAGGCTTTCAAAACAATGTGGTGATAATATGGGTACCATGAATCTGTATTAAAAGAACCAAAAATTCAACTGAGGTTGTTGTTAGAGTATATGTCAAGACGACATTCCAAGGATTATTGTTAAGCTCTTCAATGAAGGCATGACATTCATTAATGGTCCCAGTCCAAAGCAACAGATTATCGTCAATGAACCTGTACCAACGAAAAATATGTTTGATAAAGACATGCATTCACATAAATACAAAGACATGCATGCACAGAGACATGCATATCCAGGCATATATATACAGATACATGCATGCACATACATAAAAAGACATGCATGCTTATTCAGAGACATGCATGCCCAGCCACATACATACAGAGACATGCATGCACATACATACAGAGACATGCATGTGCAGCGCCCCAGAGTCCTGGTCGTTGCAGTACTGTTGCCCTGCCGCTGAGGGGAGTGATGGTACGTCTGATGGCACTTAAGGAGTTCACCTGACCAGGTATCACAGACACCAATACACTTCATAGTCTGGCCTCCAGGGGGAGCTAAGGGCGCTATGTATTAGGCCACTCCTCACAATTTGGTAAAACTGGGGGTTGGATAGAAAGTTAGACAGAAGCTGACTGGGTTGGAACCAGGCAACATGCTGTGGCAGAGGGTGTTGCAGGGGAATATTCAGGGGGGTCCCTGTCAGGGGTGGGATCCTGACAGAGGCCTAGCGAAAAGGACAGAACGTTAATGAACCGCGCCTGCACTACATCGCGGCGGTATCTCAAGAAAGGACAAGAAGCGAGGTTTATTGTGGAGAGTGAGAAACGAGATCAAAGCAAAAAGGAGATAACACCAAGTAGGAGTCGTGCTGTAAGATCGAGCCAACATCCTATTGAGGCGCGTAGCCGGTGGCCGGAACGCCGAGGAAGTATTGGGCTCCAAGCATTACTTCAAACCAACGGCAGGACAGTTAATTATAGGTTGGCTGTCTCACCTAAATCACCTAAGCAGACATAGGGGGCAACTGTGGGAGAGGGGCATCACTAGGGTCCCGGAAGAACTCCAGGCCTACCCATCATACGGGTGCGTCCTATCCATATCATCTGGGGGACGGAGAAGAACATCAGAACAGACATAAGTTGTGGGAAAGAACATCAGAAACAGACACAACAGTTGTGAGGACTATCCCGTGGTGCTCAGCAGGGAAGTACTACAACACACAGGCGCTAGAAGGTAGGCACAGATTTCCACCTGCAAAGGGAACTCTGGAGGTGCCATTGGACCGGCCGGTCTCAGACAGCCCTGTTAACCGTACTCTGGATTGAGGGTCTTGAAGCCTTCAGTAAAGAGGTAAAGAGACTGCAACCCTTTGTCCCCGTTATTCACCGCGAATTGCACCATGCATCACCACCTACACCTTTCACCGGACGCCCCTTAGCAGGTTCACGGGCCGGGTCTAGCCACCGTGACAACCCCAGAACTGAGACAGAGAATCCCGGTACCGAGTACCCCGCGGCCCTGCGTCTGGGGGCGCTCCACATGCTTATTCAGAGACATGCATGTCCAGGCACAATCATACAGAGACTTGCATGCACATACATACAGTGACATGTATGCTAATTCAGAGACATTCATGACCAGGAACTTACATGCAGAGACATGCATTCACAAACATATAGAGACACGCATGCTTATTCATAGACAGGCATACCCAGGCACATACATACAGAGACATGCATGCACATACATACAAAGCCATGCATTCACATACATACACTGTGTTCCAAATTATTATGCACAAAGAGCTTAGTAGTGATAAGGTTAGAATTTTTTTGTTCGTCATTTAAACTCCTTGATGGTGATGTGTGTCAGGGCTCTTTATATCACTGAAAGCAATTGCAGATACCTGTTCAAATTAGTTTGGCAGGTGTGTCCAAATAAAAGCAAGACTACTTAAGAAGGCTGTTCCACATTATTAAGCAGCCTACATTTTTTGCCAAAATGGGAAGGAAAAAAGATGTGTCGGCTGCTGAGAAGCAACAAATTGTGGAGTATTTAGGTCAAGGCATGACTACAATTAACATTGCCAAGACACTTCATCGTGATCATCACACAATCAAGAAGTATGTAGCTGATTCCAAGCACACACGTGTGCGTGCTGATAAGGAAAAATTGAGGACTCTTTCCAACAGGCAATTGCGTAAGGTTAAAAGAGCAGCTGCAAACATGCCTTGTCATAGCAGCAGACAAGTTTTTGAAGCTGCTGGTGCCTCCAACGTCCCCAGAACAACAAGATGCAGGGTCCTTCAGAGGTTTGCAGCTGTGCGTAAGCCATCCTGTTGACCACCACTGTCCACTGCACACAAGCAGAAACGGCTCCAGTGGGCCAAACGATACATGAAGACATCCAAACTGTTTTGTTCACTGATGAGTGCTGTGCAATGCTTGATGGTCCAGATAGATGGAGTGGAGGATGGCTGGTTGATGGACACCCCATGAAAACACGGCTAAGGCACCAACAAGGAGGAGGTGGAGTAATGTTTTGGACTGGAATCATGGGGAGAGAGATTGTCGGCCCCTTTATGATCCCTGAAGGGGTAAAGATGAACTCCATAATCTATGTGGAGTTTCTAAAACAACACTTCCTCCCATGGTTCAAGAGGAAGAACCGTGCTTTCCGCAGCAGGGTCATTTTCATGCATGATAATGCACCGTCTCATGCTGCAAAAAACACATCTGCATCTCTGGCTGCTATGGGCATAAAAGAGGACAAACTTATGGTGTGGCCACCATCTTCCCCTGACCTCAACCCCATTGAGAACCTCTGGAGCATCATCAAAAGGAGTGTCTATGATGGCGGGAGGCAGTTCACATCTAAGCAACAGCTCTGGGAGGGTATTCTGTCCACATGCAAAACTATTGAAGCAGAAACCATCCAAAAACTGACAAATTCAATGGACGAGAGAGTTCAGAAGCTTCTTTCGAACAAGGGGTCCTATATGCAAATGTAACATTACCTAGAATAAAATTTTCACTTAAAAACTGTTTGATTTCATTTTGTAATAAGCTGATGATGCTAATAACTTCACAATTGACCATTTTTTTGTTCAAAATAAAAAAAAAAGGTTGAAAACTCTGCTGTGCATAATAATTTGGAACATGCATTTTGAGTGTTTATTTTTTTTTTAAAGATACTGTTTTCATAGGCAGTTTGTTCCAAAACATTGCAATTATACTAGAATAGTAGATGACTGGAAAATAACAATGACTGCAATTCAGATAGGTAATTTAGAGAATATATGAGGAAGTATTATTTGCATAATAATTTGGAACACAGTGTACAAAGACATGCATACGTATTCAGAAACATGCATGCTTATTCAGAGACATGCAGGCCAAGCACATACATACAGAGACATGCATGTACACACAGAGACATGCATGCACATACAGCAAAAATGAAGAGACGACCACATCAAAACCTTGTCATGGGCAGCCCAATCTCCAGACCTGAACCCCATTGAAAACCTCTGGAATGTAATCAAGAGGAAGATGTATAGTTACAAGCCATCAAACAAAGAAGAACTGCTTATATTTTTGTGCCAGAAGCAGTGTGAAAGCCTGGTGGGAAGAATACCAAGACGCATGAAAGCTGTGATTAAAAATCATGGTTATTCCACAAAATATTGATTTCTGAACTATTCCTGAGTTAAAACATTAGTAATGTTGTTTCTAAAAGATTATGAACTTGTTTTCTTGACATTATTTGGGGTCTGAAAGCACTGTTTTTTTATTTTGACCATTTCTCCCTTTCAGAAAAAAACAAACAAAACAAAATTAATTGCTTGGAAATTCGGAAACATGTTGTCAGAAGTTTATAGACTAAAAGCACAATTTACATTATACTCAGAAATATACCTTGAAATACTGTCCATAAAACCAAGAAGAGATGGGCAGCACTCACCGACTGTCAGTACCTGCACACTCCTGTCTTCACACCCCCGAGCCATGAAGATTTTATACCGTGATTGAATAAAGGACAAACTATTTTATGGATCGGTGAGTGCTGCCCATCTCTTCTTTGTTTTATGGACTGTATTTCAATGTTTTCTCAGAGGAGCACCCGAGATCCGGAGGCTAAGCTTCAATGAGCACACTGTGTTCAAAGTACTTTGATCCAGTGAAGTCAGTGGTGCTGTCTACTATTTATCTTTTGACAGACATAAAAAATATACCTATAAAGAGAAAAATCAGACAAACTGAACATTTTGCAGTGGTCTATTACTTTTGCCAGAGCTGTAAGTATTTGGTCATTAACAAAAGTTCATCTCAAAATTTTGTTATATATCCTTTTTTGGCAATGACAGAGGTCAAACATTTCCTGTTAAGGTACCGTCACACTCAGCAACATGGAAAAAGAGAACGACAACAATCCGTGACGTTGCAGCGTCCTGGATAGCGATCTCGTTGTGTTTGACACGCAGCAGCGATCTGGATCCCGCTGTGCTATCGCTGGTCGGAGCTAGAAGTCCAGAACTTTATTTTGTCGCCAGGTCGGCGTGTATCGTCATGTTTGACATCAAAAGCAACGACGCCAGTAACGAGCATAGGGGGCATTGCAGCGTCTCCTTCTAGCCAGTCGGTACATTCCGGCTGTTTGACATGGAGCTAACAACCAGTGAGAACGAGAAGTGAGTCGCCATTACGTCACTGGATCGCTCCTGCATTGTTCTGGAGTTGCTGTGTTTGACATCTCTACAGCGACCTAAACAGCGACGCTCCAGCGATCTAGTTTAGGTTGGCTCGTTGTCTATATTTCCGCAGCGTCGCTGAGTGTGACGGTACCTTAATAGTGTTGAGCGATACCGTCCGATACTTGAAAGTATCGGTATCGGAAAGTATCGGCCGATACCGGCAAAGTATCGGATCCAATCCGATACCGATACCCGATACCAATACAAGTCAATGGGACTCAAGTATCGGACGGTATTCCTGATGGTTCCCAGGGTCTGAAGGAGAGGAAACTCTCCTTCAGGCCCTGGGATCCATATTAATGTGTAAAAGAAAGAATTAAAATAAAAAATATTGCTATACTCACCTCTCCGACGCAGCCTGGAGCTTACCGAGGGAACCGGCAGCGTTGTTTGCTTAAAATTCGCGCTTTTCCTTCCTTACGTGAAGTCCCGGCTTGTGATTGGTCGCGTGCCGCCCATGTGGCCGCGACGCGACCAATCACAGCAAGCCGTGACGTAATTTCAGGTCCTTCAGGATTTTAAAATTACGTTCCGGCTTTGTGATTGGTCGCGTCGCGGCCACATGGGCGACGCGACCAATCACAAAGCCGGAACGTAATTTTAAAATCCTGAAGGACCTAAAATTACGTCACGGCTTGCTGTGATTGGTCGCGTCGCGGCCACATGGGCGGCCGCGACCAATCACAAGCCGGGACTTCACGTAAGGAAGGAAAAGCGCGAATTTTAAGCAAACAACGCTGCCGGTTCCCTCGCTGAGGTCCAGGCTGCGTTGGAGAGGTGAGTATAGCAATATTTTTTTATTTTAATTCTCTCTTTTACACATTTTTACATTAATGTTGTTTCGATACCGATACCCGATACCACAAAAGTATCGGATCTCGGTATCGGAATTCCGATACCCGCAAGTATCGGCCGATACCCGATACTTGCGGTATCGGAATGCTCAACACTATACCTTAAGTCTTCACAATGTTGGCACACACTGGTATGTAGGCCCATTCCTCCATGCAGATCTCCTCTAGAGCAGTGATGTTCTGGGCCTGTCGCTGGGCAACACGGACTTTAAACTCCCTCTAAAGGTTTTTTATGGGGTTGAGATCTGGAGATTGGCTAGGTCACTCCAGGACCTTCATATGCTTCTTACGAAGCCACTCCTTCTTTGCTTTGGCGGTGTGCTTGGGATCATTATGATGCTGAAAGACCCATCCACATTTCATCTTCAATGCCCTTGCTGATGGAAAGAGGTTTGCACTCAAAATCTCACGATACATTGCCTCATTCATTCTTTCATGTACAAGGATAAGTCATCCTGGTCCTTTTGCAGAAAAACAGCCCCAATGCATGATGTTGCCACCCCCATGCTTCACAGTAGGTATGGAGTTCTTTGGATGCAACTCAGCATTCTGTCTCCTCCAAACACGACAAGTTTTGTTTCTACCAAACAATTCTACTTTGGTTTCATCAGACCATAATACATTCTCCCAATACTCTTCTGGAGAATCCAAATGCTCTCTAGCAAACTTCAGATAGGTCAGAACATGTACTGGCTTAATCAGGGGGACACGTCTGGCACTGCAGGATCTGAGTCCCTGGCGTAGTGTGTTACTGATGGTAGCCTTTGTTACGGTGGTCCCAGCTCTATGCCGGTCATTCACTAGGTTCTGGGATTTTTGCTCACCGTTCTTGTGATATTTTGACCCCACGTGGTGAGATCTTGCGTGGAGCCGCAGATCGAGGGAGAACATCAGTGGTCTTGTATGTCTTCCATTTTCTTATTATTGCTCCCACAGTTGATTACATCACACCAAGTGGCTTGCCTATTGCAGATTTAGTCTTCCTAGCCTGTTGCATGCCTGTTATTTTGTTTCTGGTGTCCTTCGACAGCTCTTTGGTCTTTACCATAGTGGAGCTTGGAGTCTGACTGTTTGAGGTTGTGGACAGGTGTCTTTTATACTGATAACAAGTTCAAACAGGTGCCATTACTACAGGTAATGAGTGGAGGACAGATGAGCCTCTTAAAGAAGAGGTTACAGGTCTGTGAGAGCCAGAAATCTTGCATGTTTTTAGGTGACCAAATACTTATTTTCCACCATAATTTGCAAAATAAATCTTGCCAAATCAGACAAGGTGATTTTCTGGATTTGTTTTCTCATTTTGACTCTCATAGTTGCGGTCTACCTATGATGTCTATTACAGGCCTCTCTCGTCTTTTTAAGTGGGAGAACTTGCACAATTGGTGGCTGACTAAATACTTTTTTTCCCGCTGTACTTCTTTTCTCCACATCAGGGTCTCTGGATCTTGAAGTGGTTTAAGGAAGTAGCAAACAACTTGAACATGTGCACAAAAATGTCATATTAACATTGCTATGCATTCATGTTCATTTTTGCATGTGTTTTGTGATGATTTTCAGATGGATTCCAGGTGGAACCCGCCAAAAGAAGACGTTGTGTACATATATCCTAATCCCGTTTGTCTGTTTCTCCGAATGGAACAGACAAATGGAATGTCTAAAATGAAGTCTGAATATAGTCTTAATTTTAACTAATATCCCCACCAGCAGATTTTACCACAGATCCAAAGTTAATCCTAAGAATATTCTGCAATACTAGGATTTGGCTGTGAATTTCTTCTTCCCTATTGAATTCAGTAAGGAAAATGCCCAACACACCCATGCTCATTACTCATCAGGAATGGACACGCTGCAAATTACAAAATCTTTTACTATAGAAAATTTCCACAGAACGTGTTAAAAACTCGTCCACTTGTTCACTTCTGTGCTTCACTGTGAAACTTCATTGTGCACAGAAAATCTGCAGCATTTCTGTCCTGTGTGTCCTTAACCCCAGGACTAATCCAGATGTCAATGATTTTCCACATACGCAAAAAACAGCCTGTATCTTGGATCAGATTTTCATCAGTGTTTTGTCATCGTTTCCTTTTTTCCAGCGCTTCATCAGGGGCTTTCACATACATCATCCATGTGCTTTCTGTAATTTTCTCAGACCCATAGACTTATATGGGTAATTTTGATCCATGATTCAAAAATTTACTTGTCTCCATGATTTTTTTGCAAAGACATGGTTGGCATAAAAACTCGGACATGTGAACTGCTCCATGGATTATAATGTGTACATGTTCTATCTATGAAAATCAATGATATAACATGTACCGTACTTTAAAATGATACATTTACCAGGTAACTGTGCATATTATCAGACACCTACCAAGACAATGATCAGACTTGCAGAGCTTTCCATGGCGCCAGTATAATCATGTGATTACGGAAAGGGAGTAGATTCCAGCAGAAGCAGACAAGGCATTTTGTGACACTTTAAGGAAGTGCAAATTGTATTTTGATTAATAAGCATTGCCTAACTCGCCATGCTTTTTCCATTTTACGAAAGCGAAGCGCATAGAGAAACCGCCAGAGTGACTGCAGTGAATTAGGAAAATATTTTTTCTATTTTCGGTGGGCTGGTTATTATTAGTACCAGTAATGTAACAGGCACATTATGTCTGAGAGCAGAGGCACAGATGTATTTAATATTTATGTTGTTCTTAATTTTTTAACAAGCAGTCAATGTAATTGGAAAAAATATTCTTCCACTGAATGAAATCATCAAAGCTACATTGAGCTGATGCAATAGTTATAAAATATACTGGAAATGGAAATAGGCTAAAAATAATTGGCAAGAGTCCTTCTTGGACTCTTTTCATTCCGCTCGATACTCTCAGGCTACTTTCACATTAGCGTTTGAATCTGCAGCGTTTAATCCGCAAACGCAAGGACACGAAAAACGCATGAAAACGCGTGTAAACGCAGCGTTTTTAAAACGCTTACGGTTACCGCATGCGTCATTAAAACGCAGCGTTTACATGCTTTTGCTTGCGTTTTCTATGCGTTTGAGTTTTTTGTGCGCATGTCGCAAAATTTTACCAGAGAAAAATTCTAGATGCAAGAACCAGCCAATGGGACTACAGAGGGCGTGTATTATGTGAAATCTATATATAGACCCTAGGACAGCTGAAATCTTCAGATTTTGCTCCTGTGTCCTGTGAGAAGATGGATCTTCACATGGATAGCTATTACTTTAAACTGGATCTGAGCATCAAGATTTTTCTGGCATGTGTGTTTGCTTGGGAGCAACACCGAAACCGGGAAAGATAGAGAAGGACAAGGCGTAGGCGGTTTTGGCAACACCCCATTGTAGAACTGCGGGAGAGCCGTGGTACATATCACACCCTGTATGGCGAGCTCAATGAGAACCCAGAAAAATTCCCAGAATATACCAGGATGTCACAAGACTCTTTCCGGGATTTGCTTGATCGTGTCCAAGGAGCCATCCGGAGACAGGACACACAGCTCCGTAGAGCCATTCCACCAGCGGAACGTCTCCTGGTTACCTTAAGGTACGTAATAATTCTAAACAAAAGCTAACCAAAATTTTTTGCAGGTCTGATGTTTTTTTGCCTATTTTGTAAATTATTTATTCTTACTACAGATTTCTTGCAACTGGAGAGAGCTTGTCATCCCTTCATTTCCAGTACCGCCTTGGGATTTCCACGCTGTCCGGAATTGTTTTTGAAACCTGCCGGGCTTTATGGACCATTCTCCGTGAGGAATTTATACCCATACCCACGGAGGACATGTGGAAAGAAATTGCTGACAAATTTTGGACTGTTTGTGATTTTCCCAACTGTTTGGGTGCGGTGGATGGGAAGCACATCCGGATTACCAAACCAGCCAGAACGGGATCACAGTTCTTCAACTACAAAAAATATTTTTCAGTAGTTCTTATGGCAATAGCCGATGCGGACTGTCGCCTCATTGCTGTGGACATTGGTGCTTTTGGCCGTGGCAACGATTCACAGACTTTTAAAACCTCTGATATGGGCCGACGTGTTTATGGCAAAAATTTTAATTTCCCACAGCCACGACCACTCCCCTACACTCAAGGCCCACCGCTGCCATTTGTAATGGTTGGGGATGAGGCCTTTCAGATGAGTGAAAATCTCCTGAAGCCCTATTCAAGTCGGGACTTGAACCGCACAAAACGGATCTACAACTACAGACTAACCAGGGCACGCAGAACAGTAGAGTGTGCCTTTGGGATTATGGTGTCCAAATGGCGCATTCTAGCAACTGCAATAAATCTAAAAATGGAGACAGTGGATGAGGTAGTTAAAGCCTGTGTGATTCTCCACAATTTCATTCTGGCTAAGGAGCGACCCACCATAGAACTTGATGAACCTGTTGCCAACCCTTTGCATGATTACCGTCATCACCCGCTGCGGTCAACAGTTGAAGTAGGCCACATGCGGGACCAATTTGCAGCGTTTTTTGATTCTGACATTGGACGTGTGCCATGGCAGGACAATATGGTGTAAAATGTACTGCTGGTTTCGGGTCTGCAAATTTATGTTTGGAATGTTAATGTTTTTTCAAATAAAATAATTGTGATTTACTTTCTTCACCATGTCTCCTATCTATTTCCTTAACAAACCACTTTGGGTTTTTGGGCTTAGGTTGTTGATGTGAGTCCTGTCTTGGTTCACCATTAGCTTTTTGCCGCAGACTGTATAGACGATGTCCGTTATTGTCGCAGTATTTGTCCAGTACTTAACATCAGTATTTGTAAGCCTAAACCAGGAGCGGTAGTTAAATTCTTTTAGTGGTGCATATCTGTTTAATGTACTTTTCCTCACATAGTTCCACTCCAGGTTTAGGCTTACAAATAGTGCTGTAAAATACAGAGCGAATACTGACAGTGTGATGGCAGCCTACACCAGAGATCTATAGTCATCAAGTCAGGTGTCTGAACTAATGAATTCATGATGCTATTTGCTCTTGAATTCATTTTTCCTGACACTTGTCCGGGTGAGTATAGATATGCCATGTACATTGTTCCTTCACTTTGTGTGAAATATATGTATATGTACCAATAAGATAAAATGGAGGTAATACAATGCATTTCTAAAATCAGCAGGTCAGGGGTCATAAATAATGTTTCGGATAAGAAAGGACCTGTTGAGTATAGTTGTGCTGTGTATTACCACCATTTTGTCTTCTGTGTGCGACCAAAAGTCACGGAGTAAACAGAAAGAACTGTTTTTGGAGAAAATACAAGTGTTATTTTTGGGGGCAACCTCATATCTCTCAACCAAACACACCAAGCTTCAGTGTTCTGCTAAGTAGGTACTGGAGGTTGGAGGTGGCCCCCAAAAATGTGTTTGACGCATAATTTGTTATTGGCGCATGCTGTGTGGTGACGGTGGCGAAATACACAATTAACCAAACCTTATTGGGGCAAAAAACACAGGTTTATTAAACACACACAAACCAAAAAATTAACTGCGCCTGCTTGGGGTTGAGTGCCGATATTGTGGGGTGTTGAGTAGTGAGGTCTGGCTTATTACTGTAGCCGACATAGGGGTGGCAGGAGAAGGCGCTATGAAACTACTGGGGTCAGGATATTCAGGGATAGGGCTAGACACATGAGAGGGTTGAGACACACTGGAAGGGTGAGACAAACCAGACATTACAGACACATTGGGAGGTGAGGGGGGAGGGATAGCTATGGTTTTTTGTTTTTTTTTGCCTTTCCCCTTCCTTGTTTTGCGCGGGCACGTTGTCGTGGTGGCAGGGAACGCCAGGGCAGGGTCCGGCAACGGCAGTCTGGTAGTGGTGGTGCCAGAGAACGCCAGGGCAGGGTCCGGCAACGGCAGTCTGGTAGTGGTGGTGCCAGAGAACGCCAGGGCAGGGTCCGGCAACGGCAGTCTGGTAGTGGTGGTGCCAGAGAACGCCAGGGCAGGGTCCGGCAACGGCAGTCTGGTAGTGGTGGTGCCAGAGAACGCCAGGGCAGGGTCCGGCAACGGCAGTCTGGTAGTGGTGGTGCCAGAGAACGCCAGGGCAGGGTCCGGCAACGGCAGTCTGGTAGTGGTGGTGCCAGAGAACGCCAGGGCAGGGTCCGGCGGCGGCAGTCTGGTAGTGGTGGTGCCAGGAAACACCAGGGCAGGGTCCGGCGGCGGCAGCATGCTGGTGGCAGTGGAGGAGGCCCAAGCAGGAGCAGCAGTTGTCATGGTGGTGGCGGTGGGCTGACCCACTGCACTGGGCATGGTGGTGGTGCTATAATACGGTCCGGAAGTGTTTGGAATGGAGGTGGCCGTGCAGTGGTATGCAGCAGATGTCGGCATTGATGTAAAGCGTGACAGTGTGGGCACTGTTGGAAATGTCCCCACTGTCTGCTGAAAATACCGACTCTGCTGCATAGCCTGCACGTAAGCAGCATTGCAGGCCTGCATAACAGTAATCTGGAGCTCAGGACTAAGGTGTTCCGACATGCCCTGTTCTATCTGATTAAAAAAATGATGTGCTGGCCTCTGGAGGTCGGCTTTCACTTGGGCAAGGGCTGTGGTTACCTCCTGGATACGTGTGCTCATATGACTAATGGCAGTATCCAGTCGGTCACCCATCGCCTTGAATCCCTCATGGAAGACCGAGCTCAAGTGCAAAAACTCGGGCATGAGTGACCTGTCCGCGGCCCTCTGCCGCTGCCGGGAGGAGCCCATAAAAAATTGGCTAGAGGCAGAGGACTGGGGAAGGGGAACACCTAATGGACCAGCTTCCTGGTCTCCAGGTTGTGTGGCAGGCCCACTTGCTGCAGCGCTGGAGGATGGCTGGGACGGGTCCGTGGCTGACTGATGAAGGACCGCTCCAGAACCTGGGCCAACAGTGGAGCTCCAAGTGCTGCGGAAAAAAAAAAAATATATATTACAAAACATTTACAAAAAGATAACTGAACAGTTAGATACACATTCAGATAGGGAAAGGTCACACTACTATTTGTAGTGAATTTTACATCAGAATTTGCAAGCCAGGAGTTCAACAGTAGGAATAAAAGTTTCATAAAACAACATGCTATACTTCTGCATGCATCGACCAGTCCTTGGGGATTAAAAAAACTGATGTAAACTATGAAGAGACGATGGAGACAATACAAGCCATATCTCTATACAAGGTATTGGTATGCCAAAACCTGGAGAGGAACTATGTGAGGGAAAGTATTCAAAGAACACGTACCCCACTGCTGCATCTATCAATCAATCAAGGTTTCGGATTACAAATACTGATGGGAAATACGAATTGACGACAGAGGACATACAAGCCTCCTGTATACTCACCAGGACAAGTGTCAGGAAAAATGAATTGAGGAGCCATTGGCATCCTGAATTCATTATTTCTGACACCTAACTTGCTGAGTATAGATCTGTTGTGCAGGCTGCCGTCACACTCTCAGTATTTGATCAGTATTTCAAATCAGTATTGGTATGCCAAAACCTGGAGAGGAACTATGTGAGGGAAAGTATTCAAAGAACACGTACCCCACTGCTGCATCTATCAATCAATCAAGGTTTCGGATTACAAATACTGATGGGAAATACGAATTGACGACAGAGGACATACAAGCCTCCTGTATACTCACCAGGACAAGTGTCAGGAAAAATGAATTGAGGAGCCATTGGCATCCTGAATTCATTATTTCTGACACCTAACTTGCTGAGTATAGATCTGTTGTGCAGGCTGCCGTCACACTCTCAGTATTTGATCAGTATTTCAAATCAGTATTGGTAAGCCAAAACCTGGAGAGGAACTATGTGAGGGAAAGTATTCAAAGAACACGTACCCCACTGCTGCATCTATCAATCAATCAAGGTTTCGGATTACAAATACTGATGGGAAATAATGACCAACAACAAATTGCATTATACACCATTTTTTTTTCTTTTTTAACCAATATACTTACGTTCTTCGTGCAAGGACTGGTCTCAAAAACGCAAGGATGCGGTGGTACTTGTATTTGCGTATCCTTGCTGCAGAACCACTTGGAAGCCGGCTCTCTTGGCGCAGGTCCTTGTTGAAGCGGTCCTTCATCGATCTCCAACGTGTTTTCACTTTTGACACTGTTGGCAAAACAAAACATAATAGTTAGGACAATGGTCTTTTGACCATGGTCACACAACTGTATGTGCTGTGAAAAAGTAATGACTTTCTCACATCATACACAGTTGTGTGAGCATGGCCAAGGTATTGACTACATCACACTGCATTGCGATACTTACCAAATGCAGAACGGACCCGAGCCGGGGCATTGGCCCAGCCATCCCACAACGCTGCGGCCACCTCATTCCAAAGCCTCCGGATCGTCACATTGTTGGCGTGCAGTGGATCCCTGGTGTCCCACAATGCGACTCGCTCGTGAACCAGGGAGATGAGGTGTTCATTCTCAATTAGGTCCTCATCCTCCTCTGGAACCTAACAACAAAAAGGACATTAATATTGGAGGCATTCACATACGGAAGACAGAAAACAGAATCAGAGGAATGGCATGAATATTGAAATAAAAAAAAACACTGGTGCTGAAGCCAAAGGGAAAGAAAGAGAGAAGTAGAAAGAAATGAAGATTCAAGAATTATAAAGTGAGGATACAATACACATTCAGCCAGCTATACTTACACGATGCCGCCGTGTTGCCCGGCCGTGACTACGCTGCTCCTGCCCAGTCTCCTGCCCAGTGTCTTCCGCTGTAGAAGAAGTGGTCTGAAAAAGGGAAAATATACATTGTCATATGTGTAGATGTGACAGTGAATACTTACCAATCTGAGGAGGTGAATACTCACTTCGCTGACATGTTCCCCTTGTGCAGGCCCAGGCGTTTCCTCATCAGAAGCAGAAGACATTCTGATGTGTGCAGAAAGAAAGGAATGACAGAAATTAGGGCACATAGACACAGATTATAGAAAAGAAATGCATTGGATAGGATATACTCACATAGTTCTGAGGCTTGTTTGCTGATCCAATGGGCTGTGGGGCGTCTCGTCTGCAAGGCAGTCTGCTGACTAGTGACCTGCAAATGTCCACTACCTCCCTTTATCACCTTCTATGTGGGGGGTGGCTTATCAGTGTCTAGACATGTTTTTCTCAATTGAGACGCATGCGTCGGCAAACGCAAGCAAACGCATGTACTGAAAAACGCATGCGTTTACATAGACTACAATGCGTTTTTTGGGCGCAAACCTTGCGCAATCAGCCGCATACGTTTCCAGGCGGCAAATTGACGCCTCTAAAAATTACTACATGTTGCATTTCCGCGCCAAGACGCAGACGGCTAGACGACGCATGCGTCGTCAAACGCGGCAAAACGCGAACATAGAAAAACGCATGCGTCGATAATGTTAAAGATAGGAATACACAACGCATGCAGATATTTACATGACACAAGAGGGAAACGATGAAAAATGGTCACACACAATAAATAGAAATGCTATAACCTTTATTAATACCAAACCACAATATTAAAACCAGGTGAGCGGAGGGAAGGTAGTAAAGCACAGAAAACACTGTTATGAAGTTAACAGGAAGGGCGCCACCAGAGATAACAGTCCTACAGGCTTATACATTATCAGAGTAAACAAATAAGCAAAAATAGGAAACAAATAGTAAAAAACTAAATAAACCAAAATAATAACTTGATCCTACTGCAGTCAGGGATACCAAGCCAAGTACCAACTGTTTCACATATAAGATAGGTGAGTGCAAGAACCGCTATAATGCTATCCTAATTGAAATCCCATACCTATCAAACCGACACAGTAGATATTAGTAAAGCAAGGTACCCACCGCACAGAGGACTGTAGTACTGGAGGCGCGCTTCCACCCCAACGCGCGTTTCGGCGATCACACCTTCATCAGGGGGCAAAGACAGTGAGTGCACATGGGTTTAAAAAGCTCCCGGACAGGAAATGAGCAGGTGCAGCGACCAAAATGGTCCGTACGGCAACAGGGAAGAGAGAAACAGTGACCGCATCTGCCGGAAGTGAAGGGGCGTGGCTGTCAAATTGATAACGCAGTAGCGTGCAAACCATGACGCAGAAGCGTCAAAAAGAGAACGCATTAACATGGAATTCAGAACGCTCCAGCGTCCAAAACCACAACGCTAACAGCGTCCAAAAACCTCTAAGTAATCGCGAAATTTCATGAACACCATAGCGCCGGCTGCGTCCAATGGGGGCCAAAGGGAGCCGAGGACCACTGGGGCCCCAAGTGGACCACAGCACCCAAAGGTCACCACAGGAACGCTCCGGCGCATAGGAATCGCTAAGGCAGCACCCACAGATATAATAACTGCTAGGTGGAGTCACCACAACCACTAAAAATAGCCCCATTTAATTATACATGGACAAACATAAAACCATAAAATATATAAAGACAAAAAGGGCAGATACCAATAAATGACTAGGACACCAACCACAAACTATACATTGCTTAATCACCTCTATTCGCATAGAAGTACAAGAAGCTCACAGTTAATGAAAACTTAATACATAATCTATACATTGCAAACGAAATGGCAATCACATATATAGATAACAATAATAAATATAAAGAAAACATATATATACAAACAACTATGATTATAAAGACAAGGCTTTATCATAGTGGCCGTGGTCCATTACTCATTAATGCCTTCTGAATCCTTTTCTTTCTTTTTTCCTTTGTTCTCTTCTTTTTATTCTCTTTTTTTCTTTTTCTCTTATTCACACCGTTAAGGAAATGTCCTCTTCATAACATCGTAATACAAAAATATGGAATATGCCACAGGAAACTACCAGGTCAACATGTGCTAAAAACAACGAGGTAAGTAAAAAACAAGATTAAAAACAAAGAACTAACAGCGTAAACATGCAGATACTACAAGCAGGACCGATAGCAGCATATACACTTAGGAGAGGAGCAGTTGTATTGATACCGATTCTTACAAGAAGGGGGCATAGCTAATATTGTCATTGAGGCCGGTTGGCTGAACTGTGCCCAGAGTCCATATCCATCTTGACTCGACACGGGCCAGCCTCTGGAAGGTACCACCCCCGCGGATCCCTACTTCCAGTAAATCAATCCCTCTAGCCCTGAGAAGATCAGGGTTACAGTTGTGAAAGGTCTTGAAGTGGCGTGGTATTGTTTTAAGGGTGGATGTGTCTTCCACAGTAGCCGCTGCGCCGATGCCCAAGACATGTTCCCGGATGCGTGTTTTTAGTTGGCGGGTGGTCATTCCTACGTACATTTTGTCACAAGGGCATGTGACAACATAGATCACATTAGTACTAGTACAGGTTATTTTTTTCTTTATTTTAAATTCGCGTGATCTATCCCAGTTGGCAAATACGCCAATTCTCTCAATGTTTGGGCATGCGACACAGCGGCCACACGGAACACACCCCACCCGAACCGCCATACTATCAAGAAATGTGGTCCTCCTCTCACCGGTATAATGGCTATGCACCAGGGTATCCCTGAGATTCCTGGACCGTCTAACTGCAATCCCAGCCCTCTCAGGGAGATATCGTGCAATAACAGGGTCAGCCCTCAATACATGCCATGATTTTTGTAGGATATTTTTCATCATCGGGAATTGGGAGTGGTACCTAGTAACAAATCTGACAATATCATGCTCTTGTTTAGCATTGCTCTTATATAGTAGTGAATCCCTCGAGGAGTATTTCGCTCTATTGAACGCTTTTTTGATACTACGTTTACTATGGCCTCTGGACACTAATCTGTTTTTTAAATCTTCAGCCTGTTCGCAGAAATCCGTCTCAGTAGAACAGAGTCTACGTAGACGGAGAAATTGCCCCGTGGGGACTGATTTAATGACATGATCCGGGTGTGA
This sequence comes from Ranitomeya variabilis, assembly GCF_051348905.1. Classification (NCBI taxonomy): domain Eukaryota; kingdom Metazoa; phylum Chordata; class Amphibia; order Anura; family Dendrobatidae; genus Ranitomeya; species Ranitomeya variabilis. Next base: position 505,736,962 of record NC_135233.1, read on the forward strand.
GGAGGAGGCGTGCAACAAGAGATTGGTAGAGGTGGGTTTCCTGTAAATAACTGTCTGCAGGTCACCATGAACATCTCGTTTAGTCATGACATCTAAGAATTCGATGGCATTGCCATCGAATTTATATGTCAATTTGATATTACTGGTGTTATCATTGAGGGATGTCATAAATTCCTGCAGACTGGTGGACGGGCCCCGCCAGATCATAAAAATGTCGTCAATGTACCGTGTCCACAAGAGGACACGGCACATTGACTCCGGATGATCTGGCAGGGAGAGGCCCCTCTCCCACAGCCCCAAGAACAGATTAGCGTAGGCAGGGGCAAAAGGGGCACCCATTGCTGTTCCTTGGAGCTGCAGGAAGAAGGACCCCTTAAAAACAAAAAAATTATGAGTTAAAGAAAATTCCAGGAGATCACAAATAAGTGTTTTGATTTCAATTGAAGAGTTGGATGCATCTAAGAAGAACTTGACCGCTCGAAGGCCATCGGAGTGTCGAATGCTGGTGTACAACGACTCGACGTCGGCTGTAACTAATAATTCCTCATCCCCGAGACTGACCCCATCCATAAGTCTCAGGAATTCACCCGTATCTTTAAGATACGACGGAAGACTTAAAACCAATGGCTGCAGCTTAGAGTCGATCCATTGGTTTACCTTCTCGAGGTAATTACCTCTACCAGATATTATAGGACGCCCAGGGGGCGTCTTTGTGTCCTTGTGTATCTTGGGGAGAAGATAGAATGTAGGAATTGTAGAATCACTTGTCAATAATGCTAATGCTAATTCATTGGTAATGGTACCCGCATCTCTAGCCTGTTTCACAATATCACCAAGTTGTTTAGAGAAGGCGGACAAGGGGTTAAACGTGAGTTTTTTGTAACAAACTTTGTTGTTTAACTGGCGATAGGCCTCCTTCTCATACATTGAGTTAGGCCACACCACCACGTTACCCCCCTTGTCCGCCGGCTTAAACACAACATCCCCAAGATCTTGAAGGACACGAAGACGCCCCCTCTCCTCAGCTGTTAAATTATCTTTATAGATATGTTTGGGGATTCCCTGAAAATCTTTGGTAACCAATTGTACAAATAAATCTACATTTGGACATGAAGACAGGGGAGGGAATTTTTTAGATCTAGAACGAATGGAGGTTGGGATCATACCTCCTTCAGGGGTGTCGTGTTCAACTGCCAACTCTTCCAAAGTACGAAGGGCTATCTGTTCTTCCTCTGTGGGGAAGAGTGCAGCCAGATTACCATCAAAGAAGTATTTTTTGAAAATTAATGATCTGGCAAAGAGGTGAAGATCTTTTACAGCCTCAAATACATCAAATGGTGCTGCAGGTGAAAAAGATAGGCCCTTCTCTAATAGTTCTAAATCAATGTCAGTAAAATCATGTGAGCTAAGGTTAATTACCTTGTTGTTATATTTACGGGGTTCCGTGGAGGAATCATCTCGTCTGTAAGGATGAAACATAAATTCTTTCTGGTTCCGTGTGGTCATTCTTGACCGTGTGGTCACTGACGATGTAGATCGTTCCGAAGTATCACTTACAGAAGAGATGGACGACTGAGACTGGGCCCGCCTCATCTGTCCATCGCCTTGTCTACTTTTTCTCCACAGGTACACCCTTTTACACTCGTAGTCATGACGATCTCTACCAATTTTGGATGACTGGGTATCTTGAATTTTTTTAACCACATTTTCCAAGGATTTCTCAATTTGTTTATTGCATAGGTCAAGTTGTTCCACAGTCCCACATTTTTTCAATTCCTCCTCTGCCACTTTAATAGATGCATCCAACTGTTCAATGATACCTTTATTATAATCTCCCAATAACTTCATAAGTTGACCAGAACAATTATTGCACGCCTCCTCCCAACCCGAAATGAAGGCCGCATCCTCCACAGGAAAAGTAGGGATAACCCGAACTCTAAGGCCACGTGGGATCATTTTTCTATTTTGGTACCCTTCCAAAAAGCTACAGTTCCACCAAAGTTTTGTCCGTTTTATCACCATATTTTGTAGCTCCATAACTTGTTCCTCCCATCTGCGATCGGTAGCCTGCTGTGTGATGGAAACATCACCTCCGAACACCTGATCAATATGTGAACGCCAAGCTATTTCCTTGGCTCTGAAGTCCATGCCTATAAGCAACCCTGTGCAAAACACAGCAAGAAATGAATAACAACTTATAAGACTAAACACCATGGTAACTCATAATATGACAAAAATCTGTACCATAGGTGAAAAAGGACCAACAAGACCTATCATCAAGATAAGCACATGACACAAGAGGGAAACGATGAAAAATGGTCACACACAATAAATAGAAATGCTATAACCTTTATTAATACCAAACCACAATATTAAAACCAGGTGAGCGGAGGGAAGGTAGTAAAGCACAGAAAACACTGTTATGAAGTTAACAGGAAGGGCGCCACCAGAGATAACAGTCCTACAGGCTTATACATTATCAGAGTAAACAAATAAGCAAAAATAGGAAACAAATAGTAAAAAACTAAATAAACCAAAATAATAACTTGATCCTACTGCAGTCAGGGATACCAAGCCAAGTACCAACTGTTTCACATATAAGATAGGTGAGTGCAAGAACCGCTATAATGCTATCCTAATTGAAATCCCATACCTATCAAACCGACACAGTAGATATTAGTAAAGCAAGGTACCCACCGCACAGAGGACTGTAGTACTGGAGGCGCGCTTCCACCCCAACGCGCGTTTCGGCGATCACACCTTCATCAGGGGGCAAAGACAGTGAGTGCACATGGGTTTAAAAAGCTCCCGGACAGGAAATGAGCAGGTGCAGCGACCAAAATGGTCCGTACGGCAACAGGGAAGAGAGAAACAGTGACCGCATCTGCCGGAAGTGAAGGGGCGTGGCTGTCAAATTGATAACGCAGTAGCGTGCAAACCATGACGCAGAAGCGTCAAAAAGAGAACGCATTAACATGGAATTCAGAACGCTCCAGCGTCCAAAACCACAACGCTAACAGCGTCCAAAAACCTCTAAGTAATCGCGAAATTTCATGAACACCATAGCGCCGGCTGCGTCCAATGGGGGCCAAAGGGAGCCGAGGACCACTGGGGCCCCAAGTGGACCACAGCACCCAAAGGTCACCACAGCAACCTCCATTCGTTCTAGATCTAAAAAATTCCCTCCCCTGTCTTCATGTCCAAATGTAGATTTATTTGTACAATTGGTTACCAAAGATTTTCAGGGAATCCCCAAACATATCTATAAAGATAATTTAACAGCTGAGGAGAGGGGGCGTCTTCGTGTCCTTCAAGATCTTGGGGATGTTGTGTTTAAGCCGGCGGACAAGGGGGGTAACGTGGTGGTGTGGCCTAACTCAATGTATGAGAAGGAGGCCTATCGCCAGTTAAACAACAAAGTTTGTTACAAAAAACTCACGTTTAACCCCTTGTCCGCCTTCTCTAAACAACTTGGTGATATTGTGAAACAGGCTAGAGATGCGGGTACCATTACCAATGAATTAGCATTAGCATTATTGACAAGTGATTCTACAATTCCTACATTCTATCTTCTCCCCAAGATACACAAGGACACAAAGACGCCCCCTGGGCGTCCTATAATATCTGGTAGAGGTAATTACCTCGAGAAGGTAAACCAATGGATCGACTCTAAGCTGCAGCCATTGGTTTTAAGTCTTCCGTCGTATCTTAAAGATACGGGTGAATTCCTGAGACTTATGGATGGGGTCAGTCTCGGGGATGAGGAATTATTAGTTACAGCCGACGTCGAGTCGTTGTACACCAGCATTCGACACTCCGATGGCCTTCGAGCGGTCAAGTTCTTCTTAGATGCATCCAACTCTTCAATTGAAATCAAAACACTTATTTGTGATCTCCTGGAATTTTCTTTAACTCATAATTTTTTTGTTTTTAAGGGGTCCTTCTTCCTGCAGCTCCAAGGAACAGCAATGGGTGCCCCTTTTGCCCCTGCCTACGCTAATCTGTTCTTGGGGCTGTGGGAGAGGGGCCTCTCCCTGCCAGATCATCCGGAGTCAATGTGCCGTGTCCTCTTGTGGACACGGTACATTGACGACATTTTTATGATCTGGCGGGGCCCGTCCACCAGTCTGCAGGAATTTATGACATCCCTCAATGATAACACCAGTAATATCAAATTGACATATAAATTCGATGGCAATGCCATCGAATTCTTAGATGTCATGACTAAACGAGATGTTCATGGTGACCTGCAGACAGTTATTTACAGGAAACCCACCTCTACCAATCTCTTGTTGCACGCCTCCTCCTCACACCCGGATCATGTCATTAAATCAGTCCCCACGGGGCAATTTCTCCGTCTACGTAGACTCTGTTCTACTGAGACGGATTTCTGCGAACAGGCTGAAGATTTAAAAAACAGATTAGTGTCCAGAGGCCATAGTAAACGTAGTATCAAAAAAGCGTTCAATAGAGCGAAATACTCCTCGAGGGATTCACTACTATATAAGAGCAATGCTAAACAAGAGCATGATATTGTCAGATTTGTTACTAGGTACCACTCCCAATTCCCGATGATGAAAAATATCCTACAAAAATCATGGCATGTATTGAGGGCTGACCCTGTTATTGCACGATATCTCCCTGAGAGGGCTGGGATTGCAGTTAGACGGTCCAGGAATCTCAGGGATACCCTGGTGCATAGCCATTATACCGGTGAGAGGAGGACCACATTTCTTGATAGTATGGCGGTTCGGGTGGGGTGTGTTCCGTGTGGCCGCTGTGTCGCATGCCCAAACATTGAGAGAATTGGCGTATTTGCCAACTGGGATAGATCACGCGAATTTAAAATAAAGAAAAAAATAACCTGTACTAGTACTAATGTGATCTATGTTGTCACATGCCCTTGTGACAAAATGTACGTAGGAATGACCACCCGCCAACTAAAAACACGCATCCGGGAACATGTCTTGGGCATCGGCGCAGCGGCTACTGTGGAAGACACATCCACCCTTAAAACAATACCACGCCACTTCAAGACCTTTCACAACTGTAACCCTGATCTTCTCAGGGCTAGAGGGATTGATTTACTGGAAGTAGGGATCCGCGGGGGTGGTACCTTCCAGAGGCTGGCCCGTGTCGAGTCAAGATGGATATGGACTCTGGGCACAGTTCAGCCAACCGGCCTCAATGACAATATTAGCTATGCCCCCTTCTTGTAAGAATCGGTATCAATACAACTGCTCCTCTCCTAAGTGTATATGCTGCTATCGGTCCTGCTTGTAGTATCTGCATGTTTACGCTGTTAGTTCTTTGTTTTTAATCTTGTTTTTTACTTACCTCGTTGTTTTTAGCACATGTTGACCTGGTAGTTTCCTGTGGCATATTCCATATTTTTGTATTACGATGTTATGAAGAGGACATTTCCTTAACGGTGTGAATAAGAGAAAAAGAAAAAAAGAGAATAAAAAGAAGAGAACAAAGGAAAAAAGAAAGAAAAGGATTCAGAAGGCATTAATGAGTAATGGACCACGGCCACTATGATAAAGCCTTGTCTTTATAATCATAGTTGTTTGTATATATATGTTTTCTTTATATTTATTATTGTTATCTATATATGTGATTGCCATTTCGTTTGCAATGTATAGATTATGTATTAAGTTTTCATTAACTGTGAGCTTCTTGTACTTCTATGCGAATAGAGGTGATTAAGCAATGTATAGTTTGTGGTTGGTGTCCTAGTCATTTATTGGTATCTGCCCTTTTTGTCTTTATATATTTTATGGTTTTATGTTTGTCCATGTATAATTAAATGGGGCTATTTTTAGTGGTTGTGGTGACTCCACCTAGCAGTTATTATATCTGTGGGTGCTGCCTTAGCGATTCCTATGCGCCGGAGCGTTCCTGTGGTGACCTTTGGGTGCTGTGGTCCACTTGGGGCCCCAGTGGTCCTCGGCTCCCTTTGGCCCCCATTGGACGCAGCCGGCGCTATGGTGTTCATGAAATTTCGCGATTACTTAGAGGTTTTTGGACGCTGTTAGCGTTGTGGTTTTGGACGCTGGAGCGTTCTGAATTCCATGTTAATGCGTTCTCTTTTTGACGCTTCTGCGTCATGGTTTGCACGCTACTGCGTTATCAATTTGACAGCCACGCCCCTTCACTTCCGGCAGATGCGGTCACTGTTTCTCTCTTCCCTGTTGCCGTACGGACCATTTTGGTCGCTGCACCTGCTCATTTCCTGTCCGGGAGCTTTTTAAACCCATGTGCACTCACTGTCTTTGCCCCCTGATGAAGGTGTGATCGCCGAAACGCGCGTTGGGGTGGAAGCGCGCCTCCAGTACTACAGTCCTCTGTGCGGTGGGTACCTTGCTTTACTAATATCTACTGTGTCGGTTTGATAGGTATGGGATTTCAATTAGGATAGCATTATAGCGGTTCTTGCACTCACCTATCTTATATGTGAAACAGTTGGTACTTGGCTTGGTATCCCTGACTGCAGTAGGATCAAGTTATTATTTTGGTTTATTTAGTTTTTTACTATTTGTTTCCTATTTTTGCTTATTTGTTTACTCTGATAATGTATAAGCCTGTAGGACTGTTATCTCTGGTGGCGCCCTTCCTGTTAACTTCATAACAGTGTTTTCTGTGCTTTACTACCTTCCCTCCGCTCACCTGGTTTTAATATTGTGGTTTGGTATTAATAAAGGTTATAGCATTTCTATTTATTGTGTGTGACCATTTTTCATCGTTTCCCTCTTGTGTCATGTGCTTATCTTGATGATAGGTCTTGTTGGTCCTTTTTCACCTATGGTACAGATTTTTGTCATATTATGAGTTACCATGGTGTTTAGTCTTATAAGTTGTTATGCATGCAGATATTTGCGGAAGAAACGCTACGGACACAACCGCAAATGTGAAAGCGGCCTCAGTTATGCAATTTGGTTAAATGTTCTTTTTCAATGGTAAGGAACCCCTTTCGTAAATCAAAGTGCATAATAAATCTAGAAAGGGTTTTGTAATTTTACATAGTAACTTTGAAGTGGCTGCATATTCTGACTTGCAGTCTTCTAAGTCTATAGCAGGGATGCCAATCTTTAGCACAAGTGGCTCTTGAGCCCGTGATATATGGCTCACGGCTGTCTGTCAGCTTGGTGCATTAGCATCAGGTCTAGTAAGCAGGTAAGATGAGAAGGTCTTCAGATGATAGCTTTTGTGAATAGCCCTGCACAGAAGAGCAGATCTGGATGCATACATGCTAGCCTCATAGTTAGACTAGGGTCACACCATTGTATTTTTTTCTCATCCGAGAGAATCTGGTCGATTATGCTAATCACACTCTGATCAAACTCTTATCCGTGTGAGAGCATAGTGTGATCCAATTTTCTCAGATGTGAAGAAGGTGGAAATAAAAATTTCTCCATCTTTTCCATTCTGTCAGTTCATGAAAATCTTACCGCACTCTGATGTCCTTCGTGCGCAGTCAAATTTATTCCATGGACTCATTGACTTCGTGGCCGAGTGCGATCTGAATAGTGTATGCAAATCAATCACGTGGAGATAGTTTTTTCCTTGGTCAGAGTCCATGGAATAAATTGGACATGTGCACGGCCTCATAGAATAACATTAGTCCGAGTGCAATCCGATGTTTTGTCGGATCGCACTCAGACTGATATGGCCATCTACATAAGTCATTAAAGATATAGCATAAAGGGAACCTAACAATTGGTACCTGCTACCCAATCAATGAGCAGAAAGTATCGAGCACCGAGTGTATGATCTCAGACAGGTATATTTGACTTTGAAGTTCAATTTAATGAGTATTTATTCTATCCATCCAATATTTTACATTTATGTGGAGTTAACATAAATTTTACCAAGTTCCTTACAAAATCCTAGTTATTTAAATGGCACAAAATATGAATGTCTTCTGTACTGAGCTTATGCAATTATGAAACATTTGTGCACGCATTGCTGTCTAGTGTCCTACGTTAAAATGCTAATGCTCCTCTACATAGGACCATAAATGTACCTACGTCATTGCATTTTCGTACTGCGCACATATTATAGAAGGAATGCCACAGATGTATCTGCTATGAATTGGTTACCATGAATAGCCGGTACTTGATATTTCGATTGTGACGTGACAAGATTCCATTTGGTCTGCCAATGAAAACATAAGGTAACAGGGTCATCATCTAGTCTCATTTCCTCCGGGAATTCCAGCAATGAATACGTCATCTGACAAATTCCAGATGTCAGTAGCATAGGATGTTGTACGAGTCCTTATGCATCGGTGAATTATTTCTGATTTACCGTGTCTTAGTGGCGATGGCTGTGGGCTGTAATGATTAGAATTACAGTTAGAAACTACATTTTACAATACCTCATTTTGCATTTTCTAAATTTGATAAAAAGCAGTTTCACTGGCTTTTCGTGATCTCTTTTTCTCCCGACTTTTATATTTCTCAAAGCACAAATGGTAATTGTGTAGCCTCAATGTAGATTTTGCTAGATAGGTGTTCCTGGCTGAAATTTGAGACGATTGATACTACATACCTTAGGCAGCATTGCAAATTTAAATTAATAAAAAATATACAGGAAAGATATATATATTTGTACCGTGTTAGCCAGTAGATAGAAAAATATTTAGACGTGAGAGTCCTAAGTGGTTGATACCTTTTAATGGCTAACTGATAAGATGGTAACAAATTGCAAGCTTTTGAGACTACGCAGGTCCCTTCATCAGACAAAGACTAATTCACATTCTGAAGAATCACATACTTATACACAACACAGCACAGAGAGAAAGAAGGCAATATATTAGACAAGTGACGTGAAGCAGAATTATCATTATGTGAGAATGATAGACATAGATATTGGAATAGTTCATACATAAGGAAGTCTTAATGTTTTATGGTCCACTGAATGGGTCTGGTTCTATGTTGTGATGACCCCAGAAGGTCTGAAGAGCAAATTTCTTAATTGATGTAAAAAGAAATAAATCCAACTCAATTACTCCAGCGCTGAAATTAACTTTTTGGACACCATCATTAAGCTAAGTGAAATGGAGACATCCCTGTATCAGAAGCCAATCGACTGTCCAACATACTTTAAATGGGACAGTTTCCATCCAAAACACATAAGAAACTCTATTGTCTACAGCCAAGCCATCAGATACAATCGTATATGTTTCAACCCCATGGATAGAGACAAACGCCTTGGTCGCCTCAAAAAGACTTTTTTGAATCAGAGCTACCATACAAGAACAATTGAAAACCAAATTACAAGAGCAACTAGAATATCAAGGAATCACCTGCTACATTACAAAAGGTAAAGAAGAAAATAATCAGGTGCCTCTAGTAGTCACCTACAATCCAAATCTGGAGGTGCTAAGGGGAGCTGCACAGAAATTACAACCTTTACTACAAAAAGATGCCTGATTACAATCTTTTTTTCCAGACCCCCCACTACTGTGTTTTAGGCAGCCCCCTGTTGTGAATTCCGTCTGGGCTCCCTCTGGTGGCCTTTAGCGATACTGCGGGTCTGGAGCTGGGCTCAGCTGCCTCATTTCCTGCTATGCTGGTTCCTATTTAACTCCACCTGCACCTTTGTTTGTTGCCTGCTGTCGTTGTATTCAGTACTGGTTCTGATCTCTCTGGACTTCCTTGTGACCTGTCTCCATCCGGAGAAGCTAAGTCTTGCTAGTTCATGTTTGCTCATTTTTCTCTTGAAAATATGTTTCATTATATGATGAGTTCAGTCCAGCTTGCTTATATGTGATTTTTTGCTTGCTGGAAGTTCTGGGGTGCAGAGTGCGCCCCTCTCATCGTGAGTCGGTGTGGGGGTTCTTGTATTTTCTGCATGGATGGTTTTTGATACTGACCGCACAGATCCCTTGCTATCTTCAGTCTATTTAGCGTTAGTGGGCCTCATTAGCTTAAACCTGTTTTTCATTACTACGTTTGTATTTTCCCCTTAACTCACCGTTATTATTTGTGGGGGCTGTCTAAACTTTGGGGTCATTTCTCTGAGGCAAGTGAGGCTTGGTTTTCTCTCTAGGGGTAGTTAGTTCCTCAGGCTGTGACGAGGCGTCTAGGTTTTTAGGTAACGCTCCATGGCTGCCTTTAGTGTGTTTGGATAGGTTCAGTGTTGCGGTCAGTATAGTTTCCACATCCCCAGAGCTCGTCCTAATATTCTGGTTTACCTATCAGGTCAGTTTGGTGATCCTACCACCGGATCATAACAGCCCCCCAATTTAAGAAGCATCATTGTCAGAAGCTCCCTGTCCTCTCAAACAGCTGCAAGCTTCCTTGCAATGAGAAAAAATGTAAAACTTGTCCATTTATAATGACCACGGACAAGATAAAGATCCCCAACTCACATCAGGACTACAAGATCACAGGTACTTTCAGCTGCATCACATCAAATGTGGTGTATTTAATTATTTGTACTAAATGTCCAACTAGGGGTCTGTATGTGGGGGAGACAGGACAAAAACTTAGAAGAAGAATGAATTCTCATCGCCACACAATAAGAGAAAAAAGAATGGACCCACTGGTAGCAAAACATTTTTGTATCCCCGGTCACAGCATCATGGACATGAAATTACTTGTTTTAAAAAGTAATTTGAAATCTCAGAAAGACAGAAGAATCTGTGAGTATAAACTCATGGGGACCTTTGACACACTCAGTGCAGGAATGAATGTTTTGCATGGATTTATGTATTTTTACATCAATTAAGGAATTGGCTCTTCAGACCTTCTGGGGTCATCACAGCATAGAACCAGACCCATTCAGAGGACCATAAAACATTAAGACTTCCTTATCTATGAACTGTTCCAATATCTATGTCAATCCCTCTCACATAATGATAATTCTGCTTCACGTCATTTGTCTAATCTATTGCCTTCTTGCTCTCTGTGCTGTGTAGTCTCAAAAGCTTGCAATTTGTTACCATCTTTTCCGTTAGCCATTAAAAGGTATCAACCACTGAGGACTCTCACGTCTAAATATTTTTCTAAAAATATATACGGTATATATATATTAATCAGCCAATTGGCAAGATTCTAGTGAAAATTTACAAAATTCTTAGTTAATACAACTGGAATCTTGGTTCCCTTTTCTATTCTTCATTTTTTTCAGTTTAGTCAATATTTAGTTGAGTTGAATGTACATGCTTAGTACTGAAGCCTCCAGTAGCAGCTAAGTTGAAGGGTTATTACCAAGATGTAAGTTATCACAATTCCATTGGATAGGACTGATTCAGTCACTGGGTTCCACCATAATTCCAAGATCGAGACTTTAGAACCCAGGAGCTAAGTTCTGCACAAAACTGTCTTGGATGGAGTGGACGTGTATATACTCCATCTCTGCACCATTCATTGTCCCATGGGACTGCAGGAGAAATCTGAGTACTGCGGTTTCTCCAGGACTTCAATACATAAAGAATGGAGCGTGGGTCGTGCATGCACATGTCTACTCCATTTACTTTAAACCCGAGTTCCAGAGCACTTGTGGATTGGGGGCAACATAACATTTTGGGAATAGCTCTTTAAGCACAAACAACGGAAAGGTATCCGGCACACCAACCTGTGTAATATATTAAAAAATCTTAATTTCAGCATGTCAAGCCATATTAAAATATGAGAAACACCTGACACGTTTCTGGCACGTTACAAGCGCCCTTAATCATATAAAACAAGAAGTGACATAAGTTTACATAGGAAAAAGCACCAATCAGAATGCATGTATGCAATCAAATTAATTATGCACCAAATGTTACAAAGTGGGAGAACCATAAATAGACATTATATTATTAATACACATAAAACAAATCATTTCTCAAATTCATGCCTTTAGGATATATTCTGTCCAGTTTTAATATCCGAAGGCTTCAGATGTTGTCAGAAGTTTTTGACTATTACCACCTCGAATGGGATTGTGTACCTTCTCAAACGCAAAAAATACAAAATGGGAGACATCTCCTTTGTGAACATTGACAAAATGTTTTGAGGCACCAGAATACGCCACATTTTTATTGTAAATATTGGTCAAATGTTCCACAATCCTTTTTTTTATTTTGCGTGTGGTACACCCAATGTACTGAACCTTACATGCCAGGCAGCAGATGCAATATACAACATATTGTGTATCACAATTAATAAAGGGAGTAATGTCATAAATATTGCCAGAAGAAGATTAAAAAAATCTTAATTATGTCCAGAGCATAAGCCCAGACATTGCACCTGCTGCCTGCACATTTATAAAAAACAGCTATCGACAGCCAAGAACTGGATGTGGAAGATTGTTTTAGAAGATTAGGAGAAAGAGCATTGGCCAAGCTAAACCCTTTTCTAGCAACATATCTACACCCTGCGTTAGTAATCTGCCGTAATTTCTCATCTTGATTGACCACAGATAAATGTTTTTTAATGATGGATATTAACCAATTGTATTGAGGACCATAAGGTGTTGAAAAGTAACAACAGAATCATGATTAATGGGCAAACATGGTTTTGTAGAGAGTAGAGACCTTGGTTTATTGCAAACCTTTTTGAGGGCATGGGTAATATTATGACCTTTATAGCCCCTATCCCGCAAATGCTCATCAATAAGTCAGCTTTCTTGAAAAAACAGATCCTGGTTAGAACATATGCGTTATGCTCTATTGAACCTCCCATAAGGGATCACTCTTACGGTATGATGGGGATGGGATGAAGATGATAGCAAAAGAGAATTACCTGCATTTTCCTTCCTGTAAAGGGTGGTCTGAACACAGTCTGTGGCAAGACTACCTGTCAATAATATATCCAAGAAGGGGATAGGCTTATTTACACCATAATAGTAAAAGAAAGATTCAAATCATTACAATTTAAATATGCATGAAAATTTGTTAAATTAGATGAAGAACCCTGCCAAAAGAACAATAAATCGTCCACATATCTACCAAAAAAGACTATGTCTTGACATGCCGAATTAAAGGATTTTTTTATATTTTACATGGGTTGGTGTGCCGGATCCCTTTCCTTTGTTTTTCCTCCATTACTGTGCTCAACAGCGGAAAGAACATCCACCTGTCTGTTTGATTGGACTCATCCTCATTTGGTTTTCATTCTGGACTACGGTGGCAGCTCCCAAACTTCTCTCTTTAAGCACAAGCTTTGATTATAGGGTGCTACCTAGAGCATTCACCAAAATTAGGTAAAAATGCAAAGGGGCTACCTGGAGCAGAAACATAACTGACACTAAGGCAAGGCACTGAAGCAGACATCCCAAGGCAAGTACCAAAGGGTCATATTTGTGGCAGAGTTGGCACTGAATGTTATGAGGGTGTCTGTGGTTTAACTTCAGGAACTCTACCAAAAGAACCCTTGTATGCATAAAATGTATACATGGAGCAAAACTTTCATTATTCTTCCATCCTATTTTCTATCCACTATGTTGGAGTATATGAATAGGCTAATTGCACACCGATGCTCTCAAAAGTTTTTTCCAGGAAAATGCCTAATATTTGAATAATTTCAGACTTTTATAAGATGAGATGCATATATGCTTGTAGTAGAACTCAGCTATTCTAAGCTCATTGGGGCCTGACAGCCAGACAGGAAACACATGTGTGCTGAAAATTGTATAATGGGAGATGGATGTATCCATGACTGATTCACCTCCTGTCTGAACACAGGAAAAAGCTTGTTACAAGGTACATTAGAATTATTACTATGGTATAGCATGTGCTGTCTACAAACTGGAAATTTTATGGGATAAATGGTACCGACGTGGACAAATTTATTGTATTAATTCCATAATTGAACTATATTAGTCCAATTTTTGAGTAATGGGATGTAAGGTAAGACTGCTAAATATCAGAGATGCCCAGCTAAATGAAATTTTGTCCTTTGTTATTAATTATGACATCCTATAAATACCTTAAAATAGAAAAAAAACATCATATAGGCAGACTCAAGACATAACTTCTCAAAACATATTAAACGTGGCATCTCTTAAAGTGAACCTGTCACCAGGCCCTTTCAGGGCAAACATATATAGCATTCTATAATGCTGCACATGTGCCCCCAACCTGACCTGAAAGAGAAGAAAAATAACTTTTATTATACTCGCCTGTGGGGCGGTCAGGTCCGAGGGGAGTAGCTCTACTTGGTCTGGCACCTCCCATCTTCTTATGAGCGCCGTCCTCCTTCTTGGTTCATGTGGATGACACATCCCTGCATTATCCACACAGTCTGCTTGGGGCACTGCGCTAATGCGCAGGCGTACTTATCTGCCCTGGTGAGCAGGTGCTGGGGCTCTTTGACCTTTCCTGGTGCGTGTGCACTGCAGGTGAGTATAATAAAAGTTATTTTTCAGTTCATCCAGGTTGGGTTGGGGGGCAGATATACAGCATTACAGAATGCTGTATATCAGCCCTGCAAGGCGGTGGCCGCATCTCATATCCGCCAAAAGTGGTGACAGGTTCCCTTTAAAGAGTTCTCCCATGAATGTTTGTTTTCTTCATTAAATGTGTGTATACATATATGCATGTAGTGTAGTGTGAGTGTATTAATGTACTCACCAACTGTTGTCCAGCGTCGTTCTGCTCCTCTTCTCAGTGACGTCATTACACTTCAGACTATCCGGCTCACTCTATGATCCATGCATGCGTGAACCCGAAGTCTCTTTTACAATGTAAGCCCATGCGGCCGTGTTCTAACTCTCCATTAACTTATGTTTTAAATGCCACTTCCGGGTCACACAGAGCGCAGTGTGATTGACAGAGTCTACAGAGAGATGACATCACTCAGAAGAGGAGAAGAACAGCGCTGGACATCGGAGAGAGCAGAGGTAGGTGAGTATATTAAAAAACTTGCATTACATGCACATATACACACATGAGAGTGCTTCTTTAATCCCTTTTATTAATCATTTTTCTGCCTCTATTTAATGCATGTATTGTATGAGCGGAGTCAGCCAGAATGGGAATTACAGGCATACAGACATAAGTTTTTCCAGCTTCCAATTTAAATTACACCTGCAGGAGTCCCAGGCCAAGAGGTGTCCTGCTCTACCTGCCATGTGCAGCTGTCTAATAACATACTATAATATATATAATATATTGGTACACAATACAATACAAACATAATATAAAAGGTCAATGATACAAGATCTAGTAATATGGCTGCACTTCTCAGTCACAAAAGCAAATGAGTAAAAAAAAATATTTCTGTATTAGATAAAAACAAGTTTTAGCTAATGCTTTATCTACTGATTAATGTGAGATCTGTTTTAAGTTATGCATACAAACGTGTTTTGAAATATACACTCACCGGCCACTTTATTAGGTACACCTGTCCAACTTCTTGTTAACACTTAATTTCTAATCAGCCAATCACATGGCGGCAACTCAGTGCATTTAGGCATGTAGACATGGTCAAGACAATCTCCTGCAGTTCAAACCGAGCATCAGTATGGGGAAGAAAGGTGATTTGAGTGCCTTTGAACGTGGCATGGTTGTTGGTGCCAGAAGGGCTGGTCTGAGTATTTCAGAAACTGCTGATCTACTGGGATTTTCACGCACAACCATCTCTAGGGTTTACAGAGAATGGTCCGAAAAAGAAAAAAAATCCAGTGAGCGGCAGTTCTGTGGGCGGAAATGCCTTGTTGATGCCAGAGGTCAGAGGAGAATGGGCAGACTGGTTCGAGCTGATAGAAAGGCAACAGTGACTCAAATCACCACCCGTTACAACCAAGGTAGGCCTAAGAGCATCTCTGAACGCACAGTGCGTCGAACTTTGAGGCAGATGGGCTACAGCAGCAGAAGACCACACCGGGTACCACTCCTTTCAGCTAAGAACAGGAAACTGAGGCTACAATTTGTACAAGCTCATCGAAATTGGACAGTAGAAGATTGGAAAAACGTTGCTTGGTCTGATGAGTCTCGATTTCTGCTGCGACATTCGGATGGTAGGGTCAGAATTTGGCGTAAACAGCATGAAAGCATGGATCCATCCTGCCTTGTATGGAGCATCTTTGGGATGTGCAGCCGACAAATCTGCGGCAACTGTGTGATGCCATCATGTCAATATGGACCAAAATCTCTGAGGAATGCTTCCAGCACCTTGTTGAATCTATGCCACGAAGAATTGAGGAAGTTCTGAAGGCAAAAGGGGGTCCAACCCGTTACTAGCATGGTGTACCTAATAAAGTGGCCGGTGAGTGTATTTTGTGTATTACAATTAATTCCTTGTGTCTATATATATAGTGCCTCTATATCTCCATTTTCTTGATGAGACATTGCTAGTGGAGCATCATGGGGGGCACACTAAGTGGCAACTCACTGGGTCAGTAACTGGAGTTTCAGAACCAGGGATAGAATCACTGTTCACACGATTTATAATTGTACAATTCATATAACATCTAGATCCATTTTAAAAACATCAAGTAATTTTTATTCATTATACCTCGTATAGATATACAACATACTATGCTCCTAAATCCTAATCTTCAGATTGTCAAGCTCTCAGGCCACAGGAGCTAGAAATTCCGACTTAAGCAATCTCTACTTTATGTGCTGGAATCAACTTTGTATGTTAGATTATTTTCATTACTACATTATTTTTAATAGCACATGAAGAACGGGTTAGACGTGTGTAATTTAATCATGTGGTTCTCTTGCCAAAACCCATTCTTGAGCTTTCTGTCTGTTTCACCGCTGTAACCAGAACAGCCAGGGAATCCCTGCCAAAGGGGGGGGTTTCTAATTCCGATAGTAAAAGTCTGGGTTAATGTTCATTCTTGTCCTTACCACCTCGACGCAGAGGTTAACAATGTGTGCAGTGGCTATGGTATAACTCTTTCTCTGTAAAAGTTTAAAATGAATGCAAGGGGAGCAAAGGGGGGCGAGGGGGACCAGAGTTTTTTTGGCAGGACTTCTACATTCTTTCCAGATTAGAACACAGCATCAAGAAGGTTTCCTTCTCCTTATTAACTGTAGACCACATATGAGTTGTGTTAACGTCTTCTACTAGTACAGTTGATGAGCCCAATATGACGATAATCAAAGAAATGCGGTCACAGCAAATGTTCATAGTTAAACTCAGGGGATATGACAGAGGTTGTTTATTTATTATTACTAGGAATTTTCTGGCCAAAAGAGTGAAACTATACAAGAAGGACCTCATGTAAACAATGGCTGTGTAGTCAGAGGGATCCCAAAATGTTTTATGACTTCCCCAACCCCAAATGATTTGATCTGTTTATTTTGTTTCTTGTATACATTGATGACATTTATACAAGTTTCGGCAGAGTGTGATTTATTATATATTAGAGTGGAGGAAGTTAGCGCTGCAGTAGCTGTCGTCTTCGGCGAATAAGCCTCCTTACCTTGACAAGCCAGAGCTGGTATGTCACTCTCCATAAGGAGAAACGTTACCCCTTAGACCCCAGTCCAGAGCCTCTCACCTAACCAAATCAATTCTCATGCATCACAGTGACGAGGGCCAACAGCCCGAAACACCGCGTCTGTGAATTGAGATACTGATTTTGCTTTTATCCTAAGTCATATTACAAAACTCATTAAAGGGTTGATTGTGACTTGTAGGATCGCTACTTCCAACAGGTGGCGCTATAGAGTTCAAGTCCTCTTTTTTTCTGAAGATGCAATTTGCATATTATTCTTCTGTGAGGACATTCTTTATAAATGACTTGCCACATGTCAGACACTCCCCACACCCCCCTTAAACCCTACACAAGGTATTTCCATTTTTCCATTTTCGTTTTTTGCTCACCTTCTTCCCAGTGCCACCATAACTTTTTTATTTTTCAATGGAAATAAATAACACAGCACTCTGGAATAATGCTGCTGGTGGTGCTCAAGTCGGGTGTCCAACCCATAGAATTAGGCAAAAAAATTACTTGGCACTCAGTATTTGAAAAAATATGATTCCTTCTTTATTGTACATCCAGACCAAATAAATTAAATTAAACATTTTCGGTCCATCATAGGACCTTCATCAGAATATCCTTACAACACAGATGCTCCATTATTATTATTTCATTGATCTAAAAAAGGATCTAAAAGACTAATTTTACCATATATAAATGTAAGTTTCTGCTCTTGAAATGTGAAAACTTTTCTTTTTTTACCCTGTCTTTCACTGTTTAACTGTAAAAAACGGTAACATCGCCAATGAAAAAGACATGGGAATACTAGTAGACAGAAATCTATTTTAGTAACCAATGTCAGGTAGCTGCTGCAAAGGCGAATAAAATAATGGGACATATCAAAAACGTAGGCCTCAATTGAAAAAAAAAAGTTTTCTGTAGAAACCTGACATAAAACAGTTTGAAATATCCCAAAATCGAGTCATAACTTTTGCAGTTTTTATGACATCTCTGTCAAAAAGGGGCATGACAGATGCTTTAGAATGTATGCCACAAAAATGATGTCAGTTAGGAAAGAAATGTTCATTAGAGCATAATTGGAGTTTATTTCTGTCGCTAACCATAGTGGTGTTGAGACCATCAATCTCCATTCCTGTGTTGATGCACGAACACCAAATGTGGTGTGATCCCTTTTCTCAAGCAAACCCCAAATGAAAGAAGGCAGCTTTAGCATTCAGTATTGACCAACTTGTTTTATGACGGCATCGCAAATGCAAAAATAGCAGAAATTTTTGACCCCCAGCATAGTCTTTAGCTGACCAGAGCTATACTGTATTTATATTTGTGATGCCATGACAAGGATAGTTGATCCTTATTGGATACCAAAGCCACCTTCTTTTACTTACACCAGTCTTGGTAAATTGGTTCCATTGTTTTCATGCCACGAAGGCCGGGGTCACATGAGAGTAGGTTATCTCACGTGAGAGAATTGGCTTGATTATGCTACTTATGCTTAATGACACTCGGCTTACAGCTCTTATTAGAGTTTGAGCCTGTGTGGTGACGATGGAGAGCTTAATTTCTCCATCCTCTCTATTGTCCGTGGATGTTGGACTGCACTCAGATAACATTTGAGTGCAGTCTGATGTTTCCCACACACCCATAGACTTGTATGGGTGTGCGTCAGCCAAATTACGGAACCACTCGCAGCATGCTATTATTTTTTCGCATGCCGAATCGACATGAGAAAAACATTGGTGATCTGCACTCCTCCATAGTATAAAATTGGTCAGAAAGCTATCTCATGTGAGCGAGACCTAATTCTGAACATGGAATATTGTGCAATGTTGGCTACCTGTCTATAAAAATGTTCTATGAGAAAAGGAATGGATACAAAGGAGCTCAAACAGAGTAATTAAGGAAATGGGTGGATTGGGGTGCTAATAAAAAAAAAAATTATTTGAGAGAAGAAAGTTTTTCTGAATGGCAAACTTCCTACTTCTCAACACACAGATATAGTGAGAGCTGCATACAGATTGAGCTGAATAACAAATCTGTCTTTATCAAGCTCTTAACCTTCATAGTTACTGTCACGACACAGCTGTCGAGTGACGCTGGACCAAGGGCACCTTCCCTGTCACTAACACTAGGAGTCACCCTAGCTCGCCCTACTTCCTGGAATATTTCTGAAGGTGAAGATGCCAGGGCCTCATCCTTGCCTTATCCCCTGAGTTAGCCCTCCATGTGTTCTCTTCCCCCACCAAGGGAAGAGGGGTGCTACTGTGCACCGTTGTACACCAACCCGACAAACAAGGCAACACAAACAAGGGTTAACAGAAAACTCCAGGTATACAAAATATTCACTCACATATAACAGAGGAATGCACCAGGGCATGGAGGTATGGGAATAAACCAAAATAGAGAAGGATAGGGAATTACCACACATACAAACCAAGCAACAATCGCAGATAACTCCTCCAGCTTGCCTTCTCATACGAACTCAACTCCCTCCGTTAGCCATGTAGCAAATGCTAGCTCTGACAAGGATTTGTAACAGAGGCCAGATTATAAAGGGGAAAGGAGTGGCTAAGTGAGCTCAGCTGTGAGCTCAGGGATTTCCAACATGGCCGATTAACCCCTGTTCTGCCAGAAGAAATAAACACATGTAAAATGAAGAAGTGCTTCTTCTCAGCGCTGGAGTAGGAGCAATCGGACACTGTAGTCTTTTGACTCCACACTTTTGCGATAACCCCATGATATTTACTATATGAACACAGAATTTTAGCATTAAAATGATTTTCCAGTTTTATCAAACCCCAGTTGCAGTTTGTTGGGTTTTAAAAATAAAGAACATTTTTTTTTCTCACATTTCCGAGGTTCAGTGCTGAGTGTCCACCAGTTTTAGGCTGTAAAACCATCGACATGACCTTGGCATTGCAGACTATAATAGACACTGGGAACAGCTGCAAAATCTTATAAATGGACCCAGGGAGGGTGACTAAAACAAATTTTTTTTGTTTTTTAGACAATCTTGAAATGGGGGAACAGGGGTTTCTGAAACCGGAAAACCCCTTCAAGCTCTATCGTTGTGTGAAGGCATGCAGATTTGGAACTTTTTACCAGAAAAAATCTGAATATACTGTATATCATAAAATTAATTACTACATAATTTGACACCTAACCATGAAATGGTGGCAGTGGCAAACCTTTGCTTTAAGTCTAAAAATAGGCCAGTCATTTTTTGCATTTTTTATTTTGGTCCATAAAGGAAGCATTATTCATAAACAGCTAGCTATTAGTCAAGCAGAAGTAAAATCCTGGATTCAGACAAGTTTTTTTAGACTGAATAGGGAACAGTAGAAACACATCTGAGGTTAGAGTCATGTTTAGAAGGTCAGTCTGAGAAGTCTGGGTGAGCTGTCAGTTACTTTCAGAGTAAACATCAAGGTGAGTTGTTTGAGTGTGAAAGTTGCACCTTCCTGGTATGTAGAGGTGAGGATATACAGGGTATGCCTTGTAAGACTGTGTTATAGGTGAAGAGGTCAGATTTTACTGAACAAGGAACATGCAAGTGAGAATTGAGGAGTTCTGGACTTTGTGTGTCTTAAGAAAAACACCACACTGCTAATTTACAGTCCCCAGTGATCGGCCGTTTTGCATTAAACTATGGAGGCACATAGGAGCTTTATGTGTAGGATCCGAAACTCTGAAATGTATGAATAAAGCTATAAAGATGCAGGTTCATCTGTAAAAGGCAACTCATTATTATGCTTTACTAAAATAGATATCGGTGAGGCAATACTTGCTTTAATACTAAAACTACATTAAATGTTATACAAGTTGTCATGAATCGGGGTTGTTTGGTTGTCCCGGTTCTTTTCTGAGGGGGATTTATCTATAGCCCACTCCCCAGTCCCGGTTTGGAACTTGCAGCTCTCTGGTGCCCCCTTACCTTTTGGTCAGACAGGGAACTGTACCTAGGATAATTAGTCACCAGAAAGGTTGCCTTGGTATGTACTGGCTATTGGGTACACTGCAGCAAAAGCAATATATCTACACCTAATCAGTCGGAAACAATAATTATTAGTGATGGGCGAGCACTAAAATGTTCGGGTGCTCGTTGCTTGGGTCGAGCAAATTGGAATACTCGGGTACTCGACCCGAGCAATGAACCCAATGTAAGTCTAAGGGAAACCCAAGTATTTTTTCCACGATATCCCCCGGGGGTCCTTTCAAGGTCTAAAAACGTCTGAAAATGATGGAAACACTGCTCAAATGACACAGAGACATCATGGGGATCGCCCCTAGAAGCATTTCTGACTCCTAGGTCACAGCTTTAAGCAATGTTGTCAGAGTTTCACACCATTTTTACAGGCGCACCAAAAAACATACAAAAACTAAACCAAATGGATTTTGCTGGGAAATTTGTTCAGGTACATACTTTCCAGGCTAATGACTTGTATATAAGGCAAAATAATTAACCCCAGACCAAAATGTTCCTCCACCACTTTTGCTATGTTAACACGCAGCATTTTTGATGCATTTTTCAACTTTAACATTGCTTTCAACCAATACAAATGCATTCAGTGGGAAATGTCATTGTAACATTTAACAACCCTAGCTGGCCATGTGATGTGTGACACAAAAGCAGACCCATCTTATTTCATTTCTGAAGAATGGACTCTTAAAGTCACAAAGCCTATTTTTAGAGGGGCATCAGGCGGCATTAATATTCTTAAAGGGCCATTATTAAACAGTGGATCTCCTATGCAGTTATTGCCTATACAGTGAGTAGCTGGGCTGCCAAGAATTACAACGCACCCTAATATCCCTTTCACGAGAGGTACAGGAGAGCCTCCCAAAAAAATGTTGCATTGAATGCAAGGCCTGCCCTGCTATCAAGTCATGTGCACCCCAATAAGCCTTTGAACCCAGGAACTGGATGGCCACAGGAAAACCCACTTCACATTATTCATTTTGTAATCCCATACTGTTTTCTTATGTGTTAACTGCAAGGCCTGCCCTGCTACCAAGTCATATTCACCCCAATAAGACCTCTTTCACACTTATGTCTTTGAGCTCCCATCGAAATCCGTCAATTTTTGAAAAAACAGGATCCAGCACATTTTTCTGCTGGATCCTGTTTTTACTAATAGACTTGTATTAGCGATGGATTGTGACGGATGGCCATCCATTTCATGCGTCGTGCACTGGATCCTTCGGAAAATTGCTGTCCGTCGGGCGGGGACAACGCACAGAGGAACATTTTTTCTGTACGTCGGAAAATCGCTCAGCGACGGATCCTGCGCTGCCCGTCGTTGGCTATCACGGTAACCTATGGACACAGGATCCATCGCTGACTGTCAAAAGCAGGAATCCAGCGACGGGTTCCGTCTTTTGAAACTGAGCATGCGTGGAAGAATTCCCAGTCAGGGAAATTCTCTCTCACTCACTCTATCTCTCTTTTTACTATAGATGCTGCCTATGCAGCATCAATAGTAACAAGATATAATGTTAAAAATTTTAAAAATAAAAAAATCGCAATATTCTCACTTTCCGGAGTCCTGCATAGCGTTACCGATGCTCGCGATGCTCCCGGCAGCTGGCGTTCCCAGTAATGCATTGCGAAATGACCCGATAACATCGCGTTCTCGCGAGACCGCTAAATCGCCAGAGGTCATTGCACGCAAGGCATTACTGGGAATGCCTGCTGCCGGGAGCATCGCGAGCATTGGTAATGCTGCTCGGGACACCCGAAGGTAAAAATAGTGCGATTTTTAATTTTTTTAAATTATTTTTAACCTGGGTTGTGTTGTGCATGCGTTTTCGCAGCAGAAAGCCGCTGTGAAGACGCATACACAACAAGGTGCACATAGCAATGACGGGTCCACCAGAAAAACGGGCCCTGTGCACCCATTTTTTACAATCTGCACAGGATCCGTCTTTTCAACAATTTGATGGATCCTGTGCAGATTGTAAAAACTAAAGTGTGAAAGAGGCCTAAGCCTTTGAACCCAGGTACTGGATGACCACAGGACAACCCCCTTCACTTTCTTCAGTTGGTTCTGCCATACTGTTTCCTTATGCATTGAATGCAAGGGCTGCCTTGAACCAAATGTGCACGTAACACAATCCCCCCTTGGAAGAATCATGGAGGAGGGCCTCATAAAAAAAATATTTCCCATTACAAAGGAGTGGGTCTCCTAGACTTGTAATGCCCATACACTAAGTGCATGGGCTGACAAACATTTCCCATGGGGGGTACATTTTTTACAAATATTTTTTGAGGATCATAGACACAATTTCCCAAAACTTGACTGGCGGTTGAGAATGATGACACGTTGCTGAAGGCCTCATTAAAAACTAGGCCCAATTTAAAAGAGCGGGTCTCCTAGACTTGAAATGCCCATACACGAAGTGCAAGGGCTGACCAACATTCCCCCATGGGGCTACATTTTTTAGAAATAGTGTATGGGCATCATAGACCCCCTTGCCAAACATTGGACTGGCTGTAGCACCACAGAACACATTAACCCTGGTGATCTAATGGTAGAGAATGAGGAGACATAATGATAAATCATACTGAAATCAAACAAATGAATAAAAGATGTGAATCCACCTATGACAGAAATTAACGAAAGGAAGGGGCGAACACGGGTTCATAGATATGAAGCTAAACTGTGTCCAAAAAGTCATAATGCCTGTGTGGAGGAAGCTGATCTTCATTCTTCTTGTCACAGATGTCAGAGAACTCTTTATATGCTGGAGGTAAAGAAAATACCTGTACATGTGGTTCCGTAGCCGTGGACTCAGGGACAGCTTACGTTAACGCTGAGTTGCTCCTGGTTGGAAAGATAATCTCCTTGGTCTCCCAGTTGATAATTGGGTTCTGAGAACGCAACCAAGGAATGCCTAAAATCACAGGAAAATGAGGAGAAGAAATTAGCAAGAAAGAAAGTTGCTCCTGATGATTAGGCTCCAATAAAATTTCAAGGGGTATGGTCTCCTGATCCACAGGCCCAGAGATTAAAGTTGACCCATCCACTGTTTCCATGGCAATTGGAGAGGCTCTTTGCTGAATTTCAATACCATGTTCCTTGGCAAAAGCGATATCCATGAAATTGCCACCTGCACCAGAGTCAATCATAGCTGCACTGGAAATCCACTGTCCTGAACACAGGATCTTAATAGGGAGAGAACAGTGAGAGTTATTTTCCTTAAGCTCCTTGGGGGGTGAAGTCATAGAAAGTGAATGGAATACAGCATTTAAAGGCAGGCTACATTCAGAGATGTCAGATTCATCATCACAGTTGTCATACTCCCCTACTGCTGCTCAATTGATCAAGAAGTGGTCAGACTGGCCGCAGTAGAAACATAGACTTTCACGACGGCGATGCTCCCGGCGCTCATTGATCTCGCGCCTCTGAACGGAATCAATTTGCATGGGCACCTCCTCCACCTCCCGAGACATTTTACCTGCAGGCTCTTGGGAAGGAAGGGAAAAGTTAGAAATACGGTTATATGCAGCAAACTTCTCCTGCCTACACTCAGTAAGGCGAATGTCAATGCGCACACAATGCTGTATAAATGTCTCTAGCTCTTGTGGTGACTCAGAGCGAGCTAGTTCATCTTTTACAATACTAGACAGACCCCTTTTAAAAATAGGCAATTGTGCATAACTGTCCCAATTGGTATCTACCGCTAATCTCCTGAATTCAGTAGCATTCTAAATAACAGAATGTTTTGCCTGGCGTAAAGACAATAAAGCAGATTCAGCGGTTGCACGGCGATTAGGATCATCAAACATTAATGCCATAGCGGCCAAGAAATCATCCAAGTTATTTAACCGTGGGTCACGAGACTCAATCATCGGATTCGCCCAGGCAAGCGCTCGTGCGGTCAGCAGCATTATTAGACAAAATACTTTGGATCTATCATTAGGAAAACGGTCAGCATGCACATCAAAATATAGCATACATTGATTCACAAAGCCATGAAATTTGTCGCGATCACCATTAAATCTGAATGGGGGCAACTTAGGTGGGCTAGCTGGTGGCGCTTGCCCAGAGGGAAAAGTCGCTTGTGCAGCTATTTGCGTGCTTATGTCCTGAAAAGCCCATCCATACTGGGACTCTATGCCAGCAAGTTTGTTTTCCTGGGCTGCCATGCGGGTGCTTAAGTCCTGCAAAGTCTGTCCAAACACTTGTTGATTGTGTTCAAAGCTTCTAAACTTCTTTTGCAGACCTTTCACATCTTTCTGCAGTGATCTAATTATGGAAAACACCTGCTCTAGTCTGCTTTCTGCAGTCATTGTTCCAGCAGTCTCCTTTTTTTTAGGCTAGAGTATCCTGTAATAATTATAGGGGATAACTCAGGAGACTCTTTGCGTGGAACACAGTTTTATAAGTGGTAAAGTCTATATTATCACACGGTGATTCAAACAGGTGCAGAGAGAAACTCAAGTCCACAACACTTGGTGCAAATATCAAATGCAGCTCAGCAGTCTATAGGAAACTTCAGAGGAAAATGCAATCACGCAGAAAGTCTATGAAGCACAATTATTCTTGAGGATACTTGACACGAATAAGTCCTTGCTTAGTCCAAAACACAGATAGATATGCTTATAAGGCAGTTCAAACAATATCTTAGCTCAACCAGGGAGGTCTGGGTAACAGTCTCAGGTTCTTGCAAAGCAGCATCAGCTTACATGTCCAGCAAATGCAGATGGAAGTAAACATGAGCAGCAGATGAAGGAGGATTACTGGAACTGGTGTATGCAGCAGGAACTCAGAGCAGAGTAGCACGATAACCCCACAGGTTCACAGGAGCAGGTATATAGCCAGGGAGTCACCAGAGGTCAGGAGCTGGATGCAAGGCAGAATACTCTAGCACAGACTGAAAGCTGGGGTGGAGTTTTATAGCAGGAAGACACAGTGCACATGAGACCAAAGACACCCTCTTGGAAAAGGGCAGTAATGCACAAAAAGGTAATAAATTTTTTTTTAGAGTCCTGACACTAGCAGACAAAACTATGCAACGTATGTCAGTGAAGCCAAGATTTTTCCACCACAGATTCACCAGGCGTCTGATGGAGATAACAGACAGTTAAAATGTTGTTTTCATTTAAATATTTTTTAGTGAAAAAATGCTGAGTTGTACAAGGCTATCCGACAGAACTGTGCAACCTATGCCTGCGAAGCCAAGATTTTTCCACCACAGATACATTAGGCGTCTGACGGAGACAACAGACTGTCTACATTTTTTTTAATGTTTTTTGGTAATTTGGGAAAAAATTACTGAATAGAATAAGTCTAGCAGACAGAACTATGCAACGTATGCCTGCGAAGCCAAGATTTTTTCACCACAGATACATCAGGCATCTGACGGAGATAACAGATAGTTAAAATGTTGTTTTTTTAAAAAAATATTTTTAAACAAAAAATACTGAGAAGAACAAGGCTAGCAGACAGAAATATGCAAAGTATGCCTGCGAAGCCAAGATTTTTCCACCACAGATACACCAGGCATCTCACGGAGATAACAGACAGTTAAAATGTTTTTTTAACATTTTTTAATAAAAAAATACTGAGTAGAGCAAGGCTAGCAGACATAACTATGCAACGTATGCCTGTGAAGCAAAGATTTTTTCACCACAGATACACCAGGTGTCTGACGGAGACAACAGACAGTTAAAATGTTTTTTTTATATTTTTTAAACAAAAAATACTGAGTAGAACAAGGCTAGCAGACAGAACTATGTATAGTATACCTGAGAAGCAAAGATTTTTCCACCACAGATACACCAGGCATGTAAAGAAGATAACAGACTTTCTACATTTTTTAAATGTTTTTTGGTAATTTGGGAAAAAATACAAAGTAGAACAAGGCTAGCAGACAGAACTATGCAACGTATGCCTGTGAAGACAAGATTTTTCCACCACAGATACACCAAGCGTCTGATGGAGATAACAGACTGTCTACTTTTTTTTATGTTTTTTGGTAATTTGGGGAAAAATATTGAGTATTACAAGGCTAGCAGACAGAACAATGCAATCTATGCCTGCTAAGCCAAGATTTTTCCACCACAGATACACCAAGCATCTGACAGAGATAACAGACTGTCTAAATATTTTTTAACGTTTTTTGGTAATTTGGGGAAAAAATTAGTAGAACAAGGCTAACAGACAGAATTATGCAACGTATGCCAGCGAAGCCAGGATGTTTCCACCACAGATACACCAGGCATCTGATGGAGATAACAGACTGTGTACTTTTTTTTTGTTTTTTGGTAATTTGGGAAAAAAAATTGAGTATTACAAGGCTAGCAGACAGAACAATGCAATCTATGCCTGCTAAGCCAAGATTTTTCCACCACAGATACACCAAGCATCTGACAGAGATAACAGACTGTCTAAATATTTTTTAACGTTTTTTGGTAATTTGGGGAAAAAATTAGTAGAACAAGGCTAGCAGACAGAATTATGCAACATATGCCAGCAAAGCCAGGATGTTTCCACCACAGATACACCAGGTGTCTGATGGAGATAACAGACTGTCTACTTTTTTAATGTTTTTTGGTAATTTGGGGAAAAAAATTACTGAGTAGTGCAAGGCTAGCAGACAGAACAATGCAACCTATGCCTGTGAAGCCAAGATTTTTCCACCACAGATACACCAAGCGTCTGACGGAGATAACAGACTATCTAAAATTTTTAAAGGTTTTTTGGTCATTTGGGGAAAAAAATGAGTAGAAAAAGGCAGCAGGCAGAATTATGCAATGTATGCCTGCAAAGCCAAGATTTTTCCACCATAGATGCACCAGGCATCTCACTGAAATAACAGACAGTTAAAATGTTTCTTTTTCATATTTTTTAAACAAAAAATACTGAGTAGAACAAGGCTAGCAGACAGAACTGTGCAACATATGCCTGCGAGCAAATATTTTTCCACCACAGATACACCAGGCGTCTGATGGAGATAACAGACTGATCAAAATGTGGCCTTGATTTTTTTGGGCACACAAAAAATGTGTCAACAAGTTGGCTATTGGCTATGCCACTAAAAAAATGGATTACTAAAATTGTAAGATAATTAGCACAATGATATGCGATGCTTGTGGCATACAACTCACAGTGGTAAATAAAAGAACTGTAGATAAATATTTTTGGGCCAGCTTCAGATTTTTGGGGTAGCAAAATGGTGTCCAAAAATGTTGTAGGACACTACAAAATATTAGATAGTACGGAAAAAAAGGACAGATTTTTTGGTGCACTCACATCTGATGCCTGGGACAACAGAAAAATCTTAGTTTGCATGCTCTTCTATTGCAATCACCTGGCTGTAGTCTGCAGCGTGACCAAGCAAATAATTGTACAAAAAAGAAAGGGGGCTATAGATTGCTTTAGAATAAAATGAACAGATATAAGCTGAAAAAAAGGCCACAGATAACTGCAGCTAGTTGTATATTAAATAAGCAGCAGCAGACGGTTATGGAACTTTTTGAGGTATGCAGTGAGATCTATGTACTCACATACAGTGCCTGCAGGCCTTGCACTGATGTGGATATGTGCACATAGACTCCCCTACCTACCCAGCCCTGCAATCTCTGTAACCCCGAATTAGCCGTAAAAAGGAATGTTGGTTTCTCTGAATTTGTGGACTGAACACTAGCAGACCACACTAACTATTAAAAGGATGATTCTGACCCTATCTCGGCAGCAGCTCTACCTACACTAGCTAAGTCCAGCGTAGAATGCAGCGTGCAGGGCGGTGCCACGTCTCCTATAGACCTGATGAAGCTGTGCAGCCAGCCAATCACTGTAATGCCACAACAAAGATGGCTGCGGCATTACAGTGCATGGCAGCCAATCCCTGCATTGTCATTGGTGCTCTAAAGAGTGACAGAATTGCTGGGCGGAGACCCAAGCTCCTGCCGAATAATCCTGAAAATACTTGGTGCTCGCCGAGTACACCGAGCATAGTGATTCTTGGGCAAGTACCGAGTAGTGGTGAGCATGTTCGCTCATCACTAATAATTATCAACAACGTCCATCGCTGCCATTTTCCCAAAGGCTCAGGACACTTTCGCTGCCACCAGCTCCTATTTCTTAATTACTAACAGGAAAGGAGCTAACCCAATTAATAGCGTAATTTACTTCAGAGGATGTGAAAGTACCTTATAGAGCAAGGAGAAATGAAGCTAGTAGTTTTATATATTTTACTCCAAAGGTAGGCAGTATTTACAAAACTATGAAAAGATATTATAAAATGAGAAAATTGCAAAATAAAAAGGGATTAAAGGAAAAAAAACACAGTTGCTTAAGTCATTTCATAGCAGACCATGCGGTGCGGGGAGGGGTGATACATCAAAGTAAATCGCAGAGTGTCTCTCAGCAAGTTCCTTGGACAAAGACTAGTGCAAAATGAAGTCTCACTATCTTATACCTGTGCCCAAAACCAAGGCACTCCCCCTGTGGTGACCTCACTGGGTGGATGAATACTCCCCTTTTTTGAAAATATTAAAAACCATCTCTAAACATATCTCAGCATATGAACCTCGTATAAGAAAGACAAAGTTATCATTATGCTCAGCATGAAATGGGGCTTAATTTTAGTATAAACATGAACTCGATACATGACTTGCTTACAGAGAAATCCGTTTCTTGCATTTCGTTGGGTTTTGATCCTAGAGATTTCAGTGCTGTATAGATCTACCGGTGGACATCCGGAATATGTAACTTTTATCTCTCTATTATTAATGGGTGCCATTATAACTAACTTTTCAAGAACAAAGAAGTCCCCATGCGGTTTGAAAGCTGCCCTACCAGTTTTGGCTGGTATCAGGTGGGATGGGGGAAGTAAGGGGTTTAGAATTACACAGAGCTGACATGCAGTGTGAGGAGGGGGGTCAGAAAGCCCACAGCGTGTGTCTGAGCTGCATGTCATTTACAAGGCAGGAAGATGCAGAACTCAGTGTGCATGTATATTCATGACACAAGTGGACTGTGACGTCCTTAGTTTTATGCTGCATAGTATACAGCTACCTCTATAGCATTATAGATAGAGGTGTAGACATAGTCGATAAGTCGTGCCCTGTCCATTGGGCCTAAGATGACCAAAGGCCTTTGGAGATCAGAAGCTTCAGTTTATGCTCATCATTTGGGATATTTGATCAATGTGTGCTGTCTACCATTTCCTGTTTATTCTCTCTTTCTTTGAATATTTTCTATGAATTGCTTCGTAGAATCAATCATATATCTTACATTTCTATCTTCAATCTGAGGGCAATGAAATTCACTATTATCTCATCTTTGGGTTAGTGCAGGGACTTCTTCCTCACTTTAAAAATACCAGTTGATCTTAGAGTATAAGACTCCATAATCAGACCCTCCTGGTCTACACTCATGAGAGGCAAGTAACAGTTTTCTGGAGAGTGACATCTGGCTTGGTTGATATCTCTGATCATGTTGTAAAGTTCATTAAATAGTCAAACATTGACTACCAGACTATGTACCTCTATTTAGACAGTGTTCTCCTACTCCAGTCCAAGGCCCACCAACAGATCATGTTCCTTAGTTTTGCTCAAGTGGTCAAAAGAATGAACATATACATTTCTATGTAAAAACAACTCTGTTCACATATTCAGGCTTCTGAGAGTCTTTTAGCTGTTCAGTTTTTCAAAGATGCCAAGTGAATAAAAGAGTGAGCTGAGCATTCTTCAGGGAGCTTTTGCTCAGAAGACACTGTACTTTACAATTCAAGTCAAAGTAAGAGAAGCCCAGAAGACTCCTATACGGCTATTTGAGCATTTTAATAGCATTTTTGCTTCAGAAATCAATATTGTGTGTGTTCATTTTGAATTGAAAAAAAACACAATATACTAAAAAAAAATATGAATAAAAAATGCTGGAAAAATGCTACTTAAAAATTCTGTTTGTCAAAAGCATTGAACAACAAACAAAAATATTTTTTTTAAAAAGCCCAACATTTCCTGAAGCGTTTTTCACTTGATGAACTCCGTGAATTTGCCCTTGTTGTATGCACATACCTTTAGGTGGCTCTTGCAAGAAAACATTAGACACCAAGGATAGGGATTGTTGTTATATAATTCCTTTTCTCGATAAAAGATTTAATTTAAACTTTGTCTTATTATCTCTTTTTTTCCAGTGCCATGGATAGACTTTGCATTTTTTGATCATTTTCAGCATCTTATCACCTGGACAAGTTGTCCCCTGGTAGTACACAAGCAGAAAAATGAGATGTGACAGGGTCACTGGCACAGTATATCATGGGACATACTGTATGTGTCACTGCGTAATGGCGTCAGTGATGTCAAACCAGAGTAATTTCCTCTAGCACACTACGTGAGTTAAGTTGAAGTTGCATTTCTTTGCTCGTTTTATGTGGACATCTATAGAGTGGGTTGGAAGAAGTCCACCTTATCTCCACCTGCAGATCCGGCACCACAGTGTGCTGACAGGATCTGTGTGATCAGTCATATGGTCTGGGTTTCAATAGGTGGACTTGAGAGGCAGTCTGTATGTTGTGGTTTGGAGAGGACAGACTTCAAACGGAGGCTCCAGGTGGAGCTGAAGACACACGGTGGTCTGAGCAAGCGAATCTCTCAGAAAATTGGAGTTTGCTATTCGTTATCTTTTTGTTTTGCCATTATGCCAGAAAGGCCATATTTACTTTGCTGAACCCTGCTATGGTTTATGCTGTTCCACATAAACCAGTAGGTGATTTACCACAAGAAGCCTTACTGTGCCTACCTTTGAAATCAGCTGAGAGAGTCAACCCCTCATACGTGGTGTTTTGAATTCGGGCAGAATTCCAGGAACACGCATAGAGGCTGTGGACAACTGCATGTGTAGGATGCTAGCAGGTCCGTAGGATGCAGTGACACACAAGAGGCAGAGCAATGGTTAACAGGTTCTTTATATATAAGAACAGTAATTGTGCAAGCAGAGGGGTAAAGGATGTGATTGGAGGACGGGGGAAAAGTCAAATGCAATAGAATGTAACAGGTTAACTTATCAGTCTCTGTGCACTGGAGGAAGGTGGCTGGAAGATCCCTCGGTGGTGCCTCAGGCGGCGCGGGATGTCTCAGATCCGATCCCGCAGATGAGCGATGCACTTTCTCCTTGCAATGACAAATCCTCCGGCTTCTTTGGCATGCGATCTCCTGATCCGTGTGCACGGTGAGGCAGGGGTGATGGTAAGTGGCACAGAAGAAGAAGCAGAGAGTTCAGTGAGCAAGGCCGCAGTATGAACACACAGTCCAGTGGACACAGCCACAGGCACGGGCCGGTCCTCAGCAGCATATATATCAGACCCACCCCCATCAGTCAGGTGCCCTGTACTGCTTTGGTCAGCAATCTCTTCCCCCTGCAACACTGGTGACAGCCCCAACTGTTCCGGCCCAGACACTTAGGAGAGACCATTTACTTGGCTCTCTTCCCTACACATGTCCTGGTTAAAATCTTCTGCTATCCAGCACAAGACGTTCGGCAGCATGGACGAGCTTGTGAAGCATCTGGTCCAGGTCTAACAGCAGCAAGAGCTCACCAGTCAATAGCAGCAAATGACACAACAGGAGATTAATAAATTGTTGGCACAGCAGCTTCAACAGCAGCAGCGACAGCACCAAGAGGCGCAACTGGAACTCCTCGCTGAGGCGGTTTGTGGGAGGCCGGCAGTCTCCTCCCTAACTCCAGGCGATGACTCACATGTCCGGAAAATTGTTAGACAAGCCATACAAAAAATGACCCCAGGAGATGATGTGGAAGCCTTTCTGACTGTCTTCGTGAGGGTGGCTGAATGGGATAAACTTCCGCCAGAGCAGTGGGCGGAGGAACTGGCTCCATATTTGTCAGAAGAACCTGAAAAGGCATATTAAGACTTAGCCCTACATGATGCCAAAGAATA
Source organism: Ranitomeya variabilis (assembly GCF_051348905.1). NCBI lineage: Eukaryota > Metazoa > Chordata > Amphibia > Anura > Dendrobatidae > Ranitomeya > Ranitomeya variabilis. The sequence goes on from NC_135233.1 coordinate 505,770,262, forward strand.
CGCCAAATTAAAAACTGAAACATTGACATTGACTATACGACCAGGTACCCTGAAGCGGTGCAAGTAACTCTTTGGCTAAGAATATCGCCCAGGAGCTTGTCCATATCTTTGCTAGGATGGGCCTGCCCAATGACATTTTAACTGACCAGGGAACCTCTTTTATGAGCAAAGCGATGATGGATCTGTGTAGAGTCCTCCAGATTGCCGAGCTGCAAACCTCAGTTTAGCATCTGTAGACTGATGGTCTGGTGGAGCGCTTCAATAAGTTCTTGAAAGCCATGCTCAAGAAGGTCGTTGAGAAGGACGGTTGAGACTGAGACTATCTGCTTCCATTTCTGCTCTTTTCCATCAGAGAAGTCCCAAAATCCTCCACTGGCTTCTTGCCATTCAAGCTCCTGTATGGTTGACATCCCGAGGGTTCCTGGACATTGCCTAGGAAACCTGGGAAGCCGAGGTCATGCCACACCGGAGTGTCATTGAGCATGTTGCTCAGTTGCAGGAAAGGATGGCACACATGATGTGATGAGAACATCTTCTCCAGGCACAAGAGGCACAGGCAAGGGTATATATCCGATCAGCAAGGCTGAGGGAATTCCAGCCCGGGGACTACAGACATAGTAACGGGGACATAAGTTTAGGACACTGGCTGTACCGGTACCAAAGTAACTCACATCTCACTAGCAGTACACCTTACTCATTAATGATTGTACACGTTGTTTGGTGACTGCATAGGGGAGAGGGAGTGCGCAGGCGCTGGGCCCCTCTGACCTTTCCCAGCACCTGCGCTCTGCAGTACTTTGGTCTGCCCTCAACAGGGCAGGTAAGTACTCCTGCGCAGGAGTATAGCTTTATAGTAAAAAAAATGTGTTTTGTAAAGAGGGGGTGAGGTTCAGGCAGGGGCCTGTGCTTCATGCTGTCTCTCACTCAGGGAGCAGAAATCTGTGACTTGGTTTTTCTTAAAATAGGACCACATAGGTTCATGAATCTTGTCACCTGTCCAAGATATTTATGTCTGCCTACCTAAATAAATGTCATAGTAAATGTTCCTTATGGAACAATATATCCAGAGAAAATGAAAAAAGAGATCACCTCCGCACAGCTGCAGCCAAACTAACCACCTAGCATAACAAACAAAAATAATGCTGAGAGTCCCACACGGCAAAATTTTGTCCGTCACCCTCCACTCCCCTCCCTGCTATGTTTATCCATGCTTCAATAAAGGATTGGATTTTACCTGCCCGGTCAGTGCGTTCCTCTCTTCTTATACATTTGGTTCCTTATGGAACACTTTGTTTTCCAAATGTCTCTAACTCTCCTTCAACATATGATTCCAAACACAGGGTCATATTTTTTTGCTGGATTTTTCTAACTGTTTTACCAGGTTTATGAATACATTGTGTGATCACTAGAATGAGAATCCAGTTGTTGTCAGCTGTTATTAGGATAGTCGACCATTTTTGGATCCCTCGCTTGAAATATGGTATATTTTACTTCTGATTTTCAAAATCATCAAAGGGTACATGAAAAGAAAATTGCTTATCTGCAACTAGCACCTGAAAAATATCTAACTCACAGATAAATATTACTACACTCATGCTACCTATTGGTGTGTGTTTGGTGTGTGTTTAATGTATACGCACTGTTAGGGCTAGCGGAACACACCAAATTATAAGAGAGATGGTATAAGGTGCGTTCGCAGCCCGGGGTCCACTGTGCAGAGATGGAACATGCTACTGAGTAATGACGGACTATATGGCAGTACAATGTGGATACACACACGGGTTAACTTCACCCTGTGTGAAGGAAGCAAACCCTGTTGCATCACAGAGTCTCAGTACCGCACCAAGAGCACAAGCAAGGAGTCTCAGGACTCTATCCCAAGACACAGGATTAGAGTACGTTCAGTCTACTTGGGCTCGACACCGCAACTGGGGTGTGAAAGTAACATAAAATATAACTTAAAGCACAAGAGTGCGTGCTGTGCCGCTTTGGCGGACGCCACTAACCACCCAGACTTGGAATAGGAAAGCGCTCTACAAGCGCACGGCGCCGCACTGGCGGTTACAGCAATAGACGCTGTATCGTGTGTCTTTATGTTGACAGCTTACTCGGGCACTAGACAGCTAGCATCCACCTTTTGCGAACAGTCATATACAAGGGAGGGGATTTTAAAGAACGACTTGCACTCATCAACATACACACAATTCCAAATGTACGCTGTGCGGCCATGCGAACCTTTTATAGCTGCAGCAAGAACAGGACCTTCCCAGAAGGACCAATGGGAGTCAACCACAGAAGAAGAACCCCTTCCGGACCTTCCTAAAGGACCAATGGGATTTGCTGCAGTATCTAAGCATGTGATCCTTGATCTCCAATGAGAGATCTTGCCCTGGGCATGCTCAGAAAGGGAAGAGCAGGACTTAGTCCCAAACACGTCTGCTCGCCGCTGCCCAGTACTGGCTACAATGGCAGAAGCTGGAAAGGCAGCAGTAACCAGTTGTCCAGTATCAGCCTGAGCAAGACACTGGGACCAATGTCTTCGCTAAACAGACTCCACTGTGGCTGGAGAAGAATGGGAGACTGCAGCGGAGATGGCTCGAGATTCCACCTGTGCAGATGTGGTATCTCGACACCTAACACGCACTGATACTTGTGTGAAACTTTTGACATAACTTGAAGCTTGTAGTCCTCAATGCAAAATTTCCAATAGAGCCCCAAATTATCATGGGTCTTTAAGACATTGGTTTTCTTATGTGGACCAAAGGGATTTTTTGGGCCCCTATAGACTCTTGGACTCTGGTGCAACTGCAAACCCTGCATTCACTATAGTTACAGTCCTGCTTATGACCGTACAGTATGTATCTAACTGCTGTTGGAAAATGGAGCTTTACAGATCATTATTTCTTCTCGATACTGTAAAACTGTATTATTGCAGTATCGACATTATTGCTTTATTAAAAAATAAAGTATTAATTTATAAAAAAAATGAAAATAATTTAAAGTTTGAATCAATCCTTTTTCCCAGTTGAAAAAATTAAAGAAATAGTGAACATAGTTAGTATCACCATATCCGTAAAAGCCTGATCTATGAAAACATAAAATTAATGAACCCATATAAAGAGAAAATAAATCGAAACCAGAGAGTCCCAGTTTTTCGGTCACTGCATTTTGCTCAAAAAATTCAACACAAGGCGAATAAACTGCCACATGTATCCCAAAAATGGTATCAATAAAAAATGCCATTAAAATAAATCACGCCGTTATGCAGTTTATCGACTGAAAAACACAAACACACACACACACATATATATACAGTATATATACAAAGTTCAAGTATGTATGTTGTTGTTGTTGTATGTATGTTCAAGTATGTTCAAAGGCACTCAAATCACCTTTCTTCCCCATACTGATGCTCGGTTTGAACTGCAGGAGATTGTCTTGACCATGTCTACATGCCTAAATGCACTGAGTTGCCGCCATGTGATTGGCTGATTAGAAATTAAGTGTTAACAAGAAGTTGGACAGGTGTACCTAATAAAGTGGCCGGTGAGTGTATATATATATATATATATATATATATATATATATATATATATATATGTACAGTACAGACCAAAAGTTTGGATACACTTTCTTATTTAAAGATTTTTATGTATTTTCATGACCATGAAAATTGTACATTCACAATGAAGGCATCAAAACTATGAATTAACACATGTGGAATTATATACTTAACAAAAAAGTGTGAAACAACTGAAATTATGTCTTATATTCTACAGTAGGTTCTTCAAAGTAGCCACCTTTTGCTTTGATGACTGCTTTGCACACTCTTGGCATTCTCTTGATGAGCTTCAAGAGGTAGTCACCGGGAATGGTCTTCCAACAATCTTGAAGGGGTTCCCAGAGATGTTTAGCACTTGTTGGCCCTTTTGCCTTCACTCTGCGGTCCAGCTCACCCCAAACCATCTCGATTGGGTTCAGGTCTGGTGACTGTGGAGGCCAGGTCATCTGGCGTAGCACCCTATCACTCTCCTTCTTGGTCAAATAGCCCTTAAACAGCCTGGAGGTGTGTTTGGGGTCATTTTCCTGTTGAAAAAGAATGTAACCACTCTGAAAGAGACCTCAAATGTAAAATAATTGATGCGGTTCCTATTCAGAGGAGAGGAGGAAATAGGGAACAGATCTTGAAGAAGAAAGAACTTATGTGAATCTACGAGCTTAATACCCTTAAACCTAGGGGGTTAAACGTAGATTTTAAAATACATACCATTATCTAGAATAATATGTGCGTACCTTGTCAAACAGGAAAGATTGAAGACCCGTTGGTAACAATAGCGTGTTAGAGCTACTTTTTGTATTAGAATGTATCTCTAATTTTAAACTTTATATTATATATTTTTTTCCTTATTTTTTTAGATTCATTGCTATATTATTGCTTGAAGTCACTAACCCAGGTGAAGCATGGATATGTGGAGGACGAGAAATTCAAAAAATGTATTTTCTTTGCTCATTGAGAATAAAAGTTCTTCTTAAGTGATTATGAATGAAAAATATAGATATTTACTACAGTTATACTAATTAATTTTCTGCATGTAAGTGGATTACTGATTAACACAACAATAGAACACACTGGCGCTACTAGAAAAAACAGACCAAGTGCTGCAGGTATTAAGGCAGATCCGTGCGCACTCTGCCCAAGGAACAAACAAATCACTTTACAATAATAAATACCGCGCTACAAGGGTCTAAAAGCTAGTTGGAACTGCTCTACAAGTTAGTTACTGGTTCGCCTTTGTACAGCAAGCTTTACAAAATATAGTGGGTAGTCTGCACTAGTGTCCAAACAACCGTCGGCTGAGACTAATCCTGCCTTCAATTAGAATAACTCGTGATTGGTATGTACATTAAATACAATAAACGAATAATGAATCACATACCGTGCTGGCTTAGCTGATGGCTTGAAATAAATGTACCCCCAGATGCATGCGGTGCTCCACTGCGGTGGACCAAGGGCCTGTTGGTGAGGGTGGTTTTCAAAAGCGGTGGCGGTCGGATAAGCACACACCGATAACCGCTTATCCAGCCAGAGGACCGGGTGCCAATGCACAGTACAGAGCCAGGAACCGTCCCGGCCGGAGGCGATCCTGGTTGTACTGTAAAAGATGGCCGGCGCTGCTAGGCAGCGTGTGACGTCACAGGCCTACGGAGTCTCGTTAGGGCAAAAAGCAAACCGACGCGTTTCGGAGTGTAACGCACTCCTTCCTCAGGGTTACCGCCCCAGATGACTGGCTCCGTATTTGAGCACACGCAGCAGGCACCCTGTTGCGTGCTCAATGTTAACTCTGTGCATCCCAGCCCCTGTCATACTACAGTATCATTATGTATGCACTGGACTACTGACCACCCGCACTCAAGATGTAGTAATTAGTGAATTCGCCCCCTATTACTGCCACATCTCATAGGAGCACTGTACTGGTAACCATTGTTTATAGAAGCTCTGCCAGATAATCTGCTTGGCTACCCCTAAGGGAACAACTTGATTAAATAAACTTGGATTAATCAAAAATAAAATAAAGAATATATAAACTTGATTAATCAAAAATAAAATAAAGAATATACTTATAAAAAAAAACCTTGAAAAATGACTGTTTTAATACAGCCAACAGCCAACTAATATGTGCATAAGAATAACCAGGACTGAGGTGTTACTGCCTTTAGTGTTCGCAGTAGTGGCAGTTTGACCTTAAAGGGTTAATTGTGACATCTGGACACTAGGTGATTCCCGGAGACAACCTGTATAAGGTGCCGTCCGGTGCGTCAGGGTGGGATTTTACACCTACTAGAAGTCCATATGGTAACAGACATATTGCACGTAGATGGCCTATTGTCATTCAAAAAATATTGTGAATATCGCCGATGGAGAGAATGGAGCATAAGTGAAATGCCCCAATAAATATGGCGATTCAAAGAGGATGAGCGCATGTGCTGTCACAGAATGCCACGCAGTAACGCTGATTGGTCAGTAATCCTCTTCATGGCAGTGACGCGCTTGGACATGCGCAGTAGGTTAGGCAAAACGCCGAATAACTAAGATGGTGTCCTCCACGTTTAATATGCGTCCTCCAGGGTGAGTAGAAAAATAAATTATTTATTAATATAGCAACCCATTATGTAGTGCAAGATACAAACTGGGGAAACATCAATAATTATATCAAGTTTTATGTAAGCACATGAGTAATAAGCACGTTCGCACTGATGCACTTTATGTCAATATGAATTGATGGCAATATGTAATTTTTAAAGAAAATAATATGTAATGCACCTTATAATGTATACATTAATAACCACAATTAAGGAATGTTAGGACACGTATATGGATACACCCACTGCTTGAGAAAGGCTCATTTTGAGCTGAAACGTTGCCCAGACATGTTGGTAGATTAAACCCTGCACGTTTATATTGGAACAATGGAGTGCTGCCTCTTTTTTTTAATTTTATGAAGTCTGGATGATCGGTGGACGGATTGTCTGGGAGCCTTGCACCCGAAGATAAGTATACTGTGCTGTTTCTTCATATATATATATATATATATATATATATATATATATATATATATAGATACAAAAAAAGATTAAAACAACACAAGCTCACCGACGGGTGCCAAGCCTTCCAGGCAGGACAGTCCACTCATCCACCCAAGTATCATAGAGATTAGAAAAAGGAAGGCAGCACTCCAATATTTGCAAAGGTGAAAAAAACTGTGACGTTTATTTCAGACCCACATCTTCATACGACGTTTCGGCTCACACTGAGCCTTTCTCAAGCCTTCCTTTTTCTAATCTCTCTCTCTCTCTCTCTATATATATATATATATATATATATATATATATATATATATATATACACTCACCGGCCACTTTATTAGGTACACCATGCTAGTAACGGGTTGGACCCCCTTTTGCCTTCAGAACTGCCTCAATTCTTCGTGGCACAGATTCAACAAGGTGCTGGAAGCATTCCTCAGGGATTTTGGTCCATATTGACATGATGGCATCACACAGTTGCCACAGATTTGTCGGCTGCACATCCCAAAGATGCTCCATACAAGGCAGGATGGATCCATGCTTTCATGTTGTTTACGCCAAATTCTGACCCTACCATCCGAATGTCGCAGCAGAAATCGAGACTCATCAGACCAAGCAACGTTTTTCCAATCTTCTACTGTCCAATTTCGATGAGCTTGTACAAATTGTAGCCTCAGTTTCCTGTTCTTAGCTGAAAGGAGTGGTACCCGGTGTGGTCTTCTGCTGCTGTAGCCCATCTGCCTCAAAGTTCGACGCACTGTGCGTTCAGAGATGCTCTTAGGCCTACCTTGGTTGTAACGGGTGGCGATTTGAGTCACTGTTGCCTTTCTATCAGCTCGAACCAGTCTGCCCATTCTCCTCTGACCTCTGGCATCAACAAGGCATTTCCGCCCACAGAACTGCCGCTCACTGGATTTTTTTTCTTTTTCGGACCATTCTCTGTAAACCCTAGAGATGGTTGTGCGTGAAAATCCCAGTAGATCAGCAGTTTCTGAAATACTCAGACCAGCCCTTCTGGCACCAACAACCATGCCACGTTCAAAGGCACTCAAATCACCTTTCTTCCCCATACTGATGCTCGGTTTGAACTGCAGGAGATTGTCTTGACCATGTCTACATGCCTAAATGCACTGAGTTGCCGCCATGTGATTGGCTGATTAGAAATTAAGTGTTAACAAGAAGTTGGACAGGTGTACCTAATAAAGTGGCCGGTGAGTGTATATATATATATATATATATATATATATATATATATATATATATATATATATATATATATATATATATTTATTTAGGATAGCATGGCTGTAGAGAGTTACCATACAATATCACTACGTAACCCACGTGGTGAGAATTGGAATAAGCTCCTTTTGCAAAAGGAATGCCAATGAATATTTAGACTATGGACTCTTGCATCGGATGGCTTAAATGAACAGCAAAATGATTGCTGTTTTATCTGATTTATTGTCCATTAGAACTAGCCAGAACTGAAACTGGTACTTTTGATCCAGTTATTGTATCATGTATCTTTTTCTTTCTCTTTTTTCCCCCTTTACTTCTTTCCCCCTCTTATTTTCCCTATACTTGAGCACTTTATTATTTAATTTATGTTTTTTGACTTTGTTGGTGGTTTATGGTAGCCATATTTGTAACATATTATGTGCGGTATATTAAAATAGAATAATGCTGCCTTTAAATGGTAAGGTGTCTTGGTCCATTTGTAGTCTGGTTATCTGGTTATCACAGCATGTACTGTATGTTCCCCATATATATGCATCTAAGTGAATCAATGGTGCACATGATCATTGTAACAGGTTGGGTCTGTATATGTGCTGTTATGGCTGCTGTAGTATACTGTGACTAATCCACCATGACCCTGACATCGTACGTATGTGCATGATGCCACCATGATGCGGCTACATTGGACTATGATATTTACCAATGAATTCATTTTTTGTCAGCGCGTTGCGAGGGCCGATGGCGCGTGCGCAGTGCGCCACTATGATATGACTTAATCTGAGTTTACTCTTACCAATTGGCGCTCGGTGAATGTGCCGTTGTTCAGCGTACAGGCGCATGCGCTGTGTGACGCACTGGCACTGCTATGTCTGGGTCTCTCATGTCCCTGAACATCGGGCGCATGCGCAGTGTGTGTGTGTGAGGCCATGAGGTTCGATCATGTGACTGATACATCTAGCATCTCCAGCAAGCTGGTAGCATGCGCAATGCGCCTATTTGGACATGTCTCCAGTTCAATGGCCGTACATGTAACTATATGGGCATGTTTAGGTGTTGGGTATGAATCACAGCATGGTCCTAAGTATATTCACTTTATACATGGAACAGGAAACATTTGCTTAATCACATGTGCTCTACTAGGTACTTTAGGAGACTTGCAGCCTCACCTTTAGGTCAACTCTCTACAGCCATGCTATCCTAAATCTCTCCTGATGAACCCACCTAGGAGAAACGCGTCGAGAGTCCACTTTCTTCATCTAAGGAGGTTTATTGTCCTCAGGCACCCACTTGCAGCACCACTATTCAACAGATGAGTATACAGTGGGTACGGAAAGTATTCAGACCCCTTTAAATTTTTCACTCTTTGTTTCATTGCAGCCATTTAGTAAATTCAAAAATGTTCATTTTTTTCTCATTAATGTACACTCTGCACCCCATCTTGACTGAAAAAAAACAGAAATGTACAAATTTTTGCAAATTTATTAAAAAAGAAAAACCAAAATATCACATGGTCTTAAGTATTCAGACCCTTTGCTCAGTGTTGAGTAGAAGCACCCTTTTGAGCTAGTACAGCCATGAGTCTTCTTGGGAATGATGCAGCAAGTTTCTCACACCTGGATTTGGGGATCCTCTCCCATTCTTCCTTGCAGATCCTCTCCAGTTCCATCAGGTCGGATGGTGAACATTGGTGGACAGCCATTTTCAGGTCTCTCCAGAGATGCTCAATTGGGTTTAGGTCAGGGCTCTGGCTGGGCCAGTCAAGAATGGTCACAGAGTTGTTATGAAGCCACTCCTTTGTTATTTTAGCTGTGTGCTTAGGGCATTGTCTTGTTGGAAGGTGAACCTTCTGCCAAGTCTGAGGTCCAGAGCACTCTGGAAGAGGTTTTCATCCAGGATGTCTCTGTACTTGGCCACATTCATGTTTCCTCCAATGGCAACCAGTCATCCTGTCCCTGCAGCTGAAAAACAACCCCATAGCATGATGCTGCCACCACCATGTTTGGTTTTCTCCACACATACCGCTTAGTAATACCACCAAAAAGGTCTATCTTTGTCTCATCAAAGCAGAGAATCTTATTTCTCATAGTCTGGGAGTCCTTCATGCGTTTTTTATCAAACTCTATGCAATCTTTCGTATGTCTTGCACTGAGGAGAGGCTTCAATCGGGCCACTCTGCAATAAAGGCCCGACTGGTGGAAGGCTGCAGTGATAGTTGACTTTGTGGAACTTTCTCCCATCTCCCTACTACATCTCTGTAGCTCAGCTACAGTGATCTTGGGGTTCTTCTTTACCTCTCTCACCAAGCCTCTTCTCCCACGATTGCTCAGTTTGGCTTGACGCCAGGTCTAGGAAGACTTCTGGTGGTTCCAAACTTCTTCCATTTAAGGATTATGGAGGTCACTGTGCTCTCAGGAGCCTTGAGTGCTGCAGAAATTCTTTTGTAACTTTGGCTAGTTCTGTGCCTTGCCACAATTCTGTCTCTGAGCTCCTTGGCAAGTTCCTTTGACCTCATGATTCTCCTTTGGTCTGACATGTACTGTGAGCTGTGAGGTCTTATATAGACAGGTGTGTGCCTTTCTAAATCAAGACCTATCAGTTTAATTAAACACAGCTGGACCCCAATCTAGGTGTAGAACCATCTCAAGGCGGATCACAAGGAAATTTACAGCATGTGACTTAAATATGAGTGTCTGAGCAAAGGGTGTGAATACTTATGAGCATGTAATATTTCAGCTTTTCTTTTTTAATAAATATGCAAAAAATTCAACATTTCTGTTTTTTTCAGTCAAGATGGAGTGCAGAGTGTACGTTAATGAGAAAAAAAATGAACTTTTTTGAATTCATCAAATGGCTGCAATGAAACAAAGAGTGAAAAATGTAAAGGGGTCTGAATACTTTCCGTACTCACTGTAAATTGATTATATTGTCGGACTTTTATGTCCGCATTGCTTATCTAACAACTTGGTGTAATATCTGCATGTGGTGCTGTGGTGTGCAACTATATCCGCCGAAATATCTATGTATCGTTGGTAATATTGTATATACCACACATGTTTGTGAGAGTATGTTATGTTAGCACTATTCAATCCCCTTGCTTATAGGGTGTAGGGATTGCAATTTGGATGTTGTGCTAAATACCCGGATACCCTTTTATACGTGTGATATGTTATGCTATATGTACTGGCTATGAGTGGCTAATGCCTGCTTGGACTGTCCCTTTTGTACATATATATATAACCTAACCCCCCATTTGTTCTGTATATACATCGTTTCAGCATTTCAATATACAGTTTATACAGGCCGTCTCGCCCTTTGTTTCTGACTTTCAGTCTTATAGGGTGGGTTAGGAGATTAGGGACAGCTGTCGCAAGAGTGGGGGCGTCATTCTTGTAATTCTTAGGGTGCCAACCTCCACATCTAGGTAGGTGCCCAGTAAGAGTGTTATCCAGGGACAGGTCACTCATTTCCACACATCGGCTGAGTGAGACTGTTGAGATATATGAGCACGGTTACATTTTTATCACTTCTGGGTATCATTAGGTATGGTGCTATCTATGTGTTTTTGGTTTGTGAGGTCTAATTTTGGGCTTACTTCTGTAATTCTATATCTGTGACAACAGAGGCTGTTACTAATCATTTGCTATCATTGATAGTGTATTAGGTAATCGTACATCAGAGGAGATATAGCGATAATTCTTCTCCCTAGGATTTTTTTAGCCCTAGATATGAAGGAATTTACAGTTGGGGGATACTCAGATTTTGGTACTATTTTATTCACTTATATATTAAAAGTTATATTTTATTAGGGTTTGCTTTGGTAAGCTGTTATAGATACCCTTGGTAAATATTCAATTTTGTTAGAAATTACAATAACACTATAAAACCCATAACAAAATTGCATATTTTTTTCAACATTTCACCCCACTCCGTTTTTCAGTGCTTTACTGTATGTGAAAAAAAATCAATGTTGTAGTTCAAAATCACAAAAGAGCGTTAATTTAGGAAATAAAGAAGTTATGGCTTTTGGAAAAAGGGTAGAGAAAAATTAAAGTGCAAAATAGAGAAATTACCTTGTGATGTAGGGGTTAATACACGCAGCAGAAATCGTGAACACTTAAAATGTGTAGTTTATATTCCATAACACAAATAAATAATGGATTTTCTATATTGGAGGCAAAGATTGCTCCCATTAAAGCCAACAAATGCTTCAATGCCATCTCCCTTGTAACATGAACAAAGTGACTCAGACAACCAGGCATTAGCTTCAAAGCCAAATACCCATTCTTTTTCTACAAGATGAGAGCAGTCAATATTTTATTGACTCTTTTGTCTGTTAGCTATCATGGTGTCAAGATAGAGTTTGAAAAGTAATCTGGACCACATACACCAGATGAGCATCACTCCATAATCAGAGAGACCCATGTATACAGCTGAAAAACTGATGTATATTCGGAAGACAGAGAATCTTGAAAGAGAACTTTACATTTAGACCATTAAAATTAAATTTGTACTATGGACCCCCAAGTTGCAATGTTAATTGGTTCCAGGACAACTTTTGTAAGACCAAACTATTGTAACAGGAGGAAACCATAAATGGATTTCTAGTAATAAATAGAAAACTAATAATAGTTTGTAAAGCCCTTAGACGTCAACTCCCCCCTGTACCAACCTCACAAGAAAACCCCAAAAAAACCCAAACACATTGTAGGAAAAATGTGCAATTAGATAATACACATAAAACAATAAATTCTGTATAAAAGGCAAAAAGAATTCCTGGAAGTTTGTAAATTGCTTACTATTAAAGGGATTTTCCATTACTCAGACATCCCTTACTCATTTCCCATGTTTCCTCATTGTAAAATAATGCCACTTATACTCACCTCCGGTGCCGGCACAGTTCCAGCTCTGGCTTTCCTGGGGATTGTGTGATATTGTAATGTCATGTGGTCCCTGCGGTCAATCAGCGTTGGCTACATTTTTCACACCTTGGAACAAATCACATACATCCGAAGGGAGAAAGGGTGAAACATAGGGACTGGAAGGGGTTGTCCGATTTCTGTACAACTCTTTAAAGATTAGCAATTTGATTCACACTGCTCTTGCTCAGTGTCCAGTCTGATTCTCTGTGGAGCAGCCGGTCTCAACTTCACGGCCTACATTTTTGGCCCTACATCGTGGAGGCCTCAATTACATGCTCAGCCATGTAAAATCATGACGAAGTGTGAGGCCTGACTAAGCTGCCAAGGATGTCGGGTGGACTTAGGCTGCTCCAGAGAACTGGACTACAGACCAGGGCAGCATATGCTGAATTGCTCAGCTCTACTTTCTATGTAGAAGCCTGGAACTTTCTTTCCTGCTGTCCAGCTCATGGCGGAGGTAAAGAGCAATAGAAGACATGTAGTGATATATAGAAAAATAGCATCTTCCAATCACTCATCCTTTGGCACTGTATGTTAAATGTTGTTACAAGTTATAATAGCCCAGGAAATACCATTATATTTTAAAAATATTGTCCGAGGACATTATAACTTATGACCATTAGGTTATTTTTGGACAATAATTCTGGTTATTTTTAGACTCGGCATACTACTGTATGTTGCCTTTCGGCTTATTTAAATAAGGACGCAAATTTATTTTGATACAATGAAAAGTACTTGGAACATGCTGTCAAAGCTGTCAGCAAAGTGCAGCTCTCATCACAATCACTGAGTGGTCACATACTGTACATACACATGGAGCATACACATTTCCCAACAGAGTATCACTTATTCATGTGCCACACATTCCAGAATATGTTGAGAATTTTTTTTCTTGGACATAAATATGAGAGACTCTTGAGATTATTTAAAGGAAACCAGTCACCTAATTCATGCAGCCCAAACCACATGCCGCATGAATCAGAGCCTTGGCTGAATGATTGCAGCAAGTAATATATTTCTCTAAAACGCTAAGGCGTTTTAAAGGAACTATATTTGAAAATATCTGAGACTCATCTAGCTCTGCCCCAGGCCGGCTCTTCCCAGCACTGCTAGACATTATGGACAGATCTCTCACATATCAAGAGACCTGTCAATCACCTAAAACTGAGCTAGCTGGCACTGGACTAGTCTTGTTTCCAGCTATAGTCCTAGGCCAGATAGTTAACGTATATCTTCTCTGAAACGTTGGAGTATATTTTTTTCTGAAACTGTGTTATCACGGGGGTTTCTTTTACACTTTTGGTACTTTTTTGGTACCTGGTGTTTTTTTTCATGCATTTTCCCCATTGGCTTCTTTATATGACTAAGCTCTGCAATTCAATAGTAAATGTTTATGGACAGATTATCGAGGGTCTTCACCATGTGTTATCAACAAAATTGAAACATGTTTCCCAATTCCTTATTAATGTCAGCTGTCTTTCGCAGATACACTTGGCAAGTTCAAGATAAGATTGATGCAAATAATGTTGCCTATACATCCGGAAAACTAAGTCTTCATACTGATTACCCCGCTCTTCAGTATCCTCCTGGGGTAAGTACTCTAATGCTTAAGGAATACTTGGAGGAGTTGAAAGTATGATGGTATTAAATGTATTCCCTCTACCAAGAAAAATACAATTGTAGAACACCTCCTAAGGAACATAAGACAGTGGTCCAGGTAAAAGCAGAAACAACAAAAAGACAACCGTGTGGTGCGTATTGCTTCCACACACTCTGTGTTCTTACCTAGTAGAGAGTACTAGGGAGCTGTACATGACACACTGATGTCGTTTTTGCCATTTCAGAATTCCAGTCTTAAGTACTGTCCTCTCAGGTTCTGTGCTATGGAAAGGCAAAAAAAAACCCAACAAAAATTTAACCTGTTGTAAACCCCCCCACCACCAACACACACACACACACACACACACACACACACACACACACATAGTGCAGCATGGACTTATAGATCCAAATGTGTCTAGCTGTGCGTATGAGGGCCTTCAATTCTAGAGAAAAAATATTTTTGATCTCGTGAGTATTCTTTGTCTTGATTCCACACGTGTCTGGGATGCAGTTACTGACTGCTCAACCATCCAATCTGGTATAGGGGTGTGCTGAAGCTGTCAGTACTTAGATTGACAGCTCAATGTACAGTCTGGTGTCAAAAGTGCTGGGCTGTCTTCACGGCTTGTCCCTGACAAGTGACTCCGCATTATATTTTTTTAGATCCTTACGATCATTAGAAAATTAGAAATACTCAATTCCAGTGCCTTTGATTCCTTAAAGGGAATGTGTAATCTGATAAACGACCTATTGTTTACTTTATGTTGTGTTAGGAACCTTTGCAACACAATTATTAAATGCTACAATTCAAAGGATAGAATTGGAGTCATTCTTTGTCTGCTAATGAATTAGGATAACACAGCTCGTTTGGAATTCTTGTGGTGCTCAAGTAGGATAACCAAATCCGTGAGCTGTAATGTAGAAATACTTGGCACTCATATAGGTGTATTCAAGAACTTACTTATTGAATGAAGAAATTCCAGAAAATTAAGAGTTAAATGTTTCGGTCAATACCTGACTTTTCATCAGTCTCATAACAAAAAGTCCAGAAAGTCATAAACAAAAAGAAACTATAGAAAAACATCATCACTCAATCCATGTCATTAAATAAACAGAACAAAAAAATGTGACAACTTCACAGAATGCCATCAATACACATCTGTCATGGTTCCCAATGGCAAGGGAACGTTAGAGAACTTAAATAACAGACTAGCTCTTGGATGATGGAATCTCGAGCTGACCGTGAGCTAAACCTACCACACAACTAACAGTGGCCGGGTGACGTACCTACGTTTTATCCCTAGACGCCCAGCGCCAGCCGGAGAACTAACTAACCCTAATAGAGGAAAAAACAGACCTGGCTTACCTCTAGGGAAATTCCCCCAAAAAGGAGACAGAAGCCCCCCACATATATTGACGGTGAGTTCAGAGGAAAAGACATACGCAGTATGAAGGTAGGTTCAGCAAAGCGAGGTCCGCTTACTAGATAGTAAGAAGATACAATAGGGAACTTCACGGTCAGCTGAAAACCCTATTAAAATACCATCCAGAAATTACTTTAAGACTCATGTGTCAACTCATGACACCGGAGTGGTAATTTCGGCCCACAAGAGCTTCCAGCTACAGAAACATAACATAACTGTGAACTGGAACAAAAATGCAAACAAACTTAGGACTAAGAGTCCAACTTAGCTGATAGTAGTCTAGAAGCAGGAACATGCAACAGAAAGGCTCTGGTTACATTGATGGCCGGCACTAGAATAACTGAGCAGCAAGGCTAAATAGGATACTCCCACATCCTGATGGAAACAGGTGAACAGAGAAAGTGAAGCACACAAGTCCAGTACCACCAGCGACCACCGGGGGAGCCCAAAAACCAAATTCACAACATTACCCCCCCTCAAGGAGGGGGCACCGAACCCTCACAAGAACCACCAGGGCGATCAGGATGAGCCCTATGAAAGGCACGGACCAAATCAGAGGCATGAACATCAGAGGCTGTCACCCAAGAATTATCCTCCTGACCGTAGCCCTTCCACTTGACCAGATACTGAAGTTTCCGTCTGGAAACACGGGAGTCCAAGATCTTCTCCACAACGTACTCCAATTCACCCTCAACCAACACCGGAGCGGGAGGCTCAACGGAAGGCACAACCGGTACCTCATACCTGCGCAATAATGACCGATGGAAGACATTATGGATAGAAAAAGATGCCGGGAGGTCCAATCGAAAGGACACAGGGTTAAGAATCTCCAAAATCTTATACGGGCCGATGAACCGAGGCTTAAACTTAGGAGAAGAAACCCTCATAGGGACAAAACGAGAAGACAACCACACCAAGTCCCCAACACGAAGACGAGGACCAACACGACGACGGCGGTTAGCAAAATGCCGAGTCTTCTCCTGGGACAACTCCAAATTGTCCACCACCTGTCCCCAAATCCGATGCAACCTATCCACCACAGTATCCACTCCAGGACAATCCGAAGACTCCACCTGACCAGAAGAAAAGCGAGGATGAAACCCCGAATTGCAAAAGAAGGGAGAAACCAAAGTGGCAGAACTAGCCCGATTATTGAGGGCAAACTCCGCCAACGGCAAAAAGGCAACCCAGTCATCCTGATCCGCAGACACAAAACACCTCAAATAAGTCTCCAAGGTCTGATTAGTTCGCTCAGTCTGGCCATTAGTCTGAGGATGGAACGCAGACGAAAAAGACAAATCAATGCCCATCCTAGCACAGAACGCCCGCCAAAATCTAGACACGAACTGGGTTCCCCTGTCAGAAACGATATTCTCCGGAATACCATGCAAGCGAACCACATTTTGAAAAAACAGAGGAACCAACTCGGAAGAGGACGGCAACTTAGGCAAGGGCACCAAATGAACCATCTTTGAAAAACGGTCACACACCACCCAGATGACAGACATTTTCTGAGAAACAGGGAGATCAGAAATAAAATCCATAGAGATGTGAGTCCAAGGCCTCTTTGGAATAGGCAAAGATAACAACAATCCGCTAGCCCGAGAACAACAAGGTTTGGCCCGAGCACAAACATCACAAGACTGCACAAAAACTCGTACATCTCGAGACAGAGAAGGCCACCAGAAGGACCTAGCCACCAAATCCCTGGTACCAAAGATCCCGGGATGACCTGCCAACGCAGAAGAATGAACCTCCGAGATGACTCTACTGGTCCAATCATCAGGAACAAACAGTCTACCAGGCGAGCAACGATCAGGTCTATCCGCCTGAAACTCCTGCAAAGCCCGTCGCAGGTCTGGGGAAACAGCAGATAATATCACCCCATCCTTAAGGATACCTGTAGGTTCAGAATCACCAGGGAAATCAGGCTCAAAACTCCTAGAAAGGGCATCCGCCTTCACATTTTTAGAACCTGGTAAGTATGAGACCACAAAATTAAACCGAGAGAAAAACAACGACCAGCGCGCCTGTCTAGGATTCAGGCGCCTGGCAGACTCAAGATAAATCAAATTCTTGTGATCGGTCAATACCACCACCTGATGTCTAGCCCCCTCAAGCCAATGACGCCACTCCTCAAAAGCCCACTTCATAGCCAAAAGCTCCCGATTACCAATATCATAATTTCGCTCGGCGGGCGAAAATTTTCGAGAAAAGAACGCACAAGGTCTCATCACGGAGCAATCGGAACTTTTCTGCGACAAGACCGCCCCAGCTCCGATCTCGGAAGCATCTACCTCAACCTGAAAAGGAAGAGTAACATCAGGCTGACGCAACACAGGGGCGGAAGAAAAGCGGCGCTTAAGCTCCCGAAAGGCCTCCACAGCAGCAGGGGACCAATCAGCAACATCAGCACCCTTTTTGGTCAAATCAGTCAAAGGTTTAGCAACATCAGAAAAACCAGTTATAAATCGACGATAAAAATTAGCAAAGCCCAAAAATTTCTGAAGGCTCTTAAGCGAAGAAGGTTGCGTCCAATCACAAATAGCCCGAACCTTGACAGGATCCATCTCAATGGAAGAGGGGGAAAAAATGTACCCCAAAAAAGAAATCTTTTGTACCCCAAAAATACACTTAGAACCCTTCACACACAAGGAATTAGCCCGCAAAACCTGAAAAACCCTCCTGACCTGTTGGACATGAGAATCCCAGTCATCCGAAAAAATCAAAATATCATCCAGATACACGATCATGAATTTATCCAAATATTCCCGGAAAATGTCATGCATAAAGGACTGAAAGACTGAAGGGGCATTTGAAAGACCAAAAGGCATTACTAAATACTCAAAATGGCCCTCGGGCGTATTAAATGCGGTTTTCCACTCATCCCCCTGCTTAATTCGCACCAAATTATACGCCCCACGGAGATCAATCTTAGAGAACCACTTAGCCCCTTTTATTCGAGCAAACAAATCAGTCAGCAGTGGCAGAGGATACTGATATCTGACTGTAATTTTATTCAAGAGTCGATAATCAATACACGGCCTCAAAGAGCCATCTTTTTTAGATACAAAGAAAAAACCGGCTCCTAAGGGAGATGAAGAAGGACGAATATGTCCCTTTTCCAGGGACTCCTTAATATATTCTCGCATAGCAGCATGTTCAGGTACAGATAGATTAAATAAACGACCCTTTGGAAATTTACTGCCCGGAATCAGATCTATGGTACAATCGCAATCTCTGTGAGGAGGTAGTGAACCAAGCTTAGGCTCCTCAAAAACATCACGATAATCAGATAAAAATTCCGGAATCTCAGAGGGAATAGATGACGAAATGGAAACCAAAGGTACGTCCCCATGAGCCCCCTGACATCCCCAGCTTAACACAGACATTGCTTTCCAGTCAAGAACTGGGTTATGAGATTGTAACCATGGCAATCCGAGCACCAAAACATCATGTAGATTGTACAACACAAGGAAGCGAATCGTCTCCTGATGGTCTGGATTCATACGCATAGTCACTTGTGTCCAGTATTGTGGTTTATTACTAGCCAATGGTGTAGAGTCAATACCCTTCAGAGGTATAGGAACTTCCAGAGGCTCTAGATCAAACCCACAGCGCCTGGCAAAGGACCAATCCATGAGACTCAAAGCGGCGCCAGAGTCGACATAGGCATCCGCGGTAATTGACAATAATGAACAAATCAAGGTCACAGACAAAATAAACTTAGACTGTAAAGTGCCAATTGAAATAGACTTATCAACCTTTTTTGTACGTTTAGAGCATGCTGATATAACATGAGTTGAATCACCACAATAGAAGCACAACCCATTTTTTCGCCTAAAATTCTGCCGTTCGCTTCTGGACAGAATTCTATCACATTGCATATTTTCTGGAGCCTTCTCAGAAGACACCGCCAAATGGTGCACAGGTTTGCGCTCCCGCAAACGCCGATCAATCTGAATAGCCATAGTCATGGACTCATTCAGACCTGTAGGTGCAGGGAACCCCACCATAACATCTTTAATGGCATCAGAGAGACCCTCTCTGAAATTCGCCGCCAGGGCGCACTCATTCCACTGAGTAAGCACAGACCATTTACGAAATTTTTGGCAGTATATTTCAGCTTCATCTTGCCCTTGAGATAGGGCCATCAAGGTTTTTTCAGCCTGAATCTCTAAATTAGGTTCCTCATAAAGCAACCCCAAAGCCAGAAAAAATGCATCTACATTGAGCAACGCAGGATCCCCGGGTGCCAATGCAAATGCCCAGTCTTGAGGGTCACCCCGCAGCAAGGAAATTACTATCCTAACCTGCTGTGCGGGATCTCCAGCGGAGCGAGATCTCAGGGAAAGAAATAATTTACAATTATATTTGAAATTCAGGAAACGAGATCTATCCCCGGAGAAAAATTCTGGTATAGGAATTCTAGGTTCAGATATAGGAGCATGAATAACAAAATCCTGTAAATTTTGAACCTTCGTAGCAAGATTATTCAAACCTGTAGCCAAACTCTGAGGATCCATTTTAATCAGGTGAGATCAGAGCCATTCAAGGATTAGAAGGAGAGAGAGAGGCAAAGGCTGCAATTAGAGCAGAAATGCAACTGAGTCAACTATAGAGTAAGCTCAGAAGGGAAAAAAAAAAAAAAAAATCTGCAGACTTCTTTTTCTCTCCTTTCTTCTGCCAACGGTTTTAACCCTCGGCCGGCCATACTGTCATGGTTCCCAATGGCAAGGGAACGTTAGAGAACTTAAATAACAGACTAGCTCTTGGGTGATGGAATCTCGAGCTGACCGTGAGCTAAACCTACCACACAACTAACAGTGGCCGGGTGACGTACCTACGTTTTATCCCTAGACGCCCAGCGCCAGCCGGAGAACTAACTAACCCTAATAGAGGAAAAAACAGACCTGGCTTACCTCTAGGGAAATTCCCCTAAAAAGGAGACAGAAGCCCCCCACATATATTGACGGTGAGTTCAGAGGAAAAGACATACGCAGTATGAAGGTAGGTTCAGCAAAGCGAGGTCCACTTACTAGATAGTAAGAAGATACAATAGGGAACTTCACGGTCAGCTGAAAACCCTATTAAAATACCATCCAGAAATTACTTTAAGACTCATGTGTCAACTCATGACACCGGAGTGGTAATTTCGGCCCACAAGAGCTTCCAGCTACAGAAACATAACATAACTGTGAACTGGAACAAAAATGCAAACAAACTTAGGACTAAGAGTCCAACTTAGCTGATAGTAGTCTAGAAGCAGGAACATGCAACAGAAAGGCTCTGGTTACATTGATGGCCGGCACTAGAATAACTGAGCAGCAAGGCTAAATAGGATACTCCCACATCCTGATGGAAACAGGTGAACAGAGAAAGTGAAGCACACAAGTCCAGTACCACCAGCGACCACCGGGGGAGCCCAAAAACCAAATTCACAACACACATCATAGTGAGAGAAAGAATGCAAACTCCAAATTAGCATAACTCTAATGCTATTTCTAGGACAAACAATTTAAAAAGGAAATGAAAATACTGAGAAAAAGTTGGAAAACAAATGAAAAGTGAGAGACAGAGGAGGGGACTCAGTTAGGAGAGGCAGTGCACTGCATTATTAGCAGTCCCTAGTTCACATAGAGATAAGGTAGAGAGCCTTGTCATGGTGGTATCGTTGGAAGCAATAGGTGCAGTGGATGACAGGTGACCAGCTGCCCTGCGAAAAGCAAGACTAGCTGAAAGAAGGGTAAAAGTAAAGAGATTAAAGAGCCAAATACAACCCTGCATAGCTGTGGATCAGAACACTGTTGTGAATTCTGTTGTGGGTTCTGCTCTTGGGCTCCCTCCTGTGGTTATAAGTGGTAGTGCTGCTGTTTGTCCTTCACAGCAGTCATCAGGTGCGACCGCTTTGGACAGGGCTATTTAGTCTGGCCTCACCCCTTGGTGAGTGCCAGTTGCTCATTGTTTTCTGGAGAATTCACATCTCTGCTTGGTTTCTCCTGCTGGATTGTCCAAATCATCTAAGATAAGTCCTGGCTTTGTTTTTGCAGTCCACATGCGGTGGACTTAATAGTTCAGTGAATTGCTATGTGTTTTTCTTGTCCAGCTTTGTCTGTGTAAGGATTTATTCAGCCTAGCTGGAAGCTCTGGAGTTGCAGAGTTACCCTCCATGCCTTTAGTTAGGTGTGGAGATTTTTGTATTCTCTGTGGTGGATTTTTGTAGTATTTTAATACTGACCGCACAGTACTCTGCCCTGTCTTTTCTTTCTAGGTAGCGTGGCCTCCTTTGCTAAATTCTGTTTTCAGTCTGCGTTTGTAATTTCCCTCTCCTCTCACAGTCAATATTTGTGGGGGGCCGTCTTTCCTTTGGGCAATTTCTCTGAGGCAAGATAGTTTTCCTGTTTCTTTCTTTAGGGGTAATTAGTCCTCCGGCTGTGACGAGGTGTCTAGGGAGTGACAGGAACATCCCACGGCTACTTCTAGTTGCAGTGTTAAGTTCAGGGTCTGCGGTCAGTATAGAGGCCACCTACTCCAGAGCTCGTCCATGCTGCTCCTAGTCCACCAGTTCATAACAGAACACATACCATCTGGATAGAGGAGATCTGTGTGGCAGCGCCCCCTGTGGGAGTCTGCAGTGTCCACTGCTAGGACAGGAATTGCTGGTGAAAACTCATGGCAGGGAGATTTAAAAGTCCCAGGAAAGCGTGGAGGTGTAACAATACCACTATTACAAGGCTCTCTCTACCTTATCTCTATGTGAACTAGGGACTGCAAACACAGGGCACTCCTGAGTCCTCTCCTCTGCCTCCTGTCATGATCCAGGTACAAAGAAAATAGATCGGTCACAGGAACGCTGAAGGAGACTCAAACACCAAGTTTAATTTAGCCACAACGCGTTTCGACGGAAGTACCATCTTCCTCAGGTGGGAGTAAAGATGGTACTTCCGTCAAAATGCATTGTGGCTAAACTAAACTTGGTATTTGAGTCTCCTTCAGCGCTCCTGTGACCGATCTTTTTTCTTTGTACCTGCCCCTGTCCTCTCTTAGAGGTTTTCGGCTGGATCTGCGGTGGTGCTCGATACCCCTTTGTCTTTCTGGGCTGCTTTCTCAGTGCTCCTTTGAGACCGCCTTTACTGACCCTGATCCTGCCATGATCCAGGCTGCGGTTTGTTTCTTGTTATTTTCTTCCTGGTCTGGTCATGCAGGGGTTAACCTTTTCTGCAGAGCAGAGGACTGAAAAGCCCAGCAAGCTCCAAAATGAGGCAGAGGGTGTTAACCCCCGCATGACCAGTCCAGAGAGGGAATAACAGAAAACAAACTCCGGACCGGATCATGACATATTCTTTCTTCACCTCCTAATGGTATAAAATTCTGTGAGGCAAATGTGTCAATATGGTGTCAATATGCTCACTGCACCACTAGGTGAATTCATTGAGGGTGTAGTTTGTCAAAAGGGGTCTGCTGTTCTGGCACCTCAGGGGCTCTATCAATATGACATGCCACCCTCAAA
This sequence comes from Ranitomeya variabilis, assembly GCF_051348905.1. Lineage (NCBI taxonomy): Eukaryota > Metazoa > Chordata > Amphibia > Anura > Dendrobatidae > Ranitomeya > Ranitomeya variabilis. The sequence goes on from NC_135233.1 coordinate 505,793,541, forward strand.
CCATTGCAGCAAAATCTGAACACCAATATGGCACTTCTACTCTTCTGAGCTTTGCACTGTGCCTCAAAATAAGTTTTTGTTCACATATAAGGAATTGGCATAATCCGGAAAAATTGCACAACAAATTGTATGGTCCGTTATATCCTGATTCCCTTGTGAAAATTAAAAATTTGAGGTACATTAAAGTAAAGATTACATACAATTAAAAGTGCATCTGTTCAAGATCTTCATGAATGGTAGGGGCCTCTCAAAAAAAACCCCAATGTAATACTGTCTCTAGAATAAATTGTCAAATGTTATAACTTTTACCAGAAAGATCTTACATTGAGATGAACTTCGATGTCCTACCAAGTAGTTATCTTACGCAGACGACCTCTAAATTTTACACTTAAGGTACCTTCACACTAAGCGACTTTACAACGATAACGATAGCGATCCGTGACGTTGCAGCGTCCTGGATAGCGATATCGTTGAGTTTGACACGCAGCAGCGATCAGGATCCTGCTGTGATATCGCTGGTCGTTGCTGAAAGTCCAGAACTTTATTTTGTCGTCAGATCGGCGTGTATCGTCGTGTTTGACAGCAAAAGCAACGATGCCAGCAATGTTTTACAATGGTAACCAGGGTAAATATCGGGTTACTAAGCGCAGGGCCGCGCTTAGTAACCCGATGTTTACCCTGGTTACCATTGTAAAAGTAAAAAAAAAAACAGTACATACTCACCTTCTGATGTCTGTCACCTCGCCGTCAGCTTCCCGCACTGACTGTGAGCGCCGGCTGGCCGTAAAGCACAGCGGTGACGTCACCGCTCTGCTGTTAGGGCCGGCGCTGAGACAGTGCAGGGAAGCTGAGGCCGGGGGACGCGGCAGACACCGGAATGTAAGTATGTAGTGTTTGGTTTTTTACATTTACACTGGTAACCAGGGTAAACATTGGGTTACTAAGCGCGGCCCTGCGCTTAGCAACCCGATGTTTACCCTGGTTACCCAGGGACTTCGACATCGTTGGTCGCTGGAGAGCTGTCTGTGTGACAGCTCTCCAGCGACCACACAATGACGAAACAGCTACGCTGCAGCGATCGGCATCGTTGTCTGTATCGCTGCAGTGTCGCTTAATGTGACGGTACCTATACTGAAACTAATCCCCTATTGAATTTGTATTAAGTGAGTTGTATCTCATATCTTACAACATTAGCAAGTTGTCTTTGTCAACTAATAAGCGCCAAACTTTCATTCTGCGTTGGAGAATCCCTGCTTGCTACAAGAGTTTCTTCAAAGAAGGGATTCTCAAAAAGGATTAATTGATGAAGAGATGATCAAAAAGTATCCATATGTTGGGAACCTTAGCAATGAAGTGTAATCTATGGGCAATGTCCTTCAAAGTTAAAAATGTTCTTTATCACTGCCCTATTCCTTGGTCAAGAGATGAAGATCCGAAACAAAAAACTCCCCTCAAAGTTTCTTAATACAATATGGCACTTCTAAACTGGAAAATCCGTTTAAGTTACTTACTTTGATGCATGAGGTTCTATGTTCTTACCATAAATCAGAGTTCTCGAAGCATCAGGGGGAATTGTAAGAATGGAGATTTCTTAAAAGTAAAAGTTCTTGAAAGCTCATTTATTCTCTCAGACTAATAACGCACATACCATTTAATGTGAATATTGTAACAGTTCAAAGAGAAACCATAGGTAGAGAACCTTGTACATAAGAACAGATGTGCTTGTGAGGTCACGTCCATGTGTATGCCAAGGATTACATACACCCATAGGATCACAGAATTCTGCCCAGTCCCAGCCTTTCGTGCAAACAAAACCTTCTATATTCGCTTGGACTGTTAATCTGTATTTGACGTCACCTGAGAACGATAGATCTGTGATTTATGTTATTTCATTTCAATTAACTTTGCAGACTTTATTGCACACAAACAATAGAGCTCAGTGATTAGAAAGAGTTTAGTGTAAACATAGGCGGTTATCATGTCAGCACATGTACATCATTAACTGTGATTGTTCACGGCAACTGGAAAAGATTCAGAGAATCATCTTTAGTAAGCAATTGTGTCCTCATACAAGATCATTACTATAAAGCAGCAGAGGCGCATATGTTCAGCTTTTGTCATGTGCTTACCATAGAAATGTCTAAAATGTATTTCTTGGGAAGCGTTGCTTACTTGGGCTGGAAGCATTTAGAACAGCGCTCTTTCATTTTGGACTATTAGGGCCCATTTACAAATATGGTGCAATGTATATTTGAGGATAAAAAAATTAACTAAACTCAGATTATTTTAATTTTTGGAAACGTCAGTGCCTTCTCTCATCTTAGTGTCAAAGTTTGATTGGGCCACATGAAAAGTGTTGTCTATCATGAAACTTCTTGAAAATGACATGAATCCCTCAACATTTTGTTTACAACCACACTAGACATGTCAAATTAATGTGGCCACATCCTTGTCCTGGTGTTTACCACAGTTGCATCCCATTAGGTAGATGAGTCGATGACTTGATAAAGAGGTCTGTCCAAAATTGAAATGCATTGTTGAATAAAACTTCTGTCATTATCTGCATCCTCTGTGATTCTTTGAACCCAGCAATGCGACCATAATTACCACCTATTCTCCTATACCTGAAGACCCACCTCTTCTGACAAGTCTACAACCTGCAGTAACCCTCGGTTCACTACACTGCTGCACAACCCGCTCTACCCTCACCTACTGTATCCTCACCCATCCCTTGTAGACTGTAAGCCCTCGCGGGCAGGGTCCTATCTCCTCCTGTACTAGTCAGTTACTTGTATTGTTCACGAGCATTGAACTTGTTTTTATTATGTATACCCCTTTTCACATGTAAAGCGCCATGGGATAAATGGCACTATAACAATAATAAGAAGAATACCATAGGCTGTATCCCAAGCATCCAACAAAGCTCAAAAGTCTGGGTTTGTGTCCTACAAATGGGGCAACCTTGCTACAGAAGGAACGGGATGGCTATATATTCAACTCCAAGACTCAAGGAAGTGAGTTTCCACAACTGCATGTTGATATATCCCTGGGATCAAATGTAAAAAAAGCACATGTAGTGGACAAAGCATACATTGATTCTAAAATGGTGTATCTATAGACTCTGAAGCCTCTTTGATGCCCATTTATGAACATATTTACCTTTTCTTTTCATTAGTTAGATTTGTTTCCAAAGCTCGTAAGATCAGCAATACATAGCTGAAATATTTTTCACCTGTTGAGATAATATACTGATACTGCATTTAACTGCAAATCTGCAAAGATTCAAGTTTGACAAATCATTTAAGTCTGAGGGAGAAATACAATTGAATTTTCTCTGTTATGCTCTTCGATCCCCCGATTAGAGCAAATAATAAAAGTAGGATGTAAAAAAAAGGAATACTCACTGCTCCCCTGCCCCACCACTCACGCAACCCATCGTACAGTCATCCACACCTCTTCTTTTCACCATTCCCCATCGCACACATCCTTCTTTGGCCTTCTTTAGTCTTACATGTGCCATGATGGCATGAAGCGCAGTGACATCAGATGTCTACCCAGCAGCGTGAGAGGCCTAGGCTCAGGTTTGAGCAGGCTGAAAAGGATGTAGATAATGATGGAAAGCAAAAATAAGATGCCAGGCTGTTGGATAGTGGAGTGGAGAGACCAATGAGAGGTGAGATTAGTTTTTTATTTTCATCCTTTTACTGTTCCTCTACAGTTCAGCAAAATGGCAGCTAGTTGGAGAAGCAAATTGTAAAATATTTGGATTCCTACGAATCAAAATTTTTGTAAGATTTGAGATTTCAGTTCTACTCAGACAATTTTGCTTAACTCTAACCAGCAGTAAACATACTGCAATAAAGCTATTACAAAACAGAAGCACAATACCAAACAAACACCAGAGTAATTATTAATGTTTCTGTCTATGGCCACGTTCACATGTTCAGTATTTGGTCAGTATTTTACATCAGTATTTGTAAGGCAAAACCAGGAATGTAACAATCAAAGGAAAAGTATAATAGAAACACGTCACCACTTCTGTATTTATCACCCACTGATGTAAAATACTGACCAAATACTGGTAGTGTGAACATGATCTAACAATGATGTTGCCAAAGAGGAATAGCACCTGAGCAGCTTATCACCATGTAGCCACACAAAGAAGTGGAATTCTACAAAGTTCATGGCAATTCAAAAAAACAAATAATCTAAACAACATGTGATGTATTTTGTAATGAGACGTCATTGGTTGGCAATTGCAAAGGGGCAGGGGCTGCCAGCAGCAGATCTTGATGATTTTCCCCGAGTGCATTCAGCATGGAAGAACATTCCTCAGACAACCATTAGTGACTTCACTGATAACAAGCTAAGATGTGTAAGTGCAGGGATTTCTTCACATAGCATTCCTACTCTATTGCTGAATAAATCAAGATGTTTTGAATATTTTGTTTCCATTTTTTCATCATTTCTGTATCATTACTATCCTGTGATTTTCATAATTCCATGACTTTTCTTTTTTTTGGTGTTGTAATTTCAATATTGAGGATTGCATGTATACTGTACATAGTATATATGACAAAGAAGAAATATATAATAAGAGGGATCACGGAATAGATGGTTTATTACCACAACAAGCCAAACAAGACATATTAAAAACTAATAAAAAAGCATAGGTAGCTATACAAATAAACAGGACCACAACGTTATAATGTTACTGGTCCAATCCTTAAATCTGCTAGATGTCAAAAAGAAGGTTACCAAACCAATTCATACACTAAAATTGCATATAAGCAATAATATAAATATGCTGACACAGAGGACTCTATAGACAAATATTTAGAATAGACATGTAATTTGGATGGATCACATTTTCACACAGGGCCCTGTAGGTCTGGATTTCTTTTTACCTTAATAAAAAAGACCTTCATTTAAAAACTACATTTTGTGATTACTTGTGTTATCTTTGTTTAATATTTAAATTTGTTATGTGATCTGATATGCAAATTGCCTCTTCAGAGAAAAAGAGGACTTAAACTCTCTAGCCCCACCTGTTGGAAGTGATCAGTTATGTGATCTGAAACATTTAAGTGTGACAAACATGGAAGAGAATAGGAAATCAGGAAGGGGGCAAACACATTTTCAAAAACAGTATATGCAGTGTTAGAAGCATATGCTATCAAAAATCTCCAACCATGTTACATTAATATGGGTCAAGTGCAACTGTATTAATACAACAGAATACATGTGGTATAAGGGATACCAAGTGGCAACCTGCAAGGAAAATTCAGAAAGGAATAATCACTTAATATTCAAAGTTCATATAGAAACAATGAATGCTGCTGGCACAAATACAAGGAGAGAATAGAAAAAATATTAAGACTGTTGGTGACCTGTACCAATAGGCAGATGAGGATAACGTGACCCCAACCCTGGGCGGCACTCATAGCAGATCGGCAATGACAACCACAAGGGTCTCTTGCTGACCCTGGGTTGCCATGCCAACCCATTAGCGTTCTGCAATCATGTGACAGAGGCGCCGATGGGCGGAGCTAGTGATGTGCTTCCAGTGCGGGCATGTTAAATGCTGGTGATTGACATGTTAACAACCAAGGGTGGATTGCGATTCCACTCGTTGCTGTTAGGGATCAGATCAGCTGTCAGGTGCCTGAAAACATACGGGCTCAGTCAGCACCGGAACCCACATCAAAGAGGGGGAGGCGACCTATGATGTACATATCATATGTCGTACAGGGGTTAAATTGATTGTCCAAGATTGTTTTATTTTTTTTTCCCATGGGCATAAAAACTAACAGTCAGGTAATTGCTAACAAAGTCATCTGTCTGCCTGCCTTATCTGGCGCCAGCTCAGAGCGGTCACTGAATGCTCTGGCCAGTGATCAGTGACTTGGGTGCCCAACGTCAACAGAGCAGCTCATCTTCTTCCAAGGCTGTTGACGTCATGCTGATTGACAGCCAGCTCCCCGCAGTTAGGTAGCTGAGAGAAGTCTGTCGACCAGCATGATATCAGCAGTCACGCCCCGTCCATGCAACAGAGAGGTAGATAAACTGCTGTTCTGGCAACGTGAAGTCAGCGGAAGCTGCTGAATCGCCAGCAGGAGCAGTCTGTGATCGATTTGTGTCAGCAAAGATCATCGCCCAGCACAGCTAACACAACTACCTGCCTGTTGGTGCTTAGACCCATGGTAAAAATTAAAGACTCCTGGGTAACCCCTTTAAGTGTGGTTTAAAAAATGTGACAGATTTCCACAGTGGACAATATAAAGTTTTAGGAATGAGATGGAAAACCACTTTAAAGATAAACTTTTGAAGTAGCCCCCTACAAAATGTAATACATCTGCTTGTTTGTATAGCACTTTTCTTCACTGTGTGATTTTCATCCATCAGGTACAATTTCTTCACTGTTTAAAACAAGCTGAAACTGGAGGTGAGAGTGAAGTGGTAGACGGGTTCCACGTGTGCGACAAACTGAGAAAGCAGAACCCAGAAGCATTCGACATCCTCACATCCACACAGATCGACTTCACAGACACTGGGGTTGATTATTGTGATTTCTCCCTCCAGTCCAAACAACGGATTATAGAGTAAGACCTTCTAAATGTAGTTATTCTAATGTGTGCAATTAGAGCCGCAAGGAGATAATTAGAAAGGAAAAGACTGCCCCCTTGTGGCATGAAGTACCACAAAAGGATTTTCTTTCAGGTGTAGTGATACTAGATTTGTGCTCTTATCCTTTTTATTTAGTGCTAAGTATGTGGTGTTATCCAAAGGGTTGCTGCTCACAGAGAAATACTGCAGAACATCCTAAAAACATGACCACACAGAATCCTATGAGCGACACTTTCTGGTCTTTTTGACCTGGTGACAAGTCATCATTAAGTGGAGGAGTCCGTGAATATGTCATCACTACATATTGCGCTACCACAAGGGGGCACAGGTCAGAAGCTGGAGTCGCACAGAGTGACTGCAGACTTATTGATTTTGACTGGACAACCCCTTTAATAAATGCATGCTCCTTCATGAATTAGTAGAACAGCAAAGATTGGAAAGGACAATAACTACTGGACACCTGAAATTGGGATCTCAACTTTGGATGTCAGGGTTTTGTCCACTAAAGACTAGAAAATTGGGACAATAGGGAATTTTTTTCTTTTGATGTCAAGAGAAGTTACTCTGCTTCTAGATATTAGATACAAAACAGGTTGACAACATTGTTACTCCAACATTACATTATCTGTAAATAGGAACATATGAGGAGGACCAAGAAATTCCAACACATATTGCTGCTAGGAGCATGAAAACCATAGTTCTTCTAATTGTGTTGCTTTATTTCAAAGTTTGGTCTAAACAAAGATGAACCACATATAGAAAATTCTGAAGAATATTTTTCCTTTCAAAGCTAGCAAAAACTGGAAAACCAATAAAATAATATGCTATTATCAAAACTTGAACAAATGGTTCAGAAAGTATCTAGGGCAAATTTGTGGACATATAGTATATCAAGAAAACATCTCTAAACCGAAGTAATGAACATGTTAATGAAGTAGGAACATAAGACCCTAGTCAGTAACCACAATTAATCTATTTTTCTCTGAAGACTAAAGCTTGTTAATTATTTTTAATTAAAGGCATATGTGACGCTGGGCACTTTACATTTGGGACAAGACCGTGACCTGGGATATACTGGCTGCTATATAATTGTGTAAGCTTTGAGGAACCTCAATGCTCTGATTTAATCAGTACTACACTACTCAATTACTTTCATGCTAGTGTTCACTAAAAAACATTTAGTATTTAGGAAGGACTGTGACTAAACATAAAGTCAAGTTTGATTATAGTAAAAGTCAGTGAATCCATTGAGGCAGCGTGTAGGCCCTGTCACTATCCAATCAAGTAGGAAGTGGTTTGTTGTGGTTGGGAGAAAGTTCATGTCAATCAATAATAATATTTTAATTTTTAAAATATCTTGATGGCTTGGTTATGGGTAACAAAGTCATACACCAGTCATAATCTGATAATTGGATAATTTGTTTATTGGGTTAAACCAACGTTGAGATGACCAAGTCTTCACCAAATCATTAAATGTCAACCCAAAGAAAATCAATGTAGAGTTTTTCATCCTTTCCATCAACATCTTACTAGCCTTAATATAGGATCTAATTGATTTTCCAGAAATTATTCCTTTTCGGTTGGTGACACTTCAATAACTAGACAACTAGACTTGTAGAGTATAAACTTCGGCACTCAAAAATATGTTGCAAAACAGTTTATTGAACAAACACCCGGTGAATTTCAGATAATTAAATCAATGTTTCAGCCTGTAGAGCGGCCTTTTTTAAGATATACCTATACAAAATGGGGTCACAAGATGCAAAGTGCACTGCTTAAGGTGCCAAAGGGTAGTCCAAGTGGTATGGTTAAACCAGATACCGGTGGTGCGGATACAGTCTGTGTCCTATGGAATGCATGGTGTCGGTGATGGTCTGAAGAAAAAAACAGTGAATTTCAGATAATTAAATCAAAGTTTCAGCTTATAGTGCAGCCTTTTTCAAGATATATCTGTATTCGGACATAAACAGAAACCGAATAACAAGTAAGTCATCAATTTTCCGAAACACAATATAAGTACAATGTAAGGTTGTTATTCTATATGTGAATATAAAGGATATAGAACGTAGCCCCTTGGATAGGAAGCCATTGTGGAGAGCAAAATCTATAAATTTGACCATAACATATGGTGGCATTGAGTCTAGGTGGGAAGAGAGAGGAGATGGTGATTAACATGATGGCTTACATATGGATATGAACCAATATGAGTACAGGAGGAAGAACGCTTTAGAAGGGTGATACAGTAATGGGTAGGCATGCAGATAGGTGACAGAAAGGTAGAAGAAAAGTCAGAAAAAGAGGTGGAAAAGAAAAATGAGAAGACACAAAAACAGAAAGATGAGAAAAAAATGAATAAAATAAATAAAATGGGCAAAAAAATATAAACAACTAGACAATCAAATACTGTTGTTTCGGACAGGGACTAGGACATTGGATTTACTTCTCAATTACAAGGAAGTATTTTTTTTGTCCACCAATTCTCTATGATTGAGACCTCCATGAAGCTGCGTACTGTATATGTTCTTCATCAAGTAGTATTTTGTCTACTTTGTGGTTTTAATCCAATGGGGAAGGGATGATGGCAAAAATGATGCATGACCCTGCCGTTTATGATGACCAGTTGCATTAATAGATGGTAGCATTTCCTATGGGTAGACCTGTTTTTTTCTGCCCACATTGGTTAAAGGGTTTTTTCCACGGACAAAGTACACTTTAATCAATAGGTCATGAAATAACAATAACTGTCACAATTGGAGTTTAAAAAAATGTTCCTGTGCTGAGATGATCTTATAAATGTGCCCCTGCTGTGTACTGTGTAATGGCCGTGTCTGACTGTACAGGGACATGGTCTGATCATACCACAGCTCCTGGGCAGGGGGGAAGCAAAAGAGTATACTGACAGGACAACATGGAATCGCATGTGATAATTTCTGTGAGGTAAAACATTTCCCTGTCTGTTGAAAAACATGTTTTACCTCACAGAAAGAATCAGCTGTGATCCTGTGCTGTAATTTCTGTATCATCTCCTACGTCCTGCTCTGCCCAGGAGCTGTGGTATGATCAGACCATGTTCCAGCACAGTCAGACACGGCCATTACACAGTACACAGCAGGGGCACATTTATGGGCACAGCCTGCGTGATCTGGGAGGATTCACAAGTCTGTATCACACAGAGTTACTGCAGTCACACAAAGTGTCATTTTAGACCCGACAACATCCTTCACCATCACACGATATCCATTCAAATTGCATTGTTGTTTATATGATACAGGTCAATCTTTATTCTGTCTAAGGAATAAGTATCCTAAAGAGAGGACCCCTGTATCAATTCAAAATTTATTAAAGGGGTATATGAAAAGGGGTTTCCAAATTAAAAACCTCTTTAACTGTATTTTAGATAATAACATTTCTGCTGCATTACAGATTGGACCCTAATGATCATCTTCTACGAATTAATTTCAACAATGCAACCAGGGACTCGGTCTTTAATGTACCCGTTGAAAAAGTGCAACCGTTTTACTCTGCTTTGAAGGAGTTTGTGGATTTGATGAATCAGCCAGAAAATACTTTTTATTACAAAATGAAACCAGGTCAGTAAAATTATTCATGTTTGATTCAGTGAAATATCCTTAAATGAGTATTCTCATCTCCGAGATGCTATCCTAATATCTAGCAAATGCCTACAATTAGAAATGTATAGTTCTTCTGATTAGCTATGCCACTTACCCCATGGCTAGACATTGCAGTAACTTAGGTATCCATGGTTATGACCACTTATATAATGACAGTTAGTTATTTGTTAGTGGTCATAGCCATGGATACCTAAGCTATTGAAATGTCCTGCACGTGGGGTAAGCGACAAGGGGAATCAGAAGAACTATACTACATTTCTATTTGGAGGTATTTGCTAATATTATTATTATTACATCTACTATATATTGGGATAGGATCTTGGTGATGGGAATACCTCTTTAAGTCTGTTGGAAAATAAAACAATAGAAAGAGGATAATACCTCGTATAAACCATTCCAGATTCAAATTGATGTACAAAGCAGAAGTACCCAACAAGGAGATACCCAGTGCCCACCTTTACACAGTTGTACGGAAGCATATCTAGCCCTGTTACAGGATAGGAGGAACTTTAGTGACTGATGCCTGTCGGCTCCTGGACGGTCTTTCTATTTACACAGGGCTTCTGAATTGTTCAGCAAACAAGAGTAGGTGACTATATATAGGAGAAAGATGCTACATTATCATTGTCACTCCAACAGAATGTAGCATCAGTCCAGAGGAACAGAGGTGGAATAATGGGAATCACGTCCATAGATGCTGCAGGCCATGGTAGCACGTTTAGTAGTAATCGTAGCATGAGCAACAGACGGAATGGTCTTACCTTGTTGAAAACTCTGTAGATGATAGTGTTTCTGGACTTTACAAAGGTGTAGTACACTGTCCCATATTGACGCCCAATGGGGAAATTAAGGTCTAGAGGCTTAGAAACTTGTAATTGTTTCGGAAACTTGTTAATGGAGCGCAGCAATAGAGTTGTGGTGTATGACTGCTACTCTGAAAGGTCCCCGGTTATAAGTGATGTACCCCAAGGCTCACTGCCGAGACCACTATTATTCAACTTATTTATTAATGATACAGAAAATGAGATTAATAGTGTCTCAATTTTTGCAAATAACACTAATATATGTAGCATAGTGCATTCTATGGAAGATGACTTAGAGAAACTGAGCATTTGGGAATTCACATAATAGATGAGGTTCAATATGGAGACATGTAAAGTTGTGCACTTGGACACTGGTAGTATGCAGACACATATCCTAGGGGAAGTAAAACTAGGAGAGTCACTTGTAGAGAAGGTTCTGGGCAGCATGGTGGCTCAGTGGTTAGCACTGTATGGTGGCTCAGTGGTTAGCATTGTAGCTTTGCAGTGATGGGGTTCTGGTTTCAAATGCCACCAAGGACATCTGCAAGGAGTTTGTATGTTCTCCCTATGTGTGTGTGGCTGTTCTCTAGCTTCTTCTCACACCCCAAATATATACTGATAGGGAATTTAGATTGTGAGCCCCAGTGGGGACAGTGATATCTGTAAAGTGCTGTAGAATTAATGACACTATATAAGGAAAGTAAATAAATACTTGTTGATCACAAACTACATAATAGCATGCAATTTCAATCAGCGGTTTCATGACAGTGGATATTGTCATGTACTAAAAGAGGTAAGAGCTCAAACCACTCAGCAAAGTGTTATTGTAAACTCATCTGGGGTACGCAGATCAGTTCTGGGCACAGCCCGCCTGATCATGGGCGATCTACATAATGTACATGTACTGCATTTGTACTTGAAAAAATATATATAAATTTTATTAATTACCAAAAACACACATAATACACAAACAAGGTTAAAAAGTGGGAAACCACAAAAGACACCATAACCCATAATAAAGCCAATTGGAGGCCGCACAGAATAGATATCCCCAATAATCAACTTCATATAAGGCTAAGTAGCAACAGAAACGAAAAAAAACCCATGAGATCATGGTTTTTCCAAAAAGGTATAAGGAAATGGATTCTAAATAACTAATAAATAAAATGCAACATGATTTACCTCCTGTGGATGATGGTGTCAGCCCCAACGCACGTTTCAGCGTTCAGCCTTCTTCTGGGCGTGGTGTCACACCAACAGGAGCAAGGCTTTATACCCATTAAACACCAACCAGAAACCTTCCGATATTCAAAAGTATCGGTATCGGATTGGATCGGCCGATATCCAAAAAATATCGGATATCGCCGATACCGATACCCAATACCAATACAAGTCAATAGGACACAAATATCGGAAGCTATCCTGGATGGTTCCCAGGGTCTGAAGGAGAGGAAACTCTCCTTCCGGTCCTGGGATTCATATTCATGTAAAAAATAAAGAATAAATATAAAAAATATGGATATACTCACCCCTCCGACGGACCCTGGCTGTCACCGGTACAAGCGTCTGCCTCCTTTCCTAAGAATGCAGTGAGTGAAGGACCTTCGATGACGTCGCAGTCACATGAGCGGTCACGCGACCATTCACAAGACCGCGATGTCATAGCAGGTCCTACACTCACTGCATTCTTAGGAACGGAGGCTGCTGGTTGCACCGCTGAGGTCCAGGGTCAGTCGGAGGGGTGAGTATATCCATATTTTTTATTTTTATTCTTTATTTTTTACATGAATATGGATCCCAGGGCCTGAAGGAGAGTCTCCTCTCCTCCAGACCCTGGGAACCATACGCACCGCACACACCTGGGAACTTATAGGAACTTCCGATTCTGATTTCCGATATCACAAAAATATCGGGACTCGGTATCGGAATTCCGATACAGCGAATATCGGCCGATACCCGATATTTGCAGTATCGGAATGCTCAACACTATTTACAATTTACTAACATTGCTTCTGAGTGGTCAGATGTCCTAAGCTGTGTCCGGAACTTGATATATTACAAAGGGAGTGGACTGAATCAGAGATCAAGGGTATGGCCTAAATCTAAGAGGACCAATCTGTTCCAAATGGGCGTGGATGTATCTAATTATTGGGCAGTGCTATGCATCAAAACATCCAATCACATCAATCTAATAACATAAATTCCGCCCCTCTTTTATTTGATTAATAAAATAGTCCCAACTTCCAGATGACAATCTTGAGGGGCCCTGCTTGTTAGATCCCGGTTAGGCAGCTTCCCTGGGAACTGACAAGAGTCAGTGTGGTGAGCAGGAGCACCTGTAAGGTAACTCCAGATAAAGGAGGTTACAGACAGAGAAGTATCTGCTATTGGAACAGACTGTCGGTGGTTATTGTGTTCCGTTGATATATATAATGAACTGTTTGTGGTGCGGTTTATGATGCCAAAATAAACCGGATAGACTGTATATGTGAGAAACCGTGCCTGAGTGCTTTTATCCCGTTGCCAAGCGAGTGTCCCCCAACCCACTCAGGGAGCGCTATCTCACTATATATATATATATATATATATATATATATATATATATATATATAAAATACACTCTTATAAAATCATTAATCTGTAGCAGTAACACTCGCTTACAATATAAATATACCAAAACAACAAAAGAGAGCAAATAGGCGAAAAAAGTGTATAAAAGTAATGAAAACTTTATTAGTAATAAAACAGCACCAGCAATACAAAATAGTCCCAATCACAGGGATAAAAATTGGTAGCATAAAAATTAATGGCCTGCTATAACAATATGACACCTGAAGTTATAAAAGCTAACTCAAAAGGAGACAGAAGTAAGACCTATATGTGATCTTAGACCCTCGAAGAAGCGGATGTGAAACGCATGTTGGGGTTTGTCCTTGCCCAGCACCAGGTGATATTTATTACATACTCTTGTGCTCTGCTATTCTTATGTGACCTGCTTATGCTGGTTATGATTGATGAGGGCAGAGTGATCTCACTATATGGTGTCTAGAATACCTACTTCCATGTATGCAATGTCTCCACTTGGCTATGAAATATTTTTTTACTGCTAGCACCAATATATATGATCACAAACAGTTGTGATCAAAAGTTTACATACCCCGGCAGAATTTTTGTTTTCTTAACCTTTTTTCAGAGAATATGAATAAGAACACCAAAACATTTTCTCCACTCATGGTTAGTGGTTGGGTGAAGCCATTTATTGTCAAACTACTGTGTTTTCCCTTTATAAGTCATAAATACAACACAAAACATCCAAATGACCCTGATCAAAAGTTCACATAGCCCATTTCTTAATACCGTGTATTGTCCCCGCTAACATCAATGACAGCTTGAAGTCTTTTGTTGTAGTTGTGGATGAGGTTCTTTATTTTCTCAGATGGTAAAGCTACCCATTCTTCATGGCAAAAAGCCTCCAGTTCCTGTAAATTCCTGGGCTGTCTACCATGAACTGCACTCTTGAGATCTCCCCAGAGTGGTTCAAAGGTATTGAGGTCAGGAGACTGAGATGGCCACTCCAGAACCTTCACTTTGTTCTGCTGTAGCCAATGACAGGTCAACTTGGCCCTGTGTTTTTGATAGTTGTCATGTTGGAATGAAGTATGTCCCATTCGCAGCTTCCAGGATGATAATTGTAAATTTGCCTCCAGTATTTGCTGATAACGTGCTGCTTTCATTTTTCCTTCAATTTTGACCAAGTTTCCTCTGCCTTTGTACCTCACACGTCCCCAAAACATCAGCGATCCACCTCCATGCTTTACAGTAGGAATGGTGTTCCTTTCATCATAGGCCTTGTTGACCTCTCTCCAAATGTAACGTTTATGGTTGTGGCCAAAAAGTTTAATTATGGTCTCATCCCTCAAAATTACCTTGTTCCAGAAGTTTTGACGCTTGTCTCTGTGTTGTTTTGCGTATTGTAGGCAAGATATTTTGTGGCATTTGTACAGTAATGGCGTTCTTCTGGTGACTCGACCATGCAGTCCAGTTTTCTTCAAGTGACTCCTTATGGCATCTTAAAACAGCCACGCTGCTAGTTTTCAGAGAGTCCTGTATTTCAGCTGATGTTATTTGTGGGTTTTTCTTTGCTTCATGAACGATTTTCCTGGCAGTTGTGGATGACATTTTTGTTGGTCTATCTGACCGTGGTTTTGTTTTTACAGAGCCCCTGATTTTCCATTTATTAATAACAATTTGAATGCTGCTGACTGGTATTATCAATTCCTTGGATATGTTTTTGTATTCCTTTCCTGTTTTATACAGTTCAACTACCTTTTCCTGTAGATCCGTTGACAATTTTTTTTCTTTCCCATGACTCACAATCCAGAAACATCAGTGGCTGGATGAAATATGCAAGAGTCTGTCTGTATCCCAGAAACTCACTCAGCTTTTACGCACACACAACAATTACAAGCAAACAGGTCACAGGTGAGGATGTTACCTTTAGCAGCCATTCAAATCCATTTGTGTCAACTTCTGTGCATGTTATCAGCAGGGTATGTGAACTTTTGATGCTATCATTCATATTCTCTGAAAAAAGGCCAAGAAGGCCTATGTAAAGGTTATGTAAACTTTTGAGCACAACTGTATAGGTCTTACCTCTGTCCCCATATGAGTTAGCTTTTATATATTATAAAAGAGACTATTTTGTATTCCATGTGCTGTGCTCATTTATTGATATTTCTCTCTGTTTTTTATGGTAATTTTAATGTGTGTATTATTGTACTAATAAAGTAGTCATTACTTTTATACACTTTTTTCGTATATTTGCTTCCCTTCATTGTTTTGGTATACAGTATAACATAATCAAGAAGTTTACAGGCCATGGCACTGTAGCTAATCTGCCTGGAATATGACGGCAGTGAAAAAATGATCACAGGTTGCATCCCAGGATAGCCTGGAATGTGGATAAGCCGCCCCAATCAAGTGCCAAAGAAATTAAAACTGTCCTGCAGGCTTAGAGTACATCATTGTCATGGCGAGCTATCTGTCGCCATTTGAATGAAATGCTATGGCAGAAGACCTATGAAGGCCCCACTGCTTACACAGAGACATAAAAAAGCTACACTGCAGTTTACCAAAATGTACACGAGTAAGCCAGAATCCTTCTGGAAAATCATCTTGTGGACAGATGAGACCAAGATAGAGCTTTTGGGAAAGCACATTATTCTACTGTTTACCAAAAAGGCCTACAAAGAAAGAACACAGTACTTACAGTCAAATATGGTGGAGGTTAAAATATGTTTTGGGGTCATTTTGCTGCCTTTGGTTCTGGGTGCCTTGACTTTGTGCAAGGCATGATGAAATCTGAAGATTAACAAAGGATTTTGGGTCCCAATGTAGTGCCCAGTGTCAGAAACCAGGGTTTGCATTCTAAGTCATGGATCTTTCAGCAGGACAATGATTCTAAACATACTTCAAGAAGCACCCTGGAATGAATGGATACAAAGCATTGGGGAGTTCTAAAGTGGCCAACAATTAGCCAGGATCTAAATCCTGTTGAACACCTGTGTAGAGATCTTAAAATTGCTGTTGGGAGAAGGTGCCTTCACATATGAGAGACCTGGAGCAGTTTGCAACAGAAAAGTAGTTCAAAATTCCAGTTGTGAGGTGTAAGAAGCTTGATAATGATTATAGAAAGCAATTGATTACAGTTATTTTTTCCAAAGAATGTGCAAACAAATATTAAGTTGAGGGTGCCAACAATTTTGTCCATTTTGAGAGTTTTATGTGGAATTATGGTGAAAATTGTCCTTTTTTCTGTTTATTCTGTGTTGTTCCAATACACACAAAGGAAATAAACGTGTGTAACTTAATATAACCTGTATAATTAAAATAATTTTATGGGAGAAATACTTCATTTTCTGGAACAATTTCAAGAATGCCAAGACTTTCAGACATGACTGTATATGTATAAATATTTATATGTATATATAGTACTTGGTTTTACCTTAAATACATATCAGTGAACTAAGCCTTTATGGATTAATTGGTATTTTAGGTAATTATTGAGATGTCAATTTATTGGTAACCCCACACCATTTTACGCCACTCTATCTCCCCGTCGTCTTTCTTCAATTCTCTACTTACCTGTTTAGTCGATTCTTATCAATATTAAACTTGAAGCATCTTGATGATAAATTCTGATGTGGGGGGGTTGGAATAAGCGGTAGGCAGAGGAGACAACTTTGGAGGGCATCACTGAGCGTGTTAGAGATGGAGGGGCAATTGATTGAATAAATGATAGTCCATTATTAAGCTATTCTCCTAAATTTCATTCATTAAGGATGAGGAAGCCCCTGCCTTGGGCACAAAGGGGGCTCACCTGTCCTTGTCTTCAACACTACAGCTTCAGATCACACAACATAGTAAAAGTATAATCATCTAACAGCCACCCCTGGAAATTGTATCGGACTGTGTTAATGGCATGTCATATGCTTTAATAAAAAATACATGATTTAAAAAAGAATTTGGAAATTTATGGTAAAGTATAAGTATGTGAATTTGTGTACCAGTAAGTACAACACTTGCTTGTGGCACTGAAGGAAATTATATCTAGTCACGTCATCACTTGCATTGTATTATCAGTGCAGTGTCGACCCTTATTTCATCATCAGCTAAGACATTTTTACTTTTTGCTTTTGCAGAGGTATACACAGGGATGCTAAGTCCCTTAGTAAAAGTTAAAATGAGGCCCCAATTTGGTGCTGGTTAGCTTTACCAATTGAGACAAAATGACAAAAATTACTTGGGGCTTGTTTGCTCACTTTGTTCACATCTACTTTCCATGAGTCTTGGAAAAAATCCCTGAAATTTGTTTGAAGGAAAGAATGAATGAAGGATTATAGCAATGGCCTATGTGCCATGGCATGTTACTTTGCTATTTTTCATTACAGAAATGTGTCTGTTTGCAGGTCAAGTCGTCACATTTGACAACTGGCGGATTTTACATGGACGGAAAAGCTACGAATCAGGAGCAGAAATCTCACGTCATCTTGAGGGCTCCTATCTGGATTGGGATGTGGTGATGTCCAGACTGAGGGCGCTGAAGAACAAGTTGCAGAATTTGAGCTGATTCATTCATGTCATGTTATATCTGCAATTAATTAGGCTTTATTCAGACATATATGATTTTTATTGTATGCAAAAAAAATTCCATCAGTGTTTAGAATCAGATTTTCATCAGTGTTTGGTCCATGTGTCAGTTTTATCAACGTTTTAGCAGCTTGGCTTTTTTTTTTTTGCATGCGAGTAGTTTTCTCAAGCTCCTCCTATCAAAGGCTGGTATCACACGTCTGTTTTTTTCCTATACCAGAAAAAAACGTACTGGAGATGACAGTGTCTGTGTGTTTAATACTTGCGGCACACGTGTGGCAACCGTGTGCTGCCCGTGTGCCGCATCAGTATCACATACGGGCACCAGGGAATAAGCGGTACATTAAGCGCTGTTCCCCGGCGCCGAATACTGAAGACCACTCTCATCATTTTCCCTTGCTCTGCTAGCGATCAGCACGAGCAGGGGAGAATTATGAGAGTTATATTCAAGTGATCACAATGACAGCAGGCGGCGGCTGATTGGACTATTACTCTTATCAGCCAACACCTGCTGCCACTAACAACAGTGACAGCAGGAGCAGCTGATGGGAGTATTCATCAGCCGCTGCTTGTGCTATAAATAAATAAATGAAAAACCTGGTGTGGGTTCCCCTCTATTTTCTATAACCAGCCAGGCAAAACTCACAACTGGGGGCTGCAAGCCTCAGCTGTCAGCTTTAGCAAGGCTGGTTATCAAGAATAGAGGGGTCCTCACGCTGTTTTTTTAAATTATTTAAATAAATAATTTTAGAAAATGGCATGTGGTCCCCCCCATTTTTGACAACCCGCCTTGCTGAAGATGACAGCTGGGGGCTGGTATTCTCAGGCTGGTTAGGGGTCATTGATATAGGAACCCCCCCAGGGTAAAAATAGCAGCCCGCAGCTGCCCAGAAAAGGCACATCTATGAGATTTGCCAACTTGCCCTGTAGTGGAGGCAAGTGGGGTTCATTTTTGTGGGGTTGATGTCACATTTGTATTGTCAGGTGACATCAAGCCCACGGCTTAGTAATTTAGAGGTGTCTATAAGACACTGATTAATTACTAATCCTATAGTTATATGGTAAATAAAGACACAGCCAGAATAAAGTCTGTTATCCGAAATAAAACAAAATACAGTTTTCCATTTTTATTTAAAAATAACAAACACAGTTACACTCACAAAAAAAAACATGAAAATTGAGCTTAACTTGAGTTGGTACACATGCAGAAGTTAAACGCATGTTCACATTGGCCACAAAACATTAAAACCTACAAGAGAAAAAGTAAGCAAAAACCCTGATGTAACTAAGTAAAAAAGCAAAAGTGCATTTAAATAACACAGAGTTTTTAGTAATACTGTTTTTTTATTAAAACAAATAGCACAAAAGCCATCCCACCGCATTAAGGTAACTCTGATCGGGACAGTCCTACAGAGATTGTCTTCCGCAGTCTGGTGTTCCCTGGTTGGGCCCAGTCCTTTTGTCTGCCCTTATTCACACTGAGGTCAACATTGACACATGGTAACGTTTTAATATTAGTGTCATATTGGACGCTGTTCAGACCAGATCGTCCGACAGACAGCGGTAATTCCGCTTTTGTCCACTATGCCCTCATTGGCGTCGGCTATATTTTATCTAGCTGGTCCGGGGTTAATTTACCTGGTGCTCGGATTGGAAGCTGGGCCATGCCCACTGCCTTTAAATAGTTCTCCTGAACATTGGGCGTCGCCGATTATAGCTTCAGTCTTGTGCGTGGTTATCTCGGTCTGGAGTGGTGAGCTAGTAGTTGGAGTATCGTTGCTGGTGGTATATTTCCCTTTGTCTTATTTTCTCTTTCCCATATTTGTATTTGTTTTGCCCTTTGCATTTATAGTGTATTCCTGAGTGACTGTGGCATGGTGTTTATTTTTCCGTTATCCTTGTCTGTGCTAACTGTGGGTATTGGAGTGTGGACTCTTCACTGGGTGGTGGGTGGTGGTTTCAGCCTAGGGTTGAAACGGGAGATAGGGCGAGGGTGGAGGCCCAGACATGCACACCATCAGTGTAAACTCTGGGAGAGGGTCAGTCAGGGTTTCCCTAGTCTGAGGGAAATCGCAGGGGCCCGGGTTATTAGCTCTTTCCTAACTAGGTCTCCCGTGACATTATAATCGGCCAACATTATTTCCATGGATCCCATGATTTCCATAACCCGCCAGTTGGAGGCGCTGTCCCTACAGGTCACTGAGTTGAGGGGGGCAGTGCAGCAACAGGAACTAGCAGTATCTAATGTGCAAGCCGGAGTTACAGGTAAAGTTGCTGAGCCTAAGTTTCCTTTGCCTGAAAAGTTTGCTGGGGAACGCAGTAAATTTGTTTCTTTTCGTGAAGCTTGCAAACTGTATTTCTGTATGCGCCCGATCTCCTCCGGTAATGAGGCTCAGCGTGTGGGCCTGGTGTTGTCATTATTAAGCGGGGATCCCCAAGCATGGGTGTTTTCTTTGCCATCTGATTCTGCAACATTTAACTCAGTGGAGTTTTTTTTTTCTGCTCTTGCACACATTTACGACGATCCGGACAGAATGGCTCTAGCAGAATCTAAGATACGCACTATTCGCCAGAGGGAGCGTGTTGCAGAGGATTACTGTTCTGAATTTCACCGCTGGGCGGTCGACACGCAGTGGAATGATCCCGCGCTGCGGAGTCGCTTTATTCATGGAGTTTCTGATAGGGTTAAAAAAGCCCTCCTGATGTACGAGACTCCTGCTTCACTAGATTCAGCTATGAGTCTTGTTGTCCGCATTGATCGCCGTTTTCATCAGGGGGATCATGAGACACCGCCTGTGGGAGAAGGTTTAGGTTCACGTGAGGTTGCTGCAGGTGAGCCCACGAAACCTATGCAAATCGCAGGGGTATCACATGTTAAGCATCGAGCTCCTGTAGGAAGCAGGGAGCCTGTTTTTACTGCGGTAAAACTCATCATTTTATTAATATCTGTCCTCTGCTGTCAAAGAAAAATGCAACGGCGGAAAACTTCTAAGCTCAGAGGGTGTGGAGGAGTCCAATCTGAGCTTATGTATATCCTCCATGATGGTTTCTCAGTGCATGCTCCCTGCCAAAGTTGTTGTCGTTGGCAGAGAGCTGCCAATCACTGTTTTTGTGGATAGTGGTTCTGCCACAAATCTCATTGATGAGGAGTTTGCGCGCACTGCTGGTTTTAGGATCGAAAAACTGCCTCATCCTATCCGCGTGGTCACCATCAATTTTGCTCCTCTCCCACAGGGGGAGATTACTGAGTTTGTGGCTGAGGTTAAACTCCACATTGGGGTTCTTCATTTCGAGCAGGTTACATGTAAGGTGCTCAAGAGTCTTCCGGCACAATTGGTTCTGGGTTTTCCATGGTTGTCTACACACAATCCGGTTATTGACTGGAAAACTCAGGACATAATTCAGTGGAGCGAGTTCTGTTAGGAGCATTGCTTGGCCACATGTGTTGCTGCTGTGACTTCAAGCGTTCCTGAGTCACTTCTGGATTTTGTGGATGTGTTCTCTGAGAAGGGTTGTTCAGAGTTGCCACCACATCGCTCCTATGACTGTACTATCAGGTTTAAACCAGGGGCCAAATTGCCTAAAGCAAGGATGTTTAACATCTCCGGTCCGGAGAGACAAGCGCTAAAGGATTACATTGCTGAAAGTTTGAGCAAAGGGCACATCAGGCCTTCATACTCACCAGTGGCAGCAGGTTTCTTCTTCGTTAAGAAGAAAGATGGTGGACTACGGCCGTGTCTGGATTTCAGGGAGTTAAACCAGATTACGGTTCGTGATCCATGCCCTATGCCATTGATACCGGATTTGTTCAACCAGGTGGCAGGTGCTAAGTGGTTTACCAAGCTTGACCTCAGGGGGCGTACAACCTCATAAGAGTCTGTCAAGGTGATGAGTGGAAGACGGCTTTTAATACCCCTGAGGGTCATTTTGAAAATTTGGTGATGCCATTTGGATTGACAAACGCACCTGCAGTGTTTCAACATTTCATAAATGATGTGTTCTCGCATGTTTTGGGGAAATTCGTTATTGTGTACCTAGATGACATCCTCATATATTCTTGCGACCGTGATACTCATTTAGATCATGTCAGGCAGGTGTTACAGCTTCTCAGAGAGAATAAGCTATATGCAAAACTGGAGAAATGTGTATTTTCGGTACAGGAGTTGCCTTTCTTGGGCCATATTGTGTCTGCTTCTGGTTTCAAAATGGACGCCGCTAAGGTGCAAGCGGTGTTGCATTGGGAACGGCCTGATAACCTACCTACTAACTACTATAGGAAGTTTATCAAGGATTTTTCTATCATTGCTAAACCGCTAACTGACATGACTAAAAAGGGTACCAATTTCTCCGTTTGGCCTGAGGCTGCTGTGTGCGCATTTGAATCTCTTAAGAACAGGTTTGTTTCGGCTCCCATTCTTGTGCAGCCAGATGTATCGAAACCTTTTGTTGTAGAAGTCGATGCGTCTGAGGTTGGTGTGGGGGCGGTGCTGTCACAAGGCTCATCCTTGAGCGGTTTGCGTCCATGCGCCTATTTTTCCAAGAAACTGTCACCCGCCGAACGTAACTATGATATCGGCAACAGAGAGTTGTTGGCAATCAAGTTGGCCTTTAAGGAATGGCGACACTTCTTGGAGGGGTCGGTTCATCAGGTTACTGTTATTACCGACCATAAGAATTTGCTTTATTTGGAGTCTTTCAAGCGTCTGTCTCCCAGGCAGGCTCACTGGGCACTGTTTTTCACGCGGTTCAACTTTGTCGTCTCTTACAGACCTGATTCTAAAAACACTAAGGCGGATGCTTTGTCCAGGTATTTTCCGGAGGGAGAGCCTCGGGAAGATCCAGTACCCATCCTCCAAAAGGGTGCTGTGGCTTCGGCTCTCACTACCGAGGTTGAGGCTGAGATTGCCGAGGCACAGGAGGAGGTACAATCTGAGCTTCCCATCAACAAAACGTTTGTACCGCTTCATCTCCGCTTAAATGTTTTGGCGGAGCATCATGATGCTGTCCTGGCTGGCCATCCAGGGGTTAGGGGTACCATGGAGTTGGTGTCACGTCGGTTTTGGTGGCCCAAGATCTGACAGGACGTGGTCTCATACGTGTCAGCTTGCACCACGTGCGCTAGGACTAAGAAGCCCCGCTCCCGTCCTGTTGGCACACTACTTCCTCTCGAGGTACCTAGTAAGCCATGGACGGAAATCTCCATGGATTTTATCACTGACTTGCTCTCCTCAGCTGGGAACATGGTCATCTTGGTGATTATTGATCGGTTCTCAAAAATGTCGCACTTTGTGTCTTTGCCTTCGTTGCCTAACGCTAAGACTCTGGCTCAGGTATTTGTGCAGGAGGTGGTAAGACTTCATGGGCTTCCGTCTGACATCGTTTCTGATAGGGGGTCTCAGTTTGTGGCAAAATTTTGGAAAGCATTTTGTTCATGTTTGGGGATCAAGTTGTCGCATTCTTTGGCGTTTCATCCTCAGTCAAATGGTCAGACCGAGCGTATGAACCAAAATTTGGAACAGTACTTACGCTGCTTTGTTTCGGATAACCAGGAGGAGTGATAGAAGTTCCTTCCTTTGGCTGAGTTTGCCATCAATAATCACTGCCAGGAGTCGTCTGGGGAGTCTCCGCTTCATCCTCAATTTTGTACTTTGAGTCAGGGGGGCTCTTCCGGCGTCCCAGAGGAAGACCAGTTAGGAGAACAATTATCATCAGTCTGGAGGAGAGTTAAACAGCGCCTGTTGAGTGTGGGTGCTAGGTACAAACGTGTGGCTGACAGTAGGCGTGTGCCAGGTCCGGACTTGAGTGTGGATGACTGGGTGTGGTTATCCACAAAAAACATAAGACTCAAAATACCATCCCTTAAATTGGGTCCACAGTTTATTGGTCCATTTAGGTTCGCCGCTGTCATTATCCCAGTAGCATACCGGTTGGAGCTTCCTACGGTGTATAAAATACACAACGTGTTCCACAGATCATTGTTAAAGAAGGTGGTGGGTCTTGTGGATGCGACACCAATGCCTTCTACAGTCTTGGTGGATGGTAACTCGGAATTTGAAGTCTCCAAGGTGGTTGACTCTCGTGTAGTGCGCCGCACTTTACAGTACTTGGTACACTGGCGTGGTTATGGGCATGAGGAGAGGTCCTGGGTACCAGCCTCGGACGTTCATGCGGATCGGCTGGTCAGATTGTTTCTGTCACGGGGAGCCTAGGTGAGCGAGAGCTAATAACCCGGGCCCCTGCAATTTCCCTCAGACTAGGGAAATCCTGACTGACCCTCTACCTGGAGTTTACACTGATGGTGTGCATGTCCAGGCCTCGACCCTCGCCCTGTCTCCTCTTTCAACCCTAGGCTGAAAACCTCTGCCCACCACCCAGTGAAGATGTAATTCACCAATACCCACAGTTAGCACAGACAAGGATAAAGGAAAATATACACTATGCCGCAGACACTCAGGAATACACTATAAATGTGCAGGGCAAATCAAATACAAATATAGGAAGGAGTAAATAAGACAAAGGAAAATACACCACCAACAATGACTCTCCAGCAACCAGCTCTCCACTCCAGACCGAGATAACAACGCACAAGACAGAAGCTATAATCGGCGACGCCCAATGATCAGGAGAGCTATTTAAAGGCAATGGGCATGGCCCAGCTTCCAATCCGAGGATCAGGTAAATTAACCCCGGAACAGCTAGATAAAATCTAGCCGACGCCAATGAGCAAATAGTGGTCAAAAGCGGAATTACCACTGTCTGTCGAACGACGTGGTCTGAACAGCATCCGACATGACAGTACCCCGCCTTCTACAAGGGACCCCAGGGCCCTCACGGCTTATAGGACCCGGCTTGTCTGGATGGTGACGATGAAAAAACTTGACCAGCCGATCCGCATGAATGTCCGAGGCTGGTACCCAGGACCTCTCCTCAGGCCCATAACCACACCAGTGTACCAAGTACTGTAAAGTGCAGCGCACTACACGAGAGTCAACCACCTTGGAGACTTCAAACTCCAAATTACCATCCACCAAGACTGGAGGTGGCATAGGCGCCGCATCCACAGAACCCACCACCTTCTTTAGAAGAGACCTGTGGAACACGTTGTGTATCTTATACACCGTAGGGAGCTCCAATCGGTACGCTACTGGGTTAATGACAGCGGTGAGCCTAAATGGACCAATAAACCATGGACCCAATTTAAGGGATGGTATTTTGAGTCTTATGTTTTTTGTGGATAACCACACCCAGTCATCCCCACTCAGGTCCGGACCTGGCACACGCCTACTGTCAGCCACACGTTTGTACCTAGCACCCACACTCAACAGGCGCTGTTTAACTCTCCTCCAGACTGATGACAATTGTGCTCCTATCTAGTCCTCCTCCAGAACGCCGGAAGAGCCCCTCTGACTCAAAGTACAAAATTGAGGATGTAGCCTGTAAACACAAAAAAACGGAGACTCCCCAGATGACTCTTGGCGGTGATTATTGATGGCAAACTCAGCCAAAGGAAGAAAGGTAGACCACTCCTCCTGGTTATCAGAGACAAAGCAGCGTAAGTACTGTTCCAAATTTTGGTTCATATGCTCCGTCTGACCATTTGACTGAGGATGAAACACCGAAGAATGAGACAACTTGATCCCCAGCCGTGAGCAAAATGCTTTCCAAAATTTTGCCACAAACTGAGACCCCCTATCAGACACGATGTCAGACGGTACCCCATGAAGTCTGACCACCTCCTGAACAAATACCTGAGCCAGAGTCTTAGCGTTAGGCAACGAAGGCAAAGACACAAAGTGCGACATTTTAGAAAACCGATCAACAATCACCAAGATGACCATGTTCCCAGCTGATGAGGGCAAATCAGTGATGAAATCCATGGAGATTTCCGTCCACGGCTTACTAGGTACCTCAAGAGGAAGTAGTGTGCCAACAGGACGGGAGCGGGGCTTCTTAGCCCTAGCGCACGTGGTACAAGCTGACACGTATGAGACCATGTCCTGTCAGATCTTGGGCCACCAAAACCGACGTGACACCAACTCCAAGGTACCTCTAACCCCTGGGTGGCCAGCCAGGACAGCATCATGATGCTCCGCCAAAACCTTTAAGCGGAGATGAAGCGGTACAAAAGATTTGTTGATGGGAAGCTCAGATTGTACCTCCTCCTGAGCCTCGGCAATCTCAGCCTCAACCTCGGTAGTGAGAGCCGAAACCACAACACCCTTTTGGAGGATGGGTACTGGATCCTCCCGAGGTTCTCCCTCTGGAAAACACCTGGACAGAGCATCCGCCTTAGTGTTTTTAGACCCCGGTCTATAAGTGACAACAAAATTGAACCACGTGAAAAACAATGCCCAGCAAGCCTGCCTGGGGGACAGACGCTTGGCTGACTCCAAATACAGCAGATTCTTATGATCGGTAATAACAGTTACCTGATGTACCGACCCCTCCAAGAAGTGTCGCCATTCCTCAAAGGCCAACTTAATTGCCAACAACTACCTGTTGCCGATATCGTAGTTACGTTCGGCAGACGACAGTTTCTTGGAGAAATAGGCGCACGGACGCAAACCACTCAAAGATGAGCCTTGACATAGTACCGCCCCCACACCAACCTCAGACGCATCGACCTCCACAACAAAGGGTTTTGATACGTCTGGCTGCACAAGAATGGGGGCTGAAACAAAACTGTTCTTTAGAAATTCAAATGCGCGCACAGCAGCCTCAGGCCAAACGGAGAAATTGGTACTAGTGTTGAGCATTCCGATACCGCAAGTATCGGGTATCGGCCGATACTTGCGGGTATCGGAATTCCGATACCGAGATCCGATACTTTTGTGGTATCAGGAATCGGTATCGGGATTAATATCAATGTGTAAAATAAAGAATTAAAATAAAAAATAGGGATATACTCACCTCTCCGGCGGCTCCTGGACTTTACCGCCGTAACCGGGAGCCGTTGTACCTAAGAATGCGCGCTTGAAGGGCCTTAGATGAGGTCACTGCACTCTGATTGGTCCGTAGCGGTCGCGTGACCGCTACGCGACCAATCACAAAGCAGTGACGTCACCTAAGGTCTTTCAAGTGCTTGAAATACCTTAGAAGACGTCACTGCTTTGTGATTGGTCGTGTAGCGGTCACGCGACCGCTACGCGACCAATCAGAAGCTGCGGACGTCTTCAAAGGTATTTCAAGCGCTTGAAAGACCTTAGGTGACGTCACTGCTTTGTGATTGGTCGCGTAGCGGTCACGCGACTGCTACGGACCAATCAGAGCACAGTGACCTCATCTAAGGCCCTTCAAGCGCGCATTCTTAGGTACAACGGCTCCCGGTTACGGCGGTAAAGTCCAGGCTGCGTATATCCCTATTTTTTATTTTAATTCTTTCTTTTACACATTGATATGGATCCCAGGGCCTGAAGGAGAGTTTCCTCTCCTTCAGACCCTGGGAACCATACAGGATACCGTCCGATACTTGGTGTCCCATTGACTTGTATTGGTATCGGGTATCGGTATCGGATTAGATCCGATACTTTGCCGGTATCGGCCGATAATTTCCGATACCGATACTTTCAAGTATCGGACGGTATCGCTCAACACTAATTGGTACCCTTTTTAGTCATGTCAGTTAGCGGTTTAGCAATGATGGAAAAATCCTTGATAAATTTCCTATAGTAGTTAGAAAACCCAAGGAACCGCTGAAGTGCTTTCAGGTTATCAGGACGT
This sequence comes from Ranitomeya variabilis, assembly GCF_051348905.1. Taxonomy (NCBI): domain Eukaryota; kingdom Metazoa; phylum Chordata; class Amphibia; order Anura; family Dendrobatidae; genus Ranitomeya; species Ranitomeya variabilis. The sequence continues at coordinate 505,821,472 of NC_135233.1, forward strand.
TCCCAATGCAGCACCGCTTGCACCTTAGCGGCGTCCATTTTAAAACCAGAAGCGGACACAATATAACCCAAGAAAAGCAACTCTTGAACAGAAAATACACATTTCTCAAGTTTAGCATACGGCTTATTCTCTCTGAGAAGCTGTAACACCTGCCTGACATGATCTAAATGAGCATCACGGTCGCAAGAATATATGAGAATGTCATCTAGGTACACGATAACGAATTTCCCCAAACCAGAGAATACATCATTGATGAAATTTTGGACCACTGCAGGTGCGTTAGTCAACCCAAATGGCATCACCAAATTTTCAAAATAACCCTCAGGGGTATTAAAAGCCGTCTTCCACTCATCATCACCTTGACGGACTCTTATGAGGTTGTACGCCCCCCTGAGGTCAAGCTTGGTAAACCACTTAGCACCTGCCACCTGGTTGAACAAATCTGGTATCAGTGGCATAGGGTATGGATCACGAACCATAATCTGGTTCAACTCCCTGAAATCCAAACACGGGCGTAATTCACCATCTTTCTTCTTCACGAAGAAGAACCCTGCTGCCACCGGCGAGGATGACGGCCTGATGTGCCCTTTGCTCAAGCTTTCAGCAATGTAATCTTTTAACGCTTGTCTCTCCGGACCGGAGATGTTAAACATCCTTGCTCTAGGCAATTTGGCCCCTGGTTTAAACCTGATAGAACAGTCATAGGGACGATGTGGCGGCAACTCTGAACAACCCTTCTCAGAGAACACATCCACAAAATCCAGAAGTGACTTCGGAACGCTTGAAGTCACCGCAGCTACACATGTGGCCAGGCAATTCTCCTGGCAGAACTTGCTCCACTGAACTATGTCCTGAGTTTTCCAGTCAATTACCGGGTTGTGCATAGACAACCAAGGAAAACCCAAAACCACCTGAGCAGGAATATTCCTGAGCACCTTACATGTAACCCGCTCGCAATGTAGAACTCCAATGTGGAGTTTCACCTCAGCCACAAATTCAGTAATCTCCCCCTGAGAGAGAGGAGCAGCATTGATGGTGACCACGCGGATAGGATGAGGCAGTTTTTCAATCCTAAAACCTGCTGTGCGCGCAAACTCCTCATCAATGAGATTTGTGGCTGAACCACTATCCACAAAAACAGTAATTGGCAGCTCACTGCCAGCGATCAAAACCTTAGCAGGGAGCATGCATTGAGAAACCACCATGGAGGATATACATAAGCTCAGATTGGTCTCCTCCACACTCTCTGAGCTTAGAGGTTTTCCACCGTTGCGTTTTTCTTAGACAGCAGAGGACAGATGTTAACAAAATGACCAGTTTTACCACAGTAAAAACAGGCTCCCTGCTTCCTGAGCTCAGGGACGCGATTGTTGTGAATTTGGATTCTGGGCTCCCCCGGTGGCTACTGGTGGAATTGAACTTGTGACATCATCTTCCCTGTTCACCTGTTCTGATTAGATCTGGGTGTCGCTATATAACCTGGCTTCTCTGTTAGATGCTTGCCGGTCAACAATGTTATCAGAAGCCTCTCTGTGCTTGTTCCTGCTCCCAGACATCTACTAGATAAGTTGGACATTCGTCCATGTTTTGTTTTTGTATTTTGGTTCCAGTTCACAGCTGCAGTTTCGTTACTGTGTCTGGAAAGCTCTTGTTGATCAGGAATTGCCACTCTGGTATTATGAGTTAATGCCAGAGTCCTAAAGTAATTTCTGGATGTGTTTTGTTAGGGTTTTCTACTGACCATGAAAGTATGCTTTCTGTCTTCTGCTATCTAGAAAGCGGACCTCAAATTTGCTAAAACTATTTTCCTGCTGCGTTTGTTGTTTCATCTCATATCACCGCCAATATATGTGGGGGGCTTCTGTCTCCTTTTTGGGCATTTCTCTAGAGGTGAGTCAGGTCTTATATTTCCCTCTGCTAGCATTATTTAGTTCTCCGGCCGGCGCTGGGCATATAGGGATAAAAAGTAGGACATGCTACCTGGCTACTTCTAGATGATGCGGTAGGTTTAGTTCATGGTCAGTACAGTTACATCTTCCAAGAGCTTGTTCCTATTGAGGCTTATGCTAGTTCTCTGGCCATGGAGATCATGACAGTTTGACCGGCCACTAAAGGGTTAAAATCCTTGGCTGAGAAAGGAGAGAAATAAGAAGTCTGCTGAAAATTTTTTTTTTTTTTTTTTTTTTTCTCTAGTAGTTAGTGTGCTCTTAATTGGATCACTTGCCAGTCTGTCTATGCTGCAGTCTTTCTTTTTTTTCTCTCTCCTTCTAATCTTTGAATGGCTCTATGTTCACCTGTCTATAATGGATCTACAGAGTGTAACTGCAGGTTTGAATAATCTCGCCACGAAAGTACAAAGTTTGCAAGATTTTGTTGTTCATGCTCCGGTATCAGAGCCGAGAATTCCTTTGCCGGAATTCTTCTCAGGGAATAGATCTAGCTTTCAGAATTTTAGAAATAATTGTAAGTTATTTTTGTCCCTGAAATCTCGTTCTGCTGGAGACCCTGCACAGCAGGTTGGGATTGTGATTTCCTTGCTCCGCGGCGACCCTCAAGATTGGGCTTTTGCATTGGCACCAGGGGATCCTGCGTTGCGCAATGTGGATGCGTTTTTTCTGGCCTTGGGCTTGCTTTATGAGGAACCTCATTTGGAACTTCAGGCAGAAAAAACTTTGATGTCCCTATCGCAGGGGCAAGATGAAGCTGAAATTTACTGCCAAAGATTCCGTAAATGGTCTGTGCTTACTCAGTGGAATGAGTGTGCCTTGGCGGCTACTTTCAGAGAGGGTCTTTCTGATGCCATTAAGGATGTTATGGTGGGGTTCCCTGTGCCTGCAAGTCTGAATGAGTCCATGACAATGGCCATTCAGATCGATAGGCGTCTGCGGGAGCGCAAACCAGTGCACCATCTGGCGGTGTCCACTGAGAAGACGCCAGAAAACATGCAGTGTGATAGAATTCTGTCCAGAAGCGAGCGGCAGAATTTTAGACGGAAAAATGGGTTGTGTTTCTATTGTGGGGATTCTACTCATGTTATATCAGCATGCTCTAAGCGTACTAAAAAGCTTGATAAATCCGTTCCCATTGGCACTTTACAGTCTAAATTTATTTTGTCTGTGACCCTGATTTGCTCTTTGTCATCTATTACTACGGACGCCTATATCGACTCTGGCGCCGCTTTGAGTCTTATGGATTGGTCCTTTGCCAATCGTTGTGGGTATGATTTAGAGCCTTTGGAGACTCTTATTCCTCTGAAGGGGATTGACTCCACCCCATTGGCTAATAATAAACCACAATACTGGACACAAGTGACTATGTGTATTAATCCGGATCACCAGGAGACTATTCGTTTTCTGGTGCTGTATAATCTACATGATGATTTGGTGCTAGGATTGCCATGGCTGCAGTCTCACAACCCAGTCCTTGACTGGAGAGCTATGTCTGTGTTGAGCTGGGGATGTAAGGGGACTCATGGGGACGTACCTTTGGTGTCCATTTCATCATCTATTCCCTCTGAAATCCCTGAGTTCCTGTCTGATTATCGTGACGTCTTTGAAGAACCCAAGCTGGGTTCGCTACCTCCGCACCGTGAGTGCGATTGTGCTATAGATTTAATTCCGGGTAGTAAATACCCAAAGGGTCGTTTATTTAATCTGTCTGTGCCTGAACATACTGCTATGCGAGAATATATAAAGGAATCCTTGGAAAAGGGACATATTCGTCCATCGTCATCTCCCTTAGGAGCCGGTTTTTTCTTTGTGTCAAAAAAAGACGGCTCTTTGAGACCATGTATTGATTATCGGCTTTTGAATAAAATCACGGTTAAATATCAATACCCATTGCCGTTGCTGACTGATTTGTTTGCTCGCATAAAGGGGGCCAAGTGGTTCTCTAAGATTGATCTCCGTGGGGCGTATAATTTGGTGCGGATCAGGCAGGGGGATGAGTGGAAAACCGCATTTAATACGCCCGAGGGCCACTTTGAGTATTTGGTGATGCCTTTTGGTCTTTCTAATGCCCCTTCAGTCTTCCAGTCCTTTATGCATGATATTTTCCGCGATTTTTTGGATAAATTTATGATGGTGTATCTGGATGATATTCTGATTTTTTCGGATGATTGGGACTCTCATGTCCGGCAAGTTAAGAGGGTTTTTCAGGTTTTGCGGTCTAATTCTCTGTGTGTCAAGGGTTCTAAGTGCGTTTTTGGGGTTCAGAGAATTTCCTTTTTGGGATATATTTTTTCTCCCTCTTCCATTGAGATGGATCCTGTCAAGGTTCAAGCTATTTGTGATTGGACGCAGCCCTCTTCTCTTAAAAGTCTTCAGAAATTTTTGGGCTTTGCCAACTTTCATCGTCGATTTATTTCTGGTTTTTCGGATGTCGTTAAGCCATTGACCGATTTGACTAGACAGGGTGCTGATGTTGCTAATTGGTCCCCTGATGCTGTGGAGGCCTTTCAGGAGCTTAAGCGCCGTTTTTCTTCTGCCCCTGTGTTGCGTCAGCCTGATGTGACTCTTCCTTTTCAGGTTGAGGTCGACGCTTCTGAGATCGGGGCTGGGGCAGTGTTGTCGCAGAAAAGTTCTGACTGCGCCGTGATGAGGCCTTGTGCCTTCTTTTCCCGTAAATTTTCGCCCGCTGAGCGGAATTATGATGTTGGGAATCGGGAGCTTTTGGCCATGAAGTGGGCGTTTGAGGAGTGGCGCCATTGGCTCGAGGGGGCCAGACATCAGGTGGTGGTATTGACTGACCACAAAAATTTGATCTATCTTGAGACCGCCAGGCGCCTGAATCCTAGACAGGCGCGCTGGTCATTATTTTTCTCTCGGTTTAATTTTGTGGTATCGTACCTACCGGGTTCTAAGAATGTTAAGGCGGATGCCCTTTCTAGGAGTTTTGAGCCTGATTCACCCGGCAACTCTGACCCCACAGGTATTCTTAAGGAGGGAGTTATCTTGTCAGCCGTTTCTCCAGACCTGCGGCGGGCCTTGCAGGAGTTTCAGGCGGATAGACCGGATCGTTGTCCGCCTGATAGGTTGTTTGTTCCTGATGATTGGACCAGTAGAGTCATCTCTGAGGTACATTCTTCTGCATTGGCAGGTCATCCTGGAATTTTTGGTACCAGGGATTTGGTGGCAAGATCCTTCTGGTGGCCTTCCCTGTCACGAGATGTGCGAGGCTTTGTGCAGTCTTGTGACGTTTGTGCTCGGGCCAAGCCTTGTTGTTCTCGGGCTAGTGGATTATTGTTGCCCTTGCCTATTCCTAAGAGGCCTTGGACACACATCTCGATGGATTTTATTTCAGATCTGCCTGTTTCTCAGAAGATGTCTGTCATCTGGGTGGTGTGTGACCGTTTTTCTAAGATGGTCCATTTGGTTCCCCTGCCCAAATTGCCTTCTTCTTCCGAGTTGGTGCCCCTGTTTTTTCAAAATGTTGTTCGTTTGCATGGTATTCCTGAGAATATCGTTTCTGACAGAGGAACCCAATTTGTGTCTAGATTTTGGCGGGCATTCTGTGCTAGGATGGGCATAGATTTGTCTTTTTCGTCTGCTTTTCACCCTCAGACTAATGGCCAGACCGAGCGGACTAATCAGACCCTGGAGACATATCTGAGGTGTTTTGTGTCTGCTGACCAGGATGATTGGGTTGCTTTTTTGCCATTGGCGGAGTTCGCCCTCAATAATCGGGCCAGCTCTGCCACTTTGGTGTCCCCGTTTTTCTGTAATTCGGGGTTCCACCCTCGATTTTCCTCCGGTCAGATGGAATCCTCGGATTGTCCTGGAGTGGATGCGGTGGTGGAGAGATTGCATCATATCTGGGGGCAGGTGATGGACAATTTAAAGTTGTCCCAGGAGAAGACTCAGCTTTTTGCCAAACGTCACCGTCGTGTTGGTCCTCGGCTTTGTGTTGGAGATTTGGTGTGGTTGTCTTCTCGTTTTGTCCCTATGAGGGTCTCATCTCCTAAGTTTAAGCCTCGGTTCATCGGTCCGTATAAAATATTGGAGATTCTTAACCCTGTTTCCTTCCGTTTGGACCTCCCTGCATCCTTTTCTATTCATAACGTTTTTCATCGGTCGTTATTGCGCAGGTATGAGGCACCGGTTGTGCCTTCCGTTGAGCCTCCTGCTCCGGTGTTGGTTGAGGGTGAGTTGGAGTACGTTGTGGAAAAAATCCTAGACTCCCGTGTTTCCAGACGGAGACTCCAGTATCTGGTCAAGTGGAAGGGATACGGCCAGGAGGATAATTCTTGGGTCACTGCATCTGATGTTCATGCCTCTGATCTGGTTCGTGCCTTTCATAGGGCCCATCCTGATCGCCCTGGTGGTTCTGGTGAGGGTTCGGTGCCCCCTCCTTGAGGGGGGGGTACTGTTGTGAATTTGGATTCTGGGCTCCCCCGGTGGCTACTGGTGGAATTGAACTTGTGACATCATCTTCCCTGTTCACCTGTTCTGATTAGATCTGGGTGTCGCTATATAACCTGGCTTCTCTGTTAGATGCTTGCCGGTCAACAATGTTATCAGAAGCCTCTCTGTGCTTGTTCCTGCTCCCAGACATCTACTAGATAAGTTGGACATTCGTCCATGTTTTGTTTTTGTATTTTGGTTCCAGTTCACAGCTGCAGTTTCGTTACTGTGTCTGGAAAGCTCTTGTTGATCAGGAATTGCCACTCTGGTATTATGAGTTAATGCCAGAGTCCTAAAGTAATTTCTGGATGTGTTTTGTTAGGGTTTTCTACTGACCATGAAAGTATGCTTTCTGTCTTCTGCTATCTAGAAAGCGGACCTCAAATTTGCTAAAACTATTTTCCTGCTGCGTTTGTTGTTTCATCTCATATCACCGCCAATATATGTGGGGGGCTTCTGTCTCCTTTTTGGGCATTTCTCTAGAGGTGAGTCAGGTCTTATATTTCCCTCTGCTAGCATTATTTAGTTCTCCGGCCGGCGCTGGGCATATAGGGATAAAAAGTAGGACATGCTACCTGGCTACTTCTAGATGATGCGGTAGGTTTAGTTCATGGTCAGTACAGTTACATCTTCCAAGAGCTTGTTCCTATTGAGGCTTATGCTAGTTCTCTGGCCATGGAGATCATGACACGCGATGCTTAACATGTGACACCCCTGCGATTTGCATAGGCTACGTGGGCTCACCTGCAGCAACCACACGTGAACCTAAACCCTCTCCCATAGGTGGTGTCTCATTCTCCCCCTGATGCAAACGGCGATCAATGCGGACAACCAGACTCATAGCGGAATCTAGAGAAGTAGGAGTCTCGTACATCAGAAGGGTTTTTTTAACCCTTCCAGAAATCCCATGTATAAACTGACTCCGCAATGCTGGATCATTCCATTGTGTATCGATCGCCCAGCGACGAAATTCAGAACCGTAATCCTCTGCAACTCGCTCCCCCTGGCGAATAGTGCATATCTTAGATTCTGCTAGAGCCATTCTGTCAGGTTCATCGTAGATTTTCCCAAGAGAGGAGAAAAAACTCTCCACAGAGTCAAATGCAGCAGAATCAGATAGCAAAGAAAACGCCCATGCTTGGGGATCCCCGCTTAACAATGACAACACCAGGCCCACATGCTGGGCCTCATTACCCGAGGAGATCGGGCGCATACGGAAATATAGTTTGCAAGCTTCACGAAAAGAGACAAATTTACTGCGTTCCCCAGCAAATTTTTCAGGCAAAGGAAATTTAGGCTCAGCAACTCTTCCTGTCGCTCCAGCTTGCACATTAGATACTGCTAGTCCCTGTTGCTGTACTGCTCCCCTCAACTCAGTGACCTGTAGGGACAGCGCCTCCAACTGCCGGGTTATGGAAGTCATGGGATCCATGACAAACACAAAAAAAAGAAACCCCTTTTTTTTTTTTTTTTGTTGGGCCGATTATAATGTCACGGAGAGCCTAGGTGAGCGAGAGCTAATAACCCGGGCCCCTGCAATTTCCCTCAGACTAGGGAAATCCTGACTGACCCTCTACCTGGAGTTTACACTGATGGTGTGCATGTCCAGGCCTCGACCCTCGCCCTGTCTCCTGTTTCAACCCTAGGCTGAAAACCTACGCCCACCACCCAGTGAAGATGTAATTCACCAATACCCACAGTTAGCACAGACAAGGATAAAGGAAAATATACACCATGCCGCAGACACTCAGGAATACACTATAAATGTGCAGGGCAAAACAAATACAAATATAGGAAGGAGTAAATAAGACAAAGGAAAATACACCACCAGCAATGACTCTCCAGCAACCAGCTCTCCACTCCAGACCGATATAACAACGCACAAGACAGAAGCTATAATCGGCGACGCCCAATGAACAGGAGAGCTATTTAAACGCAAAGGGCATGGCCCGGCTTCGAATCCGAGGATCAGGTAAATTAACCCCAGAACGGCTAGATAAAATCTAGCCGACGCCAATGAGCAAATAGTGGTCAAAAGCGGAATTACCGCTGTCTGTCGAATGACCTGGTCTGAACAGCGTCCGACATGACAGTTTCACCGCCGCCATCCGGACAAGCCGGGTCCTATAAGACGTGAGGGCCCTGGGGTCCCTCGTAGAAGGCGTGGTACTGTCATGTCGGACGCTGTTCAGACCAGGTCGTCCGACAGACAGCGGTAATTCCGCTTTTGTCCACTATGCGCTCATTGGCGTCGGCTAGATTTTATCTAGCTGGTCCGGGGTTAATTTACCTGGTGCTCGGATTGGAAGCTGGGCCATGCCCACTGCCTTTAAATAGTTCTCCTGAACATTGGGCGTCGCCGATTATAGCTTCAGTCTTGTGCGTGGTTATCTCGGTCTGGAGTGGTGAGCTAGTAGTTGGAGTATCGTTGCTGGTGGTGTATTTCCCTTTGTCTTATTTTCTCTTTCCCATATTTGTATTTGTTTTGCCCTTCGCATTTATAGTGTATTCCTGAGTGACTGCGGCGTGGTGCTTATTTTTCCGTTATCCTTGTCTGTGCTAACTGTGGGTATTGGAGTGTGGACTCTTCACTGGGTGGTGGGTGGTGGTTTCAGCCTAGGGTTGAAACAGGAGATAGGGCGAGGGTGGAGGCCCAGACATGCACACCATCAGTGTAAACTCTGGGAGAGGGTCAGTCAGGGTTTCCCTAGTCTGAGGGAAATCGCAGGGGCCCGGGTTATTAGCTCTTTCCTACCTAGGTCTCCCGTGACAATTAGACAGTGTAGGACTGTTCCGATCAGAGTTACATTAATGCAGTGGGATGGCTTTTGTGCTATTTTTGGATCAAAAAACAGTATTACTAAAAACTCTGTGCTATTTAAATGCACTTTTGCTTTTTTACTTAGTTACATCAGGGTTTTTGCTTACTTTTTCTCTTGTAGGTTTTACAGTTATACTCACATAATACCTAAATCCACGGAAGCCCTCATCTCCTGTATTAAACGAAAAATAAAAAAACAACAATATCTCTCACCTCTCCTTCATTCTGTCTCACGCTGTGATCCATGTCTAGGGATTAATAGTTTTCAACCTGCACGGTGCCGAGACAGGCCAGGCTGAGAACCACTGGTGAATGAGCAGCTGCGAGCGCAGCATCAGTTACCGGCGTTGACGTCATCAATCGAGGTTACCACCAGTCAGTGAGGCTGCATTCCCAGCAGGCGTGAACTGCAGTGACCTCAGCACCGTGAGAAAATGCCAGTGATGAGGTCACCACAGTTTGAGCTCAGTATCTTCACAGCAGATAACTGTGAAAAATTCACACTGATATCTACTGTGAAGACACTGAGCTTGAACTACGGCAACCTCATTCATGGCTTTTCCCCACAGTGCTCAAGTCACCGCAGTTCTGTCCTGTTGGGAATGCAGCCTCACTGTCATTGTGATCACTTGAATACAACTCTTAGCATTCTCCCCTGCTCACGCTGATCGCTGGCAGAGCAGGGGAGAATGATGAGAGCGGTTTTCAGCACCCGGCGCCGAGGTACAGCGCTGCTTCTCAGGCACTGTTGCATGTCACACGGATGACATCCATGTGTGTTCTCCGTGTGCACGTGTGTGAGACATTTTGCGGCCCGTACTGTTATGACCCCAATGGCAGAGGGTCTCAGGAATCAATACCAAGTCTGCAAACACAAAAAACCAGCTCATAGGGCAGTGGTAACTGGGCTGACCATATATCTAATCCTAGCACCACAAATAGAAGTAGCCGGGGAACGTGCCTACGTTGGTTCTAGATGTCTCGCACCAGCCGGAGAACTAACTAACCCTAGAAGGGAAAAGAAAGACCTTTCTTGCCTCCAGAGAAAAGACCCCAAAAGTTGGATACAAGCCCCCAACAAATAATAACGGTGAGGTAAGAGGAAAAGACAAACATAAGAATGAGCTAGGTATTTAGCAAAGAGAGGCCCACTAGCTAATAGCAGAATATAGTAAGATGACTTATATGGTCAGCAAAAACCCTATTAAAATATCCACGCTGGATATTCAAGAACCCCCGAACCATCTAACGGCCGGGGGGAGAACACCAGCCCCCTAGAGCTTCCAGCAAGGTCAGAAATCACATTTAGTACAAGCTGGACAAAAATAGTAGCAAAGCAAGTAACTCAAAAAACAAAGAAGCAAGACTTAGCTTAATTTTGCCAGAGCCAGGACCAGCAGACAGGAGCAACAGAAGGATCTGATTACAACGATGCCAGGCCCTGGACTAAGGATCCAGGAAGTTAATATAGCGACACCCCTGGACTAACGACCCAGGTGAGTGCCAAACAGAAAAAAGACAATCCCAGAGTCATACCACTAGTGACCACAAGAGGGAGCCAAAAAGTCTAATTCAACACAGTACCCCCCCCTTAAGGAGGGGTCACCGAACCCTCACCAAGACCACCAGGGCGATCAGGATGAGCAGCGTGAAAGGCACGAACTAAATCGGCCGCATGCACATCAGAGGCAACCACCCAGGAATTATCCTCCTGACCATAGCCCTTCCACTTGACCAGATACTGAAGCCTCCGCCTGGAGAGACGAGAATCCAAGATCTTCTCCACCACGTACTCCAACTCGCCCTCAACCAACACCGGAGCAGGAGGCTCAGCAGAAGGAACCACAGGTACAACGTACCGCCGCAACAAAGACCTATGGAACACGTTGTGAATGGCAAACGACACAGGAAGATCCAAGCGAAAGGACACAGGATTAAGGATTTCCAATATCTTGTAAGGACCGATGAAGCGAGGCTTAAATTTAGGAGAGGAGACCTTCATAGGAACAAATCGAGAAGACAGCCATACCAAATCCCCAACACGAAGTCGGGGACCCACACCGCGGCGGCGGTTGGCAAAACGCTGAGCCTTCTCTTGTGACAACTTCAAGTTGTCCACCACATGATTCCAGATCTGCTGCAACCTATCCACCACAGAATCTACCCCAGGACAGTCAGAAGGCTCCACATGTCCCGAGGAAAAACGAGGATGGAAACCAGAGTTGCAGAAAAATGGCGAAACCAATGTAGCGGAACTAGCCCGATTATTAAGGGCAAACTCAGCCAACGGCAAGAAGGTCACCCAATCATCATGATCCGCAGAAACAAAACACCTCAAATAAGCCTCCAGAGTCTGATTAGTTCGCTCCGTTTGTCCATTAGTCTGAGGATGAAAGGCAGACGAAAACGACAACTCAATTCCCATCCTAGCACAAAAGGATCGCCAGAACCTGGAAACAAACTGGGATCCTCTGTCAGACACAATATTCTCAGGAATGCCGTGTAAACGAACCACATTCTGAAAGAACACAGGAACCAGATCGAAAGAGGAAGGCAGCTTAGGCAAAGGTACCAAATGGACCATCTTAGAAAAGCGATCACATACCACCCAGATGACAGACATGCCCTGAGACACCGGGAGATCTGAAATGAAATCCATGGAAATGTGTGTCCAAGGCCTCTTCGGGACAGGCAAGGGCAAGAGCAACCCGCTGGCACGCGAACAGCAAGGCTTAGCTCGAGCACAAGTCCCACAGGACTGCACAAACGACCGCACATCCCGTGACAAGGAAGGCCACCAAAAGGACCTAGCCACCAGATTTCTGGTGCCAAAAATTCCCGGATGCCCTGCCAACACCGAGGAATGAACCTCGGAAATGACTCTGCTGGTCCACTTATCAGGAACAAACAGTCTGTCAGGTGGACAAGAGTCAGGTCTACCAGCCTGAAATCTCTGCAACACACGTCGCAAATCCGGAGAAATGGCTGACAAGATAACTCCCTCTTTAAGAATACCAACTGGTTCTGCGACTCCCGGAGAGTCAGGCACAAAGCTCCTTGAAAGAGCATCAGCCTTCACATTCTTCGAACCTGGTAAATATGAGACCACAAAGTCAAAACAGGAGAAAAACAATGACCAGCGGGCCTGTCTAGGATTCAGGCGTTTAGCAGACTCGAGATACATCAGATTTTTGTGATCAGTCAAGACCACCACACGATGCTTAGCACCCTCGAGCCAATGACGCCACTCCTCAAATGCCCACTTCATGGCCAACAACTCCCGATTGCCAACATCATAATTCCGCTCAGCAGGCGAAAACTTCCTCGAGAAAAAGGCACAAGGTCTCATCACAGAGCAACCAGGGCCTCTCTGCGACAAAACGGCCCCTGCCCCAATCTCAGAAGCATCCACTTCAACCTGAAAGGGAAGTGAGACATCAGGCTGGCACAAAACAGGCGCCGAAGTAAACCGGCGCTTCAACTCCTGGAAAGCCTCCACGGCTGCAGGAGCCCAGTTAGCAACATCAGAACCTTTCTTGGTCATATCCGTCAAAGGTTTAGCAATGCTAGAAAAATTAGCAGTAAAACGACGGTAGAAGTTAGCAAAACCCAAGAACTTCTGAAGACTCTTAACTGACGTGGGTTGAGTCCAATCATGAATAGCACGGACCTTGACTGGGTCCATCTCCACCGCAGAAGGGGAAAAAATAAACCCCAAAAAGGGAACCTTCTGTACTCCAAAGAGACACTTTGAGCCCTTAACAAATAAAGCATTCTCACGCAAAACCTGAAACACCATCCTGACCTGCTCTACATGCGAGTCCCAGTCATCAGAAAAAAACAGAATATCATCCAGATAAACGATCATAAATTTATCCAGATACTTCCGGAAAATATCATGCATAAAGGACTGAAACACTGAAGGAGCATTAGAGAGCCCAAAAGGCATCACCAAGTACTCAAAATGACCTTCGGGCGTATTAAACGCGGTTTTCCATTCATCTCCTCGCTTAATGCGCACAAGGTTGTACGCACCACGAAGATCTATCTTGGTGAACCACTTGGCACCTTTAATTCGGGCAAACAAGTCTGACAACAGAGGCAAAGGATACTGAAATTTAACAGTGATTTTATTCAAAAGCCGATAGTCAATACAAGGTCTCAAAGATCCGTCCTTCTTGGCCACAAAAAAAAATCCCGCACCAAGAGGGGAAGAGGAAGGACGGATATGCCCCTTCTCCAGAGATTCCTTGATATACGAACGCATTGCGGTATGCTCAGGTACAGACAGATTAAATAGTCTTCCCTTAGGAAATTTGCTACCTGGAATCAAATCTATGGCACAGTCACAGTCCCTATGAGGAGGCAGAACACTGGACCTGGACTCGCTGAACACATCCTGATAATCAGACAAATACTCAGGAACTTCCGAAGGAGTAGAGGAAGCAATAGACACCGGTGGGGAATCACCATGAATACCCTGACAGCCCCAACTTGACACAGACATTGCCTTCCAATCCAAGACTGGATTATGAGTCTGTAACCATGGCAAACCCAAAACGACCAAGTCATGCATTTTATGCAGAACAAGAAAACGAATCACCTCTCGATGTTCAGGAGTCATGCACATGGTTACCTGTGTCCAAAACTGCGGTTTATTTTCCGCCAATGGCGTAGCATCAATACCCCTCAGAGGGATAGGATTAACCAACGGCTCAAGAACAAAACCACAGCGCTTGGCAAATGACAGATCCATAAGACTCAGGGCAGCACCTGAATCCACAAACGCCATAACAGGGTAAGAGGACAATGAGCAAATTAAAGTCACAGACAAAATAAATTTAGGTTGCAAATTACCAATGGCGACAGGACTAACAACCCTTGTTAGGCGTTTAAAGCATGCTGATATAACATGTGTAGAATCACCACAGTAAAAACACAACCCATTCTGACGTCTATGATTTTTCCGCTCATTTCTGGTCTGAATTCTATCACATTGCATCAAATCAGGTGTTTGTTTAGACAACACCACCAGAGGATTAGCGGTTTTGCGCTCCCGCAAACGCCGGTCAATTTGAATAGCCAGCGCCATGGAATCATTCAGACTTGTAGGAATGGAGAAACCCACCATCACATTCTTAATGGCTTCAGAAAGGCCATTTCTGAAGTTTGCGGCCAGAGCACACTCATTCCACTGAGTAAGCACGGACCATTTCCGAAATTTTTGGCAATACACTTCAGCTTCATCCTGGCCCTGAGAAATAGCCAGCAAGGCTTTTTCTGCCTGAACCTCAAGATTGGGTTCCTCGTAAAGCAATCCGAGCGCCAGAAAAAACGCATCAATATTTGCCAATGCCGGATCTCCTGGCGCTAGCGAGAAAGCCCAATCCTGAGGGTCGCCCCGTAAAAAAGAGATAACAATTTTAACTTGCTGAACTAAGTCTCCAGATGAACGGGGTCTCAGAGATAGAAACAATTTACAATTATCCCTGAAATTCCTAAACTTAAATCGGTCTCCAGAAAACAGTTCAGGAATAGGTATTTTAGGTTCAGACATAGGACTACTGGTAACAAAATCTTGTATGCTTTGCACACGAGCAGCAAGCTGGTCCACACTTGTAATCAAGGTCTGGACATTCATGTCTGCAGCAAGCTCAAGCCACTCAGAGGTAAAGGGGAGGAAGAGAGGGAAAAAAAAAAAATTCAGAATTTCCTTTCTTATATCCCACTTCTGCAATGCATTAAACATTCAATGTTGGCCTGGCATACTGTTATGACCCCAATGGCAGAGGGTCTCAGGAATCAATACCAAGTCTGCAAACACAAAAAACCAGCTCATAGGGCAGTGGTAACTGGGCTGACCATATATCTAATCCTAGCACCACAAATAGAAGTAGTTGGGGAACGTGCCTATGTTGGTTCTAGACGTCTCGCGCCAGCCGGAGAACTAACTAACCCTAGAAGGGAAAAGAAAGACCTTTCTTGCCTCCAGAGAAAAGACCCCAAAAGTTGGATACAAGCCCCCAACAAATAATAACGGTGAGGTAAGAGGAAAAAACAAACATAAGAATGAGCTAGGTATTTAGCAAAGAGAGGCCCACTAGCTAATAGCAGAATATAGTAAGATGACTTATATGGTCAGCAAAAACCCTATTAAAATATTCACGCTGGATATTCAAGAACCCCCGAACCGTCTAACGGCCGAGGGGAGAACACCAGCCCCCTAGAGCTTCCAGCAAGGTCAGAAATCACATTTAGTACAAGCTGGACAAAAATAGTAGCAAAGCAAGTAACTCAAAAAACAAAGAAGCAAGACTTAGCTTAATTTTGCAAGAGCCAGGACCAGCAGACAGGAGCAACAGAAGGATCTGATTACAACGATGCCAGGCCCTGGACTAAGGATCCAGGAAGTTAATATAGCGACACCCCTGGACTAACGACCCAGGTGAGTGCCAAACAGAAAAAAGACAATCCCAGAGTCATACCACTAGTGACCACAAGAGGAAGCCAAAAAGTCTAATTCACAACACCGTACTGACGATAAAAAATGGACATATCAGCGTGTTACCCATGGACACATGGTCTGTGGAAACACACTGACATGTGCACAGACCCATTCACTTGAATGGTTCTACATGTATCAGAGTCTCCGGTACATGTGATAACTGTCACCACACGTCCCGGAGACACGGACTTGTGAAAGAGCCCAAACAAATATGAAAATTGGACAGCACACAATGGCATCCAGATGCTCTACAATTTTTCACTGACCCAAAGACTAGCTTGTGGGAGTATGAGCTGCGAGTCGGATCAAAATCAGTCACATCTCTGTGTTTTGGTGCAGACAACTCAGTCTGCAAAAATGCACGGACATGTGGACAGCTCCATAGATTATAATAGATGTAAGTTCTACCCAAAGAAACCCACAGAACTCTGACATGAAAAACTTTGTCTGAATGAGCCCTAAGGCAGGAGAAATAAGGTGCTCTGCCAATATTTAATTAACTCAAAGGCAAGATTTATCCATATTAGTGCAAGAGAAAAATTGTACAATTGCCCTAAGCAACCAGTCAGGTCACTGCAAGCTAAGAGGTAGAATTTAAATGGCTGCTATAGAGAACGTCTATCTTCTCCCTGCATCAGTTTTGATAAATCTCCTTCAATTTGAGAACACAAATAATTGATTTGACTGTATTCAAACTAATGTAAAAATGTCATCATATCCTTCAGCTTTACAGGTTCGAGCACAATGGTATAGTTATAGATAGTGCAGGGATAGCTTCTGCTTCTCCAGCCACAAGAAAACCCAATAACAATGCATTTGAAGCCCTGGAGCTCCATGTAATGTTTCTTCAAGGTGGTGGCTGTATGGCAAATTTTGACAACATACAGGATGGATTCAGGAAAGGGTTAAGTCATTATTTTGGTACAGCCTAAACAGTGGATTGTGATGTACAATAATTAATTAGATATGAGCAGATTGATCCACGGAGGAGCGACTTTGAGTCAAATTTGCTGTTATTGTCAGTTTCCTGCAAATTCGAACAATATGCAGTTTGATTCTCTAAAGAGCTGTGCAAATCATTCTACGGTTCAGCTCTAAAACTGCAGAATTGGGAATACAGCTCTGGAGTATAACACAGGCTGTAAATCAGAAGTAGAGATGAGAGAATATTTCAATGTTCGGTTCAGATTTTCAATATTCACCGATTTATTAGTCGAATATTCACCAAATATAGCCAAACGCCACTCATATCAATGGGAGGCAAAAACAAACACATGCACAACACCTTCAAATGACCCCAAAAGCTACCAAAACACATCAATTTAGGGGAGACACCAGGAAAGTGGCCTCAGTTCACCCACAGTACAAATGGTAGCATGGCAGAGCAGCAATCAGCCATGGATGAGGTATCGAGGTCTGGATCAGTATTTACTGCTTTCAATTGAACGTCAAAGTAAAACAAGGTAGGTGACAGATCGGTGTAGGCCTGCTGTGCTGAAAGCCCTGATACCACATGCAACAGCTCAACCTACTTTTATGCTGAGCCACACTCAGGTGGCACAAATATCAGTTTCGTAGGCTACTACTGTCAGGAAAATGTAAAGATAGTAACACGGGTGGTTGAATCCAAGGAAGTGGAGGCCTGACGGTCTCAGAGGCCTACTGCTACAGGTAATGCACATGAAGGACACCCAACCTAGAGTCTACACATTTACCAAAATAATTAACAGACACCAACAAAGTGGCATCAATTTCGCCACAGTATAAATACTATAATAGGGAACGACAGGTCTTCTACTACACCCAACCCAGCAGATGGACACCCAACCAGGAGTGTTCACATTTTCAAAAATTAGTGGCACACACCACCAAAGTGGCATCAATTTCACCAAAGTAGAAATACACTCCCTGACAGAAGTTATGTCGCTTATCCATGTTATGTAAATAAAAGCTTATAACCTGACGATAAATTCATCCATTGGTTGTATAAATTATTCTTTTGAAACCTGAAACCCTCCGAAATGTGGTTTAGGTTAAAAAAATAAATTGGCATCAATGCAGAAATATTGATCAGTTAATGGACACAGAGTGGTCAGATTTTGGCAAGACAAAAGTTTTATCGCCCACAGAAAGTAATATGATATTCAAACAAATAATTAACTTAAAATACAAATATATGTTGCATAACGTTGGTGAATGAAGTTGTGGTGCTATTAGAGTCATATTTAATATTTTGTGTGACTTCCATGAGCTTGAAGGACTGCATCCATGCGGTTCAAGAATGATTCATACAATTTATTAATGAGGTAATCAGGAATAGCAAAGAATGCAGTCTTACATGCCTCCCAGAGTTCATCTAGATTCTTTGGTTTTGTCTTTCAAGCTTCCTCTTTCATCCTACCCCAAACATGCTCAATGATGTTCATGTCTGTTGACTGGGCTGGCCAGTCCTTGAGCACCTTGATCTTTTTTGCCTGGAGGAACTTTGTTGTAGAGATTGATGTATGAGATGGAGCACCATCCTGCTGCAGAATTTGACCCCTTTTATGATTTGGAATATAAGAGGTAGCTAATACTTCTTGATATTTTAGGCTATTGATATTGCCTTCCACCTTGCAAATGTTTTGCATACTGAATGTAACCCCAGACCATGATCTATCCACCGCCAAATTTAACAGTTTTCTGTGTGTATTTTAGATCCATATGGGCTCAAGTAGGTCCCCTGCAGTATTTGCGGCGGCTGTGGTATAATTCTACTGAAGATTCATCAGAGAAATCCACCTTCTGCCATTTTTCCAGTGTCCATCTGTTTAGCAGGCTGTGGGACTTTGCAAATGCCACATGGTTTTTTATTTGCCTTTTGTTTAGTGCTTGCTTCTGGGCACTGATTCGACCATGTAGGCCATTTCGAGACCGAATCCTACAAACTGCTCTAGTTGACACAGGGACTTGAGGTGACCAGGCCTGTTGGAGCTCTGCTGCAGTGGAAGAGGGGCTTGCTTTGGTTTTTGTAACCAACAAACGTTCCTCCTGAGCAGTTGTCTTGCGGGGTCTGCCGGACCTGGGCTTGTCAAACACATCTCCAGTCTCTTCAAATCTTTTTTTAATTCTTTGTACTTGACACTGAGACACATTAAAGGTGTCAGACACTTCTGCAGTGTATCTGGTTTTCAGCCTCTTGATAATCCAGGCTTTGGTCGCAGGGTGGATTTTTGGCATGTTGTCAGAGCTTAAGTTGCAGTTCAAGTGAAGGTCTGGGGTGCTGGGTTTCTTCTTATACACACACCAATTAACCAATCATTTACTGAGCACAGGCGAGGAATTGTAAACTTGGATTGGGTGAATTATATGACCAGGCGACAAAACTTTTGTCTTGCCAAAATCTGACCATTCTGTGTCCATTAACTGATCAATATTTCTGCATTGATGGCAATTTATTTTCTTAACCTAAACCACATTTCGGAGGGTATCAGCTTTCAAAAGAATTATTTGTACAACCAATGGATGAATTTAACGTCAGGTTATAAGCTTTTATTTACATAAAATGGATAAGCGACATAACTTCTGTCAGGGAGTGTAGTATAATAGGGATTGACAGGTCTGCCACTACACCCAACCCAGCAGATGGAAACCCTGCCAGGAGTGTTCACATTTCCAAAAATTATTAGCAGACACCACCAAAGTGGTATAAATTTCACAAGAGTAGAAATAGTATAATAGGGATCGACATCTCTTCCACTATAGCCAACCTTTCACATGGACACCCAACCAGGAGTGTTCACATTTCCAAAACTCAGGGCCTGACACCACTGAAGTGGCACCAATTTCACCAGAGTACAAATAATATAATGGAGAAAGATATCTCTTTAACTACTGCCAACCCAGCACATAGAGAGACACAATCAGGACTTTCCACATTTCCAAAAATTATTGGCAGACACCGTCAAAGTGACATCAAATTCACCACAATAGAAATAGTATAATAGGGATCAAAAGGTCTTCCACTACGCCAAACCCAGCAGGTGGACACCCAACCAGGAGTATTCCTATTTCCAAAAATTATTTTCAGACACAACCAAAGTGTCATCAATTTCACAAGAGTAGAAATAGTACAGGTCCTTCTCAAAAAATTAGCATATAGTGTTAAATTTCATTATTTACCATAATGTAATGATTACAATTAAACTTTCATATATTATAGATTCATTATCCACCAACTGAAATTTGTCAGGTCTTTTATTGTTTTAATACTGATGATTTTGGCATACAACTCCTGATAACCCAAAAAACCTGTCTCAATAAATTAGCATATCAAGAAAAGGTTCTCTAAACGACCTACTACCCTAATCTTCTGAATCAACTAATTAACTCTAAACACATGCAAAAGATACCTGAGGCTTTTAAAAACTCCCTGCCTGGTTCATTACTCAAAACCCCCATCATGGGTAAGACTAGCGACCTGACAGATGTCAAGAAGGCCATCATTGACACCCTCAAGCAAGAGGGTAAGACCCAGAAAGAAATTTCTCAACAAATAGGCTGTTCCCAGAGTGCTGTATCAAGGCACCTCAATGGTAAGTCTGTTGGAAGGCAAAAATGTGGCAGAAAACGCTGTACAACGAGAAGAGGTGACCGGACCCTGAGGAAGATTGTGGAGAAGGACCGATTCCAGACCTTGGGGAACCTGAGGAAGCAGTGGACTGAGTCTGGTGTGGAAACATCCAGAGCCACCGTGCACAGGCGTGTGCAGGAAATGGGCTACAGAGAAGCAGCACTGGACTGTTGCTAAGTGGTCCCAAGTACTTTTTTCTGATGAAAGCAAATTTTGCATGTCATTCGGAAATCAAGGTGCCAGAGTCTGGAGGAAGACTGGGGAGAAGGAAATGCCAAAATGCCTGAAGTCCAGTGTCAAGTACCCACAGTCAGTGATGGTGTGGGGTGCCATGTCAGCTGCTGGTGTTGGTCCACTGTGTTTCATCAAGGGCAGGGTCAATGCAGCTAGCTATCAGGAGATTTTGGAGCACTTCATGCTTCCATCGGCTGAAATGCTTTATGGAGATGAAGATTTCATTTTTCAGCACGACCTGGCACCTGCTCACAGTGCCAAAACCACTGGTAAATGGTTTACTGACCATGGTATTACTGTGCTCAATTGGCCTGCCAACTCTCCTGACCTGAACCCCATAGAGAATCTGTGGGATATTGTGAAGAGAAAGTTGAGAGACGCAAGACCCAACACTCTGGATGAGCTTAAGGGCTTAAGGCCGCTATTGAAGCATCCTGGGCCTCCATAACATCTCAGCAGTGTCACAGGCTGATTGCCTCCATGCCACGCCGCATTGAAGCAGTCATTTCTGCCAAAGGTTTCCCGACCAAGTATTGAGTGCATAACTGAACATTATTATTTGATGGTTTTTTTGTTTGGTATTAAAAAACACTTTTATTTGATTGGTCGGGTGAAATATGCTAATTTATTGAGACAGGTTTTTTGGGTTATCAGGAGTTGTATGCCAAAATCATCAGTATTAAAACAATAATAGACCTGACAAATTTCAGTTGGTGGATAATGAATCTATAATATATGAAAGTTTAATTGTAATCATTACATTATGGTAAATAATGAAATTTAACACTATATGCTAATTTTTTGAGAAGGACCTGTATAATAGGGATCAACATCTCTTCCACTACAGCCAAACCATCACATAGACACCCAAACAGGAGTGTTCATATTTCCAAAAATTAGAGCTTGACACCACTGAAGTGGCATCAATTTCCCCAAGTACAAATAGTATAATGGAGAATGAAATCTCTTTCACTACAGCCAACCGAGCAGATGGAGAGACACAATCAGGACTCTCCATATTTCCAAACAGAATATGGACAGACCCCATCAAAGTAGCATCAATTTCACAAGAGTAGAAATACTATAAAAGGGATCAACATATCTTCTACTACAGCCAACCCATCAGATGGATAGGTTCACATTTCAAAAATTAGACCAGGGGTTCACATTTCAAAAATTAGGGGCTGACAGCACTGAAATGGCGTCAATTTCACAGGAGTAGAAATAGTATAATAAGGGACCGACAGGTATTCCACTACACCCAACCCAGCAGATGGGCACCCAACCAGAAGTATTCACATTTCCAAAAATTAGGGCCTGACACCACTGAAGTGGCATCAATTTCACCAGAGTAGAAATATTATCATAAAGACTGGCACATCTTTCACTACAGCCTATCCAGCAGATGTTCACCGAATCAGGAGTCTTGAAATTTCAAAAATGAGGGCCTGTCACCACCGAAGTGCATACATTTCACGAGAGTAGAAATAGTATAATAGGGACCTACAGCTCTTCCACTACACCCAATCAAGCAGATGGACACACAACCAAGAGTGTTCACATTTCCCAAAATTACAGCCTGAAACCACTGACGTGGCATCAATTTCACCAGAGTACAAATAGTAAAATGGACAATGATATCCCTTTCACTATAGCCAGCCCAGCAGATGGAGAGACACAATCAGGACTCTCCACGTTTCCAAAAATTATTGACAGACACCACCAAAGTGTCATCAATTTCACAAGAGTAGAAATAGTATAATAGGGATTGACATCTCTTACACTACAGCCAACCCGTCACATGGTCACCCAATCAGGTGTGTTCACATTTCAAAAAATTAGGGCCTAACACCACTGAAGTGGCATCAATTTCACCAGAGTAAAATAGTATAATGGAGAATGATATCTCTTTCACTATAGCCAACACAGCAGATGGAGAGATACAATCAGGACGCTCCACATTTCCTAAATTTATTGGCAGACATCAAAGTGGCATCAATTGCACCACAGTAGAAATAGTATAATAAGGGACCGACAGGTCTTCCACTACACCCAACCCAGCAAATGGCCACACAACCAGGAGTGTTCACATTTCCAAACATTAGGGCCTGACACCACTGAAGTAGCATCAATTTCACCAGAGTAGAAATAGTATCGTAGCATCATAGTGACTGACACATCTTCCACTACAGCCTACCCAACAGTTGTCGACCAAATCAGGAGTCTTCAAATTTAAAAAAATGAGGTCCTGACACCACTGAAGTGGCATACATTTCAGAAGAGTAGAAATATTATAATAGGGACCGACAGGTCTTCCACTACACCGAATCCAGCAGATGGACACCAAACAAGGAGTCTACACATTTTCAAATATTAGTGGCAGACGCTACCAAAGTGGCATAAATTTCACCACAGTTGAAGTAGTATAATATTGACCGACAGGTCTTCCACTACGCCCAATCCAGCAGATGGACACTCAATGAAGAGTGTTCACACTTCCAACAATTAGAGCCTGACACAACTTAAGTGGCATCAATTTCACCAGAGTACAAATAGTATAATAGAGACCGACACATATTCCACTTTGGGGTGGCGGTGGCATGGGGGGTGGGGTTAGAACAGTTAGTAATTTAAGAAAGAATAGAGGTACAGAGAGGAACATCAAGTGCATGTATACTAATGCCAGAAGCCTCGCCAACAAAATGGACGAATTAGAATTAATGTTGTTGGAGCATAATTATGACATGGTGGGGATATCTGAAACATGGCTGGATGAGAGCCATGACTGGGCTGTTAACTTGCAGGGCTATAGCCTTTTCAGAAATGACCGTACAGATAAGCGAGGGGGTGGGGTGTGTCTGAATGTAAAATCAACCTTAAAACCCATCCTGCGTGATAATATAGGTGAATCTAATGAAAATGTAGAGTCCCTGTGGGTGGAGATAAGGGGAGGGGGAAAAAATAATAAATTACTGATAGGGGTTTGTTATAAATCTCCAAAAATAATGGAAGCAATGGAGAATATCCTCGTAAAGCAAATAGATGAAGCTGCGACTCAAGGAGAAGTCATTATTATGGGGGACTTCAACTACCCTGAAATAGATTGGGGAACAGAAACCTGCAGTTCCAGTAAAGGTAATCGGTTTTTGACAACTATGAGAGACAATTACCTTTCACAACTGGTTCAGGACCCAACAAGGAAGGGGGCACTGCTAGACCTAATATTAACCAACAGGCCAGACCGCATATCAAATATAAGGGTTGGGGGTCACTTGCGGAATAGTGATCACAAAATAATAAGTTTTCATGTCTCCTTTAATAAGATGTGTAGTAGAGGGGTGACAAGGACACTAAACTTCAGGAGGGCAAATTTCCAATGGATGAGAGAGGATCTTGGTGCAATTAACTGGGACGATATCCTGAGGCATAAAAGTACACAAAGAAAATGGGAGACGTTTATTAGCATCATGGATAGGACCTGTGCACAGTATATACTGTATGGGAATAAACATACTAGAAATAGGAGGAAACCAATATGGCTAAATAGAGCTATAAGGGGCGCAATAAGGGACAAAAAGAAAGCATTTAGAGAATTAAAGGAAGTAGGTAGTGAGGAGGCATTAAATAAATACAAAAAATTAAATAAATTCTGTAAAAAGCAAATCAAGGCAGCAAAGATTGAGACAGAGAGACTCATTGCCAGAGAGAGCAAAAATAATCCCAAAATATTCTTTAACTACATAAATAGTAAGAAACTAAAAAATGATAGTGTTGGCCCCCTTA
Source organism: Ranitomeya variabilis (assembly GCF_051348905.1). Taxonomy (NCBI): domain Eukaryota; kingdom Metazoa; phylum Chordata; class Amphibia; order Anura; family Dendrobatidae; genus Ranitomeya; species Ranitomeya variabilis. The sequence goes on from NC_135233.1 coordinate 505,845,828, forward strand.
AAAATAGTCTGGGTGAAATGGTGGATGAGGATGAGGAAAAAGCCAATATGCTAAATGACTTTTTTTCATCAGTATTTACAAAAGAAAATCCCATGGCAGCCAATATGACTAGTGATAAAAATTCCCAATTAAAGGTTACCTGCTTAACCCAGCAGGAAGTACGGCGGCGTCTAAAAATCACTAAAATTGACAAATCTCCGGGCCCGGATGGGATACACCCCCGAGTACTGCAGGAATTAAGTACAGTCATTGATAGACCATTATTTTTAATCTTTAAAGAGTCCATAATAACAGGGTCTGTACCACAGGACTGGCGTATAGCAAATGTGGTGCCAATATTCAAAAAGGGGACAAAAACTGAACTCGGAAATTATAGGCCAGTAAGTTTAACCTCTACTGTGGGTAAAATCCTGGAGGGCTTTCTAAGGGATGCTATACTGGAGTATCTGAAGAGAAATAACCTCATGACCCAGTATCAGCACGGGTTTACTAGGGACCGTTCATGTCAGACTAATTTGATCAGCTTCTAAGAAGAGGTAAGTTCCGGACTGGACCAAGGGAGCCCAGTGGATGTAGTGTATATGGACTTTTCAAAAGCTTTTGATACGGTGCCACACAAAAGGTTGTTACATAAAATGAGAATAATGGGGATAGGGGAAAATATGTGTAAGTGGATTGAGAGCTGGCTCAGGGATAGGAAACAAAGGGTGGTTATTAATGGAGCACATTCGGACTGGGTCGCGGTTAGCAGTGGGGTACCACAGGGGTCAGTATTAGGCCCTCTTCTTTTTAACATATTTATTAATGACCTTGTAGGGGGCATTCAGAGTAGAATTTCAATATTTGCAGATGACACTAAACTCTGCAGGGTAATCAATACAGAGGAGGACAATTTTATATTACAGGATGATTTATGTAAACTAGAAGCTTGGGCTGATAAATGGCAAATGAGCTTTAATGGGGATAAATGTAAGGTCATGCACTTGGGTAGATGTAACAAGATGTATAACTATGTGCTTAATTCTAAAACTCTGGGCAAAACCGTCAATGAAAAAGACCTGGGTGTATGGGTGGATGACAAACTCATATTCAGTGGCCAGTGTCAGGCAGCTACTACAAAGGCAAATAAAATAATGGGATGCATTAAAAGAGGAATAGATGCTCATGAAGAGAACATAATTTTACCTCTATACAAGTCACTAGTTCGACCACACTTAGAATACTGTGCACAGTTCTGGTCTCCGGTGTATAAGAAAGATGTAGCTGAACTGGAGCGGGTGCAGAGAAGAGCGACCAAGGTTATTAGAGGACTGGGGGGTCTGCAATATCAAGATAGGTTATTACACTTGGGGCTATTTAGTTTGGAAAAACGAAGGCTAAGGGGTGATCTTATGTTAATGTATAAATATATGAGGGGACAGTACAAAGACCTTTCTGATGATCTTTTTAATCATAGACCGGTGACAGGGACAAGGGGGCATCCTCTACGTCTGGAGGAAAGAAGGTTTAAGCATAATAACAGACGCGGATTCTTTATTGTAAGAGCAGTGAGACTATGGAACTCTCTGCCGTATGATGTTGTAATGAGTGAGTCATTACTTAAATTTAAGAGGGGACTGGATACCTTCCTGGAAAAGTATAATGTTACAGGGTATATATATTAGATTCTTTGATAGGGCGTTGATCCAGGGAACTAGTCTGATTGCCGTATGTGGGGTCGGGAAGGAATTTTTTTCCCCATGGTGGAGCTTACTCTTACCACATGGGTTTTTTTTGCCTTCCCCTGGATCAACATGTTAGGGCATGTTAGGCTATGGGTTGAACTAGATGGACTTAAAGTCTTCCTTCAACCTTAATAACTATGTAACTATGTAACTACACCCAACCTAGCAGATGTTAACCAACCATGGCTGTTCACATTTCCACAAATTTGTGCTAGCATCTGCAGCAGCAGCAACAGCAGGCACAGAAGCCACACTAAAGATATTACAGAGTTCAGTTACACAAGATCAATGCAGCATACTAAAGATTGCAACATCGCTTAGTCTGTACAGTCTGCGATTGGGATGAAAAAGTCCTTGGAAATCCATGACTTGTTCATCTTGATGAAAGTTAGGTGGTCTACACTTACAGGTGACAACTGGCTGCGTTTATCCATCAGGACACCGCCAGCAGTGCTGAAGACATGTTCTGAGAGAATGCTGGCTGCGGAGCATGATGAAACCTCCAAGGAGAGAGAGATAAGCTCAGGCCACTCATCCATTTTTGAAGACCAAAATGTGAAAGGGTCCACAACCTCCCTGATAGCATTGATATTCAGTTCTAGATACTGCTGCACCATTCTCTCCATTCATTCACCACATGTAAGACTTGGACTCTGCTGTGCTAGTGCACAAGCAGGTCTGAAAAAAGTGTCTAAGGACTCACAGAAATTGCCTCTTCTACTTACACTACTGCAGTTGTTGCTGCTGCTAATGTGTTGGTGAAGACGATTTGACGTGCCGGAGGTTGGAAGCCTAGAGCTGCAATGCACACTGTGTGCCTCACTGCTGTTTTGGGAAAAATATCTCTTAAAGTTGTGTAAAAGCGTGATACTTCAGCATTTGCAGGTCCCTTTTCAGGGTGGGAAGTATCTGGCAAACTTTGGTTTTATAACGTGGATCTAACAGAGTGGCAACCCAGTAGTCAGCAGTTTTGAATCATAACTATACGGGGATCATGTTGCAGATACTGCAGCAAGAAGGCACTCATATGTTGTATTCTTCCATGAGGTTGATATAGAAGGGTTAATATTTTGCCTTTAATTGTCTTTTGCCTTTAATTGCTAGAATTTCTAGAATCTGTTAATGCAGTAGTCTAATGGTCTTCTCTTCAAGAAGACTATACTTCTTATCATGTATGTTTTCAATAGTCAACCACAACATGTTCTGTGTGCGTGGTAAATAAAGTATGACCCTGGGAAATGGTGGGGGCTACATGAGTTACATGAGTTACATTTGTTGTAAATGATATAAAATACTTCCTCTTGCTGCATTACATCAGATAAAAGTGACTTTGCTCACAGAATGTGTGTGCGATTCCTTTTGTCTCCAAGCGCGCTTGTAAATGACGGGCGTAACCTCCTGATTTGGCCTCACTGGTGATCTGGCATGTCTGACATTGGTTCAGAATGCAAACAGTTACAACAAGGTCCATGCTGTGTTGGTGGCTGGGTAACACTGATGCTTGTTTCCTCTGTCCCCTCCTGCCAACCACAAACAACAGAAAAGGGATGATTATCCTCTTCATCTCCTAACAGTTGCTCGTCATCACTCTTTCTCCTTCATTTGTTTCTCAGCTCTTGCACCTTCACCAACAGTTTGTCTGTTATCACCAGCCCACCTTGATCACAGTAATCCACCCTCCCTTGGCACACGCCTGTGTGACGACAGTCTTGAACTTTGAGATGATGTTATCCATTCCGCATGCTCCTCTGCTTCCTCCTCTTCCTCAGGGACCACCATCTCCTCCTGCAGGCTACTCAAAGTCTGCTCCAGCACATAGCTGACCGGAATAGTGATGCTAATGGTGGTGGCGTCAGCGATAACCATCTTAGTAGCCATTTCAAAACTGTGCAGAAGGGTGCAGAGGTCCTTAATCTGTGCCCACTATGTAAACGTGATATGCACCACGTCCGTACTGCGTTAGCCCAGGCTGTATGACATGACATACTGCGTCAGGGCTCATTGCTGCTGCTACAGTCGCTGCAACATGTGTAGAGTGGAATTCCACAGTGTCGGCACATCGCATATCAACCTGTTAACTGGCATGGACAAAGACCTCTGTATCGATGCAAGTCGATGACCTGAGGGGTGCAACCAGCAAAAGTGAGCACACAGCTTCCATGCTTTCTGGAGCTGCTCACCCAGGCCATGATAGTGTAGGAGAAAATGCTGTACCACCAACCAAGGCACATATGTGAGCTTGCCTCAGTGTAGGGCCACCACCAGGTTTGCATCTTTATCGGACACGGCTTTTCCTGGATGCAGGTTCATTGGAGATAGCCATTGCTCAAACTCATGTCCCCTGATGACGGTTTCCTAAATACGCGTAGGGGTGGGCACGTGGGCGCTGTGGACTCTTACCCTTCCTGTGTGCATATTTCAAGCTAACCTGTCACCAGTTTTGGCCGATATAAGATACGGCCACCGCCTTTCAAGGATTATCTACAGCATTCTATAATGCTGTAAATAAACCCCTGATCCGACCTCAAAGATAAGAAAAATAAGTTTCATTATACTCACCTGCAGAACAGTCCAGTCCGATGGGATGGGTGTCGCAGGTCTGGGTGCGGCGCTTCCCATCCTCTTATGATCACCCTGCAGTACTTTGCAGTGCCCTCAACAGGGAAGATAACTACATCTGCGCAGGAGAGTGATGCTGGGGAGCCTGTGCCGTAAGCAGGAGGGCGACATCGCAAGAAGATGGAATGCACCGGACCTGGACCTACAACACCCATCGGACCGAACTACCCTGCAGGTGAGTGTAACAAAACTTATTTTTCTTATCTTTCAAGTAGGATTGGGGGCTTATCTACAGCATTATAGAATGCTGTAGTTAAGCCCTGAAAGGCGGTAACAGTATCTTATATCTACTAAACCTGGTGACAGGTTCCCTTTAACCCCTTACTGACCTCGGACGGGATAGTACATCCGAGGTCAGCTCCCCTGCTTTGATGCAGGGCTCCGCGGTGATCCCGCATCAAAGCCGGGACATGTCAGCTGTTTTGAACAGCTGACATGTGCCCGCAATAGCGGCGGGTGAAATCGCGATTCACCTGCCGCTATTAACTAGTTAAATGCCGCTGTCAAACGCAGACAGCGGCATTTAACTACCGCATCCGGCCGGGCGGCCGGATATGAGCGCATCGCGACCCCCGTCACATTATTGGAGGTCGGCGATGCTTCTCCATTGTAACCATAGAGGTCCTTGAGACTTCTATGGCTATTGATCGCCGGTAGCTGTGAGCGCCACCCTGTGGTCAGCGCTCACAGCACACCTGATTTTCTACTACATAGCAGCGAACAGCAGATTGCTGCTATGTAGCAGAGGCGATCGTGCTGTGCCTGCTTCTAGTCTCCCATGAAGGCTATAGAAGCATAGCAAAAGTTTTAAAAAAAAGTTTAAAAAAATGTGAAAAAAATAAAAAAAATATAAAAGTTTAAATCACCCCCCTTTCGCCCCAATCAAAATAAATCAATTAAAAAAAAAATCAAACCTAAACATATTTGTTATCGCCACGTTCAGAATTGCCTGATCTATCAATAAAAAAAAGCATTAACCTGATCGCTAAACGGCATAACGAGAAAAAAAATCGCCAGAATTACGTTTTTTTGGTCGCCGCGACATTGCATTAAAATGCAATAACGGGCGATCAAAAGAACGTATCTGCACCGTATTGGAATCATTAAAAACGCCAGCTCGGCACGCAAAAAATAAGCCCTCAACCGACCCCAGATCATGAAAAATGGAGACGCTACGAGTATCGGAAAATGATGCATTTTTTTTTTTTTTTTTTAGCTAAGTTTGGAATTTTTTTTCACCACTTAGGTAAAAAATAACCTAGTCATGTTAGGTGTTTATGAACTCGTAGTGACCTGGAGAATCATAATGGCATGTCAGTTTTAGCATTTAGTGAACCTAGCAAAAAAGCCAAGCAAAAAACAAGTGTGGGATTGCACTTTTTTTGCAATTTCACCGCACTTGGAATTTTTTTCCCGTTTTCTAGTACACGACATGGTAAAACCAATGATGTTGTTCAAAAGTACAACTCGTCCTGCAAAAAATAAGCCCCCACATAGCCAAATTGACGGAAAAATAAAAAAGTTATGGCTCTGGGAAGGAGGGGAGTGAAAAATGAACACGGAAAAACTAAAAATCCCAAGGTCATGAAGGGGTTAAGGTATACACGTTAACTATGTAATACTTCTGCAATCCAGGCTATTTTTGCCCACATGATGTGATCGTTAAATAGATTGGATTAGTAATGATTGCTTTGCTCTGCACTGGCAGTATTACTCTCAGGGCTGTCCCACACGTCCAGATAATTCCGTTACCGGAATAAATCGGTACCGGAGTTATCCGTGTCCGTGTGCCTGGGAACTCACGTAGGCCATACGTGCGGCACACATGTGCCGCCCGTATGGCGAGTGGGTACCACACGGAGCGTGTGGTACCCACGCGTGTGGTACCCTGCATCGTGCTGAAGCCGCGATTCATATGTTCCCTGCAGCAGCGTTTGCTGCAGAGAAAATATGAATAATAGTGTTTAAAATAAAGATCTATGTGTCCGCCGCCCCCCCACCCCCTGTGCGCCCCCCCGCTGTTCAGAAAATACTCACCCACTCCCAAGTTGGCTGTCACTCCTTCCTGGTCTGGCCCCATCTTCTCCTGTATGCGGTCACGTGGGGCCGATCATTTACAGTCATGAATATGTGGCTCCACCTCCCATAGGGGCAGAGCCAACTATTCATGATTGTATATGAGCGGCCCCACGTGACCGCATACAGTAGGAGGCACGGGGCAGAGAGGAAGGAGTGACAGCCAACGTGGGAGCGGGTGAGTATTTTCTGAACAGCAGGGGGGACGCACAGGGGGTGGGGGGGGGCGCACAGGGGGTGGGGGGGCGGCGGACAGATAGATCTTTATTTTAAACACTATTATTCATATTTTCTCTGCAGCAAACGCCGCTGCAGGGAACATATGAATCGCGGCTTCAGCACCATGTGTGTTGTGAACTCTGTTTTCGGGCTCCCTCTTGTGGTCACTGGTGGTATGGTGTGACTTTTGCTTTGGGCTTCCCCTGGTGGCTTTGTTTGTTATCCTGCTGGTCTCTGGCTATCAGCTGGTTCGTTATCCTCTGGGAGGTTCCTATATAGCTCTGTTTTTCTTCCTCTTGTGGCCGGCTGTCGATGTAATCAGTGCTACTCAGATTCCTTCTGACTACCTTGCTCCCAGTCCATCCAGGACAAAGCTAAGTTTTGTTTGCTAATTTTTTTGATCAGCAGTGTTTATCATGTTTTCTTGTCCAGCTTGCTAAAATGTGATTTCCTTGCTTGCTGGATGCTCTAGTGGACTGAGTTTCTCCCCACACACCATTAGTTGGTGCGTGGGTTCTTGTAATCTCAGGATGGATATTTTGTAAGGGTTTTTTATTGATCGCATAGACCCCTGCTCTATTTTCTGCTTTCTAGTACTAGTGGGCCTCTTTTGCTGAATCTGATTTCATCCCTACGTATGTGCCTTCTTCTTACTTCACCGTTAATATTTGTTGGGGGCTTCTATATCTTTGGGGATTATTTCTCTGGAGGCAAGCGAGGTCTTTCTTTCTCTTTAGGGGTAGCTAGTTCCTCAGGCTGGCTCGAAACGTCTAGGAATTTTTTAGGCATGTTACCGGCTACCTCTAGTTGTTTTGGATAGGTTCAGATTTGCGATCAGTCCAGTTACCATCTCCCTAGAGCTTGTCCTTAGTTTATTCACTTGCTGGTCTATTCGTGATCCTCAGCCACTAAGGATCATAACACATGTGGGGGGGACAGCGCTTACTGTAGCGCTGTCTCCTGCACGCACACGGACCCCAGACGGAGAACGTCCGTGTGAGGTCCGTGTTTTACACGGACCCATTGACTTTAATGGGTCCGTGTAATACGTGCGCTCCCACGAACACTGACATGTCTCCGTGTTTGGCACACGGAGACACGGTCCGCAAAAAATCAATGACATCTGAACAGATGCATTGATTTTTATGGGTCTACGTGTGTCAGTGTCTCCGGTACGTGAGGAAACTGTCACCTCACGTACCGGAGCCACTGACGTGTGAAACCAGCCTCATTCTGTTTTTTCCTTGTTGTGATGCACACTAGACCACACGGTCTGTTTATTAGGGTTATATAGGACCTCTTTGTCGCAGTGTGTCATGATTATAGGCTTATATTGTTTTATTTAACATAAGTGACCACTGCTACTCCACCGCGTCCTGTGCCCCTTTGTTGTTTCTGCCTAATGTCAGACATCCATGTCTTTTTCCTCACCTGTATTCAAATTCATTTATATCATTTTAATATTCAATAAGGTATTTGTATATTTTATATCTCTTTTGCTATATACATGACAGTTGGTGTTTCATTTGTCCATTATTTGGCAGAAGTATATACTAGTTTTCTCCTAGGTCTATACATATTTTCCAACAAATATGCCAACTTTTTCTATCAGCTGCTGTTATTGCTCAAACTCAGCCTGGAGAGCTGTCCACAACTCTTCAGCTGTATGACTGTGATCTCCACGGCATTTAAAATTTAAACACTGCCTGATTGTGATGAGCCCTGGCTGCACAGTGCAGAGGTGGCGGTGATTCGCTTTACACTGTTGGAACTCATGTCTCATTAAGACAGAGGTTGAGAGTGCAGGTGGAGGCCCTAGAGGAGGTAGAGGAGGAGGCAGAAGTAGTGGAGGAAGTGTAAAATATAGAGATTTGTTCTGCAAGCCTTGAAGATTCCAAGTAGTGTGGAGCAGCGCCTGCCCCCACAGCCACCAGAGTCACCCAGTGGCCTGTTGTCAGCGAGATGTAACGCCCTTGGCCATGCTTACCTGTCCAAGTGTCTGTGGTAAAATACACCCTGGCAGACATAGATTTAGTCAAAGAATGAGTGATGTTGTCTGTAACAAGCTGAAGTAGCGCAGGCACAGCTTTCTTAGAAAAGTAATGGCGACTGGGCAACTGGAACTTGGAGACTGTGACGGCCATCAGGTTTCAGAAACTGTATCTACCAGGCAGAAAAGCAGCATTTCTGTGGCAACAGATTGGAGATAGTGGAGTCCAACCTCTTAGCTTTGTCATGCGTAGTAGGAAACAATCTTTTACGTGACCACATCTGCAGGACCGGGGCTGGCTACAGTACTGAGAGAGGGTGGAGTATGGGGAACCGGACAAACTGCTGGACCATGAGGGAGGTGCAAGCGGAGATGATACAGTGGATTGAGAAAGCTGTGGTGTGCTCATTCTCTGAGATGGTTCAAAACCAGCAGGTTTGTCCACTTCCATTACAGCTGACAATGAGCTCTCAGTCAGCCAGACTGGAGCGAGAAAAGAACCCAAGGTTCTGCAGTCAGAGATCAGAGTCACAATATTTGGCACGGTTACAGAGGAGGAGGAAGAAACAGTAGATGCAATTGATTGGGCGGCTGATGGTTGTTGACATCCGCTGGTCCATATTTTTGCACAGTGGTATTCCCACAGTAATATATGTTGATTGCGCATGTGAAGGTTCATACATGTGGCAGTCAAATTATTGCACCTTTTTCCTCTACTCAGTTTTTTTGCAAAGTTGACAGATTACAGGAGTTGGCTCAAGCTTTGTGATGTCAAAAAAGGCCCAGTCTAGGCAACCCCAAAGTTGTGGCTGGGGATGCATTGCTCGTTGTGGCTGCATTACTACGTGTGTTATGGTTCTCAATGGCAAGAGAACATAGCCCAGCAAACATAAGAACTAGCTCTTGGAAGGATGGAAACTAAACTGACCATGAACTAAACCTGCCGCACAACTAACAGTAGCCGGGTAGCGTAGCCTGCGTTTTATCCCTAGACGCCCAGCGCCGGCCGGAGGACTAACTAATCCTAGCAGAGGAAAATATAGTCCTGGCTCACCTCTAGAGAAATTTCCCCGAAAGGCAGACAGAGGCCCCCACAAATATTGGCGGTGATTTTAGATAAAATGACAAACGTAGTATGAAAATAGGTTTAGCAAAATTGAGGTCCGCTTACTAGATAGCAGGAAGACAGAAAGGGCACTTTCATGGTCAGCTGAAAACCCTATCAAAACACCATCCTGAAATTACTTTAAGACTCTAGTTTTAACTCATAACATCAGAGTGGCAATTTCAGATCACAAGAGCTTTCCAGACACAGAAACGAAACTACAGCTGTGAATTGGAACAAAATACAAAAACAAACAAGGACTAAAGTCCAACTTAGCTGGGAGTTGTCTAGCAGCAGGAACATGCACAGAAAGGCTTCTGATTACAATGTTGACCGGCATGGAAGTGACAGAGGAGCAAGGCTAAATAGCGACTCCCACATCCTGATGGAAACAGGTGAACAGAGAGGATGATGCACACCAGTTCAATTCCACCAGTGGCCACCGGGGGAGCCCAAAATCCAATTTCACAACAGTACCCCCCCCTCAAGGAGGGGGCACCGAACCCTCACCAGAACCACCAGGGCGATCAGGATGAGCCCTATGAAAGGCACGGACCAAATCGGAGGCATGAACATCAGAGGCAGTCACCCAAGAATTATCCTCCTGACCGTATCCCTTCCATTTGACCAGATACTGGAGTTTAAGTCTGGAAACACGGGAGTCCAAGATTTTTTCCACAACGTACTCCAACTCGCCCTCAACCAACACCGGAGCAGGAGGCTCAACGGAAGGCACAACCGGTACCTCATACCTGCGCAATAATAACCGATGAAAAACATTATGAATAGAAAAAGATGCAGGGAGGTCCAAACGGAAGGACACAGGGTTAAGAATCTCCAATATCTTGTACGGGCCGATGAACCGAGGCTTAAACTTGGGAGAAGAAACCCTCATAGGGACAAAACGAGAAGACAACCACACCAAGTCCCCAACACAAAGCCGAGGACCAACCCGACGCCGGCGGTTGGCAAAAAGCTGAGTCTTCTCCTGGGACAACTTCAAATTGTCCACTACCTGCCCCCAAATCTGATGCAACCTCTCCACCACAGCATCCACTCCAGGACAATCCGAAGATTCCACCTGACCAGAAGAAAATCGAGGATGAAACCCCGAATTACAGAAAAAGGGAGACACCAAGGTGGCAGAGCTGGTCCGATTATTGAGGGCAAACTCCGCTAAAGGCAAAAAAGCAACCCAATCATCCTGATCTGCAGACACAAAACACCTCAAATATGTCTCCAAGGTCTGATTCGTCCGCTCGGTCTGGCCATTAGTCTGAGGATGGAAAGCAGACGAGAAAGACAGATCTATGCCCATCCTAGCACAGAATGCTCGCCAAAATCTAGACAGGAATTGGGTACCTCTGTCAGAAACGATATTCTCCGGAATACCATGCAAACGGACCACATTTTGAAAAAACAGAGGAACCAACTCGGAAGAAGAAGGCAACTTAGGCAGGGGAACCAAATGGACCATCTTAGAGAAACGATCACACACCACCCAGATGACAGACATCTTCTGAGAAACAGGAAGATCCGAAATAAAATCCATCGAGATGTGCGTCCAGGGCCTCTTCGGGATAGGCAAGGGCAACAACAATCCACTAGCCCGAGAACAACAAGGCTTGGCCCGAGCACAAACGTCACAAGACTGCACAAAGCCTCGCACATCTCGAGACAGGGAAGGCCACCAGAAGGACCTTGCCACCAAATCTCTGGTACCAAAGATTCCAGGATGACCTGCCAACGCAGAAGAATGAACCTCAGAAATTACTTTACTGGTCCAATCATCAGGAACAAACAGTCTACCAGGTGGGCAACGATCAGGTCTATCCGCCTGAAACTCCTGCAAGGCCCGCCGCAGGTCTGGAGAAACGGCAGACAATATCACTCCATCCTTAAGGATACCTGTAGGTTCAGAATTACCAGGGGAGTCAGGCTCAAAACTCCTAGAAAGGGCATCCGCCTTAACATTCTTAGAACCCGGCAGGTAGGACACCACAAAATTAAACCGAGAGAAAAACAACGACCAGCGCGCCTGTCTAGGATTCAGGCGTCTGGCGGACTCAAGATAAATTAGATTTTTGTGGTCAGTCAATACTACCACCTGATGTCTAGCCCCCTCAAGCCAATGACGCCACTCCTCAAAAGCCCACTTCATGGCCAAAAGCTCCCGATTCCCAACATCATAATTCCGCTCGGCGGGCGAAAATTTACGCGAGAAAAAAGCACAAGGTCTCATCACGGAGCAATCGGAACTTCTCTGTGACAAAACCGCCCCAGCTCCGATTTCAGAAGCGTCGACCTCAACCTGAAAAGGAAGAGCAACATCAGGCTGACGCAACACAGGGGCGGAAGAAAAGCGGCGCTTAAGCTCCCGAAAGGCCTCCACAGCAGCAGGGGACCAATCAGCAACATCAGCACCCTTCTTAGTCAAATCAGTCAATGGTTTAACAACATCAGAAAAACCAGCAATAAATCGACGATAAAAGTTAGCAAAGCCCAAAAATTTCTGAAGACTCTTAAGAGAAGAGGGTTGCGTCCAATCACAAATAGCCTGAACCTTGACAGGATCCATCTCGATGGAAGAGGGGGAAAAAATATATCCCAAAAAGGAAATCTTTTGAACCCCAAAAACGCACTTAGAACCCTTCACACACAAGGAATTAGACCGCAAAACCTGAAAAACCCTCCTGACCTGCTGGACATGAGAGTCCCAGTCATCCGAAAAAATCAAAATATCATCCAGATACACAATCATAAATTTATCCAAATAATCACGGAAAATGTCATGCATAAAGGACTGAAAGACTGAAGGGGCATTTGAAAGACCAAAAGGCATCACCAAATACTCAAAGTGGCCCTCGGGCGTATTAAATGCGGTTTTCCACTCATCCCCCTGCTTAATTCGCACCAAATTATACGCCCCACGGAGATCTATCTTAGAGAACCACTTGGCCCCCTTTATGCGAGCAAACAAATCAGTCAGCAGTGGCAACGGATATTGATATTTAACCGTGATTTTATTCAAAAGCCGATAATCAATGCACGGCCTCAAAGAGCCATCTTTCTTAGCCACAAAGAAAAAACCGGCTCCTAAGGGAGATGACGAAGGACGAATATGTCCCTTTTCCAAGGACTCCTTTATATATTCTCGCATAGCAGCATGTTCAGGCACAGACAGATTAAATAAACGACCCTTAGGGTATTTACTACCCGGAATCAAATCTATGGCACAATCGCACTCCCGGTGCCGAGGTAATGAACCAAGCTTAGGTTCTTCAAAAACGTCACGATATTCAGTCAAGAATTCAGGAATCTCAGAGGGAATAGATGATGAAATGGAAACCACAGGTACGTCCCCATGCGTCCCCTTACATCCCCAGCTTAACACAGACATAGCTTTCCAGTCAAGGACTGGGTTATGAGATTGCAGCCATGGCAATCCAAGCACCAACACATCATGTAGGTTATACAGCACAAGAAAGCGAATAATCTCCTGGTGATCCGGATTAATCCGCATAGTTACTTGTGTCCAGTATTGTGGTTTATTGCTAGCCAATGGGCTGGAGTCAATCCCCTTCAGGGGTATAGGAGTTTCAAGAGGCTCCAAATCATACCCACAGCGTTTGGCAAAGGACCAATCCATAAGACTCAAAGCGGCGCCAGAGTCGACATTGGCATCCGCAGTAATAGATGATAAAGAACAAATCAGGGTCACAGATAGAATAAACTTAGACTGTAAAGTGCCAATTGAAACAGACTTATCAAGCTTCTTAGTACGCTTAGAGCATGCTGATATAACATGAGTTGAATCACCGCAATAGAAGCACAACCCATTTTTTCGTCTAAAATTCTGCCGTTCACTTCAGGACAGAATTCTATCACATTGCATATTCTCTGGCGTCTTCTCAGTAGACACCGCCAAATGGTGCACAGGTTTGCGCTCCCGCAGACGCCTATCGATCTGGATAGCCATTGTCATGGACTCATTCAGACCCGCAGGCACAGGGAACCCCACCATAACATCCTTAATGGCATCAGAGAGACCCTCTCTGAAATTCGCCGCCAGGGCGCACTCATTCCACTGAGTAAGCACAGCCCATTTACGGAATTTCTGGCAGTATATTTCAGCTTCGTCTTGCCCCTGAGATAGGGACATCAAGGCCTTTTCCGCCTGAAGTTCTAACTGAGGTTCCTCATAAAGCAGCCCCAAGGCCAGAAAAAACGCATCCACATTGAGCAACGCAGGATCCCCTGGAGCCAATGCAAAAGCCCAATCCTGAGGGTCGCCCCGGAGCAAGGAAATCACAATCCTGACCTGCTGAGCAGGATCTCCAGCAGAGCGAGATTTCAGGGACAAAAACAACTTGCAATTATTTTTGAAATTTTGAAAGCAAGATCTATTCCCCGAGAAAAATTCAGGCAAAGGAATTCTAGGTTCAGATATAGGAACATGAACAACAAAATCTTGTAAATTTTGAACTTTCGTGGTGAGATTATTCAAACCTGCAGCTAAACTCTGAATATCCATTTTAAACAGGTGAACACAGAGCCATTCCAGGATTAGAAGGAGAGAGAGAGAGAAAGGCTGCAATATAGGCAGACTTGCAAGAGATTCAATTACAAGCACACTCAGAACTGAAAAAAAAAAAAAAAAAAATCTTCAGCAGACTTCTCTTTACTCTCCTTTCTCTGTCAATTAATTTAACCCTTTGTGGCCGGTCAAACTGTTATGGTTCTCAATGGCAAGAGAACATAGCCCAGCAAACATAAGAACTAGCTCTTGGAAGGATGGAAACTAAACTGACCATGAACTAAACCTGCCGCACAACTAACAGTAGCCGGGTAGCGTAGCCTGCGTTTTATCCCTAGACGCCCAGCGCCGGCCGGAGGACTAACTAATCCTAGCAGAGGAAAATATAGTCCTGGCTCACCTCTAGAGAAATTTCCCCGAAAGGCAGACAGAGGCCCCCACAAATATTGGCGGTGATTTTAGATAAAATGACAAACGTAGTATGAAAATAGGTTTAGCAAAATTGAGGTCCGCTTACTAGATAGCAGGAAGACAGAAAGGGCACTTTCATGGTCAGCTGAAAACCCTATCAAAACACCATCCTGAAATTACTTTAAGACTCTAGTATTAACTCATAACATCAGAGTGGCAATTTCAGATCACAAGAGCTTTCCAGACACAGAAACGAAACTACAGCTGTGAACTGGAACAAAATACAAAAACAAACAAGGACTAAAGTCCAACTTAGCTGGGAGTTGTCTAGCAGCAGGAACATGCACAGAAAGGCTTCTGATTACAATGTTGACCGGCATGGAAGTGACAGAGGAGCAAGGCTAAATAGCGACTCCCACATCCTGATGGAAACAGGTGAACAGAGAGGATGATGCACACCAGTTCAATTCCACCAGTGGCCACCGGGGGAGCCCAAAATCCAATTTCACAACATACGTGTCTGTGACGTACAGCACACTGTAACCTCCTCATCTTCCTCCTCAGACGACCTACTCAGCTGTGTGCCTTTGTGTTCTCATCAACTCGGATGTAACACCTCATCATCATCATCCTCTGTGTTATCACATTCCTCATCCTTAGAGTTGCCCTATTCCTCTTCCTGCCCTGACAGCACAGTACAATTTGTGTGAGCCTCTGATATCTGAGCCTCATAAGGATCACCTCCCTCCTGGGTGTTAATGTCTGATGACAAGGGTCAAGATGCTGCTCGGACTCTACTTCGTCATGCCCCGGATCCAAGCTAAAAAAATTTGGGGCATCGTCATTACTACAAACAATTGGAAAGTGACGTCCCTCACTGTATGACGTTAGTAACTCAAGAAATATTTTTTTGGGGGTGTGGCTTAGGCACCATCAAGAGAGGAAGCTTCTTCCAGGAGCTCCTGATCTCCAGCCTGGAAATCAACATCCATCGGCCACACTGCTGCTGTAGATCATCTTGTCTTACCATCTAAGTCTCCATGAGAGTGTGCTGCATCTGGTTGACCACAGGAAAAGAGCTTTTACAGACTGTGAAGGGATTTCTGAAGCCTGAGCCTCGAGGCCTGGTGAGTGTAACAGGCCTGTGCTTCCCCTGTGGAGGAGGGCCTGTAATTTGCTCTCTGCACCTCTCGCTTCCCAAACATCTAACAGCAGAAACACCAGCACTTTTATCATCTTCCAGAGGTTTCCTTAATCCTTCTCTGCTCACAGCCAGATCTATTAGGAGATTCCCCCTGAGCAGAGCAGTGATTACAACCTGCACACACTTGCAATAGCCCTGTTCTCACAGTGGGGGGGCCAGGACAGATCCTCCTTTGCTGAGCAAACACGACTCCAGTGTGAGAGATAAGGGAGGCTGACAATATCCCTTCTAGTCAACAGAAGCTGATCATCTACCTCTGTCACTCTCCTCCATAGGAGAAGATAAACTACTTCTTTGGATTCCCACCCCTTTTCCAGCAGCAGCACCCAGGAGAACAATAAAGGCCCCGTCTCACATAGCGAGATCGCTAGCGAGATCGCTGCTGAGTCACTAGTTTTGTGACGCAACAGCGACCTCCATAGCGATCTCGCTATGTGTGACACGTACCAGCGATCAGGCCCCTGCTGCGAGATCGCTGGTCGTGTCAGAATGGCCTGGACCTTTTTTTGGTCGTTGAGGCCCCGCTGACATCGCTGAATCGGTGTGTGTGACACCGATCCAGCGATGTCTTCACTGGTAACCAGGGTAAACATCGGGTTACTAAGCGCAGGGCCGCGCTTAGTAACCCGATGTTTACCCTGGTTACCAAAAAAAACAAACAGTACATACTCGCCTTTCGGTGTCCCTTGCCGTCTGCTTCCTGCTCTCACTGACTCCCGGCCGTACAGTGAGAAGTGAGAGCACAGCAGTGACGTCACCGCTGCGCTCTGCTCTCACAGTACGGCGGCTCAGTCAGAGCAGGAAGCAGACGGCAAGGGACCTGGACACCGAAAGGCGAGTATGTAGTGTTTGTTTTTTTTGGTAACCAGGGTAAACATCGGGTTACTAAGCGCGGCCCTGCGCTTAGTAACCCGATGTTTACCCTGGTTACCCGGGTGCTGCAGGGGGACTTCGGCATCGTTGAAGACAGTTTCAACGATGCCGAAGTCGTTCCCCTGATCGTTGGTCGCTGGGGAGAGCTGTCTGTGTGACAGCTCCCCAGCGACCACACAGCGACTTACCAACGATCACGGCCAGGTTATATCGCTGGTCGTGATCGTTGGTAAATCGCTTAGTGAGACGGGGCCTTAAGACATATATTAGAGACAGTGTGCTTCCTGTATGTTTTTCCTCTGCTTCTACAGCATCATCACTGAGTTGTACCCTCAAGTACACTGTCCTGGGCTGGTCCCACACCTAACCTTGTCATGCTGGACCTAAAATGAGGTGACGAGCTTTGGCACCACCAGACATAACGCGGCTCATAACCGGCTTTCACTGACTCTCCTGACCGCTGAGGTGCTTACCGCTAGCACCGCAGCACGACTGGGCACATGATGACTAGTGTTGAGCATTCCGATACCGCAAGTATCGGGTATAGGCCGATATTTGCGGTATCGGAATTCAGATACCGAGTTCCGATATTTTTGCGATATCGGGAATCGGTATCGGGATCCATATTCACGTGTAAAATAAAGAATAAAAATAAAAAATAGGGATATACTCACCCTCTGACGCGCCCTGGTTGTAACCGCTGCAACCGGCAGCCTCCGTTCCTAAGAATGAGCGCGTGAAGGACCTTCGATGACGGCTTGTGATTGGTCGCGTGAGCGGTCACATGCCGCGTCCATGTAGAGAGCCTCAAGGTATGAGAACTGACCCATGCTTGAAAGAGACGGATTTATATACCATTTCGTCCCATAGACTTTCATGGGTTACTATTTTCTCCTACATAGTGTCCACATAAGGTAATCCAGTTCTATGTCCATAGCTTATACCATAAAAGTAGATTCCAGAATATTCCTAATGTTTCTATGCATTACCTCATGTTATGTTGCCTACTTATATTTTGTTTACCGGCTACAAGAAACGTTAGACGTCCGAATATAGCTGGGTTGACAAGCAACCTCTAGCTTTTGACATGCAGGGGACAGATGCTCAAATGACAAGACCTTCAAAATCTGTATCATACACTTTCCCTAGACCCTGGTTCATTATATGAATCCCTGTAATTATCAATATGTAAGTGATTATATATATTATTATTATAGGATTTTACATGCCCTCACTTTCCTCAAAGGATCTACTGGCGGACAGGGTACATAGAACACCCAAGCCCAAGCATCTAGATCCATCTCTTCCTAGAGACATCCTTGCACAGATTCATTTGTACACTACTAAAGAGACATTCCTGCAGTGGATAAGGAGCCCCCCTGACCTACCCCCTGAATTCCGGGATCTCCAGGTCTTCCCGGATTTGTCAGCTGCTACCCTGGCCAAAAGGAGAGAATACGCCCATGTCTGTAAAGCATTGAGGGACATCAACATACGTTACCGATGGGGGTTTAATACTGTGTGTTTGATTATCACTTAAGAAGGACACACGGTCACCTGCTCCTCGCCTAAACAGGCAGAGGAGAGGCTTACGGCCTGTAAAATACCCTTTGCTCCCAGTCCTGCGGATACAGGAAGGAAAATAGCCTCAGACTGGTCTATGGATTGACAGTGCCACACGGATGGTGTCTGGATTGCTGAGCCCTCCTACTGCACCCTTCAGTGGGCCTTTGGATTGTGAACCTCTCACTTCCACCCCTCCACGCAGATTCTGTTCTGCGGACTGTCTGGACTGTTCCGGACGTTCCTACGAGGATTTTTTTGCTTTTTTTGTCCTTTGTTTTTACTTCTTTTTATTTTTAATTTTTTGGTTCTTTTTACTCTGTCTGGCATACATTTAGAGTCTCCTTCCGATGCGACTACATACTTGCCCTTCCCCTTTCTTTCCTCCAGGTTTTTTCTCTCCAAATCCCCGGGCATTCTCTGTCTATATTGATTTTTGATTGTTATTATGGAACTGGCAGGTATTTGTATATAAGCTTTGGTACACCGCCAGTGGGGTCACTGGGTAATACCAGCAGTATAGAGTTTAGTATAATGGTACCCAGGGCCGGCCTTTGCCCTGTGCGACCTGTGCGGCCGCACAGGGCGCCAAGGCTTACTAGAAGGCATAGGGCGCCGATTTGAGCCTTTGATTTAATTAGCAGTTAATCATCGGCTGGCCCGAGGGCGCTCACACCTATTGTGGCGCCCGCCGCCGCTGTCCCACTCCCAGCGGGCGCTCGGCTTTGTGCATGTGACGTTATGTCACACGCACAAGCCTTTCTCCCCGCCGGGCAGGGACAGCACGTAGGGAACTTTAGTTCCGCCTACTGCTGTCCCCAGCGGGGAGAGATTGGCTGTGTGCACAGCGTGTGACATGACGTCACACGTCCCTGGGCGCCGCCGCTCTGTTCCCGGAAAGGAAGAAGAGAACAGAGCAGAGGAGGACCGAAGAGCTGAGCTGCGCCTGTGTTCCGTATGGCTGCCCGCCTGCTTTCTGTGCACAGGACCTGTGATGAGGTCACAGGAGGGGAGGAGTCAGGGGTCACATGATCGTGACCTCCGAAGTTGTGCTGGTTGGCAACTTGCCGCTGCAGGATGAGGTAAGTAATGGCTGTGTGTGGGGTCAGGAGGTGTACAGTGTGGATGTAGCAGAGCTGTGTATGTGCGAGGTGTGGGGAGCGGAGCCGTGTGTGTGCGAGGTGTGGGGAGCGGAGCCGTGTGTGCGAGGTGTGCAGAGCGGAGCCGTGTGTGTGCGAGGTGTACGGAGCGGAGCCGTGTGTGCGAGGTGTACGGAGCGGAGCCGTGTGTGCGAGGTGTGCGGAGCGGAGCCGTGTGTGTGCGAGGTGTACGGAGCGGAGCCGTGTGTGCGAGGTGTACGGAGCGGAGCCGTGTGTGCGAGGTGTGCGGAGCGGAGCCGTGTGTGTGCGAGGTGTACGGAGCGGAGCCGTGTGTGCGAGGTGTACGGAGCGGAGCCGTGTGTGTGCGAGGTGTACGGAGCGGAGCCGTGTGTGCGAGGTGTGCGGAGCGGAGCCGTGTGTGTGCGAGGTGTACGGAGCGGAGCCGTGTGTGTGCGAGGTGTGCGGAGCAGTGTGTGTGCGAGGTGTGCGGAGCGGAGCAGTGTGTGTGCGAGGTGTGCGGAGCGGAGCAGTGTGTGTGCGAGGTGTGCGGAGCGGAGCAGTGTGTGTGCGAGGTGAGCGGAGCCGTGTGTGCGAGGTGTACGGAGCGGAGGTGTACGGAGCGGAGCCGTGTGTATGAGGTGTACGGAGCGGAGCTGAATGTGTACGAGGTGTATGGAGCGGAGCGCGTGTGTACGGAGCGCAGCCGCGTGTGTAGGAGTAGCTATGTGTGGCCATTATATGGTACGAAGTATCATGTGCGGCCAATATACGGTACGGAGCATCATGTGCAGCCAGTATACAGTATGGAGCCTCATGTGCAGTCATTATACAGTATGGAGCATCATGTGCGGTCATTATACAGTATGGAGCATCATGTGGGGTCATTATACAGTATAGAGCATCATGTGGGGTCATTATACAGTATGGAGCATCATGTGCGGTCATTATACAGTATGGAGCATCATGTGCGGTCATTATACAGTATGGAGCGTCATGTGTGGCCATTGTACACTATGGAGCGTCGTGTGTGGCCATTGTACACTATGGAGCGTCGTGTGTGGCCATTGTACACTATAGAGCGTCGTGTGTGGCCATTGTACACTATGGAGCATCGTGTGTGGTCATTATACAGTATGGAGCGTCGTGTGTGGCCATTGTACACTATGAAGCGTCGTGTGTGGCCATTGTACAGTATGGAGCGTCGTGTGTGGCCATTGTACACTATGGAGCGTCATGTGTGGCCATTGTACAGCATGGAGCGTCGTGTGTGGCCATTGTACACTATGGAGCGTCGTGTGTGGCCATTGTACAGTATAGAGCGTCGTGTGTGGCCATTGTACAGTATGGAGCGTCGTGTGTGGCCATTGTACAGTATGGAGCGTCGTGTGTGGCCATTGTATAGTATGGAGCGTCGTGTGTGGCCATTGTACAGTATGGAGCGTCGTGTGTGGCCATTGTACAGTATAGAGCGTCGTGTGTGGCCATTGTATAGTATGGAGCGTCGTGTGTGGCCATTGTACAGTATGGAGCGTCGTGTGTGGCCATTGTACACTATGGAGCGTCATGTGTGGCCATTGTACAGCATGGAGCGTCGTGTGTGGCCATTGTACAGTATAGAGCGTCGTGTGTGGCCATTGTACAGTATGGAGCGTCGTGTGTGGCCATTGTACACTATGGAGCGTCATGTGTGGCCATTGTACAGTATGGAGCGTCGTGTGTGGCCATTGTACAATATGGAGCGTCGTGTGTGGCCATTGTACAATATGGAGCGTCGTGTGTGGCCATTATACAGTATGGAGCGTCGTGTGTGGCCATTATACAGTATGGAGCATCGTGTGTGGTCATTATATAGTATGGAGCGTCGTGTGTGGCCATTGTACAGTATGGAGCGTCGTGTGTGGCCATTGTACACTATGGAGCGTCGTGTGTGGCCATTGTACAGTATGGAGCGTCGTGTGTGGCCATTGTACAGTATGGAGCGTCGTGTGTGGCCATTGTACAATATGGAGCGTCGTGTGTGGCCATTGTATAGTATGGAGCGTCGTGTGTGGCCATTGTACAGTATGGAGCGTCGTGTGTGGCCATTGTACAATATGGAGCGTCGTGTGTGGCCATTGTACACTATGGAGCGTCGTGTGTGGCCATATTTTTTTTGTTCATAATTATTGTTTACGAAACATTGTGATCAGAAGTGCTAAATGGGGTTGGGGCGTGGCTAGTTGTGAAATGGGTGTGGTCAGAGGTGTGGCCTAAAATTTGCAGCGGCGCGCTATGCGCGCCGCTGACTTTGTCCCTCTTTCCCTTCCTCAAAAGTTGGGAGGTATGAATTTACAAAGCTGCCAATTGTCCGGGGGGGGGGGGGAGGGGGGGGGTTTTTGGGGGGAATGGGGGGATTCATTTGTGGAATTTACAAAGTCTTACATGTTTCTAGTTACTTATCACCTGCTCACCTCTGCCACCCTAGGTTTAAATGAGTAGATAGATGGTGATAGATAGTAGCCTGTGGACTGCACTAATAAGACCTTTGGTCCACACCTAACCTTTCCAGGGAGGAATAGCATTTGTCAGGCAAGATGAGCCCTAAGAAAGCGTCTGGTGCACAGAACAGGAAGCGAAAGGCCTTAGCAGAGCAGGCAATTCAAAAGCAAGCAGGGGCTTTAAAAAGACTGTTTGTAAAATCTTCTGAACATGGTGGTGGCACCAATGTACCGAGCACTGCTGAGGAATCGACTTCAGATGTTCCGCAGCAAGAATGTGAAATAAGGAGTGGTATGGACACAATTCCATTGGAGCCAGGAGAACCGTCAACGTCATTGCAAATTGCACACGGCACCTGACCTGCTGCCACCCATCCGGAACGCCTCTCCATTCTGGCCGTCATCTCTGCGCTCCGATTGGCTGTGAGCGTCAGGCAGACAGCCAATTAGAGTGCAGGGGTGACTGCCAGCGAGGAGAGGCGTTGCAGACGGACGGCAGCAGGTGGGGTGCGATGCGGACCGGAAGTAAGTGAGCGGCAGGTATGCCGTTCGGGGGTTTGCGAGGACACCCAGATGGTGGGGAAACCCTTAATGGGATGCCCCTGACTCGATAGGGCTGTAGACCGAGAGTCATTTTTTAAACTTTTGGACCGCTTTAAAGCACTTTATAACTCCCGTTATTGCAGTATTAGTGTATTTGGATATTCTTGAAGTGTTTTGCAGGGAAACACAAGTTTTCTAAGTAAACGTGTTGTCAATACTAAAGCGTTATTGTTTTCTTTCAAAGTTTGGGGGGGGGGGGCGCCGTCTTGCAGTCTCGCACAGGGCGCCTTTTGGGCTAAGTCCGGCCCTGATGGTACCATGAGTTTACAAATTCTTTCTTTGAATGTCAGGGGTTTAAACTCCCCTGAGAAGAGATCTATGATGTTGAGGGAGGTGAAGCGGTCGAGGGCAGATATTATCTGCTTGCAGGAGACCCATTTGTTGGCCGAGGATAATTTTAGGCTCCGTAATCCCCTCTTCCCACACATTCTATTTGCTAGTGGCCCAACCAAAAAGGCTGGTGCATCATGGTGAAAAATACATACGCTTTTAAATTGATAGCGCAAAATAATGACCCCACGGGTAGGTGCTTAACTATCACGTGCCTATTGAATGGTGACGAGTTACACACGTTGACAAATCTTTATGCTCCCAATAAGGGTCAACATAAATTCCTGAGAACATCCCTTCATGAAGTCTCTGCGAATGTGAAGGGCAGCAATATACAGGTCCTTCTCAAAAAATTAGCATATAGTGTTAAATTTCATTATTTACCATAATGTAATGATTACAATTAAACTTTCATATATTATAGATTCATTATCCACCAACTGAAATTTGTCAGGTCTTTTATTGTTTTAATACTGATGATTTTGGCATACAACTCCTGATAACCCAAAAAAACTGTCTCAATAAATTAGCATATTTCACCCGACCAATCAAATAAAAGTGTTTTTTAATACCAAACAAAAAAACCATCAAATAATAATGTTCAGTTATGCACTCAATACTTGGTCGGGAATCCTTTGGCAGAAATGACTGCTTCAATGCGGCGTGGCATGGAGGCAATCAGCCTGTGACACTGCTGAGATGTTATGGAGGCCCAGGATGCTTCAATAGCGGCCTTAAGCCCTTAAGCTCATCCAGAGTGTTGGGTCTTGCGTCTCTCAACTTTCTCTTCACAATATCCCACAGATTCTCTATGGGGTTCAGGTCAGGAGAGTTGTCAGGCCAATTGAGCACAGTAATACCATGGTCAGTAAACCATTTACCAGTGGTTTTGGCACTGTGAGCAGGTGCCAGGTCGTGCTGAAAAATGAAATCTTCATCTCCATAAAGCATTTCAGCCGATGGAAGCATGAAGTGCTCCAAAATCTCCTGATAGCTAGCTGCATTGACCCTGCCCTTGATGAAACACAGTGGACCAACACCAGCAGCTGACATGGCACCCCACACCATCACTGACTGTGGGTACTTGACACTGGACTTCAGGCATTTTGGCATTTCCTTCTCCCCAGTCTTCCTCCAGACTCTGGCACCTTGATTTCCGAATGACATGCAAAATTTGCTTTCATCAGAAAAAAGTACTTGGGACCACTTAGCAACAGTCCAGTGCTGCTTCTCTGTAGCCCATTTCCTGCACACGCCTGTGCACGGTGGCTCTGGATGTTTCCACACCAGACTCAGTCCACTGCTTCCTCAGGTTCCCCAAGGTCTGGAATCGGTCCTTCTCCACAATCTTCCTCAGGGTCCGGTCACCTCTTCTCGTTGTACAGCGTTTTCTGCCACATTTTTGCCTTCCAACAGACTTACCATTGAGGTGCCTTGATACAGCACTCTGGGAACAGCCTATTTGTTGAGAAATTTCTTTCTGGGTCTTACCCTCTTGCTTGAGGGTGTCAATGATGGCCTTCTTGACATCTGTCAGGTCGCTAGTCTTACCCATGATGGGGGTTTTGAGTAATGAACCAGTGTTGTGGATTCTGTTTGCGGGCTCCCTCTGGTGGTTATTGCTGGTACTGGGTGACTTTGGTGGGTTGCGGCCTTTGGTTTCCATCTGTCCATCAGAGGCTGGGTGTTTCCTATTTTACCTGGCCTCTCTGTCATTTCCCTTGCCGGCTATCAATGTGTTCAGATGTGCTCTGTTTGGTTCCTGCCTACCTGCTCCCAGATCTTTCAGGATAAGCTAAGTGCTGATTTTCAGTTGTTTGGTTTTTTGTCCAGCTTGCTTAGAATGTCTCTTTGTTAGCTGGTTGCTCTAGTGGACTGAGGTTCTCCCCATGTGCCATGAGTTGGCACATGGGTTCTTGTAATCTCAGGATGGTTTTTTTGATTAGGGTTTTTTGCTGACCGCTCAGTCCCCTTTTGTGTCATTCTGCTTTCTAGTTTTCAGCGGGCCTCTATTTGCTAAAGCTATATACATCATCTCTATGTATGTGCCTTCCTCTCATTTCACCGTCAATACATGTGGGGGGCAACTATATCTTTGGGGTTAATTCCTCTGGAGGCAAGTGAGGTCTTTGTTTTCTCTGCAGTACTAGTTAGCTCTTAGGCTGGTGCGTGGCGTCTAGAACCAACGTAGGCACGCTCCCTGGCTATCTCTAGTTGCGTTTGTCAGGCGTAGGGCAGCGGTCAGCCCAGGTTCCATCACCCTAGAGCTCGTCCGATATTTATTATACTTTGCTTATCCTGTGCTATCCCTAGCCATTGGGGATTCATGACAGTATAGCCGGCCCACAAAGTGTTAATTGTTTGGGCTGAAGCAGGAGGAAAAGAAGTGTTCAAGGAAATTTTTTTTTTTTTTTTTCCTTCAGAGTTTTGCTGCCTAGCCCTTAATTGCTGTCTAGCTGCTTCTTACCTCCTCTTAACCCTTGAATGGCTCTGATCTTAGCTGTTTATCATGGATGTCCAGAGTTTGGCTTCCAGCCTGAGTAATCTCGCGGCAAAGGTTCAAAATATACAGGATTTCGTTGTTCACACTCCCATGTCTGAACCCAGAATTCCTATTCCAGAGTTTTTTTCAGGAGATAGATCTACCTTCCTGAATTTCAGGAACAATTGTAAATTGTTTCTCTCTTTGAAATCTCACTCCTCTGGAGACCCTGCTCAACAGGTCAAGATTGTTATATCGTTCCTACGGGGCGACCCTCAGAATTGGGCATTTGCATTGGCACCAGGGGATCCTGCATTGCTCAGTGTGGATGCGTTTTTTCTGGCATTGGGATTGCTCTATGAGGAACCTAACCTAGAGATTCAGGCTGAAAAGGCTTTATTGGCCCTCTCTCAGGGGCATGATGAAGCGGAAATATATTGTCAGAAATTTCGGAAATGGTCGGTGCTTACTCAGTGGAATGAGTGCGCCCTGGCTGCAAACTTCAGAAATGGTCTTTCTGAGGCCATTAAGGATATTATGGTGGGGTTCCCTGCGCCTACAGGTCTGAATGAGTCTATGGCTATGGCCATTCAGATTGATCGGCGTTTACGGGAGCGCAAACCCGTGCACCAGTTGGCGGTGTCTTCTGAACAGGCACCTGAGACTATGCAATGTGATAGAATTCAGTCCAGAAGTGAACGGCAAAATTATAGGCGGAAAAATGGTTTGTGTTTTTATTGTGGTGATTCAGCTCATGTTATATCAGCATGCTCTAAACGCACAAAAAGGGTTGATAAATCTTTTGCCATTGATACTCTGCAGTCTAAGTTCATTTTGTCTGTGACTCTGATTTTTTCACTGTCTTCCATTTCCGTCGATGCCTATGTGGATTCAGGCGCTGCCCTGAGTCTTATGGATTGGTCATTTGCTAAACGCTGCGGTTTTAGTCTAGAGCCTCTGGAAGTTCCTATTCCTCTGAAAGGAATTGATTCTACACCATTGGCTATGAATAAACCGCAGTATTGGACACAAGTGACCATGCGCATGACTCCCGTTCATCAGGAGGTGATTCGCTTCCTTGTACTGTATAATTTACATGATGTACTAGTGCTTGGTCTGCCATGGTTACAAACTCATAATCCTGTCCTGGACTGGAAAACAATGTCTGTGCTAAGCTGGGGATGTCACGGGGTTCATGATGATGCACCTCCGATTTCTATAGCTTCATCTACTCCTTCGGAGATCCCTGCGTTTTTGTCGGATTATAGGGATGTTTTTGAGGAGCCTAAGCTCAATTCGCTCCCTCCCCATAGAGAGTGTGACTGTGCTATAGAATTGATTCCTGGCAGTAAGTTCCCTAAGGGTCGTTTATTTAATCTGTCACTGCCAGAGCATACTGCTATGCGGAATTATATTAAGGAGTCCTTGGAAAAGGGACATATTCGTCCATCTTCGTCCCCTCTGGGAGCAGGTTTTTTTTTCGTGGCAAAAAAAGATGGTTCCCTGAGGCCTTGTATAGATTATCGCCTTCTGAATAAGATTACAGTCAAATACCAGTATCCATTGCCATTATTTACTGATTTGTTTGCTCGCATTAAGGGGGCTAGGTGGTTCACTAAAATAGATCTTCGTGGTGCGTATAATCTGGTGCGGATAAAACAGGGTGATGAGTGGAAAACCGCATTTAATACGCCTGAGGGCCATTTTGAGTATTTGGTAATGCCTTTTGGACTCTCCAATGCTCCGTCAGTCTTTCAGTCCTTTATGCACAATATTTTCCGTGAATATCTGGATAAGTTTATGATTGTGTATTTGGATGATATTTTGGTGTTTTCTGATGACTGGGAGTCTCATGTTCTACAGGTCAGGAAGGTGTTTCAGGTTTTGCGGGCCAATTCTCTGTTTGTGAAGGGCTCAAAGTGTCTCTTCGGAGTCCAGAAGATTTCTTTTTTGGGGTACATTTTTTCTCCTTCTACTATTGAGATGGATCCCGTTAAGGTTCAGGCTATTTGTGACTGGACACAACCTACATCTGTTAAGAGCCTTCAGAAGTTCTTGGGGTTTGCTAATTTTTATCGTCGGTTCATTGCTAATTTTTCCAGTATTGTTAAACCTTTGACTGATTTGACTAAAAAGGGTGCTGATGTTGCTGATTGGTCTCCTGCGGCCATGGAGGCCTTTCGGGAACTTAAGCGCCGGTTTTCTTCTGCTCCTGTGTTGTGTCAACCAGATGTTTCACTTCCTTTCCAGGTGGAGGTTGATGCTTCCGAGATTGGAGCGGGGGCGGTTTTGTCACAGAGAAGTTCTAATGGCTCGGTGATGAAGCCATGTGCTTTCTTCTCTAGAAAATTCTCGCCCGCCGAGCGCAATTATGATGTGGGTAATCGGGAGCTTTTGGCCATGAAGTGGGCATTTGAGGAGTGGCGTCATTGGCTTGAGGGTGCTAAACATCGCGTGGTGGTCTTGACTGATCACAAGAATCTCATTTACCTTGAGTCTGCCAGGCGTTTGAATCCTAGACAGGCTCGTTGGTCGTTATTTTTTTCTCGTTTCAATTTCGTGGTTTCATACCTGCCAGGTTCAAAGAATGTGAAGGCAGATGCTCTTTCCAGGAGTTTTGTGCCTGACTCTCCTGGAGACACTGGGCCTGCTGGTATCCTTAGGGATGGAGTAATATTGTCCGCCGTATCCCCAGACTTGCGACGCGCATTGCAGGAGTTTCAGGTGGATAAACCGGATCGATGTCCACCAGAAAGACTGTTTGTTCCGGATGATTGGACCAGTAGAGTCATCTCCGAGGTCCATTCTTCTGTGTTGGCTGGTCATCCTGGAATATTTGGTACAAGAGACTTGGTGGCCAGGTCTTTTTGGTGGCCTTCCTTGTCTAGGGATGTGCGTACCTTTGTGCAGTCTTGTGAAGTGTGTGCTCGAGCTAAGCCTTGCTGTTCACGGGCTAGTGGGTTGTTGTTATCCTTGCCCATCCCGAAGAGGCCTTGGACGCACATTTCCATGGATTTTATTTCTGATCTCCCGGTTTCACAGAAAATGTCCGTTATCTGGGTTGTGCGTGACCGCTTTTCTAAGATGGTTCATTTGGTGCCCTTGCCTAAGTTGCCCTCCTCCTCTGAGTTGGTTCCTTTGTTTTTTCAGAACGTGGTTCGCTTGCATGGGATTCCGGAGAATATCGTTTCTGACAGAGGATCCCAGTTTGTGTCTAGATTTTGGCGGACGTTTTGTGCCAAGATGGGCATTGATTTGTCTTTCTCGTCTGCATTCCATCCTCAGACGAATGGCCAGACGGAGCGAACTAATCAGACCTTGGAAACTTATTTGAGGTGTTTTGTTTCTGCTGATCAGGATGACTGGGTTGCTTTTTTGCCACTGGCCGAATTTGCTCTTAATAATCGGGCTAGTTCGGCCACGTTGGTCTCTCCTTTTTTTTGTAATTCGGGGTTTCATCCTCATTTTTCCTCTGGTCAGGTGGAGTCTTCGGATTGTCCTGGAGTGGACGTGGTGGTGGACAGGCTACATCACATTTGGAATCAGGTGGTGGACAATTTGAAGTTATCTCAGGAGAAGACTCAGCAGTTTGCTAATCGCCGTCGCCGCGTGGGTCCCCGACTTCTTGTTGGGGACTTGGTGAGGTTGTCTTCTCGTTTTGTCCCTATGAAGGTCTCTTCTCCTAAGTTCAAGCCTCGGTTCATCGGTCCTTATAGGATCTCGGAGATTCTTAATCCTGTATCTTTCCGTTTGGATCTCCCAGCATCGTTCGCTATTCATAATGTGTTCCATCGGTCGTTGTTGCGGAGGTATGAGGTGCCTGTTGTTCCTTCGGTCGAGCCTCCTGCTCCGGTGCTGGTGGAGGGAGAATTGGAGTATGTTGTTGAAAAGATCTTGGATTCTCGTGTTTCCAGACGCAAACTCCAGTATTTGGTTAAGTGGAAGGGTTATGGTCAGGAGGACAATTCCTGGGTGGTCGCCTCCGATGTTCATGCGACTGATTTGGTCCGCGCCTTCCATAGAGCTCACCCTGATCGCCCTGGGGGTTCTCGTGAGGGTTCGGTGACCCCTCCTCAAGGGGGGGGTACTGTTGTGGATTCTGTTTGCGGGCTCCCTCTGGTGGTTATTGCTGGTACTGGGTGACTTTGGTGGGTTGCGGCCTTTGGTTTCCATCTGTCCATCAGAGGCTGGGTGTTTCCTATTTTACCTGGCCTCTCTGTCATTTCCCTTGCCGGCTATCAATGTGTTCAGATGTGCTCTGTTTGGTTCCTGCCTACCTGCTCCCAGATCTTTCAGGATAAGCTAAGTGCTGATTTTCAGTTGTTTGGTTTTTTGTCCAGCTTGCTTAGAATGTCTCTTTGTTAGCTGGTTGCTCTAGTGGACTGAGGTTCTCCCCATGTGCCATGAGTTGGCACATGGGTTCTTGTAATCTCAGGATGGTTTTTTTGATTAGGGTTTTTTGCTGACCGCTCAGTCCCCTTTTGTGTCATTCTGCTTTCTAGTTTTCAGCGGGCCTCTATTTGCTAAAGCTATATACATCATCTCTATGTATGTGCCTTCCTCTCATTTCACCGTCAATACATGTGGGGGGCAACTATATCTTTGGGGTTAATTCCTCTGGAGGCAAGTGAGGTCTTTGTTTTCTCTGCAGTACTAGTTAGCTCTTAGGCTGGTGCGTGGCGTCTAGAACCAACGTAGGCACGCTCCCTGGCTATCTCTAGTTGCGTTTGTCAGGCATAGGGCAGCGGTCAGCCCAGGTTCCATCACCCTAGAGCTCGTCCGATATTTATTATACTTTGCTTATCCTGTGCTATCCCTAGCCATTGGGGATTCATGACAACCAGGCAGGGAGTTTTTAAAAGCCTCAGGTATCTTTTGCATGTGTTTAGAGTTAATTAGTTGATTCAGAAGATTAGGGTAGTAGGTCGTTTAGAGAACCTTTTCTTGATATGCTAATTTATTGAGACAGGTTTTTTGGGTTATCAGGAGTTGTATGCCAAAATCATCAGTATTAAAACAATAAAAGACCTGACAAATTTCAGTTGGTGGATAATGAATCTATAATATATGAAAGTTTAATTGTAATCATTACATTATGGTAAATAATGAAATTTAACACTATATGCTAATTTTTTGAGAAGGACCTGTAATATGTGGTGACTTTAATCTCCCCATGCATGTGGACCTTGATTGCTCTTCTGGTAGCAGACGACCTAGAGGGGACTTGACTCTCCTCACAGGCGAATTCCACCTGCATGATTATTGGAGATATTCGCATGCATCTGAGAGAGATTATACCTTTTACTCTTCCAGGCATTCTACATACTCCCGTATTGATTATTTTCTAACAGATAGTGCAACCTTGTCCAGATGTAGATCTGCAACTATAGGCTTAATAACGTGGTCTGATCACGCTCCCATCACTCTAACTCTTACTTTAGCACACCAAGCTAACCCAGCCTTTAGGTAGCGATTTACCGATGCATTGCTGCTGAATGGGGAGGTGTTAGATAGAATCTCTTCGGAGTTGGAACATTACTTTCAGATAAATGATAATGGAGAGGTTTCTGATGAGTCCTTATGGTTGGCGCATAAAGTAGTGATTAGTAGTGTTGAGCGATACCTTCCGATATCGGAAAGTATCGGTATCGGATTGGATCGGCCGATATTCAAAAAATATCGGATATCGCCGATACCGATACCCGATACCAATGCAAGTCAATGGGACCAAAATATCGGAATTAAAATAAACCCTTTCTTTCCTTGTAGGTTCATTCTACATGAAGGAAAACAAGTAAGAATAATGTAGGATGTATTGGGGGAGGTGGCGGAGACATTAAAGGCATAGAGGTTTAGCCCAATCAAACAGAATAGCAGGAATTTTAATTTTTTTTTTTAAGACGTTCGGAGTTACAAAGATATTGACAATGTTAAGTTTTTTTTTATTTTGTCAGATATTGATGTGTCACTACTTCCATGCCCTTCACCTTCTTTTTTACTTTCTTCATCATCCTCAGCAGCAGCATCTTTGACATCAACTTCTTCACCTTATTCATCTTCTTCTTCATCTTCTACCTCATATTTTTCTTGTTACATTCTTCATCTTCTTGTTATTAAACTGTTATTCTTCTTCATATTCTACTTCTTCATCATATTCTTATTTGTGACAGGCATTCCTGTCGTTGTTATGTATAACAGTTTGAAGATTACACCTTCCGTTCTGCCTGTCACAAAAGAGTTACAACAGGATTTGTCCACGTTCAGTTAGGCCTGCAACAGCAGGCTTTTTCCAGGGGCACCACGAGGAGGAACGGACTCACCCCCATACACTGCTTAGTCTTCTTCTGCTTATAATTTAGATAATATCTTTTGCTCTGATGTTTAGTCTTATGCTTAATGTTCTTCTGCTCATTGTTCTGCAGCCTCTTGTTCTTCTGCTTCTCTGTCTTCCAGGTCGTCGTCTACAGGGTCGTCGTCTCTGGGGTCGTCGTCATCATCGGGGTGGTCTTCAGGGTCGTCGTCTCCAGGGTTGTTGTCTCAGGAATTGTCGTCTCTGGTGTCGTCGTCATCTTAGGGGTGGTCTTCAGGGTCGTCGTCTTTAGGGTCTTGAACTTGGAAATGTAGCAGAAGGTACAAGAAGGCTGAGAAAATGCTGAGAACCAGCTGATGGAACTGGAACCCGGATGGCTACCCAAAGATCCAAGAGCCAATGGAACTACCGAGGACCAGCTGACGTTACTGGAACCTGGTTACTAAGCAGGAGGTACCCGTGCCAGAAAGCACTACCAAGGACCACCTGATGTTGGTGGAACTCGGATACCCAGAAGGAGGCACCTAAGCCAAAGGCTCTACCCGGAACCAGCTGATGGTACTGGAACCAGGATGGAAAGCAGAAGGTACAAGAGCAAAAGACACTGCCGAGAACCAGCTGACGGTACTGGAACTCGGATGGGTAGCCGAAGGTCCAAGAGCCAATGGAACTACCGAGGACCAGCTCATGTTACTGGAACCCGGTTACTAAGCAGGAGGTACCCGTGCCTGAAAGCACTACCAAGGACCACCTGACGTTGGTGGAACTCGGATACCCAGAAGGAGGCACCTAAGCCAAAGGCTCTACCCGGAACCAGCTGACGGTACTGGAACCAGGATGGGGACCTATTCAAAATTGTCTTCCTAGAGCCCCAACTAGCGGTGTTGGAGCAAAGGGTCAGCAGGGGGAGCAGAGTGTAGGCCGAAGCCTGCACTGGAGGCAGCTTAGTGTCTGTTGTGTCTGCGTGGCATTTGCAGGACACTTTGCCGGCTACACAGCAGGGGTACAGCTGGCGTTACTGAACCCCACTGACACATTGCCGGGTGTTTTTCTCTGTGCAGCTAGCACTTCCGGGCACCAACTGGTGGTGTTAGAGCCCAGGGAATCAAGGAGGAGCAGAGGAGCAGAGTATAGGCCGAAGCCTGCACTGGAGGCAGCTTTGTGTCTGCGTGGCGTTTGCAGGACACGTTGTTGCCAGCTACACAGCAGGGGAACAGCTGGCGTTACTGAACCCCACTGACACATTGGCGAGTGTTTTTCTCTGTGCAGCCAGCACTACCGGGCACCAACTGGTGGTGTTAGAGCCCAGGGACAGCAGGGGAAGCAGAGTGTAGGCCGAAGCCTAATTGGAGCAAATTGAAAAGGAACCTTTAAACCCCCCTCAGGTGTTACAAACTAGAATAGCAACCTTGTGCAGCAGTAATGCTGCACTAGTAATAGATTGTTCTTTTAATTTTGTTCCTTGCAAACGCTGAATGAAACACGTGTACAATTTAGCCCCTTATACCGTCAAACTCTCTTGGAGGCGGGACTTTCCTTCTTAATGAGATGCAGCACAGCTGTCAAAAATACCACCTTGGTGCTGGGCGCAGCCTCCTGAGCGTCGCTTTTTTCTGTCCCGGAGTCTGCTCTGCTGTGTTATCCCTTGGCCATGCGCTGTTATCGCTGCCCGTTTTCTGACATCATTTGATGTCAGCCGGTGCGGTTGCGCTGCCCATGAATCCAAGCCCCGCAGTGTCTTTTCATTTATTCACACTGCGGGCCTGGGATTCATGGTCTTGAACAGTAAATATGTTCACCTCTCACTCATGTCCTTACACCTGCTTCAGACTGTGCGGCGTCAGCTGATCCCTTATCGCATGCCACGTCCGTGAAGCCGCACAGTCTGAAGAAGGTGGAAGGAGATGAGTGAGAGGCGAAGATATGCACTGCTCATGCCCATCAATCACACCCTCGCAGTCAAAATAAGTAAGACACTGAGGGGCGTTGTGCCGGGTAGGGCGGCCGCACAGGCGCAGCCAGCCTGCCAACCAATGATGTTAGAAGACGGGCAGCGCTACCTGCGCATGGCCAAGGTTGAACATAGCAGCGCAAGGTCCATGGCAGCTTAAAACAACGCTGATGAGGCGGCGCATGGCGCCAAGGGGGTTGCTGCGTGTCATTACAAAGGAAAGTCACACCTCAGGGACGGTTTAATGGTATCAGGGGACACATTTTTTACGTGTTGAGTTTGACGTGTGCAAGGAGAATAACTTAATGAGCCACCTTGTTCAAATGCAGCATTACTGCTGTACAAGGTGGCTGTTATACATACAAACGCCTGGGGGGGCAGGTTCCCTTTAATTTCAGTTGTGGTGTCTGCGTTGCGTTTGCAGGACACGTTGTTGCCGGCTACACAGCAGGGGAACAGCTAGAGCTGGCGTTACTGAACCCCACTGACACAGTGGCTAGTGTTTTTCTCTGTGCAGCCAGCATTTCCAAGCACCAACTGGCGGTGTTAGAGCCCAGGGTCAGCAGGAGGAGCAGAGTGTAGGCCGAAGCCTGCACTGTAGGCAGTTTTAGGTGTGTTGTGTTTGCGTGGCATTTGCAGGACCCGTTGTTGCCGGCTACACAGCAGGGGAACAGCTGGCGTTACTGAACCCCACTGACACAGTGGCTAGTGTTTTTCTCTGTGCAGCCAGCACTTCCGAGCACCAACTGGCAGTGTTAGAGCCCAGGGTCAGCAGGAGGAGCAGAGTGTAGGCCGAAGCATGCACTGGAAGCAGCTTTGTGTCTGCGTGGCATTTGCAGGACACGTTGCCAGCTACACAGCAGGGGATCAGCTGGCGTTACTGAACCCCACTGACACATTGGCGGGTGTTTTTCTCTGTGCAGCTAGCACTTCCGAGCACCAACTGGCGGTGTTAGAGCCCAGGGAATCAAGGAGGAGCAGGAAGAGCAGAGTGTAGGCCGAAGCATGCACTGGAGGCAGTTTTAGGTCTGTTGTGTCTGCGTGGCGTTTGCAGGACACGTTGTTGCCGGCTACACAGCAGGGGAACAGCTGGCATTACTGAACCCTCTGACACATTGGCAGGTGTTTTTCTCTGTGCAGCCAGCACTTCCGAGCACCAACTGGCAGTGTTAGAGCCCAGGGAGAGCAGGAGGAGCCGAGTGTAGGCTGAGGCCTACTTGTAGCAAGTTGAAAGGGAACCTTTCACCCCCCCAGGCGTTTGTAGCTGAAAGAGCCAACTTGTGCATCAAAAATGCTGCAAAAGGAAAAGGTGGCTCTTGTAATTATGCTCCTTGCAAACGCAGAACTAAACACTTATAAAATGTGTCCCCTGATACCGTGAAATCATCCCGGAGGTGGGACTTTCCTTCGTGGTGGGACGCAGCACTGGCGTTATTCCTACCCCCTTGGCGGCATGTGCGGCATCCTCAGCATTGTTGGAATCTGTCACCGAGCCTGCGCTGTTATGTTCAACCTTGGTCATGCGCAGTTAGCGCTGCCCGTCTTCTGACATCACTTGGTGTCAGGCGGGCTGTGCCTGTGTGGTCGCACTGCCCAGGATCCCACCTCTCTGTGTCGTCTAATGTAATCACATCGCGAGCCAGGGATCCATGGGCATGCGCAGTGCATATCGTAGCCTCTCACTCACCTCCTTTCTGCTTATTCAGACAGTGCAGCGTCACGGCTGTGGCATGCTATTAGGGATCAGCTGACGGCGCACAGTCTGAAGAAAAAGGGAGGGAGATGAGTAAGAGGCTGAGGTGAAGATATGCACTGCGCATGCCCATGGGTCCCAGGCCTGCAGTATGATGAAATCAGAAGACACTGCGAGACGGGATCTCGGGCAGCGCTGCCGCACAGGCCCAGCCCACCTGACACCAAATGATGTCAGAAGACGGGCAGCGCGAACAGCGCATGGCCAAGGTTGAACATAGCAGCGCAGGCTATGGGACAGATTAAAACAACGCTAAGGAGGCGGCGCAAGGCGCCAAGGGGGTAGGGATGACGGCTTTGCTGCGTTCCATTATGAAGGAAAGTCCCACCTCCTGGACGGTTTTACGGTATCAGTGGACACATTTTACAAGTGTTAAGTTCTGCATGTGCAAGGAGCACAAGTAAAAGAACTACCTTTTCTTTGTGCAGCATAACTGATGCACAAGGTGGCTCTTTCAGTAACCAATGCCTGGGGGGGGGCCAGGTTCCCTTAAATTTCAGCTGTTGTGTCAGCTTGGCGTTTGCAGGACACGTTGCCGGCTACACAGCAGGGGAGCAGCTGGAGTTACTGAACCCCAATAACAGAGGAGCGACTGTTGACTGTGAAGACAGCACTTCCGGGCAGCAACTGGCGGTGTTGGAGCCCAGGGACAGCAGGAGGAGCAGGCTGGAGGTATTGCCGCAACACAGCAGGGGAGCAGCTGGCGTTACTGAACCCCAATAACAGAGGAGCGACTGTTGACTGTGCAGACAGCACTTCCGGGCAGCAACTGGCGGTGTTAGAGCCCAGGGACAGCAGGAGGAGCAGGCTGGAGGTATTGCCGCAACACAGCAGGGGAGCAGCTGGCGTTACTGAACCCCAATAACAGAGGAGCGACTGTTGACTGTGCAGACAGCACTTCCGGGCAGCAACTGGCGGTGTTAGAGCCCAGGGACAGCAGGAGGAGCAGGCTGGAGGTATTGCCGCAACACAGCAGGGGAGAAGCTGACGTTACTGAACCCCAATAACAGAGGAGCGACTGTTGACTGTGCAGGCCGCAGTTCCCGGCAGCAACTGGCGGTGTTGGAGCCCAGGGACAGCAGGAGGAGCAGGCTGGAGGTATTGCCACAACACAACAGGGGAGCAGCTGGCGTTACTGAACCCCAATAAGAGAGGAGTGACTGTTGACTGTGCAGACAGCATTTCCGGGCAGCAACTGGTGGTGTTAGAGCCCAGGGACAGCAGGAGGAGCAGGCTGGAGGTATTGCCACAACACAGCAGGGGAGAAGCTGACATTACTGAACCCCAATAACAGAGGAGCGACTGTTGACTGTGCAGGCCGCAGTTCCCGGCAGCAACTGGAGGTGTTGGAGCCCAGGGACAGCAGGAGGAGCAGGCTGGAGGTATTGCCGCAACACAGCAGGGGAGCAGCTGGCGTTACTGAACCCCAATAACAGTGGAGCAACTGTTGACTGTGCAGACAGCACTTCCGGGCAGCAACTGGCGGTGTTGGAGCCCAGGGACAGCAGGAGGAGCAGACTGGAAGTATTGCCACAACACAGCAAGGTAGCAGCTGGCGTTACTGAACCCCAATAACAGAGGAGCGACTGTTGACTGTGCAGACAGCACTTCCGGGCAGCAACTGGTGGTGTTGAAGCCCAGGGACAGCAGGAGGAGCAGGCTGGAGGTATTGCCGCAACACAGCAGGGGAGCAGCTGGCGTTACTGAACCCCAATAACAGTGGAGCAACTGTTGACTGTGCAGACAGCACTTCCGGGCAGCAACTGGCGGTGTTGGAGCCCAGGGACAGCAGGAGGAGCAGACTGGAAGTATTGCCACAACACAGCAAGGTAGCAGCTGGCGTTACTGAACCCCAATAACAGAGGAGCGACTGTTGACTGTGCAGACAGCACTTCCGGGCAGCAACTGGTGGTGTTGGAGCCCAGGGACAGCAGGAGGAGCAGGCTGGAGGTATTGCCGCAACACAGCAGGGGAGCAGCTGGCGTTACTGAACCCCAATAACAGAGGAGCGACTGTTGACTGTGCAGACAGCACTTCCGGGCAGCAACTGGTGGTGTTGGAGCCCAGGGACAGCAGGAGGAGCAGGCTGGAGGTATTGCCGCAACACAGCAGGGGAGCAGCTGGCGTTACTGAACCCCAATAACAGTGGAGCAACTGTTGACTGTGCAGACAGCACTTCCGGGCAGCAACTGGCAGTGTTGGAGCCCAGGGACAGCAGGAGGAGCCGAGTGTAGGCTGAGGCCTACTTGTAGCAAGTTGAAAGGGAACCTTTAACCCCCCCAGGTGTTTGTAACAGAAAGAGCCAACTTGTGCATCACAAATTCTGCAAAAGGAAAAGGTGGCTCTTATAATTATGCTCCTTGCAAACGCAGAACTAAACACTTATAAAATGTGTCCCCTGATACCGTGAAATCGTCCCGGAGGTGGGACTTTCCTTCGTGGTGGGACGCAGCACTGGCATTATTCCTACCCCCTTGGCGGCGTGCGCCGCATCCTCAGCGTTGTTGAAATCTGTCACCGAGCCTGCGCTGTTATGTTCAAACTTGGTCATGCGCAGTTAGCGCTGCCCATCTTCTGACATCACTTGGTGTCAGGCTGGCTGTGCCTGTGCGGTCGCGCTGCCCGGGATCCCACCTTGCTGTGTCTTCTAATGTAATCACACTGCGGGCCTGGGATCCATGGGCATGCACAGTGCATATCTTAGCCTAACACTCACCTCCTTTCGGCTTCTTCAGACTGTGCGGCGTCACGGCTGTGGCATGCTATTAGGGATCAGCTGACGGCGCACAGTCTGAACGCGGAGGGAGATGAGTAAGAGTTTGAGGTGAAGATATGCACTGTGCATGCCCATGGGTCCCCGGCCCGCAGTATGATGAAATCAGAAGACACTGCGAGGCGGGATCTCGGGCAGCGCAGCCGCACAGGCCCAGTCCACCTGACACCAAATGATGTCAGAAGACGGGCAGCGCGAACAGCGCATGGCCAAGGTTGAACATAGCAGCGCAGGCTACGGCACAGATTAAACAACGCTATGGAGGCGGCGCAAGGCGCCAAGGGGGTAGGAATGACGGCTGTGCTGCGTTCCATTACGAAGGAAAGTCCCACCTCTGGAACGGTTTTACGGTATCAGTGGGCACATTTTATAAGTGTTAAGTTCAGCGTGTGCAAGGAGCACAACTATAAGAACTACCTTTTCCTTGTACAGCATAACTGATGCACAAGGTGGCTCTTTCAGTAACAAAT
Source organism: Ranitomeya variabilis (assembly GCF_051348905.1). Taxonomy (NCBI): domain Eukaryota; kingdom Metazoa; phylum Chordata; class Amphibia; order Anura; family Dendrobatidae; genus Ranitomeya; species Ranitomeya variabilis. The sequence goes on from NC_135233.1 coordinate 505,884,398, forward strand.
GCCTAGGGGGGTGGGGGACAGGTTCCCTTAAATTTCAGTTGTGTCGGCGTGGCGGTCGCAGGACACATTGCCGGATACACAGCTGGGAATCAGCTGACATTACTGAAACCCAATAACAGTGGGTCGTGTGTTTTGACTGTGCAGACGGCACTTCTGAGCATCAACAGGCATTGTTGGAGCCCAGGGATTACAGGTCAGGTGGTAGAAAGATGAACACAACAGGAGACCTGGATACTGTAGACACCCAATTAGTTAATCAGGAAGAGGAGTGGCGAATTCCTGCGAGATCCAGGCCTGGTTCATTTTCAGAAAAGTAAGCCGGTCAACGTTATCGGAGTATAGTCGCATGCGACGGTCTGTTAGTACACCACCTGCGGCACTAAAGACGCGTTCCGATAATACACTAGCCGCAGGGCAATCCAGCACCTCCAATGCATACTGGCTCAGCTCTGGCCATGTATCCAGCTTAGAGACCCAAAACTTGAAAGGGGAAGAGCCGTCTGGGAGTACAGTAAGAGGGCAAGACATGTAGTCTGTCACCATCTGACGGAACCGTTGCCTCCTGCTGACTGGAGCCGCCGGTGATGGTGTAGACATTTGTGGCGGGCACACAAAACTGTGCCACAGTTCGGCCATACTGGTCTTGCCTTGGGCAGAGGCACTGCTTCTGCTCCCTCTTTGTGCAGAGCCTCCGCCACTGCCTCGACGCACTGAGCTGCTTTGTAAAGCTCTAGCAGCACTGCTCTCAGTTGGACTGGAGAAGATGATGGAATTCACCAGTGTGTCTTGGTACTCCCGCATTTTACGCTCCCGGTTCAACGGTGTGATGAAGCTTTGTAAGTTGTCCCGGTAGCGAGGATCTAGGAGGGTGTACACCCAATAATCAGCCATGTTGAGAATGTGGGCTATGCGGCGGTCGTTTCTCAGGCACTGCAGCATGTAATCAACCATGTGCTGCAGACTGCCAACTGGCCAAGAAACGCTGTCCCCTGCTTGAGGCGTGATCTCTGCCTGCTCTTCATCACCCCACCCTCGCTGTACACACTGACTACTGGACAATTGTGTAACTTCCTCCTCTGGATGGATGTCTTCCTCCTCCATTGACTCCTCCTCATCCTCCTCACAAAGTGTCCCCTGCCTAGGCCTTTGTGAGGAACCACGTAGCGCTGACTTTCCAGAAGCTGATGGAAATGGTGACTCCTCATCCTCCACCTCTTCCACAACATCATCCCTTAGCGCTTGTAGTGTTTGCTGAAGCAGGCAGATAAGGGGGACAGTCATGCTGACTAGTGCATCATCTACACTCGCCATCCGCGTGGAATAATCGAAGGGACGCAAAACCTGGCAGACGTCCTTCATAGTGGCCCACTCTGTGGTTGTGAAGTCTGAACGGCGCAGAGTGCGACTTCTTTGCGCCTGATGCAGCTGGTACTCCATTACTGCTTGCTGCTGCTCACACAACCGCTCCAACATATCTAACGTGGAATTCCACCTGGTGAGTAGGTCACATATGATGCGATGTTCCGGAAAGCGGAATTGGCGTTGCAGAGCTGCAATGCGCGATCTTGCCGTGTTGGAACGCCGCAAGTGAGCACACTCTAGGCAGACCTTGTGCAGCAGTGCATCAAGATCCGGGTAGTCCCTCAAAAAACTCTGCACGACCAAGTTGAGCACATGTGCCAGACATGGGATGTGAGTGAGGTTGCCTAGGCCCAGAGCTGCCACCAGATTTCGGCCATTGTCACACACTACCATGCCTGGCTGGAGACTCGCTGGCACAAACCACACGTCGCTCTCCTGCTTTATGGCATTCCAGTGCTCCTGCGCTGTGTGGCTTCGATTCCCCAAAGAAATTAATTTCAAGACGGCCTGTTGACGTTTGGCCACGGCTGTGCTCATATCGGTCGTAACAGGTAAACGTTCACGGGTCCATGTGGAGGTGGACTGTGACGGCTCCTGCAGCGATGATTCTGAGGAACTTGTGTATGAGGAGGAGTCAATGCATACAGACTGGATTCCTGCAATCCTTGGAATTGGCAGAACACGTCCTGCGCCACTCGCATGATCTGTACCCGGCTCAACAACATTAACCCAATGGGCAGTGAGGGAAAGGTATCGCCCCTGTCCATGGTGACTGGTCCACGCATCGGTGGTGAGGTGGACCTTGCTACTGATGGCGTTCAGTAGCGCGTGTTTTATGTGTCCCTCCACATGCTTGTGCAGGGCAGGGACGGCTTGCCTGCTGAAATAAAAGCGGCTGGGCACGTTGTATTGTAAGACTGCCAATGCCACCAAGTTACGGAAGCTGTCAGTCTCCACCAGCCTGAATGAGAGCATTTCAAGGGACAGTAGTTTTGCAATGCCAGCATTCAGAGCCTGTGCTCGGGGGTGGTTTGCCGAGAATGGCCACTTTTTCTCCCATGCCTGTGCTACCGATGGCTGTAGACTGGGCTGGGACTGTGAGGATGACTGGGAACGTGGTGCTGTGGGTGGAATTACAGTGGGTCTCTGGACAACAGTGCCAGAGGTTCTTCCATGGCGTTCCTGTGAGGAAGCCGAACCAGTTGTGTGTGAGCTGGAGGAAGAGGCAACAACACGAGCTGAAGAGGTGGTAGGTGCCGCTGTTGGTTGGCCTAGGTCTTCAGTGTGTTTTTGTAACTCCGCCGCGTGCCTGCTCCGCACATGTTTCCACATATTTGTGGTATTGAGGTTGCTGCCATTTCTCCCTCGTTTGACTTTCTGATGACACACCTTGCATTTGACAAAGCAAATGTCATCTGCAACTGTGTCAAAAAAGGACCAGGCACTGCAAGTCTTGGGAGCGCCCGTTTTGGCTTTTGGAAGAGACATGCTCCTAACGGGAGCCCAAGTGGAGGCCACAGGCTCCGCAGTCTTCCCCCTCCCTCTCCCTCTTTGGGCCGTTCGGGGAATCTCTTCCTCAGAGCTGCTCCCACCACCTTCCTGTACCTCACGCCATGATGGGTCCAGGACCTCATCATCTATACTCCCCTCTTCCACCAACTGCTTCTCCTGGGCAGTCTCGGCAGCACAGTACGCACCAGAAAGTGGCACCTGAGTCTCATCATCAACTGCGTACTGAGGTGTGCTGACCGGAGGCACTGGCCCACCCATCTCTTCAGAGTCAGAGAGACAAAGCTGTTGGGCATCACTGCACACTGTCTCTTCTTCCATTTCTCCAATGCTGCTTGGCTGGCCCCCTGTTTCTAAGCCAAGAGATTCAGAGAACAGAAGTAGAGATTAGGGTTGAGCGACTTTTATTTTTATAGGATCGGGTCGGGTTTCACGAAACCCGACTTTCTCAAAAGTCGGGTCGAGTGAAATCGGCCGATCCTATAAAAAAGTTGGGGTCGGGGTCGGCTAAAACCCGAAACCCAATGCACTGCAAAGGGATACTATGGTTCCCAGGGTCTGAAGGAGAGGAAACTCTCCTTCAGGCCCTGGGATCCATATTTAAGTGTAAAATAAAGAATTAAAATAAAAAATATTGATATACTCACCTGGCGCACCCTGGTAGTAATTACCAGGACCTTTCGATGACGTCACGGCTTTTGATTGGTCGCGGCAGCCCACGTGACCGCTCAGCGACCAATCACAAGCCGTGACGTAATTCTCATGGCCTAAATTCCTAGAATGAGGAATTTAGGACCTGAGAGAATTACGTCACGGCTTGTGATTGGTCGCTGAGCGGTCACGTGGGCCGCCGCGACCAATCACAAGCCGTGACGTCATCGAAAGGTCTTTCAAGCGCCATTCTTAGGAACGGAAGATGCCGGTTACCAGCGGCGATGTCCAGGCTGCGTCGGAGAGGTGAGTATATCAATATTTTTTATTTTAATTCTTTATTTTACACTTAAATGTGGATTCCGATACCGATTTCCGATATCGCAAACATATCGGAACTCGGTATCGGAATTCCGATCCCAGATTCAGATGATCGCCGACCTCATGGCCGACCCCACACAGGGGTCGGGTCGGGTTTCATGAAACCCGACTTTGCCAAAAGTCAGCGACTTCTGAAAATGGCCGACCCGTTTCGCTCAACCCTAGTAGAGATGGCTCCTGTCCTGGGCTTTCTGACTGCCTGGGCAATTTGGCAGGTGGTGAAGAGACAGATGGGTGCTCTCCAGTGCTCTGTGCCTGAGAGGATGTGGCACTAATTAAAGTCGATGTGTTAGCTGCCATCCATCCGACAACGGCTTCAATTTGGTCTTCACGCAGCAGCGGTGTACGGCGCTCTCCTACAAAGCTGCGCATGAAGGACTGTTCCCTGTCATGATTTCTCAATGGCGAGAGAACATAGCCCAGCATATATGAGAACTAGCTCTTGGAAGATGGAAACTATACTGACCATGAACTAAACCTGCCGCACAACTAGAAGTGGCCGGGTAGCATGCCTACGTTTTTTAACCCTAGATGCCCAGCGCCAGCCGGAGAACTACCTAATCCTAGCAGAGGAAAAGACAGTCCTGGCTCACCTCTAGAGAAATTTTCCCAAAAGGCAGACAGAGGCCCCCACATATATTGGCGGTGATTTTAGATGAAATGACAAACGTAGTATGAAAATAGGTTTAGCAAAATCGAGGTCCGCTTTCTAGATAGCAGGAAGACAGAAAGGACACTTTCATGGTCAGCAGAAAACCCTATCAAAACACCATCCAGAAATTCCTTTAAGACTCTAGCATTAACTCATAACACCAGAGTGGCAATTTCCGATCACAAGAGCTTTCCAGACACAGTAACGAAACAGCAGCTGTGAACAGGAACAAAATGCAAAAACACACAAGGACAAAAGTCCAACTTAGCTGGGAGTTGTCTAGTAGCAGGAACAAGCACAGAAGGCTTCTGATTACATTGTTGACCGGCAAGAAACTGACAGAGGAGCAAGGTTATATAGCGACTCCCACATCCTGATAGGAGCAGGTGAACAGAGGGGATGATGCACACAAGTTCAATTCCACAAGTGGCCACCGGGGGAGCCCAGAATCCAATTTCACAACAGTTCCCTGCTGAAACTGCGTGATGATGAGTCACCGGTGCCCGCAGCAGGCACAGAATCCCCACGTCCTCTCCCTGCTCCGCGCCCACGCCCCTTACTCCCTGCCTTCTTCATCTTGGTTGACTGATAACGATAAGCACAAAAGTACTACTAAGGGCTTAGTGTGCTTATTCCTGAACAGCTCCTAACAGGTATAAGAAACATTGATTTTCTAGAGTGTGGACTAGACTTTAATATGAGCTAATGTGGCCTACACAACTGTAAAGTGGTGTGTTTGGTGAACTTTTTAACTTTTTTTTTGTTAGTTGCAGAACTGACTACTGAGTGAGCTGCAGTCAGACAAAGACCGTGCAGACAGCCGTAAACGGCGCTGCAAGGCCCAAAAAAGCTCCTCACTGTTATCCTATGTAGTGTTTTTCCAAAATTTAGCTGGATATGGATGGAAAGCCACTAATAGGAAATATTTGAAAAAATGTGCAGCAGGCTGCACTATTTGGCAAAAAAGGACAATGGATTTAACTGTATGAGACTGTGAAGCACCCTTAAGTGACTACAACTGACTGTGGCTGCAGACAGACTACAGAGTGATGTGCACTCACACAGCGACCGTGCAGACAGCCGTAAACGGCGCTGCAAGGCCCAAAAAAGCTCCTCTCTGTTATCCTATGTAGTGTTTTTCCAAAATTTTGATGGATACGGATGGAAAGCCACTAATAGGAAATATTTGAAAAAATGTGCAGCAGGCTGCACTATTTGGCAAAAAAGGACAATGGATTTAACTGTATGAGGCCACTCACATTGTGTAGTGTAATACACTGGCCCTGAGTTTGAGTGCAGTCTCACCCCCAAAAAGGGAGATTTAAATTGCCACTAAGTGGATCTACGTCAGCCACGTTCTGCCACTTACATTGTGTAGTGTCATACACTGGCCCTGAGTTTGGGTGCAGTCTCACCCCCAAAAATGGGAGATTTAAATTGTCACTAAGTGGATCTACGTCAGTTCTGTTTGTCGTATATCTGCCAGCCACGTTCTGCCACTTACATTGTGTAGTGTAATACACTGGCCCTGAGTTTGGGTGCAGTCTCACACCCAAAAAAGGGAGATTTAAAATGCTGCTAAGTGGATCTACGTCAGTTCGGTTTATCGTATATCTGCCAGCCACGTTCTGCCACTTACATTGTGTAGTGTAATACACTGGCCCTGAGTTTGGGTGCAGTTTCACCCCCAAAAAAGGGAGATTTAAATTGTCACTAAGTGGATCTACGTCAGTTCTGTTTGTCGTATATCTGCCGGCCACGTTCTGCCACTTACATTGTGTAGTGTAATACACTGGCCATGAGTTTGGGTGCAGTCTCATCCCCAAAAAAGGGAGATGTAAATTGCCACTAAGTGGATCTACGTCAGTTCTGTTTGTCGTATATCTGCCAGCCACGTTCTGCCACTTACATTGTGTAGTGTAATTCACTGGCCCTGAGTTTGGGTGCACTCTCACCTCCAAAAATGGGAGATTTAAATTGCCACTAAGTGGATCTACGTCAGTTCTGTTTGTCGTATATCTGCCAGCCACGTTCTGCCACTTACATTGTGTAGTGTAATACACTGGCCCTGAGTTTGGGTGCAGTCTCACCCCCAAAAAAGAGAGACTTAAATTGCCACTAAGTGGATCTACGTCAGTTCTCTTTGTCATATATCTGCCAGCCACGTTCTGCTACTTACATTGTGTAGTGTAATACACTGGCCCCGAGTTTGGGTGCAGTCTCAGCCCCAAAAAAGAGAGATTTAAATTGCCACTAAGTGGATCTACGTCAGTTCTGTTTGTCGTATATCTGCCAGCCATGTTCTGCCACTTACATTGTGTAGTGTAATACACTGGCCCTGAGTTTGGGTGCAGTCTCACCCCCAAAAAAGGGAGATTTAAATTGCCACTAAGTGGATCTACGTCAGTTCTGTTTGTCGTATATCTGCCAGCCACGTTCTGCCACTTACATTGTGTAGTGTAATACACTGGCCCTGAGTTTGGGTGCAGTCTCACCCCCAAAAAAGGGAGATTTAAATTTCCAATAAGTGGATCTACGTCAGTTCTGTTTGTCGTATATCTGCCAGCCACGTTCTGCCACTTACATTGTGTAGTGTAATACACTGGCAATGAGTTTGGGTGCAGTCTCACCCCCAAAAAAGGGAGATTTAAATTGCCACTAAGTGGATCTACGTCAGTTCTGTTTGTCGTATATCTGCCGGCCACGTTCTGCCATTTACATTGTGTAGTGTAATACACTGGCCCTGAATTTGGGTGCAGTTTCACCCCCAAAAAAGGAGATTTAAATTGCCACTAAGTGGATCTACGTCAGTTCTGTTTGTCGTATATCTGCCGGCCACGTTCTGCCACTTACATTGTGTAGTGTAATACACTGGCCCTGAGTTTGGGTGCAGTCTCACCCCCAAAAAAGGGAGATTTAAATTGCCACTTAGTGGATCTACGTCAGTTCTGTTTGTCGTATATCTGCCAGCCACGTTCTGCCACTTACATTGTGTAGTTTAATACACTGGCCCTGAGTTTGGGTGCACTCTCACCCCCAAAAAGGGAGATTTAAATTGCCACTAAGTGGATCTACGTCAGTTCTGTTTGTCGTATATCTGCCAGCCACGTTCTGCCACTTACATTGTGTAGTGTAATACACTGGCCCTGAGTTTGGGTGCAATCTCACCCCAAAAAAAGGGAGATCTAAATTGCCACTAAGTGGATCTACGTCAGTTCTGTGTCATATATCTGCCAGCTACGATCTGCCACTTACATTGTGTAGTTTAATACACTGGCCCTGAGTTTGGGTGCAGTCTCACCCCCAAAAAAGAAAGATTAAAATTTCCAATAAGTGGATCTACGTCAGTTCTGTTTGTCGTATATCTGCCAGCCACGTTCTGCCACTTACATTGTGTAGTGTAATACACTGGCAATGAGTTTGGGTGCAGTCTCACCCCCAAAAAAGGGAGATTTAAATTGCCACTAAGTGGATCTACGTCAGTTCTGTTTGTCGTATATCTGCCAGCCACGTTCTGCCACTTACATTGTGTAGTGTAATACACTGGCCCTGAGTTTGGCTGCAGTCTCACCCCCAAAATAGGGAGATTTAAATTGCTGCTAATTGGATCTACGTCAGTTCGGTTTATCGTATATCTGCCAGCCACGTTCTGCCACTTACATTGTATAGTGTAATACACTGGCCCTGAGTTTGGGTGCAGTCTCACCCCCCAAAAAGGGAGATTTAAATTGCCAATAAGTGGATCTACGTCAGTTCTGTTTGTCGTATATCTGCCAGCCACGTTCTGCCACTTTCATTTTGTAGTGTAATACACTGGCCCTGAGTTTGGGTGCAGACTCAAGCACAAAAAAGGGAGATTTAAATTGCCACTAAGTGGTTCTACGTCAGTTCTGTTTGTCGTATATCTGCCAGCCACGTTCTGCACTTACATTGTGTAGTGTAATACACTGGCCCTGAGTTTGGGTGCAGTCTCACCCCCAAAAATGGGAGATTTAAATTGCCACTAAGTGGATGTATTTCAGTTCTGTGTGTCGTATATCTGCCAGCCACGTTCTGCCAATTACATTGTGTAGTGTGTTGTGATCCGCTTTTTGGCTCCCCTGGTGGTGGCTGGTGGTACTGGAGACTTGTGTGTGCTTTTCTGCCTCAGCTCACCTGCTTCCATCAGTTTTGGGAGTTCCCTATTTAGCCTTGCTCTCCAGTCACTTCCTTGCCGGTCATCATTGTAACCTGAGTCATTCAGTTGCATGTTCCTGCTACTAGTCTGCTGATCAGCTGAGTGGACTCTTGTCCTTATTGTTTTGTTTTTCTTGTCCAGTTTACAGTTTTGTCATTTCCTGTTACTGGAAGCTCTTGTGGACTGAAATTGCCACTCCTGTGTCATGAGTTGACACAGGAGTCTTAAAGTAATTTCAGGATGGGTTTTTTGAAAGGGTTTTTCAGCTGACCGTGAAGTCCTCTTTTGTATCCTTCCTCTATCTAGTAAGTGGACCTCGCTTTGCTAAATCTACCTTCATACTGTGTATGTCTTTTCCTCTGAACTCACCGTTAATATACGTGGGGGCTACTATCATCTTTGGGGAATTTCTCTAGAGGTAAGCCAGGTCTGTTCCTTCCTCTTCCAGGCGTAGTTAGTTCTCCGGCTGGCGCATGGCATCTAGGCAGCCGTAGGAATGCTTCCTGGCTACTGTTAGTTGTGTGGTAGATTTAGGTCACGGTCAGCTTGAGTTTCCATCACCCGAGAGCTAGTCTGTTATTTTTGTGTTTCTGATGTTCCCATGCCATTGGGGAATCATGACAGTATGACCGGCCGCTGTTAAAGTAATTGGCAGAAGAAAGGAGAGTAAAAGAAGTCTGTAGATTTTTTTTTTTTTTTTTCCTCTCATGTTTGCTACTTAGTTGGCTCAGTTGTATTTCTGCTCTATTTACAGCCTTGCCTTTCTCTCCTTCTAATCCTTGAATGGCTCTGATCTCTCCGGTTTAAGGATGGACCCTCAGAGTTTGGCTGCAGGTTTAAATAATCTTGCTACGAAGGTTCAGAATTTACAAGATTATGTTATACGTACTCCTATTTCTGAACCTAAAATTCCTACACCAGAGGTATTTTCCGGAGATAGATCTCGGTTTCTGAATTTCAAATGTAATTGTAAATTATTCCTTTCTCTCAGACCTCACTCCTCTGGAGATCCTGTTCAGCAGGTTAAGATTGTGATTTCTTTGCTGCGAGGTGACCCTCAAAATTGGGCATTTTCATTGACACCAGGGGATCCTGCGTTGCTCAATGTGGATGCGTTTTTTCTGGCTTTAGGGTTCCTGTATGAGGAACCTAATTTGGAGATTCAAGCTGAAAAAGCTGTAATAGCCCTGTCTCAAGGGCAAGATGAAGCTGAGATATACTGCCAAAAATTTCGTAAATGGTCTGTGCTTACTCAGTGGAATGAGTGTGCCCTAGCGGCAAATTTCAGAGAGGGCCTTTCTGATGCCGTTAAGGATGTCATGGTGGGGTTTCCTACGCCCACAGGTCTGAATGAGTCCATGACAATGGCGATTCAGATTGATCAGCATTTGCGGGAGCGCAAACCCGTGCACCATTTGGCGGTATCTTCTGAAGGGACGCCAGAGAAAATGCAATGTGACAGAATTCTGTCAAGAAGCGAGCAGCAGAATTATAGGCGCAAAAATGGCTTGTGCTTCTACTGTGGTGATTCCGCGCATGTTATATCAGCATGCTCTAAACGTACTAGGAAGGTTGACAAGTCTGTTTCTGTTGGCACTTTACAGTCTAAATTTCTTCTGTCTGTAACTCTGATTTGTTCATTATCAGTTATTACCGTGGATGCCTATGTGGACTCTGGCGCCGCTCTGAGTCTCATGGATTGGTCCTTCGCCAGGCGCTGTGGGTTTGATTTGGAGCCTCTGGAAGTTCCTATACCTCTGAAGGGTATTGATTCTACACCTCTGGCTTGTAATAGACCACAGTTCTGGACGCAAGTGACTATGCGTATGACTCCAGACCATCAGGAGATGATTCGCTTCCTCGTGTTGTATAATTTACATGATGTTTTGGTGCTTGGATTACCATGGTTACAATCTCATAACCCAGTACTGGACTGGAAAACTATGTCTGTGTTAAGCTGGGGATGTCGGGGGGCTCATGGGGACATACCTTTGGTTCCTATCTCGTCATCTATTCCCTCTGAGATTCCTGCATTTTTGTCGGATTTTGGGGATATTTTTGAAGAGCCTAAAATTGGTTCTCTCCCTCCCCACAGAGAGTGTGATTGCGCCATAGATCTGATTCCAGGCAGTAAATTTCCAAAGGGTCGTTTGTTTAACCTATCTGTACCTGAGCATGCTGCCATGCGAGAATATGTTAAGGAGTCCCTGGAAAAGGGACATATTCGTCCTTCTTCATCACCTTTAGGAGCTGGGTTTTTCTTTGTCTCTAAAAAGGATGGCTCGCTGAGGCCTTGTATTGATTATCGACTCCTGAATAAAATTACTGTCAAATATCAGTATCCGTTGCCGCTGCTTACTGATTTGTTTGCTCGCATAAGGGGGGCTAAGTGGTTCTCCAAGATTGATCTCCGTGGGGCGTATAATTTGGTGCGAATTAAGCAAGGGGATGAGTGGAAAACCGCATTTAATACGCCTGAGGGCCACTTTGAGTATTTAGTAATGCCTTTCGGCCTTTCTAATGCGCCTTCAGTTTTTCAGTCCTTTATGCATGATATTTTCCGTGAATATCTGGATAAATTTATGATTGTGTATTTGGACGATATTTTGATTTTTTCTGAGGACTGGGAGTCTCATGTTCAGCAGGTCAGGAGGGTTTTTCAGGTCTTGTGGGAGAATTCTCTGTGTGTAAAGGGTTCTAAGTGTGTTTTTGGGGTTCAAAAGATTTCCTTTTTGGGGTACATTTTTTCCCCTTCTTCTGTTGAGATGGACCCTGTCAAGGTTCGGGCTATTTGTGACTGGACGCAGCCTACTTCTCTAAAGGGTCTTCAGAAGTTCTTGGGCTTTGCTAATTTTTATCGTCGATTTATAACTGGTTTTTCTGGTGTTGCTAAGCCTCTTACGGATTTGACTAAGAAGGGTGCTGATGTTGCCAATTGGTCCTCTGCCGCTGTGGAGGCCTTTCGGGAACTTAAGCGCCGCTTTTCGTCTGCCCCTGTGTTGCGCCAGCCCGATGTCTCTCTCCCCTTTCAGGTTGAGGTCGATGCTTCCGAGATCGGAGCGGGGGCGGTTTTGTCGCAGAAAAGTTCCGATTGCTCAGTGATGAGACCTTGTGCGTTCTTTTCTCGAAAATTTTCTGCCGCCGAAAGAAATTATGATGTCGGTAATCGGGAGCTTTTGGCCATGAAGTGGGCATTTGAGGAGTGGCGTCATTGGCTTGAGGGTGCTAGACATCAGGTGGTGGTTTTGACTGATCACAAGAATCTGATTTATCTTGAGTCTGCCAGGCGCCTGAATCCTAGACAGGCGCGCTGGTCGTTGTTTTTCTCTCGGTTTAATTTGGTGGTCTCATATCTACCAGGTTCTAAGAATGTGAAGGCGGATGCCCTTTCTAGGAGTTTTGAGCCTGATTCCCCTGGTGATTCGGAACCTACAGGTATCCTTAAGGATGGGGTGATATTATCCGCTATTTCCCCAGATCTGCGACGTGCTTTGCAAGAGTTTCAGGCGGATAGACCTGATCGCTGCCCACCTGGTAGACTGTTTGTTCCTGATGATTGGACCAGTAGAGTCATCTCGGAGGTTCATTCTTCTACGCTGGCGGGTCATACTGGAATTTTTGGTACCAGGGATTTGGTGGCTAGATCCTTCTGGTGGCCATCTCTGTCTCGTGATGTGCGTGTTTTTGTGCAGTCTTGTGATGTGTGTGCTCAGGCCAAGCCTTGTTGTTCTAGGGCTAGCGGGTTGTTGTTGCCCTTGCCTATTCCGAAGAGTCCTTGGACGCACATCTCGATGGACTTTATTTCTGATCTTCCTGTCTCTCAGAGGATGTCTGTTATCTGGGTGGTGTGTGACCGTTTTTCTAAGATGGTTCATTTGGTGCCATTGCCGAAGTTGCCTTCCTAGTCTGAGTTGGTTCCTTTGTTTTTTCAAAATGTGGTTCGCTTGCATGGTATTCCTGAAAATATCGTTTCTGATAGGGGTACCCAGTTCGTTTCTAGATTTTGGCGGGCATTCTGTGCCAGGTTGGGCATTGATTTGTCTTTTTCGTCTGCCTTCCATCCTCAGACTAATGGCCAGATGGAGCGAACTAATCAAACTTTGGAGACGTATTTGAGGTGTTTTGTGTCTGCGGATCAGGATGATTGGGTTGCCTTTTTGCCGTTGGCGGAGTTTGCTCTTAATAATCGGGCCAGTTCTGCCACTTTGGTTTCCCCTTTCTTTTGCAATTTGGGGTTTCATCCCCGTTTTTCTTCTGGTCAGGTGGAGTCTTCGGATTGTCCTGGAGTAGATGCTGTGGTGGATCGGTTGTATCGGATTTGGGAACAAGTGGTGGACAATTTGAATTTGTCCCAGGAGAGGACTCAGCGGTTTGCTAACCGCCAGCGTCGGGTTGGTCCTCGCCTTCGTGTTGGGGACTTGGTGTGGTTGTCTTCCCGTTTTGTCCCAATGAGGGTTTCTTCTCCTAAATTTAAGCCTCGGTTCATCGGTCCCTATAGGATTTTGGAGATTGTTAACCCTGTTTCCTTACGTTTGGACCTTCCGGCATCTTTCGCTATCCATAATGTGTTCCATCGGTCGTTGTTGCGGAGATACGAGGTGCCGGTGGTTCCTTCTGCTGGGCCTCCTGCTCCTGTGCTGGTTGAGGGTGAATTGGAGTACGTTATAGAGAAGATCTTGGACTCCCGTATTTCCAGGCGGAGACTCCAGTACCTGGTTAAATGGAAGGGCTATGGTCCGGAAGATAATTCTTGGGTAACTGCCTCTGATGTTCATGCCTCGGATTTGGTTCGTGCCTTTCATAGGGCTCATCCAGGTCGCCCTGGCGGTTCTTGTGAGGGTTCGGTGCCCCCTCCTTAAGGGGGGGGTACTGTTGTGATCCGCTTTTTGGCTCCCCTGGTGGTGGCTGGTGGTACTGGAGACTTGTGTGTGCTTTTCTGCCTCAGCTCACCTGCTTCCATCAGTTTTGGGAGTTCCCTATTTAGCCTTGCTCTCCAGTCACTTCCTTGCCGGTCATCATTGTAACCTGAGTCATTCAGTTGCATGTTCCTGCTACTAGTCTGCTGATCAGCTGAGTGGACTCTTGTCCTTATTGTTTTGTTTTTCTTGTCCAGTTTACAGTTTTGTCATTTCCTGTTACTGGAAGCTCTTGTGGACTGAAATTGTCACTCCTGTGTCATGAGTTGACACAGGAGTCTTAAAGTAATTTCAGGATGGGTTTTTTGAAAGGGTTTTTCAGCTGACCGTGAAGTCCTCTTTTGTATCCTTCCTCTATCTAGTAAGTGGACCTCGCTTTGCTAAATCTACCTTCATACTGTGTATGTCTTTTCCTCTGAACTCACCGTTAATATACGTGGGGGCTACTATCATCTTTGGGGAATTTCTCTAGAGGTAAGCCAGGTCTGTTCCTTCCTCTTTCAGGCGTAGTTAGTTCTCCGGCTGGCGCATGGCATCTAGGCAGCCGTAGGAATGATTCCTGGCTACTGTTAGTTGTGTGGTAGATTTAGGTCACGGTCAGCTTGAGTTTCCATCACCCGAGAGCTAGTCTGTTATTTTTGTGTTTCTGATGTTCCCATGCCATTGGGGAATCATGACAGTAGTGTAATACACTGGCCCTGAGTTTGGGTGCAGTCTCACCCCCAAAATAGGGAGATTTAAATTGCCTCTAAGTGGATCTATGTCAGTTCTGTTTGTCGTATATCTGCCGGCCACGTTCTGCCACTTACATTGTGTAGTGAAATACACTGGCCCTGAGTTTGGGTGCAGTCTCACCCCAAAAAAAGGGAGATTTAAATTGCCACTAAGTGGATCTACGTCAGTTCTGTTTGTCGTATATCTGCCAGCCACGTTCTGCCACTTACATTGTGTAGTGTAATACACTGGCCCTGAGTTTGGGTGCAGTCTCACCCCCAAAAAAGGGAGATTTAAATTGCCACTAAGTGGATCTACGTCAGTTCTGTTTGTCGTATATCTGCCAGCCACGTTCTGCCACTTACATTGTGTAGTGTAATACACTGGCCCTGAGTTTGGGTGCAGACTCACCCCCAAAAAAGGGAGATTTAAATTGCCACTAAGTGGATCTACGTCAGTTCTGTTTGTCGTATATCTGCCAGCCACATTCTGCCACTTACATTGTGTATTGTAATACACTGGCCCCGAGTTTGGGTGCAGTCTCACCCCCAAAAAAGGGAGATTTAAATTGCCTCTAAGTGGATCTATGTCAGTTCTGTTTGTCTTATATCTGCCGGCCACGTTCTGCCACTTACATTGTGTAGTGTAATACACTGGCCCTGAGTTTGGGTGCAGTCTCACCCCCAAAAAAGGGAGATTTAAATTGCCACTAAGTGGATCTACATCAGTTCTGTTTGTCGTATATCTGCCAGCCACGTTCTGACACTTAAATTGTGTAGTGTAACACACTGGCCCCGAGTTTGGGTGCAGTCTCACCCCCAAAAAAGGGAGATTTAATTTGCCACTTAGTGGAATTATGTCAGTTCTGTTTGTCGTATATCTGCCGGCCACGTTCTGCCACTTACATTGTGTAGTGTAATACACTGGCCCTGAGTTTGGGTGCAGTCTCACCCCCAAAAAAGGGAGATTTAAATTGTCACTAAGTGGATCTACATCAGTTCTGTTTGTCGTATATCTGCCAGCCACGTTCTGCCACTTTCATTTTGTAGTGTAATACACTGGCCCTGAGTTTGGGTGCAGTCTCATCCCCAAAAAAGGGAGATTTAAATTGCCACTAAGTGGATATACGTCAGTTCTGTTTGTCGTATATCTACCAGCCACATTCTGCCACTTACATTGTGTAGTGTAATACACTGGCCCTGAGTTTGGGTGCAGTCTCACCTCCAAAAATGGGAGATTTAAATTGCCACTAAGTGGATCTACGTCAGTTCTGTTTGTCGTATATCTGCCAGCCACGTTCTGCCACTTACATTGTGTAGTGTAATACACTGGCCCTGAGTTTGGGTTCAGTCTCACCCCCAAAAAAGGGAGGTTTAAATTGCCACTAAGTGGATCTACGTCAGTTCTGTTTGTCGTATATCTGCCAGCCACGTTCTGCCACTTACATTGTGTAGTGTAATACACTGGCCATGAGTTTGGGTGCAGTCTCACCCCCAAAAAAGGGAGATTTAAATTGCCACTAAGTGGATCTACGTCAGTTCTGTTTGTCGTATATCTGCCGGCCACGTTCTGCCACTTACATTGTGTAGTGAAATACACTGGCCCTGAGTTTGGGTGCAGTCTCACCCCAAAAAAAGGGAGATTTAAATTGCCACTAAGTGGATCTACGTCAGTTCTGTTTGTCGTATATCTGCCAGCCACGTTCTGCCACTTACATTGTGTAGTGTAATACACTGGCCCTGAGTTTGGGTGCAGTCTCACCCCCAAAAAAGGGAGATTTAAATTGCCACTAAGTGGATCTACGTCAGTTCTGTTTGTCGTATATCTGCCAGCCACGTTCTGCCACTTACATTGTGTAGTGTAATACACTGGCCCTGAGTTTGGGTGCAGACTCACCCCCAAAAAAGGGAGATTTAAATTGCCACTAAGTGGATCTACGTCAGTTCTGTTTGTCGTATATCTGCCAGCCACATTCTGCCACTTACATTGTGTATTGTAATACACTGGCCCCGAGTTTGGGTGCAGTCTCACCCCCAAAAAAGGGAGATTTAAATTGCCTCTAAGTGGATCTATGTCAGTTCTGTTTGTCTTATATCTGCCGGCCACGTTCTGCCACTTACATTGTGTAGTGTAATACACTGGCCCTGAGTTTGGGTGCAGTCTCACCCCCAAAAAAGGGAGATTTAAATTGCCACTAAGTGGATCTACATCAGTTCTGTTTGTCGTATATCTGCCAGCCACGTTCTGACACTTAAATTGTGTAGTGTAACACACTGGCCCCGAGTTTGGGTGCAGTCTCACCCCCAAAAAAGGGAGATTTAATTTGCCACTTAGTGGAATTATGTCAGTTCTGTTTGTCGTATATCTGCCGGCCACGTTCTGCCACTTACATTGTGTAGTGTAATACACTGGCCCTGAGTTTGGGTGCAGTCTCACCCCCAAAAAAGGGAGATTTAAATTGTCACTAAGTGGATCTACATCAGTTCTGTTTGTCGTATATCTGCCAGCCACGTTCTGCCACTTTCATTTTGTAGTGTAATACACTGGCCCTGAGTTTGGGTGCAGTCTCATCCCCAAAAAAGGGAGATTTAAATTGCCACTAAGTGGATATACGTCAGTTCTGTTTGTCGTATATCTGCCAGCCACATTCTGCCACTTACATTGTGTAGTGTAATACACTGGCCCTGAGTTTGGGTGCAGTCTCACCTCCAAAAATGGGAGATTTAAATTGCCACTAAGTGGATCTACGTCAGTTCTGTTTGTCGTATATCTGCCAGCCACGTTCTGCCACTTACATTGTGTAGTGTAATACACTGGCCCTGAGTTTGGGTTCAGTCTCACCCCCAAAAAAGGGAGGTTTAAATTGCCACTAAGTGGATCTACGTCAGTTCTGTTTGTCGTATATCTGCCAGCCACGTTCTGCCACTTACATTGTGTAGTGTAATACACTGGCCATGAGTTTGGGTGCAGTCTCACCCCCAAAAAAGGGAGATTTAAATTGCCACTAAGTGGATCTACGTCAGTTCTGTTTGTCGTATATCTGCCAGCCACGTTCTGCCACTTACATTGTGTATTGTAATACTCTGGCCCCGAGTTTGGGTGCAGTCTCACCCCCCAAAAAGGGAGATTTAAATTGCCACTTAGTGGATCTTCGTCTGTTCTGTTTGTCGTATATCTGCCGGCCACGTTCTGCCACTTACATTGTGTAGTGTAATACACTGGCCCTGAGTTTG
The DNA here is from genome assembly GCF_051348905.1 of Ranitomeya variabilis. Classification (NCBI taxonomy): domain Eukaryota; kingdom Metazoa; phylum Chordata; class Amphibia; order Anura; family Dendrobatidae; genus Ranitomeya; species Ranitomeya variabilis. The sequence goes on from NC_135233.1 coordinate 505,901,993, forward strand.
GGTGCAGTCTCACCCCCAAAAAAGGGAGATTTAAATTGCCACTTAGTGGATCTACGTCAGTTCTGTTTGTCGTATATCTGCCAGCCACGTTCTGCCACTTACATTGTGTATTGTAATACTCTGGCCCCGAGTTTGGGTGCAGTCTCACCCCCCAAAAAGGGAGATTTAAATTGCCACTTAGTGGATCTTCGTCTGTTCTGTTTGTCGTATATCTGCCGGCCACGTTCTGCCACTTACATTGTGTAGTGTAATACACTGGCCCTGAGTTTGGGTGCAGTCTCACCCCCAAAAAAGTGAGATTTAAATTGCCACTTAGTGGATCTACGTCAGTTCTGTTTGTCGTATATCTGCCAGCCATGTTCTGCCACTTACATTGTGTAGTGTAATACACTGGCCCTGAGTTTGGGTGCAGTCTCACCCCCAAAAAAGGGAGATTTAAATTTCCAATAAGTGGATCTACGTCAGTTCTGTTTGTCGTATATCTGCCAGCCACGTTCTGCCACTTACATTGTGTAGTGTAATACACTGGCAATGAGTTTGGGTGCAGTCTCACCCCCAAAAAAGGGAGATTTAAATTGCCACTAAGTGGATCTACGTCAGTTCTGTTTGTCGTATATCTGCCGGCCACGTTCTGCCATTTACATTGTGTAGTGTAATACACTGGCCCTGAATTTGGGTGCAGTTTCACCCCCAAAAAAGGAGATTTAAATTGCCACTAAGTGGATCTACGTCAGTTCTGTTTGTCGTATATCTGCCGGCCACGTTCTGCCACTTACATTGTGTAGTGTAATACACTGGCCCTGAGTTTGGGTGCAGTCTCACCCCCAAAAAAGGGAGATTTAAATTGCCACTTAGTGGATCTACGTCAGTTCTGTTTGTCGTATATCTGCCAGCCACGTTCTGCCACTTACATTGTGTAGTTTAATACACTGGCCCTGAGTTTGGGTGCACTCTCACCCCCAAAAAGGGAGATTTAAATTGCCACTAAGTGGATCTACGTCAGTTCTGTTTGTCGTATATCTGCCAGCCACGTTCTGCCACTTACATTGTGTAGTGTAATACACTGGCCCTGAGTTTGGGTGCAGTCTCACCCCAAAAAAAGGGAGATCTAAATTGCCACTAAGTGGATCTACGTCAGTTCTGTGTCATATATCTGCCAGCTACGATCTGCCACTTACATTGTGTAGTTTAATACACTGGCCCTGAGTTTGGGTGCAGTCTCACCCCCAAAAAAGAAAGATTAAAATTTCCAATAAGTGGATCTACGTCAGTTCTGTTTGTCGTATATCTTCCAGCCACGTTCTGCCACTTACATTGTGTAGTGTAATACACTGGCAATGAGTTTGGGTGCAGTCTCACCCCCAAAAAAGGGAGATTTAAATTGCCACTAAGTGGATCTACGTCAGTTCTGTTTGTCGTATATCTGCCAGCCACGTTCTGCCACTTACATTGTGTAGTGTAATACACTGGCCCTGAGTTTGGCTGCAGTCTCACCCCCAAAATAGGGAGATTTAAATTGCTGCTAATTGGATCTACGTCAGTTCGGTTTATCGTATATCTGCCAGCCACGTTCTGCCACTTACATTGTATAGTGTAATACACTGGCCCTGAGTTTGGGTGCAGTCTCACCCCCCAAAAAGGGAGATTTAAATTGCCAATAAGTGGATCTACGTCAGTTCTGTTTGTCGTATATCTGCCAGCCACGTTCTGCCACTTTCATTTTGTAGTGTAATACACTGGCCCTGAGTTTGGGTGCAGACTCAAGCACAAAAAAGGGAGATTTAAATTGCCACTAAGTGGTTCTACGTCAGTTCTGTTTGTCGTATATCTGCCAGCCACGTTCTGCACTTACATTGTGTAGTGTAATACACTGGCCCTGAGTTTGGGTGCAGTCTCACCCCCAAAAATGGGAGATTTAAATTGCCACTAAGTGGATGTATTTCAGTTCTGTGTGTCGTATATCTGCCAGCCACGTTCTGCCAATTACATTGTGTAGTGTGTTGTGATCCGCTTTTTGGCTCCCCTGGTGGTGGCTGGTGGTACTGGAGACTTGTGTGTGCTTTTCTGCCTCAGCTCACCTGCTTCCATCAGTTTTGGGAGTTCCCTATTTAGCCTTGCTCTCCAGTCACTTCCTTGCCGGTCATCATTGTAACCTGAGTCATTCAGTTGCATGTTCCTGCTACTAGTCTGCTGATCAGCTGAGTGGACTCTTGTCCTTATTGTTTTGTTTTTCTTGTCCAGTTTACAGTTTTGTCATTTCCTGTTACTGGAAGCTCTTGTGGACTGAAATTGCCACTCCTGTGTCATGAGTTGACACAGGAGTCTTAAAGTAATTTCAGGATGGGTTTTTTGAAAGGGTTTTTCAGCTGACCGTGAAGTCCTCTTTTGTATCCTTCCTCTATCTAGTAAGTGGACCTCGCTTTGCTAAATCTACCTTCATACTGTGTATGTCTTTTCCTCTGAACTCACCGTTAATATACACTCACTGGCCACTTTATTAGGTACACCTGTCCAACTTCTTGTTAACACTTAATTTCTAATCAGCCAATCACATGGCGGCAACTCAGTGCATTTAGGCATGTAGACATGGTCAAGACAATCTCCTGCAGTTCAAACCGAGCATCAGTATGGGGAAGAAAGGTGATTTGAGTGCCTTTGAACGTGGCATGGTTGTTGGTGCCAGAAGGGCTGGTCTGAGTATTTCAGAAACTGCTGATCTACTGGGATTTTCACGCACAACCATCTCTAGGGTTTACAGAGAATGGTCCGAAAAAGAAAAAAAATCCAGTGAGCGGCAGTTCTGTGGGCGGAAATGCCTTGTTGATGCCAGAGGTCAGAGGAGAATGGGCAGACTGGTTCGAGCTGATAGAAAGGCAACAGTGACTCAAATCGCCACCCGTTACAACCAAGGTAGGCCTAAGAGCATCTCTGAATGCACAGTGCGTCGAACTTTGAGGCAGATGGGCTACAGCAGCAGAAGACCACACCGGGTACCACTCCTTTCAGCTAAGAACAGGAAACTGAGGCTACAATTTGTACAAGCTCATCGAAATTGGACAGTAGAAGATTGGAAAAACGTTGCTTGGTCTGATGAGTCTCGATTTCTGCTGCGACATTCGGATGGTAGGGTCAGAATTTGGCGTAAACAACATGAAAGCATGGATCCATCCTGCCTTGTACGGAGCATCTTTGGGATGTGCAGCCGACAAATCTGCGGCAACTGTGTGATGCCATCATGTCAATATGGACCAAAATCTCTGAGGAATGCTTCCAGCACCTTGTTGAATCTATGCCACGAAGAATTGAGGCAGTTCTGAAGGCAAAAGGGGGTCCAACCCGTTACTAGCATGGTGTACCTAATAAAGTGGCCGGTGAGTGTACGTGGGGGCTACTATCATCTTTGGGGAATTTCTCTAGAGGTAAGCCAGGTCTGTTCCTTCCTCTTCCAGGCGTAGTTAGTTCTCCGGCTGGCGCATGGCATCTAGGCAGCCGTAGGAATGCTTCCTGGCTACTGTTAGTTGTGTGGTAGATTTAGGTCACGGTCAGCTTGAGTTTCCATCACCCGAGAGCTAGTCTGTTATTTTTGTGTTTCTGATGTTCCCATGCCATTGGGGAATCATGACAGTATGACCGGCCGCTGTTAAAGTAATTGGCAGAAGAAAGGAGAGTAAAAGAAGTCTGTAGATTTTTTTTTTTTTTTCCTCTCATGTTTGCTACTTAGTTGGCTCAGTTGTATTTCTGCTCTATTTACAGCCTTGCCTTTCTCTCCTTCTAATCCTTGAATGGCTCTGATCTCTCCGGTTTAAGGATGGACCCTCAGAGTTTGGCTGCAGGTTTAAATAATCTTGCTACGAAGGTTCAGAATTTACAAGATTATGTTATACGTACTCCTATTTCTGAACCTAAAATTCCTACACCAGAGGTATTTTCCGGAGATAGATCTCGGTTTCTGAATTTCAAATGTAATTGTAAATTATTCCTTTCTCTCAGACCTCACTCCTCTGGAGATCCTGTTCAGCAGGTTAAGATTGTGATTTCTTTGCTGCGAGGTGACCCTCAAAATTGGGCATTTTCATTGACACCAGGGGATCCTGCGTTGCTCAATGTGGATGCGTTTTTTCTGGCTTTAGGGTTGCTGTATGAGGAACCTAATTTGGAGATTCAAGCTGAAAAAGCTGTAATAGCCCTGTCTCAAGGGCAAGATGAAGCTGAGATATACTGCCAAAAATTTCGTAAATGGTCTGTGCTTACTCAGTGGAATGAGTGTGCCCTAGCGGCAAATTTCAGAGAGGGCCTTTCTGATGCCGTTAAGGATGTCATGGTGGGGTTTCCTACGCCCACAGGTCTGAATGAGTCCATGACAATGGCGATTCAGATTGATCGGCGTTTGCGGGAGCGCAAACCCGTGCACCATTTGGCGGTATCTTCTGAAGGGACGCCAGAGAAAATGCAATGTGACAGAATTCTGTCAAGAAGCGAGCAGCAGAATTATAGGCGCAAAAATGGCTTGTGCTTCTACTGTGGTGATTCCGCGCATGTTATATCAGCATGCTCTAAACGTACTAGGAAGGTTGACAAGTCTGTTTCTGTTGGCACTTTACAGTCTAAATTTCTTCTGTCTGTAACTCTGATTTGTTCATTATCAGTTATTACCGTGGATGCCTATGTGGACTCTGGCGCCGCTCTGAGTCTCATGGATTGGTCCTTCGCCAGGCGCTGTGGGTTTGATTTGGAGCCTCTGGAAGTTCCTATACCTCTGAAGGGTATTGATTCTACACCTCTGGCTTGTAATAGACCACAGTTCTGGACGCAAGTGACTATGCGTATGACTCCAGACCATCAGGAGATGATTCGCTTCCTCGTGTTGTATAATTTACATGATGTTTTGGTGCTTGGATTACCATGGTTACAATCTCATAACCCAGTACTGGACTGGAAAACTATGTCTGTGTTAAGCTGGGGATGTCGGGGGGCTCATGGGGACATACCTTTGGTTCCTATCTCGTCATCTATTCCCTCTGAGATTCCTGCATTTTTGTCGGATTTTGGGGATATTTTTGAAGAGCCTAAAATTGGTTCTCTCCCTCCCCACAGAGAGTGTGATTGCGCCATAGATCTGATTCCAGGCAGTAAATTTCCAAAGGGTCGTTTGTTTAACCTATCTGTACCTGAGCATGCTGCCATGCGAGAATATGTTAAGGAGTCCCTGGAAAAGGGACATATTCGTCCTTCTTCATCACCTTTAGGAGCTGGGTTTTTCTTTGTCTCTAAAAAGGATGGCTCGCTGAGGCCTTGTATTGATTATCGACTCCTGAATAAAATTACTGTCAAATATCAGTATCCGTTGCCGCTGCTTACTGATTTGTTTGCTCGCATAAGGGGGGCTAAGTGGTTCTCCAAGATTGATCTCCGTGGGGCGTATAATTTGGTGCGAATTAAGCAAGGGGATGAGTGGAAAACCGCATTTAATACGCCTGAGGGCCACTTTGAGTATTTAGTAATGCCTTTCGGCCTTTCTAATGCGCCTTCAGTTTTTCAGTCCTTTATGCATGATATTTTCCGTGAATATCTGGATAAATTTATGATTGTGTATTTGGACGATATTTTGATTTTTTCTGAGGACTGGGAGTCTCATGTTCAGCAGGTCAGGAGGGTTTTTCAGGTCTTGTGGGAGAATTCTCTGTGTGTAAAGGGTTCTAAGTGTGTTTTTGGGGTTCAAAAGATTTCCTTTTTGGGGTACATTTTTTCCCCTTCTTCTGTTGAGATGGACCCTGTCAAGGTTCGGGCTATTTGTGACTGGACGCAGCCTACTTCTCTAAAGGGTCTTCAGAAGTTCTTGGGCTTTGCTAATTTTTATCGTCGATTTATAACTGGTTTTTCTGGTGTTGCTAAGCCTCTTACGGATTTGACTAAGAAGGGTGCTGATGTTGCCAATTGGTCCTCTGCCGCTGTGGAGGCCTTTCGGGAACTTAAGCGCCGCTTTTCGTCTGCCCCTGTGTTGCGCCAGCCCGATGTCTCTCTCCCCTTTCAGGTTGAGGTCGATGCTTCCGAGATCGGAGCGGGGGCGGTTTTGTCGCAGAAAAGTTCCGATTGCTCAGTGATGAGACCTTGTGCGTTCTTTTCTCGAAAATTTTCTGCCGCCGAAAGAAATTATGATGTCGGTAATCGGGAGCTTTTGGCCATGAAGTGGGCATTTGAGGAGTGGCGTCATTGGCTTGAGGGTGCTAGACATCAGGTGGTGGTTTTGACTGATCACAAGAATCTGATTTATCTTGAGTCTGCCAGGCGCCTGAATCCTAGACAGGCGCGCTGGTCGTTGTTTTTCTCTCGGTTTAATTTTGTGGTCTCATATCTACCAGGTTCTAAGAATGTGAAGGCGGATGCCCTTTCTAGGAGTTTTGAGCCTGATTCCCCTGGTGATTCGGAACCTACAGGTATCCTTAAGGATGGGGTGATATTATCCGCTATTTCCCCAGATCTGCGACGTGCTTTGCAAGAGTTTCAGGCGGATAGACCTGATCGCTGCCCACCTGGTAGACTGTTTGTTCCTGATGATTGGACCAGTAGAGTCATCTCGGAGGTTCATTCTTCTACGCTGGCGGGTCATCCTGGAATTTTTGGTACCAGGGATTTGGTGGCTAGATCCTTCTGGTGGCCATCTCTGTCTCGTGATGTGCGTGTTTTTGTGCAGTCTTGTGATGTGTGTGCTCAGGCCAAGCCTTGTTGTTCTAGGGCTAGCGGGTTGTTGTTGCCCTTGCCTATTCCGAAGAGTCCTTGGACGCACATCTCGATGGACTTTATTTCTGATCTTCCTGTCTCTCAGAGGATGTCTGTTATCTGGGTGGTGTGTGACCGTTTTTCTAAGATGGTTCATTTGGTGCCATTGCCGAAGTTGCCTTCCTCGTCTGAGTTGGTTCCTTTGTTTTTTCAAAATGTGGTTCGCTTGCATGGTATTCCTGAAAATATCGTTTCTGATAGGGGTACCCAGTTCGTTTCTAGATTTTGGCGGGCATTCTGTGCCAGGTTGGGCATTGATTTGTCTTTTTCGTCTGCCTTCCATCCTCAGACTAATGGCCAGATGGAGCGAACTAATCAAACTTTGGAGACGTATTTGAGGTGTTTTGTGTCTGCGGATCAGGATGATTGGGTTGCCTTTTTGCCGTTGGCGGAGTTTGCTCTTAATAATCGGGCCAGTTCTGCCACTTTGGTTTCCCCTTTCTTTTGCAATTTGGGGTTTCATCCCCGTTTTTCTTCTGGTCAGGTGGAGTCTTCGGATTGTCCTGGAGTAGATGCTGTGGTGGATCGGTTGTATCGGATTTGGGAACAAGTGGTGGACAATTTGAATTTGTCCCAGGAGAGGACTCAGCGGTTTGCTAACCGCCAGCGTCGGGTTGGTCCTCGCCTTCGTGTTGGGGACTTGGTGTGGTTGTCTTCCCGTTTTGTCCCAATGAGGGTTTCTTCTCCTAAATTTAAGCCTCGGTTCATCGGTCCCTATAGGATTTTGGAGATTGTTAACCCTGTTTCCTTACGTTTGGACCTTCCGGCATCTTTCGCTATCCATAATGTGTTCCATCGGTCATTGTTGCGGAGATACGAGGTGCCGGTGGTTCCTTCTGCTGGGCCTCCTGCTCCTGTGCTGGTTGAGGGTGAATTGGAGTACGTTATAGAGAAGATCTTGGACTCCCGTATTTCCAGGCGGAGACTCCAGTACCTGGTTAAATGGAAGGGCTATGGTCCGGAAGATAATTCTTGGGTAACTGCCTCTGATGTTCATGCCTCGGATTTGGTTCGTGCCTTTCATAGGGCTCATCCAGGTCGCCCTGGCGATTCTTGTGAGGGTTCGGTGCCCCCTCCTTAAGGGGGGGGTACTGTTGTGATCCGCTTTTTGGCTCCCCTGGTGGTGGCTGGTGGTACTGGAGACTTGTGTGTGCTTTTCTGCCTCAGCTCACCTGCTTCCATCAGTTTTGGGAGTTCCCTATTTAGCCTTGCTCTCCAGTCACTTCCTTGCCGGTCATCATTGTAACCTGAGTCATTCAGTTGCATGTTCCTGCTACTAGTCTGCTGATCAGCTGAGTGGACTCTTGTCCTTATTGTTTTGTTTTTCTTGTCCAGTTTACAGTTTTGTCATTTCCTGTTACTGGAAGCTCTTGTGGACTGAAATTGCCACTCCTCTGTCATGAGTTGACACAGGAGTCTTAAAGTAATTTCAGGATGGGTTTTTTGAAAGGGTTTTTCAGCTGACCGTGAAGTCCTCTTTTGTATCCTTCCTCTATCTAGTAAGTGGACCTCGCTTTGCTAAATCTACCTTCATACTGTGTATGTCTTTTCCTCTGAACTCACCGTTAATATACGTGGGGGCTACTATCATCTTTGGGGAATTTCTCTAGAGGTAAGCCAGGTCTGTTCCTTCCTCCTTCAGGCGTAGTTAGTTCTCCGGCTGGCGCATGGCATCTAGGCAGCCGTAGGAATGCTTCCTGGCTACTGTTAGTTGTGTGGTAGATTTAGGTCACGGTCAGCTTGAGTTTCCATCACCCGAGAGCTAGTCTGTTATTTTTGTGTTTCTGATGTTCCCATGCCATTGGGGAATCATGACAGTAGTGTAATACACTGGCCCTGAGTTTGGGTGCAGTCTCACCCCCAAAATAGGGAGATTTAAATTGCCTCTAAGTGGATCTATGTCAGTTCTGTTTGTCGTATATCTGCCGGCCACGTTCTGCCACTTACATTGTGTAGTGAAATACACTGGCCCTGAGTTTGGGTGCAGTCTCACCCCAAAAAAAGGGAGATTTAAATTGCCACTAAGTGGATCTACGTCAGTTCTGTTTGTCGTATATCTGCCAGCCACGTTCTGCCACTTACATTGTGTAGTGTAATACACTGGCCCTGAGTTTGGGTGCAGTCTCACCCCCAAAAAAGGGAGATTTAAATTGCCACTAAGTGGATCTACGTCAGTTCTGTTTGTCGTATATCTGCCAGCCACGTTCTGCCACTTACATTGTGTAGTGTAATACACTGGCCCTGAGTTTGGGTGCAGACTCACCCCCAAAAAAGGGAGATTTAAATTGCCACTAAGTGGATCTACGTCAGTTCTGTTTGTCGTATATCTGCCAGCCACATTCTGCCACTTACATTGTGTATTGTAATACACTGGCCCCGAGTTTGGGTGCAGTCTCACCCCCAAAAAAGGGAGATTTAAATTGCCTCTAAGTGGATCTATGTCAGTTCTGTTTGTCTTATATCTGCCGGCCACGTTCTGCCACTTACATTGTGTAGTGTAATACACTGGCCCTGAGTTTGGGTGCAGTCTCACCCCCAAAAAAGGGAGATTTAAATTGCCACTAAGTGGATCTACATCAGTTCTGTTTGTCGTATATCTGCCAGCCACGTTCTGACACTTTCATTTTGTAGTGTAATACACTGGCCCTGAGTTTGGGTGCAGTCTCATCCCCAAAAAAGGGAGATTTAAATTGCCACTAAGTGGATATACGTCAGTTCTGTTTGTCGTATCTCTGCCAGCCACATTCTGCCACTTACATTGTGTAGTGTAATACACTGGCCCTGAGTTTGGGTGCAGTCTCACCTCCAAAAATGGGAGATTTAAATTGCCACTAAGTGGATCTACGTCAGTTCTGTTTGTCGTATATCTGCCAGCCACGTTCTGCCACTTACATTGTGTAGTGTAATACACTGGCCCTGAGTTTGGGTTCAGTCTCACCCCCAAAAAAGGGAGGTTTAAATTGCCACTAAGTGGATCTACGTCAGTTCTGTTTGTCGTATATCTGCCAGCCACGTTCTGCCACTTACATTGTGTAGTGTAATACACTGGCCATGAGTTTGGGTGCAGTCTCACCCCCAAAAAAGGGAGATTTAAATTGCCACTAAGTGGATCTATGTCAGTTCTGTTTGTCGTATATCTGCCAGCCACGTTCTGCCACTTACATTGTGTATTGTAATACTCTGGCCCCGAGTTTGGGTGCAGTCTCACCCCCCAAAAAGGGAGATTTAAATTGCCACTTAGTGGATCTTCGTCTGTTCTGTTTGTCGTATATCTGCCGGCCACGTTCTGCCACTTACATTGTGTAGTGTAATACACTGGCCCTGAGTTTGGGTGCAGTCTCACCCCCAAAAAAGGGAGATTTAAATTGCCACTTAGTGGATCTACGTCAGTTCTGTTTGTCGTATATCTGCCAGCCATGTTCTGCCACTTACATTGTTTAGTGTAATACACTGGCCCTGAGTTTGGGTGCAGTCTCACCCCCAAAATAGGGAGATTTAAATTGCCACTAAATGGATCTACGTCAGTTCTGTTTGTTGTATATCTGCCAGCCACGTTCTGCCACTTACATTGTGTAGTGTAATACACTGGCCCTGAGTTTGGGTGCAGTCTCACCCCCAAAAAAGGAGATTTAAATTGCCACTAAGTGGATCTATGTCAGTTCTGTTTGTCGTATATCTGCCGGCCACGTTCTGCCACTTACATTGTGTAGTGTAATACACTGGCCATGAGTTTGGGTGCAGTCTCACCCCCAAAAAAGGGAGATTTAAATTGCTGCTAAGTGGATCTACGTCAGTTCGGTATATCGTATATCTGCCAGCCACTTTCTGCCATTTACATTGTGTAGTGTAATACACTGGCCCTGAGTTTGTGTGCAGTCTCACCCCCCAAAAAAGGGAGATTTAAATTGCCACTAAGTGGATCTACGTCAGTTCTGTTTGTCGTATATCTGCCAGCCACATTCTGCCACTTACATTGTGTAGTGTAATACACTGGCCCTGAGTTTGGGTGCAGTCTCACCTCCAAAAATGGGAGATTTAAATTGCCACTAAGTGGATCTACGTCAGTACTGTTTGTCGTATATCTGCCAGCCACATTCTGCCACTTTCATTTTGTAGTGTAATACACTGGCCCTGAGTTTGGGTGCAGTCTCATCCCCAAAAAAGGGAGATTTAAATTGCCACTAAGTGGATCTACGTCAGTTCTGTTTGTCGTATATCTGCCAGCCACGTTCTGACACTTAAATTGTGTAGTGTAATACACTGGCCCCGAGTTTGGGTGCAGTCTCACCCCAAAAAAAGGGAGATTTAATTTGCCACTTAGTGGATCTATGTCAGTTCTGTTTGTCGTATATCTGCCGGCCATGTTCTGCCACTTACATTGTGTAGTGTAATACACTGGCCCTGAGTTTGGGTGCAGTCTCACCCCCAAAAAAGGGAGATTTAAATTGCAGCTAAGTGGATCTACGTCAGTTCGGTATATCGTATATCTGCCAGCCACTTTCTGCCACTTACATTGTGTAGTGTAATACACTGGCCCTGAGTTTGGGTGCAGTCTCACCCCCAAAAAAGGGAGATTTAAATTGTCACTAAGTGGATCTACGTCAGTTCTGTTTGTCGTATATCTGCCAGCCACGTTCTGCCACTTTCATTTTGTAGTGTAATACACTGGCCCTGAGTTTGGGTGCAGTCTCATCCCCAAAAAAGGGAGATTTAAATTGCCACTAAGTGGATCTACGTCAGTTCTGTTTGTCGTATATCTGCCAGCCACATTCTGCCACTTACATTGTGTAGTGTAATACACTGGCCCTGAGTTTGGGTGCAGTCTCACCTCCAAAAATGGGAGATTTAAATTGCCACTAAGTGGATCTACGTCAGTTCTGTTTGTCGTATATCTGCCAGCCACGTTCTGCCACTTACATTGTGTAGTGTAATACACTGGCCCTGAGTTTGGGTGCAGTCTCACCCCCAAAAAAGGGAAATTTAAATTGCCACTAAGTGGATCTACGTCAGATCTGTTTGTCGTATATCTGCCAGCCACATTCTGCCACTTACATTGTGTAGTGTAATAAACTGACCCTGAGTTTGGGTGCAGTCTCACCTCCAAAAAAGGGAGATTTAAATTGCCACTAAGTGGATCTACGTCAGTTCTGTTTGTCGTATATCTGCCAGCCACGTTCTGCCACTTACATTGTGTAGTGTAATACACTGGCCCTGAGTTTGGGTGCAGTCTCACCACCAAAAAAGGGAGATTTAAATTGCCACTAAGTGGATCTATGTCAGTTCTGTTTGTCGTATATCTGCCAGCCACGTTCTGCCACTTACATTGTGTAGTGTAATACACTGGCCCTGAGTTTGGGTTCAGTCTCACCCCCAAAAAAGGGAGGTTTAAATTGCCACTAAGTGTATCTACGTCAGTTCTGTTTGTCGTATATCTGCCAGCCACGTTCTGCCACTTACATTGTGTAGTGTAATACACTGGCCATGAGTTTGGGTGCAGTCTCACCCCCAAAAAAGGGAGATTTAAATTGCCACTAAGTGGATCTACGTCAGTTCTGTTTGTCGTATATCTGCCAGCCACGTTCTGCCACTTACATTGTGTAGTGTAATACACTGGCCCTGAGTTTGGGTGCAGTCTCACCCCCAAAAAAGGGAGATTTAAATTTCCAATAAGTGGATCTACGTCAGTTCTGTTTGTCGTATATCTGCCAGCCACGTTCTGCCACTTACATTGTGTAGTGTAATACACTGGCAATGAGTTTGGGTGCAGTCTCACCCCCAAAAAAGGGAGATTTAAATTGCCACTAAGTGGATCTACGTCAGTTCTGTTTGTCGTATATCTGCCGGCCACGTTCTGCCATTTACATTGTGTAGTGTAATACACTGGCCCTGAATTTGGGTGCAGTTTCACCCCCAAAAAAGGAGATTTAAATTGCCACTAAGTGGATCTACGTCAGTTCTGTTTGTCGTATATCTGCCGGCCACGTTCTGCCACTTACATTGTGTAGTGTAATACACTGGCCCTGAGTTTGGGTGCAGTCTCACCCCCAAAAAAGGGAGATTTAAATTGCCACTTAGTGGATCTACGTCAGTTCTGTTTGTCGTATATCTGCCAGCCACGTTCTGCCACTTACATTGTGTAGTTTAATACACTGGCCCTGAGTTTGGGTGCACTCTCACCCCCAAAAAGGGAGATTTAAATTGCCACTAAGTGGATCTACGTCAGTTCTGTTTGTCGTATATCTGCCAGCCACGTTCTGCCACTTACATTGTGTAGTGTAATACACTGGCCCTGAGTTTGGGTGCAGTCTCACCCCAAAAAAAGGGAGATCTAAATTGCCACTAAGTGGATCTACGTCAGTTCTGTGTCATATATCTGCCAGCTACGATCTGCCACTTACATTGTGTAGTTTAATACACTGGCCCTGAGTTTGGGTGCAGTCTCACCCCCAAAAAAGAAAGATTAAAATTTCCAATAAGTGGATCTACGTCAGTTCTGTTTGTCGTATATCTGCCAGCCACGTTCTGCCACTTACATTGTGTAGTGTAATACACTGGCAATGAGTTTGGGTGCAGTCTCACCCCCAAAAAAGGGAGATTTAAATTGCCACTAAGTGGATCTACGTCAGTTCTGTTTGTCGTATATCTGCCAGCCACGTTCTGCCACTTACATTGTGTAGTGTAATACACTGGCCCTGAGTTTGGCTGCAGTCTCACCCCCAAAATAGGGAGATTTAAATTGCTGCTAATTGGATCTACGTCAGTTCGGTTTATCGTATATCTGCCAGCCACGTTCTGCCACTTACATTGTATAGTGTAATACACTGGCCCTGAGTTTGGGTGCAGTCTCACCCCCCAAAAAGGGAGATTTAAATTGCCAATAAGTGGATCTACGTCAGTTCTGTTTGTCGTATATCTGCCAGCCACGTTCTGCCACTTTCATTTTGTAGTGTAATACACTGGCCCTGAGTTTGGGTGCAGACTCAAGCACAAAAAAGGGAGATTTAAATTGCCACTAAGTGGTTCTACGTCAGTTCTGTTTGTCGTATATCTGCCAGCCACGTTCTGCACTTACATTGTGTAGTGTAATACACTGGCCCTGAGTTTGGGTGCAGTCTCACCCCCAAAAATGGGAGATTTAAATTGCCACTAAGTGGATGTATTTCAGTTCTGTGTGTCGTATATCTGCCAGCCACGTTCTGCCAATTACATTGTGTAGTGTGTTGTGATCCGCTTTTTGGCTCCCCTGGTGGTGGCTGGTGGTACTGGAGACTTGTGTGTGCTTTTCTGCCTCAGCTCACCTGCTTCCATCAGTTTTGGGAGTTCCCTATTTAGCCTTGCTCTCCAGTCACTTCCTTGCCGGTCATCATTGTAACCTGAGTCATTCAGTTGCATGTTCCTGCTACTAGTCTGCTGATCAGCTGAGTGGACTCTTGTCCTTATTGTTTTGTTTTTCTTGTCCAGTTTACAGTTTTGTTATTTCCTGTTACTGGAAGCTCTTGTGGACTGAAATTGCCACTCCTGTGTCATGAGTTGACACAGGAGTCTTAAAGTAATTTCAGGATGGGTTTTTTGAAAGGGTTTTTCAGCTGACCGTGAAGTCCTCTTTTGTATCCTTCCTCTATCTAGTAAGTGGACCTCGCTTTGCTAAATCTACCTTCATACTGTGTATGTCTTTTCCTCTGAACTCACCGTTAATATACGTGGGGGCTACTATCATCTTTGGGGAATTTCTCTAGAGGTAAGCCAGGTCTGTTCCTTCCTCTTCCAGGCGTAGTTAGTTCTCCGGCTGGCGCATGGCATCTAGGCAGCCGTAGGAATGCTTCCTGGCTACTGTTAGTTGTGTGGTAGATTTAGGTCACGGTCAGCTTGAGTTTCCATCACCCGAGAGCTAGTCTGTTATTTTTGTGTTTCTGATGTTCCCATGCCATTGGGGAATCATGACAGTATGACCGGCCGCTGTTAAAGTAATTGGCAGAAGAAAGGAGAGTAAAAGAAGTCTGTAGATTTTTTATTTTTTTTTCCTCTCATGTTTGCTACTTAGTTGGCTCAGTTGTATTTCTGCTCTATTTACAGCCTTGCCTTTCTCTCCTTCTAATCCTTGAATGGCTCTGATCTCTCCGGTTTAAGGATGGACCCTCAGAGTTTGGCTGCAGGTTTAAATAATCTTGCTACGAAGGTTCAGAATTTACAAGATTATGTTATACGTACTCCTATTTCTGAACCTAAAATTCCTACACCAGAGGTATTTTCCGGAGATAGATCTCGGTTTCTGAATTTCAAATGTAATTGTAAATTATTCCTTTCTCTCAGACCTCACTCCTCTGGAGATCCTGTTCAGCAGGTTAAGATTGTGATTTCTTTGCTGCGAGGTGACCCTCAAAATTGGGCATTTTCATTGACACCAGGGGATCCTGCGTTGCTCAATGTGGATGCGTTTTTTCTGGCTTTAGGGTTCCTGTATGAGGAACCTAATTTGGAGATTCAAGCTGAAAAAGCTGTAATAGCCCTGTCTCAAGGGCAAGATGAAGCTGAGATATACTGCCAAAAATTTCGTAAATGGTCTGTGCTTACTCAGTGGAATGAGTGTGCCCTAGCGGCAAATTTCAGAGAGGGCCTTTCTGATGCCGTTAAGGATGTCATGGTGGGGTTTCCTACGCCCACAGGTCTGAATGAGTCCATGACAATGGCGATTCAGATTGATCGGCGTTTGCGGGAGCGCAAACCCGTGCACCATTTGGCGGTATCTTCTGAAGGGACGCCAGAGAAAATGCAATGTGACAGAATTCTGTCAAGAAGCGAGCGGCAGAATTATAGGCGCAAAAATGGCTTGTGCTTCTACTGTGGTGATTCCGCGCATGTTATATCAGCATGCTCTAAACGTACTAGGAAGGTTGACAAGTCTGTTTCTGTTGGCACTTTACAGTCTAAATTTCTTCTGTCTGTAACTCTGATTTGTTCATTATCAGTTATTACCGTGGATGCCTATGTGGACTCTGGCGCCGCTCTGAGTCTCATGGATTGGTCCTTCGCCAGGCGCTGTGGGTTTGATTTGGAGCCTCTGGAAGTTCCTATACCTCTGAAGGGTATTGATTCTACACCTCTGGCTTGTAATAGACCACAGTTCTGGACGCAAGTGACTATGCGTATGACTCCAGACCATCAGGAGATGATTCGCTTCCTCGTGTTGTATAATTTACATGATGTTTTGGTGCTTGGATTACCATGGTTACAATCTCATAACCCAGTACTGGACTGGAAAACTATGTCTGTGTTAAGCTGGGGATGTCGGGGGGCTCATGGGGACATACCTTTGGTTCCTATCTCGTCATCTATTCCCTCTGAGATTCCTGCATTTTTGTCGGATTTTGGGGATATTTTTGAAGAGCCTAAAATTGGTTCTCTCCCTCCCCACAGAGAGTGTGATTGCGCCATAGATCTGATTCCAGGCAGTAAATTTCCAAAGGGTCGTTTGTTTAACCTATCTGTACCTGAGCATGCTGCCATGCGAGAATATGTTAAGGAGTCCCTGGAAAAGGGACATATTCGTCCTTCTTCATCACCTTTAGGAGCTGGGTTTTTCTTTGTCTCTAAAAAGGATGGCTCGCTGAGGCCTTGTATTGATTATCGACTCCTGAATAAAATTACTGTCAAATATCAGTATCCGTTGCCGCTGCTTACTGATTTGTTTGCTCGCATAAGGGGGGCTAAGTGGTTCTCCAAGATTGATCTCCGTGGGGCGTATAATTTGGTGCGAATTAAGCAAGGGGATGAGTGGAAAACCGCATTTAATACGCCTGAGGGCCACTTTGAGTATTTAGTAATGCCTTTCGGCCTTTCTAATGCGCCTTCAGTTTTTCAGTCCTTTATGCATGATATTTTCCGTGAATATCTGGATAAATTTATGATTGTGTATTTGGACGATATTTAGATTTTTTCTGAGGACTGGGAGTCTCATGTTCAGCAGGTCAGGAGGGTTTTTCAGGTCTTGTGGGAGAATTCTCTGTGTGTAAAGGGTTCTAAGTGTGTTTTTGGGGTTCAAAAGATTTCCTTTTTGGGGTACATTTTTTCCCCTTCTTCTGTTGAGATGGACCCTGTCAAGGTTCGGGCTATTTGTGACTGGACGCAGCCTACTTCTCTAAAGGGTCTTCAGAAGTTCTTGGGCTTTGCTAATTTTTATCGTCGATTTATAACTGGTTTTTCTGGTGTTGCTAAGCCTCTTACGGATTTGACTAAGAAGGGTGCTGATGTTGCCAATTGGTCCTCTGCCGCTGTGGAGGCCTTTCGGGAACTTAAGCGCCGCTTTTCGTCTGCCCCTGTGTTGCGCCAGCCCGATGTCTCTCTCCCCTTTCAGGTTGAGGTCGATGCTTCCGAGATCGGAGCGGGGGCGGTTTTGTCGCAGAAAAGTTCCGATTGCTCAGTGATGAGACCTTGTGCGTTCTTTTCTCGAAAATTTTCTGCCGCCGAAAGAAATTATGATGTCGGTAATCGGGAGCTTTTGGCCATGAAGTGGGCATTTGAGGAGTGGCGTCATTGGCTTGAGGGTGCTAGACATCAGGTGGTGGTTTTGACTGATCACAAGAATCTGATTTATCTTGAGTCTGCCAGGCGCCTGAATCCTAGACCGGCGCGCTGGTCGTTGTTTTTCTCTCGGTTTAATTTTGTGGTCTCATATCTACCAGGTTCTAAGAATGTGAAGGCGGATGCCCTTTCTAGGAGTTTTGAGCCTGATTCCCCTGGTGATTCGGAACCTACAGGTATCCTTAAGGATGGGGTGATATTATCCGCTATTTCCCCAGATCTGCGACGTGCTTTGCAAGAGTTTCAGGCGGATAGACCTGATCGCTGCCCACCTGGTAGACTGTTTGTTCCTGATGATTGGACCAGTAGAGTCATCTCGGAGGTTCATTCTTCTACGCTGGCGGGTCATACTGGAATTTTTGGTACCAGGGATTTGGTGGCTAGATCCTTCTGGTGGCCATCTCTGTCTCGTGATGTGCGTGTTTTTGTGCAGTCTTGTGATGTGTGTGCTCAGGCCAAGCCTTGTTGTTCTAGGGCTAGCGGGTTGTTGTTGCCCTTGCCTATTCCGAAGAGTCCTTGGACGCACATCTCGATGGACTTTATTTCTGATCTTCCTGTCTCTCAGAGGATGTCTGTTATCTGGGTGGTGTGTGACCGTTTTTCTAAGATGGTTCATTTGGTGCCATTGCCGAAGTTGCCTTCCTCGTCTGAGTTGGTTCCTTTGTTTTTTCAAAATGTGGTTCGCTTGCATGGTATTCCTGAAAATATCGTTTCTGATAGGGGTACCCAGTTCGTTTCTAGATTTTGGCGGGCATTCTGTGCCAGGTTGGGCATTGATTTGTCTTTTTCGTCTGCCTTCCATCCTCAGACTAATGGCCAGATGGAGCGAACTAATCAAACTTTGGAGACGTATTTGAGGTGTTTTGTGTCTGCGGATCAGGATGATTGGGTTGCCTTTTTGCCGTTGGCGGAGTTTGCTCTTAATAATCGGGCCAGTTCTGCCACTTTGGTTTCCCCTTTCTTTTGCAATTTGGGGTTTCATCCCCGTTTTTCTTCTGGTCAGGTGGAGTCTTCGGATTGTCCTGGAGTAGATGCTGTGGTGGATCGGTTGTATCGGATTTGGGAACAAGTGGTGGACAATTTGAATTTGTCCCAGGAGAGGACTCAGCGGTTTGCTAACCGCCAGCGTCGGGTTGGTCCTCGCCTTCGTGTTGGGGACTTGGTGTGGTTGTCTTCCCGTTTTGTCCCAATGAGGGTTTCTTCTCCTAAATTTAAGCCTCGGTTCATCGGTCCCTATAGGATTTTGGAGATTGTTAACCCTGTTTCCTTACGTTTGGACCTTCCGGCATCTTTCGCTATCCATAATGTGTTCCATCGGTCATTGTTGCGGAGATACGAGGTGCCGGTGGTTCCTTCTGCTGGGCCTCCTGCTCCTGTGCTGGTTGAGGGTGAATTGGAGTACGTTATAGAGAAGATCTTGGACTCCCGTATTTCCAGGCGGAGACTCCAGTACCTGGTTAAATGGAAGGGCTATGGTCCGGAAGATAATTCTTGGGTAACTGCCTCTGATGTTCATGCCTCGGATTTGGTTCGTGCCTTTCATAGGGCTCATCCAGGTCGCCCTGGCGGTTCTTGTGAGGGTTCGGTGCCCCCTCCTTAAGGGGGGGGTACTGTTGTGATCCGCTTTTTGGCTCCCCTGGTGGTGGCTGGTGGTACTGGAGACTTGTGTGTGCTTTTCTGCCTCAGCTCACCTGCTTCCATCAGTTTTGGGAGTTCCCTATTTAGCCTTGCTCTCCAGTCACTTCCTTGCCGGTCATCATTGTAACCTGAGTCATTCAGTTGCATGTTCCTGCTACTAGTCTGCTGATCAGCTGAGTGGACTCTTGTCCTTATTGTTTTGTTTTTCTTGTCCAGTTTACAGTTTTGTCATTTCCTGTTACTGGAAGCTCTTGTGGACTGAAATTGCCACTCCTGTGTCATGAGTTGACACAGGAGTCTTAAAGTAATTTCAGGATGGGTTTTTTGAAAGGGTTTTTCAGCTGACCGTGAAGTCCTCTTTTGTATCCTTCCTCTATCTAGTAAGTGGACCTCGCTTTGCTAAATCTACCTTCATACTGTGTATGTCTTTTCCTCTGAACTCACCGTTAATATACGTGGGGGCTACTATCATCTTTGGGGAATTTCTCTAGAGGTAAGCCAGGTCTGTTCCTTTCTCTTTCAGGCTTAGTTAGTTCTCCGGCTGGCGCATGGCATCTAGGCAGCCGTAGGAATGCTTCCTGGCTACTGTTAGTTGTGTGGTAGATTTAGGTGACGGTCAGCTTGAGTTTCCATCACCCGAGAGCTAGTCTGTTATTTTTGTGTTTCTGATGTTCCCATGCCATTGGGGAATCATGACAGTAGTGTAATACACTGGCCCTGAGTTTGGGTGCAGTCTCACCCCCAAAATAGGGAGATTTAAATTGCCTCTAAGTGGATCTATGTCAGTTCTGTTTGTCGTATATCTGCCGGCCACGTTCTGCCACTTACATTGTGTAGTGAAATACACTGGCCCTGAGTTTGGGTGCAGTCTCACCCCAAAAAAAGGGAGATTTAAATTGCCACTAAGTGGATCTACGTCAGTTCTGTTTGTCGTATATCTGCCAGCCACGTTCTGCCACTTACATTGTGTAGTGTAATACACTGGCCCTGAGTTTGGGTGCAGTCTCACCCCCAAAAAAGGGAGATTTAAATTGCCACTAAGTGGATCTACGTCAGTTCTGTTTGTCGTATATCTGCCAGCCACGTTCTGCCACTTACATTGTGTAGTGTAATACACTGGCCCTGAATTTGGGTGCAGACTCACCCCCAAAAAAGGGAGATTTAAATTGCCACTAAGTGGATCTACGTCAGTTCTGTTTGTCGTATATCTGCCAGCCACATTCTGCCACTTACATTGTGTATTGTAATACACTGGCCCCGAGTTTGGGTGCAGTCTCACCCCCAAAAAAGGGAGATTTAAATTGCCTCTAAGTGGATCTATGTCAGTTCTGTTTGTCTTATATCTGCCGGCCACGTTCTGCCACTTACATTGTGTAGTGTAATACACTGGCCCTGAGTTTGGGTGCAGTCTCACCCCCAAAAAAGGGAGATTTAAATTGCCACTAAGTGGATCTACATCAGTTCTGTTTGTCGTATATCTGCCAGCCACGTTCTGACACTTAAATTGTGTAGTGTAATACACTGGCCCCGAGTTTGGGTGCAGTCTCACCCCCAAAAAAGGGAGATTTAATTTGCCACTTAGTGGAATTATGTCAGTTCTGTTTGTCGTATATCTGCCGGCCACGTTCTGCCACTTACATTGTGTAGTGTAATACACTGGCCCTGAGTTTGGGTGCAGTCTCACCCCCAAAAAAGGGAGATTTAAATTGTCACTAAGTGGATCTACATCAGTTCTGTTTGTCGTATATCTGCCAGCCACGTTCTGCCACTTTCATTTTGTAGTGTAATACACTGGCCCTGAGTTTGGGTGCAGTCTCATCCCCAAAAAAGGGAGATTTAAATTTCCACTAAGTGGATATACGTCAGTTCTGTTTGTCGTATATCTGCCAGCCACATTCTGCCACTTACATTGTGTAGTGTAATACACTGGCCCTGAGTTTGGGTGCAGTCTCACCTCCAAAAATGGGAGATTTAAATTGCCACTAAGTGGATCTACGTCAGTTCTGTTTGTCGTATATCTGCCAGCCACGTTCTGCCACTTACATTGTGTAGTGTAATACACTGGCCCTGAGTTTGGGTTCAGTCTCACCCCCAAAAAAGGGAGGTTTAAATTGCCACTAAGTGGATCTACGTCAGTTCTGTTTGTCGTATATCTGCCAGCCACGTTCTGCCACTTACATTGTGTAGTGTAATACACTGGCCATGAGTTTGGGTGCAGTCTCACCCCCAAAAAAGGGAGATTTAAATTGCCACTAAGTGGATCTATGTCAGTTCTGTTTGTCGTATATCTGCCAGCCACGTTCTGCCACTTACATTGTGTATTGTAATACTCTGGCCCCGAGTTTGGGTGCAGTCTCACCCCCCAAAAAGGGAGATTTAAATTGCCACTTAGTGGATCTTCGTCTGTTCTGTTTGTCGTATATCTGCCGGCCACGTTCTGCCACTTACATTGTGTAGTGTAATACACTGGCCCTGAGTTTGGGTGCAGTCTCACCCCAAAAAAGGGAGATTTAAATTGCCACTTAGTGGATCTACGTCAGTTCTGTTTGTCGTATATCTGCCAGCCACGTTCTGCCACTTACATTGTGTATTGTAATACTCTGGCCCCGAGTTTGGGTGCAGTCTCACCCCCCAAAAAGGGAGATTTAAATTGCCACTTAGTGGATCTTCGTCTGTTCTGTTTGTCGTATATCTGCCGGCCACGTTCTGCCACTTACATTGTGTAGTGTAATACACTGGCCCTGAGTTTGGGTGCAGTCTCACCCCCAAAAAAGGGAGATTTAAATTGCCACTTAGTGGATCTACGTCAGTTCTGTTTGTCGTATATCTGCCAGCCATGTTCTGCCACTTACATTGTGTAGTGTAATACACTGGCCCTGAGTTTGGGTGCAGTCTCACCCCCAAAAAAGGGAGATTTAAATTTCCAATAAGTGGATCTACGTCAGTTCTGTTTGTCGTATATCTGCCAGCCACGTTCTGCCACTTACATTGTGTAGTGTAATACACTGGCAATGAGTTTGGGTGCAGTCTCACCCCCAAAAAAGGGAGATTTAAATTGCCACTAAGTGGATCTACGTCAGTTCTGTTTGTCGTATATCTGCCGGCCACGTTCTGCCATTTACATTGTGTAGTGTAATACACTGGCCCTGAATTTGGGTGCAGTTTCACCCCCAAAAAAGGAGATTTAAATTGCCACTAAGTGGATCTACGTCAGTTCTGTTTGTCGTATATCTGCCGGCCACGTTCTGCCACTTACATTGTGTAGTGTAATACACTGGCCCTGAGTTTGGGTGCAGTCTCACCCCCAAAAAAGGGAGATTTAAATTGCCACTTAGTGGATCTACGTCAGTTCTGTTTGTCGTATATCTGCCAGCCACGTTCTGCCACTTACATTGTGTAGTTTAATACACTGGCCCTGAGTTTGGGTGCACTCTCACCCCCAAAAAGGGAGATTTAAATTGCCACTAAGTGGATCTACGTCAGTTCTGTTTGTCGTATATCTGCCAGCCACGTTCTGCCACTTACATTGTGTAGTGTAATACACTGGCCCTGAGTTTGGGTGCAGTCTCACCCCAAAAAAAGGGAGATCTAAATTGCCACTAAGTGGATCTACGTCAGTTCTGTGTCATATATCTGCCAGCTACGATCTGCCACTTACATTGTGTAGTTTAATACACTGGCCCTGAGTTTGGGTGCAGTCTCACCCCCAAAAAAGAAAGATTAAAATTTCCAATAAGTGGATCTACGTCAGTTCTGTTTGTCGTATATCTGCCAGCCACGTTCTGCCACTTACATTGTGTAGTGTAATACACTGGCAATGAGTTTGGGTGCAGTCTCACCCCCAAAAAAGGGAGATTTAAATTGCCACTAAGTGGATCTACGTCAGTTCTGTTTGTCGTATATCTGCCAGCCACGTTCTGCCACTTACATTGTGTAGTGTAATACACTGGCCCTGAGTTTGGCTGCAGTCTCACCCCCAAAATAGGGAGATTTAAATTGCTGCTAATTGGATCTACGTCAGTTCGGTTTATCGTATATCTGCCAGCCACGTTCTGCCACTTACATTGTATAGTGTAATACACTGGCCCTGAGTTTGGGTGCAGTCTCACCCCCCAAAAAGGGAGATTTAAATTGCCAATAAGTGGATCTACGTCAGTTCTGTTTGTCGTATATCTGCCAGCCACGTTCTGCCACTTACATTGTGTAGTGTAATACACTGGCCCTGAGTTTGGGTGCAGTCTCACCTCCAAAAATGGGAGATTTAAATTGCCACTAAGTGGATCTACGTCAGTTCTGTTTGTCGTATATCTGCCAGCCACATTCTGCCACTTTCATTTTGTAGTGTAATACACTGGCCCTGAGTTTGGGTGCAGTCTCATCCCCAAAAAAGGGAGATTTAAATTGCCACTAAGTGGATCTACGTCAGTTCTGTTTGTCGTATATCTGCCTGCCACGTTCTGACACTTACATTGTGTAGTGTAATACACTGGCCCTGAGTTTGGGTGCAGTCTCACCTCCAAAAATGGGAGATTTAAATTGCCACTAAGTGGATCTACGTCAGTTCTGTTTGTCGTATATCTGCCAGCCACATTCTGCCACTTTCATTTTGTAGTGTAATACACTGGCCCTGAGTTTGGGTGCAGTCTCATCCCCAAAAAAGGGAGATTTAAATTGCCACTAAGTGGATCTACGTCAGTTCTGTTTGTCGTATATCTGCCAGCCACGTTCTGACACTTAAATTGTGTAGTGTAATACACTGGCCCCGAGTTTGGGTGCAGTCTCACCCCAAAAAAAGGGAGATTTAATTTGCCACTTAGTGGATCTATGTCAGTTCTGTTTGTCGTATATCTGCCGGCCATGTTCTGCCACTTACATTGTGTAGTGTAATACACTGGCCCTGAGTTTGGGTGCAGTCTCACCCCCAAAAAAGGGAGATTTAAATTGCTGCTAAGTGGATCTACGTCAGTTCGGTATATCGTATATCTGCCAGCCACTTTCTGCCACTTACATTGTGTAGTGTAATACACTGGCCCTGAGTTTGGGTGCAGTCTCACCCCCAAAAAAGGGAGATTTAAATTGTCACTAAGTGGATCTACGTCAGTTCTGTTTGTCGTATATCTGCCAGCCACGTTCTGCCACTTTCATTTTGTAGTGTAATACACTGGCCCTGAGTTTGGGTGCAGTCTCATCCCCAAAAAAGGGAGATTTAAATTGCCACTAAGTGGATCTACGTCAGTTCTGTTTGTCGTATATCTGCCAGCCACATTCTGCCACTTACATTGTGTAGTGTAATACACTGGCCCTGAGTTTGGGTGCAGTCTCACCTCCAAAAATGGGAGATTTAAATTGCCACTAAGTGGATCTACGTCAGTTCTGTTTGTCGTATATCTGCCAGCCACGTTCTGCCACTTACATTGTGTAGTGTAATACACTGGCCCTGAGTTTGGGTGCAGTCTCACCCCCAAAAAAGGGAGATTTAAATTGCCACTAAGTGGATCTACGTCAGATCTGTTTGTCGTATATCTGCCAGCCACATTCTGCCACTTACATTGTGTAGTGTAATAAACTGACCCTGAGTTTGGGTGCAGTCTCACCTCCAAAAAAGGGAGATTTAAATTGCCACTAAGTGGATCTACGTCAGTTCTGTTTGTCGTATATCTGCCAGCCACGTTCTGCCACTTACATTGTGTAGTGTAATACACTGGCCCTGAGTTTGGGTGCAGTCTCACCACCAAAAAAGGGAGATTTAAATTGCCACTAAGTGGATCTATGTCATTTCTGTTTGTCGTATATCTGCCAGCCACGTTCTGCCACTTACATTGTGTAGTGTAATACACTGGCCCTGAGTTTGGGTGCAGTCTCACCCCCAAAAAAGGGAGATTTAAATTGCCACTAAGTGGATCTACGTCAGATCTGTTTGTCGTATATCTGCCAGCCACATTCTGCCACTTACATTGTGTAGTGTAATAAACTGACCCTGAGTTTGGGTGCAGTCTCACCTCCAAAAAAGGGAGATTTAAATTGCCACTAAGTGGATCTACGTCAGTTCTGTTTGTCGTATATCTGCCAGCCACGTTCTGCCACTTACATTGTGTAGTGTAATAAACTGACCCTGAGTTTGGGTGCAGTCTCACCTCCAAAAAAGGGAGATTTAAATTGCCACTAAGTGGATCTACGTCAGTTCTGTTTGTCGTATATCTGCCAGCCACGTTCTGCCACTTACATTGTGTAGTGTAATACACTGGCCCTGAGTTTGGGTGCAGTCTCACCACCAAAAAAGGGAGATTTAAATTGCCACTAAGTGGATCTATGTCATTTCTGTTTGTCGTATATCTGCCAGCCACGTTCTGCCACTTACATTGTGTAGTGTAATACACTGGCCCTGAGTTTGGGTGCAGTCTCACCCCCAAAAAAGGGAGATTTAAATTGCCACTAAGTGGATCTACGTCAGATCTGTTTGTCGTATATCTGCCAGCCACATTCTGCCACTTACATTGTGTAGTGTAATAAACTGACCCTGAGTTTGGGTGCAGTCTCACCTCCAAAAAAGGGAGATTTAAATTGCCACTAAGTGGATCTACGTCAGTTCTGTTTGTCGTATATCTGCCAGCCACGTTCTGCCACTTACATTGTGTAGTGTAATACACTGGCCCTGAGTTTGGGTGCAGTCTCACCACCAAAAAAGGGAGATTTAAATTGCCACTAAGTGGATCTATGTCATTTCTGTTTGTCGTATATCTGCCAGCCACGTTCTGCCACTTACATTGTGTAGTGTAATACACTGGCCCTGAGTTTGGGTTCAGTCTCACCCCCAAAAAAGGGAGGTTTAAATTGCCACTAAGTGGATCTACGTCAGTTCTGTTTGTCGTATATCTGCCAGCCACGTTCTGCCACTTACATTGTGTAGTGTAATACACTGGCCATGAGTTTGGGTGCAGTCTCACCCCCAAAAAAGGGAGATTTAAATTGCCACTAAGTGGATCTACGTCAGTTCTGTTTGTCGTATATCTGCCGGCCACGTTCTGCCACTTACATTGTGTAGTGTAATACACTGGCCCTGAGTTTGGGTGCAGTCTCATCCCCAAAAAAGGGAGATTTAAATTGCCACTTAGTGGATCTACGTCAGTTCTGTTTGTCGTATATCTGCCAGCCATGTTCTGCCACTTTCATTGTTTAGTGTAATACACTGGCCCTGAGTTTGGGTGCAGTCTCACCCCCAAAAAAGGGAGATTTAAATTGCCACTAAGTGGATCTACGTCAGTTCTGTTTGTCATTTTTCTGCCAGTCACGTTCTGCCATTTAAATTGTGTAGTGTAATACACTGGCCCTGAGTTTGGGTGCAGTCTCACCCCCAGATAAGGGAGATTTAAATTGCCACTTAGTGGATCTTCGTCAGTTCTGTTTGTCGTATATCTGCCGGCCACGTTCTGCCACTTACATTGTGTAGTGTAATACACTGGCCCTGAGTTTGGGTGCAGTCTCATCCCCAAAAAAGGGAGATTTAGATTGCCACTTAGTGGATCTACGTCAGTTCTGTTTGTCGTATATCTGCCAGCCATGTTCTGCCACTTACATTGTGTAGTGTAATACACTGGCCCTGAGTTTGGGTGCAGTCTCACCCCCAAAAAAGGGAGATTTAAATTGCCACTAAGTGGATCTACGTCATTTCTGTTTGTCATATATCTGCCAGCCACGTTCTGCCACTTACATTGTGTAGTGTAATACCCTGGCCCTGAGTTTGGGTGCAGTCTCACCCCCAAAAAAGGGAGATTTAAATTGCCACTAAGTGGATCTACGTCAGTTCTGTTTGTTGTGTATCTGCCAGCCACGTTCTTCCACTTACATTGCGTAGTGTAATACACTGGCCCTGAGCTTGGGTGCAGTCTCACCCCCGAAAACGGAGATTTAAATTGCCGCTAAGTGGATCTACGTCAGTTCTGTTTGTCGTATATCTGCCTGCCACGTTCTGCCTCTTACATTGTGTAGTGTCATACACTGGCCCTGAGTTTGGGTGCAGTCTCACCCCCAAAAAAGGGAGATTTAAATTGCCACTAAGTGGATCTACATCAGTTCGGTTTGTCGTATATCTGCCAGCCACGTTCTGCCACTTACATTGTGTAGTGTAATACACTGGCCCTGAGTTTGGGTGCAGTTTCACCCCCAAAAAAGGGAGATTTAATTTGCCACTAAGTTGATCTACGTCAGTTCTGTTTGTCGTATATCTGCCAGCCATGTTCTGCCACTTACATTGTGTAGTGTAATACACTGGCCCTGAGTTTGGGTGCAGTCTCACTCCCAAAAAAGGGAGATTTAAATTGCCACTAAGTGGATCTAAATCAGTTCTGTTTGTCGTATATCTGCCAGCCACGTTCTGCCACCTACATTGTGTAGTGTAATACCCTGGCCCTGAGTTTGGGTGCAGTCTCACCCCCAAAAAAGGGAGATTTAAATTGCCACTAAGTGGATCTACGTCAGTTCTGTTTGTTGTGTATCTGCCAGCCACGTTCTTCCACTTACATTGCGT
Source organism: Ranitomeya variabilis (assembly GCF_051348905.1). Lineage (NCBI taxonomy): Eukaryota > Metazoa > Chordata > Amphibia > Anura > Dendrobatidae > Ranitomeya > Ranitomeya variabilis. The sequence goes on from NC_135233.1 coordinate 505,929,510, forward strand.
AGTGTAATACACTGGCCCTGAGTTTGGGTGCAGTCTCACCCCCGAAAACGGAGATTTAAATTGCCACTAAGTGGATCTACGTCATTTCTGTTTGTCTTATATCTACCAGCCACATTCTGCCACTTACATTGTGTAGTGTAATACACTGACGCTGAGTTTGGGTGCAGTCTCACCCCCAAAAAAGGGAGATTTAAATTGCCACTAAGTGGATCTACGTCAGTTCTGTTTGTCGTATATCTGCCAGCCACGTTCTGCCACTTACATTGTGTAGTGTAATACACTGGCCCTGAGTTTGGCTGCAGTCTCACCCCCAAAAAAGGGAGATTTAAATTGCTGCTAATTGGATCTACGTTAAGGTACCTTCACACGAAACGACTTTGTAACGATATCGCTAGCGATCCGTGACGTTGCAGCGTCCTCGCTAGCGATATCGTTTAGTTTGACACGCAGCAGCGATCAGGATCCTGCTGTGATGTCGCTGGTCGCTGAATAAAGTCCAGAACTTTATTTGGTCGTCCGATCACCGTGTATCGTTGTGTTTGAAAGCAAAAGCAACGATACCAGCGATGTTTTACACTGGTAACCAGGGTAAACATCGGGTTACCAAGCGCAGGGCCGCGCTTAGTAACCCGATGTTTACCCTGGTTACCAGCGTAAAAGTAAAAAAAACAAACAGTACATGCTCACCTGCGCGTCTCCCAGCGTCTGCTTCCTGACACTTACTGAGCGCCGGCCCTAAAGTGAAAGTGAAAGCACAGCCGTGACGTCACCGCTCTGCTGTTAGGGCCGGAGCTCAGTCAGTGTCAGGAAGCAGACGCTGGGGGACGCGCAGGTGAGCATGTACTGTTTGTTTTTTTACTTTTACGCTGGTAACCAGGGTAAACATCGGGTTACTAAGCGCGGCCCTGCGCTTAGCAACCCGATGTTTACCCTGGTTACCCGGGGACCTCGGCATCGTTGGTCGCTGGAGAGCGGTCTGTGTGACAGCTCCCCAGCGATCAAACAGCGACGCTGCAGCGATCGGCATCGTTGTCGCTATCGCTGCAGCGTCGCTTCGTGTGAAGGTACCTTTAGTTCGGTTTATCATATATCTGCCAGCCACGTTCTGCCACTTACATTGTATAGTGTAATACACTGGCCCTGAGTTTGGGTGCAGTCTCACCCCCCAAAAAGGGAGACTTAAATTGCCACTAAGTGGATCTACGTCAGTTCTGTTTATCGTATATCTGCCAGCCACGTTCTGCCACTTTCATTTTGTAGTGTAATACACTGGCCCTGAGTTTGGGTGCAGACTCACGCACAAAAAAGGGAGATTTAAATTACCACTAAGTGATTCTACGTCAGTTCTGTTTGTCGTATATCTGCCGGCCACTTTCTGCCACTTACATTGTGTAGTGTAATACACTGGCCCTGAGTTTGGGTGCAGTCTCATCCCCAAAAAAGGGAGATTTAAATTGCCACTAAGTGGATCTACGTCAGTTCTGTTTGTCGTATATCTGCCAGCAATGTTCTGCCACTTACATTGTGTAGTGTAATACACTGGCCCTGAGTTTGGGTGCAGTCTTACCTCCAAAAATGGGAGATTTAAATTGCCACTAAGTGGATCTACGTCAGATCTGTTTGTCATATATCTGCCAGCCACGTTTTGCCACTTACATTGTGTAGTATAATACACTGGCCCTGAGTTTGGGTGCAGTCTCACCCCAAAAAAGGGAGATTTAAATTGCCACTAAGTGGATCTATGTCAGTTCTGTTTGTCGTATATCTGCCAGCCACGTTCTGCCACTTACATTGTGTAGTGTAATACACTGGCCCTGAGTTTGGGTGCAGTCTCACCCCCAAAAAAGGGAGATTTAAATTGCCACTAAGTGGATCTACGTTAGTTCTGTTTGTCGTATATCTGCCAGCCACGTTCTGCCACTTACATTGTGTAGTGTAATACACTGGCCCTGAGTTTCAGTGCAGACTCACCCCCCAAAAAAAGAGATTTAAATTGCCACTAAGTGGATCTACGTCAGTTCTGTTTGTCGTACATCTGCCGGCCCTGTTCTGCCACTTGCATTGTGTAGTGTAATACACTGGCCCCGAGTATGGGTGCAGTCTCACCCCCAAAAAAGGGAGATTTAAATTGCCACTTAGTGTATCTACATCATTTCTGTTTGTCGTATATCTGCCGGCCACATTCTGCCACTTACATTGTGTAGTGTAATACGCTGGCCCTGAGTTTGGGTGCAGTCTCACCCCCAAAAATGGGAGATTTACATTGCCACTAAGTGGATCTATTTCAGTTCTGTTTGTCGAATATCTGCCAGCCACGTTCTGCCACTTACATTGTGTAGTGTAATACACTGGCACTGAGTTTGGGTGCAGTCTCACCCCCAAAATAGGGAGATTTAAATTGCCACTAAATGGATCTACGTCAGTTCTGTTTGTTGTATATCTGCCAGCCACGTTCTGCCACTTACATTGTGTAGTGTAATACACTGGCCCTGAGTTTGGGTGCAGTCTCACCCCCAAAAAAGGAGATTTAAATTGCCACTAAGTGGATCTATGTCAGTACTGTTTGTCGTATATCTACCAGCCACGTTCTGCCACTTACATTGTGTAGTGTAATACACTGGCCCTGAGTTTGTGTGCAGTCTCACCCCCAAAAAAGGGAGATTTAATTTGCTGCTAAGTGGATCTACGTCAGTTCGGTTTATCGTATATATCTGCCAGCCACGTTCTGCCACTTACATTGTGTAGTGTAATACACTGGCCCTGAGTTTGGGTGCAGTCTCACCCCCAAAAAAGGGAGATTTAATTTGCTGCTAAGTGGATCTACGTCAGTTCGGTTTATCGTATATATCTGCCAGCCACGTTCTGCCACTTACATTGTGTAGTGTAATACACTGGCCCTGAGTTTGGGTGCAGTCTCTACCCCAAAAAAGGGAGATTTAATTTGCTGTTAAGTGGATCTACGTCAGTTCGGTTTATCGTATATATCTGCCAGCCACGTTCTGCCACTTACATTGTGTAGTGTAATACACTGGCCCTGAGTTTGGGTGCAGTCTCACCCCCCAAAAAAGGGAGATTTAAATTGCCACTAAGTGGATCTACGTCAGTTCTGTTTGTCGTATATCTGCCAGCCACGTTCTGCCACTTTCATTTTGTAGTGTAATACACTGGCCCTGAGTTTGGGTGCAGTCTCACCCCCAAAAAAGGGAGATTTAAATTGCCACTAAGTGGATCTACGTTAGTTCTGTTTGTCGTATATCTGCCAGCCACGTTCTGCCACTTACATTGTGTAGTGTAATACACTGGCCCTGAGTTTCAGTGCAGACTCACCCCCCAAAAAAAGAGATTTAAATTGCCACTAAGTGGATCTACGTCAGTTCTGTTTGTCGTACATCTGCCGGCCCTGTTCTGCCACTTGCATTGTGTAGTGTAATACAATGGCCCCGAGTTTGGGTGCAGTCTCACCCCCAAAAAAGGGAGATTTAAATTGCCACTTAGTGTATCTACATCATTTCTGTTTGTCGTATATCTGCCGGCCACATTCTGCCACTTACGTTGTGTAGTGTAATACGCTGGCCGTAAGTTTGGGTGCAGTCTCACCCCCAAAAATGGGAGATTTACATTGCCACTAAGTGGATCTATTTCAGTTCTGTTTGTCGTACATCTGCCAGCCACGTTCTGCCACTTACATTGTGTAGTGTAATACACTGCCCCTGAGTTTGGGTGCAGTCTCACCCCCAAAATAGGGAGATTTAAATTGCCACTAAATGGATCTACGTCAGTTCTGTTTGTTGTATATCTGCCAGCCACGTTCTGCCACTTACATTGTGTAGTGTAATACACTGGCCCTGAGTTTGGGTGCAGTCTCACCCCCAAAAAAGGAGATTTAAATTGCCACTAAGTGGATCTATGTCAGTACTGTTTGTCGTATATCTACCAGCCACGTTCTGCCACTTACATTGTGTAGTGTAATACACTGGCCCTGAGTTTGTGTGCAGTCTCACCCCCAAAAAAGGGAGATTTAATTTGCTGCTAAGTGGATCTACGTCAGTTCGGTTTATCGTATATATCTGCCAGCCACGTTCTGCCACTTACATTGTGTAGTGTAATACACTGGCCCTGAGTTTGGGTGCAGTCTCTACCCCAAAAAAGGGAGATTTAATTTGCTGCTAAGTGGATCTACGTCAGTTCGGTTTATCGTTTATATCTGCCAGCCACGTTCTGCCACTTACATTGTGTAGTGTAATACACTGGCCCTGAGTTTGGGTGCAGTCTCACCCCCCAAAAAAGGGAGATTTAAATTGCCACTAAGTGGATCTACGTCAGTTCTGTTTGTCGTATATCTGCCAGCCACGTTCTGCCACTTTCATTTTGTAGTGTAATACACTGGCCCTGAGTTTGGGTGCAGTCTCACCCCCAAAAAAGGGAGATTTAAATTGCCACTAAGTGGATCTACGTCAGTTCTGTTTGTCGTATATCTGCCAGCCACGTTCTGCCACTTACATTGTGTAGTGTAATACACTGGCCCTGAGTTTGGGTGCAGTCTCACCCCCAAAAAAGGGAGATTTAAATTGCCACTAAGTGGATCTACGTCAGATCTGTTTGTCGTATATCTGCCAGCCACATTCTGCCACTTACATTGTGTAGTGTAATAAACTGACCCTGAGTTTGGGTGCAGTCTCACCTCCAAAAAAGGGAGATTTAAATTGCCACTAAGTGGATCTACGTCAGTTCTGTTTGTCGTATATCTGCCAGCCACGTTCTGCCACTTACATTGTGTAGTGTAATACACTGGCCCTGAGTTTGGGTGCAGTCTCACCACCAAAAAAGGGAGATTTAAATTGCCACTAAGTGGATCTATGTCATTTCTGTTTGTCGTATATCTGCCAGCCACGTTCTGCCACTTACATTGTGTAGTGTAATACACTGGCCCTGAGTTTGGGTTCAGTCTCACCCCCAAAAAAGGGAGGTTTAAATTGCCACTAAGTGGATCTACGTCAGTTCTGTTTGTCGTATATCTGCCAGCCACGTTCTGCCACTTACATTGTGTAGTGTAATACACTGGCCATGAGTTTGGGTGCAGTCTCACCCCCAAAAAAGGGAGATTTAAATTGCCACTAAGTGGATCTACGTCAGTTCTGTTTGTCGTATATCTGCCGGCCACGTTCTGCCACTTACATTGTGTAGTGTAATACACTGGCCCTGAGTTTGGGTGCAGTCTCATCCCCAAAAAAGGGAGATTTAAATTGCCACTTAGTGGATCTACGTCAGTTCTGTTTGTCGTATATCTGCCAGCCATGTTCTGCCACTTTCATTGTTTAGTGTAATACACTGGCCCTGAGTTTGGGTGCAGTCTCACCCCCAAAAAAGGGAGATTTAAATTGCCACTAAGTGGATCTACGTCAGTTCTGTTTGTCATTTTTCTGCCAGTCACGTTCTGCCATTTAAATTGTGTAGTGTAATACACTGGCCCTGAGTTTGGGTGCAGTCTCACCCCCAGATAAGGGAGATTTAAATTGCCACTTAGTGGATCTTCGTCAGTTCTGTTTGTCGTATATCTGCCGGCCACGTTCTGCCACTTACATTGTGTAGTGTAATACACTGGCCCTGAGTTTGGGTGCAGTCTCATCCCCAAAAAAGGGAGATTTAGATTGCCACTTAGTGGATCTACGTCAGTTCTGTTTGTCGTATATCTGCCAGCCATGTTCTGCCACTTACATTGTGTAGTGTAATACACTGGCCCTGAGTTTGGGTGCAGTCTCACCCCCAAAAAAGGGAGATTTAAATTGCCACTAAGTGGATCTACGTCATTTCTGTTTGTCATATATCTGCCAGCCACGTTCTGCCACTTACATTGTGTAGTGTAATACCCTGGCCCTGAGTTTGGGTGCAGTCTCACCCCCAAAAAAGGGAGATTTAAATTGCCACTAAGTGGATCTACGTCAGTTCTGTTTGTTGTGTATCTGCCAGCCACGTTCTTCCACTTACATTGCGTAGTGTAATACACTGGCCCTGAGCTTGGGTGCAGTCTCACCCCCGAAAACGGAGATTTAAATTGCCGCTAAGTGGATCTACGTCAGTTCTGTTTGTCGTATATCTGCCTGCCACGTTCTGCCTCTTACATTGTGTAGTGTCATACACTGGCCCTGAGTTTGGGTGCAGTCTCACCCCCAAAAAAGGGAGATTTAAATTGCCACTAAGTGGATCTACATCAGTTCGGTTTGTCGTATATCTGCCAGCCACGTTCTGCCACTTACATTGTGTAGTGTAATACACTGGCCCTGAGTTTGGGTGCAGTTTCACCCCCAAAAAAGGGAGATTTAATTTGCCACTAAGTTGATCTACGTCAGTTCTGTTTGTCGTATATCTGCCAGCCATGTTCTGCCACTTACATTGTGTAGTGTAATACACTGGCCCTGAGTTTGGGTGCAGTCTCACTCCCAAAAAAGGGAGATTTAAATTGCCACTAAGTGGATCTAAATCAGTTCTGTTTGTCGTATATCTGCCAGCCACGTTCTGCCACCTACATTGTGTAGTGTAATACCCTGGCCCTGAGTTTGGGTGCAGTCTCACCCCCAAAAAAGGGAGATTTAAATTGCCACTAAGTGGATCTACGTCAGTTCTGTTTGTTGTGTATCTGCCAGCCACGTTCTTCCACTTACATTGCGTAGTGTAATACACTGGCCCTGAGTTTGGGTGCAGTCTCACCCCCGAAAACGGAGATTTAAATTGCCACTAAGTGGATCTACGTCATTTCTGTTTGTCTTATATCTACCAGCCACATTCTGCCACTTACATTGTGTAGTGTAATACACTGACGCTGAGTTTGGGTGCAGTCTCACCCCCAAAAAAGGGAGATTTAAATTGCCACTAAGTGGATCTACGTCAGTTCTGTTTGTCGTATATCTGCCAGCCACGTTCTGCCACTTACATTGTGTAGTGTAATACACTGGCCCTGAGTTTGGCTGCAGTCTCACCCCCAAAAAAGGGAGATTTAAATTGCTGCTAATTGGATCTACGTTAAGGTACCTTCACACGAAACGACTTTGTAACGATATCGCTAGCGATCCGTGACGTTGCAGCGTCCTCGCTAGCGATATCGTTTAGTTTGACACGCAGCAGCGATCAGGATCCTGCTGTGATGTCGCTGGTCGCTGAATAAAGTCCAGAACTTTATTTGGTCGTCCGATCACCGTGTATCGTTGTGTTTGAAAGCAAAAGCAACGATACCAGCGATGTTTTACACTGGTAACCAGGGTAAACATCGGGTTACCAAGCGCAGGGCCGCGCTTAGTAACCCGATGTTTACCCTGGTTACCAGCGTAAAAGTAAAAAAAACAAACAGTACATGCTCACCTGCGCGTCTCCCAGCGTCTGCTTCCTGACACTTACTGAGCGCCGGCCCTAAAGTGAAAGTGAAAGCACAGCCGTGACGTCACCGCTCTGCTGTTAGGGCCGGAGCTCAGTCAGTGTCAGGAAGCAGACGCTGGGGGACGCGCAGGTGAGCATGTACTGTTTGTTTTTTTACTTTTACGCTGGTAACCAGGGTAAACATCGGGTTACTAAGCGCGGCCCTGCGCTTAGCAACCCGATGTTTACCCTGGTTACCCGGGGACCTCGGCATCGTTGGTCGCTGGAGAGCGGTCTGTGTGACAGCTCCCCAGCGATCAAACAGCGACGCTGCAGCGATCGGCATCGTTGTCGCTATCGCTGCAGCGTCGCTTCGTGTGAAGGTACCTTTAGTTCGGTTTATCATATATCTGCCAGCCACGTTCTGCCACTTACATTGTATAGTGTAATACACTGGCCCTGAGTTTGGGTGCAGTCTCACCCCCCAAAAAGGGAGACTTAAATTGCCACTAAGTGGATCTACGTCAGTTCTGTTTATCGTATATCTGCCAGCCACGTTCTGCCACTTTCATTTTGTAGTGTAATACACTGGCCCTGAGTTTGGGTGCAGACTCACGCACAAAAAAGGGAGATTTAAATTACCACTAAGTGATTCTACGTCAGTTCTGTTTGTCGTATATCTGCCGGCCACTTTCTGCCACTTACATTGTGTAGTGTAATACACTGGCCCTGAGTTTGGGTGCAGTCTCATCCCCAAAAAAGGGAGATTTAAATTGCCACTAAGTGGATCTACGTCAGTTCTGTTTGTCGTATATCTGCCAGCAATGTTCTGCCACTTACATTGTGTAGTGTAATACACTGGCCCTGAGTTTGGGTGCAGTCTTACCTCCAAAAATGGGAGATTTAAATTGCCACTAAGTGGATCTACGTCAGATCTGTTTGTCATATATCTGCCAGCCACGTTTTGCCACTTACATTGTGTAGTATAATACACTGGCCCTGAGTTTGGGTGCAGTCTCACCCCAAAAAAGGGAGATTTAAATTGCCACTAAGTGGATCTATGTCAGTTCTGTTTGTCGTATATCTGCCAGCCACGTTCTGCCACTTACATTGTGTAGTGTAATACACTGGCCCTGAGTTTGGGTGCAGTCTCACCCCCAAAAAAGGGAGATTTAAATTGCCACTAAGTGGATCTACGTTAGTTCTGTTTGTCGTATATCTGCCAGCCACGTTCTGCCACTTACATTGTGTAGTGTAATACACTGGCCCTGAGTTTCAGTGCAGACTCACCCCCCAAAAAAAGAGATTTAAATTGCCACTAAGTGGATCTACGTCAGTTCTGTTTGTCGTACATCTGCCGGCCCTGTTCTGCCACTTGCATTGTGTAGTGTAATACACTGGCCCCGAGTATGGGTGCAGTCTCACCCCCAAAAAAGGGAGATTTAAATTGCCACTTAGTGTATCTACATCATTTCTGTTTGTCGTATATCTGCCGGCCACATTCTGCCACTTACATTGTGTAGTGTAATACGCTGGCCCTGAGTTTGGGTGCAGTCTCACCCCCAAAAATGGGAGATTTACATTGCCACTAAGTGGATCTATTTCAGTTCTGTTTGTCGAATATCTGCCAGCCACGTTCTGCCACTTACATTGTGTAGTGTAATACACTGGCACTGAGTTTGGGTGCAGTCTCACCCCCAAAATAGGGAGATTTAAATTGCCACTAAATGGATCTACGTCAGTTCTGTTTGTTGTATATCTGCCAGCCACGTTCTGCCACTTACATTGTGTAGTGTAATACACTGGCCCTGAGTTTGGGTGCAGTCTCACCCCCAAAAAAGGAGATTTAAATTGCCACTAAGTGGATCTATGTCAGTACTGTTTGTCGTATATCTACCAGCCACGTTCTGCCACTTACATTGTGTAGTGTAATACACTGGCCCTGAGTTTGTGTGCAGTCTCACCCCCAAAAAAGGGAGATTTAATTTGCTGCTAAGTGGATCTACGTCAGTTCGGTTTATCGTATATATCTGCCAGCCACGTTCTGCCACTTACATTGTGTAGTGTAATACACTGGCCCTGAGTTTGGGTGCAGTCTCACCCCCAAAAAAGGGAGATTTAATTTGCTGCTAAGTGGATCTACGTCAGTTCGGTTTATCGTATATATCTGCCAGCCACGTTCTGCCACTTACATTGTGTAGTGTAATACACTGGCCCTGAGTTTGGGTGCAGTCTCTACCCCAAAAAAGGGAGATTTAATTTGCTGTTAAGTGGATCTACGTCAGTTCGGTTTATCGTATATATCTGCCAGCCACGTTCTGCCACTTACATTGTGTAGTGTAATACACTGGCCCTGAGTTTGGGTGCAGTCTCACCCCCCAAAAAAGGGAGATTTAAATTGCCACTAAGTGGATCTACGTCAGTTCTGTTTGTCGTATATCTGCCAGCCACGTTCTGCCACTTTCATTTTGTAGTGTAATACACTGGCCCTGAGTTTGGGTGCAGTCTCACCCCCAAAAAAGGGAGATTTAAATTGCCACTAAGTGGATCTACGTTAGTTCTGTTTGTCGTATATCTGCCAGCCACGTTCTGCCACTTACATTGTGTAGTGTAATACACTGGCCCTGAGTTTCAGTGCAGACTCACCCCCCAAAAAAAGAGATTTAAATTGCCACTAAGTGGATCTACGTCAGTTCTGTTTGTCGTACATCTGCCGGCCCTGTTCTGCCACTTGCATTGTGTAGTGTAATACAATGGCCCCGAGTTTGGGTGCAGTCTCACCCCCAAAAAAGGGAGATTTAAATTGCCACTTAGTGTATCTACATCATTTCTGTTTGTCGTATATCTGCCGGCCACATTCTGCCACTTACGTTGTGTAGTGTAATACGCTGGCCGTAAGTTTGGGTGCAGTCTCACCCCCAAAAATGGGAGATTTACATTGCCACTAAGTGGATCTATTTCAGTTCTGTTTGTCGTACATCTGCCAGCCACGTTCTGCCACTTACATTGTGTAGTGTAATACACTGCCCCTGAGTTTGGGTGCAGTCTCACCCCCAAAATAGGGAGATTTAAATTGCCACTAAATGGATCTACGTCAGTTCTGTTTGTTGTATATCTGCCAGCCACGTTCTGCCACTTACATTGTGTAGTGTAATACACTGGCCCTGAGTTTGGGTGCAGTCTCACCCCCAAAAAAGGAGATTTAAATTGCCACTAAGTGGATCTATGTCAGTACTGTTTGTCGTATATCTACCAGCCACGTTCTGCCACTTACATTGTGTAGTGTAATACACTGGCCCTGAGTTTGTGTGCAGTCTCACCCCCAAAAAAGGGAGATTTAATTTGCTGCTAAGTGGATCTACGTCAGTTCGGTTTATCGTATATATCTGCCAGCCACGTTCTGCCACTTACATTGTGTAGTGTAATACACTGGCCCTGAGTTTGGGTGCAGTCTCTACCCCAAAAAAGGGAGATTTAATTTGCTGCTAAGTGGATCTACGTCAGTTCGGTTTATCGTTTATATCTGCCAGCCACGTTCTGCCACTTACATTGTGTAGTGTAATACACTGGCCCTGAGTTTGGGTGCAGTCTCACCCCCCAAAAAAGGGAGATTTAAATTGCCACTAAGTGGATCTACGTCAGTTCTGTTTGTCGTATATCTGCCAGCCACGTTCTGCCACTTTCATTTTGTAGTGTAATACACTGGCCCTGAGTTTGGGTGCAGTCTCACCCCCAAAAAAGGGAGATTTAAATTGCCACTAAGTGGATCTACGTCAGTTCTGTTTGTCGTATATCTGCCAGCCACGTTCTGCCACTTACATTGTGTAGTGTAATACACTGGCCCTGAGTTTGGGTGCAGTCTCACCCCCAAAAAAGGGAGATTTAAATTGCCACTAAGTGGATCTACGTCAGATCTGTTTGTCGTATATCTGCCAGCCACATTCTGCCACTTACATTGTGTAGTGTAATAAACTGACCCTGAGTTTGGGTGCAGTCTCACCTCCAAAAAAGGGAGATTTAAATTGCCACTAAGTGGATCTACGTCAGTTCTGTTTGTCGTATATCTGCCAGCCACGTTCTGCCACTTACATTGTGTAGTGTAATACACTGGCCCTGAGTTTGGGTGCAGTCTCACCACCAAAAAAGGGAGATTTAAATTGCCACTAAGTGGATCTATGTCATTTCTGTTTGTCGTATATCTGCCAGCCACGTTCTGCCACTTACATTGTGTAGTGTAATACACTGGCCCTGAGTTTGGGTTCAGTCTCACCCCCAAAAAAGGGAGGTTTAAATTGCCACTAAGTGGATCTACGTCAGTTCTGTTTGTCGTATATCTGCCAGCCACGTTCTGCCACTTACATTGTGTAGTGTAATACACTGGCCATGAGTTTGGGTGCAGTCTCACCCCCAAAAAAGGGAGATTTAAATTGCCACTAAGTGGATCTACGTCAGTTCTGTTTGTCGTATATCTGCCGGCCACGTTCTGCCACTTACATTGTGTAGTGTAATACACTGGCCCTGAGTTTGGGTGCAGTCTCATCCCCAAAAAAGGGAGATTTAAATTGCCACTTAGTGGATCTACGTCAGTTCTGTTTGTCGTATATCTGCCAGCCATGTTCTGCCACTTTCATTGTTTAGTGTAATACACTGGCCCTGAGTTTGGGTGCAGTCTCACCCCCAAAAAAGGGAGATTTAAATTGCCACTAAGTGGATCTACGTCAGTTCTGTTTGTCATTTTTCTGCCAGTCACGTTCTGCCATTTAAATTGTGTAGTGTAATACACTGGCCCTGAGTTTGGGTGCAGTCTCACCCCCAGATAAGGGAGATTTAAATTGCCACTTAGTGGATCTTCGTCAGTTCTGTTTGTCGTATATCTGCCGGCCACGTTCTGCCACTTACATTGTGTAGTGTAATACACTGGCCCTGAGTTTGGGTGCAGTCTCATCCCCAAAAAAGGGAGATTTAGATTGCCACTTAGTGGATCTACGTCAGTTCTGTTTGTCGTATATCTGCCAGCCATGTTCTGCCACTTACATTGTGTAGTGTAATACACTGGCCCTGAGTTTGGGTGCAGTCTCACCCCCAAAAAAGGGAGATTTAAATTGCCACTAAGTGGATCTACGTCATTTCTGTTTGTCATATATCTGCCAGCCACGTTCTGCCACTTACATTGTGTAGTGTAATACCCTGGCCCTGAGTTTGGGTGCAGTCTCACCCCCAAAAAAGGGAGATTTAAATTGCCACTAAGTGGATCTACGTCAGTTCTGTTTGTTGTGTATCTGCCAGCCACGTTCTTCCACTTACATTGCGTAGTGTAATACACTGGCCCTGAGCTTGGGTGCAGTCTCACCCCCGAAAACGGAGATTTAAATTGCCGCTAAGTGGATCTACGTCAGTTCTGTTTGTCGTATATCTGCCTGCCACGTTCTGCCTCTTACATTGTGTAGTGTCATACACTGGCCCTGAGTTTGGGTGCAGTCTCACCCCCAAAAAAGGGAGATTTAAATTGCCACTAAGTGGATCTACATCAGTTCGGTTTGTCGTATATCTGCCAGCCACGTTCTGCCACTTACATTGTGTAGTGTAATACACTGGCCCTGAGTTTGGGTGCAGTTTCACCCCCAAAAAAGGGAGATTTAATTTGCCACTAAGTTGATCTACGTCAGTTCTGTTTGTCGTATATCTGCCAGCCATGTTCTGCCACTTACATTGTGTAGTGTAATACACTGGCCCTGAGTTTGGGTGCAGTCTCACTCCCAAAAAAGGGAGATTTAAATTGCCACTAAGTGGATCTAAATCAGTTCTGTTTGTCGTATATCTGCCAGCCACGTTCTGCCACCTACATTGTGTAGTGTAATACCCTGGCCCTGAGTTTGGGTGCAGTCTCACCCCCAAAAAAGGGAGATTTAAATTGCCACTAAGTGGATCTACGTCAGTTCTGTTTGTTGTGTATCTGCCAGCCACGTTCTTCCACTTACATTGCGTAGTGTAATACACTGGCCCTGAGTTTGGGTGCAGTCTCACCCCCGAAAACGGAGATTTAAATTGCCACTAAGTGGATCTACGTCATTTCTGTTTGTCTTATATCTACCAGCCACATTCTGCCACTTACATTGTGTAGTGTAATACACTGACGCTGAGTTTGGGTGCAGTCTCACCCCCAAAAAAGGGAGATTTAAATTGCCACTAAGTGGATCTACGTCAGTTCTGTTTGTCGTATATCTGCCAGCCACGTTCTGCCACTTACATTGTGTAGTGTAATACACTGGCCCTGAGTTTGGCTGCAGTCTCACCCCCAAAAAAGGGAGATTTAAATTGCTGCTAATTGGATCTACGTTAAGGTACCTTCACACGAAACGACTTTGTAACGATATCGCTAGCGATCCGTGACGTTGCAGCGTCCTCGCTAGCGATATCGTTTAGTTTGACACGCAGCAGCGATCAGGATCCTGCTGTGATGTCGCTGGTCGCTGAATAAAGTCCAGAACTTTATTTGGTCGTCCGATCACCGTGTATCGTTGTGTTTGAAAGCAAAAGCAACGATACCAGCGATGTTTTACACTGGTAACCAGGGTAAACATCGGGTTACCAAGCGCAGGGCCGCGCTTAGTAACCCGATGTTTACCCTGGTTACCAGCGTAAAAGTAAAAAAAACAAACAGTACATGCTCACCTGCGCGTCTCCCAGCGTCTGCTTCCTGACACTTACTGAGCGCCGGCCCTAAAGTGAAAGTGAAAGCACAGCCGTGACGTCACCGCTCTGCTGTTAGGGCCGGAGCTCAGTCAGTGTCAGGAAGCAGACGCTGGGGGACGCGCAGGTGAGCATGTACTGTTTGTTTTTTTACTTTTACGCTGGTAACCAGGGTAAACATCGGGTTACTAAGCGCGGCCCTGCGCTTAGCAACCCGATGTTTACCCTGGTTACCCGGGGACCTCGGCATCGTTGGTCGCTGGAGAGCGGTCTGTGTGACAGCTCCCCAGCGATCAAACAGCGACGCTGCAGCGATCGGCATCGTTGTCGCTATCGCTGCAGCGTCGCTTCGTGTGAAGGTACCTTTAGTTCGGTTTATCATATATCTGCCAGCCACGTTCTGCCACTTACATTGTATAGTGTAATACACTGGCCCTGAGTTTGGGTGCAGTCTCACCCCCCAAAAAGGGAGACTTAAATTGCCACTAAGTGGATCTACGTCAGTTCTGTTTATCGTATATCTGCCAGCCACGTTCTGCCACTTTCATTTTGTAGTGTAATACACTGGCCCTGAGTTTGGGTGCAGACTCACGCACAAAAAAGGGAGATTTAAATTACCACTAAGTGATTCTACGTCAGTTCTGTTTGTCGTATATCTGCCGGCCACTTTCTGCCACTTACATTGTGTAGTGTAATACACTGGCCCTGAGTTTGGGTGCAGTCTCATCCCCAAAAAAGGGAGATTTAAATTGCCACTAAGTGGATCTACGTCAGTTCTGTTTGTCGTATATCTGCCAGCAATGTTCTGCCACTTACATTGTGTAGTGTAATACACTGGCCCTGAGTTTGGGTGCAGTCTTACCTCCAAAAATGGGAGATTTAAATTGCCACTAAGTGGATCTACGTCAGATCTGTTTGTCATATATCTGCCAGCCACGTTTTGCCACTTACATTGTGTAGTATAATACACTGGCCCTGAGTTTGGGTGCAGTCTCACCCCAAAAAAGGGAGATTTAAATTGCCACTAAGTGGATCTATGTCAGTTCTGTTTGTCGTATATCTGCCAGCCACGTTCTGCCACTTACATTGTGTAGTGTAATACACTGGCCCTGAGTTTGGGTGCAGTCTCACCCCCAAAAAAGGGAGATTTAAATTGCCACTAAGTGGATCTACGTTAGTTCTGTTTGTCGTATATCTGCCAGCCACGTTCTGCCACTTACATTGTGTAGTGTAATACACTGGCCCTGAGTTTCAGTGCAGACTCACCCCCCAAAAAAAGAGATTTAAATTGCCACTAAGTGGATCTACGTCAGTTCTGTTTGTCGTACATCTGCCGGCCCTGTTCTGCCACTTGCATTGTGTAGTGTAATACACTGGCCCCGAGTATGGGTGCAGTCTCACCCCCAAAAAAGGGAGATTTAAATTGCCACTTAGTGTATCTACATCATTTCTGTTTGTCGTATATCTGCCGGCCACATTCTGCCACTTACATTGTGTAGTGTAATACGCTGGCCCTGAGTTTGGGTGCAGTCTCACCCCCAAAAATGGGAGATTTACATTGCCACTAAGTGGATCTATTTCAGTTCTGTTTGTCGAATATCTGCCAGCCACGTTCTGCCACTTACATTGTGTAGTGTAATACACTGGCACTGAGTTTGGGTGCAGTCTCACCCCCAAAATAGGGAGATTTAAATTGCCACTAAATGGATCTACGTCAGTTCTGTTTGTTGTATATCTGCCAGCCACGTTCTGCCACTTACATTGTGTAGTGTAATACACTGGCCCTGAGTTTGGGTGCAGTCTCACCCCCAAAAAAGGAGATTTAAATTGCCACTAAGTGGATCTATGTCAGTACTGTTTGTCGTATATCTACCAGCCACGTTCTGCCACTTACATTGTGTAGTGTAATACACTGGCCCTGAGTTTGTGTGCAGTCTCACCCCCAAAAAAGGGAGATTTAATTTGCTGCTAAGTGGATCTACGTCAGTTCGGTTTATCGTATATATCTGCCAGCCACGTTCTGCCACTTACATTGTGTAGTGTAATACACTGGCCCTGAGTTTGGGTGCAGTCTCACCCCCAAAAAAGGGAGATTTAATTTGCTGCTAAGTGGATCTACGTCAGTTCGGTTTATCGTATATATCTGCCAGCCACGTTCTGCCACTTACATTGTGTAGTGTAATACACTGGCCCTGAGTTTGGGTGCAGTCTCTACCCCAAAAAAGGGAGATTTAATTTGCTGTTAAGTGGATCTACGTCAGTTCGGTTTATCGTATATATCTGCCAGCCACGTTCTGCCACTTACATTGTGTAGTGTAATACACTGGCCCTGAGTTTGGGTGCAGTCTCACCCCCCAAAAAAGGGAGATTTAAATTGCCACTAAGTGGATCTACGTCAGTTCTGTTTGTCGTATATCTGCCAGCCACGTTCTGCCACTTTCATTTTGTAGTGTAATACACTGGCCCTGAGTTTGGGTGCAGTCTCACCCCCAAAAAAGGGAGATTTAAATTGCCACTAAGTGGATCTACGTTAGTTCTGTTTGTCGTATATCTGCCAGCCACGTTCTGCCACTTACATTGTGTAGTGTAATACACTGGCCCTGAGTTTCAGTGCAGACTCACCCCCCAAAAAAAGAGATTTAAATTGCCACTAAGTGGATCTACGTCAGTTCTGTTTGTCGTACATCTGCCGGCCCTGTTCTGCCACTTGCATTGTGTAGTGTAATACAATGGCCCCGAGTTTGGGTGCAGTCTCACCCCCAAAAAAGGGAGATTTAAATTGCCACTTAGTGTATCTACATCATTTCTGTTTGTCGTATATCTGCCGGCCACATTCTGCCACTTACGTTGTGTAGTGTAATACGCTGGCCGTAAGTTTGGGTGCAGTCTCACCCCCAAAAATGGGAGATTTACATTGCCACTAAGTGGATCTATTTCAGTTCTGTTTGTCGTACATCTGCCAGCCACGTTCTGCCACTTACATTGTGTAGTGTAATACACTGCCCCTGAGTTTGGGTGCAGTCTCACCCCCAAAATAGGGAGATTTAAATTGCCACTAAATGGATCTACGTCAGTTCTGTTTGTTGTATATCTGCCAGCCACGTTCTGCCACTTACATTGTGTAGTGTAATACACTGGCCCTGAGTTTGGGTGCAGTCTCACCCCCAAAAAAGGAGATTTAAATTGCCACTAAGTGGATCTATGTCAGTACTGTTTGTCGTATATCTACCAGCCACGTTCTGCCACTTACATTGTGTAGTGTAATACACTGGCCCTGAGTTTGTGTGCAGTCTCACCCCCAAAAAAGGGAGATTTAATTTGCTGCTAAGTGGATCTACGTCAGTTCGGTTTATCGTTTATATCTGCCAGCCACGTTCTGCCACTTACATTGTGTAGTGTAATACACTGGCCCTGAGTTTGGGTGCAGTCTCACCCCCCAAAAAAGGGAGATTTAAATTGCCACTAAGTGGATCTACGTCAGTTCTGTTTGTCGTATATCTGCCAGCCACGTTCTGCCACTTTCATTTTGTAGTGTAATACACTGGCCCTGAGTTTGGGTGCAGTCTCACCCCCAAAAAAGGGAGATTTAAATTGCCACTAAGTGGATCTACGTTAGTTCTGTTTGTCGTATATCTGCCAGCCACGTTCTGCCACTTACATTGTGTAGTGTAATACACTGGCCCTGAGTTTCAGTGCAGACTCACCCCCCAAAAAAAGAGATTTAAATTGCCACTAAGTGGATCTACGTCAGTTCTGTTTGTCGTACATCTGCCGGCCCTGTTCTGCCACTTGCATTGTGTAGTGTAATACACTGGCCCCGAGTTTGGGTGCAGTCTCACCCCCAAAAAAGGGAGATTTAAATTGCCACTTAGTGTATCTACATCATTTCTGTTTGTCGTATATCTGCCGGCCACATTCTGCCACTTACATTGTGTAGTGTAATACGCTGGCCCTGAGTTTGGGTGCAGTCTCACCCCCAAAAATGGGAGATTTACATTGCCACTAAGTGGATCTATTTCAGTTCTGTTTGTCGTATATCTGCCAGCCACGTTCTGCCACTTACATTGTGTAGTGTAATACACTGCCCCTGAGTTTGGGTGCAGTCTCACCCCCAAAATAGGGAGATTTAAATTGCCACTAAATGGATCTACGTCAGTTCTGTTTGTTGTATATCTGCCAGCCACGTTCTGCCACTTACATTGTGTAGTGTAATTCACTGGCCCTGAGTTTGGGTGCAGTCTCACCCCCAAAAAAGGAGATTTAAATTGCCACTAAGTGGATCTATGTCAGTACTGTTTGTCGTATATCTACCAGCCACGTTCTGCCACTTACATTGTGTAGTGTAATACACTGGCCCTGAGTTTGTGTGCAGTCTCACCCCCAAAAAAGGGAGATTTAATTTGCTGCTAAGTGGATCTACGTCAGTTCGGTTTATCGTATATATCTGCCAGCCACGTTCTGCCACTTACATTGTGTAGTGTAATACACTGGCCCTGAGTTTGGGTGCAGTCTCTACCCCAAAAAAGGGAGATTTAATTTGCTGCTAAGTGGATCTACGTCAGTTCGGTTTATCGTATATATCTGCCAGCCACGTTCTGCCACTTACATTGTGTAGTGTAATACACTGGCCCTGAGTTTGGGTGCAGTCTCACCCCCCAAAAAAGGGAGATTTAAATTGCCACTAAGTGGATCTACGTCAGTTCTGTTTGTCGTATATCTGCCAGCCACGTTCTGCCACTTTCATTTTGTAGTGTAATACACTGGCCCTGTGTTTGGGTGCAGTCTCACCCCAAAAAAGGGAGATTTAAATTGCCACTGAGTGGATCTACGTCAGTTCTGTTTGTCGTATATCTGCCGGCCACGTTCTGCCACTTACATTGTGTAGTGTAATACACTGGCCCTGAGTTTGGGTGCAGACTCACCCCCCAAAAAGGGAGATGTAAATTGCCACTAAGTGGTTTTACGTCAGTTCTGTTTGTCGTATATCTGCCGGCCACGTTCTGCCACTTACATTGTGTAGTGTAATACACTGGCCCTGAGTTTGGGTGCAGTCTTACCTCCAAAAATGGGAGATGGAAATTGCCACTAAGTGGATCTACGTCAGATCTGTTTGTCATATATCTGCCAGCAACGTTTTGCCACTTACATTGTGTAGTATAATACACTGGCCCTGAGTTTGGGTGCAGTCTCCCCCCCAAAAAAGGGAGATTTAAATTGCCACTAAGTGGATCTACGTTAGTTCTGTTTGTCGTATATCTGCCAGCCACGTTCTGCCACTTACATTGTGTAATACACTGGCCCTGAGTTTGGGTGCAGTCTCATCCCCAAAAAAGGGAGATCTAAATTGCCACTAAGTTGATCTACATCAGTTCTGTTTGTCGTATATCTGCCGGCCACGTTCTGCCACTTACATTGTGTAGTGTAATACACTGGCCCTGAGTTTGTGTGCAGTCTCACCCCCAAAAAAGGGAGATTTAAATTGCCACTAAGTGGATCTACGTCAGTTCTGTTTGTCGTATATCTGCCAGCCATGTTCTGCCACTTACATTGTGTAGTGTAATACACTGGCCCTGAGTTTGGGTGCAGACTCACCCCCAAAGAAGGGAGATTTAAATTGCCACTAAGTGGACCTATGTCAGTTCTGTTTGTCGTATATCTGTGTTATGGACCTGATGATTAAACCTGAAATAGGGACAAGCTCTGGGGACGTGGGAACTCTGCTGACCGCAAACCCTACTCCTATCACACACACTAGAAATAGCCGTGGAGCGTACCTAACTCTCCCTAGACGCCTCTGCACAGCCTAAGAGCTAACTACCCCTTAAAGAGAGAAATAGAAGCCTTACCTTGCCTCAGAGAAATTCCCCAAAGGAAAAGGCAGCCTCCACATATATTGACGTTAAGAGGAAAGTCACAAACACAGGAATGAAACAGGTTTTAGCAAAGGAGGCCAGTCTTCACTAAATAGTCAGAGGATAGAAAAGGGAACTATGCGGTCAGCAGAAAAAAACTACAAAAGCCACGCAGATTATGCAAAAGACCTCCACACCGACTCATGGTGTGGAGGTGCAACTCTGCACCCCCAGAGCTTCCAGCTAGCAAGGAAATATCATGATAGCAAGCTGGACTAGAATTTAGCAGTACTAAGAAATATATTCAGAAAGCAGTAACAACAAATGAACGATCAGGGACTTAGCTTCTGCTGGAGTAGACAGGTCATCAGAGAAGTCCAAGAGAGATCTGAACCAATACTGAGACGTTGACAGCTGGCATGAAGTAACGATCAGAGTGGAGTTAAATAGGGAAACCAGCCTAGCAATAAACGAGGGCAGCTGAAAAAGCCAACCTCAAGGACCAGGAGTTCCACTCAAAGCCACCAGAGGGAGTCCAAGGACAGAACTCACCACAGTACCATTCATGACCACAGGAGGGAGTCCGAGAACAGAATTCACAACAGTACACCCCCCTTGAGGAGGGGTCACCGAACCCTCACCAGGGCCCCCAGGCCGATCAGGACGGGCCAAATGAAAGGCACGAACTAAATCGGCAGCATAGACATCGGAGGCAACAACCCAGGAATTATCCTCCTGACCATAGCCCTTCCACTTAACCAGGTACTGGAGCTTCCGTCTTGAAATGCGAGAATCCAAAATCTTCTCTACCACATACTCCAACTCCCCCTCGACCAACACCGGAGCAGGAGGATCAATGGAGGGAACCATAGGCGCCACATATCTCCGCAACAACGACCTATGGAACACATTATGGATGGCAAAAGAAGCTGGAAGGACCAAACGAAATGACACAGGATTGAGAATTTCAGAAATCTTATAAGGACCAATGAAACGAGGTTTAAACTTAGGAGAAGAAACCTTCATAGGAACATAACGAGAAGACAACCAAACCAAATCCCCAACACGAAGTCGGGGACCAACACAGCGACGGCGGTTAGCGAAACGTTGAGCCTTCTCTTGGGACAGCGTCAAATTGTCCACTACGTGAGTCCAAATTTGCTGCAACCTGTCCACCACAGAATCCACCCCAGGACAGTCAGAAGGCTTAACCTGCCCCGAAGAAAAATGAGGATGAAAACCAGAATTGCAAAAAAAAGGCGAAACCAAAGTAGCCGAGCTAGCCCGATTATTAAGGGCGAACTCAGCCAATGGCAAGAAGGTCACCCAATCATCCTGATCAGCAGAAACAAAGCATCTCAGATAGGTTTCCAAAGTCTGATTGGTTCGTTCGGTTTGGCCATTTGTCTGAGGATGGAAAGCCGAAGAAAAAGACAAATCAATGCCCATCTTAGCGCAAAAGGACCGCCAAAACCTAGAGACAAACTGGGAACCTCTGTCAGACACAATGTTCTCCGGAATGCCATGCAAACGAACCACATGCTGAAAAAATAGTGGAACCAAATCCGAGGAGGAAGGTAATTTAGGCAATGGTACCAAATGGACCATCTTAGAAAAGCGATCACAAACCACCCAGATGACAGACATCCTTTGAGTGACAAGAAGATCTGAAATAAAATCCATGGAGACATGCGTCCAGGGCCTCTTCGGGACCGGCAAGGGCAAAAGTAACCCACTGGCACGAGAACAGCAGGGCTTGGCCCGAGCACAAGTCCCACAGGACTGCACAAAAGAACGCACATCCCGTGACAAGGAAGGCCACCAAAAGGACCTAGCCACCAAATCTCTGGTACCAAAAATCCCAGGATGACCAGCCAACATCGAACAGTGAACCTCAGAAATAACTCTGCTAGTCCATCTATCAGGGACAAACAGTCTCTCCGCTGGACAACGGTCAGGTCTATCAGCCTGAAACTCCTGCAGCACGCGCCGCAAATCAGGGGAGATGGCAGACAGAATTACCCCCTCTTTGAGAATACCAGCAGGCTCAGGGACTCCCGGAGAATCAGGCACAAAACTCCTAGAAAGGGCATCAGCCTTCACATTCTTAGAACCAGGAAGGTACGAAACCACAAAATCGAACCGGGAGAAAAACAGCGACCATCGAGCCTGTCTAGGATTCAACCGCTTGGCAGACTCGAGATAAGTCAGATTCTTGTGATCCGTCAAGACCACCACGCGGTGCTTGGCTCCCTCAAGCCAATGTCGCCACTCCTCGAATGCCCACTTCATAGCCAGCAACTCCCGATTGCCAACATCATAATTACGCTCAGCAGGCGAAAACTTTCTTGAAAAGAAAGCACATGGCTTCATCACAGAGCCATCAGAACTTCTTTGAGACAAAACAGCCCCTGCTCCAATCTCAGAAGCATCCACCTCGACCTGAAAAGGGAGCGAAACATATGGCTGACGCAGCACAGGTGCAGAAGAAAAACGACGTTTCAGCTCCTGAAAAGCCTCCACGGCCGCAGAGGACCAATTCACCACATCAGCACCTTTCTTTGTCAAATCAGTCAAAGGTTTAACCACACTAGAAAAATTAGCGATGAAGCGACGGTAAAAATTAGCAAAGCCCAGGAATTTCTGAAGGCTCTTCACAGACGTAGGCTGAGTCCAATCATGGATGGCCTGGACTTTAACAGGGTCCATCTCGATAGTAGAAGGGGAAAAAATGAAGCCCAAAAAGGAAACCTTCTGAACTCCGAAGAGACATTTAGACCCCTTCACAAACAGGGAATTAGCACGAAGGACCTGGAATACCATTCTGACCTGCTTCACATGAGACTCCCAATCATCCGAAAATACCAAAATATCATCCAAATATACAATCATGAATCTATCCAGATACTTTCGGAAGATGTCATGCATAAAGGATTGAAACACAGATGGAGCATTAGAAAGCCCGAATGGCATCACCAGATACTCGAAATGACCCTCGGGCGTATTAAATGCTAGTTTCCATTCATCGCCCTGCTTAATACGCACAAGATTATACGCCCCTCGAAGATCAATCTTGGTGAACCAACTAGCCCCCTTAATCCGAGCAAACAAATCAGACAGCAGAGGCAAAGGGTACTGAAATTTGACCGTGATTTTATTAAGAAGGCGGTAATCTATACAGGGTCTCAGAGAACCATCCTTCTTGGCCACAAAAAAGAACCCTGCTCCAAACGGTGACGAAGACGGGCGAATATGCCCTTTCTCCAAGGACTCCTTTATATAACTCCGCATAGCGGCGTGTTCTGGCCCAGATAAATTGAAAAGTCGGCCCTTAGGAAACTTACTACCAGGAATCAAATTAATAGCACAATCACAATCCCTATGAGGAGGTAGCACACTGGATTTGGGCTCATCAAATACATCTCGGTAATCCGACAAAAACTCAGGGACTTCAGAAGGAGTGGAAGAAGAAATTGACATCAACGGAACATCGCCATGTACCCCTTGACAACCCCAACTAGACACAGACATTGATTTCCAATCCAATACTGGATTATGAACCTGTAGCCATGGCAAACCCAACACGACCACATCATGCAAATTATGCAATACCAAAAAGCGAATATCTTCCTGATGTGCAGGAACCATGCACATGGTCAACTGAGTCCAGTACTGAGGTTTATTCTTGGCCAAAGGCGTAGCATCAATTCCCCTTAATGGAATAGGATACTGCAAAGGCTCCAAAGAAAAACCACAGCGCCTGGCAAACTCCAAGTCCATCAAATTCAGGGCAGCACCTGAGTCCACAAATGCCATAACAGAGTAGGATGACAAAGAGCAAATCAGAGTAACAGACAAAAGAAATTTAGGCTGTACAGTACCAATGGTGACAGACCTAGCGAACCGCTTAGTGCGCTTAGGACAATCAGAGATAGCATGAGTGGAGTCACCACAGTAAAAACACAGCCCATTCTGACGTCTGTGTTCTTGCCGTTCAGTTCTGGTCAAAGTCCTATCACATTGCATAAGCTCTAGCCTCTGCCCAGAGGATACGGCCAAATGGTGCACAACTTTGCGCTCGCGCAAACGCCGATCAATTTGAATGGCCAAGGACATTGATTCATTCAGACCAGCAGGCGTAGGGAACCCCACCATGACATCCTTAAGGGCTTCAGAAAGACCCTTTCTAAAAATCGCTGCCAGGGCACGCTCATTCCATTGAGTAAGCACAGACCATTTCTGAACTTCTGGCAATATACCTCCGCTTCATCCTGACCCTGACACAAAGCCAGCAAGATTTTCTCTGCCTGATCCACTGAATTAGGTTCGTCATAAAGCAATCCCAGCGCCAGAAAAAACGCATCTACATTAAGAAATGCAGGATCTCCTGGCGCAAGGGAGAATGCCCAGTCTTGAGGGTCGCCACGTAACAAAGAAATAATAATTTTTACTTGCTGAATGGGGTCACCAGAGGAGCGGGGTTTCAAAGCAAGAAACAGTCTACAATTATCTTTGAAATTCAGAAACTTAGATCTATCTCCAGAAAACAAATCAGGAATTGGGATTCTAGGTTCTAACATCGGATTCTGAACCACATAATCTTGAATGCTTTGCACCCTTGCAGCGAGTTGATCCACACAAGAGGACAGACCTTGAATGTCCATATCTACACCTGAGTCCTGAACCACCCAGAGTTTAAGGGGAAAAGAGAAACAAAACACACTGCAAAGAAAAAAAAATGGGTTCAGAACTTCTTTTATCCCTCTTTTGAGATGCATTAACACTTTGTGGGCCAGCTGTACTGTTATGGACCTGAGGATTAAACCTGAAATAGGGACAAGCTCTGGGGACGTGGGAACTCTGATGACCGCAAACCCTACTCCTATCACACACACTAGAAATAGCCGTGGAGCGTACCTAACTCTCCCTAGACGCCTCTGCACAGCCTAAGAGCTAACTACCCCTTAAAGAGAGAAATAGAAGCCTTACCTTGCCTCAGAGAAATTCCCCAAAGGAAAAGGCAGCCCCCACATATATTGACTGTGAGTTAAGAGGAAAGTCACAAACACAGGAATGAAACAGGTTTTAGCAAAGGAGGCCAGTCTTCACTAAATAGTCAGAGGATAGAAAAGGGAACTATGCGGTCAGCACAAAAAAACTACAAAAGCCACGCAGATTATGCAAAAGACCTCCACACCGACTCACGGTGTGGAGGTGCAACTCTGCACCCCCAGAGCTTCCAGCTAGCAAGGAAATATCATGATAGCAAGCTGGACTAGAATTTAGCAGTACTAAGAAATATATTCAGAAAGCAGTAACAACAAATGAACTATCAGGGACTTAGCTTCTGCTGGAGTAGACAGGTCATCACAGAAGTCCAAGAGAGATCTGAACCAATACTGAGACATTGACAGCTGGCATGAAGTAACGATCAGAGTGGAGTTAAATAGGGAAACCAGCCTAGCAATAAACGAGGGCAGCTGAAAAAGCCAACCTCAAGGACCAGGAGATCCACTCAAAGCCACCAGAGGGAGTCCAAGGACAGAACTCACCACAGTACCATTCATGACCACAGGAGGGAGTCCGAGAACGAAATTCACAACATATCTGCCAGCCACATTCTGCCACGTACATTGTGTAGTGTAATACACTGGCCCCGAGTTTGGGTGCAGTCTCATCCCCAAAAAAGTGAGATTTAAATTGCCACTAAGTGGATCTACATCAGTTCTGTTTGTCGTATATCTGCCAGCCACGTTCTGCCACTTACATTGTGTAGTGTAATACACTAGCCCTGAGTTTGGGTGCAGTCTCACCCCCAAAAAAGGTAGATTTAATTTGCTGCTAAGTGGATCTACGTCAGTTCGATTTATCATATATATCTGCCAGCCACGTTCTGCCACTTACATTGTGTAGTGTAATACACTGGCCCTGAGTTTGGGTGCAGTCTCACCCCCCAAAAAGGGAGATTTAAATTGCCACTAAGTGGATCTACGTCAGTTCTGTTTGTCGTATATCTGCCAGCCATGTTCTGCCACTTTCATTTTGTAGTGTAATACACTGGCCCTGAGTTTGGGTGCAGACTCACCCCCAAAAAAGGGAGATTTATATTGCCACTAAGTGGTTCTACGTCAGTTCTGTTTGTCGTATATCTGCCGGCCACGTTCTGCCACTTACATTGTGTAGTGTAATACACTGGCCCTGAGTTTGGGTGCAGTCTCATCCCCAAAAAAGGAGATTTAAATTGCCACTAAGTGGATCTACGTCAGTTCTGTTTGTCGTATATATCTGCCAGCCACGTTCTGCCACTTACATTGTGTAGTGTAATACACTGGCCCTGAGTTTGGGTGCAGTCTTACCTCCAAAAATGGGAGATTTAAATTGCCACTAAGTGGATCTACGTCAGATCTGTTTGTCATATATCTGCCAGCCACGTTTTGCCACTTACATTGTGTAGTGAAATACACTGGACCTGAGTTTGGGTGCAGTCTCACCCCCAAAAAAGGGAGATTTAAATTGCCACTAAGTGGATCTACGTCAGTTCTGTTTGTCATATATCTGCCAGCCACGTTCTGCCACTTACATTGTGTAGTGTAATACACTGGCCCTGAGTTTGGGTGCAGTCTCACCCCCAAAAAAGGGAGATTTAAATTGCCACTAAGTGGATCTACGTCAGTTCTGTTTGTCGTATATCTGCCAGCCACGTTCTGCCACTTACAATGTGTAGTGTAATACAGTGGCCCTGAGTTTGGGTGCAGACTCACCCCCAAAAAAGGGAGATTTAAATTGCCACTAAGTGGATCTATGTCAGTTCTGCTTGTCGTATATCTGACAGCCACATTCTGCCACTTACATTGTGTAGTGTAATACACTGGCCCCGAGTTTGGGTGCAGTCTGACCCACAAAAAAGGGAGATTTAAATTGCCACTTAGTGGATCTACGCCAGTTCTGTTTGTCGTATATCTGCCGGCCACGTTCTGCCACTTACATTGTGTAGTGTAATACACTGGCCCTGAGTTTGTGTGCAGTCTCACCCCCAAAAATGGGAGATTTAAATTGCCACTAAGTGGATCTATTTCAGTTCTGTTTGTCGTATATCTGCCAGCCACGTTCTGCCACTTACATTGTGTAGTGTAATACACTGGCCCTGAGTTTGGGTGCAGTCTCATCCCCAAAAAAGGGAGATTTAAATTGCCACTAAGTGGATCTACATCAGTTCTGTTGGTCGTATATCTGCCAGCCACGTTCTGCCACTTACATTGTGTAGTGTAATACACTGGCCCCGAGTTTGGGTGCAGTCTGACCCACAAAAAAGGGAGATTTAAATTGCCACTTAGTGGATCTACGCCAGTTCTGTTTGTCGTATATCTGCCGGCCACGTTCTGCCACTTACATTGTGTAGTGTAATACACTGGCCCTGAGTTTGTGTGCAGTCTCACCCCCAAAAATGGGAGATTTAAATTGCCACTAAGTGGATCTATTTCAGTTCTGTTTGTCGTATATCTGCCAGCCACGTTCTGCCACTTACATTGTGTAGTGTAATACACTGGCCCTGAGTTTGGGTGCAGTCTTACCTCCAAAAATGGGAAATTTAAATTGCCACTAAGTGGATCTACGTCAGATCTGTTTGTCATATACAGTGGGGCAAAAAAGTATTTAGTCAGTCAGCAATAGTGCAAGTTCCACCACTTAAAAAGATGAGAGGCGTCTGTAATTTACATCATAGGTAGACCTCAACTATGGGAGACAAACTGAGAAAAAAAAATCCAGAAAATCACATTGTCTGTTTTTTTATCATTTTATTTGCATTTTATGGTGGAAAATAAGTATTTGGTCAGAAACAAAATTTCTTCTCAATACTTTGTAATCTATCCTTTGTTGGCAATGACAGAGGTCAAACGTTTTCTGTAAGTCTTCACAAGGTTGCCACACACTGTTGTTGGTATGTTGGCCCATTCCTCCATGCAGATCTCCTCTAGAGCAGTGATGTTTTTGGCTTTTCGCTTGGCAACACGGACTTTCAACTCCCTCCAAAGGTTTTCTATAGGGTTGAGATCTGGAGACTGGCTAGGCCACTCCAGGACCTTGAAATGCTTCTTACGAAGCCACTCCTTCGTTGCCCTGGCGGTGTGCTTTGGATCATTGTCATGTTGAAAGACCCAGGCAGCCACGTTTCATCTTCAATGCCCTTGCTGATGGAAGGAGGTTTGCACTCAAAATCTCACGAAACATGGCCCCATTCATTCTTTCATGTACCCGGATCAGTCGTCCTGGCCCCTTTGCAGAGAAACAGCCCCAAAGCATGATGTTTCCACCACCATGCTTTACAGTAGGTATGGTGTTTGATGGATGCAACTCAGTATTCTTTTTCCTCCAAACACGACAAGTTGTGTTTCTACGAAAGAGTTCCAGTTTGGTTTCATCAGACCATAGGACATTCTCCCAAAACTCCTCTGGATCATCCAAATGCTCTCTAGCAAACTTCAGACGGGCCCGGACATGTACTGGCTTAAGCAGTGGGACACGTCTGGCACTGCAGGATCTGAGTCAATGGTGGCGTAGTGTGTTACTTATGGTAGGCCTTGTTACATTGGTCCCAGCTCTCTGCAGTTCATTCACTAGTTCCCCCCGCGTGGTTCTGGGATTTTTGCTCACCGTTCTTGTGATCATTCTGACCCCACGGGGTGGGATTTTGCGTGGAGCCCCAGATCGAGGGAGATTATCAGTGGTCTTGTATGTCTTCCATTTTCTAATTATTGCTCCCACTGTTGATTTCTTCACTCCAAGCTGGTTGGCTATTGCAGATTCAGTCTTCCCAGCCTGGTGCAGGGCTACAATTTTGTTTCTGGTGTCCTTTGACAGCTCTTTGGTCTTCACCATAGTGGAGTTTGGAGTCAGACTGTTTGAGGGTGTGCACAGGTGTCTTTTTATACTGATAACAAGTTTAAACAGGTGCCATTACTACAGGTAATGAGTGGAGGAAAGAGGAGACTCTTAAAGAAGAAGTTACAGGTCTGTGAGAGCCAGAAATCTTGATTGTTTGTTTCTGACCAAATACTTATTTTCTACCATAAAATGCAAATAAAATGATAAAAAAACAGACAATGTGATTTTCTGGATTTTTTTTTCTCAGTTTGTCTCCCATAGTTGAGGTCTAACTATGATGTAAATTACAGACGCCTCTCATCTTTTTAAGTGGTGGAACTTGCACTATTGCTGACTGACTAAATACTTTTTAGCCCCACTGTATCTGCCAGCCACGTTTTGCCACTTACATTGTGTAGTGAAATACACTGGCCCTGAGTTTGGGTGCAGTCTCACCCCCAAAAAAGGGAGATTTAAATTGCCACTAAGTGGATCTACGTCAGTTCTGTTTGTCGTATATCTGCCAGCCACGTTCTGCCACTTACATTGTGTAGTGTAATACACTGGCCCTGAGTTTGGGTGCAGTCTCACCCCCAAAAACGGGAGATTTAAATTGCCACTAAGTGGATCTACGTCAGTTCTGTTTGTCGTATATCTGCCAGCCACGTTCTGCCACTTACATTGTGTAGTGTAATACACTGGCCCTGAGTTTGAGTGCAGACTCACCCCCAAAAAAGGGAGATTTAAATTGCCACTAAGTGGATCTACGTCAGTTCTGTTTGTCATATATCTGCCAGCCACATTCTGCCACTTACATTGTGTAGTGTAATACACTGGCCCCAAGTTTGGGTGCAGTCTCACCCACAAAAAAGGGATATTTAAATTGCCACTTAGTGGATCTACGTCAGTTCTGTTTGTAGTATATCTGCCGGCCACGTTCTGCCACTTACATTGTGTAGTGTAATACACTGGCCCCGAGTTTGGGTGCAGTCTCACCCCCAAAAAAGGGAGATTTAAATTGCCACTAAGTGGATCTATGTCAGTTCTGTTTGTCGTACATCTGCCGGCCACGTTCTGCCACTTACATTGTGTAGTGTAATACACTGACCCTGAGTTTGGGTGCAGTCTCACCCCCAAGAAAGGGAGATTTAAATTGCTGCTAATTGGATCTACGTCGGTTCGGTTTATCGTATATCTGCCAGCCACATTCTTCCACTTATATTGTGTAGTGTAATACACTGGCCCTGAGTTTGAGTGCAGTCTCACCCCCAAAAAAGGGAGATTTAAATTGCCACTAAGTGGATCTACATCAGTTTTGTTTGTCGTATATCTGCCAGCCACGTTCTAACACTTACATTGTGTAGTGTAATACACTGGCCCCGAGTTTGGGTGCAGTCTCACCCCCAAAAAAGGGAGATTTAAATTGCCACTAAGTGGATCTACGTCAGTTCTGTTTGTCGTATAATTGCCAGCCACATTCTGCCACTTACATTGTGTAGTGCAATACACTGGCCCTGAGTTTGGGTGCAGTCTCAACTCCAAAAATGGAAGATTTAAATTGCCACTAAGTGGATCTACGTCAGTTCTGTTTGTCGTATATCTGCCAGCCACGTTCTGCCACTTACATTGTGTAGTGTAATACACTGGCCCCGAGTTTGGGTGCAGTCTCACCCCCAAAAAGAAAGATTTAAATTGCCACTAAGTGGATCTACGTCAGTTCTGTTTGTCGTATATCTGCCAGCCACGTTCTGCCACTTACATTGTGTAGTGTAATACACTGGCCCCGAGTTTGGGTGCAGTCTCACCCCCAAAAAGAAAGATTTAAATTGCCACTAAGTGGATCTACGTCAGTTCTGTTTGTCAGATATCTGCCAGCCACATTCTGCCACTTACATTGTGTAGTGTAATACACTGGCCCTGAGTTTGGGTGCAGTCTCACCCCCCAAAAAGGGAGATTTAAATTGCCACTAAGTGGATCTACGTCAGTTCTATTTGTCGTATATCTGCCAGCTACGTTCTGCCACTTACATTGTGTATTGTAATACACTGGCCCCGAGTTTGGGTGCAGTCTCACCCCCAAAAAAGGGAGATTTAAATTGCCACTTAGTGGATCTACGTCAGTTCTGTTTGTCGTATATCTGCCGGCCACGTTCTGCCACTTACATTGTGTAGTGTAATACACTGGCCCTGAGTTTGGGTGCAGTCTCACCCCCAAAAAAGGGAGATTTAAATTGCCACTAAGTGGATCTACATCAGTTCTGTTTGTCGTATATCTGCCAGCCACGTTCTGCCACTTACATTGTGTAGTGTAATACACTGGCCCCGAGTTTGGGTGCAGTCTCATCCCCAAAAAAGTGAGAATTAAATTGCCACTAAGTGGATCTACATCAGTTCTGTTTGTCGTATATCTGCCAGCCACGTTCTGCCACTTACATTGTGTAGTGTAATACACTGGCCCTGAGTTTGGGTGCAGTCTCACCCCCAAAAAAGGTAGATTTAATTTGCTGCTAAGTGGATCTACGTCAGTTCGGTTTATCATATATATCTGCCAGCCACGTTCTGCCACTTACATTGTGTATTGTAATACACTGGCCCCGAGTTTGGGTGCAGTCTCACCCCCAAAAAAGGGAGATTTAAATTGCCACTTAGTGAATCTACGTCAGTTCTGTTTGTCGTATATCTGCCGGCCATGTTCTGCCACTTACATTGTGTAGTGTAATACACTGGCCCTGAGTTTGGGTGCAGTTTCACCCCCAAAAAAGGGAGATTTAAATTGCCACTAAGTGGATCTACATCAGTTCTGTTTGTCGTATATCTGCCAGCCACGTTCTGCCACTTACATTGTGTAGTGTAATACACTGGCCCCGAGTTTGGGTGCAGTCTCACCCCCAAAAAGAAAGATTTAAATTGCCACTAAGTGGATCTACGTCAGTTCTGTTTGTCGTATATCTGCCAGCCACGTTCTGCCACTTACATTGTGTAGTGTAATACACTGGCCCTGAGTTTGGGTGCAGTCTCACCCCCCAAAAAGGGAGATTTAAATTGCCACTAAGTGGATCTACGTCAGTTCTATTTGTCGTATATCTGCCAGCTACGTTCTGCCACTTACATTGTGTATTGTAATACACTGGCCCCGAGTTTGGGTGCAGTCTCACCCCCAAAAAAGGGAGATTTAAATTGCCACTTAGTGGATCTACGTCAGTTCTGTTTGTCGTATATCTGCCGGCCACGTTCTGCCACTTACATTGTGTAGTGTAATACACTGGCCCTGAGTTTGGGTGCAGTCTCACCCCCAAAAAAGGGAGATTTAAATTGCCACTAAGTGGATCTACATCAGTTCTGTTTGTCGTATATCTGCCAGCCACGTTCTGCCACTTACATTGTGTAGTGTAATACACTGGCCCCGAGTTTGGGTGCAGTCTCATCCCCAAAAAAGTGAGAATTAAATTGCCACTAAGTGGATCTACATCAGTTCTGTTTGTCGTATATCTGCCAGCCACGTTCTGCCACTTACATTGTGTAGTGTAATACACTGGCCCTGAGTTTGGGTGCAGTCTCACCCCCCAAAAAGGGAGATTTAAATTGCCACTAAGTGGATCTACGTCAGTTCTATTTGTCGTATATCTGCCAGCTACGTTCTGCCACTTACATTGTGTATTGTAATACACTGGCCCCGAGTTTGGGTGCAGTCTCACCCCCAAAAAAGGGAGATTTAAATTGCCACTTAGTGGATCTACGTCAGTTCTGTTTGTCGTATATCTGCCGGCCACGTTCTGCCACTTACATTGTGTAGTGTAATACACTGGCCCTGAGTTTGGGTGCAGTCTCACCCCCAAAAAAGGGAGATTTAAATTGCCACTAAGTGGATCTACATCAGTTCTGTTTGTCGTATATCTGCCAGCCACGTTCTGCCACTTACATTGTGTAGTGTAATACACTGGCCCTGAGTTTGGGTGCAGTCTCACCCCCAAAAAAGGTAGATTTAATTTGCTGCTAAGTGGATCTACGTCAGTTCGGTTTATCATATATATCTGCCAGCCACGTTCTGCCACTTACATTGTGTAGTGTAATACACTGGCCCTGAGTTTGGGTGCAGTCTCACCCCCCAAAAAGGGAGATTTAAATTGCCACTAAGTGGATCTACGTCAGTTCTGTTTGTCGTATATCTGCCAGCCATGTTCTGCCACTTTCATTTTGTAGTGTAATACACTGGCCCTGAGTTTGGGTGCAGACTCACCCCCAAAAAAGGGAGATTTATATTGCCACTAAGTGGTTCTACGTCAGTTCTGTTTGTCGTATATCTGCCGGCCACGTTCTGCCACTTACATTGTGTAGTGTAATACACTGGCCCTGAGTTTGGGTGCAGTCTCATCCCCAAAAAAGGAGATTTAAATTGCCACTAAGTGGATCTACGTCAGTTCTGTTTGTCGTATATCTGCCAGCCACGTTCTGCCACTTACATTGTGTAGTGTAATATACTGGCCCTGAGTTTGGGTGCAGTCTTACCTCCAAAAATGGGAGATTTAAATTGCCACTAAGTGGATCTACGTCAGATCTGTTTGTCATATATCTGCCAGCCACGTTTTGCCACTTACATTGTGTAGTGAAATACACTGGACCTGAGTTTGGGTGCAGTCTCACCCCCAAAAAAGGGAGATTTAAATTGCCACTAAGTGGATCTACGTCAGTTCTGTTTGTCATATATCTGCCAGCCACGTTCTGTCACTTACATTGTGTAGTGTAATACACTGGCCCTGAGTTTGGGTGCAGTCTCACCCCCAAAAAAGGGAGATTTAAATTGCCACTAAGTGGATCTACGTCAGTTCTGTTTGTCGTATATCTGCAAGCCACGTTCTGCCACTTACATTGTGTAGTGTAATACACTGGCCCTGAGTTTGGGGGCAGACTCACCCCCAAAAAAGGGAGATTTAAATTGCCACTAAGTGGATCTATGTCAGTTCTGCTTGTCGTATATCTGACAGCCACATTCTGCCAATTACATTGTGTAGTGTAATACACTGGCCCTGAGTTTGGGTGCAGTCTGACCCACAAAAAAGGGAGATTTAAATTGCCACTTAGTGGATCTACGCCAGTTCTGTTTGTCGTATATCTGCCGGCCACGTTCTGCCACTTACATTGTGTAGTGTAATACACTGGCCCTGAGTTTGTGTGCAGTCTCACCCCCAAAAATGGGAGATTTAAATTGCCACTAAGTGGATCTATTTCAGTTCTGTTTGTCGTATATCTGCCAGCCACGTTCTGCCACTTACATTGTGTAGTGTAATACACTGGCCCTGAGTTTGGGTGCAGTCTCATCCCCAAAAAAGGGAGATTTAAATTGCCACTAAGTGGATCTACGTCAGTTCTGTTTGTCGTATATCTGCCAGCCACGTTCTGCCACTTACATTGTGTAGTGTAATACACTGGCCCCAAGTTTGGGTGCAGTCTCACCCACAAAAAAGGGAGATTTAAATTGCCACTTAGTGGATCTACGTCAGTTCTGTTTGTAGTATATCTGCCGGCCACGTTCTGCCACTTACATTGTGTAGTGTAATACACTGGCCCCGAGTTTAGGTGCAGTCTTACCTCCAAAAATGGGAAATTTAAATTGCCACTAAGTGGATCTACGTCAGATCTGTTTGTCATATATCTGCCAGCCACGTTTTGCCACTTACATTGTGTAGTGAAATACACTGGCCCTGAGTTTGGGTGCAGTCTCACCCCCAAAAAAGGGAGATTTAAATTGCCACTAAGTGGATCTACGTCAGTTCTGTTTGTCGTATATCTGCCAGCCACGTTCTGCCACTTACATTGTGTAGTGTAATACACTGGCCCTGAGTTTGGGTGCAGTCTCACCCCCAAAAACGGGAGATTTAAATTGCCACTAAGTGGATCTACGTCAGTTCTGTTTGTCGTATATCTGCCAGCCACGTTCTGCCACTTACATTGTGTAGTGTAATACACTGGCCCTGAGTTTGAGTGCAGACTCACCCCCAAAAAAGGGAGATTTAAATTGCCACTAAGTGGATCTACGTCAGTTCTGTTTGTCATATATCTGCCAGCCACATTCTGCCACTTACATTGTGTAGTGTAATACACTGGCCCCAAGTTTGGGTGCAGTCTCACCCACAAAAAAGGGAGATTTAAATTGCCACTTAGTGGATCTACGTCAGTTCTGTTTGTAGTATATCTGCCGGCCACGTTCTGCCACTTACATTGTGTAGTGTAATACACTGGCCCCGAGTTTGGGTGCAGTCTCACCCCCAAAAAAGGGAGATTTAAATTGCCACTAAGTGGATCTATGTCAGTTCTGTTTGTCGTATATCTGCCGGCCACATTCTGCCACTTACATTGTGTAGTGAAATACACTGGACCTGAGTTTGGGTGCAGTCTCACCCCCAAAAAAGGGAGATTTAAATTGCCACTAAGTGGATCTACGTCAGTTCTGTTTGTCATATATCTGCCAGCCACGTTCTGTCACTTACATTGTGTAGTGTAATACACTGGCCCTGAGTTTGGGTGCAGTCTCACCCCCAAAAAAGGGAGATTTAAATTGCCACTAAGTGGATCTACGTCAGTTCTGTTTGTCGTATATCTGCAAGCCACGTTCTGCCACTTACATTGTGTAGTGTAATACACTGGCCCTGAGTTTGGGTGCAGACTCACCCCCTAAAAAGGGAGATTTAAATTGCCACTAAGTGGATCTATGTCAGTTCTGCTTGTCGTATATCTGACAGCCACATTCTGCCAATTACATTGTGTAGTGTAATACACTGGCCCTGAGTTTGGGTGCAGTCTGACCCACAAAAAAGGGAGATTTAAATTGCCACTTAGTGGATCTACGCCAGTTCTGTTTGTCGTATATCTGCCGGCCACGTTCTGCCACTTACATTGTGTAGTGTAATACACTGGCCCTGAGTTTGTGTGCAGTCTCACCCCCAAAAATGGGAGATTTAAATTGCCACTAAGTGGATCTATTTCAGTTCTGTTTGTCGTATATCTGCCAGCCACGTTCTGCCACTTACATTGTGTAGTGTAATACACTGGCCCTGAGTTTGGGTGCAGTCTCATCCCCAAAAAAGGGAGATTTAAATTGCCACTAAGTGGATCTACGTCAGTTCTGTTTGTCGTATATCTGCCAGCCACGTTCTGCCACTTACATTGTGTAGTGTAATACACTGGCCCCAAGTTTGGGTGCAGTCTCACCCACAAAAAAGGGAGATTTAAATTGCCTCTTAGTGGATCTACGTCAGTTCTGTTTGTAGTATATCTGCCGGCCACGTTCTGCCACTTACATTGTGTAGTGTAATACACTGGCCCCGAGTTTAGGTGCAGTCTTACCTCCAAAAATGGGAAATTTAAATTGCCACTAAGTGGATCTACGTCAGATCTGTTTGTCATATATCTGCCAGCCACGTTTTGCCACTTACATTGTGTAGTGAAATACACTGGCCCTGAGTTTGGGTGCAGTCTCACCCCCAAAAAAGGGAGATTTAAATTGCCACTAAGTGGATCTACGTCAGTTCTGTTTGTCGTATATCTGCCAGCCACGTTCTGCCACTTACATTGTGTAGTGTAATACACTGGCCCTGAGTTTGGGTGCAGTCTCACCCCCAAAAACGGGAGATTTAAATTGCCACTAAGTGGATCTACGTCAGTTCTGTTTGTCGTATATCTGCCAGCCACGTTCTGCCACTTACATTGTGTAGTGTAATACACTGGCCCTGAGTTTGAGTGCAGACTCACCCCCAAAAAAGGGAGATTTAAATTGCCACTAAGTGGATCTACGTCAGTTCTGTTTGTCATATATCTGCCAGCCACATTCTGCCACTTACATTGTGTAGTGTAATACACTGGCCCCAAGTTTGGGTGCAGTCTCACCCACAAAAAAGGGAGATTTAAATTGCCACTTAGTGGATCTACGTCAGTTCTGTTTGTAGTATATCTGCCGGCCACGTTCTGCCACTTACATTGTGTAGTGTAATACACTGGCCCCGAGTTTGGGTGCAGTCTCACCCCCAAAAAAGGGAGATTTAAATTGCCACTAAGTGGATCTATGTCAGTTCTGTTTGTCGTATATCTGCCGGCCACGTTCTGCCACTTACATTGTGTAGTGTAATACACTGACCCTGAGTTTGGGTGCAGTCTCACCCCCAAGAAAGGGAGATTTAAATTGCTGCTAATTGGATCTACGTCAGTTCGGTTTATCGTATATCTGCCAGCCACATTCTGCCACTTATATTGTGTAGTGTAATACACTGGCCCTGAGTTTGGGTGCAGTCTCACCCACAAAAAAGGGAGATTTAAATTGCCACTAAGTGGATCTACGTCAGTTCTGTTTGTCGTATATCTGCCAGCCACGTTCTGCCACTTACATTGTGTAGTGTAATACACTGGCCCCGAGTTTGGGTGCAGTCTCACCCCCAAAAAGAAAGATTTAAATTGCCACTAAGTGGATCTACGTCAGTTCTGTTTGTCGTATATCTGCCAGCCACATTCTGCCACTTACATTGTGTAGTGTAATACACTGGCCCTGAGTTTGGGTGCAGTCTCACCCCCCAAAAAGGGAGATTTAAATTGCCACTAAGTGGATCTACGTCAGTTCTATTTGTCGTATATCTGCCAGCTACGTTCTGCCACTTACATTGTGTATTGTAATACACTGGCCCCGAGTTTGGGTGCAGTCTCACCCCCAAAAAAGGGAGATTTAAATTGCCACTTAGTGGATCTACGTCAGTTCTGTTTGTCGTATATCTGCCGGCCACGTTCTGCCACTTACATTGTGTAGTGTAATACACTGGCCCTGAGTTTGGGTGCAGTCTCACCCCCAAAAAAGGGAGATTTAAATTGCCACTAAGTGAATCTACATCAGTTCTGTTTGTCGTATATCTGCCAGCCACGTTCTGCCACTTACATTGTGTAGTGTAATACACTGGCCCTGAGTTTGGGTGCAGTCTCACCCCCAAGAAAGGGAGATTTAAATTGCTGCTAATTGGATCTACGTCAGTTCGGTTTATCGTATATCTGCCAGCCACATTCTGCCACTTACATTGTGTAGTGTAATACACTGGCCCTGAGTTTGGGTGCAGTCTTACCTCCAAAAATGGAAGATTTAAATTGCCACTAAGTGGATCTACGTCAGTTCTGTTTGTCGTACATCTGCCAGCCACATTCTGCCACTTACTTTGTGTTGTGTAATACACTGGCCCCGAGTTTGGGTGCAGTCTCACCCACAAAAAAGGGAGATTTAAATTGCCACTTAATGGATCTACGTCAGTTCTGTTTGTCGTATATCTGCCGGCCACGTTCTGCCACTTACATTGTGTAGTGTAATACACTGGCCCTGAGTTTGGGTGCAGTCTCAACTCCAAAAATGGAAGATTTAAATTGCCACTAAGTGGATCTACGTCAGTTCTGTTTGTCGTATATCTGCCAGCCACATTCTGCCACTTACTTTGTGTTGTGTAATACACTGGCCCCGAGTTTGGGTGCAGTCTCACCCACAAAAAAGGGAGATTTAAATTGCCACTTAGTGGATCTGCGTCAGTTCTGTTTGTCGTATATCTGCCGGCCACGTTCTGCCACTTACATTGTGTAGTGTAATACACTGGCCCTGAGTTTGGGTGCAGTCTCACCCCCAAAAAAGCGAGATTTAAATTGCCACTAAGTGGATCTACGTCAGTTCTGTTTGTCGTAGATCTGCCAGCCACGTTCTGCCACTTACATTGTGTAGTGTAATACACTGGCCCCGAGTTTGGGTGCAGTCTCACCCCCAAAAAGAAAGATTTAAATTGCCACTAAGTGGATCTACGTCAGTTCTGTTTGTCGTATATATGCCAGCCACATTCTGCCACTTACATTGTGTAGTGTAATACACTGGCCCTGAGTTTGGGTGCAGTCTCACCCCCCAAAAAGGGAGATTTAAATTGCCACTAAGTGGATCTACGTCAGTTCTATTTGTCGTATATCTGCCAGCTACGTTCTGCCACTTATATTGTGTATTGTAATACACTGGCCCCGAGTTTGGGTGCAGTCTCACCCCCAAAAAAGAGAGATTTAAATTGCCACTTAGTGGATCTACGTCAGTTCTGTTTGTCGTATATCTGCCGGCCACGTTCTGCCACTTACATTGTGTAGTGTAATACACCGGCCCTGAGTTTGGGTGCAGTCTCACCCCCAAAAAAGGGAGTTTTAAATTGCCACTAAGTGGATCTACATCAGTTCTGTTTGTCGTATATCTGCCAGCCACGTTCTGCCAATTACATTCTGTAGTGTAATACACTGGCCCTGAGTTTGGGTGCAGTCTCACCCCCAAGAAAGGGAGATTTAAATTGCTGCTAATTGGATCTACGTCAGTTCGGTTTATCGTATATCTGCCAGCCACATTCTGCCACTTACATTGTGTAGTGTAATACACTGGCCCTGAGTTTGAGTGCAGTCTCACCCCCAAAAAAGGGAGATTTAAATTGCCACTAAGTGGATCTACATCAGTTTTGTTTGTCGTATATCTGCCAGCCACGTTCTAACACTTACATTGTGTAGTGTAATACACTGGCCCCGAGTTTGGGTGCAGTCTCACCCCCAAAAAAGGGAGGTTTAAATTGCCACTAATTGGATCTACGTCAGTTCTGTTTGTCGTATATCTGCCAGCCACATTCTGCCCCTTACATTGTGTAGTGTAATACACTGGCCCTGAGTTTGGGTGCAGTCTTACCTCCAAAAATGGAAGATTTAAATTGCCACTAAGTGGATCTACGTCAGTTCTGTTTGTCGTACATCTGCCAGCCACATTCTGCCACTTACTTTGTGTTGTGTAATACGCTGGCCCCGAGTTTGGGTGCAGTCTCACCCACAAAAAAGGGAGATTTAAATTGCCACTTAATGGATCTACGTCAGTTCTGTTTGTCGTATATCTGCCGGCCACGTTCTGCCACTTACATTGTGTAGTGTAATACACTGGCCCTGAGTTTGGGTGCAGTCTCACCCCCAAAAAAGCGAGATTTAAATTGCCACTAAGTGGATCTACGTCAGTTCTGTTTGTCGTATATCTGCCAGCCACGTTCTGCCACTTACATTGTGTAGTGTAATATACTGGCCCCGAGTTTGGGTGCAGTCTCACCCCCAAAAAGAAAGATTTAAATTGCCATTAAGTGGATCTACGTCAGTTCTGTTTGTCGTATATCTGCCAGCCACATTCTGCCACTTACATTGTGTAGTGTAATACACTGGCCCTGAGTTTGGGTGCAGTCTCACCCCCCAAAAAGGGAGATTTAAATTGCCACTAAGTGGATCTACGTCAGTTCTATTTGTCGTATATCTGCCAGCTACGTTCTGCCACTTACATTGTGTATTGTAATACACTGGCCCCGAGTTTGGGTGCAGTCTCACCCCCAAAAAAGGGAGATTTAAATTGCCACTTAGTGGATCTACGTCAGTTCTGTTTGTCGTATATCTGCCGGCCACGTTCTGCCACTTACATTGTGTAGTGTAATACACTGGCCCTGAGTTTGGGTGCAGTCTCACCCCCAAAAAAGGGAGAATTAAATTGCCACTAAGTGGATCTACGTCAGTTCTGTTTGTCGTATATCTGCCAGCCACGTTCTGCCACTTACATTGTGTAGTGTAATACACTGGCCCTGAATTTGGGTGCAGTCTCACCCCCAAAAAAGGGAGATTTAAATTGCTGCTAAGTGGATCTACGTCAGTTCGGTATATCGTATATCTGCCAGCCACGTTCTGCCACTTACATTGTGTAGTGTAATACACTGGCCCTGAGTTTGGGTGCAGTCTCACCCCCAAAAAAGGGAGATTTAAATTGTCACTAAGTGGATCT
This sequence comes from Ranitomeya variabilis, assembly GCF_051348905.1. Lineage (NCBI taxonomy): Eukaryota > Metazoa > Chordata > Amphibia > Anura > Dendrobatidae > Ranitomeya > Ranitomeya variabilis. The sequence continues at coordinate 505,970,094 of NC_135233.1, forward strand.
ACGTCAGTTCTGTTTGTCGTATATCTGCCAGCCACGTTCTGCCACTTTCATTTTGTAGTGTAATACACTGGCCCTGAGTTTGGGTGCAGTCTCACCCCCAAAAAAGGGAGATATAAATTGCCACTGAGTGGATCTACGTCAGTTCTGTTTGTCGTATATCTGCCGGCCACGTTCTGCCACTTACATTGTGTAGTGTAATACACTAGCCCTGAGTTTGGGTGCAGTCTCATCCCCAAAAAAGGGAGATTTAAATTGCCACTAAGTGGATCTACGTCAGTTCTGTTTGTCGTATATCTGCCAGCCACATTCTGCCACTTACATTGTGTAGTGTAATACACTGGCCCTGAATTTGGGTGCAGTCTCATCTCCAAAAATGGGAGATTTAAATTACCACTAAGTGGATCTACGTCAGTTCTGTTTGTCGTATATCTGCCAGCCACGTTCTGCCACTTACATTGTGTAGTGTAATACACTGGCCCTGAGTGTGGGTGCAGTCTCACCCCCCAAAAAGGGAGATTTAAATTGCCACTAAGTGGATCTACGTCAGTTCTGTTTGTCGTATATCTGCCAGCCACGTTCTGCCACTTACATTGTGTAGTGTAATACACTGGCCCTGAGTTTGGGTGCAGTCTCACCCCCAAAAAAGCGAGATTTAAATTACCACTTAGTGGATCTACGTCAGTTCTGTTTGTCGTATGTCTGCCAGCCACGTTCTGCCACTTACATTGTGTAGTGTAATACACTGGCCCTGAGTTTGGGTGCAGTCTCATCCTCAAAAAAGGGAGATTTAAATTGCCACTAAGTGGATCTACGTCAGTTCTGTTTGTCATATATCTGCCAGCCACGTTCTGCCACTTACATTGTGTAGTGTAATACACTGACCCTGAGTTTGGGTGCAGTCTCACCCCCAAAAAATGGAGATTTAAATTGCCACTGAGTGGATCTACGTCAGTTCTGTTTGTCGTATATCTGCCGGCCACGTTCTGCCACTTACATTGTGTAGTGTAATACACTAGCCCTGAGTTTGGGTGCAGTCTCATCCCCAAAAAAGGGAGATTTAAATTGCCACTAAGTGGATCTACGTCAGTTCTGTTTGTCGTATATCTGCCAGCCACATTCTGCCACTTACATTGTGTAGTGTAATACACTGGCCCTGAATTTGGGTGCAGTCTCACCTCCAAAAATGGGAGATTTAAATTACCACTAAGTGGATCTACGTCAGTTCTGTTTGTCGTATATCTGCCAGCCACGTTCTGCCACTTACATTGTGTAGTGTAATACACTGGCCCTGAGTGTGGGTGCAGTCTCACCCCCCAAAAAGGGAGATTTAAATTGCCACTAAGTGGATCTACGTCAGTTCTGTTTGTCGTATGTCTGCCAGCCACGTTCTGCCACTGACATTGTGTAGTGTAATACACTGGCCCTGAGTTTGGGTGCAGTCTCATCCTCAAAAAAGGGAGATTTAAATTGCCACTAAGTGGATATACGTCAGTTCTCTTTGTCATATATCTGCCAGCCACGTTCTGCCACTTACATTGTGTAATGTAATACACTGGCCCTGTGTTTGGGTGCAGTCTCACCCCCAAAAAAGGGAGATTTAAATTGTCACTAAGTGGATCTACGTCAGTTCTGTTTGTCATATATCTGCCAGCCACGTTCTGCCACTTAAATTGTGTAGTGTAATACACTGGCCCCGAGTTTGGGTGCAGTCTCACCTCCAAAAAAGGGAGATTTAATTTGCCACTTAGTGGATCTATGTCAGTTCTGTTTGTCGTATATCTGCCGGCCACGTTCTGCCACTTACATTGTGTAGTGTAATACACTGGCCTTGAGTTTGGGTGCAGTCTCACCCCCAAAAAAGGGAGATTTAAATTGCTGCTAAGTGGATCTACGTCAGTTCGGTATATCGTATATCTGCCAGCCACGTTCTTCCACTTACATTGCGTAGTGTAATACACTGTCCCTGAGTTTGGGTGCAGTCTCACCCCCGAAAATGGAGATTTAAATTGCCGCTAAGTGGATCTACGTCAGTTCTGTTTGTCGTATATCTGCTTGCCACGTTCTTCCACTTACATTGCGTAGTGTAATACACTGGCCCTGAGTTTGGGTGCAGTCTCACCTGTTGTGAATTTGGTTTTTGGGCTCCCCCGGTGGTCACTGGTGGTACTGGACTTGTGTGCTTCACTTTCTCTGTTCACCTGTTTCCATCAGGATATGGGAGTATCCTATTTAGCCTTGCTGCTCAGTTATTCTAGTGCCGGCCACCAATGTAACCAGAGCCTTTCTGTTGCATGTTCCTGCTTCTAGACTACTATCAGCTAAGTTGGACTCTTAGTCCTAAGTTTGTTTTGCATTTTTGTTCCAGTTCACAGTTATGTTATGTTTCTGTAGCTGGAAGCTCTTGTGGGCCGAAATTACCACTCCGGTGTCATGAGTTGACACATGAGTCTTAAAGTAATTTCGGGATGGTATTTTAATAGGGTTTTCAGCTGACCGTGAAGTTCCCTATTGTATCTTCTTACTATCTAGTAAGCGGACCTCGCTTTGCTGAACCTACCTTCATACTGCGTATGTCTTTTCCTCTGAACTCACCGTCAATATATGTGGGGGGCTTCTGTCTCCTTTTTGGGGGAATTTCCCTAGAGGTAAGCCAGGTCTGTTTTTTCCTCTAATAGGGTTAGTTAGTTCTCCGGCTGGGCGTCTAGGGATAAAACGTAGGTACGTCACCCGGCCACTGTTAGTTGTGTGATAGGTTTAGCTCACGGTCAGCTCGAGATTCCATCACCCAAGAGCTAGTCTGTTATTTAAGTTCTCTGACGTTCCCTTGCCATTGGGAACCATGACAGTATGGCCGGCCAAGGGTTAAAACCGTTGGCAGAAGAAAGGAGAGAAAAAGAAGTCTGCAGATTTTTTTTTTTTTTCTTCTGAGCTTGCTCTATAGTTTACTCAGTTGCATTTCTGCTTTAATTGCAGCCTTTGCCTCTCTCTCTCCTTCTAATCCTTGAATGGCTCTGATCTCACCTGAGTAAAATGGATCCTCAGAGTTCGGCTACAGGTTTGAATAATCTTGCTACGAAGGTTCAAAATTTACAGGATTTTGTTATTCATGCTCCTATATCTGAACCTAGAATTCCTATACCAGAATTTTTCTCCGGGGATAGATCTCGTTTCCTAAATTTCAAAAATAATTGTAAATTATTTCTTTCCCTGAGATCTCGCTCCGCTGGAGATCCCGCACAGCAGGTTAGGATAGTAATTTCCTTGCTGCGGGGTGACCCTCAAGACTGGGCATTTGCATTGGCACCCGGGGATCCTGCGTTGCTCAGTGTGGATGCGTTTTTTCTGGCTTTGGGGGTGCTTTATGAGGAACCTAACTTAGAGATTCAGGCTGAAAAAGCCTTGATGGCCCTATCTCAAGGGCAAGATGAAGCTGAGATATACTGCCAAAGGTTTCGTAAATGGTCTGTGCTTCCTCAGTGGAATGAGTGCGCCCTGGCAGCGAATTTCAGAGAGGGTCTCTCTGATGCCATTAAAGATGTTATGGTGGGGTTCCCTGCACCTACAGGTCTGAATGAGTCCATGACAATGGCTATTCAGATTGATCGGCATTTGCGGGAGCGCAAACCTGTGCACCATTTGGCGGTGTCTTCTGAGAAGGCTCCAGAAAATATGCAATGTGATAGAATTCTGTCCAGAAGCGAACGGCAGAATTTTAGGCGAAAAAATGGGTTGTGCTTCTATTGTGGTGATTCAACTCATGTTATATCAGCATGCTCTAAACGTACAAAAAAGGTTGATAAGTCTATTTCAATTGGCACTTTACAGTCTAAGTTTATTTTGTCTGTGACCTTGATTTGTTCATTATCGTCAATTACCGCAGATGCCTATGTCGACTCTGGCGCCGCTTTGAGTCTCATGGATTGGTCCTTTGCCAGGCGCTGTGGGTTTGATCTAGAGCCTCTGGAAGTTCCTATACCTCTGAAGGGTATTGACTCTACACCATTGGCTAGTAATAAACCACAATACTGGACACAAGTGACTATGCGTATGAATCCAGACCATCAGGAGACGATTCGCTTCCTTGTATTGTACAATCTACATGATGTTTTGGTGCTCGGATTGCCATGGTTACAATCTCATAACCCAGTTCTTGACTGGAAAGCAATGTCTGTGTTAAGCTGGGGATGTCAGGGGGCTCATGGGGACGTACCTTTGGTTTCCATTTCGTCATCTATTCCCTCTGAGATTCCGGAATTTTTATCTGATTATCGTGATGTTTTTGAGGAGCCTAAGCTTGGTTCACTACCTCCTCACAGAGATTGCGATTGTACCATAGATCTGATTCCGGGCAGTAAATTTCCAAAGGGTCGTTTATTTAATCTATCTGTACCTGAACATGCTGCTATGCGAGAATATATTAAGGAGTCCCTGGAAAAGGGACATATTCGTCCTTCTTCATCTCCCTTAGGAGCCGGTTTTTTCTTTGTATCTAAAAAAGATGGCTCTTTGAGGCCGTGTATTGATTATCGACTCTTGAATAAAATTACAGTCAGATATCAGTATCCTCTGCCACTGCTGACTGATTTGTTTGCTCGAATAAAAGGGGCTAAGTGGTTCTCTAAGATTGATCTCCGTGGGGCGTATAATTTGGTGCGAATTAAGCAGGGGGATGAGTGGAAAACCGCATTTAATACGCCCGAGGGCCATTTTGAGTATTTAGTAATGCCTTTTGGTCTTTCAAATGCCCCTTCAGTCTTTCAGTCCTTTATGCATGACATTTTCCGGGAATATTTGGATAAATTCATGATCGTGTATCTGGATGATGTTTTGATTTTTTCAGATGACTGGGATTCTCATGTCCAACAGGTCAGGAGGGTTTTTCAGGTTTTGCGGGCTAACTCCTTGTGTGTGAAGGGTTCTAAGTGTATTTTTGGGGTTCAAAAGATTTCTTTTTTGGGGTACATTTTTTCCCCCTCTTCCATTGAGATGGATCCTGTCAAGGTTCGGGCTATTTGTGATTGGACGCAACCTTCTTCGCTTAAGAGCCTTCAGAAATTTTTGGGCTTTGCTAATTTTTATCGTCGATTTATAACTGGTTTTTCTGATGTTGCTAAACCTTTGACTGATTTGACCAAAAAGGGTGCTGATGTTGCTGATTGGTCACCTGCTGCTGTGGAGGCCTTTCGGGAGCTTAAGCGCCGCTTTTCTTCCGCCCCTGTGTTGCGTCAGCCTGATGTTACTCTTCCTTTTCAGGTTGAGGTCGATGCTTCCGAGATCGGAGCTGGGGCGGTCTTGTCGCAGAAAAGTTCCGATTGCTCCGTGATGAGACCTTGTGCGTTCTTTTCTCGAAAATTTTCGCCCGCCGAGCGAAATTATGATATTGGTAATCGGGAGCTTTTGGCTATGAAGTGGGCTTTTGAGGAGTGGCGTCATTGGCTTGAGGGGGCTAGACATCAGGTGGTGGTATTGACCGATCACAAGAATTTGATTTATCTTGAGTCTGCCAGGCGCCTGAATCCTAGACAGGCGCGCTGGTCGTTGTTTTTCTCTCGGTTTAATTTTGTGGTCTCATACTTACCAGGTTCTAAAAATGTGAAGGCGGATGCCCTTTCTAGGAGTTTTGAGCCTGATTTCCCTGGTGATTCTGAACCTACAGGTATCCTTAAGGATGGGGTGATATTATCTGCTGTTTCCCCAGACCTGCGACGGGCTTTGCAGGAGTTTCAGGCGGATAGACCTGATCGTTGCCCGCCTGGTAGACTGTTTGTTCCTGATGATTGGACCAGTAGAGTCATCTCGGAGGTTCATTCTTCTGCGTTGGCAGGTCATCCCGGGATCTTTGGTACCAGGGATTTGGTGGCTAGGTCCTTCTGGTGGCCTTCTCTGTCTCGAGATGTACGAGTTTTTGTGCAGTCTTGTGATGTTTGTGCTCGGGCCAAACCTTGTTGTTCTCGGGCTAGCGGATTGTTGTTATCTTTGCCTATTCCAAAGAGGCCTTGGACTCACATCTCTATGGATTTTATTTCTGATCTCCCTGTTTCTCAGAAAATGTCTGTCATCTGGGTGGTGTGTGACCGTTTTTCAAAGATGGTTCATTTGGTGCCCTTGCCTAAGTTGCCGTCCTCTTCCGAGTTGGTTCCTCTGTTTTTTCAAAATGTGGTTCGCTTGCATGGTATTCCGGAGAATATCGTTTCTGACAGGGGGACCCAGTTCGTGTCTAGATTTTGGCGGGCGTTCTGTGCTAGGATGGGCATTGATTTGTCTTTTTCGTCTGCGTTCCATCCTCAGACTAATGGCCAGACTGAGCGAACTAATCAGACCTTGGAGACTTATTTGAGGTGTTTTGTGTCTGCGGATCAGGATGACTGGGTTGCCTTTTTGCCGTTGGCGGAGTTTGCCCTCAATAATCGGGCTAGTTCTGCCACTTTGGTTTCTCCTTTCTTTTGCAATTCGGGGTTTCATCCTCGCTTTTCTTCTGGTCAGGTGGAGTCTTCGGATTGTCCTGGAGTGGATACTGTGGTGGATAGGTTGCATCGGATTTGGGGACAGGTGGTGGACAATTTGGAGTTGTCCCAGGAGAAGACTCGGCATTTTGCTAACCGCCGTCGTCGTGTTGGTCCTCGTCTTCGTGTTGGGGACTTGGTGTGGTTGTCTTCTCGTTTTGTCCCTATGAGGGTTTCTTCTCCTAAGTTTAAGCCTCGGTTCATCGGCCCGTATAAGATTTTGGAGATTCTTAACCCTGTGTCCTTTCGATTGGACCTCCCGGCATCTTTTTCTATCCATAATGTCTTCCATCGGTCATTATTGCGCAGGTATGAGGTACCGGTTGTGCCTTCCGTTGAGCCTCCCGCTCCGGTGTTGGTTGAGGGTGAATTGGAGTACGTTGTGGAGAAGATCTTGGACTCCCGTGTTTCCAGACGGAAACTTCAGTATCTGGTCAAGTGGAAGGGCTACGGTCAGGAGGATAATTCTTGGGTGACAGCTTCTGATGTTCATGCCTCTGATTTGGTCCGTGCCTTTCATAGGGCTCATCCTGATCGCCCTGGTGGTTCTTGTGAGGGTTCGGTGCCCCCTCCTTGAGGGGGGGGTACTGTTGTGAATTTGGTTTTTGGGCTCCCCCGGTGGTCACTGGTGGTACTGGACTTGTGTGCTTCACTTTCCCTGTTCACCTGTTTCCATCAGGATATGGGAGTATCCTATTTAGCCTTGCTGCTCAGTTATTCTAGTGCCGGCCACCAATGTAACCAGAGCCTTTCTGTTGCATGTTCCTGCTTCTAGACTACTATCAGCTAAGTTGGACTCTTAGTCCTAAGTTTGTTTTGCATTTTTGTTCCAGTTCACAGTTATGTTATGTTTCTGTAGCTGGAAGCTCTTGTGGGCCAAAATTACCACTCCGGTGTCATGAGTTGACACATGAGTCTTAAAGTAATTTCGGGATGGTATTTTAATAGGGTTTTCAGCTGACCGTGAAGTTCCCTATTGTATCTTCTTACTATCTAGTAAGCGGACCTCGCTTTGCTGAACCTACCTTCATACTGCGTATGTCTTTTCCTCTGAACTCACCGTCAATATATGTGGGGGGCTTCTGTCTCCTTTTTGGGGGAATTTCCCAAGAGGTAAGCCAGGTCTGTTTTTTCCTCTAATAGGGTTAGTTAGTTCTCCGGCTGGCGCTGGGCGTCTAGGGATAAAACGTAGGTACGTCACCCGGCCACTGTTAGTTGTGTGATAGGTTTAGCTCACGGTCAGCTCGAGATTCCATCACCCAAGAGCTAGTCTGTTATTTAAGTTCTCTGACGTTCCCTTGCCATTGGGAACCATGACACTCACCCCCAAGAAAGGGAGATTTAAATTGCCACTAAGTGGATCTACATCAGTTCGGTTTGTCGTATATCTGCCAGCCACGTTCTGCCACTAACATTGTGTAGTGTAATACACTGGCCCTGAGTTTGGGTGCAGTCTCACCCCCAAAAAAGTGAGATTTAAATTGCCACTAAGTGGATCTACATCAGTTCTGTTTGTCGTATATCTGCCAGCCACGTTCTGCCACTTACATTGTGTATTGTAATACACTGGCCCCGAGTTTGGGTGCAGTCTCACCCCCAAAAAAGGGAGATTTAAATTGTCACTAAGTGGATCTACGTCAGTTCTGTTTGTCGTATATCAGCCAGCCACATTCTGCCACTTACATTGTGTAGTGTAATACACTGGCCCTGAGTTTGGGTGCAGTCTCACCTCCAAAAATGGAAGATTTAAATTGCCACTAAGTGGATCTACGTCAGTTCTGTTTGTCGTATATCTGCCAGCCACATTCTGCCACTTACTTTGTGTTGTGTAATACACTGGCCCCGAGTTTGGGTGCAGTCTCACCCACAAAAAAGGGAGATTTAAATTGCCACTAAGTGGATCTGCGTCAGTTCTGTTTGTCGTATATCTGCCGGCCACGTTCTGCCACTTACATTGTGTAGTGTAATACACTGGCCCTGAGTTTGGGTGCAGTCTCACCCCCCAAAAAGCGAGATTTAAATTGCCACTAAGTGGATCTACGTCAGTTCTGTTTGTCGTATATCTGCCAGCCACGTTCTGCCACTTACATTGTGTAGTATAATACACTGGCCCCGAGTTTGGGTGCAGTCTCACCCCCAAAAAGAAAGATTTAAATTGCCACTAAGTGGATCTGCGTCAGTTCTGTTTGTCGTATATCTGCCAGCCACATTCTGCCACTTACATTGTGTAGTGTAATACACTGGCCCTGAGTTTGGGTGCAGTCTCAACCCCCAAAAAGGGAGATTTAAATTGCCACTAAGTGGATCTACGTCAGTTCTATTTGTCGTATATCTGCCAGCTACGTTCTGCCACTTACATTGTGTATTGTAACACACTGGCCCCGAGTTTGGGTGCAGTCTCACCCACAAAAAAGGGAGATTTAAATTGCCACTTAGTGGATCTGCGTCAGTTCTGTTTGTCGTATATCTGCCGGCCACGTTCTGCCACTTACATTGTGTAGTGTAATACACTGGCCCTGAGTTTGGGTGCAGTCTCACCCCCAAAAAAGCGAGATTTAAATTGCCACTAAGTGGATCTACGTCAGTTCTGTTTGTCGTATATCTGCCAGCCACGTTCTGCCACTTACATTGTGTAGTATAATACACTGGCCCCGAGTTTGGGTGCAGTCTCACCCCCAAAAAGAAAGATTTAAATTGCCACTAAGTGGATCTACGTCAGTTCTGTTTGTCGTATATCTGCCAGCCACATTCTGCCACTTACATTGTGTAGTGTAATACACTGGCCCTGAGTTTGGGTGCAGTCTCACCCCCCAAAAAGGGAGATTTAAATTGCCACTAAGTGGATCTACGTCAGTTCTATTTGTCGTATATCTGCCAGCTACGTTCTGCCACTTACATTGTGTATTGTAATACACTGGCCCCGAGTTTGGGTGCAGTCTCACCCCCAAAAAAGGGAGATTTAAATTGCTACTTAGTGGATCTACGTCAGTTCTGTTTGTCGTATATCTGCCAGCCACATTCTGCCACTTACATTGTGTAGTGTAATACACTGGCCCTGAGTTTGGGTGCATTCTCACCTCCAAAAATGGAAGATTTAAATTGCCACTAAGTGGATCTACGTCAGTTCTGTTTGTCGTACATCTGCCAGCCACATTCTGCCACTTACTTTGTGTTGTGTAATACACTGGCCCCGAGTTTGGGTGCAGTCTCACCCACAAAAAAGGGAGATTTAAATTGCCACTTAGTGGATCTATGTCAGTTCTGTTTGTCGTATATCTGCCGGCCACGTTCTGCCACTTACATTGTGTAGTGTAATACACTGGCCCCGAGTTTGGGTGCAGTCTCACCCCCAAAAAGAAAGATTTAAATTGCGACTAAGTGGATCTACGTCAGTTCTGTTTGTCGTATATCTGCCAGCCACATTCTGCCACTTACATTGTGTAGTGTAATACACTGGCCCTGAGTTTGGGTGCAGTCTCACCCCCCAAAAAGGGAGATTTAAATTGCCACTAAGTGGATCTACGTCAGTTCTGTTTGTCGTATATCTGCCAGCCATGTTCTGCCACTTACATTGTGTAGTGTAATACACTGGCCCTGAGTTTGGGTGCAGTCTCACCCCCAAAAAAGCGAGATTTAAATGACCACTTAGTGGATCTACGTCAGTTCTGTTTGTCGTATGTCTGCCGGCCACGTTCTGCCACTTACATTGTGTAGTGTAATACACTGGCCCTGAGTTTGGGTGCAGTCTCATCCTCAAAAAAGGGAGATTTAAATTGCCACTAAGTGGATCTACGTCAGTTCTGTTTGTCATATATCTGCCAGCCACGTTCTGCCACTTACATTGTGTAGTGTAATACACTGACCCTGGGTTTGGGTGCAGTCTCACCCCCAAAAAAGAGAGATTTAAATTGCCACTAAGTGGATCTAAGTCAGTTCTGTTTCTTGTATATCTGCCAGCCACATTCTGCCACTTACATTGTGTAGTGTAATACACTGGCCCTGAGTTTGGGTGCAGTCCCACCCCCAAAAAAGGGAGATTTAAATTGCCACTAAGTGGATCTACGTCAGTTCTGTTTGTCATATATCTGCCAGCCACGTTCTGCCACTTACATTGTGTAATGTAATACACTGGCCCTGTGTTTGGGTGCAGTCTCACCCCCAAAAAAGGGAGATTTAAATTGCCACTAAGTGGATCTACGTCAGTTCTGTTTGTCGTATATCTGCCAGCCACGTTCTGCCACTTACATTGTGTAGTGTAATACACTGGCCCTGAGTTTGGGTGCAGTCTCACCCCCAAAAAAGGGAGATTTAATTTGCCACTTAGTGGATCTATGTCAGTTCTGTTTGTCGTATATCTGCCGGCCACGTTCTGCCACTTACATTGTGTAGTGTAATACACTGGCCCTGAGTTTGGGTGCAGTCTCACCCCCAAAAAAGGGAGATTTAAATTGCTGCTAAGTGGATCTACGTCAGTTCGGTATATCGTATATCTGCCAGCCACGTTCTTCCACTTACATTGCGTAGTGTAATACACTGTCCCTGAGTTTGGGTGCAGTCTCACCCCCGAAAACGGAGATTTAAATTGCCGCTAAGTGGATCTACGTCAGTTCTGTTTGTCGTATATCTGCCAGCCACGTTCTGCCACTTACATTGTGTAGTATAATACACTGGCCCCGAGTTTGGGTGCAGTCTCACCCCCAAAAAGAAAGATTTAAATTGCCACTAAGTGGATCTACGTCAGTTCTGTTTGTCGTATATCTGCCAGCCACATTCTGCCACTTACATTGTGTAGTGTAATACACTGGCCCTGAGTTTGGGTGCAGTCTCACCCCCCAAAAAGGGAGATTTAAATTGCCACTAAGTGGATCTACGTCAGTTCTATTTGTCGTATATCTGCCAGCTACGTTCTGCCACTTACATTGTGTATTGTAATACACTGGCCCCGAGTTTGGGTGCAGTCTCACCCCCAAAAAAGGGAGATTTAAATTGCTACTTAGTGGATCTACGTCAGTTCTGTTTGTCGTATATCTGCCAGCCACATTCTGCCACTTACATTGTGTAGTGTAATACACTGGCCCTGAGTTTGGGTGCATTCTCACCTCCAAAAATGGAAGATTTAAATTGCCACTAAGTGGATCTACGTCAGTTCTGTTTGTCGTACATCTACCAGCCACATTCTGCCACTTACTTTGTGTTGTGTAATACACTGGCCCCGAGTTTGGGTGCAGTCTCACCCACAAAAAAGGGAGATTTAAATTGCCACTTAGTGGATCTATGTCAGTTCTGTTTGTCGTATATCTGCCGGCCACGTTCTGCCACTTACATTGTGTAGTGTAATACACTGGCCCCGAGTTTGGGTGCAGTCTCACCCCCAAAAAGAAAGATTTAAATTGCGACTAAGTGGATCTACGTCAGTTCTGTTTGTCGTATATCTGCCAGCCACATTCTGCCACTTACATTGTGTAGTGTAATACACTGGCCCTGAGTTTGGGTGCAGTCTCACCCCCCAAAAAGGGAGATTTAAATTGCCACTAAGTGGATCTACGTCAGTTCTGTTTGTCGTATATCTGCCAGCCATGTTCTGCCACTTACATTGTGTAGTGTAATACACTGGCCCTGAGTTTGGGTGCAGTCTCACCCCCAAAAAAGCGAGATTTAAATGACCACTTAGTGGATCTACGTCAGTTCTGTTTGTCGTATGTCTGCCGGCCACGTTCTGCCACTTACATTGTGTAGTGTAATACACTGGCCCTGAGTTTGGGTGCAGTCTCATCCTCAAAAAAGGGAGATTTAAATTGCCACTAAGTGGATCTACGTCAGTTCTGTTTGTCATATATCTGCCAGCCACGTTCTGCCACTTACATTGTGTAGTGTAATACACTGACCCTGAGTTTGGGTGCAGTCTCACCCCCAAAAAAGAGAGATTTAAATTGCCACTAAGTGGATCTAAGTCAGTTCTGTTTCTTGTATATCTGCCAGCCACATTCTGCCACTTACATTGTGTAGTGTAATACACTGGCCCTGAGTTTGGGTGCAGTCCCACCCCCAAAAAAGGGAGATTTAAATTGCCACTAAGTGGATCTACGTCAGTTCTGTTTGTCATATATCTGCCAGCCACGTTCTGCCACTTACATTGTGTAATGTAATACACTGGCCCTGTGTTTGGGTGCAGTCTCACCCCCAAAAAAGGGAGATTTAAATTGCCACTAAGTGGATCTACGTCAGTTCTGTTTGTCGTATATCTGCCAGCCACGTTCTGCCACTTACATTGTGTAGTGTAATACACTGGCCCTGAGTTTGGGTGCAGTCTCACCCCCAAAAAAGGGAGATTTAATTTGCCACTTAGTGGATCTATGTCAGTTCTGTTTGTCGTATATCTGCCGGCCACGTTCTGCCACTTACATTGTGTAGTGTAATACACTGGCCCTGAGTTTGGGTGCAGTCTCACCCCCAAAAAAGGGAGATTTAAATTGCTGCTAAGTGGATCTACGTCAGTTCGGTATATCGTATATCTGCCAGCCACGTTCTTCCACTTACATTGCGTAGTGTAATACACTGTCCCTGAGTTTGGGTGCAGTCTCACCCCCGAAAACGGAGATTTAAATTGCCGCTAAGTGGATCTACGTCAGTTCTGTTTGTCGTATATCTGCTTGCCGCGTTCTTCCACTTACATTGCGTAGTGTAATACACTGGCCCTGAGTTTGGGTGCAGTCTCACCCCCAAAAAAGGGAGATTTAAATTGCCACTAAGTGGATCTACATCAGTTCGGTTTGTCGTATATCTGCCAGCCACGTTCTGCCACTTACATTGTGTAGTGTAATACACTGGCCCTGAGTTTGGGTGCAGTCTCACCCCCAAAAAAGCGAGATTTAAATTACCACTTAGTGGATCTACTTCAGTTTTGTTTGTCGTACAGTGGGGCAAAAAAGTATTTAGTCAGTCAGCAATAGTGCAAGTTCCACCACTTAAAAAGATGAGAGGCGTCTGTAATTTACATCATAGGTAGACCTCAACTATGGGAGACAAACTGAGAAAAAAAAATCCAGAAAATCACATTGTCTGTTTTTTTATCATTTTATTTGCATATTATGGTGGAAAATAAGTATTTGGTCAGAAACAAAATTTCATCTCAATACTTTGTAATATATCCTTTGTTGGCAATGACAGAGGTCAAACGTTTTCTGTAAGTCTTCACAAGGTTGCCACACACTAGAGCAGTGATGTTTTTGGCTTTTCGCTTGGCAACACGGACTTTCAACTCCCTCCAAAGGTTTTCTATAGGGTTGAGATCTGGAGACTGGCTAGGCCACTCCAGGACCTTGAAATGCTTCTTACGAAGCCACTCCTTCGTTGCCCTGGCGGTGTGCTTTGGATCATTGTCATGTTGAAAGACCCAGCCACGTTTCGTCTTCAATGCCCTTGCTGATGGAAGGAGGTTTGCACTCAATATCTCACGATACATGGCCCCATTCATTCTTTCATGTACCCGGATCAGTCGTCCTGGCCCCTTTGCAGAGAAACAGCCCCAAAGCATGATGTTTCCACCACCATGCTTTACAGTAGGTATGGTGTTTGATGGATGCAACTCAGTATTCTTTTTCCTCCAAACACGACAAGTTGTGTTTCTACCAAACAGTTCCAGTTTGGTTTCATCAGACCATAGGACATTCTCCCAAAACTCCTCTGGATCATCCAAATGCTCTCTAGCAAACTTCAGACGGGCCCAGACATGTACTGGCTTAAGCAGTGGGACACGTCTGGCACTGCAGGATCTGAGTCCATGGTGGCGTAGTGTGTTACTTATGGTAGGCCTTGTTACATTGGTCCCAGCTCTCTGCAGTTCATTCACTAGGTCCCCCCGCGTGGTTCTGGGATTTTTGCTCACCGTTCTTGTGATCATTCTGACCCCACGGGGTGGGATTTTGCGTGGAGCCCCAGATCGAGGGAGATTATCAGTGGTCTTGAATGTCTTCCATTTTCTAATTATTGCTCCCTCTGTTGATTTCTTCACTCCAAGCTGGTTGGCTATTGCAGATTCAGTCTTCCCAGCCTGGTGCAGGGCTACAATTTTGTTTCTGGTGTCCTTTGACAGCTCTTTGGTCTTCACCGTAGTGGAGTTTGGAGTCAGACTGTTTGAGGGTGTGCACAGGTGTCTTTTTATACTGATAACAAGTTTAAACAGGTGCCATTACTACAGGTAATGAGTGGAGGAAAGAGGAGACTCTTAAAGAAGAAGTTACAGGTCTGTGAGAGCCAGAAATCTTGATTGTTTGTTTCTGACCAAATACTTATTTTCCACCATAATATGCAAATAAAATGATAAAAAAACAGACAATGTGATTTTCTGGATTTTTTTTTTATCAGTTTGTCTCCCATAGTTGAGGTCTATCTATGATGTAAATTACAGACGCCTCTCATCTTTTTAAGTGGTGGAACTTGCACTATTGCTGACTGACTAAATACTTTTTTGCCCCACTGTATATCTGCCAGCCACGTTCTGCCACTTACATTGTGTAGTGTAATACACTGGCCCCGAGTTTGGGTGCAGTCTCACCCCCAAAAAAGGGAGATTTAAATTGCCACTAAGTGGATCTACGTCAGTTCTGTTTGTCGTATATCTGCCAGCCACGTTCTGCCACTTACATTGTGTAGTGTAATACACTGGCCCCGAGTTTGGGTGCAGTCTCACCCCCAAAAAGAAAGATTTAAATTGCCACTAAGTGGATCTACGTCAGTTCTGTTTGTCGTATATCTGCCAGCCACGATCTGCCACCTACATTGTGTAGTGTAATACACTGGCCCTGAGTTTGGGTGCAGACTCACCCCCAAAAAATGGAGAATTAAATTGCCACTAAGTGGATCTAAGTCAGTTCTGTTTGTTGTATATCTGCCAGCCACATTCTGCCACCTACATTGTGTAGTGTAATACACTGGCCCTGAGTTTGGGTGCAGTCTCACCCCCCAAAAAGGGAGATTTAAATTGCCACTAAGTGGATCTACGTCAGTTCTATTTGTCGTATATCTGCCAGCTACGTTCTGCCACTTACATTGTGTATTGTAATACACTGGCCCCGAGTTTGGGTGCAGTCTCACCCCCAAAAAAGGGAGATTTAAATTGCCACTTAGTGGATCTACGTCAGTTCTGTTTGTCGTATATCTGCCGGCCACGTTCTGCCACTTACATTGTGTAGTGTAATACACTGGCCCTGAGTTTGGGTGCAGTCTCACCCCCAAAAAAGGGAGATTTAAATTGCCACTAAGTGGATCTACGTCAGTTCTGTTTGTCGTATATCTGCCAGCCACGTTCTGCCACTTACATTGTGTAGTGTAATACACTGGCCCTGAGTTTGGGTGCAGTCTCACCCCCAAGAAAGGGAGATTTAAATTGCTGCTAATTGGATCTACGTCAGTTCGGTTTATCATATATCTGCCAGCCACATTCTGCCACTTACATTGTGTAGTGTAATACACTGGCCCTGAGTTTGAGTGCAGTCTCACCCCCAAAAAAGGGAGATTTCAATTGCCACTAAGTGGATCTACATCAGTTTTGTTTGTCGTATATCTGCCAGCCACGTTCTGCCACTTACATTGTGTAGTGTAATACACTGGCCCCGAGTTTGGGTGCAGTCTCACCCCCAAAAAAGGGAGATTTAAATTGCCACTAAGTGGATCTACGTCAGTTCTGTTTGTCGTATATCTGCCAGCCACATTCTGCCACTTACATTGTGTAGTGTAATACACTGGCCCTGAGTTTGGGTGCAGTCTCACCCCCCAAAAAGGGAGATTTAAATTGCCACTAAGTGGATCTACGTCAGTTCTGTTTGTCGTATATCTGCTTGCCGCGTTCTTCCACTTACATTGCGTAGTGTAATACACTGGCCCTGAGTTTGGGTGCAGTCTCACCCCCAAAAAAGGGAGATTTAAATTGCCACTAAGTGGATCTACATCAGTTCTGTTTGTCGTATATCTGCTTGCCGCGTTCTTCCACTTACATTGCGTAGTGTAATACACTGGCCCTGAGTTTGGGTGCAGTCTCACCCCCAAAAAAGGGAGATTTAAATTGCCACTAAGTGGATCTACATCAGTTCGGTTTGTCGTATATCTGCCAGCCACGTTCTGCCACTTACATTGTGTAGTGTAATACACTGGCCCTGAGTTTGGGTGCAGTCTCACCCCCAAAAAAGCGAGATTTAAATTACCACTTAGTGGATCTACTTCAGTTTTGTTTGTCGTACAGTGGGGCAAAAAAGTATTTAGTCAGTCAGCAATAGTGCAAGTTCCACCACTTAAAAAGATGAGAGGCGTCTGTAATTTACATCATAGGTAGACCTCAACTATGGGAGACAAACTGAGAAAAAAAAAATCCAGAAAATCACATTGTCTGTTTTTTTATCATTTTATTTGCATATTATGGTGGAAAATAAGTATTTGGTCAGAAACAAAATTTCATCTCAATACTTTGTAATATATCCTTTGTTGGCAATGACAGAGGTCAAACGTTTTCTGTAAGTCTTCACAAGGTTGCCACACACTAGAGCAGTGATGTTTTTGGCTTTTCGCTTGGCAACACGGACTTTCAACTCCCTCCAAAGGTTTTCTATAGGGTTGAGATCTGGAGACTGGCTAGGCCACTCCAGGACCTTGAAATGCTTCTTACGAAGCCACTCCTTCGTTGCCCTGGCGGTGTGCTTTGGATCATTGTCATGTTGAAAGACCCAGCCACGTTTCGTCTTCAATGCCCTTGCTGATGGAAGGAGGTTTGCACTCAATATCTCACGATACATGGCCCCATTCATTCTTTCATGTACCCGGATCAGTCGTCCTGGCCCCTTTGCAGAGAAACAGCCCCAAAGCATGATGTTTCCACCACCATGCTTTACAGTAGGTATGGTGTTTGATGGATGCAACTCAGTATTCTTTTTCCTCCAAACACGACAAGTTGTGTTTCTACCAAACAGTTCCAGTTTGGTTTCATCAGACCATAGGACATTCTCCCAAAACTCCTCTGGATCATCCAAATGCTCTCTAGCAAACTTCAGACGGGCCCAGACATGTACTGGCTTAAGCAGTGGGACACGTCTGGCACTGCAGGATCTGAGTCCATGGTGGCGTAGTGTGTTACTTATGGTAGGCCTTGTTACATTGGTCCCAGCTCTCTGCAGTTCATTCACTAGGTCCCCCCGCGTGGTTCTGGGATTTTTGCTCACCGTTCTTGTGATCATTCTGACCCCACGGGGTGGGATTTTGCGTGGAGCCCCAGATCGAGGGAGATTATCAGTGGTCTTGAATGTCTTCCATTTTCTAATTATTGCTCCCTCTGTTGATTTCTTCACTCCAAGCTGGTTGGCTATTGCAGATTCAGTCTTCCCAGCCTGGTGCAGGGCTACAATTTTGTTTCTGGTGTCCTTTGACAGCTCTTTGGTCTTCACCGTAGTGGAGTTTGGAGTCAGACTGTTTGAGGGTGTGCACAGGTGTCTTTTTATACTGATAACAAGTTTAAACAGGTGCCATTACTACAGGTAATGAGTGGAGGAAAGAGGAGACTCTTAAAGAAGAAGTTACAGGTCTGTGAGAGCCAGAAATCTTGATTGTTTGTTTCTGACCAAATACTTATTTTCCACCATAATATGCAAATAAAATGATAAAAAAACAGACAATGTGATTTTCTGGATTTTTTTTTTATCAGTTTGTCTCCCATAGTTGAGGTCTATCTATGATGTAAATTACAGACGCCTCTCATCTTTTTAAGTGGTGGAACTTGCACTATTGCTGACTGACTAAATACTTTTTTGCCCCACTGTATATCTGCCAGCCACGTTCTGCCACTTACATTGTGTAGTGTAATACACTGGCCCCGAGTTTGGGTGCAGTCTCACCCCCAAAAAAGGGAGATTTAAATTGCCACTACGTGGATCTACGTCAGTTCTGTTTGTCGTATATCTGCCAGCCACGTTCTGCCACTTACATTGTGTAGTGTAATACACTGGCCCCGAGTTTGGGTGCAGTCTCACCCCCAAAAAGAAAGATTTAAATTGCCACTAAGTGGATCTACGTCAGTTCTGTTTGTCGTATATCTGCCAGCCACGATCTGCCACCTACATTGTGTAGTGTAATACACTGGCCCTGAGTTTGGGTGCAGACTCACCCCCAAAAAATGGAGAATTAAATTGCCACTAAGTGGATCTAAGTCAGTTCTGTTTGTTGTATATCTGCCAGCCACATTCTGCCACCTACATTGTGTAGTGTAATACACTGGCCCTGAGTTTGGGTGCAGTCTCACCCCCCCAAAAAGGGAGATTTAAATTGCCACTAAGTGGATCTACGTCAGTTCTATTTGTCGTATATCTGCCAGCTACGTTCTGCCACTTACATTGTGTATTGTAATACACTGGCCCCGAGTTTGGGTGCAGTCTCACCCCCAAAAAAGGGAGATTTAAATTGCCACTTAGTGGATCTACGTCAGTTCTGTTTGTCGTATATCTGCCGGCCACGTTCTGCCACTTACATTGTGTAGTGTAATACACTGGCCCTGAGTTTGGGTGCAGTCTCACCCCCAAAAAAGGGAGATTTAAATTGCCACTAAGTGGATCTACGTCAGTTCTGTTTGTCGTATATCTGCCAGCCACGTTCTGCCACTTACATTGTGTAGTGTAATACACTGGCCCTGAGTTTGGGTGCAGTCTCACCCCCAAGAAAGGGAGATTTAAATTGCTGCTAATTGGATCTACGTCAGTTCGGTTTATCATATATCTGCCAGCCACATTCTGCCACTTACATTGTGTAGTGTAATACACTGGCCCTGAGTTTGAGTGCAGTCTCACCCCCAAAAAAGGGAGATTTCAATTGCCACTAAGTGGATCTACATCAGTTTTGTTTGTCGTATATCTGCCAGCCACGTTCTGCCACTTACATTGTGTAGTGTAATACACTGGCCCCGAGTTTGGGTGCAGTCTCACCCCCAAAAAAGGGAGATTTAAATTGCCACTAAGTGGATCTACGTCAGTTCTGTTTGTCGTATATCTGCCAGCCACATTCTGCCACTTACATTGTGTAGTGTAATACACTGGCCCTGAGTTTGGGTGCAGTCTCACCCCCCAAAAAGGGAGATTTAAATTGCCACTAAGTGGATCTACGTCAGTTCTGTTTGTCGTATATCTGCCAGCCACATTCTGCCACTTACATTGTGTAGTGTAATACACTGGCCCTGAGTTTGGGTGCAGTCTCACCCCCCAAAAAGGGAGATTTAAATTGCCACTAAGTGGATCTACGTCAGTTCTGTTTGTCGTATATCTGCCAGCCACGTTCTGCCACTTACATTGTGTAGTGTAATACACTGGCCCTGAGTTTGGGTGCAGTCTCACCCCCAAGAAAGGGAGATTTAAATTGCTGCTAATTGGATCTACGTCAGTTCGGTTTATCATATATCTGCCAGCCACATTCTGCCACTTACATTGTGTAGTGTAATACACTGGCCCTGAGTTTGAGTGCAGTCTCACCCCCAAAAAAGGGAGATTTCAATTGCCACTAAGTGGATCTACATCAGTTTTGTTTGTCGTATATCTGCCAGCCACGTTCTGCCACTTACATTGTGTAGTGTAATACACTGGCCCCGAGTTTGGGTGCAGTCTCACCCCCAAAAAAGGGAGATTTAAATTGCCACTTAGTGGATCTACGTCAGTTCTGTTTGTCGTATATCTGCCGGCCACGTTCTGCCACTTACATTGTGTAGTGTAATACACTGGCCCTGAGTTTGGGTGCAGTCTCAACCCCAAAAAAGGGAGATTTAAATTGCCACTAAGTGGATCTACGTCAGTTCTGTTTGTCGTATATCTGCCAGCCACGTTCTGCCACTTACATTGTGTAGTGTAATACACTGGCCCTGAGTTTGGGTGCAGTCTCACCCCCAAGAAAGGGAGATTTAAATTGCTGCTAATTGGATCTACGTCAGTTCTGTTTGTCGTATATCTGCCAGCCACATTCTGCCACTTACATTGTGTAGTGTAATACACTGGCCCTGAGTTTGGGTGCAGTCTCACCTCCAAAAATGGAAGATTTAAATTGCCACTAAGTGGATCTACGTCAGTTCTGTTTGTCGTACATCTGCCAGCCACATTCTGCCACTTACTTTGTGTTGTGTAATACACTGGCCCCGAGTTTGGGTGCAGTCTCACCCACAAAAAAGGGAGATTTAAATTACCACTTAGTGGATCTACGTCAGTTCTGTTTGTCGTATATCTGCCGGCCACGTTCTGCCACTTACATTGTGTAGTGTAATACACTGGCCCTGAGTTTGGGTGCAGTCTCACCCCCCAAAAAGCGAGATTTAAATTGCCACTAAGTGGATCTACGTCAGTTCTGTTTGTCGTATATCTGCCAGCCACGTTCTGCCACTTACATTGTGTAGTGTAATACACTGGCCCCGAGTTTGGATGCAGTCTCACCCCCAAAAAGAAAAATTTAAATTGCGACTAAGTGGATCTATGTCAGTTCTGTTTGTCGTATATCTGCCAGCCACATTCTGCCACTTACATTGTGTAGTGTAATACACTGGCCCTGAGTTTGGGTGCAGTCTCACCCCCCAAAAAGGGAGATTTAAATTGCCACTAAGTGGATCTACGTCAGTTCTATTTGTCGTATATCTGCCAGCTACGTTCTGCCACTTACATTGTGTATTGTAATACACTGGCCCCGAGTTTGGGTGCAGTCTCACCCCCAAAAAAGGGAGATTTAAATTGCCACTTAGTGGATCTACGTCAGTTCTGTTTGTCGTATATCTGCCGGCCACGTTCTGCCACTTACATTGTGTAGTGTAATACACTGGCCCTGAGTTTGGGTGCAGTCTCACCCCCAAAAAAGGGAGATTTAAATTGCCACTAAATGGATCTACGTCAGTTCTGTTTGTCGTATATCTGCCAGCCACGTTCTGCCACTTACATTGTGTAGTGTAATACACTGGCCCTGAGTTTGGGTGCAGTCTCACCCCCAAGAAAGGGAGATTTAAATTGCTGCTAATTGGATCTACGTCAGTTCGGTTTATCATATATCTGCCAGCCACATTCTGCCACTTACATTGTGTAGTGTAATACACTGGCCCTGAGTTTGAGTGCAGTCTCACCCCCAAAAAAGGGAGATTTCAATTGCCACTAAGTGGATCTACATCAGTTTTGTTTGTCGTATATCTGCCAGCCACGTTCTGCCACTTACATTGTGTAGTGTAATACACTGGCCCCGAGTTTGGGTGCATTCTCACCCCCAAAAAAGGGAGATTTAAATTGCCACTAAGTGGATCTACGTCAGTTCTGTTTGTCGTATATCTGCCAGCCACATTCTGCCACTTACATTGTGTAGTGTAATACACTGGCCCTGAGTTTGGGTGCAGTCTCACCCCCCAAAAAGGGAGATTTAAATTGCCACTAAGTGGATCTACGTCAGTTCTATTTGTCGTATATCTGCCAGCTACGTTCTGCCACTTACATTGTGTATTGTAATACACTGGCCCCGAGTTTGGGTGCAGTCTCACCCCCAAAAAAGGGAGATTTAAATTGCCACTTAGTGGATCTACGTCAGTTCTGTTTGTCGTATATCTGCCGGCCACGTTCTGCCACTTACATTGTGTAGTGTAATACACTGGCCCTGAGTTTGGGTGCAGTCTCAACCCCAAAAAAGGGAGATTTAAATTGCCACTAAGTGGATCTACGTCAGTTCTGTTTGTCGTATATCTGCCAGCCACGTTCTGCCACTTACATTGTGTAGTGTAATACACTGGCCCTGAGTTTGGGTGCAGTCTCACCCCCAAGAAAGGGAGATTTAAATTGCTGCTAATTGGATCTACGTCAGTTCGGTTTATCGTATATATGCCAGCCACATTCTGCCACTTACATTGTGTAGTGTAATACACTGGCCCTGAGTTTGAGTGCAGTCTCACCCCCAAAAAAGGGAGATTTAAATTGCCACTAAGTGGATCTACATCAGTTTTGTTTGTCGTATATCTGCCAGCCACGTTCTAACACTTACATTGTGTAGTGTAATACACTGGCCCCGAGTTTGGGTGCAGTCTCACCCCCAAAAAAGGGAGATTTAAATTGCCACTAAGTGGATCTACGTCAGTTCTGTTTGTCGTATATCAGCCAGCCACATTCTGCCACTTACATTGTGTAGTGTAATACACTGGCCCTGAGTTTGGGTGCAGTCTCACCTCCAAAAATGGAAGATTTAAATTGCCACTAAGTGGATCTACGTCAGTTCTGTTTGTCGTATATCTGCCAGCCACATTCTGCCACTTACTTTGTGTTGTGTAATACACTGGCCCCGAGTTTGGGTGCAGTCTCACCCACAAAAAAGGGAGATTTAAATTGCCACTAAGTGGATCTGCGTCAGTTCTGTTTGTCGTATATCTGCCGGCCACGTTCTGCCACTTACATTGTGTAGTGTAATACACTGGCCCTGAGTTTGGGTGCAGTCTCACCCCCCAAAAAGCGAGATTTAAATTGCCACTAAGTGGATCTACGTCAGTTCTGTTTGTCGTATATCTGCCAGCCACGTTCTGCCACTTACATTGTGTAGTATAATACACTGGCCCCGAGTTTGGGTGCAGTCTCACCCCCAAAAAGAAAGATTTAAATTGCCACTAAGTGGATCTGCGTCAGTTCTGTTTGTCGTATATCTGCCAGCCACATTCTGCCACTTACATTGTGTAGTGTAATACACTGGCCCTGAGTTTGGGTGCAGTCTCAACCCCCAAAAAGGGAGATTTAAATTGCCACTAAGTGGATCTACGTCAGTTCTATTTGTCGTATATCTGCCAGCTACGTTCTGCCACTTACATTGTGTATTGTAACACACTGGCCCCGAGTTTGGGTGCAGTCTCACCCACAAAAAAGGGAGATTTAAATTGCCACTTAGTGGATCTGCGTCAGTTCTGTTTGTCGTATATCTGCCGGCCACGTTCTGCCACTTACATTGTGTAGTGTAATACACTGGCCCTGAGTTTGGGTGCAGTCTCACCCCCAAAAAAGCGAGATTTAAATTGCCACTAAGTGGATCTACGTCAGTTCTGTTTGTCGTATATCTGCCAGCCACGTTCTGCCACTTACATTGTGTAGTATAATACACTGGCCCCGAGTTTGGGTGCAGTCTCACCCCCAAAAAGAAAGATTTAAATTGCCACTAAGTGGATCTACGTCAGTTCTGTTTGTCGTATATCTGCCAGCCACATTCTGCCACTTACATTGTGTAGTGTAATACACTGGCCCTGAGTTTGGGTGCAGTCTCACCCCCCAAAAAGGGAGATTTAAATTGCCACTAAGTGGATCTACGTCAGTTCTATTTGTCGTATATCTGCCAGCTACGTTCTGCCACTTACATTGTGTATTGTAATACACTGGCCCCGAGTTTGGGTGCAGTCTCACCCCCAAAAAAGGGAGATTTAAATTGCTACTTAGTGGATCTACGTCAGTTCTGTTTGTCGTATATCTGCCAGCCACATTCTGCCACTTACATTGTGTAGTGTAATACACTGGCCCTGAGTTTGGGTGCATTCTCACCTCCAAAAATGGAAGATTTAAATTGCCACTAAGTGGATCTACGTCAGTTCTGTTTGTCGTACATCTGCCAGCCACATTCTGCCACTTACTTTGTGTTGTGTAATACACTGGCCCCGAGTTTGGGTGCAGTCTCACCCACAAAAAAGGGAGATTTAAATTGCCACTTAGTGGATCTATGTCAGTTCTGTTTGTCGTATATCTGCCGGCCACGTTCTGCCACTTACATTGTGTAGTGTAATACACTGGCCCCGAGTTTGGGTGCAGTCTCACCCCCAAAAAGAAAGATTTAAATTGCGACTAAGTGGATCTACGTCAGTTCTGTTTGTCGTATATCTGCCAGCCACATTCTGCCACTTACATTGTGTAGTGTAATACACTGGCCCTGAGTTTGGGTGCAGTCTCACCCCCCAAAAAGGGAGATTTAAATTGCCACTAAGTGGATCTACGTCAGTTCTGTTTGTCGTATATCTGCCAGCCATGTTCTGCCACTTACATTGTGTAGTGTAATACACTGGCCCTGAGTTTGGGTGCAGTCTCACCCCCAAAAAAGCGAGATTTAAATGACCACTTAGTGGATCTACGTCAGTTCTGTTTGTCGTATGTCTGCCGGCCACGTTCTGCCACTTACATTGTGTAGTGTAATACACTGGCCCTGAGTTTGGGTGCAGTCTCATCCTCAAAAAAGGGAGATTTAAATTGCCACTAAGTGGATCTACGTCAGTTCTGTTTGTCATATATCTGCCAGCCACGTTCTGCCACTTACATTGTGTAGTGTAATACACTGACCCTGAGTTTGGGTGCAGTCTCACCCCCAAAAAAGAGAGATTTAAATTGCCACTAAGTGGATCAAAGTCAGTTCTGTTTCTTGTATATCTGCCAGCCACATTCTGCCACTTACATTGTGTAGTGTAATACACTGGCCCTGAGTTTGGGTGCAGTCCCACCCCCAAAAAAGGGAGATTTAAATTGCCACTAAGTGGATCTACGTCAGTTCTGTTTGTCATATATCTGCCAGCCACGTTCTGCCACTTACATTGTGTAATGTAATACACTGGCCCTGTGTTTGGGTGCAGTCTCACCCCCAAAAAGGGAGATTTAAATTGCCACTAAGTGGATCTACGTCAGTTCTGTTTGTCGTATATCTGCCAGCCACGTTCTGCCACTTACATTGTGTAGTGTAATACACTGGCCCTGAGTTTGGGTGCAGTCTCACCCCCAAAAAAGGGAGATTTAATTTGCCACTTAGTGGATCTATGTCAGTTCTGTTTGTCGTATATCTGCCGGCCACGTTCTGCCACTTACATTGTGTAGTGTAATACACTGGCCCTGAGTTTGGGTGCAGTCTCACCCCCAAAAAAGGGAGATTTAAATTGCTGCTAAGTGGATCTACGTCAGTTCGGTATATCGTATATATCTGCCAGCCACGTTCTTCCACTTACATTGCGTAGTGTAATACACTGTCCCTGAGTTTGGGTGCAGTCTCACCCCCGAAAACGGAGATTTAAATTGCCGCTAAGTGGATCTACGTCAGTTCTGTTTGTCGTATATCTGCTTGCCGCGTTCTTCCACTTACATTGCGTAGTGTAATACACTGGCCCTGAGTTTGGGTGCAGTCTCACCCCCAAAAAAGGGAGATTTAAATTGCCACTAAGTGGATCTACATCAGTTCGGTTTGTCGTATATCTGCCAGCCACGTTCTGCCACTTACATTGTGTAGTGTAATACACTGGCCCTGAGTTTGGGTGCAGTCTCACCCCCAAAAAAGCGAGATTTAAATTACCACTTAGTGGATCTACTTCAGTTTTGTTTGTCGTACAGTGGGGCAAAAAAGTATTTAGTCAGTCAGCAATAGTGCAAGTTCCACCACTTAAAAAGATGAGAGGCGTCTGTAATTTACATCATAGGTAGACCTCAACTATGGGAGACAAACTGAGAAAAAAAAATCCAGAAAATCACATTGTCTGTTTTTTTATCATTTTATTTGCATATTATGGTGGAAAATAAGTATTTGGTCAGAAACAAAATTTCATCTCAATACTTTGTAATATATCCTTTGTTGGCAATGACAGAGGTCAAACGTTTTCTGTAAGTCTTCACAAGGTTGCCACACACTAGAGCAGTGATGTTTTTGGCTTTTCGCTTGGCAACACGGACTTTCAACTCCCTCCAAAGGTTTTCTATAGGGTTGAGATCTGGAGACTGGCTAGGCCACTCCAGGACCTTGAAATGCTTCTTACGAAGCCACTCCTTCGTTGCCCTGGCGGTGTGCTTTGGATCATTGTCATGTTGAAAGACCCAGCCACGTTTCGTTTTCAATGCCCTTGCTGATGGAAGGAGGTTTGCACTCAATATCTCACGATACATGGCCCCATTCATTCTTTCATGTACCCGGATCAGTCGTCCTGGCCCCTTTGCAGAGAAACAGCCCCAAAGCATGATGTTTCCACCACCATGCTTTACAGTAGGTATGGTGTTTGATGGATGCAACTCAGTATTCTTTTTCCTCCAAACACGACAAGTTGTGTTTCTACCAAACAGTTCCAGTTTGGTTTCATCAGACCATAGGACATTCTCCCAAAACTCCTCTGGATCATCCAAATGCTCTCTAGCAAACTTCAGACGGGCCCAGACATGTACTGGCTTAAGCAGTGGGACACGTCTGGCACTGCAGGATCTGAGTCCATGGTGGCGTAGTGTGTTACTTATGGTAGGCCTTGTTACATTGGTCCCAGCTCTCTGCAGTTCATTCACTAGGTCCCCCCGCGTGGTTCTGGGATTTTTGCTCACCGTTCTTGTGATCATTCTGACCCCACGGGGTGGGATTTTGCGTGGAGCCCCAGATCGAGGGAGATTATCAGTGGTCTTGAATGTCTTCCATTTTCTAATTATTGCTCCCTCTGTTGATTTCTTCACTCCAAGCTGGTTGGCTATTGCAGATTCAGTCTTCCCAGCCTGGTGCAGGGCTACAATTTTGTTTCTGGTGTCCTTTGACAGCTCTTTGGTCTTCACCGTAGTGGAGTTTGGAGTCAGACTGTTTGAGGGTGTGCACAGGTGTCTTTTTATACTGATAACAAGTTTAAACAGGTGCCATTACTACAGGTAATGAGTGGAGGAAAGAGGAGACTCTTAAAGAAGAAGTTACAGGTCTGTGAGAGCCAGAAATCTTGATTGTTTGTTTCTGACCAAATACTTATTTTCCACCATAATATGCAAATAAAATGATAAAAAAACAGACAATGTGATTTTCTGGATTTTTTTTTTATCAGTTTGTCTCCCATAGTTGAGGTCTATCTATGATGTAAATTACAGACGCCTCTCATCTTTTTAAGTGGTGGAACTTGCACTATTGCTGACTGACTAAATACTTTTTTGCCCCACTGTATATCTGCCAGCCACGTTCTAACACTTACATTGTGTAGTGTAATACACTGGCCCCGAGTTTGGGTGCAGTCTCACCCCCAAAAAAGGGAGATTTAAATTGCCACTAAGTGGATCTACGTCAGTTCTGTTTGTCGTATATCTGCCAGCCACGTTCTGCCACTTACATTGTGTAGTGTAATACACTGGCCCCGAGTTTGGGTGCAGTCTCACCCCCAAAAAGAAAGATTTAAATTGCCACTAAGTGGATCTACGTCAGTTCTGTTTGTCGTATATCTGCCAGGCACGATCTGCCACCTACATTGTGTAGTGTAATACACTGGCCCTGAGTTTGGGTGCAGACTCACCCCCAAAAAATGGAGAATTAAATTGCCACTAAGTGGATCTAAGTCAGTTCTGTTTGTTGTATATCTGCCAGCCACATTCTGCCACCTACATTGTGTAGTGTAATACACTGGCCCTGAGTTTGGGTGCAGTCTCACCCCCCAAAAAGGGAGATTTAAATTGCCACTAAGTGGATCTACGTCAGTTCTATTTGTCGTATATCTGCCAGCTACGTTCTGCCACTTACATTGTGTATTGTAATACACTGGCCCCGAGTTTGGATGCAGTCTCACCCCCAAAAAAGGGAGATTTAAATTGCCACTTAGTGGATCTACGTCAGTTCTGTTTGTCGTATATCTGCCGGCCACGTTCTGCCACTTACATTGTGTAGTGTAATACACTGGCCCTGAGTTTGGGTGCAGTCTCACCCCCAAAAAAGGGAGATTTAAATTGCCACTAAGTGGATCTACGTCAGTTCTGTTTGTCGTATATCTGCCAGCCACGTTCTGCCACTTACATTGTGTAGTGTAATACACTGGCCCTGAGTTTGGGTGCAGTCTCACCCCCAAGAAAGGGAGATTTAAATTGCTGCTAATTGGATCTACGTCAGTTCGGTTTATCATATATCTGCCAGCCACATTCTGCCACTTACATTGTGTAGTGTAATACACTGGCCCTGAGTTTGAGTGCAGTCTCACCCCCAAAAAAGGGAGATTTCAATTGCCACTAAGTGGATCTACATCAGTTTTGTTTGTCGTATATCTGCCAGCCACGTTCTGCCACTTACATTGTGTAGTGTAATACACTGGCCCCGAGTTTGGGTGCAGTCTCACCCCCAAAAAAGGGAGATTTAAATTGCCACTAAGTGGATCTACGTCAGTTCTGTTTGTCGTATATCTGCCAGCCACATTCTGCCACTTACATTGTGTAGTGTAATACACTGGCCCTGAGTTTGGGTGCAGTCTCACCCCCCAAAAAGGGAGATTTAAATTGCCACTAAGTGGATCTACGTCAGTTCTATTTGTCGTATATCTGCCAGCTACGTTCTGCCACTTACATTGTGTATTGTAATACACTGGCCCCGAGTTTGGGTGCAGTCTCACCCCCAAAAAAGGGAGATTTAAATTGCCACTTAGTGGATCTACGTCAGTTCTGTTTGTCGTATATCTGCCGGCCACGTTCTGCCACTTACATTGTGTAGTGTAATACACTGGCCCTGAGTTTGGGTGCAGTCTCAACCCCAAAAAAGGGAGATTTAAATTGCCACTAAGTGGATCTACGTCAGTTCTGTTTGTCGTATATCTGCCAGCCACGTTCTGCCACTTACATTGTGTAGTGTAATACACTGGCCCTGAGTTTGGGTGCAGTCTCACCCCCAAGAAAGGGAGATTTAAATTGCTGCTAATTGGATCTACGTCAGTTCGGTTTATCGTATATATGCCAGCCACATTCTGCCACTTACATTGTGTAGTGTAATACACTGGCCCTGAGTTTGAGTGCAGTCTCACCCCCAAAAAAGGGAGATTTAAATTGCCACTAAGTGGATCTACATCAGTTTTGTTTGTCGTATATCTGCCAGCCACGTTCTAAAGGTACCGTCACACTAAGCGACGCTGCAGCGATAGCGACAGCAATGCCGATCGCTGCAGCGTCGCTGTGTGGTCGCTGGAGAGCTGTCACACAGACCGCTCTCCAGCGACCAGCGATGCCGAGGTCCCCGGGTAACCAGGGTAAGCATCGGGTTGCTAAGCGCAGGGCCGCGCTTAGTAACCCGATGTTTACCCTGGTTACCAGCGTAAAAGTTAAAAAAACAAACAGTACATGCTCACCTGCGCGTCCCCCAGCCTCTGCATCCTGACGCTGACTGAGCTCCGGCCCTAACAGCACAGCGGTGACGTCACCGCTGTTGCTTTCACTTTCAGTTTAGGGCCGGCGCTTTAGTGTCAGGAAGCAGAGGCTGGGGGACGCGCAGGTGAGTATGTACTGTTTGTTTTTTTAACTTTTACGCTGGTAACCAGGGTAAACATCGGGTTACTAAGCGCGGCCCTGCGCTTAGTAACCCGATGTTTACCCTGGTTACCAGTGTAAAATATCGCTGGTATCGTCGCTTTTGCTGTCAAACACGGCGATACACGGCGACCTAGCGACCAAATAATGTGCAGACCTTCTAGCAGCGACCAGCAATTTCACAGCGGGATCCAGATCGCTGCTGCGTGTCAAATACAGCGATATCGCCATCCAGGTCGCTGCAACGTCACGGATTGCTGGCGATATCGCCTAGTGTGACGGTACCTTAACACTTACATTGTGTAGTGTAATACACTGGCCCTGAGTTTGGGTGCAGTCTCACCCCCAAAAAAGGGAGATTTAAATTGCCACTAAGTGGATCTACGTCAGTTCTGTTTGTCGTATATCTGCCAGCCACATTCTGCCACTTACATTGTGTAGTGTAATACACTGGCCCTGAGTTTGGGTGCAGTCTCACCTCCAAAAATGGAAGATTTAAATTGCCAGTAAGTGGATCTACGTCAGTTCTGTTTGTCGTACATCTGCCAGCCACATTCTGCCACTTACTTTGTGTTGTGTAATACACTGGCCCCGAGTTTGGGTGCAGTCTCACCCACAAAAAAGGGAGATTTAAATTACCACTTAGTGGATCTACGTCAGTTCTGTTTGTCGTATATCTGCCGGCCACGTTCTGCCACTTACATTGTGTAGTGTAATACACTGGCCCTGAGTTTGGGTGCAGTCTCACCCCCCAAAAAGCGAGATTTAAATTGCCACTAAGTGGATATACGTCAGTTCTGTTTGTCGTATATCTGCCAGCCACGTTCTGCCACTTACATTGTGTAGTGTAATACACTGGCCCCGAGTTTGGATGCAGTCTCACCCCCAAAAAGAAAAATTTAAATTGCGACTAAGTGGATCTATGTCAGTTCTGTTTGTCGTATATCTGCCAGCCACATTCTGCCACTTACATTGTGTAGTGTAATACACTGGCCCTGAGTTTGGGTGCAGTCTCACCCCCCAAAAAGGGAGATTTAAATTGCTGCTAATTGGATCTACGTCAGTTCGGTTTATCATATATCTGCCAGCCACATTCTGCCACTTACATTGTGTAGTGTAATACACTGGCCCTGAGTTTGAGTGCAGTCTCACCCCCAAAAAAGGGAGATTTCAATTGCCACTAAGTGGATCTACATCAGTTTTGTTTGTCGTATATCTGCCAGCCACGTTCTGCCACTTACATTGTGTAGTGTAATACACTGGCCCCGAGTTTGGGTGCATTCTCACCCCCAAAAAAGGGAGATTTAAATTGCCACTAAGTGGATCTACGTCAGTTCTGTTTGTCGTATATCTGCCAGCCACATTCTGCCACTTACATTGTGTAGTGTAATACACTGGCCCTGAGTTTGGGTGCAGTCTCACCCCCCAAAAAGGGAGATTTAAATTGCCACTAAGTGGATCTACGTCAGTTCTATTTGTCGTATATCTGCCAGCTACGTTCTGCCACTTACATTGTGTATTGTAATACACTGGCCCCGAGTTTGGGTGCAGTCTCACCCCCAAAAAAGGGAGATTTAAATTGCCACTTAGTGGATCTACGTCAGTTCTGTTTGTCGTATATCTGCCGGCCACGTTCTGCCACTTACATTGTGTAGTGTAATACACTGGCCCTGAGTTTGGGTGCAGTCTCAACCCCAAAAAAGGGAGATTTAAATTGCCACTAAGTGGATCTACGTCAGTTCTGTTTGTCGTATATCTGCCAGCCACGTTCTGCCACTTACATTGTGTAGTGTAATACACTGGCCCTGAGTTTGGGTGCAGTCTCACCCCCAAGAAAGGGAGATTTAAATTGCTGCTAATTGGATCTACGTCAGTTCGGTTTATCGTATATATGCCAGCCACATTCTGCCACTTACATTGTGTAGTGTAATACACTGGCCCTGAGTTTGAGTGCAGTCTCACCCCCAAAAAAGGGAGATTTAAATTGCCACTAAGTGGATCTACATCAGTTTTGTTTGTCGTATATCTGCCAGCCACGTTCTAACACTTACATTGTGTAGTGTAATACACTGGCCCCGAGTTTGGGTGCAGTCTCACCCCCAAAAAAGGGAGATTTAAATTGCCACTAAGTGGATCTACGTCAGTTCTGTTTGTCGTATATCAGCCAGCCACATTCTGCCACTTACATTGTGTAGTGTAATACACTGGCCCTGAGTTTGGGTGCAGTCTCACCTCCAAAAATGGAAGATTTAAATTGCCACTAAGTGGATCTACGTCAGTTCTGTTTGTCGTATATCTGCCAGCCACATTCTGCCACTTACTTTGTGTTGTGTAATACACTGGCCCCGAGTTTGGGTGCAGTCTCACCCACAAAAAAGGGAGATTTAAATTGCCACTAAGTGGATCTGCGTCAGTTCTGTTTGTCGTATATCTGCCGGCCACGTTCTGCCACTTACATTGTGTAGTGTAATACACTGGCCCTGAGTTTGGGTGCAGTCTCACCCCCCAAAAAGCGAGATTTAAATTGCCACTAAGTGGATCTACGTCAGTTCTGTTTGTCGTATATCTGCCAGCCACGTTCTGCCACTTACATTGTGTAGTATAATACACTGGCCCCGAGTTTGGGTGCAGTCTCACCCCCAAAAAGAAAGATTTAAATTGCCACTAAGTGGATCTGCGTCAGTTCTGTTTGTCGTATATCTGCCAGCCACATTCTGCCACTTACATTGTGTAGTGTAATACACTGGCCCTGAGTTTGGGTGCAGTCTCAACCCCCAAAAAGGGAGATTTAAATTGCCACTAAGTGGATCTACGTCAGTTCTATTTGTCGTATATCTGCCAGCTACGTTCTGCCACTTACATTGTGTATTGTAACACACTGGCCCCGAGTTTGGGTGCAGTCTCACCCACAAAAAAGGGAGATTTAAATTGCCACTTAGTGGATCTGCGTCAGTTCTGTTTGTCGTATATCTGCCGGCCACGTTCTGCCACTTACATTGTGTAGTGTAATACACTGGCCCTGAGTTTGGGTGCAGTCTCACCCCCAAAAAAGCGAGATTTAAATTGCCACTAAGTGGATCTACGTCAGTTCTGTTTGTCGTATATCTGCCAGCCACGTTCTGCCACTTACATTGTGTAGTATAATACACTGGCCCTGAGTTTGGGTGCAGTCTCACCCCCAAAAAGAAAGATTTAAATTGCCACTAAGTGGATCTACGTCAGTTCTGTTTGTCGTATATCTGCCAGCCACATTCTGCCACTTACATTGTGTAGTGTAATACACTGGCCCTGAGTTTGGGTGCAGTCTCACCCCCCAAAAAGGGAGATTTAAATTGCCACTAAGTGGATCTACGTCAGTTCTATTTGTCGTATATCTGCCAGCTACGTTCTGCCACTTACATTGTGTATTGTAATACACTGGCCCCGAGTTTGGGTGCAGTCTCACCCCCAAAAAAGGGAGATTTAAATTGCTACTTAGTGGATCTACGTCAGTTCTGTTTGTCGTATATCTGCCAGCCACATTCTGCCACTTACATTGTGTAGTGTAATACACTGGCCCTGAGTTTGGGTGCATTCTCACCTCCAAAAATGGAAGATTTAAATTGCCACTAAGTGGATCTACGTCAGTTCTGTTTGTCGTACATCTGCCAGCCACATTCTGCCACTTACTTTGTGTTGTGTAATACACTGGCCCCGAGTTTGGGTGCAGTCTCACCCACAAAAAAGGGAGATTTAAATTGCCACTTAGTGGATCTATGTCAGTTCTGTTTGTCGTATATCTGCCGGCCACGTTCTGCCACTTACATTGTGTAGTGTAATACACTGGCCCCGAGTTTGGGTGCAGTCTCACCCCCAAAAAGAAAGATTTAAATTGCGACTAAGTGGATCTACGTCAGTTCTGTTTGTCGTATATCTGCCAGCCACATTCTGCCACTTACATTGTGTAGTGTAATACACTGGCCCTGAGTTTGGGTGCAGTCTCACCCCCCAAAAAGGGAGATTTAAATTGCCACTAAGTGGATCTACGTCAGTTCTGTTTGTCGTATATCTGCCAGCCATGTTCTGCCACTTACATTGTGTAGTGTAATACACTGGCCCTGAGTTTGGGTGCAGTCTCACCCCCAAAAAAGCGAGATTTAAATGACCACTTAGTGGATCTACGTCAGTTCTGTTTGTCGTATGTCTGCCGGCCACGTTCTGCCACTTACATTGTGTAGTGTAATACACTGGCCCTGAGTTTGGGTGCAGTCTCATCCTCAAAAAAGGGAGATTTAAATTGCCACTAAGTGGATCTACGTCAGTTCTGTTTGTCATATATCTGCCAGCCACGTTCTGCCACTTACATTGTGTAGTGTAATACACTGACCCTGAGTTTGGGTGCAGTCTCACCCCCAAAAAAGAGAGATTTAAATTGCCACTAAGTGGATCTAAGTCAGTTCTGTTTCTTGTATATCTGCCAGCCACATTCTGCCACTTACATTGTGTAGTGTAATACACTGGCCCTGAGTTTGGGTGCAGTCCCACCCCCAAAAAAGGGAGATTTAAATTGCCACTAAGTGGATCTACGTCAGTTCTGTTTGTCATATATCTGCCAGCCACGTTCTGCCACTTACATTGTGTAATGTAATACACTGGCCCTGTGTTTGGGTGCAGTCTCACCCCCAAAAAAGGGAGATTTAAATTGCCACTAAGTGGATCTACGTCAGTTCTGTTTGTCGTATATCTGCCAGCCACGTTCTGCCACTTACATTGTGTAGTGTAATACACTGGCCCTGAGTTTGGGTGCAGTCTCACCCCCAAAAAAGGGAGATTTAATTTGCCACTTAGTGGATCTATGTCAGTTCTGTTTGTCGTATATCTGCCGGCCACGTTCTGCCACTTACATTGTGTAGTGTAATACACTGGCCCTGAGTTTGGGTGCAGTCTCACCCCCAAAAAAGGGAGATTTAAATTGCTGCTAAGTGGATCTACGTCAGTTCGGTATATCGTATATCTGCCAGCCACGTTCTTCCACTTACATTGCGTAGTGTAATACACTGTCCCTGAGTTTGGGTGCAGTCTCACCCCCGAAAACGGAGATTTAAATTGCCGCTAAGTGGATCTACGTCAGTTCTGTTTGTCGTATATCTGCTTGCCGCGTTCTTCCACTTACATTGCGTAGTGTAATACACTGGCCCTGAGTTTGGGTGCAGTCTCACCCCCAAAAAAGGGAGATTTAAATTGCCACTAAGTGGATCTACATCAGTTCGGTTTGTCGTATATCTGCCAGCCACGTTCTGCCACTTACATTGTGTAGTGTAATACACTGGCCCTGAGTTTGGGTGCAGTCTCACCCCCAAAAAAGCGAGATTTAAATTACCACTTAGTGGATCTACTTCAGTTTTGTTTGTCGTACAGTGGGGCAAAAAAGTATTTAGTCAGTCAGCAATAGTGCAAGTTCCACCACTTAAAAAGATGAGAGGCGTCTGTAATTTACATCATAGGTAGACCTCAACTATGGGAGACAAACTGAGAAAAAAAAATCCAGAAAATCACATTGTCTGTTTTTTTATCATTTTATTTGCATATTATGGTGGAAAATAAGTATTTGGTCAGAAACAAAATTTCATCTCAATACTTTGTAATATATCCTTTGTTGGCAATGACAGAGGTCAAACGTTTTCTGTAAGTCTTCACAAGGTTGCCACACACTAGAGCAGTGATGTTTTTGGCTTTTCGCTTGGCAACACGGACTTTCAACTCCCTCCAAAGGTTTTCTATAGGGTTGAGATCTGGAGACTGGCTAGGCCACTCCAGGACCTTGAAATGCTTCTTACGAAGCCACTCCTTCGTTGCCCTGGCGGTGTGCTTTGGATCATTGTCATGTTGAAAGACCCAGCCACGTTTCGTCTTCAATGCCCTTGCTGATGGAAGGAGGTTTGCACTCAATATCTCACGATACATGGCCCCATTCATTCTTTCATGTACCCGGATCAGTCGTCCTGGCCCCTTTGCAGAGAAACAGCCCCAAAGCATGATGTTTCCACCACCATGCTTTACAGTAGGTATGGTGTTTGATGGATGCAACTCAGTATTCTTTTTCCTCCAAACACGACAAGTTGTGTTTCTACCAAACAGTTCCAGTTTGGTTTCATCAGACCATAGGACATTCTCCCAAAACTCCTCTGGATCATCCAAATGCTCTCTAGCAAACTTCAGACGGGCCCAGACATGTACTGGCTTAAGCAGTGGGACACGTCTGGCACTGCAGGATCTGAGTCCATGGTGGCGTAGTGTGTTACTTATGGTAGGCCTTGTTACATTGGTCCCAGCTCTCTGCAGTTCATTCACTAGGTCCCCCCGCGTGGTTCTGGGATTTTTGCTCACCGTTCTTGTGATCATTCTGACCCCACGGGGTGGGATTTTGCGTGGAGCCCCAGATCGAGGGAGATTATCAGTGGTCTTGAATGTCTTCCATTTTCTAATTATTGCTCCCTCTGTTGATTTCTTCACTCCAAGCTGGTTGGCTATTGCAGATTCAGTCTTCCCAGCCTGGTGCAGGGCTACAATTTTGTTTCTGGTGTCCTTTGACAGCTCTTTGGTCTTCACCGTAGTGGAGTTTGGAGTCAGACTGTTTGAGGGTGTGCACAGGTGTCTTTTTATACTGATAACAAGTTTAAACAGGTGCCATTACTACAGGTAATGAGTGGAGGAAAGAGGAGACTCTTAAAGAAGAAGTTACAGGTCTGTGAGAGCCAGAAATCTTGATTGTTTGTTTCTGACCAAATACTTATTTTCCACCATAATATGCAAATAAAATGATAAAAAAACAGACAATGTGATTTTCTGGATTTTTTTTTTATCAGTTTGTCTCCCATAGTTGAGGTCTATCTATGATGTAAATTACAGACGCCTCTCATCTTTTTAAGTGGTGGAACTTGCACTATTGCTGACTGACTAAATACTTTTTTGCCCCACTGTATATCTGCCAGCCACGTTCTAACACTTACATTGTGTAGTGTAATACACTGGCCCCGAGTTTGGGTGCAGTCTCACCCCCAAAAAAGGGAGATTTAAATTGCCACTAA
This sequence comes from Ranitomeya variabilis, assembly GCF_051348905.1. Taxonomy (NCBI): domain Eukaryota; kingdom Metazoa; phylum Chordata; class Amphibia; order Anura; family Dendrobatidae; genus Ranitomeya; species Ranitomeya variabilis. The sequence continues at coordinate 506,006,916 of NC_135233.1, forward strand.
GTGGATCTACGTCAGTTCTGTTTGTCGTATATCTGCCAGCCACGTTCTGCCACTTACATTGTGTAGTGTAATACACTGGCCCCGAGTTTGGGTGCAGTCTCACCCCCAAAAAGAAAGATTTAAATTGCCACTAAGTGGATCTACGTCAGTTCTGTTTGTCGTATATCTGCCAGCCACGATCTGCCACCTACATTGTGTAGTGTAATACACTGGCCCTGAGTTTGGGTGCAGACTCACCCCCAAAAAATGGAGAATTAAATTGCCACTAAGTGGATCTAAGTCAGTTCTGTTTGTTGTATATCTGCCAGCCACATTCTGCCACCTACATTGTGTAGTGTAATACACTGGCCCTGAGTTTGGGTGCAGTCTCACCCCCCAAAAAGGGAGATTTAAATTGCCACTAAGTGGATCTACGTCAGTTCTATTTGTCGTATATCTGCCAGCTACGTTCTGCCACTTACATTGTGTATTGTAATACACTGGCCCCGAGTTTGGGTGCAGTCTCACCCCCAAAAAAGGGAGATTTAAATTGCCACTTAGTGGATCTACGTCAGTTCTGTTTGTCGTATATCTGCCGGCCACGTTCTGCCACTTACATTGTGTAGTGTAATACACTGGCCCTGAGTTTGGGTGCAGTCTCACCCCCAAAAAAGGGAGATTTAAATTGCCACTAAGTGGATCTACGTCAGTTCTGTTTGTCGTATATCTGCCAGCCACGTTCTGCCACTTACATTGTGTAGTGTAATACACTGGCCCTGAGTTTGGGTGCAGTCTCACCCCCAAGAAAGGGAGATTTAAATTGCTGCTAATTGGATCTACGTCAGTTCGGTTTATCATATATCTGCCAGCCACATTCTGCCACTTACATTGTGTAGTGTAATACACTGGCCCTGAGTTTGAGTGCAGTCTCACCCCCAAAAAAGGGAGATTTCAATTGCCACTAAGTGGATCTACATCAGTTTTGTTTGTCGTATATCTGCCAGCCACGTTCTGCCACTTACATTGTGTAGTGTAATACACTGGCCCCGAGTTTGGGTGCAGTCTCACCCCCAAAAAAGGGAGATTTAAATTGCCACTAAGTGGATCTACGTCAGTTCTGTTTGTCGTATATCTGCCAGCCACATTCTGCCACTTACATTGTGTAGTGTAATACACTGGCCCTGAGTTTGGGTGCAGTCTCACCCCCCAAAAAGGGAGATTTAAATTGCCACTAGGTGGATCTACGTCAGTTCTATTTGTCGTATATCTGCCAGCTACGTTCTGCCACTTACATTGTGTATTGTAATACACTGGCCCCGAGTTTGGGTGCAGTCTCACCCCCAAAAAAGGGAGATTTAAATTGCCACTTAGTGGATCTACGTCAGTTCTGTTTGTCGTATATCTGCCGGCCACGTTCTGCCACTTACATTGTGTAGTGTAATACACTGGCCCTGAGTTTGGGTGCAGTCTCAACCCCAAAAAAGGGAGATTTAAATTGCCACTAAGTGGATCTACGTCAGTTCTGTTTGTCGTATATCTGCCAGCCACGTTCTGCCACTTACATTGTGTAGTGTAATACACTGGCCCTGAGTTTGGGTGCAGTCTCACCCCCAAGAAAGGGAGATTTAAATTGCTGCTAATTGGATCTACGTCAGTTCGGTTTATCGTATATATGCCAGCCACATTCTGCCACTTACATTGTGTAGTGTAATACACTGGCCCTGAGTTTGAGTGCAGTCTCACCCCCAAAAAAGGGAGATTTAAATTGCCACTAAGTGGATCTACATCAGTTTTGTTTGTCGTATATCTGCCAGCCACGTTCTAACACTTACATTGTGTAGTGTAATACACTGGCCCTGAGTTTGGGTGCAGTCTCACCCCCAAAAAAGGGAGATTTAAATTGCCACTAAGTGGATCTACGTCAGTTCTGTTTGTCGTATATCTGCCAGCCACATTCTGCCACTTACATTGTGTAGTGTAATACACTGGCCCCGAGTTTGGGTGCAGTCTCACCCACAAAAAAGGGAGATTTAAATTACCACTTAGTGGATCTACGTCAGTTCTGTTTGTCGTATATCTGCCGGCCACGTTCTGCCACTTACATTGTGTAGTGTAATACACTGGCCCTGAGTTTGGGTGCAGTCTCACCCCCCAAAAAGCGAGATTTAAATTGCCACTAAGTGGATCTACGTCAGTTCTGTTTGTCGTATATCTGCCAGCCACGTTCTGCCACTTACATTGTGTAGTGTAATACACTGGCCCCGAGTTTGGATGCAGTCTCACCCCCAAAAAGAAAAATTTAAATTGCGACTAAGTGGATCTATGTCAGTTCTGTTTGTCGTATATCTGCCAGCCACATTCTGCCACTTACATTGTGTAGTGTAATACACTGGCCCTGAGTTTGGGTGCAGTCTCACCCCCCAAAAAGGGAGATTTAAATTGCCACTAAGTGGATCTACGTCAGTTCTATTTGTCGTATATCTGCCAGCTACGTTCTGCCACTTACATTGTGTATTGTAATACACTGGCCCCGAGTTTGGGTGCAGTCTCACCCCCAAAAAAGGGAGATTTAAATTGCCACTTAGTGGATCTACGTCAGTTCTGTTTGTCGTATATCTGCCGGCCACGTTCTGCCACTTACATTGTGTAGTGTAATACACTGGCCCTGAGTTTGGGTGCAGTCTCACCCCCAAAAAAGGGAGATTTAAATTGCCACTAAATGGATCTACGTCAGTTCTGTTTGTCGTATATCTGCCAGCCACGTTCTGCCACTTACATTGTGTAGTGTAATACACTGGCCCTGAGTTTGGGTGCAGTCTCACCCCCAAGAAAGGGAGATTTAAATTGCTGCTAATTGGATCTACGTCAGTTCGGTTTATCATATATCTGCCAGCCACATTCTGCCACTTACATTGTGTAGTGTAATACACTGGCCCTGAGTTTGAGTGCAGTCTCACCCCCAAAAAAGGGAGATTTCAATTGCCACTAAGTGGATCTACATCAGTTTTGTTTGTCGTATATCTGCCAGCCACGTTCTGCCACTTACATTGTGTAGTGTAATACACTGGCCCCGAGTTTGGGTGCATTCTCACCCCCAAAAAAGGGAGATTTAAATTGCCACTAAGTGGATCTACGTCAGTTCTGTTTGTCGTATATCTGCCAGCCACATTCTGCCACTTACATTGTGTAGTGTAATACACTGGCCCTGAGTTTGGGTGCAGTCTCACCCCCCAAAAAGGGAGATTTAAATTGCCACTAAGTGGATCTACGTCAGTTCTATTTGTCGTATATCTGCCAGCTACGTTCTGCCACTTACATTGTGTATTGTAATACACTGGCCCCGAGTTTGGGTGCAGTCTCACCCCCAAAAAAGGGAGATTTAAATTGCCACTTAGTGGATCTACGTCAGTTCTGTTTGTCGTATATCTGCCGGCCACGTTCTGCCACTTACATTGTGTAGTGTAATACACTGGCCCTGAGTTTGGGTGCAGTCTCAACCCCAAAAAAGGGAGATTTAAATTGCCACTAAGTGGATCTACGTCAGTTCTGTTTGTCGTATATCTGCCAGCCACGTTCTGCCACTTACATTGTGTAGTGTAATACACTGGCCCTGAGTTTGGGTGCAGTCTCACCCCCAAGAAAGGGAGATTTAAATTGCTGCTAATTGGATCTACGTCAGTTCGGTTTATCGTATATATGCCAGCCACATTCTGCCACTTACATTGTGTAGTGTAATACACTGGCCCTGAGTTTGAGTGCAGTCTCACCCCCAAAAAAGGGAGATTTAAATTGCCACTAAATGGATCTACATCAGTTTTGTTTGTCGTATATCTGCCAGCCACGTTCTAACACTTACATTGTGTAGTGTAATACACTGGCCCTGAGTTTGGGTGCAGTCTCACCCCCAAAAAAGGGAGATTTAAATTGCCACTAAGTGGATCTACGTCAGTTCTGTTTGTCGTATATCTGCCAGCCACATTCTGCCACTTACATTGTGTAGTGTAATACACTGGCCCTGAGTTTGGGTGCAGTCTCACCTCCAAAAATGGAAGATTTAAATTTCCACTTAGTGGATCTACTTCAGTTTTGTTTGTCGTATATCTGCCAGCCACGTTCTAACACTTACATTGTGTAGTGTAATACACTGGCCCCGAGTTTGGGTGCAGTCTCACCCCCAAAAAAGGGAGATTTAAATTGCCACTAAGTGGATCTACGTCAGTTCTGTTTGTCGTATATCTGCCAGCCACGTTCTGCCACTTACATTGTGTAGTGTAATACACTGGCCCCGAGTTTGGGTGCAGTCTCACCCCCAAAAAGAAAGATTTAAATTGCCACTAAGTGGATCTACGTCAGTTCTGTTTGTCGTATATCTGCCAGCCACGATCTGCCACCTACATTGTGTAGTGTAATACACTGGCCCTGAGTTTGGGTGCAGACTCACCCCCAAAAAATGGAGAATTAAATTGCCACTAAGTGGATCTAAGTCAGTTCTGTTTGTTGTATATCTGCCAGCCACATTCTGCCACCTACATTGTGTAGTGTAATACACTGGCCCTGAGTTTGGGTGCAGTCTCACCCCCCAAAAAGGGAGATTTAAATTGCCACTAAGTGGATCTACGTCAGTTCTATTTGTCGTATATCTGCCAGCTACGTTCTGCCACTTACATTGTGTATTGTAATACACTGGCCCCGAGTTTGGGTGCAGTCTCACCCCCAAAAAAGGGAGATTTAAATTGCCACTTAGTGGATCTACGTCAGTTCTGTTTGTCGTATATCTGCCGGCCACGTTCTGCCACTTACATTGTGTAGTGTAATACACTGGCCCTGAGTTTGGGTGCAGTCTCACCCCCAAAAAAGGGAGATTTAAATTGCCACTAAGTGGATCTACGTCAGTTCTGTTAGTCGTATATCTGCCAGCCACGTTCTGCCACTTACATTGTGTAGTGTAATACACTGGCCCTGAGTTTGGGTGCAGTCTCACCCCCAAGAAAGGGAGATGTAAATTGCTGCTAATTGGATCTACGTCAGTTCGGTTTATCATATATCTGCCAGCCACATTCTGCCACTTACATTGTGTAGTGTAATACACTGGCCCTGAGTTTGAGTGCAGTCTCACCCCCAAAAAAGGGAGATTTCAATTGCCACTAAGTGGATCTACATCAGTTTTGTTTGTCGTATATCTGCCAGCCACGTTCTGCCACTTACATTGTGTAGTGTAATACACTGGCCCCGAGTTTGGGTGCAGTCTCACCCCCAAAAAAGGGAGATTTAAATTGCCACTAAGTGGATCTACGTCAGTTCTGTTTGTCGTATATCTGCCAGCCACATTCTGCCACTTACATTGTGTAGTGTAATACACTGGCCCTGAGTTTGGGTGCAGTCTCACCCCCCAAAAAGGGAGATTTAAATTACCACTAAGTGGATCTACGTCAGTTCTATTTGTCGTATATCTGCCAGCTACGTTCTGCCACTTACATTGTGTATTGTAATACACTGGCCCCGAGTTTGGGTGCAGTCTCACCCCCAAAAAAGGGAGATTTAAATTGCCACTTAGTGGATCTACGTCAGTTCTGTTTGTCGTATATCTGCCGGCCACGTTCTGCCACTTACATTGTGTAGTGTAATACACTGGCCCTGAGTTTGGGTGCAGTCTCAACCCCAAAAAAGGGAGATTTAAATTGCCACTAAGTGGATCTACGTCAGTTCTGTTTGTCGTATATCTGCCAGCCACGTTCTGCCACTTACATTGTGTAGTGTAATACACTGGCCCTGAGTTTGGGTGCAGTCTCACCCCTAAGAAAGGGAGATTTAAATTGCTGCTAATTGGATCTACGTCAGTTCGGTTTATCGTATATATGCCAGCCACATTCTGCCACTTACATTGTGTAGTGTAATACACTGGCCCTGAGTTTGAGTGCAGTCTCACCCCCAAAAAAGGGAGATTTAAATTGCCACTAAGTGGATCTACATCAGTTTTGTTTGTCGTATATCTGCCAGCCACGTTCTAACACTTACATTGTGTAGTGTAATACACTGGCCCTGAGTTTGGGTGCAGTCTCACCCCCAAAAAAGGGAGATTTAAATTGCCACTAAGTGGATCTACGTCAGTTCTGTTTGTCGTATATCTGCCAGCCACATTCTGCCACTTACATTGTGTAGTGTAATACACTGGCCCTGAGTTTGGGTGCAGTCTCACCTCCAAAAATGGAAGATTTAAATTGCCACTAAGTGGATCTACGTCAGTTCTGTTTGTCGTACATCTGCCAGCCACATTCTGCCACTTACTTTGTGTTGTGTAATACACTGGCCCCGAGTTTGGGTGCAGTCTCACCCACAAAAAAGGGAGATTTAAATTACCACTTAGTGGATCTACGTCAGTTCTGTTTGTCGTATATCTGCCGGCCACGTTCTGCCACTTACATTGTGTAGTGTAATACACTGGCCCTGAGTTTGGGTGCAGTCTCACCCCCCAAAAAGCGAGATTTAAATTGCCACTAAGTGGATCTACGTCAGTTCTGTTTGTCGTATATCTGCCAGCCACGTTCTGCCACTTACATTGTGTAGTGTAATACACTGGCCCCGAGTTTGGATGCAGTCTCACCCCCAAAAAGAAAAATTTAAATTGCGACTAAGTGGATCTATGTCAGTTCTGTTTGTCGTATATCTGCCAGCCACATTCTGCCACTTACATTGTGTAGTGTAATACACTGGCCCTGAGTTTGGGTGCAGTCTCACCCCCCAAAAAGGGAGATTTAAATTGCCACTAAGTGGATCTACGTCAGTTCTATTTGTCGTATATCTGCCAGCTACGTTCTGCCACTTACATTGTGTATTGTAATACACTGGCCCCGAGTTTGGGTGCAGTCTCACCCCCAAAAAAGGGAGATTTAAATTGCCACTTAGTGGATCTACGTCAGTTCTGTTTGTCGTATATCTGCCGGCCACGTTCTGCCACTTACATTGTGTAGTGTAATACACTGGCCCTGAGTTTGGGTGCAGTCTCACCCCCAAAAAAGGGAGATTTAAATTGCCACTAAATGGATCTACGTCAGTTCTGTTTGTCGTATATCTGCCAGCCACGTTCTGCCACTTACATTGTGTAGTGTAATACACTGGCCCTGAGTTTGGGTGCAGTCTCACCCCCAAGAAAGGGAGATTTAAATTGCTGCTAATTGGATCTACGTCAGTTCGGTTTATCATATATCTGCAAGCCACATTCTGCCACTTACATTGTGTAGTGTAATACACTGGCCCTGAGTTTGAGTGCAGTCTCACCCCCAAAAAAGGGAGATTTCAATTGCCACTAAGTGGATCTACATCAGTTTTGTTTGTCGTATATCTGCCAGCCACGTTCTGCCACTTACATTGTGTAGTGTAATACACTGGCCCCGAGTTTGGGTGCATTCTCACCCCCAAAAAAGGGAGATTTAAATTGCCACTAAGTGGATCTACGTCAGTTCTGTTTGTCGTATATCTGCCAGCCACATTCTGCCACTTACATTGTGTAGTGTAATACACTGGCCCTGAGTTTGGGTGCAGTCTCACCCCCCAAAAAGGGAGATTTAAATTGCCACTAAGTGGATCTACGTCAGTTCTATTTGTCGTATATCTGCCAGCTACGTTCTGCCACTTACATTGTGTATTGTAATACACTGGCCCCGAGTTTGGGTGCAGTCTCACCCCCAAAAAAGGGAGATTTAAATTGCCACTTAGTGGATCTACGTCAGTTCTGTTTGTCGTATATCTGCCGGCCACGTTCTGCCACTTACATTGTGTAGTGTAATACACTGGCCCTGAGTTTGGGTGCAGTCTCATCCCCAAAAAAGGGAGATTTAAATTGCTACTAAGTGGATCTACGTCAGTTCTGTTTGTCGTATATCTGCCAGCCACGTTCTGCCACTTACATTGTGTAGTGTAATACACTGGCCCTGAGTTTGTGTGCAGTCTCACCCCCAAGAAAGGGAGATTTAAATTGCTGCTAATTGGATCTACGTCAGTTCGGTTTATCGTATATATGCCAGCCACATTCTGCCACTTACATTGTGTAGTGTAATACACTGGCCCTGAGTTTGAGTGCAGTCTCACCCCCAAAAAAGGGAGATTTAAATTGCCACTAAGTGGATCTACATCAGTTTTGTTTGTCGTATATCTGCCAGCCACGTTCTAACACTTACATTGTGTAGTGTAATACACTGGCCCTGAGTTTGGGTGCAGTCTCACCCCCAAAAAAGGGAGATTTAAATTGCCACTAAGTGGATCTACGTCAGTTCTGTTTGTCGTATATCTGCCAGCCACATTCTGCCACTTACATTGTGTAGTGTAATACACTGGCCCTGAGTTTGGGTGCAGTCTCACCTCCAAAAATGGAAGATTTAAATTGCCACTAAGTGGATCTACGTCAGTTCTGTTTGTCGTACATCTGCCAGCCACATTCTGCCACTTACTTTGTGTTGTGTAATACACTGGCCCCGAGTTTGGGTGCAGTCTCACCCACAAAAAAGGGAGATTTAAATTACCACTTAGTGGATCTACGTCAGTTCTGTTTGTCGTATATCTGCCGGCCACGTTCTGCCACTTACATTGTGTAGTGTAATACACTGGCCCTGAGTTTGGGTGCAGTCTCACCCCCCAAAAAGCGAGATTTAAATTGCCACTAAGTGGATCTACGTCAGTTCTGTTTGTCGTATATCTGCCAGCCACGTTCTGCCACTTACATTGTGTAGTGTAATACACTGGCCCCGAGTTTGGATGCAGTCTCACCCCCAAAAAGAAAAATTTAAATTGCGACTAAGTGGATCTACGTCAGTTCTGTTTGTCGTATATCTGCCAGCCACATTCTGCCACTTACATTGTGTAGTGTAATACACTGGCCCTGAGTTTGGGTGCAGTCTCACCCCCCAAAAAGGGAGATTTAAATTGCCACTAAGTGGATCTACGTCAGTTCTATTTGTCGTATATCTGCCAGCTACGTTCTGCCACTTACATTGTGTATTGTAATACACTGGCCCCGAGTTTGGGTGCAGTCTCACCCCCAAAAAAGGGAGATTTAAATTGCCACTTAGTGGATCTACGTCAGTTCTGTTTGTCGTATATCTGCCGGCCACGTTCTGCCACTTACATTGTGTAGTGTAATACACTGGCCCTGAGTTTGGGTGCAGTCTCACCCCCAAAAAAGGGAGATTTAAATTGCCACTAAATGGATCTACGTCAGTTCTGTTTGTCGTATATCTGCCAGCCACGTTCTGCCACTTACATTGTGTAGTGTAATACACTGGCCCTGAGTTTGGGTGCAGTCTCACCCCCAAGAAAGGGAGATTTAAATTGCTGCTAATTGGATCTACGTCAGTTCGGTTTATCATATATCTGCAAGCCACATTCTGCCACTTACATTGTGTAGTGTAATACACTGGCCCTGAGTTTGAGTGCAGTCTCACCCCCAAAAAAGGGAGATTTCAATTGCCACTAAGTGGATCTACATCAGTTTTGTTTGTCGTATATCTGCCAGCCACGTTCTGCCACTTACATTGTGTAGTGTAATACACTGGCCCCGAGTTTGGGTGCATTCTCACCCCCAAAAAAGGGAGATTTAAATTGCCACTAAGTGGATCTACGTCAGTTCTGTTTGTCGTATATCTGCCAGCCACATTCTGCCACTTACATTGTGTAGTGTAATACACTGGCCCTGAGTTTGGGTGCAGTCTCACCCCCCAAAAAGGGAGATTTAAATTGCCACTAAGTGGATCTACGTCAGTTCTATTTGTCGTATATCTGCCAGCTACGTTCTGCCACTTACATTGTGTATTGTAATACACTGGCCCCGAGTTTGGGTGCAGTCTCACCCCCAAAAAAGGGAGATTTAAATTGCCACTTAGTGGATCTACGTCAGTTCTGTTTGTCGTATATCTGCCGGCCACGTTCTGCCACTTACATTGTGTAGTGTAATACACTGGCCCTGAGTTTGGGTGCAGTCTCATCCCCAAAAAAGGGAGATTTAAATTGCTACTAAGTGGATCTACGTCAGTTCTGTTTGTCGTATATCTGCCAGCCACGTTCTGCCACTTACATTGTGTAGTGTAATACACTGGCCCTGAGTTTGTGTGCAGTCTCACCCCCAAGAAAGGGAGATTTAAATTGCTGCTAATTGGATCTACGTCAGTTCGGTTTATCGTATATATGCCAGCCACATTCTGCCACTTACATTGTGTAGTGTAATACACTGGCCCTGAGTTTGAGTGCAGTCTCACCCCCAAAAAAGGGAGATTTAAATTGCCACTAAGTGGATCTACATCAGTTTTGTTTGTCGTATATCTGCCAGCCACGTTCTAACACTTACATTGTGTAGTGTAATACACTGGCCCTGAGTTTGGGTGCAGTCTCACCCCCAAAAAAGGGAGATTTAAATTGCCACTAAGTGGATCTACGTCAGTTCTGTTTGTCGTATATCTGCCAGCCACATTCTGCCACTTACATTGTGTAGTGTAATACACTGGCCCTGAGTTTGGGTGCAGTCTCACCTCCAAAAATGGAAGATTTAAATTGCCACTAAGTGGATCTACGTCAGTTCTGTTTGTCGTACATCTGCCAGCCACATTCTGCCACTTACTTTGTGTTGTGTAATACACTGGCCCCGAGTTTGGGTGCAGTCTCACCCACAAAAAAGGGAGATTTAAATTACCACTTAGTGGATCTACGTCAGTTCTGTTTGTCGTATATCTGCCGGCCACGTTCTGCCACTTACATTGTGTAGTGTAATACACTGGCCCTGAGTTTGGGTGCAGTCTCACCCCCCAAAAAGCGAGATTTAAATTGCCACTAAGTGGATCTACGTCAGTTCTGTTTGTCGTATATCTGCCAGCCACGTTCTGCCACTTACATTGTGTAGTGTAATACACTGGCCCCGAGTTTGGATGCAGTCTCACCCCCAAAAAGAAAAATTTAAATTGCGACTAAGTGGATCTACGTCAGTTCTGTTTGTCGTATATCTGCCAGCCACATTCTGCCACTTACATTGTGTAGTGTAATACACTGGCCCTGAGTTTGGGTGCAGTCTCACCCCCCAAAAAGGGAGATTTAAATTGCCACTAAGTGGATCTACGTCAGTTCTATTTGTCGTATATCTGCCAGCTACGTTCTGCCACTTACATTGTGTATTGTAATACACTGGCCCCGAGTTTGGGTGCAGTCTCACCCCCAAAAAAGGGAGATTTAAATTGCCACTTAGTGGATCTACGTCAGTTCTGTTTGTCGTATATCTGCCGGCCTCGTTCTGCCACTTACATTGTGTAGTGTAATACACTGGCCCTGAGTTTGGGTGCAGTCTCACCCCCAAAAAAGGGAGATTTAAATTGCCACTAAGTGGATCTACGTCAGTTCTGTTTGTCGTATATCTGCCAGCCACGTTCTGCCACTTACATTGTGTAGTGTAATACACTGGCCCTGAGTTTGGGTGCAGTCTCACCCCCAAAAAAGGGAGATTTAAATTGCTGCTAAGTGGATCTACGTCAGTTCGGTATATCGTATATCTGCCAGCCACGTTCTGCCACTTACATTGTGTAGTGTAATACACTGGCCCTGAGTTTGGGTGCAGTCTCACCCCCAAAAAAGGGAGATTTAAATTGTCACTAAGTGGATCTACGTCAGTTCTGTTTGTCGTATATCTTCCAGCCACGTTCTGCCACTTTCATTTTGTAGTGTAATACACTGGCCCTGAGTTTAGGTGCAGTCTCACCCCCAAAAAAGGGAGATTTAAATTGCCACTGAGTGGATCTACGTCAGTTCTGTTTGTCGTATATCTGCCGGCCACGTTCTGCCACTTACATTGTGTAGTGTAATACACTAGCCCTGAGTTTGGGTGCAGTCTCATCCCCAAAAAAGGGACATTTAAATTGCCACTAAGTGGATCTACGTCAGTTCTGTTTGTCGTATATCTGCCAGCCACATTCTGCCACTTACATTGTGTAGTGTAATACACTGGCCCTGAGTTTGGGTGCAGTCTCACCCCCAAGAAAGGGAGATTTAAATTGCTGCTAATTGGATCTACGTCAGTTAGGTTTATCGTATATCTGCCAGCCACATTCTGCCACTTACATTGTGTAGTGTAATACACTGGCCCTGAGTTTGAGTGCAGTCTCACCCCCAAAAAAGGGAGATTTCAATTGCCACTAAGTGGATCTACATCAGTTTTGTTTGTCGTATATCTGCCAGCCACGTTCTAACACTTACATTGTGTAGTGTAATACACTGACCCCGAGTTTGGGTGCAGTCTCACCCCCAAAAAAGGGAGATTTAAATTGCCACTAAGTGGATCTACGTCAGTTCTGTTTGTCGTATATCTGCCAGCCACATTCTGCCACTTACATTGTGTAGTGTAATACACTGGCCCTGAGTTTGGGTGCAGTCTCACCCCCCAAAAAGGGAGATTTAAATTGCCACTAAGTGGATCTACGTCAGTTCTATTTGTCGTATATCTGCCAGCTACGTTCTGCCACTTACATTGTGTATTGTAATACACTGGCCCCGAGTTTGGGTGCAGTCTCACCCCCAAAAAAGGGAGATTTAAATTGCCACTTAGTGGATCTACGTCAGTTCTGTTTGTCGTGTATCTGCCGGCCACGTTCTGCCACTTACATTGTGTAGTGTAATACACTGGCCCTGAGTTTGGGTGCAGTCTCAACCCCAAAAAAGGGAGATTTAAATTGCCACTAAGTGGATCTACGTCAGTTCTGTTTGTCGTATATCTGCCAGCCACGTTCTGCCACTTACATTGTGTAGTGTAATACACTGGCCCTGAGTTTGGGTGCAGTCTCACCCCCAAGAAAGGGAGATTTAAATTGCTGCTAATTGGATCTACGTCATTTCGGTTTATCGTATATCTGCCAGCCACATTCTGCCACTTACATTGTGTAGTGTAATACACTGGCCCTGAGTTTGAGTGCAGTCTCACACCCAAAAAAGGGAGATTTAAATTGCCACTAAGTGGATCTACATCAGTTTTGTTTGTCGTACATCTGCCAGCCACGTTCTAACACTTACATTGTGTAGTGTAATACACTGGCCCCGAGTTTGGGTGCAGTCTCACCCCCAAAAAAGGGAGATTTAAATTGCCACTAAGTGGATCTACGTCAGTTCTCTTTGTCGTATATTTGCCAGCCACATTCTGCCACTTACATTGTGTAGTGTAATACACTGGCCCTGAGTTTGGGTGCAGTCTCACCTCCAAAAATGGAAGATTTAAATTGCCACTAAGTGGATCTACGTCAGTTCTGTTTGTCGTACATCTGCCAGCCACATTCTGCCACTTACTTTGTGTTGTGTAATACACTGGCCCCGAGTTTGGGTGCAGTCTCACCCACAAAAAAGGGAGATTTAAATTGCCACTTAGTGGATCTACGTCAGTTCTGTTTGTCGTATATCTGCCGGCCACGTTCTGCCACTTACATTGTGTAGTGTAATACACTGGCCCTGAGTTTGGGTGCAGTCTCACCCCCAAAAAAGCGAGATTTAAATTGCCACTAAGTGGATCTACGTCAGTTCTGTTTGTCGTATATCTGCCAGCCACGTTCTGCCACTTATATTGTGTAGTGTAATACACTGGCCCCGAGTTTGGATGCAGTCTCACCCCCAAAAAGAAAAATTTAAATTGCGACTAAGTGGATCTACGTCAGTTCTGTTTGTCGTATATCTGCCAGCCACATTCTGCCACTTACATTGTGCAGTGTAATACACTGGCCCTGAGTTTGGGTGCAGTCTCACCCCCCAAAAAGGGAGATTTAAATTGCCACTAAGTGGATCTACGTCAGTTCTATTTGTCGTATATCTGCCAGCTACGTTCTGCCACTTACATTGTGTATTGTAATACACTGGCCCCGAGTTTGGGTGCAGTCTCACCCCCAAAAAAGGGAGATTTAAATTGCCACTTAGTGGATCTACGTCAGTTCTGTTTGTCGTATATCTGCCGGCCACGTTCTGCCACTTACATTGTGTAGTGTAATACACTGGCCCTGAGTTTGGGTGCAGTCTCACCCCCAAAAAAGGGAGATTTAAATTGCTACTAAGTGGATCTACGTCAGTTCTGTTTGTCGTATATCTGCCAGCCACGTTCTGCCACTTACATTGTGTAGTGTAATACACTGGCCCTGAGTTTGGGTGCAGTCTCACCCCCAAAAAAGGGAGATTTAAATTGCTGCTAAGTGGATCTACGTCACTTCGGTATATCGTATATCTGCCAGCCACGTTCTGCCACTTACATTGTGTAGTGTAATACACTGGCCCTGAGTTTGAGTGCAGTCTCACCCCCAAAAAAGGGAGATTTAAATTGTCACTAAGTGGATCTACGTCAGTTCTGTTTGTCGTATATCTGCCAGCCACATTCTGCCACTTACATTGTGTAGTGTAATACACTGGCCCTGAATTTGGGTGCAGTCTCACCTTCAAAAAATGGGAGATTTAAATTACCACTAAGTGGATCTACGTCAGTTCTGTTTGTCGTATATCTGCCAGCCACGTTCTGCCACTTACATTGTGTAGTGTAATACACTGGCCCTGAGTGTGGGTGCAGTCTCACCCCCAAAAAAGCGAGATTTAAATTGCCACTAAGTGGATCTACGTCAGTTCTGTTTGTCGTATATCTGCCAGCCACGTTCTGCCACTTACATTGTGTAGTGTAATACACTGGCCCTGAGTTTGGGTGCAGTCTCACCCCCAAAAAAGCGAGATTTAAATTACCACTTAGTGGATCTACGTCAGTTCTGTTTGTCGTATATCTGCCGGCCACGTTCTGCCACTTACATTGTGTAGTGTAATACACTGGCCCTGAGTTTGGGTGCAGTCTCACCCCCAAAAAAGCGAGATTTAAATTGCCACTAAGTGGATCTACGTCAGTTCTGTTTGTCGTATATCTGCCAGCCACATTCTGCCACTTACTTTGTGTTGTGTAATACACTGGCCCCGAGTTTGGGTGCAGTCTCACCCACAAAAAAGGGAGATTTAAATTGCCACTTAGTGGATCTACGTCAGTTCTGTTTGTCGTATATCTGCCGGCCACGTTCTGCCACTTACATTGTGTAGTGTAATACACTGGCCCTGAGTTTGGGTGCAGTCTCACCCCCTAAAAAGCGAGATTTAAATTGCCACTAAGTGGATCTACGTCAGTTCTGTTTGTCGTATATCTGCCAGCCACGTTCTGCCACTTATATTGTGTAGTGTAATACACTGGCCCCGAGTTTGGATGCAGTCTCACCCCCAAAAAGAAAAATTTAAATTGCGACTAAGTGGATCTACGTCAGTTCTGTTTGTCGTATATCTGCCAGCCACGTTCTGCCACTTACATTGTGTAGTGTAATACACTGGCCCTGAGTTTGGGTGCAGTCTCACCCCCAAAAAAGGGAGATGTAAATTGCTGCTAAGTGGATCTACGTCACTTCGGTATATCGTATATCTGCCAGCCACGTTCTGCCACTTACATTGTGTAGTGTAATACACTGGCCCTGAGATTGTGTACAGTCTCACCCCCAAAAAAGGAAGATTTAAATTGCCACTAAGTGGATCTATGTCAGTTCTGTTTGTCGTACATCTGCCAGCCATGCTCTGCAACTTACATTGTGTAGTGTAATACACTGGCCCCGAGTTTTGGTGCAGTCTCACCCCCAAAAAAGGAGATTTAAATTGCCACTAAGTGGATCTCAGTCAGTTCTGTTTGTCGTATATCTGCCAGCCACGTTCTGCCACTTACATTGTGTAGTGTAGTTGGAGCGCCCCCACACCGCCGCAGGGCCGAGGGGTACCCGGAGCCGGGTCTCTAGGTCTCAGTCCTGAGGTTGTCACGGTGGCTAAACCCGGTCCGTGGCCTTGTCCGTCAGTGGGGGACGTCCGGTGAAATAGGTGGTATTAATGGTAGCGATGTAACGGTGCGGTTGTGGGGTGTAAGTCGCGGTAAATAACGAGGACACCAGTTTGCAGTCTCTTTACCTCTTTACTGGAGATCTCTGAGTCCTCAGTCCAGAATACGGTTCACCAGGCTGCGCAAGTCCGGCCGGTCCAATGGCACCTCCAGAGTTCTCCTCTCAGGTGGAAATCTGTGCCTTCCTTCTAGCGCTATGTGTTGTAGTCCTTCCCTGCTGTGCTTACGGAAAGTAACCCCACAACGGTTGTGTCTGTTTCTTAAGTTCCCTCACAACTCGATTTGATGTTCCTCTGTAATCCACCCCTTCCCTGTATTCAGGTTGGAATGGCACCCGTTTGTCAGGTAGGCCTGGAGTTCTTCCGGGACCCTAGAGACGCCCCTCTCCCGCAATTGCCCCCCAAGACTTCATAGGTGATATGTGGTAGACAGCCCGCCTGAGACCGACTGTCCTGCCGCTGTTTGGAGTATGGCTTGAAGCTGTATTCTAATCCACTCCCTCGGCGTTCCGGCCACCGGTATTGCGCCTCAGCAAGGTGCTGCCTCTTTCAGCACAACCCCTGCTGGTATTCTCCTTCTGCTTGATCTCGTTTCTCACTCAGCACAATCTGTCTCGCTTCTAGTCCTTTCCTTGAGTCCCGCCGCTTCCAGGAGCCTGCGCGGACCCGTTACGTTCTTTCAATGCCAAGCCTCTGCCAGGATCCCACCCCTGGCAGAGACCCTACAGTCTCTCCCTTCACAACACCCCCTGCCACAGGGTGTTGCTCCGTTCAATCCCGTCAGCGTTCTCTCTAACTTTCTGCCTGACCCCCAGTTTACCCACTATGGTGGGGAGTGGCCTAATGAATAGCACCCTTAGCTCCCCCCGGAGGTCCAGCTGTGAAACATATTGGTGTCTGTGATACCTGATTGGAGGAACTCCTTCGGTGCCATCGAACGTACCATGGCTCCCCTTAGCGGCGAAGCCACAGTACTGCAACGACCAGAACTCTGGGGCGCTGCACTCCCCCCTGGTTAAACACAGTACTCCGGGACTGGGAAGAAAAACAACAATACAGATTAGTAAACAGACATACAATTTTGTTGAGTGCAAAACAATAAGTATACTTGAACAGGCTTCCCTTTATGGGAGGTGAGGACACTTTTAACGTTACAAACATAGTCAACATTATAAATTACAGGCTATGCATAACTCCTGTTACCCAACCGGGTATTCTACTTAGTGCAAATTCGGGAACAATAAATTAACATTGCCTTTAAGAAACATACACTCTTAGTTTACCAAAGGCCTTCCTATAATCACATTACAGGGTAAGGTAACTTCACATTCTCCTACTTTGAACCTGCAGGACCGCCTGTCCCTATGGCACCAGACCTACTGCCTCTCCTTTCTTTTACAGGACCGCCCTGTTCATCCAGGGCCTACTGCCTTTCTCTACTATACATGGTATAGACATAACATTCCTTTCGTTTAAAGAACTCTGAGCCAGCTCTACTCGGCTCCTTTAAGGACTCACTCTCTAACCCCTACGGGTTCACTCTCTGTCCTTAGTAACAAAGTAACTTTCAATGGGGACGCGGGGTTTACCTTCTATCCTCACCTTCATTATTACTTCGCTTACTTTCAGCTATGCAGATCTCTATCTCTACCCCTACGGGCTCTCTGCATCTTTTCCTTTCACAAAACATTATTTTCAGATTTCACAATTCAAACAATTTAAACACATATAACTTTTCATGTAAAACAGTTACATTTCTTTTCAAAGCATCATCATGACATTACTGTTCTGCAACAGTATCTTTCTCAAGTTCAATTCTTCACATCCCCTTTAAGAGGGGACCAGGTCTCTCTGAGGTAGCTCGTTCTCTCAGCCTACCAGTCCATGCAAAGGTTCCAGCATTGATATCTTCGCAAAGTGTCTTTGGCTAAAACCAGTAGGAAAAGTATCTTCGCAAAGTGTCTTTGGCTAAAACCAGTAGGAAGCACCTTTAAGAAGGTGCCAACTATTTACAAGAAAGTTCAAATCATGCACAGTCCATGATTCAGCAGTTTTTATAACATTGTGGAACAAAAAAGCAAAAATGAAAGTGAAAGCAAAAATAAAAAGCAATAGGGATCCCGGGTAAACAAAGGGATCTGTCATGTTCTCAATGGCAAGAGAACATAGCATCAGCATATATAGGAACTAGCTCTTGGAAGATGGGAACTGAGCTGACCATGAACTAAACCTAACGCACAACTAGCAGTGGCCGGGTAGCATGCCTACGTTGATTCTAGATGCCCAGCACCAGCCGGAGGACTAAATAATGCTAGCAGAGGAAAATATTAGTCCTAGCTCACCTCTAGAGAAATACCCCGAAAGGAGACAGAGGCCCCCCACATGTATTGGCGGTGAATTAAGATGAAATAACAAACGTAGTATGAAAATAGGTTTAGCAAATTTGAGGTCCACTTACTACATAGCAGAAGACAGAAAGGACACTTTCATGGTCAGCTGAAAACCCTATCAAAACACCATCCATAAATTACTTTAAAACTCTGGCATTAACTCATAACACCAGAGTGGCAATTCCTGTTCACAAGAGCTTTCCAGACACAGTAACGAAACTACAGCTGTGAACTGGAACAAAAATGCAAAAACAAACATGGACAAGAGTCCAACTTATCTAGTAGTTGTCTAGGAGCAGGAACAAGCACAGAGAGGCTTCTGATAACATTGTTGACCGGCAAGCAACTAACAGAGCAGCAAGGTTATATAGCGACTCCCACATCTTGATGGGAACAGGTGAACAGAGAAGATGAAAACACCAGTTCAATTCCACCAGTAGCCACCGGGGGAGCCCAGAATCCAAATTCACAACAGTACCCCCCCCTCAAGGAGGGGGCACCGAACCCTCACCAGAACCACCAGGGCGATCAGGATGGGCCCTATGAAAGGCACGAACCAGATCAGAGGCATGAACATCAGATGCATTCACCCAAGAATTATCCTCCTGGCCGTATCCCTTCCACTTGACCAGATACTGGAGTTTCCGTCTGGAAACACGAGAGTCTAAGATTTTCTCCACAACGTACTCCAACTCACCCTCAACCAACACCGGAGCAGGAGGCTCAACGGAAGGCACAACCGGTACCTCATACCTGCGCAATAATGACCGATGAAAAACGTTATGAATAGAAAAGGATGCAGGGAGGTCCAAACGGAAGGAAACAGGGTTAAGAATCTCCAATATCTTATACGGGCCGATGAACCGAGGCTTAAACTTAGGAGAAGAGACCCTCATAGGGACAAAACGAGAAGACAACCACACCAAATCCCCAACACAAAGCCGAGGACCAACACGACGGTGGCGGTTGGCAAAAAGCTGAGTCCTCTCCTGGGACAACCTCAAATTGTCCACCACCTGCCCCCAGATCTGATGCAATCTCTCCACCACAGCATCCACTCCAGGACAATCCGAAGATTCCACCTGACCAGAGGAAAATCGAGGATGAAACCCCGAATTACAGAAAAACGGGGACACCAAAGTGGCAGAGCTGGCCCGATTATTGAGAGCGAACTCTGCCAATGGCAAAAAAGCAACCCAATCATCCTGGTCAGCAGACACAAAACACCTCAGATATGTCTCCAGGGTCTGATTAGTCCGCTCGGTCTGGCCATTCGTCTGAGGATGGAAAGCGGACGAAAAAGATAAATCTATGCCCATCCTAGCACAGAATGCCCGCCAAAATCTAGACACGAATTGGGTCCCTCTGTCAGAAATGATATTCTCAGGAATACCATGCAAACGAACAACATTTTGAAAAAACAGAGGAACCAACTCGGAAGAAGAAGGCAACTTGGGCAGAGGAACCAAATGGACCATCTTAGAGAAACGGTCACACACCACCCAGATGACAGACATCTTCTGAGAAACAGGCAGATCTGAAATAAAATCCATCGAGATGTGCGTCCAAGGCCTCTTAGGAATAGGCAAGGGCAACAATAATCCACTAGCCCGAGAGCAACAAGGCTTGGCCCGAGCACAAACGTCACAAGACTGCACAAAGCCTCGCACATCTCGTGACAGGGAAGGCCACCAGAAGGACCTTGCCACCAAATCCCTGGTACCAAAAATGCCAGGATGACCTGCCATCGCAGAAGAATGAACCTCAGAGATGACTCTACTGGTCCAATCATCAGGAACAAACAGTTTATCAGGTGGGCAACGATCCGGTCTATCCGCCTGAAACTCCTGCAAGGCCCGCCGCAGGTCTGGAGAAACGGCTGACAATACCACTCCATCCTTAAGGATACCTGTGGGCTCAGAGTTACCAGGCGAGTCAGGCTCAAAACTCCTAGAAAGGGCATCCGCCTTAACATTCTTAGAACCCGGTAGGTATGACACCACAAAATTAAACCGAGAGAAAAATAATGACCAGCGCGCCTGTCTAGGATTCAGGCGCCTGGCGGTCTCAAGATAAATCAAGTTTTTGTGGTCAGTCAATACCACCACCTGATGTCTGGCCCCCTCAAGCCAATGGCGCCACTCCTCAAAAGCCCACTTCATGGCCAAAAGCTCCCGATTCCCAACATCATAATTCCGCTCAGCGGGCGAAAATTTACGGGAAAAGAAGGCACAAGGCCTCATCACGGAGCAGTCAGAACTTTTCTGCGACAACACTGCCCCAGCTCCGATCTCAGAAGCGTCGACCTCAACCTGAAAAGGTAGAGCAACATCAGGCTGACGCAACACAGGGGCAGAGGAAAAACGGCGCTTAAGCTCCCGAAAGGCCTCCACAGCGTCAGGGGACCAATCAGCAACATCAGCACCCTTCTTAGTCAAATCGGTCAATGGCTTAGCAATATCCGAAAAACCAGCAATAAATCGACGATAAAAGTTAGCAAAGCCCAAAAATTTCTGAAGACTCTTAAGAGAAGAGGGCTGCGTCCAATCACAAATAGCTTGAACCTTGACAGGATCCATTTCAATGGAAGAGGGAGAAAAAATATATCCCAAAAAGGAAATCCTCTGTACCCCAAAAACACACTTAGAACCCTTCACACACAAAGAATTAGACCGCAAAACCTGGAAAACCCTCCTGACTTGCTGGACATGAGAGTCCCAGTCATCCGAAAAAATCAGAATATCATCCAGATACACAATCATAAATTTATCCAAATAATCGCGAAAAATATCATGCATAAAGGACTGGAAAACTGACGGAGCATTTGAAAGACCAAAAGGCATCACTAAATACTCAAAGTGGCCCTCGGGCGTATTAAATGCGGTTTTCCACTCATCCCCCTGCCTGATTCGCACCAAATTATACGCCCCACGAAGGTCAATCTTAGAGAACCACTTGGCCCCCTTTATGCGAGCAAACAAATCAGTCAGCAACGGCAATGGGTATTGATATTTTACAGTGATTTTATTCAAAAGCCGATAATCGATACATGGTCTCAAAGAGCCGTCTTTTTTTGACACAAAGAAAAAACCGGCTCCTAAGGGAGATGACGATGGACGAATATGTCCCTTTTCCAAGGACTCCTTTATATATTCTCGCATAGCAGCATGTTCAGGCACAGACAGGTTAAATAAACGACCCTTCGGGTATTTACTACCCGGGATTAAATCTATGGCACAATCGCACTCTCGGTGCGGAGGTAATGAACCAAGCTTGGATTCTTCAAAGACGTCACGATAGTCAGACAGGAACTCAGGAATTTCAGAGGGAATAGATGATGAAATGGAAACCACAGGTACATCCCCATGAGCCCCCTTACATCCCCAGCTCAACACAGACATAGCTCTCCAGTCGAGGACTGGGTTGTGAGATTGCAGCCAAGGCAATCCTAGCACCAAATCATCATGTAGATTATACAGCACCAGAAAGCGAATAATCTCCTGGTGATCCGGATTAATACGCATAGTTACTTGTGTCCAATATTGTGGTTTATTATTAGCCAATGGGGTGGAGTCAATCCCCTTCAGAGGAATAAGAGTCTCCAAAGGCTCTAAATCATACCCACAGCGTTTGGCAAAGGACCAATCCATAAGACTCAAAGCGGCGCCAGAGTCGACATAGGCGTCCGTGGTAATAGATGACAAAGAGCAAATCAGGGTCACAGATAGAATAAACTTAGACGGTAAGGTGCAAATGGAAACAGATTTATCAAGCTTTTTAGTGCGCTTAGAGCATGCTGATATAACATGAGTAGAATCACCACAATAGAAACACAACCCATTTTTCCGTCTAAAATTCTGCCGCTCGCTTCGGGACAGAATTCTATCACACTGCATACTCTCTGGCGACTTCTCAGTGGACACCGCCAGATGGTGCACTGGTTTGCGCTCCCGCAAACGCCTATCGATCTGAATAGCCATTGTCATGGACTCATTCAGACCCGCAGGCACAGGGAACCCCACCATAACATCCTTAATGGCATCAGAGAGACCCTCTCTGAAAGTCGCCGCCAGGGCGCACTCATTCCACTGAGTAAGCACAGACCATTTACGGAATCTTTGGCAGTAAATTTCCGCTTCATCTTGCCCCTGAGATAGGGACATCAAAGTTTTTTCTGCCTGAAGCTCCAAATGAGGTTCGTCATAAAGCAACCCCAAGGCCAGAAAAAACGCATCCACATTGAGCAACGCAGGATCCCCTGGTGTCAATGAAAAAGCCCAGTCTTGAGGGTCGCCCCGGAGCAAGGAAATCACAATCCTGACCTGCTGTGCAGGGTCTCCGGCAGAGTGAAATTTCAGGGACAAAAATAATTTGCAATTATTTCGAAAATTCTGAAACCCAGATCTATTCCCCGAGAAAAATTCCGGCAAAGGAATTCTCGGCTCAGATACAGGTGCATGACAAACAAAGTCTTGCAAATTTTGTACCTTCGTGGCGAGATTATTCAAACCTGCAGTTACACTCTGAAGATCCATTACAAACAGGTGGACACAGAGCCATTCAAAGATTAGAAGGAGAAAAAAAAAAAAAATTCTCAGCAGACTTCTTATTTCTCTCCTTTCTCAGCCAAGGATTTTAACCCTTTAGTGGGCCGGTCAAACTGTCATGTTCTCAATGGCAAGAGAACATAGCATCAGCATATATAGGAACTAGCTCTTGGAAGATGGGAACTGAGCTGACCATGAACTAAACCTAACGCACAACTAGCAGTGGCCGGGTAGCATGCCTACGTTGATTCTAGATGCCCAGCACCAGCCGGAGGACTAAATAATGCTAGCAGAGGAAAATATTAGTCCTAGCTCACCTCTAGAGAAATACCCCGAAAGGAGACAGAGGCCCCCCACATGTATTGGCGGTGAATTAAGATGAAATAACAAACGTAGTATGAAAATAGGTTTAGCAAATTTGAGGTCCACTTACTACATAGCAGAAGACAGAAAGGACACTTTCATGGTCAGCTGAAAACCCTATCAAAACACCATCCAGAAATTACTTTAAAACTCTGGCATTAACTCATAACACCAGAGTGGCAATTCCTGTTCACAAGAGCTTTCCAGACACAGTAACGAAACTACAGCTGTGAACTGGAACAAAAATGCAAAAACAAACATGGACAAGAGTCCAACTTATCTAGTAGTTGTCTAGGAGCAGGAACAAGCACAGAGAGGCTTCTGATAACATTGTTGACCGGCAAGCAACTAACAGAGCAGCAAGGTTATATAGCGACTCCCACATCTTGATGGGAACAGGTGAACAGAGAAGATGAAAACACCAGTTCAATTCCACCAGTAGCCACCGGGGGAGCCCAGAATCCAAATTCACAACAGGGATCCCTTTAAGAGTTAACCCAGGACGGGTTTTAGCAGCAAAACAGCAAGGAAATAAACAGTTAACTATTTACAGTTTCAGGTTTCCGAGGCTTAGTTGGACGGCTTCCAGGGCTGCACCTGGCACTTAACCCTTCCTGGCCTGGGAAAAGTGAGGTCCAGGGCTACACCCAGTGCTGGACACACGCCGTTAATCCGTCTTTCATGTATGGTTAAATCATGCGCAGCGATGGAGGTCTGCGCAGCTTGAGTATGGGCATCTGCGGCAGCAAAGGTAGCGGCTGCTGCAAGATCAGTCACTGGAACGGAGTCAGCAGCTGTGGCACTAGCAGTCACTGGAGTGGTGTCGGTCGTCAGGGCAGGGTGGCTCCTCCTACCTGCTTCAGATGCGGTTCCTCCGGTGCCGGTCTGCTCCGTCTCCGCTGGGGTCTGGAACGCTGGCTGCGGGGCCTTGTGCTGCGATGCTGTCATCTCTGCTTGCAGCACCTCGCTTTCCGGCAGGGCCTTGCTTTCCAGCTTCGGAGCGCTGGGACTTCTTTCCTGCTCCGGACCAGATGAGGCTGCCGACAGATGTCCGGTGAGGCTCCTGATGATGGCCTTCTTCCACCCGGCCTCGGTGCTCAGCTGCGTCCGCCGGGGTCGGTCGCTGAGCTCGTCCACTCCGGCCTGCAGGAATTCAGCATCAGCGGTGGGGGCCTGGTTGCGGTGCCCCTCCGGGTGGCTGGGGGAGTCCTCTGCTCCGACCCCACGCTCCGGCTTCGGGCGGCTCGCCATGGCGTCCTCCATGTCGCTCACTTCTTCTTCCTGGTCCTTTTCCCGCTCTCTCCTTCGTGGGCGGTTTCGTTTTCGTTGCCTCTGCCCACCATTAAGGATCAGGAGGCGGATCTCGGCTGCTGACGGACACGTCCTCAAGGGGCTGAGATATTTAGACTGGGCGGCCATTGTCTTTCGCGCTCTTCAGCTTGTTCACGCCCACTTCCACGCCCTTCTTCTTCTCCTGCGCTCTCCTCAGCGCTGTAATGGCGGCGGTTTTGGCGGGAACTTTTGGCGGTAAATGGCGCAGCACAGTCTTTGCAATAAAGTACAGTCCAAGCACAATAAATCACAGTTCCAAGGCACACATGACCTGATTCTTCAGGCTTAAGTAGATCCTGTTCGTGACGCCAAGTTGGAGCGCCCCCACACCGCCGCAGGGCCGAGAGGTACCCGGAGCCGGGTCTCTAGGTCTCAGTCCTGAGGTTGTCACGGTGGCTTAACCCGGTCCGTGGCCCTGTCCGTCAGTGGGGGACGTCCGGTGAAATAGGTGGTATTAATGGTAGCGATGTAACGGTGCGGTTGTGGGGTGTAAGTCGCGGTAAATAACGAGGACACCAGTTTGCAGTCTCTTTACCTCTTTACTGGAGATCTCTGAGTCCTCAGTCCAGAATACGGTTCACCAGGCTGCGCAAGTCCGGCCGGTCCAATGGCACCTCCAGAGTTCTCCTCTCAGGTGGAAATCTGTGCCTTCCTTCTAGCGCTATGTGTTGTAGTCCTTCCCTGCTGTGCTTACGGAAAGTAACCCCACAACGGTTGTGTCTGTTTCTTAAGTTCCCTCACAACTCGATTTGATGTTCCTCTGTAATCCACCCCTTCCCTGTATTCAGGTTGGAATGGCACCCGTTTGTCAGGTAGGCCTGGAGTTCTTCCGGGACCCTAGAGACGCCCCTCTCCCGCAATTGCCCCCCAAGACTTCATAGGTGATATGTGGTAGACAGCCCGCCTGAGACCGACTGTCCTGCCGCTGTTTGGAGTATGGCTTGAAGCTGTATTCTAATCCACTCCCTCGGCGTTCCGGCCACCGGTATTGCGCCTCAGCAAGGTGCTGCCTCTTTCAGCACAACCCCTGCTGGTATTCTCCTTCTGCTTGATCTCGTTTCTCACTCAGCACAATCTGTCTCGCTTCTAGTCCTTTCCTTGAGTCCCGCCGCTTCCAGGAGCCTGCGCGGACCCGTTACGTTCTTTCAATGCCAAGCCTCTGCCAGGATCCCACCCCTGGCAGAGACCCTACAGTCTCTCCCTTCACAACACCCCCTGCCACAGGGTGTTGCTCCGTTCAATCCCGTCAGCGTTCTCTCTAACTTTCTGCCTGACCCCCAGTTTACCCACTATGGTGGGGAGTGGCCTAATGAATAGCACCCTTAGCTCCCCCCGGAGGCCCAGCTGTGAAACATATTGGTGTCTGTGATACCTGATTGGAGGAACTCCTTCGGTGCCATCGAACGTACCATGGCTCCCCTTAGCGGCG
Organism: Ranitomeya variabilis; assembly: GCF_051348905.1. Lineage (NCBI taxonomy): Eukaryota > Metazoa > Chordata > Amphibia > Anura > Dendrobatidae > Ranitomeya > Ranitomeya variabilis. Next base: position 506,032,853 of record NC_135233.1, read on the forward strand.
AAGCCACAGTACTGCAACGACCAGAACTCTGGGGCGCTGCATAATACACTGGCCCCGAGTTTGGGTGCAGTCTCACGCCCAAAAAGAAAGATTTAAATTGCTACTTAGTGGATCTACGTCAGTTCTGTTTGTCGTATATCTGCCGGCCACGTTCTGCCACTTACATTGTGTAGTGTAATACACTGGCCCTGAGTTTAGGTGCAGTCTCACCTCCAAAAATGGAAGATTTAAATTGCCACTAAGTGGATCTACGTCAGTTCTGTTTGTCGTATATCTGCCAGCCACATTCTGCCACTTACTTTGTGTTGTGTAATACACTGGCCCCGAGTTTGGGTGCAGTCTCACCCACAAAAAAGGGAGATTTAAATTGCCACTTAGTGGATCTGCGTCAGTTGTGTTTGTCGTATATCTGCCGGCCACGTTCTGCCACTTACATTGTGTAGTGTAATACACTGGCCCTGAGTTTGGGTGCAGTCTCACCCCCAAAAAAGCGAGATAAAAATTGCCACTAAGTGGATCTACGTCAGTTCTGTTTGTCGTATATCTGCCAGCCACGTTCTGCCACTTACATTGTGTAGTGTAATACACTGGCCCCGAGTTTGGGTGCAGTCTCACCCCCAAGAAAGGGAGATTTAAATTGCCACTTAGTGGATCTACGTCAGTTCTGTTTGTCGTATATCTGCCGGCCACGTTCTGCCACTTACATTGTGTAGTGTAATACACTGGCCCTGAGTTTGGGTGCAGTCTCACCCCCTAAAAAGCGAGATTTAAATTGCCACTAAGTGGATCTACGTCAGTTCTGTTTGTCGTATATCTGCCAGCCACGTTCTGCCACTTATATTGTGTAGTGTAATACACTGGCCCCGAGTTTGGATGCAGTCTCACCCCCAAAAAGAAAAATTTAAATTGCGACTAAGTGGATCTACGTCAGTTCTGTTTGTCGTATATCTGCCAGCCACGTTCTGCCACTTACATTGTGTAGTGTAATACACTGGCCCTGAGTTTGGGTGCAGTCTCACCCCCAAAAAAGGGAGATGTAAATTGCTGCTAAGTGGATCTACGTCACTTCGGTATATCGTATATCTGCCAGCCACGTTCTGCCACTTACATTGTGTAGTGTAATACACTGGCCCTGAGATTGTGTACAGTCTCACCCCCAAAAAAGGAAGATTTAAATTGCCACTAAGTGGATCTATGTCAGTTCTGTTTGTCGTACATCTGCCAGCCATGCTCTGCAACTTACATTGTGTAGTGTAATACACTGGCCCCGAGTTTTGGTGCAGTCTCACCCCCAAAAAAGGAGATTTAAATTGCCACTAAGTGGATCTCAGTCAGTTCTGTTTGTCGTATATCTGCCAGCCACGTTCTGCCACTTACATTGTGTAGTGTAGTTGGAGCGCCCCCACACCGCCGCAGGGCCGAGGGGTACCCGGAGCCGGGTCTCTAGGTCTCAGTCCTGAGGTTGTCACGGTGGCTAAACCCGGTCCGTGGCCTTGTCCGTCAGTGGGGGACGTCCGGTGAAATAGGTGGTATTAATGGTAGCGATGTAACGGTGCGGTTGTGGGGTGTAAGTCGCGGTAAATAACGAGGACACCAGTTTGCAGTCTCTTTACCTCTTTACTGGAGATCTCTGAGTCCTCAGTCCAGAATACGGTTCACCAGGCTGCGCAAGTCCGGCCGGTCCAATGGCACCTCCAGAGTTCTCCTCTCAGGTGGAAATCTGTGCCTTCCTTCTAGCGCTATGTGTTGTAGTCCTTCCCTGCTGTGCTTACGGAAAGTAACCCCACAACGGTTGTGTCTGTTTCTTAAGTTCCCTCACAACTCGATTTGATGTTCCTCTGTAATCCACCCCTTCCCTGTATTCAGGTTGGAATGGCACCCGTTTGTCAGGTAGGCCTGGAGTTCTTCCGGGACCCTAGAGACGCCCCTCTCCCGCAATTGCCCCCCAAGACTTCATAGGTGATATGTGGTAGACAGCCCGCCTGAGACCGACTGTCCTGCCGCTGTTTGGAGTATGGCTTGAAGCTGTATTCTAATCCACTCCCTCGGCGTTCCGGCCACCGGTATTGCGCCTCAGCAAGGTGCTGCCTCTTTCAGCACAACCCCTGCTGGTATTCTCCTTCTGCTTGATCTCGTTTCTCACTCAGCACAATCTGTCTCGCTTCTAGTCCTTTCCTTGAGTCCCGCCGCTTCCAGGAGCCTGCGCGGACCCGTTACGTTCTTTCAATGCCAAGCCTCTGCCAGGATCCCACCCCTGGCAGAGACCCTACAGTCTCTCCCTTCACAACACCCCCTGCCACAGGGTGTTGCTCCGTTCAATCCCGTCAGCGTTCTCTCTAACTTTCTGCCTGACCCCCAGTTTACCCACTATGGTGGGGAGTGGCCTAATGAATAGCACCCTTAGCTCCCCCCGGAGGTCCAGCTGTGAAACATATTGGTGTCTGTGATACCTGATTGGAGGAACTCCTTCGGTGCCATCGAACGTACCATGGCTCCCCTTAGCGGCGAAGCCACAGTACTGCAACGACCAGAACTCTGGGGCGCTGCACTCCCCCCTGGTTAAACACAGTACTCCGGGACTGGGAAGAAAAACAACAATACAGATTAGTAAACAGACATACAATTTTGTTGAGTGCAAAACAATAAGTATACTTGAACAGGCTTCCCTTTATGGGAGGTGAGGACACTTTTAACGTTACAAACATAGTCAACATTATAAATTACAGGCTATGCATAACTCCTGTTACCCAACCGGGTATTCTACTTAGTGCAAATTCGGGAACAATAAATTAACATTGCCTTTAAGAAACATACACTCTTAGTTTACCAAAGGCCTTCCTATAATCACATTACAGGGTAAGGTAACTTCACATTCTCCTACTTTGAACCTGCAGGACCGCCTGTCCCTATGGCACCAGACCTACTGCCTCTCCTTTCTTTTACAGGACCGCCCTGTTCATCCAGGGCCTACTGCCTTTCTCTACTATACATGGTATAGACATAACATTCCTTTCGTTTAAAGAACTCTGAGCCAGCTCTACTCGGCTCCTTTAAGGACTCACTCTCTAACCCCTACGGGTTCACTCTCTGTCCTTAGTAACAAAGTAACTTTCAATGGGGACGCGGGGTTTACCTTCTATCCTCACCTTCATTATTACTTCGCTTACTTTCAGCTATGCAGATCTCTATCTCTACCCCTACGGGCTCTCTGCATCTTTTCCTTTCACAAAACATTATTTTCAGATTTCACAATTCAAACAATTTAAACACATATAACTTTTCATGTAAAACAGTTACATTTCTTTTCAAAGCATCATCATGACATTACTGTTCTGCAACAGTATCTTTCTCAAGTTCAATTCTTCACATCCCCTTTAAGAGGGGACCAGGTCTCTCTGAGGTAGCTCGTTCTCTCAGCCTACCAGTCCATGCAAAGGTTCCAGCATTGATATCTTCGCAAAGTGTCTTTGGCTAAAACCAGTAGGAAAAGTATCTTCGCAAAGTGTCTTTGGCTAAAACCAGTAGGAAGCACCTTTAAGAAGGTGCCAACTATTTACAAGAAAGTTCAAATCATGCACAGTCCATGATTCAGCAGTTTTTATAACATTGTGGAACAAAAAAGCAAAAATGAAAGTGAAAGCAAAAATAAAAAGCAATAGGGATCCCGGGTAAACAAAGGGATCTGTCATGTTCTCAATGGCAAGAGAACATAGCATCAGCATATATAGGAACTAGCTCTTGGAAGATGGGAACTGAGCTGACCATGAACTAAACCTAACGCACAACTAGCAGTGGCCGGGTAGCATGCCTACGTTGATTCTAGATGCCCAGCACCAGCCGGAGGACTAAATAATGCTAGCAGAGGAAAATATTAGTCCTAGCTCACCTCTAGAGAAATACCCCGAAAGGAGACAGAGGCCCCCCACATGTATTGGCGGTGAATTAAGATGAAATAACAAACGTAGTATGAAAATAGGTTTAGCAAATTTGAGGTCCACTTACTACATAGCAGAAGACAGAAAGGACACTTTCATGGTCAGCTGAAAACCCTATCAAAACACCATCCAGAAATTACTTTAAAACTCTGGCATTAACTCATAACACCAGAGTGCCAATTCCTGTTCACAAGAGCTTTCCAGACACAGTAACGAAACTACAGCTGTGAACTGGAACAAAAATGCAAAAACAAACATGGACAAGAGTCCAACTTATCTAGTAGTTGTCTAGGAGCAGGAACAAGCACAGAGAGGCTTCTGATAACATTGTTGACCGGCAAGCAACTAACAGAGCAGCAAGGTTATATAGCGACTCCCACATCTTGATGGGAACAGGTGAACAGAGAAGATGAAAACACCAGTTCAATTCCACCAGTAGCCACCGGGGGAGCCCAGAATCCAAATTCACAACAGTACCCCCCCCTCAAGGAGGGGGCACCGAACCCTCACCAGAACCACCAGGGCGATCAGGATGGGCCCTATGAAAGGCACGAACCAGATCAGAGGCATGAACATCAGATGCATTCACCCAAGAATTATCCTCCTGGCCGTATCCCTTCCACTTGACCAGATACTGGAGTTTCCGTCTGGAAACACGAGAGTCTAAGATTTTCTCCACAACGTACTCCAACTCACCCTCAACCAACACCGGAGCAGGAGGCTCAACGGAAGGCACAACCGGTACCTCATACCTGCGCAATAATGACCGATGAAAAACGTTATGAATAGAAAAGGATGCAGGGAGGTCCAAACGGAAGGAAACAGGGTTAAGAATCTCCAATATCTTATACGGGCCGATGAACCGAGGCTTAAACTTAGGAGAAGAGACCCTCATAGGGACAAAACGAGAAGACAACCACACCAAATCCCCAACACAAAGCCGAGGACCAACACGACGGTGGCGGTTGGCAAAAAGCTGAGTCCTCTCCTGGGACAACCTCAAATTGTCCACCACCTGCCCCCAGATCTGATGCAATCTCTCCACCACAGCATCCACTCCAGGACAATCCGAAGATTCCACCTGACCAGAGGAAAATCGAGGATGAAACCCCGAATTACAGAAAAACGGGGACACCAAAGTGGCAGAGCTGGCCCGATTATTGAGAGCGAACTCTGCCAATGGCAAAAAAGCAACCCAATCATCCTGGTCAGCAGACACAAAACACCTCAGATATGTCTCCAGGGTCTGATTAGTCCGCTCGGTCTGGCCATTCGTCTGAGGATGGAAAGCGGACGAAAAAGATAAATCTATGCCCATCCTAGCACAGAATGCCCGCCAAAATCTAGACACGAATTGGGTCCCTCTGTCAGAAATGATATTCTCAGGAATACCATGCAAACGAACAACATTTTGAAAAAACAGAGGAACCAACTCGGAAGAAGAAGGCAACTTGGGCAGAGGAACCAAATGGACCATCTTAGAGAAACGGTCACACACCACCCAGATGACAGACATCTTCTGAGAAACAGGCAGATCTGAAATAAAATCCATCGAGATGTGCGTCCAAGGCCTCTTAGGAATAGGCAAGGGCAACAATAATCCACTAGCCCGAGAGCAACAAGGCTTGGCCCGAGCACAAACGTCACAAGACTGCACAAAGCCTCGCACATCTCGTGACAGGGAAGGCCACCAGAAGGACCTTGCCACCAAATCCCTGGTACCAAAAATGCCAGGATGACCTGCCATCGCAGAAGAATGAACCTCAGAGATGACTCTACTGGTCCAATCATCAGGAACAAACAGTTTATCAGGTGGGCAACGATCCGGTCTATCCGCCTGAAACTCCTGCAAGGCCCGCCGCAGGTCTGGAGAAACGGCTGACAATACCACTCCATCCTTAAGGATACCTGTGGGCTCAGAGTTACCAGGCGAGTCAGGCTCAAAACTCCTAGAAAGGGCATCCGCCTTAACATTCTTAGAACCCGGTAGGTATGACACCACAAAATTAAACCGAGAGAAAAATAATGACCAGCGCGCCTGTCTAGGATTCAGGCGCCTGGCGGTCTCAAGATAAATCAAGTTTTTGTGGTCAGTCAATACCACCACCTGATGTCTGGCCCCCTCAAGCCAATGGCGCCACTCCTCAAAAGCCCACTTCATGGCCAAAAGCTCCCGATTCCCAACATCATAATTCCGCTCAGCGGGCGAAAATTTACGGGAAAAGAAGGCACAAGGCCTCATCACGGAGCAGTCAGAACTTTTCTGCGACAACACTGCCCCAGCTCCGATCTCAGAAGCGTCGACCTCAACCTGAAAAGGTAGAGCAACATCAGGCTGACGCAACACAGGGGCAGAGGAAAAACGGCGCTTAAGCTCCCGAAAGGCCTCCACAGCGTCAGGGGACCAATCAGCAACATCAGCACCCTTCTTAGTCAAATCGGTCAATGGCTTAGCAATATCCGAAAAACCAGCAATAAATCGACGATAAAAGTTAGCAAAGCCCAAAAATTTCTGAAGACTCTTAAGAGAAGAGGGCTGCGTCCAATCACAAATAGCTTGAACCTTGACAGGATCCATTTCAATGGAAGAGGGAGAAAAAATATATCCCAAAAAGGAAATCCTCTGTACCCCAAAAACACACTTAGAACCCTTCACACACAAAGAATTAGACCGCAAAACCTGGAAAACCCTCCTGACTTGCTGGACATGAGAGTCCCAGTCATCCGAAAAAATCAGAATATCATCCAGATACACAATCATAAATTTATCCAAATAATCGCGAAAAATATCATGCATAAAGGACTGGAAAACTGACGGAGCATTTGAAAGACCAAAAGGCATCACTAAATACTCAAAGTGGCCCTCGGGCGTATTAAATGCGGTTTTCCACTCATCCCCCTGCCTGATTCGCACCAAATTATACGCCCCACGAAGGTCAATCTTAGAGAACCACTTGGCCCCCTTTATGCGAGCAAACAAATCAGTCAGCAACGGCAATGGGTATTGATATTTTACAGTGATTTTATTCAAAAGCCGATAATCGATACATGGTCTCAAAGAGCCGTCTTTTTTTGACACAAAGAAAAAACCGGCTCCTAAGGGAGATGACGATGGACGAATATGTCCCTTTTCCAAGGACTCCTTTATATATTCTCGCATAGCAGCATGTTCAGGCACAGACAGGTTAAATAAACGACCCTTCGGGTATTTACTACCCGGGATTAAATCTATGGCACAATCGCACTCTCGGTGCGGAGGTAATGAACCAAGCTTGGATTCTTCAAAGACGTCACGATAGTCAGACAGGAACTCAGGAATTTCAGAGGGAATAGATGATGAAATGGAAACCACAGGTACATCCCCATGAGCCCCCTTACATCCCCAGCTCAACACAGACATAGCTCTCCAGTCGAGGACTGGGTTGTGAGATTGCAGCCAAGGCAATCCTAGCACCAAATCATCATGTAGATTATACAGCACCAGAAAGCGAATAATCTCCTGGTGATCCGGATTAATACGCATAGTTACTTGTGTCCAATATTGTGGTTTATTATTAGCCAATGGGGTGGAGTCAATCCCCTTCAGAGGAATAAGAGTCTCCAAAGGCTCTAAATCATACCCACAGCGTTTGGCAAAGGACCAATCCATAAGACTCAAAGCGGCGCCAGAGTCGACATAGGCGTCCGTGGTAATAGATGACAAAGAGCAAATCAGGGTCACAGATAGAATAAACTTAGACGGTAAGGTGCAAATGGAAACAGATTTATCAAGCTTTTTAGTGCGCTTAGAGCATGCTGATATAACATGAGTAGAATCACCACAATAGAAACACAACCCATTTTTCCGTCTAAAATTCTGCCGCTCGCTTCGGGACAGAATTCTATCACACTGCATACTCTCTGGCGACTTCTCAGTGGACACCGCCAGATGGTGCACTGGTTTGCGCTCCCGCAAACGCCTATCGATCTGAATAGCCATTGTCATGGACTCATTCAGACCCGCAGGCACAGGGAACCCCACCATAACATCCTTAATGGCATCAGAGAGACCCTCTCTGAAAGTCGCCGCCAGGGCGCACTCATTCCACTGAGTAAGCACAGACCATTTACGGAATCTTTGGCAGTAAATTTCCGCTTCATCTTGCCCCTGAGATAGGGACATCAAAGTTTTTTCTGCCTGAAGCTCCAAATGAGGTTCGTCATAAAGCAACCCCAAGGCCAGAAAAAACGCATCCACATTGAGCAACGCAGGATCCCCTGGTGTCAATGAAAAAGCCCAGTCTTGAGGGTCGCCCCGGAGCAAGGAAATCACAATCCTGACCTGCTGTGCAGGGTCTCCGGCAGAGTGAAATTTCAGGGACAAAAATAATTTGCAATTATTTCGAAAATTCTGAAACCCAGATCTATTCCCCGAGAAAAATTCCGGCAAAGGAATTCTCGGCTCAGATACAGGTGCATGACAAACAAAGTCTTGCAAATTTTGTACCTTCGTGGCGAGATTGTTCAAACCTGCAGTTACACTCTGAAGATCCATTACAAACAGGTGGACACAGAGCCATTCAAAGATTAGAAGGAGAAAAAAAAAAAAAATTCTCAGCAGACTTCTTATTTCTCTCCTTTCTCAGCCAAGGATTTTAACCCTTTAGTGGGCCGGTCAAACTGTCATGTTCTCAATGGCAAGAGAACATAGCATCAGCATATATAGGAACTAGCTCTTGGAAGATGGGAACTGAGCTGACCATGAACTAAACCTAACGCACAACTAGCAGTGGCCGGGTAGCATGCCTACGTTGATTCTAGATGCCCAGCACCAGCCGGAGGACTAAATAATGCTAGCAGAGGAAAATATTAGTCCTAGCTCACCTCTAGAGAAATACCCCGAAAGGAGACAGAGGCCCCCCACATGTATTGGCGGTGAATTAAGATGAAATAACAAACGTAGTATGAAAATAGGTTTAGCAAATTTGAGGTCCACTTACTACATAGCAGAAGACAGAAAGGACACTTTCATGGTCAGCTGAAAACCCTATCAAAACACCATCCAGAAATTACTTTAAAACTCTGGCATTAACTCATAACACCAGAGTGGCAATTCCTGTTCACAAGAGCTTTCCAGACACAGTAACGAAACTACAGCTGTGAACTGGAACAAAAATGCAAAAACAAACATGGACAAGAGTCCAACTTATCTAGTAGTTGTCTAGGAGCAGGAACAAGCACAGAGAGGCTTCTGATAACATTGTTGACCGGCAAGCAACTAACAGAGCAGCAAGGTTATATAGCGACTCCCACATCTTGATGGGAACAGGTGAACAGAGAAGATGAAAACACCAGTTCAATTCCACCAGTAGCCACCGGGGGAGCCCAGAATCCAAATTCACAACAGGGATCCCTTTAAGAGTTAACCCAGGACGGGTTTTAGCAGCAAAACAGCAAGGAAATAAACAGTTAACTATTTACAGTTTCAGGTTTCCGAGGCTTAGTTGGACGGCTTCCAGGGCTGCACCTGGCACTTAACCCTTCCTGGCCTGGGAAAAGTGAGGTCCAGGGCTACACCCAGTGCTGGACACACGCCGTTAATCCGTCTTTCATGTATGGTTAAATCATGCGCAGCGATGGAGGTCTGCGCAGCTTGAGTATGGGCATCTGCGGCAGCAAAGGTAGCGGCTGCTGCAAGATCAGTCACTGGAACGGAGTCAGCAGCTGTGGCACTAGCAGTCACTGGAGTGGTGTCGGTCGTCAGGGCAGGGTGGCTCCTCCTACCTGCTTCAGATGCGGTTCCTCCGGTGCCGGTCTGCTCCGTCTCCGCTGGGGTCTGGAACGCTGGCTGCGGGGCCTTGTGCTGCGATGCTGTCATCTCTGCTTGCAGCACCTCGCTTTCCGGCAGGGCCTTGCTTTCCAGCTTCGGAGCGCTGGGACTTCTTTCCTGCTCCGGACCAGATGAGGCTGCCGACAGATGTCCGGTGAGGCTCCTGATGATGGCCTTCTTCCACCCGGCCTCGGTGCTCAGCTGCGTCCGCCGGGGTCGGTCGCTGAGCTCGTCCACTCCGGCCTGCAGGAATTCAGCATCAGCGGTGGGGGCCTGGTTGCGGTGCCCCTCCGGGTGGCTGGGGGAGTCCTCTGCTCCGACCCCACGCTCCGGCTTCGGGCGGCTCGCCATGGCGTCCTCCATGTCGCTCACTTCTTCTTCCTGGTCCTTTTCCCGCTCTCTCCTTCGTGGGCGGTTTCGTTTTCGTTGCCTCTGCCCACCATTAAGGATCAGGAGGCGGATCTCGGCTGCTGACGGACACGTCCTCAAGGGGCTGAGATATTTAGACTGGGCGGCCATTGTCTTTCGCGCTCTTCAGCTTGTTCACGCCCACTTCCACGCCCTTCTTCTTCTCCTGCGCTCTCCTCAGCGCTGTAATGGCGGCGGTTTTGGCGGGAACTTTTGGCGGTAAATGGCGCAGCACAGTCTTTGCAATAAAGTACAGTCCAAGCACAATAAATCACAGTTCCAAGGCACACATGACCTGATTCTTCAGGCTTAAGTAGATCCTGTTCGTGACGCCAAGTTGGAGCGCCCCCACACCGCCGCAGGGCCGAGAGGTACCCGGAGCCGGGTCTCTAGGTCTCAGTCCTGAGGTTGTCACGGTGGCTTAACCCGGTCCGTGGCCCTGTCCGTCAGTGGGGGACGTCCGGTGAAATAGGTGGTATTAATGGTAGCGATGTAACGGTGCGGTTGTGGGGTGTAAGTCGCGGTAAATAACGAGGACACCAGTTTGCAGTCTCTTTACCTCTTTACTGGAGATCTCTGAGTCCTCAGTCCAGAATACGGTTCACCAGGCTGCGCAAGTCCGGCCGGTCCAATGGCACCTCCAGAGTTCTCCTCTCAGGTGGAAATCTGTGCCTTCCTTCTAGCGCTATGTGTTGTAGTCCTTCCCTGCTGTGCTTACGGAAAGTAACCCCACAACGGTTGTGTCTGTTTCTTAAGTTCCCTCACAACTCGATTTGATGTTCCTCTGTAATCCACCCCTTCCCTGTATTCAGGTTGGAATGGCACCCGTTTGTCAGGTAGGCCTGGAGTTCTTCCGGGACCCTAGAGACGCCCCTCTCCCGCAATTGCCCCCCAAGACTTCATAGGTGATATGTGGTAGACAGCCCGCCTGAGACCGACTGTCCTGCCGCTGTTTGGAGTATGGCTTGAAGCTGTATTCTAATCCACTCCCTCGGCGTTCCGGCCACCGGTATTGCGCCTCAGCAAGGTGCTGCCTCTTTCAGCACAACCCCTGCTGGTATTCTCCTTCTGCTTGATCTCGTTTCTCACTCAGCACAATCTGTCTCGCTTCTAGTCCTTTCCTTGAGTCCCGCCGCTTCCAGGAGCCTGCGCGGACCCGTTACGTTCTTTCAATGCCAAGCCTCTGCCAGGATCCCACCCCTGGCAGAGACCCTACAGCCTCTCCCTTCACAACACCCCCTGCCACAGGGTGTTGCTCCGTTCAATCCCGTCAGCGTTCTCTCTAACTTTCTGCCTGACCCCCAGTTTACCCACTATGGTGGGGAGTGGCCTAATGAATAGCACCCTTAGCTCCCCCCGGAGGCCCAGCTGTGAAACATATTGGTGTCTGTGATACCTGATTGGAGGAACTCCTTTGGTGCCATCGAACGTACCATGGCTCCCCTTAGCGGCGAAGCCACAGTACTGCAACGACCAGAACTCTGGGGCGCTGCATAATACACTGGCCCCGAGTTTGGGTGCAGTCTCACGCCCAAAAAGAAAGATTTAAATTGCTACTTAGTGGATCTACGTCAGTTCTGTTTGTCGTATATCTGCCGGCCACGTTCTGCCACTTACATTGTGTAGTGTAATACACTGGCCCTGAGTTTAGGTGCAGTCTCACCTCCAAAAATGGAAGATTTAAATTGCCACTAAGTGGATCTACGTCAGTTCTGTTTGTCGTATATCTGCCAGCCACATTCTGCCACTTATTTGTGTTGTGTAATACACTGGCCCCGAGTTTGGGTGCAGTCTCACCCACAAAAAAGGGAGATTTAAATTGCCACTTAGTGGATCTGCGTCAGTTGTGTTTGTCGTATATCTGCCGGCCACGTTCTGCCACTTACATTGTGTAGTGTAATACACTGGCCCTGAGTTTGGGTGCAGTCTCACCCCCAAAAAAGCGAGATAAAAATTGCCACTAAGTGGATCTACGTCAGTTCTGTTTGTCGTATATCTGCCAGCCACGTTCTGCCACTTACATTGTGTAGTGTAATACACTGGCCCCGAGTTTGGGTGCAGTCTCACCCCCAAGAAAGGGAGATTTAAATTGCTGCTAATTGGATCTACGTCAGTTCGGTTTATCGTATATCTGCCAGCCACATTCTGCCACTTACATTGTGTAGTGTAATACACTGGCCCTGAGTTTGAGTGCAGTCTCACCCCCAAAAAAGGGAGATTTAAATTGCCACTAAGTGGATCTACATCAGTTTTGTTTGTCGTTTATCTGCCAGCCACGTTCTAACACTTACATTGTGTAGTGTAATACACTGGCCCCGAGTTTGGGTGCAGTCTCACCCCCAAAAAAGGGAGATTTAAATTGCCACTAAGTGGATCTACGTCAGTTCTGTTTGTCGTATATCTGCCAGCCACATTCTGCCACTTACATTGTGTAGTGTAATACACTGGCCCTGAGTTTGGGTGCAGTCTCACCCCCCAAAAAGGGAGATTTAAATTGCCACTAAGTGGATCTACGTCAGTTCTATTTGTCGTATATCTGCCAGCTACGTTCTGCCACTTACATTGTGTATTGTAATACACTGGCCCCGAGTTTGGGTGCAGTCTCACCCCCAAAAAAGCGAGACTTAAATTACCACTTAGTGGATCTACGTCAGTTCTGTTTGTCGTATATCTGCCAGCCACGTTCTGCCACTTACATTGTGTAGTGTAATACACTGGCCCCGAGTTTGGGTGCAGTCTCAACTCCAAAAATGGAAGATTTAAATTGCCACTAAGTGGATCTACGTCAGTTCTGTTTGTCGTATATCTGCCAGCCACATTCTGCCACTTACTTTGTGTTGAGTAATACACTGGCCCCGAGTTTGGGTGCAGTCTCACCCACAAAAAAAAGAGATTTAAATTGCCACTTAGTGGATCTGCGTCAGTTCTGTTTGTCGTATATCTGCCGGCCACGTTCTGCCACTTACATTGTGTAGTGTAATACACTGGCCCTGAGTTTGGGTGCAGTCTCACCCCCAAAAAAGCGAGATTTAAATTGCCACTAAGTGGATCTACGTCAGTTCTGTTTGTCGTATATCTGCCAGCCACGTTCTGCCACTTACATTGTGTAGTGTAATACACTGGCCCCGAGTTTGGGTGCAGTCTCACCCCCAAAAAGAAAGATTTAAATTGCCACTAAGTGGATCTACGTCAGTTCTGTTTGTCGTATATCTGCCAGCCACATTCTGCCCCTTACATTGTGTAGTGTAATACACTGGCCCTGAGTTTGGGTGCAGTCTTACCTCCAAAAATGGAAGATTTAAATTGCCACTAAGTGGATCTACGTCAGTTCTGTTTGTCGTACATCTGCCAGCCACATTCTGCCACTTACTTTGTGTTGTGTAATACACTGGCCCCGAGTTTGGGTGCAGTCTCACCCACAAAAAAGGGAGATTTAAATTGCCACTTAATGGATCTACGTCAGTTCTGTTTGTCGTATATCTGCCGGCCACGTTCTGCCACTTACATTGTGTAGTGTAATACACTGGCCCTGAGTTTGGGTGCAGTCTCACCCCCAAAAAAGCGAGATTTAAATTGCCACTAAGTGGATCTACGTCAGTTCTGTTTGTCGTATATCTGCCAGCCACATTCTGCCACTTACATTGTGTAGTGTAATACACTGGCCCTGAGTTTGGGTGCAGTCTCACCCCCCAAAAAGGGAGATTTAAATTGCCACTAAGTGGATCTCCGTCAGTTCTATTTGTCGTATATCTGCCAGCTACGTTCTGCCACTTACATTGTGCATTGTAATACACTGGCCCCGAGTTTGGGTGCAGTCTCACCCCCAAAAAAGGGAGATTTAAATTGCCACTTAGTGGATCTACGTCAGTTCTGTTTGTCGTATATCTGCCGGCCACGTTCTGCCACTTACATTGTGTAGTGTAATACACTGGCCCTGAGTTTGGGTGCAGTCTCACCCCCAAAAAAGGGAGATTTAAATTGCCACTAAGTGGATCTACGTCAGTTCTGTTTGTCGTATATCTGCCAGCCACGTTCTGCCACTTACATTGTGTAGTGTAATACACTGGCCCTGAATTTGGGTGCAGTCTCACCCCCAAAAAAGGGAGATTTAAATTGCTGCTAAGTGGATCTACGTCAGTTCGGTATATCGTATATCTGCCAGCCACGTTCTGCCACTTACATTGTGTAGTGTAATACACTGGCCCTGAGTTTGGGTGCAGTCTCACCCCCAAGAAAGGGAGATGTAAATTGCTGCTAATTGGATCTACGTCAGTTCGGTTTATCGTATATCTGCCAGCCACGTTCTGCCACTTACATTGTGTAGTGTAATACACTGGCCCTGAGTTTGAGTGCAGTCTCACCCCCAAAAAAGGGAGATTTAAATTGCCACTAAGTGGATCTACATCAGTTTTGTTTGTCGTATATCTGCCAGCCACGTTCTAACACTTACATTGTGTAGTGTAATACACTGGCCCCGAGTTTGGGTGCAGTCTCACCCCCAAAAAAGGGAGATTTAAATTGCCACTAAGAGGATCTACGTCAGTTCTGTTTGTCGTATATCTGCCAGCCACATTCTGCCACTTACATTGTGTAGTGTAATACACTGGCCCTGAGTTTGGGTGCAGTCTCACCTCCAAAAATGGAAGATTTAAATTGCCACTAAGTGGATCTACGTCACTTCGGTATATCGTATATCTGCCAGCCACGTTCTGCCACTTACATTGTGTAGTGTAATACACTGGCCCTGAGATTGTGTACAGTCTCACCCCCAAAAAAGGAAGATTTAAATTGCCACTAAGTGGATCTATGTCAGTTCTGTTTGTCGTACATCTGCCAGCCATGCTCTGCAACTTACATTGTGTAGTGTAATACACTGGCCCCGAGTTTTGGTGCAGTCTCACCCCCAAAAAAGGAGATTTAAATTGCCACTAAGTGGATCTCAGTCAGTTCTGTTTGTCGTATATCTGCCAGCCACGTTCTGCCACTTACATTGTGTAGTGTAATACACTGGCCCCGAGTTTGGGTGCAGTCTCACGCCCAAAAAGAAAGATTTAAATTGCTACTTAGTGGATCTACGTCAGTTCTGTTTGTCGTATATCTGCCGGCCACGTTCTGCCACTTACATTGTGTAGTGTAATACACTGGCCCTGAGTTTGGGTGCAGTCTCACCTCCAAAAATGGAAGATTTAAATTGCCACTAAGTGGATCTACGTCAGTTCTGTTTGTCGTATATCTGCCAGCCACATTCTGCCACTTACTTTGTGTTGTGTAATACACTGGCCCCGAGTTTGGGTGCAGTCTCACCCACAAAAAAGGGAGATTTAAATTGCCACTTAGTGGATCTGCGTCAGTTGTGTTTGTCGTATATCTGCCGGCCACGTTCTGCCACTTACATTGTGTAGTGTAATACACTGGCCCTGAGTTTGGGTGCAGTCTCACCCCCAAAAAAGCGAGATAAAAATTGCCACTAAGTGGATCTACGTCAGTTCTGTTTGTCGTATATCTGCCAGCCACGTTCTGCCACTTACATTGTGTAGTGTAATACACTGGCCCCGAGTTTGGGTGCAGTCTCACCCCCAAGAAAGGGAGATTTAAATTGCTGCTAATTGGATCTACGTCAGTTCGGTTTATCGTATATCTGCCAGCCACATTCTGCCACTTACATTGTGTAGTGTAATACACTGGCCCTGAGTTTGAGTGCAGTCTCACCCCCAAAAAAGGGAGATTTAAATTGCCACTAAGTGGATCTACATCAGTTTTGTTTGTCGTTTATCTGCCAGCCACGTTCTAACACTTACATTGTGTAGTGTAATACACTGGCCCTGAGTTTGGGTGCAGTCTCACCCCCCAAAAAGGGAGATTTAAATTGCCACTAAGTGGATCTACGTCAGTTCTATTTGTCGTATATCTGCCAGCTACGTTCTGCCACTTACATTGTGTATTGTAATACACTGGCCCCGAGTTTGGGTGCAGTCTCACCCCCAAAAAAGCGAGACTTAAATTACCACTTAGTGGATCTACGTCAGTTCTGTTTGTCGTATATCTGCCAGCCACATTCTGCCACTTACTTTGTGTTGAGTAATACACTGGCCCCGAGTTTGGGTGCAGTCTCACCCACAAAAAAGGGAGATTTAAATTGCCACTTAGTGGATCTGCGTCAGTTCTGTTTGTCGTATATCTGCCGGCCACGTTCTGCCACTTACATTGTGTAGTGTAATACACTGGCCCTGAGTTTGGGTGCAGTCTCACCCCCAAAAAAGCGAGATTTAAATTGCCACTAAGTGGATCTACGTCAGTTCTGTTTGTCGTATATCTGCCAGCCACGTTCTGCCACTTACATTGTGTAGTGTAATACACTGGCCCCGAGTTTGGGTGCAGTCTCACCCCCAAAAAGAAAGATTTAAATTGCCACTAAGTGGATCTACGTCAGTTCTGTTTGTCGTATATCTGCCAGCCACATTCTGCCCCTTACATTGTGTAGTGTAATACACTGGCCCTGAGTTTGGGTGCAGTCTTACCTCCAAAAATGGAAGATTTAAATTGCCACTAAGTGGATCTACGTCAGTTCTGTTTGTCGTACATCTGCCAGCCACATTCTGCCACTTACTTTGTGTTGTGTAATACACTGGCCCCGAGTTTGGGTGCAGTCTCACCCACAAAAAAGGGAGATTTAAATTGCCACTTAATGGATCTACGTCAGTTCTGTTTGTCGTATATCTGCCGGCCACGTTCTGCCACTTACATTGTGTAGTGTAATACACTGGCCCTGAGTTTGGGTGCAGTCTCACCCCCAAAAAAGCGAGATTTAAATTGCCACTAAGTGGATCTACGTCAGTTCTGTTTGTCGTATATCTGCCAGCCACATTCTGCCACTTACATTGTGTAGTGTAATACACTGGCCCTGAGTTTGGGTGCAGTCTCACCCCCCAAAAAGGGAGATTTAAATTGCCACTAAGTGGATCTCCGTCAGTTCTATTTGTCGTATATCTGCCAGCTACGTTCTGCCACTTACATTGTGCATTGTAATACACTGGCCCCGAGTTTGGGTGCAGTCTCACCCCCAAAAAAGGGAGATTTAAATTGCCACTTAGTGGATCTACGTCAGTTCTGTTTGTCGTATATCTGCCGGCCACGTTCTGCCACTTACATTGTGTAGTGTAATACACTGGCCCTGAGTTTGGGTGCAGTCTCACCCCCAAAAAAGGGAGATTTAAATTGCCACTAAGTGGATCTACGTCAGTTCTGTTTGTCGTATATCTGCCAGCCACGTTCTGCCACTTACATTGTGTAGTGTAATACACTGGCCCTGAATTTGGGTGCAGTCTCACCCCCAAAAAAGGGAGATTTAAATTGCTGCTAAGTGGATCTACGTCAGTTCGGTATATCGTATATCTGCCAGCCACGTTCTGCCACTTACATTGTGTAGTGTAATACACTGGCCCTGAGTTTGGGTGCAGTCTCACCCCCAAGAAAGGGAGATTTAAATTGCTGCTAATTGGATCTACGTCAGTTCGGTTTATCGTATATCTGCCAGCCACGTTCTGCCACTTACATTGTGTAGTGTAATACACTGGCCCTGAGTTTGAGTGCAGTCTCACCCCCAAAAAAGGGAGATTTAAATTGCCACTAAGTGGATCTACATCAGTTTTGTTTGTCGTATATCTGCCAGCCACGTTCTAACACTTACATTGTGTAGTGTAATACACTGGCCCCGAGTTTGGGTGCAGTCTCACCCCCAAAAAAGGGAGATTTAAATTGCCACTAAGAGGATCTACGTCAGTTCTGTTTGTCGTATATCTGCCAGCCACATTCTGCCACTTACATTGTGTAGTGTAATACACTGGCCCTGAGTTTGGGTGCTGTCTCACCTCCAAAAATGGAAGATTTAAATTGCCACTAAGTGGATCTACGTCAGTTCTGTTTGTCGTACATCTGCCAGCCACATTCTGCCACTTACTTTGTGTTGTGTAATACACTGGCCCCGAGTTTGGGTGCAGTCTCACCCACAAAAAAGGGAGATTTAAATTGCCACTTAGTGGATCTACGTCAGTTCTGTTTGTCGTATATCTGCCGGCCACGTTCTGCCACTTACATTGTGTAGTGTAATACACTGGCCCTGAGTTTGGGTGCAGTCTCACCCCCAAAAAAGCGAGATTTAAATTGCCACTAAGTGGATCTACGTCAGTTCTTTTTGTCGTATATCTGCCAGCCACGTTCTGCCACTTACATTGTGTAGTGTAATACACTGGCCCCGAGTTTGGATGCAGTCTCACCCACAAAAAGGGAGATTTAAATTGCCACTAAGTGGATCTACGTCAGTTCTATTTGTCGTATATCTGCCAGCTACGTTCTGCCACTTACATTGTGTATTGTAATACACTGGCCCCGAGTTTGGGTGCAGTCTCACCCCCAAAAAAGGGAGATTTAAATTGCCACTTAGTGGATCTACGTCAGTTCTGTTTGTCGTATATCTGCCGGCCACGTTCTGCCACTTACATTGTGTAGTGTAATACACTGGCCCTGAGTTTGGGTGCAGTCTCACCCCCAAAAAAGGGAGATTTAAATTGCCACTAAGTGGATCTACGTCAGTTCTGTTTGTCGTATATCTGCCAGCCACGTTCTGCCACTTACATTGTGTAGTGTAATACACTGGCCCTGAGTTTGGGTGCAGTCTCACCCCCAAAAAAGGGAGATTTAAATTGCTGCTAAGTGGATCTACGTCAGTTCGGTATATCGTATATCTGCCAGCCACGTTCTGCCACTTACATTGTGTAGTGTAATACACTGGCCCTGAGTTTGGGTGCAGTCTCACCCCCAAAAAAGGGAGATTTAAATTGTCACTAAGTGGATCTACGTCAGTTCTATTTGTTGTATATCTTCCAGCCACGTTCTGCCACTTTCATTTTGTAGTGTAATACACTGGCCCTGAGTTTGGGTGCAGTCTCACCCCCAAAAAAGGGAGATTTAAATTGCCACTGAGTGGATCTACGTCAGTTCTGTTTGTCGTATATCTGCCAGCCACGTTCTGCCACTTACATTGTGTAGTGTAATACACTAGCACAGAGTTTGGGTGCAGTCTCATCCCCAAAAAAGGGAGATTTAAATTGCCACTAAGTGGATCTACGTCAGTTCTGTTTGTCGTATATCTGCCAGCCACATTCTGCCACTTACATTGTGTAGTGTAATACACTGGCCCTGAATTTGGGTGCAGTCTCACCTTCAAAAAATGGGAGATTTAAATTACCACTAAGTGGATCTACGTCAGTTCTGTTTGTCGTATATCTGCCAGCCACGTTCTGCCACTTACATTGTGTAGTGTAATACACTGGCCCTGAGTTTGGGTGCAGTCTCACCCCCAAAAAAGCGAGATTTAAATTACCACTTAGTGGATCTACGTCAGTTCTGTTTGTCGTATATCTGCCGGCCACGTTCTGCCACTTACATTGTGTAGTGTAATACACTGGCCCTGAGTTTGGGTGCAGTCTCATCCTCAAAAAAGGGAGATTTAAATTGCCACTAAGTGGATCTACGTCAGTTCTGTTTGTCATATATCTGCCAGCCACGTTCTGCCACTTACATTGTGTAATGTAGTACACTGGACCTGTGTTTGGGTGCAGTATCACCCCCAAAAAAGGGAGATTTAAATTGCCACTTAATGGATCTACGTCAGTTCTGTTTGTCATATATCTGCCAGCCACGTTCTGCCACTTAAATTGTGTAGTGTAATACACTGGACCCGAGTTTGGGTGCAGTCTCACCTCCAAAAAAGGGAGATTTAATTTGCCACTTAGTGGATCTATGTCAGTTCTGTTTGTCGTATATCTGCCGGCCACGTTCTGCCACTTACATTGTGTAGTGTAATACACTGGCCCTGAGTTTGGGTGCAGTCTCACCCCCAAAAAAGGGAGATTTAAATTGCTGCTAAGTGGACCTACGTCAGTTCGGTATATCGTATATCTGCCAGCCACGTTCTTCCACTTACATTGCGTAGTGTAATACACTGTCCCTGAGTTTGGGTGCAGTCTCACCCCCGAAAACGGAGATTTAAATTGCCGCTAAGTGGATCTACGTCAGTTCTGTTTGTCGTATATCTGCTTGCCACGTTCTTCCACTTACATTGCGTAGTGTAATACACTGGCCCTGAGTTTGGGTGCAGTCTCTCCCCTAAAATAGGGAGATTTAAATTGCCACTAAGTGGATCTACGTCAGTTCTGTTTGTCGTATATCTGCCAGCCACGTTCTGCCACTTACATTGTGTAGTGTAATACACTGGCCCTGAGTTTGGGTGCAGTCTCACCCCCAAAAAAGGGAGATTTAATTTGCCACTAAGTGGATCTACGTCAGTTCTGTTTGTCGTATATCTGCCAACCACGTTCTGCCACTTACATTGTGTAGTGTAATACACTGGCCCTGAGTTTGGGTACAGTCTCACCCCAAAAAAAGGGAGATTTAAATTGCCACTAAGTGGATCTACGTCAGTTCTGTTTCTCATATATCTGCCAGCCACGTTCTGCCACTTACATTGTGTAGTGTAATACACTGGCCCTGAGATTGTGTACAGTCTCACCCCCAAAAAAGGAAGATTTAAATTGCCACTAAGTGGATCTATGTCAGTTCTGTTTGTCGTACATCTGCCAGCCACGCTCTGCAACTTACATTGTGTAGTGTAATACACTGGCCCCGAGTTTGGGTGCAGTCTCACCCCCAAAAAAGGAGATTTAAATTGCCACTAAGTGGATCTACGTCAGTTCTGTTTGTCGTATATCTGCCAGCCACGTTCTGCCACTTACATTGTGTAGTGTAGTACACTGGCCCTGAGTTTGGGTGCAGTCTCACCCCCAAAAAAGCGAGATTTAAATTGCCACTAAGTGGATCTACGTCAGTTCTGTTTGTCGTATATCTGCCAGCCACGTTCTGCCACTTACATTGTGTAGTGTAATACACTGGCCCCGAGTTTGGGTGCAGTCTCACCCCCAAAAAGAAAGATTTAAATTGCCACTTAGTGGATCTACGTCAGTTCCGTTTGTCGTATATCTGCCGGCCACGTTCTGCCACTTACATTGTGTAGTGTAATACACTGGCCCTGAGTTTGGGTGCAGACTCACCCCCAAAGAAGGGAGATTTAAATTGCAACTAAGTGGATCTATGTCAGTTCTGTTTGTCGTATATCTGCCAGCCACATTCTGCCACTTACATTGTGTAGTGTAATACACTGGCCCCGAGTTTGGGTGCAGTCTCACCCCCAAAAAAGGGAGATTTAAATTGCCACTGAGTGGATCTACGTCAGTTCTGTTTGTCGTATATCTGCCGGCCACGTTCTGCCACTTACATTGTGTAGTGTAATACACTGGCCCTGAATTTGGGTGCAGTCTCACCCCCAAAAAAGGGAGATTTAATTTGCTGCTAAGTGGATCTACGTCAGTTCTGTTTATCGTATATATCTGCCAGCCACGTTCTGCCACTTACATTGTGTAGTGAAATACACTGGCCCTGAGTTTGGGTGCAGTCTCACCCCCAAAAAAGGGAGATTTAAATTGCCACTAAGTGGATCTACGTCATTTCTGTTTGTCGTATATCTGCCAGCCACGTTCTGCCACTTACATTGTGTAGTGTAATACACTGGCCCTGAGTTTGGGTGCAGACTCACCCCCAAAAAAGGGAGATTTAAATTGCCACTAAGTGGATCTACGTCATTTCTGTTTGTCGTATATCTGCCAGCCACGTTCTGCCACTTACATTGTGTAGTGTAATACACTGGCCCCGAGTTTGGGTGCAGTCTCACCCCTAAAAAGAAAGATTTAAATTGCCACTTAGTGGATCTACGTCAGTTCCGTTTGTCGTATATCTGCCGGCCACGTTCTGCCACTTACATTGTGTAGTGTAATACACTGGCCCTGAGTTTGGGTGCAGACTCACCCCCAAAGAAGGGAGATTTAAATTGCAACTAAGTGGATCTATGTCAGTTCTGTTTGTCGTATATCTGCCAGCCACATTCTGCCACTTACATTGTGTAGTGTAATACACTGGCCCCGAGTTTGGGTGCAGTCTCACCCCCAAAAAAGGGAGATTTAAATTGCCACTGAGTGGATCTACGTCAGTTCTGTTTGTCGTATATCTGCCGGCCACGTTCTGCCACTTACATTGTGTAGTGTAATACACTGGCCCTGAATTTGGGTGCAGTCTCACCCCCAAAAAAGGGAGATTTAATTTGCTGCTAAGTGGATCTACGTCAGTTCTGTTTATCGTATATATCTGCCAGCCACGTTCTGCCACTTACATTGTGTAGTGAAATACACTGGCCCTGAGTTTGGGTGCAGTCTCACCCCCAAAAAAGGGAGATTTAAATTGCCACTAAGTGGATCTACGTCATTTCTGTTTGTCGTATATCTGCCAGCCACGTTCTGCCACTTACATTGTGTAGTGTATTACACTGGCCCTGAGTTTGGGTGCAGACTCACCCCCAAAAAAGGGAGATTTAAATTGCCACTAAGTGGATCTACGTCATTTCTGTTTGTCGTATATCTGCCAGCCACGTTCTGCCACTTACATTGTGTAGTGTAATACACTGGCCCTGAGTTTGGGTGCAGACTCACCCCCAAAAAAGGGAGATTTGAATTGCCACTTAGTGGATCTACGTCAGTTCTGCTTGTCGTATATCTGCCAGCCACATTCTGCCACTTACATTTTGTAGTGTAATACACTGGCCCCGAGTTTGGGTGCAGTCTCACCCACAAAAAAGGGAGATTTAAATTGCCACTTAGTGGATCTACGCCAGTTCTGTTTGTCGTATATCTGCCGGCCACGTTCTGCCACTTACATTGTGTAGTGTAATACACTGGCCCTGAGTTTGTGTGCAGTCTCACCCCCAAAAATGGGAGATTTAAATTGCCACTAAGTGGATCTACGTCAGTTCTGTTTGTCGTATATCTGCCAGCCACGTTCTGCCACTTACATTGTGTAGTGTAATACAGTGGCCCTGAGTTTGGGTGCAGTCTCGTCCCCAAAAAAGGGAGATTTAAATTGCCACTAAGTGGATCTACGTCAGTTCTGTTTGTCGTATATCTGCCAGCCACATTCTGCCACTTACATTGTGTAGTGTAATACACTGGCCCTGAGTTTGGGTGCAGTCTCACCCCCAAAAAAGGGAGATTTAAATTGCCACTAAGTGGATCTACGTCAGTTCTGTTTGTCGTATATCTGCCAACCACGTTCTGCCACTTACATTGTGTAGTGTAATCCACTGGCCCTGAGTTTGTGTACAGTCTCACCCCCAAAAAAGGGAGTTTTAAATTGCCACTAAGTGGATCTACGTCAGTTCTGTTTGTCATATATCTGCCAGCCACGTTCTGCCACTTACATTGTGTAGTGTAATACACTGGCCCTGAGATTGTGTACAGTCTCACCCCCAAAAAAGGAAGATTTAAATTGCCACTAAGTGGATCTATGTCAGTTCTGTTTGTCGTACATCTGCCAGCCACGCTCTGCAACTTACATTGTGTAGTGTAGTACACTGGCCCCGAGTTTGGGTGCAGTCTCACCCCCAAAAAAGGAGATTTAAATTGCCACTAAGTGGATCTACGTCACTTCTGTATGTCGTATATCTGCCGGCCACGTTCTGCCACTTACATTGTGTAGTGTAATACACTGGCCCTGAGTTTGGGTGCAGTCTCATCCCCAAAAAAGGGAGATTTAAATTGCCACTAAGTGGATCTCAGTCAGTTGTGTTTGTCGTATATCTGCCAGCCACGTTCTGCCACTTACATTGTGTAGTGTAATACACTGGCCCTGAGTTTGGGTGCAGTCTCACCCCGAAAAAAGGGAGATTTAAATTGCCAATAAGAGGATCTACGTCTGTTCTGTTTGTCATATATATCTGCCAGCCACGTTCTGCCACTTACATTGTGTAGTGTAGTACACTGGCCCTGAGTTTGGGTGCAGTCTCACCCCCAAAAAAGCGAGATTTAAATTGCCACTAAGTGGATCTACGTCAGTTCTGTTTGTCGTATATCTACCAGCCACGTTCTACCACTTACATTGTGTAGTGTAATACACTGGCCCCGAGATTGGGTGCAGTCTCACCCCCAAAAAGAAAGATTTAAATTGCCACTTAGTGGATCTACGTCAGTTCTATTTGTCGTATATCTGCCGGCCACGTTCTGCCACTTACATTGTGTAGTGTAATACACTGGCCCTGAGTTTGGGTGCAGACTCACCCCCAAAGAAGGGAGATTTAAATTGCCACTAAGTGGATCTATGTCAGTTCTGTTTGTCGTATATCTGCCAGCCACATTCTGCCACTTACATTGTGTAGTGTAATACACTGGCCCCGAGTTTGGGTGCAGTCTCACCCCCAAAAAAGGGAGATTTAAATTGCCACTGAGTGGATCTACGTCAGTTCTGTTTGTCGTATATCTGCCGGCCACGTTCTGCCACTTACATTGTGTAGTGTAATAAACTGCCCCTGAGTTTGGGTGCAGTCTCATCTCCAAAAAAGGGAGATTTTAATTGCCACTAAGTGGATGTACATCAGTTCTGTTTGTCGTATATCTGCCAGCCACGTTCTGCCACTTACATTGTGTAGTGTAAAACACTGGCCCTGAGTTTGGGTGCAGTCTCACCCCCCCAAAAAGGGAGATTTAAATTGCCACTAAGTGGATCTACGTCAGTTCTGTTTGTCGTATATCTGCCAGCCACGTTCTGCCACTTACATTGTGTAGTGTAATACACTGGCCCTGAGTTTGGGTGCAGTCTCATCCCCAAAAAAGGGAGATTTAAATTGCCACTAAGTGGATCTACGTCAGTTCTGTTTGTCGTATATCTGCCAGCCACGTTCTGCCACTTACATTGTGTAGTGTAATACACTGGCCCTGAGTTTGGGTGCAGTCTTGCCTCCAAAAATGGGAGATTTAAATTGCCACTAAGTGGATCTACGTCAGATCTGTTTGTCATATATCTGCCAGCCACGTTTTGCCACTTACATTGTGTAGTGAAATACACTGGCCCTGAGTTTGGGTGCAGTCTCACCCCCAAAAAAGGGAGATTTAAATTGCCACTAAGTGGATCTACGTCATCTCTGTTTGTCGTATATCTGCCAGCCACGTTCTGCCACTTACATTGTGTAGTGTAATACACTGGCCCTGATTTTGGGTGCAGACTCACCCCCAAAAAAGGGAGATTTAAATTGCCACTTAGTGGATCTACGTCAGTTCTGCTTGTCGTATATCTGCCAGCCACATTCTGCCACTTACATTTTGTAGTGTAATACACTGGCCCCGAGTTTGGGTGCAGTCTCACCCACAAAAAAGGGAGATTTAAATTGCCACTAAGTGGATCTATTTCAGTTCTGTTTGTCGTATATCTGCCAGCCACGTTCTGCCACTTACATTGTGTAGTGTAATACACTGGCCCTGAGTTTGGGTGCAGTCTCATCCCCAAAAAAGGGAGATTTAAATTGCCACTAAGTGGATCTACGTCAGTTCTGTTTGTCGTATATCTGCCAGCCACGTTCTGCCACTTACATTGTGTAGTGTAATACACTGGCCCCGAGTTTGGGTGCAGTCTCACCCCCAAAAAGAAAGATTTAAATTGCCACTTAGTGGATCTACGTCAGTTCCGTTTGTCGTATATCTGCCGGCCACGTTCTGCCACTTACATTGTGTAGTGTAATACACTGGCCCTGAGTTTGGGTGCAGACTCACCCCCAAAGAAGGGAGATTTAAATTGCAACTAAGTGGATCTATGTCAGTTCTGTTTGTCGTATATCTGCCAGCCACATTCTGCCACTTACATTGTGTAGTGTAATACACTGGCCCCGAGTTTGGGTGCAGTCTCACCCCCAAAAAAGGGAGATTTAAATTGCCACTGAGTGGATCTACGTCAGTTCTGTTTGTCGTATATCTGGCGGCCACGTTCTGCCACTTACATTGTGTAGTGTAATACACTGGCCCTGAATTTCGGTGCAGTCTCACCCCCAAAAAAGGGAGATTTAATTTGCTGCTAAGTGGATCTACGTCAGTTCTGTTTATCGTATATATCTGCCAGCCACGTTCTGCCACTTACATTGTGTAGTGAAATACACTGGCCCTGAGTTTGGGTGCAGTCTCACCCCCAAAAAAGGGAGATTTAAATTGCCACTAAGTGGATCTACGTCATTTCTGTTTGTCGTATATCTGCCAGCCACGTTCTGCCACTTACATTGTGTAGTGTAATACACTGGCCCTGAGTTTGGGTGCAGACTCACCCCCAAAAAAGGGAGATTTAAATTGCCACTAAGTGGATCTACGTCATTTCTGTTTGTCGTATATCTGCCAGCCACGTTCTGCCACTTACATTGTGTAGTGTAATACACTGGCCCTGAGTTTGGGTGCAGACTCACCCCCAAAAAAGGGAGATTTGAATTGCCACTTAGTGGATCTACGTCAGTTCTGCTTGTCGTATATCTGCCAACCACGTTCTGCCACTTACATTGTGTAGTGTAATCCACTGGCCCTGAGTTTGTGTACAGTCTCACCCCCAAAAAAGGGAGTTTTAAATTGCCACTAAGTGGATCTACGTCAGTTCTGTTTGTCATATATCTGCCAGCCACGTTCTGCCACTTACATTGTGTAGTGTAATACACTGGCCCTGAGATTGTGTACAGTCTCACCCCCAAAAAAGGAAGATTTAAATTGCCACTAAGTGGATCTATGTCAGTTCTGTTTGTCGTACATCTGCCAGCCACGCTCTGCAACTTACATTGTGTAGTGTAATACACTGGCCCCGAGTTTGGGTGCAGTCTCACCCCCAAAAAAGGAGATTTAAATTGCCACTAAGTGGATCTACGTCACTTCTGTATGTCGTATATCTGCCGGCCACGTTCTGCCACTTACATTGTGTAGTGTAATACACTGGCCCTGAGTTTGGGTGCAGTCTCATCCCCATAAAAGGGAGATTTAAATTGCCACTAAGTGGATCTCAGTCAGTTCTGTTTGTCGTATATCTGCCAGCCACGTTCTGCCACTTACATTGTGTAGTGTAATACACTGGCCCTGAGTTTGGGTGCAGTCTCACCCCGAAAAAAGGGAGATTTAAATTGCCAATAAGAGGATCTACGTCTGTTCTGTTTGTCATATATATCTGCCAGCCACGTTCTGCCACTTACATTGTGTAGTGTAGTACACTGGCCCTGAGTTTGGGTGCAGTCTCACCCCCAAAAAAGCGAGATTTAAATTGCCACTAAGTGGATCTACGTCAGTTCTGTTTGTCGTATATCTACCATCCACGTTCTGCCACTTACATTGTGTAGTGTAATACACTGGCCCCGAGATTGGGTGCAGTCTCACCCCCAAAAAGAAAGATTTAAATTGCCACTTAGTGGATCTACGTCAGGTCTATTTGTCGTATATCTGCCGGCCACGTTCTGCCACTTACATTGTGTAGTGTAATACACTGGCCCTGAGTTTGGGTGCAGACTCACCCCCAAAGAAGGGAGATTTAAATTGCCACTAAGTGGATCTATGTCAGTTCTGTTTGTCGTATATCTGCCAGCCACATTCTGCCACTTACATTGTGTAGTGTAATACACTGGCCCCGAGTTTGGGTGCAGTCTCACCCCCAAAAAAGGGAGATTTAAATTGCCACTGAGTGGATCTACGTCAGTTCTGTTTGTCGTATATCTGCCGGCCACGTTCTGCCACTTACATTGTGTAGTGTAATAAACTGCCCCTGAGTTTGGGTGCAGTCTCATCTCCAAAAAAGGGAGATTTTAATTGCCACTAAGTGGATGTACATCAGTTCTGTTTGTCGTATATCTGCCAGCCACGTTCTGCCACTTACATTGTGTAGTGTAATACACTGGCCCTGAATTTGGGTGCAGTCTCACCCCCCAAAAAGGGAGATTTAATTTGCTGCTAAGTGAATCTACGTCAGTTCGGTTTATCGTATATATCTGCCAGCCACGTTCTGCCACTTACATTGTGTAGTGTAAAACACTGGCCCTGAGTTTGGGTGCAGTCTCACCCCCCCAAAAAGGGAGATTTAAATTGCCACTAAGTGGATCTACGTCAGTTCTGTTTGTGGTATATCTGCCAGCCACGTTCTGCCACTTACATTGTGTAGTGTAATACACTGGCCCTGAGTTTGGGTGCAGCCTCATCCCCAAAAAAGGGAGATTTAAATTGCCACTAAGTGGATCTACGTCAGTTCTGTTTGTCGTATATCTGCCAGCCACGTTCTGCCACTTACATTGTGTAGTGTAATACACTGGCCCTGAGTTTGGGTGCAGTCTTGCCTCCAAAAATGGGAGATTTAAATTGCCACTAAGTGGATCTACGTCAGATCTGTTTGTCATATATCTGCCAGCCACGTTTTGCCACTTACATTGTGTAGTGAAATACACTGGCCCTGAGTTTGGGTGCAGTCTCACCCCCAAAAAAGGGAGATTTAAATTGCCACTAAGTGGATCTACGTCATCTCTGTTTGTCGTATATCTGCCAGCCACGTTCTGCCACTTACATTGTGTAGTGTAATACACTGGCCCTGATTTTGGGTGCAGACTCACCCCCAAAAAAGGGAGATTTAAATTGCCACTTAGTGGATCTACGTCAGTTCTGCTTGTCGTATATCTGCCAGCCACATTCTGCCACTTACATTTTGTAGTGTAATACACTGGCCCCGAGTTTGGGTGCAGTCTCACCCACAAAAAAGGGAGATTTAAATTGCCACTAAGTGGATCTATTTCAGTTCTGTTTGTCGTATATCTACCAGCCACGTTTTGCCACTTACATTGTGTAGTGAAATACACTGGCCCTGAGTTTGGGTGCAGTCTCACCCCCAAAAAAGGGAGATTTAAATTGCCACTAAGTGGATCTACGTCAGTTCTGTTTGTCGTATATCTGCCAGCCACGTTCTGCCACTTACATTGTGTAGTGTAATACACTGGCCCTGAGTTTGGGTGCAGTCTCACCCCCAAAAAAGGGAGATTTAAATTGCCACTAAGTGGATCTACGTCAGTTCTGTTTGTCGTATATCTGCCAGCCACGTTCTGCCACTTACATTGTGTAGTGTAATACACTGGCCCTGAGTTTGAGTGCAGACTCACCCCCAAAAAAGGGAGATTTAAATTGCTACTAAGTGGATCTACGTCAGTTCTGTTTGTCGTATATCTGCCAGCCACGTTCTGCCACTTACATTGTGTAGTGTAATACACTGGCCCTGAGTTTGTGTGCAGTCTCACCCCCAAAAATGGGAGATTTAAATTGCCACTAAGTGGATCTATTTCAGTTCTGTTTGTCGTATATCTGCCAGCCACGTACTGCCACTTACATTGTGTAATGTAATACACTGGCCCTGAGTTTGGGTGCAGTCTCACCCCCAAAATAGGGAGATTTAAATTGCCGCTAAGTGGATCTACGTCAGTTCTGTTTTACGTATATCTGCCAGCCACGTTCTGCCACTTACATTGTGTAGTGTTATACACTGGCCCCGAGTTTGGGTGCAGTCTCACCCCCAAAAAAGGGAGATTTAAATTGCCACTAAGTGGATCTATGTCAGTTCTGTTTGTCGTATATCTGCCGGCCACGTTCTGCCACTTACATTGTGTAGTGTAATACACTGGCCCTGAGTTTGGGTGCAGTCTCACCCCCAAGAAAGGGAGATTTAAATTGCTGCTAAATGGATCTACGTCAGTTCGGTTTATCGTATATCTGCCAGCCACATTCTGCCACTTACATTGTGTAGTGTAATACACTGGCCATGAGTTTGAGTGCAGTCTCACCCCCAAAAAAGGGAGATTTAAATTGCCACTAAGTGGATCTACATCAGTTTTGTTTGTCGTATATTTGCCAGCCACGTTCTAACACTTACATTGTGTAGTGTAATACACTGGCCCTGAGTTTGGGTGCAGTCTCACCCCCAAAAAAGGGAGATATAAATTGCCACTAAGTGGATCTAAATCAGTTCTGTTTGTCGTATATCTGCCAGCCACGTTCTGCCACTTACATTGTGTAGTGTAATACACTGGCCCTGAGTTTGGGTGCAGTCCCACCCCCAAAAAAGGGAGATTTAAATTGCCACTAAGTGGATCTACGTCAGTTCTGTTTGTCGTATATCTGCCAGCCACGTTCTGCCACTTACATTGTGTAGTGTAATACCCTGGCCCTGAGTTTGGGTGCAGTCTCACCCCCAAAAAAGGGAGATTTAAATTGCCACTAAGTGGATGTACGTCAGTTCTGTTTGTTGTATATCTGCCAGCCACGTTCTTCCACTTACATTGCGTAGTGTAATACACTGGCCCTGAGTTTGGGTGCAGTCTCTCCCCCGAAAAAGGAGATTTAAATTGCCGCTAAGTGGATCTACGTCAGTTCTGTTTGTCGTATATCTGCCTGCCACGCTCTGCCACTTACATTGTGTTGTGTAATACACTGGCCATGAGTTTGGGTGCAGTCTCACCCCCAAAAAAGGGAGATTTAAATTGCCACTAAGTGGATCTACGTCAGTTCTCTTTGTCGTATATCTGCCAGCCACGTTCTGCCACTTACATTGTGTATTGTAATACTCTGGCCCCGAGTTTGGGTGCAGTCTCACCCCCCAAAAAGGGAGATTTAAATTGCCACTTAGTGGATCTTTGTCAGTTCTTTTTGTCGTATATCTGCCGGCCACGTTCTGCCACTTACATTGTGTAGTGTAATACACTGGCCCTGAGTTTGGGTGCAGTTTCATCCCCAAAAAAGGGAGATTTAAATTGCCAGTTAGTGGATCTACGTCAGTTCTGTTTGTCGTATATCTGCCAGCCACTTTCTGCTACTTACATTGTGTAGTGTAATACACTGGCCCTGAGTTTGGGTGCAGTCTCACCCCCAAAAAAGGGAGATTTAAATTGCCACTAAGTGGATCTAAATCAGTTCTGTTTGTCGTATATCTGCCAGCCACATTCTGCCACTTATATTGTGTAGTGTAATACACTGGCCCTGAGTTTGGGTGCAGTCCAACCCCCAAAAAAGGGAGATTTAAATTGCCACTAAGTGGATCTACGTCAGTTCTGTTTGTCGAATATCTGCCAGCCACGTACTGCCACTTACATTGTGTAGTGTAATACCCAGGCCCTGAGTTTGGGTGCAGTCTCACCCCCAAAAAAGGGAGATTTAATTTGCCACTAAGTGGATCTAAATCAGTTCTGTTTGTCGTATATCTGCCAGCCATGTTCTGCCACTTACATTGTGTAGTGTAATACACTGGCCCTGAGCTTGTGTACAGTCTCCCCCCAAAAAAGGGAGATTTAAATTGCCACTAAGTGGATCTACGTCAGTTCTGTTTGTCATATATCTGCCAGCCACGTTCTGCCACTTACATTGTGTAGTGTAATACACTGGCCCTGAGATTGTGTACAGTCTCACCCCCAAAAAAGGAAGATTTAAATTGCCACTAAGTGGATCTACGTCAGTTCTGTTTGTCATATATCTGCCAGCCACGCTCTGCCACTTACACTGCGTAGTGTAATACACTGGCCCCGAGTTTGGGTGCAGTCTCACCCCCAAAAAAGGAGATTTATATTGCAACTAAGTGGATCTACGTCACTTCTGTTTGTCGTATATCTGCCGGCCACGTTCTGCCACTTACATTGTGTAGTGTAATACACTGGCCCTGAGTTTGGGTGCAGTCTCATCCCCAAAAAAGGGAGATTTAAATTGCCACTAAGAGGATCTACGTCTGTTCTGTTTGTCGTATATATCTGCCAGCCACCTTCTGCCACTTACATTGTGTAGTGTAGTACACTGGCCCTGAGTTTGGGTGCAGTCTCACCCCAAAAAAAGCAAGATTTAAATTGCCACTAAGTGGATCTATGTCAGTTCTGTTTGTCGTATATCTGCCAGCCACGTTCTGCCACTTAAATTGTGTAGTGTAATACACTGGCCCCGAGTTTGGGTGCAGTCTCACCCCCAAAAAGGGAGATTTAAATTGCCACTAAGTGGATCTACGTCAGTTCTGTTTGTCGTATATCTGCCTGCCATGTTCTGCCACTTACATTGTGTAGTGTAATACACTGGCCCTGAGTTTGGGTGCAGTCTCACCCCCAAAAAAGGGAGATTTAAATTGCCACTAAGTGGATCTACATCAGTTCGGTTTGTCGTATATCTGCCAGCCACGTAATGCCACTTACGTTGTGTAGTGTAATACACTGGCCCTGAGTTTGGGTGCAGTCTCACCCCCAAAAAAGGGAGATTTAATTTGCCACTAAGTGGATGTAAATTAGTTCTGTTTGTCGTATATCTGCCAGCCATGTTCTGCCACTTACATTGTGTAGTGTAATACACTGGCCCTGAGCTTGTGTACAGTCTCCCCCCAAAAATGGGAGATTTAAATTGCCACTAAGTGGATCTACGTCAGTTCTGTTTGTCATATATCTGCCAGCCACGCTCTGCCACTTACATTGCGTAGTGTAATACACTGGCCCCGAGTTTGGGTGCAGTCTCACCCCCAAAAAAGGAGATTTATATTGCAACTAAGTGGATCTACGTCACTTCTGTTTGTCGTATATCTGCCGGCCACGTTCTGCCATTTTCATTGTGTAGTGTAATACACTGGCCCTGAGTTTGGGTGCAGTCTCATCCCCAAAAAAGGGAGATTTAAATTGCCACTAAGAGGATCTACGTCTGTTCTGTTTGTCGTATATATCTGCCAGCCACCTTCTGCCACTTACATTGTGTAGTGTAGTACACTGGCCCTGAGTTTGGGTGCACTCTCACCCCCAAAAAAGCAAGATTTAAATTGCCACTAAGTGGATCTATGTCAGTTCTGTTTGTCGTATATCTGCCAGCCACGTTCTGCCACTTACATTGTGTAGTGTAATACACTGGCCCCGAGTTTGGGTGCAGTCTCACATCCAAAAAGGGAGTTTTAAATTGCCACTAAGTGGATCTACGTCATTTCTCTTTGTCGTATATCTGCCAGCCACATTCTGCCACTTACATTGTGTAGTGTAATACACTGGCCCTGAGTTTGGGTGCAGTCTCATCCCCAAAAAAGGGAGATTTAAATTGCCACTAAGTGGATCTACGTCAGTTCTGTTTGTCGTATATCTGCCAGCCACGTTCTGCCACTTACATTGTGTAGTGTAATACACTGGCCCTGAGTTTGGGTGCAGTCCCACCCCCAAAAAAGGGAGATTTAAATTGCCACTAAGTGGATCTACGTCAGTTCTGTTTGTCGTATATCTGCCAGCCACTTACTGCCACTTACATTGTGTAGTGTAATACCCAGGCCCTGAGTTTGGGTGCAGTCTCACCCCCAAAAAAGGGAGATTTAAATTGCCACTAAGTGGATCTACGTCAGTTCTGTTTGTTGTATATCTGCCAGCCACGTTCTTCCACTTACATTGTGTAGTGTAATACACTGGCCCTGAGTTTGGGTGCAGTCTCACCCCCGAAAAAGGAGATTTAAATTGTCGCTAAGTGGATCTACGTCAGTTCTGTTTGTCGTATATCTGCCTGCCATGTTCTACCACTTACATTGTGTAGTGTAATACACTGGCCCTGAGTTTGGGTGCAGTCTCACCCCCAAAAAAGGGAGATTTAAATTGCCACTAAGTGGATCTACATCAGTTCGGTTTGTCGTATATCTGCCAGCCACGTAATGCCACTTACGTTGTGTAGTGTAATACACTGGCCCTGAGTTTGGGTGCTGTCTAACCCCCAAAAAAGGGAGATTTAATTTGCCACTAAGTGGATCTAAATCAGTTCTGTTTGTCGTATATCTGCCAGCCATGTTCTGCCACTTACATTGTGTAGTGTAATACACTGGCCCTGAGCTTGTGTACAGTCTCCCCCCAAAAAAGGGAGATTTAAATTGCCACTAAGTGGATCTACGTCAGTTCTGTTTGTCATATATCTGCCAGCCACGTTCTGCCACTTACATTGTGTAGTGTAATACACTGGCCCTGAGATTGTGTACAGTCTCACCCCCAAAAAAGGAAGATTTAAATTGCCACTAAGTGGATCTACGTCAGTTCTGTTTGTCATATATCTGCCAGCCACGCTCTGCCACTTACATTGCGTAGTGTAATACACTGGCCCCGAGTTTGGGTGCAGTCTCACCCCCAAAAAAGGAGATTTATATTGCAACTAAGTGGATCTACGTGACTTCTGTTTGTCGTATATCTGCCGGCCACGTTCTGCCACTTACATTGTGTAGTGTAATACACTGGCCCTGAGTTTGGGTGCAGTCTCATCCCCAAAAAAGGGAGATTTAAATTGCCACTAAGAGGATCTACGTCTGTTCTGTTTGTCGTATATATCTGCCAGCCACCTTCTGCCACTTACATTGTGTAGTGTAGTACACTGGCCCTGAGTTTGGGTGCAGTCTCACCCCCAAAAAAGCAAGATTTAAATTGCCACTAAGTGGATCTATGTCAGTTCTGTTTGTCGTATATCTGCCAGCCACGTTCTGCCACTTACATTGTGTAGTGTAATACACTGGCCCCGAGTTTGGGTGCAGTCTCACCCCCAAAAAGGGAGATTTAAATTGCCACTAAGTGGATCTACGTCAGTTCTGTTTGTCGTATATCTGCCTGCCATGTTCTGCCACTTACATTGTGTAGTGTAATACACTGGCCCTGAGTTTGGGTGCAGTCTCACCCCAAAAAAAAGGAGATTTAAATTGCCGCTAAGTGGATCTACATCAGTTCGGTTTGTCGTATATCTGCCAGCCACGTAATGCCACTTACGTTGTGTAGTGTAATACACTGGCCCTGAGTTTGAGTGCAGTCTCACCCCCAAAAAAGGGAGATTTAATTTGCCACTAAGTGGATCTAAATCAGTTCTGTTTGTCGTATATCTGCCAGCCATGTTCTGCCACTTACATTGTGTAGTGTAATACACTGGCCCTGAGCTTGGGTGCAGTCTCATCCCCAAAAATGGGAGATTTAAATTGCCACTAAGTGGATCTACGTCAGTTCTGTTTGTCATATATCTGCCAGCCACGTTCTGCCACTTACATTGTGTAGTGTAATACACTGGCCCTGAGATTGTGTACAGTCTCACCCCCAAAAAAGGAAGATTTAAATTGCCACTAAGTGGATCTACGTCAGTTCTGTTTGTCATATATCTGCCAGCCACGCTCTGCCACTTACATTGCGTAGTGTAATACACTGGCCCCGAGTTTGGGTGCAGTCTCACCCCCAAAAAAGGAGATTTATATTGCAACTAAGTGGATCTACGTCACTTCTGTTTGTCGTATATCTGCCGGCCACGTTCTGCCACTTACATTGTGTAGTGTAATACACTGGCCCTGAGTTTGGGTGCAGTCTCATCCCCAAAAAAGGGAGATTTAAATTGCCACTAAGAGGATCTACTGTTGTGAATTTGCTTTTTGCTCCCTCTAGTGGTTACTAGTTTTTTGACTCTGGTTTTTCTGTCATTCCTTTTATCCGCACCTGGGTTGTTAGTTAGGGGTGTTGCTATATAAGCTCCCTGGACCTTCAGTTCAATGCCTGGCAACGTAGTTATCAGAGCTAGTCTGCTGTGCTCTTGTCTACTGATCCTGGTTCCAGTTATATCAGCTAAGTCTGCCTTTTGCTTTTTGCTATTTGTTTTGGTTTTGTATTTTTGTCCAGCTTGTTCCAAATCAATATCCTGACCTTTGCTGGAAGCTCTAGGGGGGCTGGTGTTCTCCCCCCGGACCGTTAGACGGTTCGGGGGTTCTTGAATTTCCAGTGTGGATTTTGATAGGGTTTTTGTTGACCATATAAGTTACCTTTCTTTATTCTGCTATCAGTAAGCGGGCCTCTCTGTGCTAAACCTGATTCATTTCTGTGTTTGTCATTTCCTCTTACCTCACCGTCATTATTTGTGGGGGGCTTCTATCCAGCTTTGGGGTCCCCTTCTCTGGAGGCAAGAAAGGTCTTTGTTTTCCTCTACTAGGGGTAGCTAGATTCTCCGGCTGGCGCGTGTCATCTAGAATCAACGTAGGAATGATCCCCGGCTACTTCTAGTGTTGGCGTTAGGAGTAGATATATGGTCAACCCAGTTACCACTGCCCTATGAGCTGGATTTTTGTATTCTGCAGACTTCCACGTTCCTCTGAGACCCTCGCCATTGGGGTCATAACAGTTTGCCAGGCCAGTATTAAATGTTTAATGCATTGCAGAAGAGGGATTATAAGAAAGAAGATTCTGAGGTTTTTTTTTTTTTTTTTTTCTTCTTCCCCTTTACCTCAGAGTGGCTATGCTTGCTGCAGACATGAATGTCCAGACCTTGATTACAAGTGTGGACCAGCTGGCTACTCGTGTGCAGGGCATACAAGACTATGTTATCAGAAATCCTAGGTCAGAACCTAAAATACCGATTCCTGAACTGTTTTCCGGAGACAGGTTTAAGTTTAGGAATTTCGTGAATAATTGTAAATTGTTTTTGTCCCTGAGACCCTGTTCATCTGGAGATTCTGCTCAGCAAGTAAAAATTGTTATTTCGTTCTTACGGGGCGACCCTCAGGATTGGGCTTTTTCGCTGGCGCCAGGAGATCCGGCATTGGCTAATCTTGATGCGTTTTTTCTGGCGCTCGGTTTACTTTATGAGGAACCCAATCTTGAGATTCAGGCAGAAAAGGCCTTGCTGGCTATGTCTCAGGGGCAGGACGAGGCTGAAGTGTATTGCCAAAAATTTCGGAAATGGTCCGTGCTGACACATTGGAACGAGTGTGCACTGGCCGCTAATTTTAGAAATGGCCTTTCTGAAGCCATTAAGAATGTTATGGTGGGTTTTCCCATTCCCACAGGTCTGAATGATACTATGGCACTGGCTATTCAAATTGACCGGCGGTTGCGGGAGCGCAAAACCGCAAATTCCCTCATGGTGTTGTCTGAACAGACACCTAATTCGGTGCAATGTGATAGAAAAACCACAAATTCCCTCATGGTGTTGTCTGAACAGACACCTGATTTAATGCAATGTGATAGAATCCTGACTAGAAATGAGCGGAAAATTCATAGACGCCGGAATGGCTTGTGCTACTACTGTGGTGATTCTACACATGTTATCTCAGCATGCTCTAAACGTATAGCTAAGGTTGTTAGTCCTGTCACCGTTGGTAATTTGCAACCTAAATTTATCCTGTCTGTAACTTTGATTTGCTCACTGTCATCTTATCCTGTCATGGCGTTTGTAGATTCAGGTGCTGCCCTGAGTCTCATGGATCTCTCATTTGCTAAGCGCTGTGGGTTTACTCTTGAACCATTAGAAAATCCTATTCCTCTTAGGGGTATTGATGCTACACCATTGGCAGCAAATAAACCGCAGTATTGGACACAGGTTACCATGTGCATGACTCCTGAACACCGCGAGGTGATACGTTTCCTGGTTTTACATAAAATGCATGATTTGGTTGTTTTAGGGCTGCCATGGTTACAGACCCATAATCCAGTCCTTGACTGGAAGGCT
The DNA here is from genome assembly GCF_051348905.1 of Ranitomeya variabilis. Taxonomy (NCBI): domain Eukaryota; kingdom Metazoa; phylum Chordata; class Amphibia; order Anura; family Dendrobatidae; genus Ranitomeya; species Ranitomeya variabilis. The sequence continues at coordinate 506,070,412 of NC_135233.1, forward strand.
ATGTCAGTGTCTAGTTGGGGCTGTCGTGGTATTCATGAGGATTCCCTGCCTGTGTCTATTGCTTCTTCTACGCCTTCGGAAGTTCCGGAGTATTTGTCTGATTATCAGGATGTCTTCAGTGAGTCTGAGTCCAGTGCACTGCCTCCTCATAGGGACTGTGACTGTGCTATAGATTTGATCCCAGGCAGTAAGTTTCCTAAGGGAAGACTGTTTAATCTGTCGGTACCTGAACATACCGCTATGCGTTCATATATCAAGGAGTCTCTGGAGAAAGGACATATTCGTCCGTCTTCTTCCCCTCTTGGTGCGGGATTCTTTTTTGTGGCAAAAAAGGACGGATCTTTGAGACCTTGTATTGATTATCGGCTTTTAAATAAGATCACTGTCAAATTTCAGTATCCTTTACCGCTGTTGTCTGACTTGTTTGCCCGGATTAAGGGTGCCAAGTGGTTCACCAAGATAGACCTTCGTGGTGCGTACAACCTTGTGCGCATTAAGCAAGGTGATGAATGGAAAACCGCATTCAATACGCCCGAAGGTCATTTTGAGTACTTGGTGATGCCTTTTGGGCTCTCCAATGCGCCTTCAGTTTTTCAGTCCTTTATGCATGACATTTTCCGGAAGTATCTGGATAAATTTTTGATTGTTTATCTGGATGATATTTTGGTTTTTTCTGATAATTGGGATTCGCATGTGGAGCAGGTCAGGTTGGTCTTTAAAATTTTGCGTGAAAATTCTTTGTTTGTCAAGGGCTCAAAGTGTCTCTTTGGTGTACAGAAGGTTCCCTTTTTGGGGTTCATTTTTTCCCCTTCTGCTGTGGAGATGGACCCAGTCAAGGTCCGAGCTATTCTTGATTGGACTCAGCCCTCGTCAGTTAAGAGTCTTCAGAAGTTCTTGGGCTTCGCTAACTTCTACCGTCGTTTTATTGCTAATTTTTCTAGCATTGTGAAACCTTTGACGGATATGACCAAGAAGGGCTCCGATGTAGCTAACTGGGCTCCTGCTGCCGTGGAGGCTTTCCAGGAGTTGAAACGCCGGTTTACTTCGGCGCCTGTTTTGTGCCAGCCTGACGTCTCACTTCCCTTTCAGGTTGAGGTGGATGCTTCGGAGATTGGGGCAGGGGCCGTTTTGTCGCAGAGAGGCCCTGGTTGCTCTGTTATGAAACCTTGTGCCTTTTTCTCTAGGAAGTTTTCGCCTGCCGAGCGAAATTATGATGTGGGCAATCGGGAGTTGTTGGCCATGAAATGGGCATTTGAGGAGTGGCGTCATTGGCTCGAGGGTGCTAAGCATCGTGTGGTGGTCTTGACTGATCACAAAAATCTGATGTATCTCGAGTCTGCTAAACGCCTTAATCCGAGACAGGCCCGCTGGTCATTGTTTTTCTCCCGCTTTGATTTTGTTGTCTCGTATTTACCAGGTTCAAAGAATGTGAAGGCCGATGCTCTTTCTAGGAGCTTTGTGCCTGATGCTCCTGGAGTCGCTGATCCTGTTGGTATTCTTAAAGATGGAGTTATCTTGTCAGCTATTTCTCCGGATCTGCGACGTGTGTTGCAGAGATTTCAGGCTGATAGGCCTGAGTCTTGTCCACCTGACAGACTGTTTGTCCCGGATAAGTGGACCAGCAGAGTCATTTCCGAGGTTCATTCCTCGGTGTTGGCAGGTCACCCGGGAATTTTTGGCACCAGAGATCTGGTGGCCAGGTCCTTTTGGTGGCCTTCCTTGTCAAGGGATGTGCGGTCATTTGTGCAGTCCTGTGGGACTTGTGCTCGAGCTAAGCCTTGCTGTTCTCGTGCCAGCGGTTTGCTCTTGCCCTTGCCTGTCCCGAAGAGACCTTGGACACATATCTCCATGGATTTCATTTCTGATCTTCCGCTATCTCAGGGCATGTCCGTTATCTGGGTGATATGTGATCGCTTCTCCAAGATGGTCCATTTGGTTCCTTTGCCTAAGCTGCCTTCCTCTTCCGATCTGGTTCCTGTGTTTTTCCAGAACGTGGTTCGTTTGCACGGCATCCCTGAGAATATTGTGTCAGACAGAGGATCCCAGTTCGTTTCCAGGTTCTTGCGATCCTTTTGTAGTAGGATGGGCATTGATTTGTCGTTTTCGTCTGCTTTCCATCCTCAGACTAATGGACAGACGGAGCGAACCAATCAGACTTTGGAGGCTTATTTGAGGTGTTTTGTCTCTGCTGATCAGGACGATTGGGTGACATTCTTGCCGTTGGCTGAGTTTGCCCTTAATAATCGGGCTAGTTCCGCCACCTTGGTTTCGCCTTTTTTCTGCAACTCTGGTTTCCATCCTCGCTTTTCTTCGGGTCATGTGGAGCCTTCTGACTGTCCTGGGGTGGATTCTGTGGTGGATAGGTTGCAGCAGATCTGGAATCATGTGGTGGACAACTTGAAGTTGTCACAAGAGAAGGCTCAGCGCTTTGCCAACCGCCGCCGCGGTGTGGGTCCCCGACTACGCGTTGGGGATTTGGTATGGCTTTCTTCCCGCTTTGTTCCTATGAAGGTCTCCTCTCCCAAATTTAAACCTCGTTTTATTGGGCCTTACAAGATATTGGAAATCCTTAATCCTGTATCTTTTCGTCTGGATCTTCCTGTGTCGTTTGCTATTCACAATGTATTTCATAGGTCCTTGTTGCAGCGGTACATTGTGCCTGTAGTTCCTTCTGCTGAGCCTCCTGCTCCGGTGTTGGTTGAGGGCGAGTTGGAGTACGTGGTGGAGAAGATCTTGGATTCTCGCCTCTCCAGGCGGAGGCTTCAGTACCTGGTCAAGTGGAAGGGCTATGGTCAGGAGGATAATTCCTGGGTGGTCGCCTCTGATGTTCATGCGGCCGATTTAGTTCGGGCCTTTCATGCCGCTCGTCCTGATCGCCCTGGTGGTCATGGTGAGGGTTCGGTGACCCCTCACTAAGGGGGGGGTACTGTTGTGAATTTGCTTTTTGCTCCCTCTAGTGGTTACTAGTTTTTTGACTCTGGTTTTTCTGTCATTCCTTTTATCCGCACCTGGGTTGTTAGTTAGGGGTGTTGCTATATAAGCTCCCTGGACCTTCAGTTCAATGCCTGGCAACGTAGTTATCAGAGCTAGTCTGCTGTGCTCTTGTCTACTGATCCTGGTTCCAGTTATATCAGCTAAGTCTGCCTTTTGCTTTTTGCTATTTGTTTTGGTTTTGTATTTTTGTCCAGCTTGTTCCAAATCAATATCCTGACCTTTGCTGGAAGCTCTAGGGGGGCTGGTGTTCTCCCCCCGGACCGTTAGACGGTTCGGGGGTTCTTGAATTTCCAGTGTGGATTTTGATAGGGTTTTTGTTGACCATATAAGTTACCTTTCTTTATTCTGCTATCAGTAAGCGGGCCTCTCTGTGCTAAACCTGATTCATTTCTGTGTTTGTCATTTCCTCTTACCTCACCGTCATTATTTGTGGGGGGCTTCTATCCAGCTTTGGGGTCCCCTTCTCTGGAGGCAAGAAAGGTCTTTGTTTTCCTCTACTAGGGGTAGCTAGATTCTCCGGCTGGCGCGTGTCATCTAGAATCAACGTAGGAATGATCCCCGGCTACTTCTAGTGTTGGCGTTAGGAGTAGATATATGGTCAACCCAGTTACCACTGCCCTATGAGCTGGATTTTTGTATTCTGCAGACTTCCACGTTCCTCTGAGACCCTCGCCATTGGGGTCATAACAATCTACGTCTGTTCTGTTTGTCGAATATATCTGCCAGCCACCTTCTGCCACTTACATTGTGTAGTGTAGTACACTGGCCCTGAGTTTGGGTGCACTCTCACCCCCAAAAAAGCAAGATTTAAATTGCCACTAAGTGGATCTATGTCAGTTCTGTTTGTCGTATATCTGCCAGCCACGTTCTGCCACTTACATTGTGTAGTGTAATACACTGGCCCCGAGTTTGGGTGCAGTCTCACATCCAAAAAGGGAGTTTTAAATTGCCACTAAGTGGATCTACGTCATTTCTCTTTGTCGTATATCTGCCAGCCACATTCTGCCACTTACATTGTGTAGTGTAATACACTGGCCCTGAGTTTGGGTGCAGTCTCATCCCCAAAAAAGGGAGATTTAAATTGCCACTAAGTGGATCTACGTCAGTTCTGTTTGTCGTATATCTGCCAGCCACGTTCTGCCACTTACATTGTGTATTGTAATACACTGGCCCCGAGTTTGGGTGCAGTCTTACCCCGAAAAAACGGAGATTTAAATTGCCACTTAGTGAATCTACGTCAGTTCTGTTTGTCGTATATCTGCCGGCCACGTTCTGCCACTTACATTGTGTAGTGTAATACACTGGCCCTGAGTTTGGGTGCAGTCTCACCCCCAAAAAAGGGATATTTAAATTGCCACTAAGTGGATCTACGTCTGTTCTGTTTGTCGTATATCTGCCAGCCACGTTCTGCCACTTACATTGTGTAGTGTAATACACTGGCCCCGAGTTTGGGTGCAGTCTTACATCCAAAAAAGCGAGATTTAAATTACCACTTAGTGGATCTATGTCAGTTCTGTTTGTTGTATATCTGCCGGCCACATTCTGCCACTTACATTGTGTAGTGTAATACACTGTCCCTGAGTTTGGGTGCAGTCTCATCCCCAAAAGAGGGAGATTTAAATTGCCACGAAGTGGATCTACGTCAGTTCTGTTTGTCATATATCTGCCTGCCACGTTCTGCCACTTACACTGTGTAGTGTAATACACTGGCCCTGAGTTTGGGTGCAGTCTCACCCCCAAAAAAGGGAGATTTAAATTGCCACTAAGTGGATCTACGTCAGTTCTGTTTGTCGTATATCTGCCAGCCACGTTCTGCCACTTACATTGTGTATTGTAATACTCTGGCCCCGAATTTGGGTGTAGTCTCACCCCCAGAAAAGGGAGATTTAAATTGCCACTTAGTGGATCTTCGTCAGTTCTGTTTGTCGTATATCTGCCGGCCACGTTCTGCCACTTACATTGTGTAGTGTAATACACTGGCCCTGAGTTTGGGTGCATACTCACCCCCAAAAAAGGGAGATTTAAATTGCCACTAAGTGTATCTACGTTAGTTCTGTTTGTCGTATATCTGCCAGCCACGTTCTGCCACTTACATTGTGTATTGTAATACTCTGGCCCCGAATTTGGGTGTAGTCTCACCCCCAAAAAAGGGAGATTTAAATTGCCACTTAGTGGATCTTCGTCAGTTCTGTTTCTCGTATATCTGCCGGCCACGTTCTGCCACTTACATTGTGTAGTGTAATACACTGGCCCTGAGTTTGGGTGCAGTCTCATCCCCAAAAAAGGGAGATTTAAATTGCCACTAAGTGGATCTACGTCAGTTCTGTTTGTCGTATATCTGCCGGCCACGTTCTGCCACTTACATTGTGTAGTGTAATACAATGGCCCTGAGTTTGTGTGCAGTCTCACCCCCAAAAAAGGGAGATTTAAATTGCCACTAAGTGGATCTACGTCTGTTCTGTTTGTAGTATATCTGCCAGCCACGTTCTGCCACTTACATTGTGTAGTGTAATACACTGGCCCTGAGTTTGGGTGCAGTCTTACATCCAAAAAAGCGAGATTTAAATTACCACTTAGTGGATCTATGTCAGTTCTCTTTGTTGTATATCTGCCGGCCACATTCTGCCACTTACATTGTGTAGTGTAATACACTGTCCCTGAGTTTGGATGCAGTCACATCCCCAAAAGAGGGAGATTTAAATTGCCACGAAGTGGATCTACATCAGTTCTGTTTGTCATATATCTGCCTGCCACATTCTGCCACTTACATTGTGTAGTGTAATACACTGGCCCTGAGTTTGGGAGCAGTCTCACCCCCAAAAAAGGGAGATTTAAATTGCCACTAAGTGGATCTACGTCAGTTCTGTTTGTCGTATATCTGCCAGCCACGTTCTGCCACTTACATTGTGTATTGTAATACTCTGGCCCCGAATTTGGGTGTAGTCTCACCCCCAAAAAAGGGAGATTTAAATTGCCACTTAGTGGATCTTCGTCAGTTCTGTTTGTCGTATATCTGCCGGCCACGTTCTGCCACTTACATTGTGTAGTGTAATACACTGGCCCTGAGTTTGGGTGCAGTCTCATCCCCAAAAAAGAGAGATTTAAATTGCCACTAAGTGGATCTAAGTCAGTTCTGTTGGTCGCATATCTGCCAGCCACGTTCTGCCACTTACATTGTGTAGTGTAATACACTGGACCTGAGTTTGGGTGCAGTCTCACCCCCAAAAAAGGGAGATTTAAATTGCCAATAAGAGGATCTACGTCTGTTCTGTTTGTCGTATATATCTGCCAGCCACGTTCTGCCACTTACATTGTGTAGTGTAGTACACTGGCCCTGAGTTTGGGTGCAGTCTCACCCCCAAAAAAGCAAAATTTAAATTGCCGGTAAGTGGATCTACGTCAGTTCTGTTTGTCGTATATCTGCCAGCCACGTTCTGCCACTTACATTGTGTAGTGTAATACACTGGCCCCGAGTTTGGGTGCAGTCTCACCCCCAAAAAGGGAGATTTAAATTGCCACTAAGTGGATCTACGTCAGTTCTGTTTGTCGTATATCTGCCAGCCACATTCTGCCACTTACATTGTGTAGTGTAATACACTGGCCCTGAGTTTGGGTGCAGTCTCACCCCCCAAAAAGGGAGATTTAAATTGCCACTAAGTGGATCTACGTCAGTGCTGTTTGTCGTATATCTGCCAGCCACGTTCTGCCACTTACATTGTGTAGTGTAATACACTGGCCCTGAGTTTGGGTGCAGTCTCATCCCCAAAAAAGGGAGATTTAAATTGCCACTAAGTGGATCTACGTCAGTTCTGTTTGTCGTATATCTGCCGGCCACGTTCTACCACTTACATTGTGTAGTGTAATACAATGGCCCTGAGTTTGTGTGCAGTCTCACCCCCAAAAAAGGGAGATTTAAATTGCCACTAAGTGGATCTACGTCTGTTCTGTTTGTCGTATATCTGCCAGCCACGTTCTGCCACTTACATTGTGTAGTGTAATACACTGGCCCTGAGTTTGGGTGCAGTCTTACATCCAAAAAAGCGAGATTTAAATTACCACTTAGTGGATCTATGTCAGTTCTGTTTGTTGTATATCTGCCGGCCACATTCTGCCACTTACATTGTGTAGTGTAATACACTGTCCCTGAGTTTGGGTGCAGTCTCATCCCCAAAAGAGGGAGATTTAAATTGCCACGAAGTGGATCTACGTCAGTTCTGTTTGTCATATATCTGCCTGCCACGTTCTGCCACTTACATTGTGTAGTGTAATACACTGGCCCTGAGTTTGGGTGCAGTCTCACCCCCAAAAAAGGGAGATTTAAATTGCCACTAAGTGGATCTACGTCAGTTCTGTTTGTCTTATATCTGCCAGCCACGTTCTGCCACTTACATTGTGTATTGTAATACTCTGGCCCCGAATTTGGGTGTAGTCTCACCCCCAAAAAAGGGAGATTTAAATTGCCACTTAGTGGATCTTCGTCAGTTCTGTTTGTCGTATATCTGCCGGCCACGTTCTGCCACTTACATTGTGTAGTGTAATACACTGGCCCTGAGTTTGGGTGCAGTCTCATCCCCAAAAAAGAGAGATTTAAATTGCCACTAAGTGGATCTAAGTCAGTTCTGTTGGTCGCATATCTGCCAGCCACGTTCTGCCACTTACATTGTGTAGTGTAATACACTGGACCTGAGTTTGGGTGCAGTCTCACCCCCAAAAAAGGGAGATTTAAATTGCCAATAAGAGGATCTACGTCTGTTCTGTTTGTCGTATATATCTGCCAGCCACGTTCTGCCACTTACATTGTGTAGTGTATTACACTGGCCCTGAGTTTGGGTGCAGTCTCACCCCCAAAAAAGCAAGATTTAAATTGCCGCTAAGTGGATCTACGTCAGTTCTGTTTGTCGTATATCTGCCAGCCACGTTCTGCCACTTACATTGTGTAGTGTAATACACTGGCCCCGAGTTTGGGTGCAGTCTCACCCCCAAAAAGGGAGATTTAAATTGCCACTAAGTGGATCTACGTCAGTTCTGTTTGTCGTATATCTGCCAGCCACATTCTGCCACTTACATTGTGTAGTGTAATACACTGGCCCTGAGTTTGGGTGCAGTCTCACCCCCCAAAAAGGGAGATTTAAATTGCCACTAAGTGGATCTACGTCAGTGCAGTTTGTCGTATAGCTGCCAGCCACGTTCTGCCACTTACATTGTGTAGTGTAATACACTGGCCCTGAGTTTGGGTGCAGTCTCACCCCCAAAAAAGGGAGATTTAAATTGCCACTAAGTGGATCTAAGTCAGTTCTGTTTGTCGTATATCTGCCAGCCACATTCTGCCACTTACATTGTGTAGTGTAATACACTGGCCCTGAGTTTGGGAGCAGTCCCACCCCCAAAAAAGGGAGATTTAAATTGCCTCTAAGTGGATCTACGTCAGTTTTGTTTGTCGTATATCTGCCAGCCACGTTCTGCCACTTACATTGTGTAGTGTAATACACTGGCCCTGAGTTTGGGTGCAGTCTCACCCCCAAAAAAGGGAGATTTAAACTGCCACTAAGTGGATCTACGTCAGTTCTGTTTGTCGTATATCTGCCTGCCACGTTCTGCCACTTACATTGTGTATTGTAATACACTGGCCCTGAGTTTGGGTGCAGTCTCACCCCCAAAAAAGGGAAATTTAAATTGCCACTTAGTGGATCTATGTCAGTTCTGTTTGTCGTATATCTGCCAGCCACGTTCTGCCACATACATTGTGTAGTTTAATACACTGGCCCTGAGTTTGGGTGCAGTCTCACCCCCAAAAAAGGGAGATTTAAATTGCCACTAAGTGGATCTACGTCAGTTCTGTTTGTCGTATATCTGCCAGCCACGTTCTGCCACTTACATTGTGTAGTGTAATACACTGGCCCTGAGTTTGGGTGCAGTCTTACCCCCAAAAAAGGGAGATTTAAACTGCCACTAAGTGGATCTACGTCAGTTCTGTTTGTCGTATATCTGCCAGCCACGTTCTGCCACTTACATTGTGTAGTGTAATACACTGGCCCTGAGTTTGGGTGCAGTCTCACCCCCAAAAAAGGGAGATTTAAATTGCCACTAAGTTGATCTAAGTCAGTTCTGTTTGTCGTATATCTGCCAGCCACATTCTACCACTTACATTGTGTAGTGTAATACACTGGCCCTGAGTTTGGGTGCAGTCCCACCCCCAAAAATGGGAGATTTAAATTGCCACTAAGTGGATCTACGTCAGTTCTGTTTGTCGTATATCTGCCAGCCACGTTCTGCCACTTACATTGTGTAGTGTAATACACTGGCCCTGAGTTTGGGTGCAGTCTCATCCCCAAAAAAGGGAGATTTTAATTGCCACTAAGTGGATCTACGTCAGTTCTCTTTGTCGTATATCTGCCAGTCACGTTTTGCCACTTACATTGTGTAGTGTAATACACTGGCCCTGAGTTTGGGTGCAGTCTCACCCCCAAAAAAGGGAGATTTAAATTGCTGCTAAGCGGATCTAAGTCAGTTCGGTTTATCGTATATCTGCCAGCCACGTTCTGCCACTTACATTGTGTAGTGTAATACACTGGGCCTGAGTTTGGGTGCAGTCTCACCCCCAAAAAAGGAGATTTAAATTGCCACTAAGTGGATCTGCGTCAGTTCTGTTTGTCGTATATCTGCCGGCCTCGTTCTGCCACTTACATTGTGTAGTGTAATACACTGGCCCTGAGTTTGGGTGCAGTCTCACCCCCAAAAAAGGAGATTTAAATTGCCACGAAGTGGATCTACATCAGTTCTATTTGTCGTATATCTGCCAGCCACGTTCTGCCGCTTACATTGTGTAGTGTAATACACTGGCCCTGAGTTTGGTTGCAGTCTCACCCCCAAAAAAGGGAGATTTAAATTGCCACTAAGTGGATCTACGTCAGTTCTGTTTGTCCTATATCTGCCAGCCATGTTCTGCCACTTACATTGTGTAGTGTAATACACTGGCCCTGAGTTTGGGTGCAGTCTCACCCCCCAAAAAGGGAGATTTAAATTGCCACTAAGTGGATCTACATCAGTTCTGTTTGTCGTATATCTGCCAGCCACATTCTGCCACTTACATTGTGTAGTGTAATACACTGGCCCTGAGTTTGGGTGCAGTCTTACCCCCAAAAAAGGGAGATTTAAACTGCCACTAAGTGGATCTACATCAGTTCTTGTTTGTCGTATATCTGCCAGCCACGTTCTGCCACTTACATTGTGTAGTGTAATACACTGGCCCTGAGTTTGGGTGCAGTCTCACCCCCAAAAAAGGGAGATTTAAATTGCCACTAAGTTGATCTAAGTCAGTTCTGTTTGTCGTATATCTGCCAGCCACATTCTACCACTTACATTGTGTAGTGTAATACACTGGCCCTGAGTTTGGGTGCAGTCCCACCCCCAAAAATGGGAGATTTAAATTGCCACTAAGTGGATCTACGTCAGTTCTGTTTGTCGTATATCTGCCAGCCACGTTCTGCCACTTACATTGTGTAGTGTAATACACTGGCCCTGAGTTTGGGTGCAGTCTCATCCCCAAAAAAGAGAGATTTAAATTGCCACTAAGTGGATCTAAGTCAGTTCTGTTGGTCGCATATCTGCCAGCCACGTTCTGCCACTTACATTGTGTAGTGTAATACACTGGACCTGAGTTTGGGTGCAGTCTCACCCCCAAAAAAGGGAGATTTAAATTGCCAATAAGAGGATCTACGTCTGTTCTGTTTGTCGTATATATCTGCCAGCCACGTTCTGCCACTTACATTGTGTAGTGTAGTACACTGGCCCTGAGTTTGGGTGCAGTCTCACCCCCAAAAAAGCAAAATTTAAATTGCCGGTAAGTGGATCTACGTCAGTTCTGTTTGTCGTATATCTGCCAGCCACGTTCTGCCACTTACATTGTGTAGTGTAATACACTGGCCCCGAGTTTGGGTGCAGTCTCACCCCCAAAAAGGGAGATTTAAATTGCCACTAAGTGGATCTACGTCAGTTCTGTTTGTCGTATATCTGCCAGCCACATTCTGCCACTTACATTGTGTAGTGTAATACACTGGCCCTGAGTTTGGGTGCAGTCTCACCCCCCAAAAAGGGAGATTTAAATTGCCACTAAGTGGATCTACGTCAGTGCTGTTTGTCGTATATCTGCCAGCCACGTTCTGCCACTTACATTGTGTAGTGTAATACACTGGCCCTGAGTTTGGGTGCAGTCTCATCCCCAAAAAAGGGAGATTTAAATTGCCACTAAGTGGATCTACGTCAGTTCTGTTTGTCGTATATCTGCCGGCCACGTTCTACCACTTACATTGTGTAGTGTAATACAATGGCCCTGAGTTTGTGTGCAGTCTCACCCCCAAAAAAGGGAGATTTAAATTGCCACTAAGTGGATCTACGTCTGTTCTGTTTGTCGTATATCTGCCAGCCACGTTCTGCCACTTACATTGTGTAGTGTAATACACTGGCCCTGAGTTTGGGTGCAGTCTTACATCCAAAAAAGCGAGATTTAAATTACCACTTAGTGGATCTATGTCAGTTCTGTTTGTTGTATATCTGCCGGCCACATTCTGCCACTTACATTGTGTAGTGTAATACACTGTCCCTGAGTTTGGGTGCAGTCTCATCCCCAAAAGAGGGAGATTTAAATTGCCACGAAGTGGATCTACGTCAGTTCTGTTTGTCATATATCTGCCTGCCACGTTCTGCCACTTACATTGTGTAGTGTAATACACTGGCCCTGAGTTTGGGTGCAGTCTCACCCCCAAAAAAGGGAGATTTAAATTGCCACTAAGTGGATCTACGTCAGTTCTGTTTGTCTTATATCTGCCAGCCACGTTCTGCCACTTACATTGTGTATTGTAATACTCTGGCCCCGAATTTGGGTGTAGTCTCACCCCCAAAAAAGGGAGATTTAAATTGCCACTTAGTGGATCTTCGTCAGTTCTGTTTGTCGTATATCTGCCGGCCACGTTCTGCCACTTACATTGTGTAGTGTAATACACTGGCCCTGAGTTTGGGTGCAGTCTCATCCCCAAAAAAGAGAGATTTAAATTGCCACTAAGTGGATCTAAGTCAGTTCTGTTGGTCGCATATCTGCCAGCCACGTTCTGCCACTTACATTGTGTAGTGTAATACACTGGACCTGAGTTTGGGTGCAGTCTCACCCCCAAAAAAGGGAGATTTAAATTGCCAATAAGAGGATCTACGTCTGTTCTGTTTGTCGTATATATCTGCCAGCCACGTTCTGCCACTTACATTGTGTAGTGTATTACACTGGCCCTGAGTTTGGGTGCAGTCTCACCCCCAAAAAAGCAAGATTTAAATTGCCGCTAAGTGGATCTACGTCAGTTCTGTTTGTCGTATATCTGCCAGCCACGTTCTGCCACTTACATTGTGTAGTGTAATACACTGGCCCCGAGTTTGGGTGCAGTCTCACCCCCAAAAAGGGAGATTTAAATTGCCACTAAGTGGATCTACGTCAGTTCTGTTTGTCGTATATCTGCCAGCCACATTCTGCCACTTACATTGTGTAGTGTAATACACTGGCCCTGAGTTTGGGTGCAGTCTCACCCCCCAAAAAGGGAGATTTAAATTGCCACTAAGTGGATCTACGTCAGTGCAGTTTGTCGTATAGCTGCCAGCCACGTTCTGCCACTTACATTGTGTAGTGTAATACACTGGCCCTGAGTTTGGGTGCAGTCTCACCCCCAAAAAAGGGAGATTTAAATTGCCACTAAGTGGATCTAAGTCAGTTCTGTTTGTCGTATATCTGCCAGCCACATTCTGCCACTTACATTGTGTAGTGTAATACACTGGCCCTGAGTTTGGGAGCAGTCCCACCCCCAAAAAAGGGAGATTTAAATTGCCTCTAAGTGGATCTACGTCAGTTTTGTTTGTCGTATATCTGCCAGCCACGTTCTGCCACTTACATTGTGTAGTGTAATACACTGGCCCTGAGTTTGGGTGCAGTCTCACCCCCAAAAAAGGGAGATTTAAACTGCCACTAAGTGGATCTACGTCAGTTCTGTTTGTCGTATATCTGCCTGCCACGTTCTGCCACTTACATTGTGTATTGTAATACACTGGCCCTGAGTTTGGGTGCAGTCTCACCCCCAAAAAAGGGAAATTTAAATTGCCACTTAGTGGATCTATGTCAGTTCTGTTTGTCGTATATCTGCCAGCCACGTTCTGCCACATACATTGTGTAGTTTAATACACTGGCCCTGAGTTTGGGTGCAGTCTCACCCCCAAAAAAGGGAGATTTAAATTGCCACTAAGTGGATCTACGTCAGTTCTGTTTGTCGTATATCTGCCAGCCACGTTCTGCCACTTACATTGTGTAGTGTAATACACTGGCCCTGAGTTTGGGTGCAGTCTTACCCCCAAAAAAGGGAGATTTAAACTGCCACTAAGTGGATCTACGTCAGTTCTGTTTGTCGTATATCTGCCAGCCACGTTCTGCCACTTACATTGTGTAGTGTAATACACTGGCCCTGAGTTTGGGTGCAGTCTCACCCCCAAAAAAGGGAGATTTAAATTGCCACTAAGTTGATCTAAGTCAGTTCTGTTTGTCGTATATCTGCCAGCCACATTCTACCACTTACATTGTGTAGTGTAATACACTGGCCCTGAGTTTGGGTGCAGTCCCACCCCCAAAAATGGGAGATTTAAATTGCCACTAAGTGGATCTACGTCAGTTCTGTTTGTCGTATATCTGCCAGCCACGTTCTGCCACTTACATTGTGTAGTGTAATACACTGGCCCTGAGTTTGGGTGCAGTCTCATCCCCAAAAAAGGGAGATTTTAATTGCCACTAAGTGGATCTACGTCAGTTCTCTTTGTCGTATATCTGCCAGTCACGTTTTGCCACTTACATTGTGTAGTGTAATACACTGGCCCTGAGTTTGGGTGCAGTCTCACCCCCAAAAAAGGGAGATTTAAATTGCTGCTAAGCGGATCTAAGTCAGTTCGGTTTATCGTATATCTGCCAGCCACGTTCTGCCACTTACATTGTGTAGTGTAATACACTGGGCCTGAGTTTGGGTGCAGTCTCACCCCCAAAAAAGGAGATTTAAATTGCCACTAAGTGGATCTGCGTCAGTTCTGTTTGTCGTATATCTGCCGGCCTCGTTCTGCCACTTACATTGTGTAGTGTAATACACTGGCCCTGAGTTTGGGTGCAGTCTCACCCCCAAAAAAGGAGATTTAAATTGCCACGAAGTGGATCTACATCAGTTCTATTTGTCGTATATCTGCCAGCCACGTTCTGCCGCTTACATTGTGTAGTGTAATACACTGGCCCTGAGTTTGGTTGCAGTCTCACCCCCAAAAAAGGGAGATTTAAATTGCCACTAAGTGGATCTACGTCAGTTCTGTTTGTCCTATATCTGCCAGCCATGTTCTGCCACTTACATTGTGTAGTGTAATACACTGGCCCTGAGTTTGGGTGCAGTCTCACCCCCCAAAAAGGGAGATTTAAATTGCCACTAAGTGGATCTACATCAGTTCTGTTTGTCGTATATCTGCCAGCCACATTCTGCCACTTACATTGTGTAGTGTAATACACTGGCCCTGAGTTTGGGTGCAGTCTTACCCCCAAAAAAGGGAGATTTAAACTGCCACTAAGTGGATCTACATCAGTTCTGTTTGTCGTATATCTGCCAGCCACGTTCTGCCACTTACATTGTGTAGTGTAATACACTGGCCCTGAGTTTGGGTGCAGTCTCACCCCCAAAAAAGGGAGATTTAAATTGCCACTAAGTTGATCTAAGTCAGTTCTGTTTGTCGTATATCTGCCAGCCACATTCTACCACTTACATTGTGTAGTGTAATACACTGGCCCTGAGTTTGGGTGCAGTCCCACCCCCAAAAATGGGAGATTTAAATTGCCACTAAGTGGATCTACGTCAGTTCTGTTTGTCGTATATCTGCCAGCCACGTTCTGCCACTTACATTGTGTAGTGTAATACACTGGCCCTGAGTTTGGGTGCAGTCTCATCCCCAAAAAAGGGAGATTTTAATTGCCACTAAGTGGATCTACGTCAGTTCTCTTTGTCGTATATCTGCCAGTCACGTTTTGCCACTTACATTGTGTAGTGTAATACACTGGCCCTGAGTTTGGGTGCAGTCTCACCCCCAAAAAAGGGAGATTTAAATTGCTGCTAAGCGGATCTAAGTCAGTTCGGTTTATCGTATATCTGCCAGCCACGTTCTGCCACTTACATTGTGTAGTGTAATACACTGGGCCTGAGTTTGGGTGCAGTCTCACCCCCAAAAAAGGAGATTTAAATTGCCACTAAGTGGATCTGCGTCAGTTCTGTTTGTCGTATATCTGCCGGCCACGTTCTGCCACTTACATTGTGTAGTGTAATACACTGGCCCTGAGTTTGGGTGCAGTCTCACCCCCAAAAAAGGAGATTTAAATTGCCACTAAGTGGATCTACATCAGTTCTATTTGTCGTATATCTGCCAGCCACGTTCTGCCGCTTACATTGTGTAGTGTAATACACTGGCCCTGAGTTTGGTTGCAGTCTCACCCCCAAAAAAGGGAGATTTAAATTGCCACTAAGTGGATCTACGTCAGTTCTGTTTGTCCTATATCTGCCAGCCATGTTCTGCCACTTACATTGTGTAGTGTAATACACTGGCCCTGAGTTTGGGTGCAGTCTCACCCCCCAAAAAGGGAGATTTAAATTGCCACTAAGTGGATCTACATCAGTTCTGTTTGTCGTATATCTGCCAGCCACATTCTGCCACTTACATTGTGTAGTGTAATACACTGGCCCTGAGATTGGGTGCAGTCTCACCCCCCAAAAAAGGGAGATTTAAATTTCCACTAAGTGGATCTACATCAGTTCTGTTTGTCATATACAGTGGGGCAAAAAAGTATTTAGTCAGTCAGCAATAGTGCAAGTTCCACCACTTAAAAAGATGAGAGGCGTCTGTAATTTACATCATAGGTAGACCTCAACTATGGGAGACAAACTGAGAAAAAAAAATCCAGAAAATCCCATTGTCTGTTTTTTTATCATTTTATTTGCATATTATGGTGGAAAATAAGTATTTGGTCAGAAACAAAATTTCATCTCAATACTTTGTAATATATCCTTTGTTGGCAATGACAGAGGTCAAACGTTTTCTGTAAGTCTTCACAAGGTTGCCACACACTAGAGCAGTGATGTTTTTGGCTTTTCGCTTGGCAACACGGACTTTCAACTCCCTCCAAAGGTTTTCTATAGGGTTGAGATCTGGAGACTGGCTAGGCCACTCCAGGACCTTGAAATGCTTCTTACGAAGCCACTCCTTCGTTGCCCTGGCGGTGTGCTTTGGATCATTGTCATGTTGAAAGACCCAGCCACGTTTCGTCTTCAATGCCCTTGCTGATGGAAGGAGGTTTGCACTCAATATCTCACGATACATGGCCCCATTCATTCTTTCATGTACCCGGATCAGTCGTCCTGGCCCCTTTACAGAGAAACAGCCCCAAAGCATGATGTTTCCACCACCATGCTTTACAGTAGGTATGGTGTTTGATGGATGCAACTCAGTATTCTTTTTCCTCCAAACACGACAAGTTGTGTTTCTACCAAACAGTTCCAGTTTGGTTTCATCAGACCATAGGACATTCTCCCAAAACTCCTCTGGATCATCCAAATGCTCTCTAGCAAACTTCAGACGGGCCCAGACATGTACTGGCTTAAGCAGTGGGACACGTCTGGCACTGCAGGATCTGAGTCCATGGTGGCGTAGTGTGTTACTTATGGTAGGCCTTGTTACATTGGTCCCAGCTCTCTGCAGTTCATTCACTAGGTCCCCCCGCGTGGTTCTGGGATTTTTGCTCACCGTTCTTGTGATCATTCTGACCCCACGGGGTGGGATTTTGCGTGGAGCCCCAGATCGAGGGAGATTATCAGTGGTCTTGAATGTCTTCCATTTTCTAATTATTGCTCCCTCTGTTGATTTCTTCACTCCAAGCTGGTTGGCTATTGCAGATTCAGTCTTCCCAGCCTGGTGCAGGGCTACAATTTTGTTTCTGGTGTCCTTTGACAGCTCTTTGGTCTTCACCGTAGTGGAGTTTGGAGTCAGACTGTTTGAGGGTGTGCACAGGTGTCTTTTTATACTGATAACAAGTTTAAACAGGTGCCATTACTACAGGTAATGAGTGGAGGAAAGAGGAGACTCTTAAAGAAGAAGTTACAGGTCTGTGAGAGCCAGAAATCTTGATTGTTTGTTTCTGACCAAATACTTATTTTCCACCATAATATGCAAATAAAATGATAAAAAAACAGACAATGTGATTTTCTGGATTTTTTTTTTATCAGTTTGTCTCCCATAGTTGAGGTCTATCTATGATGTAAATTACAGACGCCTCTCATCTTTTTAAGTGGTGGAACTTGCACTATTGCTGACTGACTAAATACTTTTTTGCCCCACTGTATCTGCCAGCCACATTCTGCCACTTACATTGTGTAGCGTAATACACTGGCCCTTTGTTTGGGTGCAGTCTCATCCCCAAAAAAGGGAGATTTAAAATCTCAACAAGTTTAGATACACCTTCTACCTTGTTTTACAGTACCATATAATGGTTGTTATTTTGGTTACATTTTCACAAAAATGAGGAAGTCTGGTGGAAGAGGCCATGGGCGGTCGCTGCAGGTGGTACTGATGGTGGTGTAGGTGGTAGGGCATCTGGTGTAGTGGGAAAAGCAAAATAGCACCTAAGTCTGGAGGTGTTGAGTCAGTGTCATCGTCTGGCTACACAAGGCCTCGAAGGCTCCCTTATCTGGGAGTTGGAAAACCGTGGAGCAGCAGGAAAAAGTTTTGGCTTTCCTTGCTAACTCAACCTCTAGCTCTTTCGCCTCCTCTTCAGAAAGTTCCAAATATAAAAGCAGCGAGTCGTCAGTGGATGCTCCCGTTCAGGAACAAGTCGCTTTCTTGTGTCCTTCACCCAAACTAAAAGTGAAGGATGCGTCAGGCGACACTACAGGTTACTCCATGGAGCTCTTTACACATACCGTGCCTGAGTTAGAAAGGGAAATTGTTAACAGCCCATTACAAGATGAATCGGACATGGAGTGCACTGATGCACAGCCACAGTTAGATTATTATGGTGATCCATTGACTCAGATCACTACATTGCCCTCGCAGTGTACTGAGCCGGAAACTGACCCTGATGAGACTATGGTGCCCCGTCCCGAACGCTATAGCACCTTACACGGTGACGCAGAGAAAGGTGCACATGACATTGAAGAGGAGGTGATAGATGACCCAGTTGTTGACCCAGATTGGCAGCCATTGGGAGAAGAGGGTGCCGCTGTCAGTAGCTCAGAAGCGGAGGAGGATGATCCGCAGCAGCCATCAACATCACAACAGCTTTCATCTGGCAGGCCCGTCTCAGGCCAAAAACGTTTGTCAACCAAAAAAACAGTTTTAGGACAGCGTGGCCATCCGGTGACAGTAGCACAGCGTACAATGCCTGAAAAGGTATTGCATAGTAGGAAGAGTGGAGTGTGGCAATTTTTTAACCCCTTTCTGCCAGCTGACGGAATAGTACGCAGATCCCCTGCTTTAAGGTGGGCTCCGGCGTTGAGCGCACCTTAAAGCCGCGACATGTCAGCTGTTTTGTACAGCTGACATGTGCGCGCAATGAGCGCGAGCGGAATCGCGATCCGCCCGCGCCCATTAACTAGTTAAATGCCGCCGTCAAGCGCTGACAGCGGCATTTAACTAGCGCTCCCGGCCGCGCGGCCGGAAGTGCTCGCACCGCTGACCCCCGTCACATGATCAGGGGTCAGCGGTGCATTGCCATAACAACCAGAGGTCTCCTTGAGACCTCTATGGTTGTTGATGGCCGATTGCTTTGAGCGCCACCCTGTGGTCGGCGCTCAAAGTACACCTGCCTTTCTGCTACATAGAGGTGATCTGTATGTAGCAGAGCCGATCGTGTAGTGCATGCTTCTAGCCTCCTATGGAGGCTATTGAAGCATGCCAAAATTAAGAAAAAAAGTGTTTAAAAATATTTTAAAAAAAAAATATTTAAAAGTTCAAATCACCCCCCTTTCGCCCCAATCAAAATAAAACAATTAAAAAAAAATTAAACATACACATATTTGGTATCGCCGCATTCAGAATCGCCCGATCTATCAATAAAAACAAAGGATTAACCTGACCGCTAAATGGCGTAGCGAGAAAAAATCAGAACGCCAAAATTACGGTTTTTTGGTCGCCGTGACATTGCATTAAAATGCAATAACGGGCGATCAAAAGAATGTATCTACACCAAAATGGTATCATTAAAAACACCAGCTCGGCACGCAAAAAATAAGCCCTCACCCGACCCCAGATCATGAAAATTGGAGACGCTACGGGTATCGGAATATCGCGCAATTTTTTTTATTTTTTTTTTTAGCAAACTTTGGATTTTTTTTTCACCACTTAGATAAAAAATAACCTAGACATGTTAGGATTCTATGAACTTGTAATGACCTGGAGAATCATAATGGCAGGTTAGTTTTAGCATTTGGTGAACCTAGCAAAAAAGACAAACAAAAAACAAGTGTGAGATTGCACTTTTTTTGCAATTTCATCACACTTGGAATTTTTTTCCCGTTTTCTGTTACACGGCATTGTAAAACCAATGGTATTTTTCAAAAGTACATCTTGTCCCGCAAAAAATAAGCCCTCACATGGCCATATTGATGGAAAAATAAAAAGTTATGGCTCTGGGAAGGAGGGGAGCGAAAAACGAAAACGAAAAAATGGAAAAAGCTCCGGGGGTGAAGGGGTTAACCAAGATCCGAATGATCAGTGCAAAGTTATCTGTAAGAAATGCTCAGCAGCTTCTAATTTCGGACATGGGACATGATGTCCGAAAAAAATTAAAGTGTGCGGGAGCATGTTTTAGGTCCATATTGACCATTTGAGCATAAAATTTTTGTAAGGAAAATTGCGCAGCAATAGTAGTCCATTCTGGGTGCCGCTGAAACGTGAAGGTGAAGACGAAGCGACGCCCAACCAATTTTTTGGCTGAAGTTGAAACTTAACGATGTTGCCATGAAAACTGAGCAATTTCGGAAAATTTTGTGAATCGATTTTTTGGCGTCAAAGCTTGCCGAATATTTGTCCGAAATTCTGATCAATGTTCGAATGCCGCCCGTGCGTTCGATCGACTCGATCCTGGTGTCATTTTGTCCGCCTCGGCGAGCCGATCGATTTGAGTACTGACTCACATCTGATATCTTAACGGGAACCCCAGAAACATTTAAAAAACCAGACGGCCATTTTGTATTTTGATAAAAAATTTACCATACACCAAGATGGATATATTGCAAAACAATTCTGAGAATTTGAAGCAACAATGTCAAACACAGCCCGTGCTGCGGCCTTTCAAGCGTTTCCGTTTCTCTTATGCAGGTAAAATTCATCACATTTGGCAGCTTAGATCCCCTGAATGAAAGCTGTTTTTACCTCTCTGAAAACATTTTCTGGTAGATCTGTTTGAGATCTTTAAATCGAGTCCAAAATTGTTACTATAGGTCCATCTTTGCCCCCCCAAACTCTTGATTAAACAAGAGAGGGAAATAGGGTTTACCGGTATTAGTGCCGCACGTGGCACAAGCAAAAAATGAAGGTCACAGGGAAGCAACGCCCAACCAATTTTTATGCCGAAGTTGAAACTTAACAGTGTTGCCATCAAAACTGCGCAATTTCGGAAAATGTTGCGCATTATTTTTTTGGCGCCAAAGCTTGCCGAATGTTTGTCCGAAATTCTGATCAATGTTTGAATGCTGCCCGTACGTTTGATCGACTCGATCCTGATGTCATTTCATCCGCCTCGGCGAGCCGATCGATTTGAGTACTGACTCACACCTGATATCTTAACAGGAGCCGCGGAAACATTTAAAAAACCAGACGGCCATTTTGTATTTTGATCAAAAATTACTTTGTCTGCATCAATTTCTCCAAAACCACAGTTTTTTTAGTTGTGAGTTTGACGTGCTGTAAAGTTTCATGTCCTGAATCTCTCAATCCAAAACTCACCGCATTTCGACAGATGGTTTCCCCGTAATGGGCGCCGATATCAGATCCGTTTTTTTAATTTTAATACCATTTTATTCCATAAAAAATTTATTTCTCAAATACCTTGCATGCCAAAGCCATAAAATATAACACACACTAAGATGGATATATTATCAATTTTTTCAGAAAATTTGAAACCAAAACCACAAATATTGCCCGTGCCGTCCCATTTTAAACATTGCCTTTTTCTCTCATTCAGGTAAAAATCATTACCTTAAAATATTAATTTCTCAAAGAGCTTGCATCCTAAAGCTATAAAATTTAACATAGAGCAAGATGGATATATTAACAATTTTCTTCTGAAAATTTGAAACCAAAGCGATAAATGTAGCCCGTGCTGCGCCATTTTAAAATTGGACTTTTTCTCTCATTCAGGTAAAAATCATTACCTTAAAATATTAATATCTCAAAGAGCTTGCTTCCTAAAGCTATAAAATTTACCATACACCAAGATGGATATATTGCAAAACAATTCTGAGAATTTGAAGCAACAATGTCAAACACAGCCCGTGCTGCGGCCTTTCAAGCATTTCCGTTTCTCTTAGGCCGGTTTCACACGTCAGTGGCTCCGGTACGTGAGGTGACAGTTTCCTCCCGTACCGGAGACACTGACACACGTAGACCCATAAAAATCAATGCATCTGTTCAGATGTCATTGATTTTGTGCGGACCGTGTGCGGACCGTGTCTCCGTGTGCCAAGCACGGAGACATGTCAGTGTTCGTGGGAGCGCACGGATTACACGGACCCAATAGAGTCAATGGGTCCGTGTAAAACACGCACCTCACACGGACATTCTCCGTCTGGGGTCCGTGTGGCGTGCCGGAGACAGCGCTACAGTAAGCGCTGTCCCCCCCCACATGGTGCTGAAGCCGCCATTCATATGTTCCCTGTAGCAGCGTTTGCTACAGAGAAAATATGAATGATAGTGTTTAAAATAAAGATCCATGTGTCCGCCGCCCCCCCACCCCCTGTGCGCCCCCCCCGCTGGTCAGAAAATACTTATCCGGGTCCCCCGTCGGCTGTCGCTCCTTCCTGGTCTGGCCGCGCCTCCTACTGTATGCGGCCGATTACACTCATGAATATGTGGCTCCACCTCCAATAGGGGCGGAGCCGCCTATTCATGAGTGTAAATGAGCGGCCCCACGTGACCGCATACAGTAAGCCGCGGCCAGACCAGGAAGGAGCGACTGCCGACGGGGGATCCGGGTGAGTATTTTCTGACCAGCGGGGGGGGCGCACAGGGGGTGGGGGGGCGGCGGACACATGGATCTTTATTTTAAACACTATTCTTCATATTTTCCCTGCAGCAAACGTTGCTGCAGGGATGATATGAATCGCAGCTTCAGCACCATGCAGAGTGGGTACCACACGCTCCGTGTGGTACCCACTCGCCATACGGGCGGCACACGTGTGCCGCAGGTATGGCCTCCGTGAGTTCCCAGGCACACGGACACGGATAACTCCGGTACCGATTTGTCCGGTACCGGAATTATCTGGACGTGTGGGACAGCCCTTATGCAGGTAAAATTCATCACATTTGGCAGCTTAGATCCCCTGAATGAAAGCTGTTTTTACCTCTCTGAAAACATTTTCTGGTAGATCTGTTTGAGATCTTTAAATCGAGTCCAAAATTGTTACTATAGGTCCATCTTTGCCCCCCCAAACTCTTGATTAAACAAGAGAGGGAAATAGGGTTTACCGGTATTAGTGCCGCACGTGGCACAAGCAAAAAATGAAGGTCACAGGGAAGCAACGCCCAACCAATTTTTATGCCGAAGTTGAAACTTAACAGTGTTGCCATCAAAACTGCGCAATTTCTGAAAATTTTGCGCATCATTTTTTTGGCGCCAAAGCTTGCCGAATGTTTGTCCGAAATTCTGATCAATGTTTGAATGCTGCCCGTGCGTTTGATCGACTCGATCCTGATGTCATTTCATCTGCCTCACACCTGATATCTTAACAGGAGCCCCGGAAACATTTAAAAAAACAGACGGCCATTTTGGATTTTGACCAAAATTTACCTTTTTCTGCATCAATTTCGCCAAAACCACAGTTTTTTTAGTTGTGAGTCTGACATGTGTTGTAAAGTTTCATGTCCTGAGTCTCTGAATCCAAAACTCACCGCATTTCGTCAGATGGTTTCCCCGTAATGGGCGCCGATAGCAGATCCGTTTTTTTTATTTTAATACCATTTTATTCCATAAAAAAAAAATTTCTCAAATACCTTGCGTGTCAAAGCCATAAAACTTAGCACACACCAAGATGGATATATTATCAATTTTTACTGAAAATTTGAAACCAAAACAACAAATATTTCCCGTGCTGCGCCATTTTAAACATTGCCTTTTTCTCTCATTCAGGTAAAAATTATTACCTTAGAATATTAATTTCTCAAAGAGCTTGCTTCCTAAAGCTATAAAATTTTACATACAACAAGATGTATATATTAAAAAACAAAAACAATTCTGAGAATTTGAAGCAACAATGTCAAACACAGCCCGTGCTGCGGCCTTTCAAGCGTTTCCGTTTCTCTTATGCAGGTAAAATTATCACCTTTGGCAGCTTAGAACCCCTGAATAACAGCTGTTTTTCCTCTCTGAAAGCATTTTCTAGGGACCTGTGAGATTCTGTAGGAAGCAGTGGGGGGCGTGCATCTCTCTAGGGCCCTGTGGGAGGC
This sequence comes from Ranitomeya variabilis, assembly GCF_051348905.1. NCBI lineage: Eukaryota > Metazoa > Chordata > Amphibia > Anura > Dendrobatidae > Ranitomeya > Ranitomeya variabilis. The sequence goes on from NC_135233.1 coordinate 506,094,160, forward strand.
TTTAGGGGGCCATGCATCTCTCTAGGGCCCTGTGAGAGGCTCTAGGGGCTGTGCGTCTCTCTAGGGCCCTGTGGGAGGCTCTAGGGGGCCGTGCATCTCTGTTGGGCCCTGTGGGAGGTTCTAGAGGGCTGTGGGTCTCTCTAAAATACTGTGGGAGACTCTAGGTGGCCTTGCATCTCTCTAGGGCCCAGTGGAAGGCTCTAGGGGGCTGTGCGTCTCTCTTGGGCAATTTGGGAGGCTGTAGGGGGTGTGTGCATCTCTCTAGGGCCCTGTGAGAGGCTTTAGGGGGCCATGGATCTCTCTAGGGCCCCATGGGAGGCTCTGGGGGCTGTGCGTCTCTCTAGGGCCCTGTAGAAGCCTCTAGGGGGCTGTATGTCTCTCCAGGGCACAGTAAAAGGCTTTAGATGGCTGTAGGGGACTCTACGGGGCTGTATGTCTCTCCAGGGCGCAGAAAAAGGCTTTAGATGGCTCTAGGGGGGCAGTGGGTCTCTCTAGAACCCTGTAGAAGGCTCCAGGGGCCCCGAGGGTCTCTCTAGGGCCCTGTGGAAGGCTCTAGGGGGTCATGCTGCTCTTTAGGGCCCTGTGGGAGGCTCTAGAGGGCCATGTGCCTCTCTAGGGCCCTGTAGAAGGCTCTAGGGGGTACATGCATCTCTCTAGGGCCCTGTGGGAGGCTCTAGGGGGATGTGCATCTCTCTAGGGCCCTGTAGAAGGCTCTAGGAGGGCTGTGCATCTCCCCAGGTTATGGTAAAAGGCTGTAGATGGATGTAAGGGGCTCTAGGGGGCAGTGGGTCTCTCTGGGGTGCTGTAAGAGCCTCTAGGGGGCCCAAGAGGTCTTTCTAGGGACCTGTGGTAGGCTGTAGGAGGCAGTGTGGGGCCGTGAGTGTCTCTACGGCCCTGTAGAAGGCTTTAGGGGGCAATTCCTCTCTCTAGTACACGGTAAAATGGCTGTAGGAGGTTCTAGGGGGTGGTGGGTCTCTTTACGGCACTGTAGAATGCTCTAGGGGGCCAAGCATATCTCTAGGGCACTGTAGGAGGCTGTATGGGGATCTCTAGGGGGCAGTGGGTCTCTCTGGGGCGCTGTAAAAGGGTCTAGGGGGTACTGTGGGTCTCTCTAGGTCCCTGTGGGAAGCTGTAGGAGGCAGTGAGGGGCAGTGTGTCTCTCTAGGGCCCTGTGGGATGCTCTAGGGGCCATGCGCCTCTCTAGAGCTCTGTGGGAGGCTCTAGGGGGCCATGCATCTCTCTAAAATACTGTGGGAGGCTCTAGGTGGCCATGTGTCTCTCTAGGGCCCAGTGGGAGGCACTAGGGGGCTGTGCATCTCTCTTGGGCTGTACGGGTGCTGTGCATCTCTCTAGTGCCCTGTGGGAGGCTCTGGAGGGCTGTGCGTTAATCTTGGGCCCTGTAGAAGGCCCTAGGGGGGTGTCAATATGGTGGGTCTCTCTGGGGCACTGTAAAATGCTGTAGGGGCCCCAAGGGTCTCTGTAGGGCCCTGTGGGATGCTGTAGGAAGCAGTGGAAAGGCCGTTAATCTCTCTAGGACCCTGTGGAAGGTTCTAGGGGGCCATGCGTCTCTCTAGGCCCCTGTGGCAGGCTCTACGGGGCCGTGCATCTCTCTAGGGCCCTGTGAGTGGATGTACAGGGCCATGTGTTTCTAGGGCCCTGTGGTAGGCTCTAGAGGGCTGTGCGTCTCTCTAAAACACTGCGGGAGGATCTAAGTGGCCGTGCATCTCTCAAGGGCCCTGTAGGAGGCTCTAGGGGGCCGTGTGTCTCTCTAGGACCCTGCGGGAGGCTCTAGGGGCAGTGCGTGTCTCTAGAGCCCTGTGCAAGGCTCCAGGAGGACGTGTGCCTTTCTAGGGCCATGTGGGAGGCTCTAGGGGGATGTCCGTCTGTCTAGGCCTCAGTGGGTGGCTCTAAGGCACCATATGTCTCTCTAGGGCACTGTAGGAGGCTGAAGGGGGCTCTATGTGGTGGTTGGTCTCTCTGGGGCACTGTAAGAGGCTCTAGTGGGTCCCGTGGGTCTCTCTAGGTCAATGTGGGAGGCTGTAGGAGCAGTGGGGGGGCTGTGTGTCTCTCTAGGGCCATGTGGGAGGCTACAGGCAGCAGTGTGCCTTTCTAGTGCTATGTGGGAGGCTTTAGGGGTCGTTCATCTCTCTAGGGCCCTGTGGGTGGCTCTAGGGGCCGTGCATCTCTCTAGGGCTCTGTGTAAGGCTCTAGGAGGCCATGCGCCTCTCGAGGGCCCTGTGGGAAGCTCTAGGGGGCCGTGCATCTCTCTAGAGCGATGTAGTAGGCTGTAAGGGTTTCTAAGGGTCAGTGGGTCTCTTTGGGGCGCTGTAAAACGTTTCAGGTGCCACGAGGATCACTCTAGGGCCTTGTGGGAGGCTGTAGGAAGCAGTGGAAGGGTGGATCATCTCTCTAGGGCCCTCTTGGAGGCTCTAGGGGGTCATGCGTCTCTCTAGGCCCCTGTGGGAGGCTCTGAGGGACGATGCATCTTTCTAGGGCCCTTTGGGAGGCTCTAGGGGGCCATGTATCTCTCTAGGCCCCTTTGGGAGGCTCTAAGGGGTCACGCGTCTCTCTAGGGGCCTGTGGGAGGCTCTAGGGTGTCGTGTGTCTCTCTAGGGCCCTGTGGGAGGCTCTAGGGGCCATGGGTCTCTCTAAAACACTGTGGGAGGCTCTAGGTGGCCGTGCATTTCTCAAGGGCCCTGTAGGAAACTCTATGTGGCCGTGTGTCTCTCTAGAGCCCTATGGGAGTCTTTAGGGGCCATGCGTCTCTCTAGGGCCCTGTGGGAGGCTGTAGGAGGCAGTGAGGGGGTGTGTCTCTCTTTTGCCCCGTGGGAGGCTCTAGGGGGCAAACATTTCAAAATTCCAGTACAATTTGCTCCAGTTCTGATGGTCCAATCGGAAATTGGTGATATACAATTTGTAGCACTCGCTCTCCCCTTTCAAGGGACTCCTCACATGTTTATGTGATGCCCGGGAGACCGAGGTACCCAGAACCAGATCAATGAGGTCCGTCTCTTGAGGGGGATGTCACTAGTGGCTTGACCCGGTGCTGTGGCCTCAGGCGATGCACAATGTAAGGGATATCATGAAGGAACAGACACTTACTTGATCAGCAGCAGGTCCTCTCAGCTGTGATGACCCCGATCCTGGATCGATGGCTATTGTCCAAATGAAAGACTGAGGCGCTGAAACGTTTAACCAGTTTACTTCAACAAAAAGGGATTTGCAACCAATACTGTCACCGGAGTCTGTTTAAGAACTCTGAATTACTTTGACCCTGTCAGGATTTCCACCTCTTATTATGCGCAGTTTCTGTATGGCCCTGCTGCTGTTTGTGAACTGGCTGCCGACCCAATCTGTCTCTTCTGTGGTCTGGTTCGACGGACAACCCGAGTCCTTTTTTTGTCGGCTTACCCCCTCTGGGAGTACCGCTGAACTCTGTGTCTGTTGCTGCGTCTTACCCTGGTGAAGCTGATATCACCTCACTTCCTTCCGGTTGCTGTATTATATATAATGAATATAGCCACGGATCCGGTATCCATCTCTGCGCCTATTCTGGGTAGAGGTTATTGCTACCCGGTTCTCACAATGTCCTTTTTCTCTATTCCTCTTTTCCTACTATGGGTATCACGGGCCTATAATCCGTCATAGGGCTGTTAGGAGTTCAGTTATACGACCTCTCACTTTCAACTCCTCAACCCAACTGCCAGTCCTTTTCTCAGACCAGAATAGATCAAGGGGAGTCTCTGGAGCTCCCCCTTCTGGCCGGAGATGGTAGTGCAGTCTTGCATATTTTAATATTTGTATTTGGTGTCAATAACTATTTTTGTGGCAAATACCCCTAGGGGCGCCACATTCCCCCTTAGTTAAGAACAGTACTCCGGGACTGTGGGATGATAACATTTTGAAATAACAATTGATATGTACAGAGTCTTAAAAATGAAAAGTTACAAAAACCACTCAAAGAAACAAAAAAAAATGGAATTCTGTAAAAAGTCACTTCAAATAGCGTCCATTAATACAGTTATATCCTTGAAGGTACTAGGAAGCAAAGTTCACAAAGCAGTCTTTCCGGAGCTTTGATTTAGTGTTTCCGGGCTAATAAAAAGTTCAAGAACATGCAAAAAGTTCATACAGGTAAGTCTCTGTAGGTACTGGGCTTAAACGTTACAGAACGATAACAATGACTATAGTCTTATAGTCGGTAATCCGCATACCTGGCCGGTAATTGACCCTGGGTACTACGCTGGGATCTACGTAATAGTGGTGTCTCTTTATGTGGTGTACTTCTGTCTACTACAGATATAGTATCTGACCTCTCTGCTAAAGATAATTCCACCACTAAGGGGTTGGCAAGTCCACCGTGAATGGGATCACTCTGATCAGGAATCTGTTCTTCCTGACCTGGAATCTCTTGTAGTACGGGGTCAACCTCTTCCTGTCTTGGGACTTCTAATATTGGATTCGGTGTTGGATAAAAGGCCACCATGGGAACCACTACTGCACCATGGTATGTTAGTAGGGTTTTGGGAAAGTCTCCTATACAGGTGTGATACATTTCCTCCTCTTTTTCCTTTACTGGTTGAACCTGTATAGGTTGAATAACTTCTGATTCTGGCTGGACAACTTCTGGCTCTTTCAACGTTTCCGGACATAATTTAAGATTGTCTCTTGACACTAGTACAGATGTTAAACCTCCGTTTTTGCTAATGAGACACATTTTAGGATTATCCATTCTTGTTGGTAAAACTGTGTAGGGTACGGCTTCCCATTGATTATCCAGTTTATTGGTTCGACGATTCCTCTTGAGTACTTGGTCACCCGGTCTTAATGGAGTTGCTAGAGCATTCTGGTTGAAAGTTCGCTCTTGTCTTTCTCTGGTTTGCTGGAGGCTTCTTTCTACACTCTCTTGCACTTGGCGATACTGCTTTTGCCGTACGACATCCCAATTGGAGTCTTGAACTTCTGCGTCTGGTTTCAGAATTCCCATTTCTAGATCGATTGGCAATTGGCCGGGTCTTGCACGCATAAGATAAGCTGGGGTGCAGTTAGTAGAGCTCACCGGGACATGATTATACAGATCCACCAAGTCAGGCAATTTCTCTGGCCATTGATTCCTTTACGTTTCAGGTAAAGTCTTTAGTAGGTCTATCACAATATGGTTCATCTTCTCACATAAGCCGTTTGTTTGCGGATGATAGGCTGTCGTCCGGATCTTTTTGCAACCATACATATTACAGAATTCTCTGAAGATCTCTGATTCAAAGGCTGTACCCTGGTCAGTGAGAACCTGTTCCGGATATCCATGGGGTCTACAAAAGTACGTTTGGAACGCTTTGGCTGCTGTTTTTGCAGTCAGATCTTTTACAGGTACTATTACCAAGAAGCGCGAATAATGATCCACGATGGTCAAGGCATAGACGTAACCGGACCGGCTCGGTGTCAACTTCACGTGGTCCATGGCTACCAGTTCAAGTGGTTGTTTGGTGATTATGGGCTGCAGTGGTGCTCTTTGGCTCTTTTGATCGTTCCTTCTGAGGTTGCACGGGCCACAGTTTCTACACCACTGTTCGATTGATTTTCTCATCCCGACCCAATAAAATCTTTCTCTCAGAAGTACTTCTAACTTTTTCCAACCAAAGTGACCAGCACCATTGTGGTAAGCCTCGAGGACCATCCTCACATCTTGTTTAGGCACGATAATCTGCCAAACCAATTCATGTGTTTTCGGATTGGTGTATCTTCTACAGAGTTTCCCTTGATACAGGAACATTTTGCCTCTCTCTTTCCAGAGTTGATGCGTCTCTTCTGGGGCATCCTCATCGGGATATGCACTTTGCTCAGTCAATAGTTCCTTCACTAGCTTCACAGCCGGATTGCTATCTTGGGTGTCAGCCCATCTATGGTGTACTAACGGATTAAAATTCACTTCTTGTTGTTTCTGATAGGTATTTGACTGACGATGTTTTACCTTGGGCTGATGAAAGGCTGGTAGTTCAATTTCTTCAAGCTCCCCCGTTTCTTCTTCTACATCTCTCAAGTGTGGCATCCGGGATAGGGCATCGGCATTTCCATTCTTGCGACCTGCTCGATACTTGATCACAAAGTTGTAATTAGATAACCGGGCTATCCATCGCTGTTCTAACGCACCTAATTTAGCCCTGTCTAGGTGGGTCAATGGATTGTTGTCAGTATAGACAATAAATTCTGCACCGGTCAAATAGTGTTTGAAACGTTCAGTCACAGCCCAAACTACTGCCAGTAGCTCCAATTTGAAGGAGCTATAATTTTCAGAATTTCTTTCAGTAGGCCGGAGTTTTCTACTTGCAAAGGCGATGACTTTCTCCCGACCTTCTTGCTTTTGTGACAGCACCGCTCCCAATCCCACATTACTGGCATCGGTGTAGAGGATGAAAGGTTGATGGTAATCCGGGTACGCCAGAACTTCTTCTCCGGTTAGTGCCTTCTTTAGTTGTTCAAAGGAGTCTTCTCTTTCGTCGTTCCACTGAAAAGGAGGGTTTCGGTTTGAAGGTTTCTTCGTCTGCCCTATCAAAGCATCTTGCAAGGGCGCTGCCAATTTGCTAAATCCTTTTATAAATCTACGATAGTAACCCACTAATCCCAAGAATTGCCTCACTTCTTTTGCGTTGGTAGGTCTTGGCCAATCCCTTATGGCAGTTATTTTCTCGGGATCCGGTGCTACTCCCTCCGAACTCACGATGTGCCCTAAGTATTGTACCTTTGGCTTGAGAAGGTGACATTTGGATGGTTTGATTTTCATACCATACTTGGATAAGGCTTCGAACACCTCTGCCAGGTCTGTTAAGTGCTGTTCGTAAGTCTTTGAGTAGACGATCACATCATCTAGGTACAGGAGGACGGTCTCGAAGTTCTTGTGTCCGAGGCAACATTCCATCAGTCGCTGGAAAGTACCGGATGCGTTGCAGAGTCCGAACGGCATGCGATTAAATTCGCTTAGACCCATTGGTGTGGTGAATGCCGTTTTTTCTTTATCTCTCTCAGCCACAGGGACTTGCCAATACCCGCTTGTTAAGTCTAAGGTGGAAAAATAATTAGCAGATTTCAAAGCAGTCAAGGACTCTACTATCCTAGGCAAGGGATAGGCGTCTTTATGGGTGATGTTATTAATCCGCCGGTAGTCTACGCACATTCTCATGGTTCCGTCCTTTTTTTTTACAATCACCAGAGGGGCCGCCCAAGGGCTACAACTATCTCTTATTACCCCGGCCTGTTTCATCTCTCTCAGCATGTCCTTCGCACATTGATAGTGAGTGGGAGGTATGGGTCTATATCTTTCTTTTATCGGGGGATGGTCACCGGTGGGGATTGTATGTTCCACCCCTTCTATCCGTCCGAAGTCCAATGGGTGTTTACTGAAGACCTGTTCATATTCCGTCACTAATCTATACACCCCTTGTCTTTGATGGGTAGGTGTTGAATCTACACCTACGTCTAGCTGTTGGCACCAATCCTCCAATTTTCCATCTGAGCCGTTATTTTCCACTTGACAGGTCGATTCTAAGGGCTCAACGGTTGTGATGGCATTGTTGTCAACAGTATATAACTTTGCCACTGTAGCGTACCTTGGCAAAGTGACCTCTTCCTCTCCACAGTTCAAAAGTCGTACCAGCACCCGTCCCCGGTGTACCTCGACCACCCCTCGTGCCGTGAGTATAGTGGGCCTGCTGTCGGTGTACGCTGGTTCTATTAAGGCTTGATAGTCTCGTCCTTTAGTACCAATGGCCGCTCTACACCATACCAGCATTTCTGTTTTTGGTGGGATTACAATAGACGTTGGATCACTCACCCTCACACTGCCGATTTCTCCACCTGCAACTTCTATCTGTTGCCTTAACATTAATACTTTTATTTCCCTCCGGAGAACTCTCTGCTGGCAGGATCGGGCAGTTTCAGCAATTTGTTGTAAGACAGAAATAACTTCGGAAAAGCAGTTCTCTAACACATTCATTCCTATCAATACAGTTGGTTCACAGTTCTGTCGGTCAACATCAACGACAATTATACCCTGTTTCTTCAATTCTGCTTTTCCAATCTTTATGGTCATCTCCTTGAATCCTAGTTTCGGTACCAACTTACCATTACTGGCCCATATATCTAGTTCAACATCAGAGGGTCCTTTATCAATATCTACCTCAGCCCAGTACCTCTTATAAAGGATATATGGTATAGATGAAATCTGGGAACCTGTATCCAGCAAAGCGTTGAGGGGAATTCCGTCCAGCACGATAGGGATGATGGGTCGTCCTCCGATGTACCTGTCGTGCCAGGGTGTTGGGCCTTGAAAATTCATTCCTGCGAAGCGGCCCGCATTCCCAGGGGATTCCCGTTTAAATCACAATTTCGTGCAAAGTGGCCTGGCTGCTGGCAACGGCGGCAAATGGGCAGTCCATCCGGTTGGTAGCGGTCACGGGGTCGTCCTCTCCATGTCGGGTATCTCCGGGACCTCATCCATGGAACATCCTCTCTACGGTTTGCCAACTCCATCTTGGGTTCTCTCATCTCCTGCATGGTTTTAGCCATTGAAGCAACAACATCAGTTAAAGAGTCAAGCTTTTGCTGAAGAGCCTCATTAGTAATGGGCCCCAGGGACTTAGCACTGGCACTGGACGTAGCTGATGTCACTGGCATTCCCCGTTGCTGAAGTGCATCTGCCATGGGTTGTGTGAGATCCTGATCCCGAGGTGCCTCTGCCAGCTGGAGATGTATAGCGCTCTCCTTTAATTGGGCAAATGTCAATTCAGGGTTCTTAAAAACAAGCATGCTCACATGCCCCCGGTGAGAAGGGGTGTAGAGTCCTTCAATAAATTGATCTCTTAGCAGTTTATCGGCTCCTGTGTTAAAAATGGGTTCAGCCAGTATAAGTGATTTAAGGGCTTCCTGCAGGTTTAAGGCAAAATCTCTCACGCCCTCATTAGCTTTTTGTTTGCAATTAAAGAATCGTACTTTAGCTTTGCTGCTGGCAGTGGTTTCACATGTAGCTTTTAATCCAGCAAATATGCGTTCAACAGTACCTTTTAGATCAGTTGCCCATGCCGTGACTTCTCGCTTAGCATGGCCACTTAACTGCATCATCAGGAGACTAACACGCTGAGCTTCACCCACGGGGAACATTTCAAAATGAGCCAGCATCTTTTCCCTGAAACCGTCAAGGGTATTAGGTTCACCTTCATACATTGGAAGCCTCGGGCCACCCGGGGTATATGGCATCAACACCGGCATGATGGGCGCCACTCCTTGCACTGCTGCACTGCCAGGCTCTCTATCGACACTCTGTCTTTCAGCTGCATTAGCGTCGCCGGGTGCTGCGGCGTATCCGTGCTGTGACATACTGTACCCCCTTAGCTAATCCAGACCTCTCCGGTCCCAGCTTCCGTCTAGATAATGTAGATTTGTTCCTCTGTGCAGCAGGATGACAATGACACGCCCCCTGCTGCCTCTAACTGCCGCACGCTCTCTGATGGTGGATTTTGAAGTTTTTCAGTTAGACTGGGGCTTGGGTAATGACGTAGCTCGATTAACAGTTTTGTGCCTAACGGTTATGAGATGATTACATCAGGGGATGGCGGCCATTTTTACCCCATTATAACCAATGGAGAAAAGTCACTTTCAATAGTTTTCAATGGGGAACGGGATTTTCTTTAACAAAGTCAATCTCCAAGATTTTTCATCCAAATTTTCACAGTTTCAGACTCCAATTACGGCACACAATACCCGGTGTATGGGCTGGCCCAATCCTGTTCGTGACGCCAGTTGTGACGCCCTGGAGACCGAGGTACCCAGCACCAGATCAATGAGGTCCGTCTCTTGAGGGGGATGTCACTAGTGGCTTGACCCGGTGCTGTGGCCTCAGGCGATGCACAATGTAAGGGATATCATGAAGGAACAGACACTTACTTGATCAGCAGCAGGTCCTCTCAGCTGTGATGACCCCGATCCTGGATCGATGGCTATTGTCCAAATGAAAGACTGAGGCGCTGAAACATTTAACCAGTTTACTTCAACAAAAAGGGATTTGCAACCAATACTGTCACCGAAGTCTGTTTAAGAACTCTGAATTACTTTGATCCGTCAGGATTTCCACCTCTTATTATGCGCAGTTTCTGTATGGCCCTGCTGCGGTTTGTGAACTGGCTGCCGACCCAATCTGTCTCTTCTGTGGTCTGGTTCGACGGACAACCCGAGTCCTTTTTTTGTCGGCTTACCCCCTCTGGGAGTACCGCTGAACTCTGTGTCTGTTGCTGCGTCTTACCCTGGTGAAGCTGATATCACCTCACTTCCTTCCGGTTGCTGTATTATATATAATGAATATAGCCACGGATCCGGTATCCGTCTCTGCGACTATTCTGGGTAGAGGTTATTGCTACCCGGTTCTCACAATGTCCTTTTTCTCTATTCCTCTTTTCCTACTATGGGTATCACGGGCCTATAATCCGTCATAGGGCTGTTAGGAGTTCAGTTATACGACCTCTCACTTTCAACTCCTCAACCCAACTGCCAGTCCTTTTCTCAGACCAGAATAGATCAAGGGGAGTCTCTGGAGCTCCCCCTTCTGGCCGGAGATGGTAGTGCAGTCTTGCTATTTTAATATTTGTATTTGGTGTCAATAACTATTTTTGTGGCAAATACCCCTAGGGGCGCCACATTATATATGTCATTTCCCTGAGGAGCAGTGCCCAAAGGAGTGAGGCAACCCTACCCTGCCAATGCTAAGTGTGAGACAGGGATTGTGAATGCCATAATACGGTGCATACTATCCCATTCTCACACTAAAGATCTGCATCTGAAAATGCTCCTCTGAATTGCTCAGATCTCAGCCTCTGGGGGAGCAAGCTTCAAATGGACAGAGATATTTTTAGATAATCCTCTTGGCTTCAATACGCACTATGCAGCTTTATCATTGAACCCTCCTGCATTTTCTGGGGGCTCTGGGAACAGGGCACCCCCAGAACCATGTAAGTCTATGGGAGGAATGAATGGCATTTCCCTATCTTCCTTTAACTTGGATTTCTCCGCAACCGCGTGTCCTATAAACAATCCGAGATATACGTGCTGTAGATTGGACTGTTTTCTTTGCCGGAACCCATATCCTGAATGCGAGGCACCTGGTACCGAGGAGTAGTGCCCCGAGAGCCGCGACAAACCTCTGATCAGGCTGCCCATGTCTAGTAAATGAGGTTACCCACTTTCCGGTACTGATATCTCTGCTTGTGAAGATCCAGATAGCCCAATCTTGCAGTGTGTACAGAGCTCAAGAAGAACTACCAAAGGGTGGGTGTCACTTGTTAACAGTCAAAGTGGTTCCAGCACCACAAATGTATAAAATCGGTACCATTTGCTTTGGTTCCGAAGGTCCAATCGAAAAAAGGAGATATACACTTTGTAGCACTCGTTCTCCTCTTTCAAGGGACTCCTCATATGTTTATATATGTCATTTCTTTGAGTAGCAGTGCCCAAAGGAGTGAGGCAGCCATATCCTGCAAATGCTAAGTGTGAGACTGGGATAGTGAATGCCATAATACGGTGCATACTATCCCATTCTCACACTAAAGATCTGCATCTGAAAATGCTCCTCTGACTTTGCGGGCTCAGATCTCAGCCTCTGGGGGAGCAGGCTGCAAACAGACAGAGATGTTTTTAGATAATCCTCTTGCCTTCATTATGCACTATGCATCTTTTTCATTGAACCTTCCTACGGTTTCTGGGGGCTCGGGGAACAGGACACCCCCAGAACCATGTTAAGTCTATGGGAGGAATGAATGGCATTTCCCTATCTCCCTTTAACTTGGATTTCTCTGCAACCGCGTGTCCGATAAACAATCCGAGATATACGTTCTGTAGATTGGACCGTGTTCTTTGCAGAGACCCATATCCTCAATGCGAGGCACCTTGTACCGAGGAGTAGTGCCCCAAGAGCCACGACACACCTCTGATCAGGCTGCCCATGTCTAGTAAATGAGGTTACACACTTTCCGGTGCTGATATTGTCAAGGTGAAAATATACTTGCTTATATACCTTTTGTACTTTTATATATCTTATACTGTGAAACAATAAGTTTTCCCTTGCTAATGCAAATGTAACTGTATTAAAGATGGCTGCCAGTGTTCATTCTTCACTTCAGTTTAGAATGTGAAGGGTTAAGTTTAATTTCTCTTGAAAAGATAACTCTGGAATGTGAAGAAAGAAGTAACCACCAGGAGATGTTCTGACGAATCAGAGAGAGAGACTGAGCACTAGATGTATGCTGCTTAAACTCCGCCTAATGCATTCCTTTTTCCTAAACAATAGTACTGTGTATTTAGAAAATAAAGTTCAGTTGCTGTACTGCTCCTCACCGAGGTGGATGCGGGACATCAGCTAAAATTGAATCAGCTGCGTGCCTGAGTCATTTTAATTGGTACCAGATGTTCTGCGCTCACACAATAATTTGGAATGACTGGTGAATGAAGATTTATTGTCGTTACGACCCCGACAATTTGGAGCCCAACGGGGGGCGTGGACAGCGATCTGAGACCCCCTGGACCCATGCCTGGATGTCTGCGGATGATACCCGTAGTGGCTGACCTCGAGGACTGATCACCCTCCGCACACGGTAAGTGGCGATCATATACACTGTATGTGTCACACTTGCTAGTGTCTCAGCCGTTATTGGTTTGTCTGTGGTCTCCTTGGGTCCGGGAGGTGACCGGTCGAGTGGTGAGATCGAATGCAATCCTGTGCCACGCTCTGAACCAGCAACTGAGAGACGTCGCATCCGGCGCGTCCTCATGTACACCACACCTCCTCCACCGGTCATTGTACTCCGTTCAACCACCCTACCCGTGACTATTGTCTAGTAGTGAAGTGGAGTGATAGATTGAGCTAGTTGTAGAGTGTGGGGCGGCTTAGAGAAAGGGATAGGAGACGCAGCCTCTGTGATATTGTGCTGACAGGTAACTAAGACGTTCCGAGAGGGGACCACCTGTGCTGACAGGTAACTAAGGCGTTCCGAGAGGGGACCACCTATCCAGACAGGTAACTAAGACGTTCCGAGAGGGGACCACCTGTGCTGATAGGTAACTTAAGACGTTCCGTGAGGGGACCACCTATATTTTTGTGGAGGGGTCTCATTAGGAGGCTGCCTCCCAACGGTTGGAATATCGTGGCAGGATAGTCTGTAATCACTGTTGTTCAGGTTAGGGACAGACAGGAAACATTGAGCGTGAGGCTCTTTTCCTAGTACGTCGAACGTGAGGCTCCGTACTATATATATATATAGAACACAGTGTTGACGATTGCTGCCAGTGGTTTACTGCAGAAAACCATAGTATTCTGTAAGAGTCATGCTACGTCTCTTAAAGCAGAAGAAGTCTGTGCCCCACAAGTTAGATGAGGATGCCGTGGAAGTCAGGGCAATAGTTGAGTCACGGGAGGGAAAGAAGGCAGTCAAGAATGTTGAGAGATTGTATAAGCATGTAGGATTGCCCTCGTCAGGTAGATTGCAGCCGGCTATGTGGCCCAATCTCATAGAAAATAAAAGGGGCATGTTGAAAGATAAAGGATTGTTAGAACAAGCGCAAGCTCATCTGCGAGTTGCGCAAAGCTTGAAGAATGAAGGATGAAAATAGGTTGATGGAGAGGGAGGATCAGACAATATAGAACCCGTGTTTGGTTATAAAATGCCTTTGAACTGTGATCTTACAGATTGTAAAATGGCCGCCGTGCCACTGATGATGAAAATGCAGTCCCAGCCACCGCCCTGTAATGGCGGCGGAAAGAGATCTCCAGAAGCGTAGGTGTGTCCTGTTTGTGTTGTGCAGAATCCAACCTGAGTGGAAACCTGCCGTGTGTGTGCGTACGGACCGTCCTTGGGGCTCCGCCCAGACCACGGAGGATCATAGGAAAGTTTTGTAGAAATTAAGTCTGAAAACTGCTGCAATTTGTTACTTTGTAGAAGATACGGAGCTTTTTATCAGTGCTGGGTAGGAGAGGGGAGGAGGGAGCGGACCGGTGTGAGATTTCTCCTTTTTCCTCATCTGTGCTACGAACTTAGAGAAAGGGGGGCAAAGAGCTGGGCTTTTGTATTCTCCCTTGTGCGCTGTGGAATGCAGTGATTTTTCTTATCACCGTGTTACTAGATGGGAGGGGGTGAGTGAATCCCTGCGCGACCTGCTTGAAATTTTTCCCCTCGGTGCTGTGGGCTAGAGGGAAGGGGGGCCATGTATTGCATTCTAAGTTTTCTCTGTCCTTGGTTTAGTACACGCTGAGAGATTTATGTTTAAAGCAATAAGTACTGTATGAAATTGGAAGTGAAATAGACCTGTGTGTAGTCTTAGAGGAAAACTTGTAAGTAATTGAAAGATTGGTAATTACCTGTATCAAGTTGAGTGGTTGATATATAGTAAATTGAAGATAAACGGGGGGGGCTCCTTGTTAGATAATATGGTCTTTTCTTAGGAAATTAAGCCCCTACTTCCGACTGTAAACCCTGTGCCCCTTACAGTCAAGGCAGCAATATATACTGGATTGCCGAGAAGTTCTATGGGCGTCTTATGGTAGTGTGTTGTGATCCGCTTTTTGGCTCCCCTGGTGGTGGCTGGTGGTACTGGAGACTTGTGTGTGCTTTTCTGCCTCAGCTCACCTGCTTCCATCAGTTTTGGGAGTTTCCTATTTAGCCTTGCTCTCCAGTCACTTCCTTGCCGATCATCATTGTAACCTGAGTCATTCAGTTGCATGTTCCTGCTACTAGTCTGCTGATCAGCTAAGGGTTGCTGTATGAGGAACCTAATTTGGAGATTCAAGCTGAAAAAGCTGTAATAGCCCTGTCTCAAGGGCAAGATGAAGCTGAGATATACTGCCAAAAATTTCGTAAATGGTCTGTGCTTACTCAGTGGAATGAGTGTGCCCTAGCGGCAAAATTCAGAGAGGGCCTTTCTGATGCCGTTAAGGATGTCATGGTGGGGTTTCCTACGCCCACAGGTCTGAATGAGTCCATGACAATGGCGATTCAGATTGATCGGCGTTTGCGGGAGCGCAAACCCGTGCACCATTTGGCGGTATCTTCTGAAGGGACGCCAGAGAAAATGCAATGTGACAGAATTCTGTCAAGAAGCGAGCGGCAGAATTATAGGTGCAAAAATGGCTTGTGCTTCTACTGTGGTGATTCCGCGCTTGTTATATCAGCATGCTCTAAACGTACTAGGAAGGTTGACAAGTCTGTTTCTATTGGCACTTTACAGTCTAAATTTCTTCTGTCTGTAACTCTGATTTGTTCATTATCAGTTATTACCGTGGATGCCTATGTGGACTCTGGCGCCGCTCTGGGTCTCATGGATTGGTCCTTCGCCAGGCGCTGTGGGTTTGATTTGGAGCCTCTGGAAGTTCCTATACCTCTGAAGGGTATTGATTCTACACCTCTGGCTTGTAATAGACCACAGTTCTGGACGCAAGTGACTATGCGTATGACTCCAGACCATCAGGAGATGATTCGCTTCCTCGTGTTGTATAATTTACATGATGTTTTAGTGCTTGGATTACCATGGTTACAATCTCATAACCCAGTACTGGACTGGAAAACTATGTATGTGTTAAGCTGGGGATGTCGGGGGGCTCATGGGGACATACCTTTGGTTCCTATCTCGTCATCTATTCCCTCTGAGATTCCTGCATTTTTGTCGGATTTTGGGGATATTTTTGAAGAGCCTAAAATTGGTTCTCTCCCTCCCCACAGAGAGTGTGATTGCGCCATAGATCTGATTCCAGGCAGTAAATTTCCAAAGGGTCGTTTGTTTAAAGGGAACCTGTCACCACGTTTTTGGAAGATGGGATAAAAATAGCGTTAAATAGGGGCAGAGGTGGGCGTTACATTAGTGTGTGTGTTATGCGTTTATTACCCACCTAAGTTGCCGAAATAACTTTGCAAAGTCTCCGTTTTCGCCTGTCAATCAGGCTGGTCAGGTCACATGGGCGTGGTGTCTTCACCCAGATTTGGCGTAGTTTTCCGTTGGTGGCGTAGTGGTGTGCGCATGCCCAAAGTCCGGAATCCTCTTCCAGGGGATTTAAAATAGCGCGGTGTTCGTTATTGCATTGGTGATCGGTGGGCGCGGCCATCTTCCTTTGGCCGCGCGTGCACAGAAGCGGCGCTCTGCTGGCCGCGGCTTCAGGAAAATGGCCGCCGCGATATCCATCTGCGCACGCGCGGCATCCCGCGGCCATTTTCCTGAAGCCGCGGCCAGCAGAGCGCCGCTTCTGCGCACGCGCGGCCAAAGGAAGATGGCCGCGCCCACCGATCACCAATGCAATAACGAACACCGCGCTATTTTAAATCCCCTGGAAGAGGATTCCGGACTTTGGGCATGCGCACACCACTACGCCACCAACGGAAAACTACGCCAAATCTGGGTGAAGACACCACGCCCATGTGACCTGACCAGCCTGATTGACAGGCGAAAACGGAGACTTTGCAAAGTTATTTCGGCAACTTAGGTGGGTAATAAACGCATAACACACACACTAATGTAACGCCCACCTCTGCCCCTATTTAACGCTATTTTTATCCCATCTTCCAAAAACGTGGTGACAGGTTCCCTTTAACCTATCTGTACCTGAGCATGCTGCCATGCGAGAATATGTTAAGGAATCCCTGGAAAAGGGACATATTCGTCCTTCTTCATCACCTTTAGGAGCTGGGTTTTTCTTTGTCTCTAAAAAGGATGGCTCGCTGAGGCCTTGTATTGATTATCGACTCCTGAATAAAATTACTGTCAAATATCAGTATCCGTTGCCGCTGCTTACTGATTTGTTTGCTCGCATAAGGGGGGCTAAGTGGTTCTCCAAGATTGATCTCCGTGGGGCGTATAATTTGGTGCGAATTAAGCAAGGGGATGAGTGGAAAACCGCATTTAATACGCCTGAGGGCCACTTTGAGTATTTAGTAATGCCTTTCGGCCTTTCTAATGCGCCTTCAGTTTTTCAGTCCTTTATGCATGATATTTTCCGTGAATATCTGGATAAATTTATGATTGTGTATTTGGACGATATTTTGATTTTTTCTGAGGACTGGGAGTCTCATGTTCAGCAGGTCAGGAGGGTTTTTCAGGTCTTGCGGGAGAATTCTCTGTGTGTAAAGGGTTCTAAGTGTGTTTTTGGGGTTCAAAAGATTTCCTTTTTGGGGTACATTTTTTCCCCTTCTTCTGTTGAGATGGACCCTGTCAAGGTTCGGGCTATTTGTGACTGGACGCAGCCTACTTCTCTAAAGGGTCTTCAGAAGTTCTTGGGCTTTGCTAATTTTTATCGTCGATTTATAACTGGTTTTTCTGGTGTTGCTAAGCCTCTTACGGATTTGACTAAGAAGGGTGCTGATGTTGCCAATTGGTCCTCTGCCGCTGTGGAGGCCTTTCGGGAACTTAAGCGCCGCTTTTCGTCTGCCCCTGTGTTGCGCCAGCCCGATGTCTCTCTCCCCTTTCAGGTTGAGGTCGATGCTTCCGAGATCGGAGCGGGGGCGGTTTTGTCGCAGAAAAGTTCCGATTGCTCAGTGATGAGACCTTGTGCGTTCTTTTCTCGAAAATTTTCTGCCGCCGAAAGAAATTATGATGTCGGTAATCGGGAGCTTTTGGCCATGAAGTGGGCATTTGAGGAGTGGCGTCATTGGCTTGAGGGTGCTAGACATCAGGTGGTGGTTTTGACTGATCACAAGAATCTGATTTATCTTGAGTCTGCCAGGCGCCTGAATCCTAGACAGGCGCGCTGGTCGTTGTTTTTCTCTCGGTTTAATTTTGTGGTCTCATATCTACCAGGTTCTAAGAATGTGAAGGCGGATGCCCTTTCTAGGAGTTTTGAGCCTGATTCCCCTGGTGATTCGGAACCTACAGGTATCCTTAAGGATGGGGTGATATTATCCGCTATTTCCCCAGATCTGCGACGTGCTTTGCAAGAGTTTCAGGCGGATAGACCTGATCGCTGTCCACCTGGTAGACTGTTTGTTCCTGATGATTGGACCAGTAGAGTCATCTCGGAGGTTCATTCTTCTACGCTGGCGGGTCATCCTGGAATTTTTGGTACCAGGGATTTGGTGGCTAGATCCTTCTGGTGGCCATCTCTGTCTCGTGATGTGCGTGTTTTTGTGCAGTCTTGTGATGTGTGTGCTCGGGCCAAGCCTTGTTGTTCTAGGGCTAGCGGGTTGTTGTTGCCCTTGCCTATTCCGAAGAGGCCTTGGACGCACATCTCGATGGACTTTATTTCTGATCTTCCTGTCTCTCAGAGGATGTCTGTTATCTGGGTGGTGTGTGACCGTTTTTCTAAGATGGTTCATTTGGTGCCATTGCCGAAGTTGCCTTCCTCGTCTGAGTTGGTTCCTTTGTTTTTTCAAAATGTGGTTCGCTTGCATGGTATTCCTGAAAATATCGTTTCTGATAGGGGTACCCAGTTCGTTTCTAGATTTTGGCGGGCATTCTGTGCCAGGTTGGGCATTGATTTGTCTTTTTCGCCTGCCTTCCATCCTCAGACTAATGGCCAGACGGAGCGAACTAATCAAACTTTGGAGACGTATTTGAGGTGTTTTGTGTCTGCGGATCAGGATGATTGGGTTGCCTTTTTGCCGTTGGCGGAGTTTGCTCTTAATAATCGGGCCAGTTCTGCCACTTTGGTTTCCCCTTTCTTTTGCAATTCGGGGTTTCATCCCCGTTTTTCTTCTGGTCAGGTGGAGTCTTCGGATTGTCCTGGAGTAGATGCTGTGGTGGATCGGTTGTATCGGATTTGGGAACAAGTGGTGGACAATTTGAATTTGTCCCAGGAGAGGACTCAGCGGTTTGCTAACCGCCAGCGTCGGGTTGGTCCTCGCCTTCGTGTTGGGGACTTGGTGTGGTTGTCTTCCCGTTTTGTCCCAATGAGGGTTTCTTCTCCTAAATTTAAGCCTCGGTTCATCGGTCCCTATAGGATTTTGGAGATTATTAACCCTGTTTCCTTTCGTTTGGACCTTCCGGCATCTTTCGCTATCCATAATGTGTTCCATCGGTCGTTGTTGCGGAGATACGAGGTGCCGGTGGTTCCTTCTGCTGGGCCTCCTGCTCCTGTGCTGGTTGAGGGTGAATTGGAGTACGTTATAGAGAAGATCTTGGACTCCCGTATTTCCAGGCGGAGACTCCAGTACCTGGTTAAATGGAAGGGCTATGGTCAGGAAGATAATTCTTGGGTAACTGCCTCTGATGTTCATGCCTCGGATTTGGTTCGTGCCTTTCATAGGGCTCATCCAGGTCGCCCTGGCGGTTCTTGTGAGGGTTCGGTGCCCCCTCCTTAAGGGGGGGGGTACTGTTGTGATCCGCTTTTTGGCTCCCCTGGTGGTGGCTGGTGGTACTGGAGACTTGTGTGTGCTTTTCTGCCTCAGCTCACCTGCTTCCATCAGTTTTGGGAGTTTCCTATTTAGCCTTGCTCTCCAGTCACTTCCTTGCCGGTCATCATTGTAACCTGAGTCAGTCAGTTGCATGTTCCTGCTACTAGTCTGCTGATCAGCTAAGTGGACTCTTGTCCTTATTGTTTTGTTTTTCTTGTCCAGTTTACAGTTTTGTCTTTTCCTGTTACTGGAAGCTCTTGTGGACTGAAATTGCCACTCCTGTGTCATGAGTTGACACAGGAGTCTTAAAGTAATTTCAGGATGGGTTTTTTGAAAGGGTTTTTCAGCTGACCGTGAAGTCCTCTTTTGTATCCTTCCTCTATCTAGTAAGTGGACCTCGCTTTGCTAAATCTACCTTCATACTATGTATGTCTTTTCCTCTGAACTCACCGTTAATATACGTGGGGGCTACTATCATCTTTGGGGAATTTCTCTAGAGGTAAGCCAGGTCTGTTCCTTCCTCTTCCAGGCGTAGTTAGTTCTCCGGCTGGCGCATGGCATCTAGGCAGCCGTAGGAATGCTTCCTGGCTACTGTTAGTTGTGTGGTAGATTTAGGTCACGGTCAGCTTGAGTTTCCATCACCCGAGAGCTAGTCTGTTATTTTTGTGTTTCTGATGTTCCCATGCCATTGGGGAATCATGACAGTAGTGTTTGAAGATCTGGGATTTTCACTGTAACAAAAAGCCCATTCATACCTTTTTGTAGTAGATCCGATATTGAGATTTCCACTCCGGATGATGCATTGAAAATAGTAAAGAGTTTTCAAAAGAATTTAGTCCAGCAGGAAAGGAAAGGGGTTAAGTCAGCAGCGCTTCTTACTGTCTACGTAACAGACTCCAGTTTCTGCCCCCTCCTATCGTACATGCAAGTCCAGCCTCACATTTCAATATGTCTTTAACCCTGTATGGGAATCTCACTCCCTTCCCAGCTTCGTCATGTCAATTTTCAGACCAAGAGCTTGTTTTAATCGGTGTAAATGGCAGACCCCCCAGCCCGGAAAGGCTCCTACATCTCCTCTTCCCGTGAAACCTTCACACTTACAAGGCCAGACTTTCCAGGAATCAGAAGTTTGGTTCCCCTGTCATTCACGCTACTATATCACACCTCAGGAATCCCAGGTTCTTTTTTCAGTGGGGTATGGGGACATAATTACCCACCAGATAGGAGCTATAATTCTAATTCTACCCTGTCACATAGAGGTGGTTTGGCCCAACAGATAGCAAAAAAGGGGGCCAGTCATAGCCCAAGAGTGTCAGGCCTACCTTGCCACTTATGGCCCCTTGCATCCAGGAGACGATATGTCCACCCAAAGAGGGAATTTGCCCTGTGATATAGTGTTACACACTGCAGGCCCCGTATATGATTCCAAGACACCCGAGCACTGCCGTACAGTATTGCAGACTGCCTTGCAGACAGAGCTCACCTATGCAGGACATGCTACAGGTGTGCTGACTCAGCTTCATGGAAACAAACAGAGATCTGTTGCTTATTACAGTGGCCGCCTGGATACGGTGGCAAGAGGAAGTCCCTTATGTGTTTGGGCTGCGTTGTCTGTCCAGCTGTTGCTACACAAATCTTCAGAGATTGTTTTGGATTACCCACTGATGGTCCATACCCCACACGATATATATAGTATCCTTAATCAGGTACAATCTAGCCACATGTCCATGGCTGGACAGCTGCGACTTTGGTGTGCTATTCTCATGCCTACTAATGTGACTTTGAAAAGGTGCACTGTCCTGAACCCCGCTACTTTTCTCCTAGTTCCCCTGGATCCAAAGGGGGGAGGAGTAGGTGACATGAGCAAGGAGACTCTTTTTCTTTCTAGAATGGATCCAGAGGAACAAGATTAGGTTTCCAAACCATATGATTGTCTAGAATTGATGTCTTAGGAAACGGCTGGTCTCTAGTGTGCCTATTCTAATGCTGATTTTGAGCTTTCTGTAGATGGATCCCGTCACCAAGATGACCGAGGATGCTACTGTACCAGATATGCTGTGGTCTCAGAACATGAGGTAATCAAGGCAGAGTCAATGCCAGCTCATATGTGTGCACAAGAAGCAGAGCTCAAGGCGCTTACAGAAGCGTGCAAACTAGCAGAAGGTAAGACTGTACATATCTACACTGATTCCAGGTATGCTTTTGGCATTGCACACGGTTATGGGCCTATCTGGAGAGCCAGGGCTTTCCTGACAGCAAATGGCCACCCCATTAAACATGCTGAGGCAGTCCAGCAACTTATGAATGCACTACAGTTTCCCACCCAAGCAGGCATCATAAAGGTAAAGGCACATACCAAAGGCACTGATGGACGGACAAAGGGTAACGCACTGGCAGACCAGGCTGCCAGGAAAGCAGCAAGCACTCCTGTAGCCTCTCAAGTACATCACTTAGACACCCCACCATCTCCACTTGTGTTGAAAGACATCTTAGCCCGGTTACAAGAACAGGCAAGTAAGGAGGAGAAAAATAGGTGGCAAAAGAAAGGGGCTTGCTCTGATACCGTCACTGGACTATGGGGGAGGGGTGAAAAGGTCTGCCTACCACAGGTACTGTACCCAATGATGGCACAGGTTCTGCACGGGAATGTGCACCACTCGAAGACGGCCATGTGTGACACCCTACAGAAACAATGGATTGCCCCCGGGGTTTTCCACCTGCGCAGAAGGGCAGGTACAGAGCTGCATGATATGTGCCACACATAATCAGGGTAGGACAGTGAAAACCCCATCCAAGCACACTCCCCGGCCCTTTAACCAATTCCAGAGACTGCAGAATGATTATATTCAGTTACCCAGGGTAGGGACGTATGAGTATGTGTTGGTCTGCATTGATTTATTTTCAGGTTGGCCAGAAGCCTACCCAGTTGCCAAAGCTACGGCTAAGACAACGGCGAAGAAACTGATGGCTGAGATCATATGCAGGTATGGAGTTCCTGAAGTCATTGAAAGCGATCGGAGTTCCTATTTTACTGGAGAGATCATGTCAGAGGTAATGGCAGCACTGGGGGTAAGTCAAGCATTGCATACTCCATCCGCAGAGTAGTGGAAGAGTGGAGAGACCAAATGGAACTCTTAAGCTTAAAATCCAGAAGGCAATGACAGAGACTGGTAAACCATTGACAGAATGCCTTCCTCTAGCTTTGTTTTCAGTAAGATATACCCCAAACAGGAAGACAGGACTGTCACCGTATGAGATTCTGTTTGGCAGGAGCCCCAATCTTGAATGTTTCTTTCCACAACAGTTGCAGCTCAAGTACCAGGACTTGACTAGCTATGTGCAGGCCTTACATGGACACCTTGCCAAAGTGCATTTAACTGTCTTCAGTTCTCTTCCAGACCCAGACAAGGATCCTGGACACTATCCCTTTGTGCCAGGAGACCTGGTGTATGTGAAAAAGTTTGTGCGCAGAGATTGTCTCCAGCCGAGATTTGAAGGACTTCACACGGTGATCCTGGTCACCCCCACTGCAGTAAAACTTGAAGGAAAGAGCACTTGGATCCATGCCTCATATTGTAAAAGAGACCGAACCAGTGTTTAGTCACAGTAGTGACTGAAGGGAAATATTGCTGTTGTTTTTGACCTTGGGACTGGGGGCCATCCTCGCCCCTACCTCTTCGGCCCCTAATGTAAATGAAAATACTAAGGTCCCACTATACTCTGGGTAAACCTGACAGCCCCGGTGAATATCTGGCGATTTGATTTCTGTGATGTAGTCAAGTGCCTTGAGACTGAACGGGTGGTAGAGGGGATCATCCAGTTTTATATATGTGTTACCAGAAATGACAACAATAACCGTTATTATTGGTCAGATGCTGCCTGGAATACGGGAGATGATTGGGGATATAAACCTAGCGAAGCCATGTTCTCTAAGGATAGGACGGGTAGGAGTCTCCATGGGAGAATGCATCTAACAGCTTTTCCGCAACCACCTAGAGGCTGTAAATGGGGTAGAAGTTGTCACCCCCTCCTCCTAAATCTTGAAAACCCCCAATCTGCTGATCTGCAGACGTTCGTATTGGGAAGGCATTTTAATTATGTATTTAGTAGTGGATATTATGGGAATTTAGGCCATGTACAGCTCCAGGATATTAGCTTCAGACCAACCAAGGCCCCTGTTACCAGTACAGCTAAAACAGGCCCAAGTGAGTGTTTGCAAAATGTAGTTAATGAAGTAATACCCATTCCAGGTCTCAGTTGGCAAGAGGTTTTCTCCATAGAAACACAAACAGCCCCAAGGAAAAACCTATGGTTAGAATGGGTGAGATACAATGTAAGAGTCCAGAATATCTCTGTAGGATGTATTGCTTGTGCTGCTGCGAATACACATCTCTACACACATGCATTGCTTTTTCCTGATGACAACACCACTGCCTGTGTCATGAATCTGTTGAAAGGTTTGAAGTCCACTGACTGCCCAGATTACGTCCCACTAATTTATAAGGAACCCAGACTAAAGGTCCCAGGAGAAGTAACCGTATTAGCTGACAATTACACCTGCTACAATTCCCACGACACCACAGGTACACCAGTAGAGATCTCCGAGACAGGTTTCTGCAAAGAGAACAGTCCTCTAGATATTGACTTGCTAATCAAACATACACAATGTATGTACGACATTTATTGGTTATGTGGAGACGGTAAGCTCCGTCCTAGGTTGCCTAATGCCTGGATAGGCCAATGCACCCTTGTTAGACTGGCTATGCCGTTCAAGATTTTACCTTGGGATCCAAAGATACCTGATGAACCTACCAGAAAGAGGAGAAGTCTCAATCAGCTCCACATGAGTTATGAAGAAGATCCACTAGTATATATTGATGCCATTGGAGTGCCAGAACCAGATTTAAAGCCCAGAACCAGATTTATGCCGGCTTTGCTTCTATAGTACCACAGATGCAGATTAATAAAAATGTTGAATGGATCAATAATATATATATATTACAGAGAACAAATATTTGTTAATTATAGCTGTGATGCCTTTCAGGATATAGTTGAGGACTTGGGCCCTAACACTTGTATGACCAGTGCTGCAACCCGACCTAAGAGAATTACACTGAATCCTGTCCAGACAAGATCACATGTAGTGACATAAGAAGCTGACACAGGATTGTGGTTGGCGGATAGTGGGGACATTAACTTTTAGGAGTAGGCTGACAGTAATCCTTTTGGGAAGGAGCTGTAGACCAGCATGTCATGTCACTCCCCACCACCAGAGAACCAACCACAACAGGTAGGGTAAAACAGATACAGGAGTATTATCCCTGGAGGCCCTCTGACTAGCTAGCTACGCAAAACAATTGGCTGACCCTGAGAACCAATCTTTCTCATTCTACAGACAAATAATGACCATATGATGGACGTATAAGTGCACCTAGGCAGGCCTAGGTAGTTAGTGAGCACAAAAACAGGTGACGTGCTAGGACGCAAATTAAGATTTTCTACAGATGTGACAAAGGAGAGAGTGTAGAGCTATACTTTGGACGGTTACAGCTGAAATAGGAAAATATGGAGTACAGTCCCATAAACCCACTTGATGTTAGAGTATTGGTAAATACATTCATTGACGGTATGACCAAAGACTTACGAGACGAAATATAGACAGCCAGACCTGAATGGCGAAATGTAGATCCGAAAGACCTGAAGGTTTCTGTTGTGAATTAGACTTTTTTGGCTCCCTCTTGTGGTCACTAGTGATATGACTCTGGGATTGTCTTTCCTCAGTTTGGCACCCACCTGGGTCGTTAGTCCAGGGGTGTTGCTATATAAACTTCCTGGTTTCTCAGTCCTGTGCCTGGCATCGTTGTAATCAGTTCCTTTCTGTTTGCTCCTGTCTGCTGGTCTTGGATCTTGCAAAATTAAGTTAAGTCCTGCTTCCTTGTTTTTTGGTTATTTGCTTTGCTCTTATTTTTTGTCCAGCTTGTACTAAATGTGATTCCTGATTTTGCTGGAAGCTCTAGGGGGCTGGTGTTCTCCCCCCGGGCCGTTAGACGGTTCGGGGGTTCTTGAATATCCAGCGTGGAAATTTTGATAGGGTTTTTGCTGACCATATAAGTCATCTTACTATATTCTGCTATTAGTCAGTGGGCCTCTCTTTGCTAAATATCTAGTTCATTCTTACGTTTGTCTTTTCTCCTTACCTCACCGTTATTATTTGTTGGGGGCTTGTATCCAACTTTTGGGGTCTTTTCTCTGGAGGCAAGAAAGGTCTATCTTTTCCCTTCTAGGGTTAGTTAGTTCTCCGGCTGGCGCGAGACGTCTAGAACCAACGTAGGCACGTTCCCCGGCTGCTGCTATTTGTGGTGCTAGGATTAGATATATGGTCAGCCCAGTTACCACTGCCCTATGAGCTGGTTTTTTGTGTTTGCAGACTTGGTATGTACTTTTGAGACCCTCTGCCATTGGGGTCATAACAGGTTTCTAAAGAAGTTGAACAAATTAGGACAATAAAACGACGTGTCATGTATGCTGGAGCAGACACATCTTTCTTCTCCAGTTGGTTAGGTGGGATCAAGGGATTCCTTCAATAAGTTTGTTTGGTACTGATTGCCCTCCTTATAATTGGATCGATAATTCTCTGTTGTGTTATTCCCTTGTATAAAAAAAGTTATTGCCAAAGCAACTCCGACTGGCGCCTTCCTCAATCAAGAAATAGATCCACCAGAGTACAATGGTACTGATCCAGGGGAGATCCCAAAGTATATTCCTCTCAAGAGAGTAGACAAAACCCCCCCATTCTCAGATGATGCTAAGAGATTTAGTTTAGGGACAGTGGGAGAACTCCATGTGAGGTTAGTGAAGGGTTCAGCTGCCTGGAGGCCTCTCGCTAGGGGAGAGTTTCTGAGGCGTCTGGATGAAGAAATCCACCTCCCCTTTTCCCATCACATGGACAGTCTCGAAGGATCTTTCTTTAAGGGAAAAACTTAGTGTTTAGGGGGGATTGTCAAGGTGAAAATATACTTTCTTATATACCTTTTGTACTTTTATATATCTTATACTGTGAAACAATAAGTTTTCCCTTGCTAATGCAAATGTAACTGTATTAAAGATGGCTGCCAGTGTTCATTCTTCACTTCAGTTTAGAATGTGAAGGGTTAAGTTTAATTTCTCTTGAAAAGATAACTCTGGAATGTGAAGAAAGAAGTAACCACCAGGAGACGTTCTGACAAATCAGAGAGAGAGACTGAGCACTAGATGTATGCTGCTTAAACTCCGCCTAATGCATTCCTTTTTCCTAAACAATAGTACTGTGTATTTAGAAAATAAAGTTCAGTTGCTGTACTGCTCCTCACCGAGGTGGATGCGGGACATCAGCTAAAATTGAATCAGCTGCGTGCCTGAGTCATTTTAATTGGTACCAGATGTTCTGCGCTCACACAATAATTTGGAATGACTGGTGAATGAGGATTTATTGTCGTTACGACCCCGACAATATCTCGGCTAGTGAAGATCCCAGATTCCCCAAACTTGCAGTGCGTACAGAGCTCAAGCAGACCTACACAATGAGGGATGGCGTTTGTTAATATTAAAAGCGGTTTTAGTACCAGACATTTCAAAATTCCAGTAACATTTGCTTCAGTTCTGAGGGTCCAATCGAAAATTGGTGATATACACATTGTAGCACTCGTTCTCGCCTTTCCAGGGACACCACACATGTGTATGTATGCCATTTCCCTGAGGAGCAGCGCCCCAAGAAGTGAGGCAACCCTACCCTGCCAATGCTAAGTGTGAGACTGGGATAGTGAATGCCATAATACGGTGCATACTATCCCATTCTCACACTAAAGATCTGCATCTGAAAATGCTCCTCTGACTTTGCGGGCTCAGACCTCAGCCTCTGGGGGAGCAGGCTTCAAACGGACAGAGATATTTTTAGATAATCTGCTTGGCTTCATTACGCACTATGCAGCTTTTTTTATTGAACCCTTCTGTGGTTTATGGTGGCTCGGGGAACAGGGCACCCCCAGAACCATGTTAAGTCTATTGGAGGAATGAATGGCATTTCCCTATCTCCCTTTAACTTGGATTTCTCTGCAACCGAGTGTCCGATAAACAATCCGAGATATACGTTCTGTAGAGTGGACCGTGTTCTTTGCAGAGACCCATATCCTCAATGCGAGGCACCTTGTACCGAGGAGTAGTGCCCCGAGAGCCACGACAAACCTCTGATCAGGCTGCCCATGTCTAGTAAATGAGGTTACCCACTTTCCGGTGCTGATATCTCGGCTTGTGAAGATCCAGATAGACCAATCTTGCAGTGTGTACAGAGCTAAAGAAGGCCTACCAAAGGGTGGGTGGCATTTGTTAACAGTCAAAGTGGTTCCAGTACCACAAAGGTATAAAATCGGTATCATTTGCTTCGGTTCCGAAGGTCCAATCAAAAAAAGGAGATATACACTTTGTAGCACAGGTACTCCTCTTTCAAGGGTCTCCTCATATGTTTATGTATGTCATTTCCCTGAGGAGCAGTGCCCAAAGGAGTGAGGCAACCATATCCTGCCAATTCTAAGTGTGAGACTGGGATAGTGAATGCCATAATACGGTGCATACTATCCCATTCTCACACTAAAGATCTGCATCTGAAAATGATCCTCTGACTTTGCGGGCTCAGATCTCAGCCTCTGGGGGAGTAGGCTGCAAACGGACAGAGACGTTTTTAGATAATCCTCTTGACTTCATTATGCACTATGCAGCTTTTTAATTGAACCTTCCTACGGTTTCTGATATTACCACCATATGGTCAGTGGTAGATACCAGGCCTGCAGAACGGATAAGAGATCACAGCACAGTTACAGATATCGTCATACCGCTGACGTTTCTGATGGAGTTGTCCACTTTTCTGGTCTTTTCCATCTGGCCCAGACCGACATGACAACTTCTTCCACCCAGGACTCGTCTGCAGAGACTACAACAAAGACTCATTTCACTTCTCATATTTTCAGCACATCACCATCTATTGCCAACCTGCACAAACTCATCATCCTACTAGTTCCTCTATGCTGCTGCCGTATGTGTCCCTATTACTACACCTGCTGTGTGGTTCTCTGGGCCCTCTAAATTCTAAAGCACCCCTCTATAATATAGTAATGCCGGTTGCAAGTGCCCTAGAAAACAGTGCCCACATTTTGCGCTCCAGAAAGTAGTATTGCCCTATTTGCCCCTTTGATAGTCACAGTAACCTGAGTTCCCCTATAACAATAAGTACCCACTTAACATTGAATAATGTCCCGAGTCTCCCCCCTGTACAGCTCCCCTATACACAGCATGATGCTCTCTTATACATAACATGATGCCTCCTTACTGTAATGTACCCCCACACAGTATACTGACCCCTTAGTAGCCCCCAAATTGTTGATGGCCCCAACACTGTGTGATGGCCCCTTCACTGTAATAGATAGCCTTCATATAGTATAATGTGCCAAATAGTCCTCGAGATAGTATAATACATTCCCCATAGGCCTGTATAGTATAATGCACTCCCCATAGGCCTCTAGAGTATAATGCACTCCTCATAGGCCTGTATAGTATAATGCACTCCCTACAGTTCTGTATAGTATAATACTTTCCCCATAGGCCTGTATAGTATAATGCACTCCCCATAGGCCAGTATAGTATAATGCACCCCCATAGGCAGCCAGTACTGTATAATGCACACCCATTAGGCAGTCTGTATAGTATAATGCATCCCCATTAGGTAGCATGTATAGTATAATGCATCCCCATTGGGCAGCATGTATAGTATAATACATCCCCATTAGGCAGCCTGTATAGTATAATGCACCCCCATTAGGCACCATGTATAGTATAATGCACCCCCATTAGACATCCAGTACAATATAATGCACCCCCATTAGGCAGCATGTATAGTATAATGCACCCCCATTAGGCAGCCTGTATATTATAATGCACCCCCATTAGGCACCATGAATGGTATAATGCACCCCCATTAGGCAGTCTGTATAGTATAATGCACCCCCATTAGGCAGTCTGTATAGTATAATGCACCCCCATTAGGCAGCATGTAGAGTATACTGCTCCCCCATTAGGCAGTCTGTATAGTATAATACACCCCCATTAGGCAGCCTGTATAGTATAATGCACCCCCTTTAGGCAGCCTGTATAGTATAATGCACCCCCATTAGGCAGCCTGTAAAGTATAATGCACCCCCATTAGGCACCATGTAGGGTATAATGCACCACCATTAGGCAGTCTGTATAGTATAATGCACCCCCATTAGGCAGCCTGTATAGTATAATGCACCCCCATTAGGCAGCATGTACAGTATAATGCACCCCCATTAGGCAGGCTCTATAGTATATTACACCCCCATTAGGCAGCCAGTACAATATAATGCACCCCCTTTAGGCAGCCTTTATAGTATAATGCACCCCCATAAACAGCCTGTATAGTATAATGCACCCCCATTAGGCAGTATGTATAGTATAATGCACCCCCATTAGGCAGCCTGTATAGTATAATGCACCCCCATTAGGCAGCCTGTATAGTATAATGCACCCCCATTAGGCAGCCTGTATAGTATAATACGCCCCCATTAGGCAGCCAGTACAATATAATGCACCCCCTTTAGGCAGCCTTTACAGTATAATGCACCTCCATAGGCAGCCTGTATAGTATAATGCCCCCGATAAAAAACAAACCTCACCTTTCTTCCTCCTTGTTCCCGCAGCGTTCTGAGCGCCCGCTCATCTCCTGACAGCGGGCGCAGGGTACTGACCTCATCACTACCACCTGTCAGTGTCGGTGACGTCAGACGCTGACAGGGGGATGATGGGAGAAGGAGCGTAACGTTCCCTCTCTCATCAAGCTAACCCTGTGATGACAGGCGGGGGGTCATTGCTGGCACAGGGCCCCCCATCGCGTTCTCAGGGGTTGCACAGCGGCCGGGCGGCAGCGCAGGGAGATCATGTATCCCTGTTCTGCCACAGAATGTAACTGTATCGGCACGCAGTTACAGTAGCCTAGCTCCGGGTGGGCCCCCTCGGGCCACCGCCCCCTCTGCCCCCCCGGTAGCTACGCTACTGAATAAGGACCATGGATTGTGCATTATATTGTATGAAGGAACACGGCGAGCGCATTATATTGTATGGAGAACCATGGGGAATGCATTATATTGTTTTGAGGATCAAGTGGAGTGCCTTATATTGTATGGAGGATCACGGGTAATGCCTTATATTGTATGGAGGACCATGGGAGGTGCATTATATTGTATGAAGGACCATGGGAAGTGCATTATATTATATGGAGGACCATGGGGAATGCTTTATATTGTATGGAGGACCATGGGGAGTGCATTATATTGCATGGAGGACCATGGGGTATGCATTATTTTATTTGGAGGTGCATGGGGGGTGCATTATATTATATGGAGGACCATGTGGGTGCATTGTATTGTAAGAACTACCATGGCAGGTGCATTATATTGTATCAAGGACAATGAGGGGGTATATTATATTGTATGAACAACAATGGCAGGTGCATTACCGTATATACTCGAGTATAAGCCGACCTGAGTATAAGCCGACCCCCTAATTTTGCCACAAAAAACTGGGAAAACTTATTGACTCGAGTATAAGCCTAGGGTGGAAAATGCAGCAGCTACCGGTGAATTTCAAAAATAAAAATAGATGCTCCATACCGTTCATTATGGCCCCATAGCTGTGCCATATAGTGCTCTGCACCGTTCATTATTGCCCCATAGCTGTACCATAGAAAGCTGTGCCATATAGTGCTCTGCACCGTTCATTATTGCCCCATAGCTGTGCCATATAGTGCTCTGCACCGTTCATTATTGCCCCATAGCTGTACCATAGAAAGCTGTGCCATATAGTGCTCTGCACCGTTCATTATTGCCCCATAGCTGTGCCATATAGTGCTCTGCACCGTTCATAATTGCCCCATAGCTGTGCCATATAGTGCTCTGCACCGTTCATTATTGCCCCATAGCTGTGCCATATAGTGCTCTGCACCGTTCATTATTGCCCCATAGCTGTGCCATATAGTGCTCTGCACCGTTCATTATTGCCCCATAGCTGTGCCATATAGTGCTCTGCACCGTTCATTATTGCCCCATAGCTGTGCCATATAGTGCTCTGCACCGTTCATTATTGCCCCATAGCTGTGCCATATAGTGCTCTGCACCGTTCATTATTGCCCCATAGCTGTGCCATATAGTGCTCTGCACTGTTCATTATGGCCCCATAGCTGTGCCATATAGTGCTCTGCACCGTTCATAATTGCCCCATAGCTGTGCCATATAGTGCTCTGCACCGTTCATTATTGCCCCATAGCTATGCCATATAGTGCTCTGCACCGTTCATTATTGCCCCATAGATGTGCCATAGAAAGCTGTGCCATAGAAAGCTGTGCTGCTGCTGCTGCAATAAAAATAATAAAAGACATACTCACCTCTCTTGACTCGAGTATAAGCCTAGGGTGGAAAATGCAGCAGCTACCGGTGAATTTCAAAAATAAAAATAGATGCTCCATACCGTTCATTATGGCCCCATAGCTGTGCCATATAGTGCTCTGCACCGTTCATTATTGCCCCATAGCTGTACCATAGAAAGCTGTGCCATATAGTGCTCTGCACCGTTCATTATTGCCCCATAGCTGTGCCATATAGTGCTCTGCACCGTTCATAATTGCCCCATAGCTGTGCCATATAGTGCTCTGCACCGTTCATTATTGCCCCATAGCTGTGCCATATAGTGCTCTGCACCGTTCATTATTGCCCCATAGCTGTGCCATATAGTGCTCTGCACCGTTCATTATTGCCCCATAGCTGTGCCATATAGTGCTCTGCACCGTTCATTATTGCCCCATAGCTGTGCCATATAGTGCTCTGCACCGTTCATTATTGCCCCATAGCTGTGCCATATAGTGCTCTGCACCGTTCATAATTGCCCCATAGCTGTGCCATATAGTGCTCTGCACCGTTCATTATTGCCCCATAGCTGTGCCATATAGTGCTCTGCACCGTTCATTATTGCCCCATAGCTGTGCCATATAGTGCTCTGCACCGTTCATTATTGCCCCATAGCTGTGCCATATAGTGCTCTGCACCGTTCATTATTGCCCCATAGCTGTGCCATATAGTGCTCTGCACCGTTCATTATTGCCCCATAGCTGTGCCATATAGTGCTCTGCACCGTTCATTATTGCCCCATAGCTGTGCCATATAGTGCTCTGCACTGTTCATTATGGCCCCATAGCTGTGCCATATAGTGCTCTGCACCGTTCATAATTGCCCCATAGCTGTGCCATATAGTGCTCTGCACCGTTCATTATTGCCCCATAGCTATGCCATATAGTGCTCTGCACCGTTCATTATTGCCCCATAGATGTGCCATAGAAAGCTGTGCCATAGAAAGCTGTGCTGCTGCTGCTGCAATAAAAATAATAAAAGACATACTCACCTCTCTTGACTCGAGTATAAGCCTAGGGTGGAAAATGCAGCAGCTACCGGTGAATTTCAAAAATAAAAATAGATGCTCCATACCGTTCATTATGGCCCCATAGCTGTGCCATATAGTGCTCTGCACCGTTCATTATTGCCCCATAGCTGTACCATAGAAAGCTGTGCCATATAGTGCTCTGCACCGTTCATTATTGCCCCATAGCTGTGCCATATAGTGCTCTGCACCGTTCATAATTGCCCCATAGCTGTGCCATATAGTGCTCTGCACCGTTCATTATTGCCCCATAGCTGTGCCATATAGTGCTCTGCACCGTTCATTATTGCCCCATAGCTGTGCCATATAGTGCTCTGCACCGTTCATTATTGCCCCATAGGATGTGCCATAGAAAGCTGTGGCATATAGTGCTCTGCACCGTTCATTATTGCCCCATAGCTGTGCCATATAATGCTCTGCACCGTTCATTATTGCCCCATAGCTGTGCCATATAGTGCTCTGCACCGTTCATTATTGCCCCATAGCTGTGCCATATAGTGCTCTGCACCGTTCATTATTGCCCCATAGCTGTGCCATATAGTGCTCTGCACCGTTCATTATTGCCCCATAGCTGTACCATAGAAAGCTGTGCCATATAGTGCTCTGCACCGTTCATTATTGCCCCATAGCTGTGCCATATAGTGCTCTGCACCGTTCATTATTGCCCCATAGCTGTGCCATATAGTGCTCTGCACCGTTCATTATTGCCCCATAGATGTGCCATAGAAAGCTGTGCCATAGAAAGCTGTGCTGCTGCTGCTGCAATAAAAATAATAAAAGACATACTCACCTCTCTTGCTTGCAGCTCCTCAGCGTCCTGTCCCGGCGTCTCTCTGCACTGACTGATCAGGCAGAGGGCGGCGCCCTCTGACCTGCACAGTCAGTGCGGAGAGACGCCGGGAAGACAGAGCGGCGCCCGGCGGGTGGAACGCAGACAGGTGAATATGTAATACTTACCTGCTCCCGGCGTCCCGCTCCTTCCCCCGGACAGCTGGTCTTCGGTGCCGCAGCCTCTTCCTCTGTCAGCGGTCACCGTTACCGCTGATTAGAGAAATGAATGAGCCGCCCCTATGGGAGTGGAGTCCATATTCATTTCTCTAATGAGCGGTCCCATGTGACTGCTGAACAGGGGAAGAGCTGCGGCACCCGGAGACCGTGGGACGGGCAGGGGGAGCGCCAGGAGCCCCGGAAGCAGGTAAGTATGCCTCAGCGCCCTCTCCCCCTCACCCGCCGACCATGACTCGAGTATAAGCCGAGAGGGGCACTTTCAGCCCAAAAATTTGGGCTGAAAATCTCGGCTTATACTCGAGTATATACGGTATATTGTTTGAAGGACCATGAGGGGGTACATTATACTGTATGTTGGACCATGGGGGGTGCAATATATTGTATGGAGAACCATGGGCAGTGCATTATATTGTGTAGAGGACCATGGGGATTGCATTATATTGTATAGAGGACCATGGAGAGGGCATTATATTATATGGAGAACCAAGGGAAGTGCATTATAGTATATGGAGGATCATGGGGTGTGCATTATATTGTATGGAGGACCATGGGGAGTGCATTATATTGCATGGTGGATCATAGGGGTGCATTATATTGTATAGAGGACCATGGAGAATGCATTATATTGTATAGAGGACCATGGGGAATGCATTGTATTGTATGGAGGAACATGGGGAGTGCATTATATTTTATGCAGGACCATGGGGGATGCATTATTTTGTATAGAGGACCATGGGGATTGCATTATTTTTTATGAAGAGCCATGGGGAGTGCATTATATTTTATGGAGGACCCGGGGGAGTGCATTTTGTTGTATAGAGGACCATGGGGAGTGCATTATATTGTATGGAGTACAATGGGGAGTGTATTTTGTTGTATAGAGGACCAAGGGTAGTGCATTATACTATATGGAGGACCATGGGGTTGCAATATATTGTATGAAGGATTGAGGGGGGTGCATTATATTGTATGTTGGACAATGGAGGGTGCAATATATTGTATGTTGGACCATGGGGATGCATTATATAGATTATGGAGAGCACAGTATACTATGTGGAAGGTTGTGGGTGTCTATTATAATATTTGAAGGCCTCTGTGGGGATCTATTATACTGTATGCAAGCAATAACAAAGTGTGAAGGTTTGTGTAAGGTCTGTCATACTATGTGGAAGGCTGTGTGGGGGGCCATTATACTATTTGGAGGACTAGTGCAGGCCATTATGCAGTGTGGAGCTATTATACTGTAGGTAGGTCCATTATACTGCATGGGGGGCTGTGTGGGGGTCACAGTTGGGGGATGATACTGTGTTGGGGTCACCATACTTGAAAGCTGAGGTGGGGTACAGAAGGCTAATTCACCATGGGGTATCATATTGTGTCTTGTTGCACCTGTGTTGGCATCATACA
The DNA here is from genome assembly GCF_051348905.1 of Ranitomeya variabilis. NCBI lineage: Eukaryota > Metazoa > Chordata > Amphibia > Anura > Dendrobatidae > Ranitomeya > Ranitomeya variabilis. The sequence goes on from NC_135233.1 coordinate 506,129,448, forward strand.
TTATGGGGGCAATGAAAGAGGAATCTAGGGCTTCAGTAAGAGGAAAATTACTATGTAAATGCTAGAAAGTTGTAAGATATGCTCTTCTGTGACCGCGACAATTATTATTATTATTTTTTTTTTTGGGGGGGCCTAATTAGAACTTCTGCTATGGGGCCCCTTGATTTGTATATATGCCCCTGGTGATCTAGGGGTCTTCCCCATGCTGTTCTTCTTCCATTCAGCACTTTTTCCATCCATGTCAACATTTTCACTGCCCTCAGACCTCTTTGTCGGGTCTGCCAGTATACTCATTACTTGTGAGTATTAAGAATTGCTCGGTTCCAGTAACGAGCACCCGGGCATTTTAGTGCTCGCTCATCTCCAGTAAGGACACTTTAAGGTTGGATACACTGACATTATAACTAGTGACAAGAATGGGATCTTACCAGCACAACGCAGAAGATGCTCCCTAAAGGCTTCTCTGCGCACTGGACATTGAATATTTCTCACACACCCCGCCCCAGCAGCAAGCATGGCGGAGGAGTTGTTTTTCTCCTGTCAGATAACTGCTCCTTCACCCCAATCCCACTGCCACCCTCTGTTACCCTCCCTTCCTTTGAGGTGCACTCTGTGCGCATCTACTCCCCCTCCAACCTCCAACTGGCTGCCATTTACCGCCCCCCAGGGCCAGCCACCACCTTCTTTGACCACTTCACCACCTGGCTACTTCATTTCCTTTCTGCGGACATCCCCACTATCATCATGGGCGATTTCAACATCCCCATTGACACTTCCCTCTCAGCTGCCACTAAACTTCTATCTCTCACTTCCTCCTTCGGCCTCACTCAATGGTCTTCTGCAGCCACTCACAAAGATGGTCACACACTGGACCTCATCTTCATCCGCCTCTGCTCCCTATCTAACCTCTCTAACTCATCTCTTCCACTCTCTGACCACAACCTTCTCACATTCTCATCTCTCTCCACTCCATGTCTACAATCCCCACCCCACAAACTTTCACACCCTCGCAGAAATCTTAAACATCTTGACCTACATTCATTCTCCGAATCCCTCCTCCCTCTCACAGACATAAGTTCCATACACAATGCGGATGACGCTGCCGCTCTATATAACACCACAATAGCTGTAGCTTTGGAATCTGCTGCCCCACTTACACATACCAAAGCTCGCAAAATCAACAGACAGCCTTGGCACACCAGCCTGACCAAAGAACTGAGGCGAGCTTCCAGGGCTGCTGAGCGCAGATGGAAAAGATCCCACTCCAATGACCACTTCATCGCATTCAAACAGTCCCTCTCTACTTTCAAGACCACACTCGCCACAGCTAAACAAACCTACTTCTCATCTCTCATATCCTCCCTGTCTCACAACCCTAAACAGTTATTCAACACTTTCAATTCTCTCCTCCGTCCCCCAGCACCTCCTCCCTCCTCACTTATCTCAGCTGAAGACTTTGCCTCATTTTTCAAGCAGAAGATTGATAGCATCAGAGACAGTTTTGGTCACCAAGCCCCAGAGCCCTTCCTCCCGACTTCCCAGCCCTCCACCTCCAAAACCAACTTCTCCACCATTACAGAAGATCAACTCTCCACTCTACTCTCAAGATCGCATCTCACCACCTGTGCACTTGACCCACTCCCATCCCACCTCATCCCAAACCTCACCACAGTCTTCATCCCAACCCTAACCCATCTCTTCAACCTATCACTAACAACTGGTGTTTTCCCCTCAAGCTTTAAACATGCCTCCATCACACCTATCCTCAAAAAGCCCTCTCTTGACCCATCCTCTGTATCTAGCTATCGCCCTATATTCTCCCTTATGCCTCCAAACTACTGGAACAACACATCTACCTTGAACTGTCCTCCCATCTCTCTTCTTGCTCCCTCTTTGACCGCTTACAATCTGGCTTCTGGTCACACCACTCCACTGAAACTGCCCTAACTAAGGTCACCAACGACCTCTTAACCGCCAAGAGCAAGCAACACTACTCTGTTCTCCTCCTCCTCGACCTGTCGGCTGCCTTTGACACAGTGGACCATTCCCTATTATTACAGACCCTCTCATCCCTTGGCATCACAGACTTGGCCCTATCCTGGATCTCATCATACCTAACAGGCCGGACATTCAGCGTCTCCCACTCACACACCACCTCCTCACCTCGCCCCCTATCTGTCGGAGTCCGGCAAGGTTCAGTCCTTGGGCCCCTGCTCTTCTCCATTTACACCTTTGGCCTGGGACAGCTCATAGAATCTCATGGCTTTCAGTATCACCTCTATGCTGATGACACACAGATCTACATCTCTGGACTGGACCAGATATCACCTCCCTACTAACCAGAATCCCTCAATGTCTGTCCACTATTTCATCCTTCTTCTCCGCTAGATTTCTGAAACTTAACATGGACAAAACAGAATTCATCATCTTTCCCCCATCTCACGCGACCCCCCCAACGAACCTAACCATTACAGTAAATGGCTGCCCACTCTCCCCAGTCCCACAAGCTCGCTGCCTCGGGGTAATCCTTGACGCTGATCTCTCCTTCAAACCACATATCCAAGCCCTTTCCACTTCCTGCCGACTTCAACTCAAAAATATTTCACAAATCCGTTCATTCCTCAACCAAGAATCTGCAAAAACCCTAGTCCATGCCCTCATCATCTCTCACCTTGACTACTGCAACCTCCTGCTCTGTGGCCTCCCCTCGAACACTCTCGCACCCCTCCAATCTATTCTAAACTCTGCTGCCCGACTAATCCACCTGTCCCCCCGCTATTCTCCGGCCTCTCCCCTCTGTCAATCCCTCCACTGGCTCCCCATTGCCCAGAGACTCCAGTACAAAACCCTAAGCATGACATACAAAGCCATCCACAACCTGTCTCCTCCATACATCTGTGACCTCGTCTCCCGTTACTTACCTACACGCAACCTCCGATCCTCACAAGATCTCCTTCTGTACTCCCCTCTTATCTCCTCTTCCCACAATCGCATACAAGATTTCTCTCGCATATCACCCCTACTCTGGAACCCTCTACCACAACACATCAGACTCTCGCCTACCATCGAAATCTTCAAAAAGAACCTGAAGACCCACCTCTTCCGACAAGCCTACAACCTGCAGTAACCACCGATCAACCAAACCGCTGCACGACGAGCTCTATCCTCACCTACTGTATCCTCACCCATCCCTTGTAGATTGTGAGCCTTTGCGGGCAGGGTCCTCACTCCTCCTGTTCCAGTTATGACTTGTATTGTTTAAGATTATTGTACTTGTTTTTATTATGTATACCCCTCCTCACATGTAAAGCGCCATGGAATAAATGGCGCTATTACAATAAATAATAATAATAATAATATGTGATTGGCCATTAGCATGTAGGATTAGAATGAAATATTCATTGCGTGTCCATCAGTGTCCGATCTGTTCTGTGCACAGTCATTCACAGATAGGGTCGGACTGGGGTGTCTGGGGTCCACAGGGGGAATTGACCCTAGGGGCCCACCCTACAGCTATATGCAAATAACTTAACCATTATCCCCGATATAGTGGAGTGTCGACTGTAAAACACAGGCGGCTGCTGCACATCTACTGTGCGCCACCATAACTGGAATGTACAATTACGGTAGTTTGCAGTAATGGGTTCTATCCACAGGTTAGGTATGTGATAAGTTATTGATCGGTGGAATCCGACCATTGGAAACCGCACCGATCGGAACAATAGGGAACCTTTATCCATGACAGGACACTTTTATCCCCATTTATAAAATGGAGCAGCAGATGGGATGTCTGACCGCAGCCCCATTCATCCTCTTTGGGGGCTTCCAGAAAAAGCCAAGTGCGGCCCCTTAGGGAATGAATAGATCAGTGGTCGAGTCGTACATGTCACTCCATACTAATGGGGATAAGAGTTCACATTCTGCAGATCGGTGTAGGTCCCAGCAGTCGGACCCTCACCAATCTATAACTTGTCACTTATCCTTTGGCCATGTTCACACGTTCAATATTTGGTCCGTATTTTACATCAGTATTTGTAAGCCAAAACCAGGAGTGGAACAATCAGCATTTATCACTCACTCCTGGTTTTGGATTTAAAAAACTTACACAAAATACTGACCAAATACTGAATGTATGAACATGGCCTTAGGATGGGTGATTACTTGTCTTCACTGTAGAACCACTGTAACTGCATATTTGCTACTGTGTGATAGTCACAGGACAGGGAGGGTTAAACGTCCAAGTATTTAATCTCTATTGGAAATCAAGAATCTTCTCCTTATTGATATCAGAGAGAACAAGTGAACTCCATAAACAACACAATCCCCTATACCAAGACCAATAATACCACATACAAAGGAACAAATACCGCTATACAATGACCAGACCACATATTACCACCACATAGTGACCGAATAATATCACAAACAGGGGACAAATACCTCCATACCATGACCAGACCATATATTATTACCACACAGTGACCAAATAATATCACATACAGGGAACAAATACTGCCACACCATGACTGGACCACATATTATTACCATATGGTAACCGAATAATATCACACACAGGGAACAAATACCGCCACACCATGACCAGACCACATATTATTACCACATGGTAATCGAATAATATCACACAGGGAACAAATACCACCACACCATGACCAGACCAAATATTACCACCACATGGTAAATGAATAATTCCACATACAGGTGGTTAATACAGTCACATCATGACCGGACCGCAGTGACCGAATAATACCGCATGCAGGGGATTGAGGCTATGTGCACACGTTGCGGATTGGTGTACGGATTTTTACGCACTGTTTTTGCAAAATCCGCAGGTAAACCGCACTGCAGATTACCCGCGGATTTGCCGCGGATTTACCACGTTTTTTGTGCGGATTCCACCTGTGGTTTTACGCCTGCAGATTCCTATTGAGGAGCAGGTGTAAACCACTGCGGAATCCGCACAAAGAATTGACATGCTGAGGAAAAAACACTGCTGCTTTTCCGCACGTTTTTTCCATGGTTCCATGAAGTTCAAAGCTTAATGAGGTTACAAAACCAAAAAAAGTGCTTTAGTAAGTCAGTAAAAAGTAGGTAGGAGTATTTAAAACAAGAAAATGATAAGGGTGCCCATACTTATGCACCTGTCAAATTTTGTTTGAATGCAGATTGCACATTTTCTGTTAGTACAATAAACCTAATTTCAAGGCAGAAACATTACTGTGTCCAACAGTTATTAGATATATGAAACTGAAATAGCTGTTGCAAAAAAAAACAATTTTTATAAAACATTAAGCTTAAGATTAATAGGGGTGCCCAAACTTTTTCATATAACTGTAGTGTCAGTGTACAGGTAATACAGGTATCACCAGTGATATTATACACAGGAGCTCTGTATATAGTGTCGGTGTACAGGTAACACAGTGATCACCATTGACAATATACAGAGGAGCTCTGTACACAGTATACAGTATATAGTGTAAGTGTGCAATTAAGGCTGCCGTCACACTAGCAGTATTTGGTCAGTATTTTACATCAATATTTGTAAGCCAAAACCAGGAGTGGAACAATTAGAGGAAAAGTATAATAGAAATATATGCACCTCTTCTGCATTTATCACCCACTCCTGATTTTGGCTTACAAATACTGATGTAAAATACTGACCAAATACTGCTAGTGTGACGGTAGCCTAACACACTGACTCACTAGTGACGTCTGTAGTTGAAGTATTTTATCTTCATCCAGTGCAGACCGCCATCACTTCGTCCAGCCAGGACTCGTCTCTGCAGAAAATAACACAGTTCCAGAGCACATTCCCCACTATTTTCCCTAACTTCTACACTATATCAGATGAAGAAAAAAGAAAGACATAGTGCCGCCCTGCACAGCAGCAGGACCCCTTTTTGTTCTCCAATGGAAGACAGTAACCTCAAAACAAAAGTAAATTACAGCAGTAATAATGTCCCCTGATTGGCCCCTACAGTAATTTTTATTATTATTATTATTATACATTTTTATAGCGCCATTTATTCCATGGCGCTTTGCATGTGAACAGGGCAAATATAGACAAGTACAATAAACATGAGTAAAACAAGGCACACACAAGTACAGGAGGAGAGAAGATCCTGCCCATGAGGGCTCACAGTCTACAGGGGATAGGTGAGGATACACCAGGAGAGGGTAGAGCTGGTCATGCGGCGGTTCAGTAGACTGGGGATCACTGCAGGTTGTAGGCTTGTCGGAAGAGGTGGGTCTTCAGGTTCCTTTTGAAGGTTTCCGTGGTAGGCGAGAGCCTGATGTGTTGGAGTAGAGAGTTCCAGAGTATAAGGGAAGCACGGGAGAAGTCTTGGATGCGGTTGTGTGAGGAAGAGATTAGAGAGGAGTAGAGAAGGAGATCATAAGACGATCGAAGGTTGCGTGTAGGTAGGTACCTGGAGACCATGTCACAGATGTATGGAGGAGTCAGGGTGTGAATGGCTTTGTATGTCATTGTTAGTGTTTTGAACTGTAGCCTCTTGGCAACAGGAAGCCAGTGAAGGGCCTGGTAGAGAGGAGAGGCTGGGGAGTAACGGGGAGACAGGTGGATTAGTTGGGGAGCAGAGTTTAGGATGGATTGGAGTGGTGCCAGAGTGCTAGAGGGGAGGCCAGAGAGTAGGAGGTTGCAGTAGTCAAGGCGGGGGATGATAAGGGCATGTACTAGTGTTTTTGTGGTTTCATAGTCAAGGAATGCACGGATCTGGGAAATGTTTTTGAGTTGGAATCGGCAAGAGGAGGCAAGGGCTTGGATATGTGGCTTGATTAATTATGTGGCTTGAGTAATTATGTCCCCATCTTTATGGGCCCCATGTAATGCTCCATACATAAAAAAAAAAACAAGCAAAAAAAAAAACAAATACTCTCCTCAGAAGTCCCCACTGCAGGTCCGGTATAATCAGTGTCTCTCCCGGCTCTGCAATGCTCGGGACAGAGAGGCTGAGCATGCAGTGATGATGGCATAGATCCCTCTGCCCTGCGACATTGCAGAGTCAGAGGACGCTGAAGACAGTACAGCTGCCGGGAACCAGGAGAGGTATTAAAAGGGGCTTGTGCCCTCGCTGGCACCGGGCTCTCCTGACTCATGGACCCTATAGCATGTGTCCCACCCTCAGTTTGCCCAGGGCCCCCAGTGCTTACCTGAGTTTGCCGGGTGGTGCCTCCGGCCCTGGTCGTTGCAGTGGGTCGGGGCTGAGTACACGCGCCTGCGCGCACCTCTGCCTCCTGCATTTTTAAAGGGCCCATGTCCTTTTTTTCCCTTCTTCCTCCTTCTCTCTGGGGTCTACTGGGCATGTCACCGGTGTCCTGTTGAGTTAGTCTGACCCTGGTTGCGCTCTTGTACGATGACTGTCGTTTGCGCTCTGTTATGATGACTGTCGGTTGCGCTCTGTTATGATAAGTGTCAGTGGTGCTCTATTAGGGGGACTGTCGGTTGTTCTCTGTTATGGTGACTGTTGGTTTTGCTCTTGTATGATGACTGTCGGTTTCACTCTTTTATGACTATCGGTGTTGCTCTATTATGGTGACTGCCGGTTGCGCTCTTTTATGATGACTGTCGGTGGCGCTCTGTTATGAGGACTGTCGGTGGCGCTCTGTTAAGATGATTGTCAGTTGCGCTCTGTTATGATGACTGTCGGTGGCGCTCTCTTATGACTGTTGGTGGCGCTCTGTTATGATGACTGTCGGATGCGCTCTGTGATGATGATGTTGGTGACGCTCTATTATGATGACTGTCGGTGATGCTGTTATGAGGACTGCCGGTTGCGCTCAGTTATGGTGACTGTTGGTGGCGCTCTGTTATGATGACTGTTGGTGGTGCTCTGTTTTGGCTTTCGGTGGCGCTCTGTTATGATGACTGTCGGTGGCGCTCTGTTATGATGACTGTCGGTAGCGCTCTGTTATGAGGACTGTTGATGGCGCTCTGTTATGATGACTGTTGGTGGTGCTCTGTTACGAGGACTTTCGGAGGCGCTCTGTTATGACTGTCGGTGGCGCTGTTATGAGGACTGTTGGTGGTGCTCTGTTATGAGGACTTTCGGAGGCGCTCTGTTATGACTGTCGGTGGCGCTGTTATGAGGACTGTTGGTGGTGCTCTGTTATGAGGACTGTCGGTGGCGCTCTGTTATGAGGACTGTCGGTGGCGCTCTGTTATGAGGACTGTCGGTGGCGCTCTGTTATGAGGACTGTCCGTGGCGCTCTGTTATGAGGACTGTCCGTGGCGCTCTGTTATGAGGACTGTCCGTGGCGCTCTGTTATGGGGACTGTTGGTGGCGCTCTGTTATGAGGACTTTCGGAGGCGCTCTGTTATGACTGTCGGTAGCGCTGTTATGATGACTGTCGGTTGCACTCTGTTATGAGGACGGTCGGTTGTGCTCTGTTATGTGGACTGTCGGTGGCGCTCTGTTGAGGACTGTCGGTGGCGCTCTGTTATGAGGACTGTTGGTTGCGCTCGCTCTGTTATGAGGACTGTCGGTGGTGCTCTGTTATGAGGACTGTCGGTGGCGCTCTGTTATGAGGACTGTGGGTGGCGCTCTGTTATGAGGACTGTCAGTTGTGCTCTGTTATGAGGACTGTCGGTGGCGCTCTGTTATGAGGACTGTCGGTGGCGCTCTGTTATGAGGACTGTCCGTGGCGCTCTGTTATGAGGACTGTCGGTGACGCTCTGTTATGAGGACTGTCGGTGGCGCTCTGTTATGAGGACTGTCGGTGACGCTCTGTTATGAGGATTGTCGGTGACGCTCTGTTATGAGGACTGTCGGTGGTGCTCTGTTATGAGGACTGTCGGTGGCGCTCTGTTATGAGGACTGTTGCTGGCGCTCTGTTATGAGGACTGTCCGTGACGCTCTGTTATGGGGACTGTTGGTGGCGCTCTGTTATGAGGACTGTCGGTGGCGCTCTGTTATGAGGACTGTCGGTGGCGCTCTGTTATGAGGACTGTCGGTGGCGCTCTGTTATGAGGACTGTCGGTGACGCTCTATTATGAGGACTGTCAGTGACGCTCTGTTATGAGGACTGTCGGTGGCGCTCTGTTATGAGGACTGTTATGGACCTGGTGGTTAGGTGCACCCGGAATGACCTGATAGTTAAACACGGAATCGGGACGAGCTCTGGGGAAATGGGAACTCTGCTGACCGCAAACACTACTGCTATCAACACACACTAGAAATAGCCGTGGAGCGTGCCTGACTCTGCCTAGACGCCTCTTCACAGCCTAAGAGCTAACTACCCCTAAAGAAAGGAAACAAAGCCTCACTTGCCTCAGAGAAATTCCCCAAAGGTAAAAGCAGCCCCCCACAAGTATTGACTGTGAGTTAAGAGGAAATCACAAACACAGGAATGAAATAGGTTTTAGCAAAGGAGGCCAGTCTAACTACACAGATTGAGGATAGAAAAGGGATCTTTGCAGTCAACACAAAAAAACTACAAAAACCACGCAGAGTGTGCAAAAAAGACCCCCGCACCGACTCACGGTGCGGTGGTGCCACTCTGCACCCCCAGAGCTTCCAGCTAGCCAGGCAATTTCATAATAGCAAGCTGGACTAGAACTGAGCAAGAAAAACAATATGCAACAAATGAACAAGCAGGAACTTAGCTTCTGTTGAAGTAGACAGGTCCTCAGAAAGGTCCAAGAGAGATCTGAACCAGTGCAAAGACATCGACAGCTGGCATGCACTAACGATCTGAGTGGAGTTAAATAGAGAAGCCAGTAGCAGTAAACGAGACCAGGTGAGGAAAGAACCTCAATGGCTAGTAGCTCCACACACAGCTACCAGAGGGAGTTCACAGACAGAACTCACCGAAGTACCATTCATGACCACAGGAGGGAGTTCGAGAACGGAATTCACAACAGAGGACTGTCGGTGGCGCTGTTATGAGGACTGTCGGTGGTGCTGTTATGAGGACTGTCGGTGGCGCTCTGTTATGAGGACTGTCGGTGGCGCTCTGTTATGAGGACTAGTGATGGGCAGTCCGGCTCTTTTTGGTGATCCGGCTCTCATGGCTCCGCTCACGAAAAAGAGCCGGCTCTTTCGGCTCACAAAACGGCTCTTTTTGGATCCTAAATGGATCCCTATTGAATATCTGATCAGGCGTCCGAAACTCCGCCCACCTACCGCTGAAACTCCGCCCACTTCTTAGAGCCAATTAAATTGAAGAGTGGGTGGAGTTTTGCTCAGGTGGGCGGAGTTACACATGCTGAAGTCCGGGATTTTACGCCCAGTGAGAGCCATTCAGGAATTTTAGTGGCTCTCACTGGCGTGCCGGCTCCCATCGTTCACAGCAGGGAGCCGGCTCTTTGTGTCGGCTCGTTCATGAACGACACATCACTAATGAGGACTGTCGGTTGCATTCTTTTACGCCTCTCCCCGTGAAGCTCTGCCCACTCCTCACAATGTTGCGGCTGCGGACAGGACCGTAACAGACAGGAAAAGTCACATTCTGGTGACACTGAACAATAGTGATGTGTCGTTCGTGAACGAGCCGACACAAAGAGCCGGCTCCCTGCTGTGAACGAAAGGAGTCGGCTCTGCAGCGTGAGTGAGCCCAGTCTTTTTTTTTTTTTCTTTCTTGTCTGGGCCTGGCAGCTTCTCAGATTCAGCCAGTGAAGTGTGACTGTGACTCATGTGGGAGGAGCAGACAGCAGAGAGGGAGATGTGGAGTCTGTGGACTGTAAACAAATGCATGTGAGTCCAGTGATCACCTATAGGCTACGTTCACATTAGCGTTGTGCGACACATCGTCGGGCGCCGCTGCGTCGCCGCATGCGTCATGCACCCCTATATTTAACATGGGGGCGCATGGACAAGCGTTGCATTTGCGTTTTGTGACGCATGCGTCGCTGCGGCGCACGCGTCAGGGCGTACAGGACGCAGCAAGTTGCATTTTTTGTGCGTCCAAAATCAAGCAAAAACAGGATGCATGCGTCACAAAACGCTGCGTTGTGCATGCGTTCACATTTGCGTTGTACGTAGCCATAGTAAGGCCAGGCCATCAATGTTAGTCATGGACAATCTCTTTAAACTGTTTCTATGTGTAATACTACCTCAATTATATTTACTGTAACTTAACTGTGAATAAAGTTGGTATGTAACTAGGGTTGCAGTGCCATATTGTTTGACTGGCTGGGATTTGTAGTGCTGTGCACCACCAGCAGAAGTTGATACCATAGTATAGTAGCATTTATACATTTCTGTTCCACATTGTGTTGAAATAAACTGAGTTTACTATTCCGTATGCTTTGCACAGTGTGTGTGTGTGTGTGTGTACAGTGTGTATACAGTGTGTGTGTTTGTACAGTGTATGTGTATACATTGTGTGTGTATACAGTGTATGTGTGTGTAGTGTGTGTACAGTGTGTGTATACAGTGTGCGTGTAAGGCTACTTTCACACTAGCGTCATGCACTGTACGTCGCAATGCGTTGTTTTGGAGAAAAAACGCATCCTGCAGAATTGTCTGCAGGATGCGTTTTTTCTCCATAGACTTTCATTAGCGACGCATTGCGATGTATGGCCACACGACGCATCCGTTGTGTGACGGATGCGTTGTGTTTTGGTGGACCGTCGGCACAAAAAAAGTTCCATGTAACTTTTTTTGTGCGTCGCGTCCGCCATTTTCGACCGCGCCCCCTCCTCCCCGGACCTTACAATGGGGCAGCGGATGCGTTGAAAAACTGCATCCGCTGCCCACATTGTTCATGTCTTTCACAACGTGCGTCGGTACATCGGGCTGACGCATAGTGACGGCCCCGTACCGACGCTAGTGTGAAAGTAGCCTTAGCACGGTGCTTGCAGCATGCCTTTATTTTTATGAATTACAATCTTATACAGCACCAACATATAGCACAGCACTCACTAATTCAGAAAGGACGTGTACAAAAAACGGCCCATATTACAAAGTAATACAGGTGGACTACAACCGCGTAGCGTGGGCTCTGTTCACAAGAGCCAACAATCTGCGGACACAGCAATGCTAAAAAACAGTCTTTATTGCTTCACTAGATACTTATACACGTGTAGCATGAGGCTGTCACTTTACAGGCAAAGACCGGGAACGATTACTGTGTAAAATCTAGTTTTATTTAAAAAACAGAGCCGGTTCACGAGCCAAAAGAGTCGGATCACCAAAAAGAGCCGGACTGCCCATCACTACGGAACAATCAGCGCTGAGCGCCATTATTTAGATTACAGAAAGTGACAATAAAAATGTAAGATTTATAAATCAGTAAAAAAAAAGAATTGTAACCAAATCCATGAAATACAGAACAGTGTAATGAACCTTCCTGTCTGACCGTTGATTTTTGCTTTATTAAAAGCTTGAGAAATTCCATAAAGAGCCAGAAGTGGATGGAGTCTGTATGAGGAGCTCGTGGAACCAACTGCCGCTGTCTAGTCCTGTCAGTGCTGAGCCGTGGAGATCGGAGGGCGGGGCTAATAGCGAAAGTATCCACTCCGCTCTACACGGGACCAGCCACCAATGAGGGGACGGAGACTGGGGACGGAGACTGGGGACGTCTGCGCGCATGCTCAGATTCTCCTGCTGGCGACCGTTAGATTCTCAGAGGCAGTTATCTGCAGCTTGCGGTGGTACACCAGCACAGTGGATAGCGCATCGGAGAGAGAGACAGCAGAGCATCGGAAAGAGAGAGAGAGAGAGCAGAGCATCGGAAAGAGAGAGAGAGAGAGAGAGAATCGGAAAGAGAGAGAGAGAGAGAGAGCAGAGCATCGGAAAGAGAGAGCAGAGCAGTGGAGAGACACAGCAGCCGAGCGAGTGCATGATGAAGGCAAAGCAGAGTGGGGCATCTGCTGGGCGTCAGGTAACCATGGCCGCGGCTTCCCGCCGCTAATCTTACACTAACGGCCCTTCTTCCAGCGTTGGTGGAAGGTGGGGATGCTGGCCGGCGGATTCCAGCAGCGACCATTGCCGGCCCCTGTACCGGTGTTGTACCTGAGTCAGCCTTACCAGTAGAGGGGCGCTGCTGAGCCCCTCTAGGCTGACGGTGCTGGAGGTGGCTCCTAAGGCTACTTTCACACTTGCGTCGTTTGGCCTCCGTCGCAATGCGTCGTTTTGGAGAAAAAACTCATCCTGCAAAGTTGCCCACAGGATGCGTTTTTTCTCCATAGACTTGCATTACCGACTCATCGCGACGTATGGCCACATGTTCCATACGTCGTGCACTGGATGCGTCGGTATTTGGCGGACCTTCGTTCAAGGGAACGTTTTTTCATACGTCCGGGTCCTGCATTTTGAACTGCGCATGCGCGGCCGTAACCCCCTCCTCCCTGGGACTTCACAATGGGCAGTGGACGCGTTGAAACACTGCGTCCGCTGCCCACGCTATGCAGAAAATCACCACTGTCCGTCGGTACGTTGCGCCGACGCTTTGTGGCGGTCCCGTACCGACGGAAGTGTGAAAGAAGGCTTAGTTGGCTCACATTAATAAAACACTGCAGGGAGGAGCCCGGTGGGACTACACTTACCAGCAGCTCCACAATGGGCAGCAAAGTGGTGAAGGTGAGAGGGTGAAATGGCCGATGTCACAGTGCAGACACATAATGATGCAGCTCATCTAATGCAGGTCAGTGCGGCCGTGTCCGTCCGAGTTCTGGGCATCGCGTGGGCATTAGCCAATTCTCCCAGGTGTGTAGAAAAGGCTTCAAGCCCAAAACAACCCCTTTTATTATAGTCACCTATGGGGCGGCCCGCTCCGATGGTCCTCACTGGTCCTGGCGCATTTTACGTCATCCACACAGTGCCCCAGTCCCCCAGCTGCCGCAGTGCGCATGTGCTCTTTGGCCTTTCCCGCGCATGCTCAGAACTATGCTCGGCCCTCGGTAGGGCAGAGAGACTGGTGCCTGTGATGGGGAACTCTGGATGACGTGGGGTGCGTCGTCCACACGAAGCAGAGAGGAGGCGCCGGACCGAGACCAGTCACATCCAACCAACTGGACCGCCCCACAGGTGAGCAGAATAGAAGGTGGTTTATTGTTCTGCATGGCATCTTACGGGGCTGAAGTTGGTTTCTTATTCGGCAATTTTTTCTTTTCTGTTTTTTATAGGTTTAACCACAAAAAATAATCATCACAATAATAAAACATTATGCAGTGAGGTGCCCTGATGGAAATACACTTAAAAACAGCTACAAAAACAGTAAAACTGGCACAAAATGGGCATCAAAGTGGGCACCAAAGAGCGTTGAAGAAAGGGTTAAATGCCTTTGGGCCACTGATCTCACACTGCAGACATATAGAACAGGGAGCCCCACATCAAAACCAGTTATCTCCAGCCTGGCCCAAATGGGTTCTGGGCAACAGAATTGGCATCAAAGTGGGTAAATGGCCGGTTTTCATATATTTGAAGAAGTAACTGATGAACCCCTTCATGACCTTGGGATTTTCCGTTTTTCCGTGTTTGTTTTTCGCTCCCCTCCTTCCCAGAGCCATAACTTTTTCATTTTTCCGTCAATATGGCCATGTGAGGGCTTATTTTTTGCGGGACGAGTTGTACTTTTGAACGACATCATTGGTTTTACCATGTCGTGTACTAGAAAACGGGAAAAAAATTCCAAGTGCAGTGAAATTGCAAATAAAGTGCAGTCCCACACTTGTTTTTTTGTTTGGCTTTTTTGCTAGGTTCACTAAATGCTAAAACTGACCTGCCATTATGATTCTCCAGGTCAGTACGAGTTCATAGACATCTGACATGACTAGGTTATTTTTCAACTAAGTGGTGAAAAAAAACTCAAAACTTTGCAAAAAAAAAAAAAGCTCCATTTTCCGATACTCGTAGCGTCTCCATTTTTCGTGATCTGGGGTCAGGTGAGGGCTTATTTTTTGCGTGCCGAGCTGGCGTTTTTAATGATAGCATTTTGGTGCAGATACATTCTTTTGATCGCCCGTTATTGCATTTTAATTCAATGTCGCGGCGACCAAAAAAACGTAATAATGGCGTTTCAAATTTTTTTTCTCGTTACGCCGTTTAGCGATCAGGTTAATGCTTTTTTTTTATTGATAGATCGGGCGATTCTGAACGTGGCGATACCAAATATGTGTAGGTTTGATTTTTTTTTTTATTGATTTATTTTGATTGGGGCGAAAGGGGGGTGATTTAAACTTTTATATTTATTTTATTTTTTTCACATTTTTTGTAACTTTCTTTTAAAACTTTTGCCATGCTTCAATAGCCTCCATGGGAGGCTAGAAGCAGGCACAACGCGATCGGCTCTGCTACATAACAGCGATTATCAGATCGCTGCTATGCAGCAGAAATGCAGGTGTGCTGTGAGCGCCAACCACAGGGTGGCGCTCACAGCTGCCGGGGATCAGTAACCATAGAGGTCTCAAGGACCTCTATGGTTACCATTATGAAGCATCGCCGACCTCCGATCATGTGACGGGGGTCGGCGATGACGTCATTTCCGGCCGCCCGACCGGATGTGGTAGTCTGCGTTTGACAGCGGCATTTAACTAGTTAATAGCGGCGGGTGAATTGCGATTTCACCCGCCGCTATTGCGGGCACATGTCAGCTGTTCAAAACAGCTGACATGTCCCGGCTTTGATGCGGGCTCACCGCGGAGCCTTGCATCAAAGCAGGGGAGCTGACCTCGGATGTACTATCCTGTCCGAGGTCAGTAAGGGGTTAAAGGGAACCTGTCACCCCCAAAGTCGAAGGTGAGCTAAGCCCACTGGCATCAGGGGCTTATCTACAGCATTCTGGAATGCTGTAGATAAGCCCCCCAATGTATCCTGAAAGATAAGAAAAAGAGGTTATATTATACTCACCCAAGGGCGGTCCCGCTACGGTTGGGGTCCGATGGGCGTCGCGGTCCGGTCCGGGCCTCCCATCTTCTTACGATGACGTCCTCTTGTCTTCACGCTGTGGCTCCGGCGCAGGCGTACTTTGCCCTGTTGAGGGCAGAGCACAGTACTGCAGTGCGCAGGCGCTGGGCCTCTCTGACCTTTCCCGGCGCCTGCGCACTGCAGTACTTTGCCCTCAACAGGGCAAAGCAGCGTGAAGACCAGAAGGTGACATCATCGTAAGAAGATGGGAGGCCCCGGACCGCGACGCCCAATGGACCGGATCGCAGCGGGACCGCCCCTGGGTGAGTATAATCTAACCTCTTTATCTCATCTTTCAGGATACATCGGGGGCTTATCTACAACATTCCAGAATGCTGTAGATAAGCCCCTGATGCCGGTGGGCTTAGCTTATCGTCGATTTTGGGGGTGACAGGTTCCCTTTAAGGGGTTAAATGACTTTGGGCCACTGATATCACAGTGCATACATATTGAACAGGGAGCCCCACATCAAAAACAGGTTTCGTCAGCCTGGCCCAAATGGGTTCTGGGCACCAGTATAGGCATTAAAGTGGGCAAACAGCCGATTTTCACAGATTTGAATAAGTAACTGATGTTTTTAAGGGTTAAATGACTTTGGGCTACTGATCTCACACTATAAATATACAGATAGTGATGCCCTGCATCAAAAGCAGGTCTCTCCAGCCTGGCCCAAATGGGTTCTGGGCACCAGAATTGGTATCAAGGTGGACAAACAGCCGATTTTCACAGATTTGAGTAAGTAACTGGTGTTTTTAAGGGGTTAAATTAATTTGAGCCACTGATCTCACACTTAAAATACACAGATAGTGATGCTCATAACCCATTTGGGCCAGGCTGGAGAGACCTGGGTTTGATGCAGGGCATCACTATCTGTGTACTCTTAGTGTGAGATTAGTGGCCCAAAGTCATTTAACCCCTTAAAGACATCAGTTACTTATTCAAATCTGTGAAAACCGTCTGTTTGCCCACTTTGATGCCAATTCTGGTGCCCAGAACCTATTTGGGCCAGGCTGAAGAGACCTGTTTTTGATGTGGGGCTCCATGTTCAATATGTATGCACTGTGATATCAGTGGGCATCTATCTGTGTATTTTAAGTGTCAGATCAGTGGCCCAAAGTCATTTAACCCCTTAAAACATCAGTTACTGTATATACTCGAGTATAAGCCGAGATTTTCAGACCACTTTTTTAGGCTGAAAGTGCCCCTCTCGGCTTATACTCGAGTCTTTGTCCCAGGGGTCGGCAGGGGAGGGGGAGCGGCGGTTGTCACATACTCAGTCACCTGCTCCTGGCACGGTCCCTGCATGTCCGATGGTCTCTGGGCAGCTCTTCCTGTGTTCAGCTATCACGTGGTACCGCTCATTAAAGTAATGAATATGGACGCATATTCATTACTTTAATGAGCGGCACGTGACTGCTGAACATAGGAAGATGCCGCCGGCTCCCGTAGACCATCTGACAGTGAGACGCTGCCAGGGACAGCGCCGGGAGCAGGTGCGTATAACGGGGGAGGTGAGCATTCCGATATTCACCTGACCCCGTTCCACCGCTGGGCGCTGCTCTGTCTTCCGTCCTCTGGCTGTGACTGTTCAGGTCAGAAGGCGCGATTATGTATTAGTGTGCGCGCCGCCCTCTGCCTGAACAGTCACTGCGGAGGATGGAGGACAGAGCGGTGCGCAGCGGTGGAACGGGGAAGGTGAATATCGCAGGTGCCAGGGGCCTGAGCGAAGAGAGGTGAGTGTGATTTTTTTTATTTTAATTGCAGCATATGGGACATAATGTGTGGAGCATCTTAATGGGGCGTAATGTGTGGAGCATCTTATGGGGTGTAATGTGTGGAGCATCTTATGGGGCGTAATGTGTGGAGCATCTTATGGGGCGTAATGTGTGGAGCATCTTATGGGGCGTAATGTGTGGAGCATCTTATGGGGCATAATGTGTGGAGCATCTTATGGGGCATAATGTGTGGAGCATCTAATGGGGCATAATGTGTGGAGCATCTAATGGGGCATAATGTGTGGAGCATCTAATGGGGCATAATGTGTGGAGCATCTAATGGGGCATAATGTGTGGAGCATCTAATGGGGCATAATGTGTGGAGCATCTTATGGGGCATAATCTGGAACATTTTACGGGGCATAATGTGTGGAGAATCTTATGGGGCATAATCCATGGAGCATTATATGGGGCATATTTTAATATGGAGCATCTTATGGGGCGTATTTTGTATGGAGCATTATATGGGGCCCATCACGAACTTTATGGAGTATTATATGGGGGTCCTGATTCAATATGGATATTCAAAAACACTTAACCTACTGATGTCTCAATTAATTTTACTTTTATTGGTATCTATTTTTGTTTTTTAAATTTACCAGTAGCTGCTGCTTCCCCCCCCCCCCCTAGTCTTATACTCGAGTCATTAAGTTTTCCCAGTTTTTTGTGGCAAAATAAGGGGGGTCGGCTTATACTCGAGTATACAGGTCCTTCTCAAAAAATTAGCATATAGTGTTAAATTTCATTATTTACCATAATGTAATGATTACAATTAGACTTTCATATATTATAGATTCATTATCCACCAACTGAAATTTGTCAGGTCTTTTATTGTTTTAATACTGATGATTTTGGCATACAACTCCTGATAACCCAAAAAACCTGTCTCAATAAATTAGCATATTTCACCCGTCCAATCAAATAAAAGTGTTTTTTAATAACAAACAAAAAAACAATCAAATAATAATGTTCAGTTATGCACTCAATACTTGGTCGGGAATCCTTTGGCAGAAATGACTGCTTCAATGCGGCGTGGCATGGAGGCAATCAGCCTGTGACACTGCTGAGATGTTATGGAGGCCCAGGATGCTTCAATAGCGGCCTTAAGCTCATCCAGAGTGTTGGGTCTTGCGTCTCTCAACTTTCTCTTCACAATATCCCACAGATTCTCTATGTGGTTCAGGTCAGGAGAGTTGGCAGGCCAATTGAGCACATTAATACCATGGTCAGTAAACCATTTACCAGTGGTTTTGGCACTGTGAGCAGGTGCCAGGTCGTGCTGAAAAATGAAATCTTCATCTCCATAAAGCATTTCAGCCGATGGAAGCATGAAGTGCTCCAAAATCTCCTGATAGCTAGCTGCATTGACCCTGCCCTTGATGAAACACAGTGGACCAACACCAGCAGCTGACATGGCACCCCACACCATCACTGACTGTGGGTACTTGACACTGGACTTCAGGCATTTTGGCATTTCCTTCTCCCCAGTCTTCCTCCAGACTCTGGCACCTTGATTTCCGAATGACATGCAAAATTTGCTTTCATCAGAAAAAAGTACTCGGGACCACTTAGCAACAGTCCAGTGCTGCTTCTCTGTAGCCCAGGTCAGGCGCTTCTGCCGCTGTTTATGGTTCAAAAGTGGCTTTACCTGGGGAATGCGGCACCTGTAGCCCATTTCCTGCACACGCCTGTGCACGGTGGCTCTGGATGTTTCCACACCAGACTCAGTCCACTGCTTCCTCAGGTTCCCCAAGGTCTGGAATCGGTCCTTCTCCACAATCTTCCTCAGGGTCCGGTCACCTCTTCTCGTTGTACAGCGTTTTCTGCCACATTGTTTCCTTCCAACAGACTTACCATTGAGGTGCCTTGATACAGCACTCTGGGAACAGCCTATTTGTTGAGAAATTTCTTTTTGGGTCTAAGGGTACCGTCACACAGTACCATTTACATCGCTACGACGGCACGATTCGTGACGTCGTAGCATCGTATGAGTATCGCTCCAGCGTCGTAGACTGCGGTCACACGTTGCAATCACGGCGCTGGAGCGATGCCGAAGTCCCCGGGTAACCAGGGTAAACATCGGGTTACTAAGCGCAGGGCCGCGCTTATTAACCCGATGTTTACCCTGGTTACCAGCGTAAACGTAAAAAAACCCAAACAGTACATACTTACATTCCGGTGTCTGTCCCCCGGCGTTCTGCTTCTCTCCACTGTGTAAGCGCCATAGCCGGAAAGCACAGCGGTGGCGTCACCGCGTCACCGCTGTGCTCGCTTTCCGGCTGGCCGGCGCTCACAGTGCAGAGAAGCTGAGACGCCGGAGGACAGACACCGGAATGTGAGTATGTACTGTTTGTTTTTTTTACGTTTACGCTGGTAACCAGGGTAAACATCGGGTTACTAAGCGCGGCCCTGCGCTTAGTTACCCGATGTTTACCCTGGTTACAAGCGAACACATCGCTGGATCGCTGTCACACACAACGATCCAGCGATGTCAGCGGGTGATCAAGCGACGAAAGAAAGTTCCATACGATCTGCTACGACGTACGATTCTCAGCAGGGTCCCTGATCGCTGCTGCGTGTCAGACACTGCGATATCGTATGGATATCGCTAGAACGTCACGAATCGTACCGTCGTAGCGATCAAAATGGCACTGTGTGACAGTACCCTTACCCTCTTGCTTGAGGGTGTCAATGATGGCCTTCTTGACATCTGTCAGGTCGCTAGTCTTACCCATGATGGGGGTTTTGAGTAATGAACCAGGCAGGGAGTTTTTAAAAGCCTCAGGTATCTTTTGCATGTGTTTAGAGTTAATTAGTTGATTCAGAAGATTAGGGTAATAGGTCGTTTAGAGGACCTTTTCTTGATATGCTAATTTATTGAGACAGGTTTTTTGGGTTATCAGGAGTTGTATGCCAAAATCATCAGTATTAAAACAATAAAAGACCTGACAAATTTCAGTTGGTGGATAATGAATCTATAATATATGAAAGTTTAATTGTAATCATTACATTATGGTAAATAATGAAATTTAACACTATATGCTAGTTTTTTGAGAAGGACCTGTATATGGTACTTGTTCAGATATGTGAAAATGGTCTGTTTGCCCTCATTGATGCCAGTTCTGATGCCCAGAACCCATATGGGCCTGGCTGAAGAGACCTGGTTTTGATGTGGGGCTCACTGTTCTATATGTATTCACTGTGGTATCTGTGGCCCAAAGGCATTTAACCTGTTAAAAAGTAAAACATCAGTTACTTCAAATCTGTGAAAATTGGCTGTTTGCCCACTTTGATTCCAATTCTGGTGCCCAGAACCCATTTGGGCCAGGCTGGAGGGACCTGGGTTTGATGCGGGCCATCACTATCTGTGTATTTTAAAGGGAATCTCACCACAAAATTAGCCTATAAGCTGGAGCCACCGGCATCAGGGGCTTATCTACAGCATTCTGTAATGCTGTAGATAAGCCCCAGATGTAACCTGAAAGATAAGAAAAACAAGTTAGATTATACTCACCCAGGGGCGGTCCTGGTGCGGTCAGGTCCGATGGGCGTCGCGGTCCGGGTCCGGCGCCTCTCATCTTCATATGATGTCGTCCTCTTCCTTCTGTCGCTGCTCCTGCGCAGGTGTACTTTATCTGTCCTGTTCAGGGCAGAGCAAAGTACTGTAGTGCGCAGGTGCTAGGACTCTCTGACCTTTCCCGGTGCCTGCGCACTGTAGTACTTTAATAAGAAAGCAACAAATATTCAGAAAAATTCCCACGCTACGGTTCAAATGAGTTTATGCCACCAGGGGGCGCAGCTTCGGAGACGGCACCGCTAGTCCCCGAAGCTTCCCTGCATTCCATTCATTCCCCAGTCTTTTATAGCCGGGAGCGGTTGCATTAGCAGGCTCTTAGTTGTAAATGTATTTAACCCCTTCAGATGGATTTACAGCGTGGGACATGACTGTATGGCGGACAGGTATGGGATATTGTTGCTTTCTTATTTTCCTTTTTTACAGGAGAACGAGGGTCTTCAGTTGGATTGAGCATACAATAAAGATAATAAAACCCCATGTGTTTATTTCATTAAAGGGAAACTGCTACCCCCAAAATCGACGATGAGCTAAGCCCACCAGAATCAGGGGCTTATCTACAACATTCTGGAAAGCTGTAGATAAGCCCCCGATGTATCCTGAAAGATGAGAAAAAGAGGCTAGATTATACTCACCCAGGGGTGGTCCCGCTGGGGTCTGGGTCCGGTGGGCGTCGCGGTCCGGTCTGGGGCCTCCCATCTTCTTACGATGACGTCCTCTTCTTGTCTTCACGCTGCGGCTGCGGCACATGCGTACTTTGTCTGCCCTGTTGAGGGCAGAGCAAAGTACTGCAGTGCGCAGGCGCCGGGTCTCTCTGACCTTTCCCGGCGCCTGCGCACTGCAGTACTTTGCAGGCGCTGGGTCTCTCTGACCTTTCCCGGCGCCTGCGCACTGCAGTACTTGGCTCTGCCCTCAACAGGGCAGACAAAGTACGCCGGAGTCGCAGCATGAAGACAAGAAGAGGACGTCATCGTAAGAAGATGGGAAGCCCCGGACCGCGACGCCCACCGCAACGGGACCACCCCTGGGTGAGTATAATCTAACCTCTTTTTCTTATCTTTCAGGATACATCGGGGGCTTATCTACAACATTACAGAATGCTGTAGTTAAGCCCCTGATGCTGGTGGGCTTAGCTCATAATCGATTTTGGGGGTGACAGGTTCCCTTTAAAATACTTTATTCTTAATGTGTGTGTATTTTTAACCCTTTACTAATATTGGATTAATAGATAGTTGTCTTTTTGACATCTCTCCATTATTAACCAGGCTTAATGTCACCTTACAATAGCAAGGTGACATTAACCCCTTATTACCCCATATCCCGCCGCTACAGGGGAGTGGGAAGAGAGTGGCTAAGTGCCAGAATAGGCGCATCATACAGATGTGCCTTTTCTGGGGTGGCTGGGGGCAGATGTTTTTAGCCAGGGGGGGCAATAACCATGGTCTCTCTCTCTGCTATTAATATCTGCCCTCAGTCACTGGCTTTCCCACTCTGGCGGAGAAAATTGTGCGGGAGCCCACGCCATTTTTTTCCGTGATTTAACCCTTTATTTTAACACCTAGACCTCCCAAATTTTGCACACACAAAATACCAACATTATTAGTGAGGAATATGTAAAAATCTAACGGATATGAAATGGTTTACTGTAGAAGTTAGCAAAAGCCGGCAATTGAATTACCGGCTTTTATGCTGTCTAGCTCAGTATTAAAATTGTGTGTATTTTCAGTGCGATTCCCGGAAGTGTTTGACTGGCATTTTAACGGTTAATAGTCACGGGTGGATCGCTATTGCGGCCAGATGTTAACTGTTCAAAACAGCTGACATGTCCTAGGAAAGATGTGGGCTCATCGTCGGAGCCCACATCAAAGGGAGGGAGTGCGACATTGGCGTACTATTAAGCCCGATGTCTATAAGGGGTTAATAGCCTAGGAAGGGGCCATGGATATTGGCCCCCTCCCAGATTCAAAACATCAGCTCTCAGCCGCCCCAGAAAAGGCGCATCAATATGATGTGCCAAATCTGTCTCTTTGCCTCTTATTTTCGCGCTTGCCCTGTATCAGTGGCAAGCGGGGTAATGGTTGGGGGGTGGTTGATGTCACCTTTGTATTGTCAGGTGTCATCAAGCCCACAGGTTAGTAATGGAGAGGCATCTTATCTGACGCCTCCATTGCTAACCCCATAGTGGTATTGTTTAAAAACACACACCCAGAATAAAGTCCTTTAACCCCCTTTCTGACATTAGACGTACTATCCTGTCCATGTGCCCTTGGCCCGTCTGACCATGGACGGGATAGTATCTCATAGCCGATCGGCCACGCACCCGGATGGTGTGCGGCCGAGTGTCAGCTGATTCTCACAGCTGACACCCGGCACTAAGTGCCAGGAGTGGTCACAGACCGCTCCCGGCACTTTATCCCCCGAAACACTGCAATCAAACATGATCTCAGCGTTCCGGAGCCAGCACAGGGGCTGAAAGCCCCTCTGCATCTGCCATAGAGACCCGATGTTGTCATGACAATCAGGTCTCCAGAGCTGAGAGACTTCCTGTCATGCGCAGTGATGATCAGGAAGTCTCTCAGGTCAGTGTAAAATACATGCAGCGCTGACAGCTTATATAGCATGCAGATCTGCATCCTATAGAAGCGATCAGCCTGCAGAAAATGATTTTCCCATAGTGGGACAAAGTGTAAAAGTAAGAATGAATTACATTTTTTATTTTTAGAAAATTGTAAAAAAATTAAAAATAATAGAATATTGATTTTTTTATTATCACTAAATATATATTTGAATGAAAAAGATCTAAACAGTATAAAAGTACACATATTTGGTATCTCCACGTCCGTAATGACCCGCCCTATAAAACTGTCCCACTAGTTAACCCCTTTAGTGAACACCATAAATAATAAAAAAACAAGGCAAAAAACAATGCTTTTCATCACACCACCGAACAAAAAGTGGAATAACATGCGATCAAAAAGACTGATATAAATAAACATGGTATCAGTGAAAACGACATCTTGTCCAGCAAAAAAACAAGCTGCAATACAGCTCCATCACCGGAAAAATAAAAAAGTTATAGCTTTCAGAGCAAAGCGATGCAAAATAATTGTTTTATATAAAATAGTTTTCATTGTAGAAAAGCGCCAAAACATAAAAAAATTGTATAAACGAGGTATCGCTGTAATCGTACTGACCTGAAGAATAAAACTGCTTTATCAATTTTACCACACACGGAACAGTATAAACGCCCCCTCCCCCCCCCAAAAGAAATTCATAATTTGCTTGTTGTTCATTCTGCCTCCCAAAAATCGGAATAAAAAGCGATCAAAAAATGTCATGTGCCCGAAAATGGTACCAATAAAAACGTCAACTCGTCCCTCAAAGAACAAGACCTCACCTGACTCTGTGGGCCAAAATATGGAAAAATTATAGCTCCCAAAATGTGGTGATGCAGAAACTTTTTTTTGACATAAAAAACGTTTTGTAGTTAGTGACAGCAGCCAAACATAAAATCCCGCTATAAGGTCTCTTTCACACGTCCTTATATTTCCGGTACCGGAGAAGTCATTGTCTGTGTGTAATACTTGGTGCACACGTGTGGCATCCGTGTGCTGCATCAGTACCACAAGGACGGGCGCCAGGGAAGAAGCGTTACAGTAAGTGCTGTTCCCCGGCTCCGGATGCTGAACAGGGATCTCACCATTCTCCCCTGCTCTGCCGGCGATCGGCACAAGCCGGAGAGAATGACGGCTCTCTTCAATCTCCCCTGCTCTGCCGGTGATTGGCACGAGCAGAGGAGAATCATGAGTCATGTTCAGCACCCGGCGCCGGGGAACAGCGCTTACTGTAACGCTTCTTCCCTGGCGCTTGTCACATGGATGACATTCATGTGTGTTTTGCGTATGTATGTGTGCTGGATGTTTTGTGACCTGTGCTGACATTAAAAAACGGACATGTCAGCGTGTTTTGCCCACGGACACATGGTCCGTGGAAACACTGACGTGCTCAGACCCATTCACGTGAATAGGCAAATAGCGCTCCGTTTCTCCCGATTCTCTCCGCATGGCTTCCCATTGGTATAAAATTCTGTGACACACCCATGGTGTCACTATGATCACTGCACCCAGGGCCGCCGTCAGCACCCGGGCAAGTGCCGGGGCCCTAGCGAGATGGGGGGCCTATTTTGACAAGTGTGACCAACTTTTTAATATTGATGCTGCCTATGCACCATCAATAGTAAAAAGATATAATGTTAAAAATAATAAAAAAAAATAAAAAATCGTGCTATTCTCACGTTCTGGCGGCCCCCGCAGCCTTTCTGCTCCTCTCGATGCTTCTGTTCCCAGTGATGCCTTGCGAAATAACCCCATATGACATAGCATCACGCGAGACCGCTACGTCATCACAGGTCATTGTCACGCAAGGCATTACTGGGAACGGGAGCTGCCGGGAGCATCGCTAAGGCCTGGGCTGGATCCGGGGGCTGCCAGAAGGTGAGTATATAACTATTTTTTATATTAATTCTTTTTTTAACAGTGATATGGTGCCCACACTGCTATATCCTAGGTGGGCTGTGTGTTATACTACATGGGCTGTTATGTACTACGTGGGCTGTTATGTACTACGTGGGCTGTTATATACTACGTGGGCTGTGTTATATGCTACGTGGGCTGTTATGCTACTTGGCTGTTATACGTGGGCTGTGTTATATACGTGGGCTGTGTTATACTACGTGGACTGTGTTATACTACGTGGACTGTGTTATACTACGTGGACTGTGTTATACTACGTGGACTGTGTTATACTACGTGGACTGTGTTATACTACGTGGACTGTGTTATACACTATGTGGGCTGTGTTATATACTACCTGGCTGTGTTATATGCTACGTGGCTGTGCTATATACTAATGGCTGTGCTATATACTATGTGGCTGTGTTATATACTACGTGGGCTGTGTTATATACTACGTGGGCTGTGCTATATACTACGTGGGCTGTGTTATATACTATGTGGGCTGTTATATACTACGTAGGCTGTTATATACTACGTGGGCTGTGTTATATACTACGTAGGCTGTTATATACTACGTGGGCTGTTATATACTACGTAGGCTGTTATATACTACGTGGGCTGTTATATACTACGTGGGCTGTTATATACTACGTGGGCTGTGTTATATGCTACGTGGGCTGTTATGCTACTTGGCTGTTATACGTGGGCTGTGTTATATACGTGGGCTGTGTTATACTACGTGGACTGTGTTATACTACGTGGACTGTGTTATACTACGTGGACTGTGTTATACTACGTGGACTGTGTTATACTACGTGGACTGTGTTATACTACGTGGACTGTGTTATACTACGTGGACTGTGTTATACACTATGTGGGCTGTGTTATATACTACCTGGCTGTGCTATATGCTACGTGGCTGTGCTATATACTAATGGCTGTGCTATATACTATGTGGCTGTGTTATATACTATGTGGCTGTGTTATATACTACGTGGGCTGTGTTATATACTACGTGGGCTGTGTTATATACTACGTGGGCTGTGTTATATACTAAGTGGGCTGTGTTATATACTAAGTGGGCTGTGTTATATACTACGTGGGCTGTGTTATATACTACGTGGGCTGTGTTATATACTATGTGGGCTGTTATATACTACGTAGGCTGTTATATACTACGTGGGCTGTGTTATATACTACGTAGGCTGTTATATACTACGTGGGCTGTTATATACTACGTAGGCTGTTATATACTACGTGGGCTGTGTTATATACTACGTGGGCTGTTATGCTACTTGGCTGTTATACGTGGGCTGTGTTATATACGTGGGCTGTGTTATACTACGTGGACTGTGTTATACTACGTGGACTGTGTTATACTACGTGGACTGTGTTATACTACGTGGACTGTTATACCAAGTGGACTGTGTTATACTACGTGGACTGTGTTATACTACGTGGACTGTGTTATACTACGTGGACTGTGTTATACACTATGTGGGCTGTGTTATATACTACCTGGCTGTGTTATATGCTACGTGGCTGTGCTATATACTAATGGCTGTGCTATATACTATGTGGCTGTGTTATATACTACGTGGGCTGTGTTATATACTACGTGGGCTGTGCTATATACTTCGTGGGCTGTGTTATATACTATGTGGGCTGTTATATACTACGTAGGCTGTTATATACTACGTGGGCTGTGTTATATACTACGTAGGCTGTTATATACTACGTGGGCTGTTATATACTACGTAGGCTGTTATATACTACGTGGGCTGTGTTATATACTACGTGGGCTGTTATATACTACGTGGGCTGTTATATACTACGTGGGCTGTGTTATATACTACGTAGGCTGTTATATACTACGTGGGCTGTGTTATATACTACGTAGGCTGTTATGTACTACGTGGGCTGTGCTATATACTACGTGGCTGTGCTATATACTACATGGGTTGTGTTATATACTACGTAGGCTGTTATATACTACGTGGGCTGTTATATACTACGTAGGCTGTTATATACTACGTGGGCTGTGTTATATACTACGTGGGCTGTGTTATATACTACGTGGGCTGTTATATACTACGTGGGCTGTGTTATATACTACGTGGGCTGTTATATACTACGTGGGCTGTGTTATATACTACGTAGGCTGTTATATACTACTTGGGCTGTGCTATATACTACGTGGCTGTGCTATATACTACATGGGTTGTGTTATATACTATGTGGGCTGTTAAGCTACTTGGCTGTGCTATATGGTACGTGGCTGTGCAATATACTACATGGGCAGTGTTTATATACTTCGTAGCTGTGTTATATACTACGTGGGCTGTGCTATATACTACGTGGCTGTGTTATATACTACATGGGCTGTGTTATATACTACGTGGGCTGTTATATGCTACGTGGCAGTGTTATATGCTACGTGGCTGTGTTATATGCTACGTGGCTGTGCTATATGCTACGTGGCTGTGCTATACAGGTCCTTCTCAAAAAATTAGCATATAGTGTTAAATTTCATTATTTACCATAATGTAATGATTACAATTAAACTTTCATATATTATAGATTCATTATCCACCAACTGAAATTTGTCAGGTCTTTTATTGTTTTAATACTGATGATTTTGGCCTACAACTCCTGATAACCCAAAAAACCTGTCTCAATAAATTAGCATATTTCAACCGTCCAATCAAATGAAAGTGTTTTTTAATAACAAACAAAAAAACCATCAAATAATAATGTTCAGTTATGTACTCAATACTTGGTCGGGAATCCTTTGGCAGAAATGACTGCTTCAATGCGGCGTGGCATGGAGGCAATCAGCCTGTGACACTGCTGAGATGTTATGGAGGCCCAGGATGCTTCAATAGCGGCCTTAAGCTCATCCAGAGTGTTGGGTCTTGCGTCTCTCAACTTTCTCTTCACAATATCCCACAGATTCTCTATGGGGTTCAGGTCAGGAGAGTTGGCAGGCCAATTGAGCACAGTAATACCATGGTCAGTAAACCATTTACCAGTGGTTTTGGCACTGTGAGCAGGTGCCAGGAAGCATGAAGTGCTCCAAAATCTCCTGATAGCTAGCTGCATTGACCCTGCCCTTGATGAAACACAGTGGACCAACACCAGCAGCTGACATGGCACCCCACACCATCACTGACTGGGTACTTGACACTGGACTTCAGGCATTTTGGCATTTCCTTCTCCCCAGTCTTCCTCCAGACTCTGGCACCTTGATTTCCGAATGACATGCAAAATTTGCTTTCATCAGAAAAAAGTACTTGGGACCACTTAGCAACAGTCCAGTGCTGCTTCTCTGTAGCCCAGGTCAGGCGCTTCTGCCGCTGTTTATGGTTCAAAAGTGGCTTTACCTGGGGAATGCGGCACCTGTAGCCCATTTCCTGCACACGCCTGTGCACGGTGGCTCTGGATGTTTCCACACCAGACTCAGTCCACTGCTTCCTCAGGTTCCCCAAGGTCTGGAATCGGTCCTTCTCCACAATCTTCCTCAGGGTCCGGTCACCTCTTCTCGTTGTACAGCGTTTTCTGCCACATTGTTTCCTTCCAACAGACTTACCATTGAGGCGCCTTGATACAGCACTCTGGGAACAGCCTATTTGTTGAGAAATTTCTTTCTGGGTCTTACCCTCTTGCTTGAGGGTGTCAATGATGGCCTTCTTGACATCTGTCAGGTTGCTAGTCTTACCCATGATGGGGGTTTTGAGTAATGAACCAGTCAGGGAGTTTTTGAAAGCCTCAGGTATCTTTTGCATGTGTTTAGAGTTAATTAGTTGATTCAGAAGATTAGGGTAATAGGTCGTTTAGAGAACCTTTTCTTGATATGCTAATTTATTGAGACAGGTTTTTTGGGTTATCAGGAGTTGTAGGCCAAAATCATCAGTATTAAAACAATAAAAGACCTGACAAATTTCAGTTGGTGGATAATGAATCTATAATATATGAAAGTTTAATTGTAATCATTACATTATGGTAAATAATGAAATTTAACACTATATGCTAATTTTTTGAGAAGGACCTGTATGCTATACATTTTGCACTTTTAGAAATGTTCTACGTTAACCCCTTTCTGACATTAGATGTACTATCCTGTCGAGGTGGGGTGGGCTCGTATGCCCACCGACGGGATAGTACGTCATATTTATCGGCCGCGCTCACGGGGGGAGCGCGGCCGATCGTGGCCGGGTGTCAGCTATCGCAGCTGACATCCGGCACTATGTGCCAGGAGCGGTCACGGACCGCCCCCAACACATTAACCCCTGGCACACTGTGATCAAACATGATCGCAGCGTTCCGCGGGCATAGGTAAGCATCGCGCAGGGAGGGGGCTCCCTGCGTGCTTCCCTGAGACCCCCGGAGCAACGCGATGTTATCGTGTTGCTCCGAGGGTCTCCTACCTCCTCCTCCCTGCAGGCCCCGGATCCAAAATGGCCGCGGGGCTGCATCCGGGTCCTGCAGGGAGGTGGCTTACCAGCGCCTGCTCAGAGCAAGCGCTGGTAAGCCTGCAGCCCTGCATGTCAGATCGCTGATCTGACACAGTGCACAGCCAAGTGATCTGTCACATGACTCTGTGGACCAAAATATGGACAAATTATAGTTCTCAAACTGTGGTAATGCAAAAAAATATTTTTTGCAATAAAAAGCGTCTTTTAGTGTGTGACAGCTGTCAATCATAAAAATCAGCTAAAAAACCCACTATTAAAGTAAATCAAACCCCCCTTCATCACCCCCTTAGTTAGGGAAAAAAAATAAAGGGTTAGGGCTAGGGTTAGGGTTGGGGCTAGGGTTAGGGTATGGATTACATTTACGGTTGGGATTAGGGTTAGGGGTGTGTCAGGGTTAGGGGTGTGGTTAGGGTTATGGTTGGGGTTAGGGGTGTGTTGGAGTTAGGGGTGTGGTTAGGGTTGGGGTTAGGGGTGTGGTTGGGATTAGGAGTGTGTTTGGGTTAGGGTTTCAGTTAGAATTGGGGGTTTCCATTGTTTAGGCACATTAGGGCTCTCCAAACGCGACATGGCGTCCGATCTCAATTCCAGCCAATTTTGCTTTGAAAAAGTAAAACAGTGCTCCTTCCCTTCCGAGCTCTCCCGTGCGCCCAAACAAGGGTTTACCCCAACATATGGGGTATCAGCGTACTCGGGACACATTGGACAACAACTTCTGGGGTCCAATTTCTCTTGTTACCCATGGGAAAATAAAAATTTGGGGGGCTAAAAAATATTTTGGTGGGACAATGATTTTTTATTTCCACGGCTCTGCTTTATAAACTGTAGTGAAAGACTCACAACACATCTAGATAAGTTCAATGGGGGTCTAGGTTCCAATATGGGGTCACTTGTGGGGGGTTTCTACTGTTTAGGTACATCAGGGGCTCTGCAAATACAACGTGATGCCTGCAGACCAATCCATCTAAGTCTGCATTCCAAATGGCGCTCCTTCTCTTCCGAGCTCTGCCATGCGCCCAAACGGTGGTTCCCACCCACATATGGGGTATCAGCGTACTCAGGACAAATTGGACAAAAACTTTTGGGGACCAATTTCTCCTGTTACCCTTGGGAAAATACAAAACTAGGTGTTAAAGATAATTTTTGTGGAAAAAAAAAAAGGATTTTTTATTTTCACGGCTCTGCGTTATAAACTGTAGTGAAACACTTGGGGGTTCAAAGCTCTCACAACACATCTAGATAAGATCCTTAGGCTAGGTTCCCATTGCGTTTATGGCTGAGCGCTAACGGACAGCGTTGCACGGGGAAATTAACGCCGTGCACCGCGTCCGTTAGCGCTCCCATTGCCCGCAATGTTATAGCGCATTGCTAGCGCGTGTCTTTTCCGGCACGCGCTAGCGATGTGCCGGTCTTTTGTACCGCGCCTCGGACGCTGCTTGCAGCGTCCGCGGCGCGCCCGAGGTCCGTTCCCCGCTCTCGCAGATCGGGGATCTGCGCTAGCGGGGACGTTTAACGCAACCCCGAAAAAGACATTGCGTTAGCACAATCCGCTAGCGCTCAGCGCTAAACGGATTGCCCTAACGCAATGTGACCCTAGCCTTAGGTGTCACTTGTGGGGGGTTTCAATGTTTAGGCACATCAGTGGCTCTCCAAACGCAACATGGCGTCCCATCTCAATTCCAGCCAATTTTGCATTGAAAAAGTCAAATGGCGCGCCTTCCCTTCCGAGCTCTGCCATGCGCCCAAACAGTGGTTTACCCCCACATATGGGGTATCCGGGTACTCAGGACAAATTGTACAACAACTTTTGGGGTCCATTTTCTCCTGTTACCCTTGGTAAAATAAAACAAGTTGGAGCTGAAATAAATTTTGTGTGAAAAAAAATAAATGTTCATTTTTTAAACATTCCAAAAATTCCTGTGACACGCCTGAAGGGTTAATAAGCTTCTTGAATGTGGTTTTGAGCACCTTGAGGGGTGCAGTTTTTAGAATGGTGTCACACTTGGTTATTTTCTATCATATAGACCCCTCAAAATGACTTCAAATGTGACGTGGTCCCCCCAAAAAAAATGGTGGTGTAAAAATGAGAAATTGCTGGTCAACTTTTAACCCTTATAACTCCCTAACAAAAAAAAATTTGTTTCCAAAATTGTGCTGATGTAAACTAGACATGTGGGAAATATTACTTATTAAGTATTTTGTGTGACATAACTCTGATTTAAGGGCATAAAAATTCAAAGTTGGAAATTTGCGATATTTTCAAAATTTTCACCAAATTTCAGTTTTTTTCACAAACACAGGTAATATCAAAGAAATTTTACCACTATCATGAAGTACAAAATGTCACAAAAAAAATTGTCCGAATTACCAGGATCCGTTGAAGTGTTTCAGAGTTATAACCTCTTAATGGAACAGTGGTCAGAATTGTAAAATTTGACCCGGTCATTAACGTGCAAATCACCCTTGGGGGTAAAGGGGTTAATTGAAATGGACACAGACTCATTTAATGAATCGAAATTAATCCATACTCACCGAACGCCTAGTCAACTGAAGCCAACATCTACTGCAACAAAAATAAAATGATAAACCAAAATATACTTCACCTGTCCACGAGAAGATTATCCATAATGTCCCACGACGATCTTGATGACTTTGTCACTGATGTGACTGCTCTCAAAAACAGCCGACTGATCAGCTGATGATCTCCGGTGAACTCTCTCACAGCAGCTCAGTGGTATACATTGCAGGAGTGATGACTTTCTGTCTCTGTATAGCACTGAGCAGCCGTGAGAGAGTTTACCAGAGTTCATCAGCTGATCAGCTCCGGTGAGCTCCCTTACGGTGCCAGTGATGCGTGAGAAAGTTCTCACATAGCGGTGTTACCGTAAGTTAGAGCATCGGAGCTGATCAGCTGATGATCTCCGGGGGAACTCTCTCTGCGGGTCACAGCATCTCTTCAAGGTCATGCTGACATCTGACAGCATGACCCCCCCCAGTGCTCTGATCGACAGTCTTACCGGTGGTAACGAGAGCCACCACGCCGGTGTTTTCCACTCTGTCACGCAGATGACAGCGTGGAACACACCATAGAACGCCCATGAAAACACAAACTAAAGCTCAGCAAATCTGCAAACATTTTTATACCTGCGTTTTTCCTGCGGATTTGACTGACTCATTTGAACTCAATGGGTGAAAAATGCTAAAAATCCGCACAGTTGACATGCTGCAACAAAAATACGCACTGGAAATACTCAAAGGAAATTTACTGATCATGTGCACAACACTTCAGGATTGTCATTGAATTAGCCTGCATAAGGATTCCATAGTGTTTTTTGCCCATTTCTGAGCGGAAAAAACGATGCGAAAACACACCAAAAAGGCACCGTGTGCACATAACCTTAACCTTTCTAACGTCTTAACAAAAACATTGTTTTAAAAATAATGCAATAATTATTAATTAACGGCGCTGTGGAAAAAGTGAATAGTGCCCCCCAGAGTCTGATTTTCTCTGGGGTCTTGGTTGCCGAGGGTAGCCGAGACCCCAGAGAACATGATTCGGGGGTTTTTTACCGACCCTCGAGTTGCGATCGCCGATAATTAACCGTTTACCGGCGGTCGCAACAACAACAAAAAAAGCGATTTGTCATTTAATTTCTCTGTCCTCCGATGTGATCGCACATCGGAGGACAGAGAAATGGGGTCCCCGATCGCCCCAGATAGCCCCCCAATACTCACCTATCTCCCCCGGTGCTCCTCGTGGCTCCCGATGGGCGCCGCCATCTTTTTCCGGGGAAAAAATGGCGGGCGCATGCGCAGTGCGCCCGCCGCCCGGCACCCGGAAGATCTTTGGGGTCTCGGCTGCCGGGGGTAGCCGAGACCCCAAAGAACATGATCGGGGTCTGTTTTTACCGACCCCTGTTTTGCGATCGCCGGTAATAAACTGTTTACCGGCGACTGCAAAAAAAAAGAAAAAAGTGATGTCATTCTCTGTCCTCTGATGTGATCGCACATCAGAGGACAGAGAAATAGGGGGATTCGGGGACCCTGTTATACTTACCTGTGTCCCTGAGTCCTCCTGCTTCTTCTGCTGGCCGCCGGCTTCTTGCTCCGGTAAGAAAATGGCGGGCGCATGCGCAGTGCGCCCGCCATGATCTGCCGGCCGGCAGAGGAAGATTATTCCACTTGTTTTATTTTGGTCACTGTGAGATCCTATCACAGTGATCAAAATAAAAAAAAAATAGTAAATAACCCCCCCCTTTATCACCCCCTTAGTAAGGAAAAAATAATAACATTTAAAAAATGTATGGATTTCTATTTTCCGGTTAGGGGTAGGGTTAGGATATGTGCACACGTAGAATGGTTCTCTGCGGATTTTTCCGCAGCTGATTTCATAAATCCGCAGGGCCAAAACGCTGCGTTTTTCCTGCGGATTTATCACGGATGTACCGCGGTTTTTGTGTGGATTCCCCTGCGGTTTTCTATTATGGAGCAGGTGTAAAACCGCTGCGGAATCCACAGAAAGAATGGACATGCTGCGGAATGTAAACCGCTGCGTTTCCGCGTGGTTTTTTCTGCAGCATGGGCACAGCGTTTTATGTTTCCCATAGGTTTACATTGTCCTGTAAACTCATGGGAAACTGCTGCGGACCCGCAGCTGCGGAAACGCTGCGGATCCGCAGCAAAATCTGCAACGTGTGCACATAGCCTTAGGGTTAGGGTTAGAGCTACGATTAGGGTTTAGGGCTAGGGTTAGGGTTGGGGCTAAAGTTAGGGTTAGAGTTGGGATTAGGGTTTGGATTAGGCTACTTTCACATTAGCGTCGGGCTCAGCCCGTCACGGTGCGTCGGGCCGAGGTTCCCGACACTAGCGTTGTCTCCGCCGCACAACGGGGGCAGCGGATGCATTTTTCCAGCGCATCCGCTGCCCCATTGTGAGGTGCGGGGAAGTGCGGGGAGGTGGGGGCGGAGTTCCGGCCGCGCATGCGCGGTCGGAAAAAGCGGACCGTCGTGAGCAAAAAATGTTACATGTAGCGTTTTTTGGTCCCGACGGTCCGCCACAACACGGCGCAACCGTCGCACGACGGTTGCGACGTGTGTCAATCCGTCGCAATACGTCGCTTAATGTTAGTCTATGGGGAAAAAAACGCATCCTGCAAGCACTTTTGCAGGATGCGTTTTTTCGGCAAAACGACGCATTGTGGCGGATTGCAGTTAACGCTAGTGTGAAAGTAGCCTTAGGGTTGGCATTAGGGTTACATTTGGGTTTAGGGTTAGGTTTGGGATTAGGGTTAACGCTAGGGTTGGGATTAGGGATAGGGGTGTGTTGTGAATTCTGTTGTGGGTTCTGCTCTTGGGCTCCCTCCGGTGGTTATAAGTGGTAGTGCTGCTGTTTGTCCTTCACAGCAGTCATCAGGTGCGTCCACTTCGGACGGGGCTATTTAGTCTGGCTTCACCCTTTAGTGAGTGCCAGTTGTTCATTGTTTCTGGAGGATTCACATCCCTTCCTGGTCGCTCCTGCTTGCAGTTAATTTCTACAAGATAAGTTCTGCTTGTTTTTCTGCCCACATGTTGGTGCCTCATTGTTCAGTGCATTGCATGTTTTTTCTTGTCCAGCTTTATCTGTGTAAGGATTTATGCAGCCAAGCTGGAATCTCTGGAGAGGCAGATTTACCCTCCATGTCTTTAGTTAGATGTGGAGTTTTTTGTATTATCTGTGGTGGACATTTCCTAGTATTTTAATACTGACCGCATAGTTCTCTGTCCTATCTTTTCTATCTAGCTAGATTGGCCTCCTTTGCTAAATTCTGTTTTCAGCCTGTGTATGTTTTTTTCCTCTCCTCTCACAGTCAATATTTGTGGGGGGCTGCCTATCCTTTGGGAATTTTCTCTGAGGCAAGATAGTTTTCCCTTTTCTATCTATAGGGTTAATTAGTCCTCCAGCTGTGTCGAGGTGTCTAGGATTGGTAGGTACATCCCACGGCTACTTCTAGTTGCGGTGTTAAGTCCAGGGTCTGCGGTCAGTACAGTTACCACATTCTCCAGAGTACATCTCATGCCACTCCTAGGCCACCAGTTCATAACAGCGGTGTATTGGGATTAGGGTTAAGTTTTGAGGTTAGGGTTGAGATTAGGATTAGGGGTGTGTTGGGTTTAGGGTTTTGATTAGGGTTATGGTTAGCTTTGGGATTAGGGTTGTTTTGGGGGTTATGGTTGTGATTAGGATTATGGATCGGGTTGGGATTAGGGTTAGGGGTGTGTTGGGGTTAGGGTTGGAGATAGAATTGGGGGGTTTCCACTGTTTAGGTACATCAGGGGGTCTCTAAACGCCACAGCCAATTTTGCGCTCAAAAAGTCAAATGGTGCTCCCTCCCTTCTGAGCTCTGCCGTACGCCCAAACAGTGGTTTACCCCCACATATGGGGCATCAGCGTACTCGGGATAAATTGGACAACAACCTTTGGGGTCCAATTTCTCCTGTTACCCTTGTGAAAAGAAAAACTTGGGGGCTAAAAAATCTTTTTTGTGGAAAAATATTTTTTTTTTATTTTCACGACTCTGCATTATAAACTTCTGTGAAGCACTTGGGCATTCAAAGTTCTCACAACACATCTAGATAAGTTCCTTGGGGGGTCTAGTTTCCAAAATGAGGTCACTTGTGGGGGGTTTCTACTGTTTAGGTACATCGGGGGCTCTGCAAACGCAACATAACGCCCGCAGACCATTCTATCAAAGTCTGCCTTCCAAAACAGCGCTCGTTCCCTTCCGAGCTCTGCCATGCGCCCAAACAGTGGTTTATCCCCCACATATGGGGTATCCGCCTACTCGGCATAAATTGCACAATACATTTTGGGGGTCAATTTCTCCTGTTATCCTTGTGAAAGTAAAAATTTGGGGGTGAAAAGATCATTTTTGTGGAAAAAATATGATTTTTTTATTTTCATGGCTCTACATTATAAACTTTTGTGAAGCAGTTGGGGGTTCATAGTTCTCACCACACATCTAAATAAGCTCTTTGGGGGGGTCTAGTTTCCAAAATGGGGTCACTTGTGGGGGGTTTCTACTGTTTAGGTACATCAGGAGCTCTGCAAATGCAACATGACACCCGCAGACATGACACCCGCAGACCATCCCATCAAAGTCTGCATTCCAAGCAGCGCTCCTTCCCTTCCGAGCCCTGATGGGTGCCCATACAGTGCCCCCCCCACATATGGGGTATCAGCGTACTCAGGACAAACTGGTCAACAGATTTTGGGGTCCAATGTCTCCTGTTACCCTTGAGAAAATAAAAAATTGCATGCTAAAAAATCATTTTTGAGGGGAAAAAAAGGATTTTTTATTTTCACGGCTCTACGTTATAAATTTCTGTGAAGCACTTGGGGGTTTAAAGTGCTCACCACACATCTAGATAAGTTCCTTAAGGGGTCTAGTTTCCAAAATGGGGTCACTTGTGGGGATTTCCACTGTTTAGGCACATCAGGGGCTCTCCAAACGCGATATGGTGTCCGATCTCAATTCCAGCCAATTCTACATTGAAAAAGTAAAACGGCACTCCTTCTCTTCCAAGCTCTGCGGTGCGCCCAAACAGTGGTTTACCCCCACATATGGGGTATCGACGTACTCAGGAGAAATTGCACAACAATTTTTGTGGTCTAATTTCTCCTGTTACCCTTGTCAAAATAAAAATTTGGGGGCAAAAAAAATCATTTTTGTAGAAAAAATGCAATTTTTTTATTTTCACGGCTCTACGTTATAAACTTCTGTGAAGCACCTGGGGGTTTAAAGTGCTCACCACACATCTAGATAAGTTCCTTATGGGGTCTAGTTTCCAAAATGGTGTCACTTGTGGAGCGTTTCCACTGTTTAGGCACATCTCAGGCTCTCTAAACATGACATGGCATTCGATCTCAATTCCAGCCAATTCTGCATTGAAAAAGTCAAACGGTGCTCCTTCTCTTACAAGCTCTGCGCTGCGCCCAAACAGTGGTTTACCCCCACATATGGGGTATCGGCGTATTTAGGAGAAATTGCACAACAAAATGTATGTTTAAATTTCTGTTTTTACACTTGTGAAAATAAAAAAATATGGTTCTGAAGTAAAATGTTTGCAAAAAAAGTTAAATGTTCATTTTTTCCTTCCACATTGTTTCAGTTCCTGTGAAGCACGTAAAGGGTTAATAAACTTCTTGAATGTGGTTTTGAGCACCTTAAGGGGTGCAGTTTCTAGAATGGTGTCACACTTGGTTATTTTCTATCATATAGACCCCTCAAAATGACTTCAAATGTGATGTGGTCCCTAAAAAAAAAATGGTGTTGTAAAAATGATAAATTGCTGGTCAACTTTTAACCCTTATATTTCCCTAACAAAAAATATTTTTTTTACAAAATTGTGCTGATGTAAAGTAGACATGTGGGAAATGTTATTTATTAACTATTTTGTGTGACATATCTGTCTGATTTAAAGGCATAAAAATACAAATTTTGAAAATTGCAAAATTTTAAAAATGTTCGCCATATTTCCATTTTTTTCATAAATAATCGCAAGTAATATCGAAGAAATGTTACCACTCACTTGAAGCACAATATGTCACGAAAAAACAATCTCAGAATCAGCGGGATCCGTTAAAGCGTTCCAGAGTTATAACCTCTTAAAGTGACAGTGGTCAGAATTGTAAAAATTGGCTCAGTCATTAAGTACCAAATTGGCTCTGTCACTAAGGGGTTAATTATGCAGAAAAAAAGCAGATCACAGACATGGCACAAAACTACAGTCATTTCAAATGGCAACTTTCTGGCTTTAAGAAACACGAAAAGAAATCTAGAACTAAAAATGTGGTAGTCAGTAATGGTTACTTTTTGTAACCAAGCATAGGGAAAAATTATGGAGTCACTCAGTTCTGAGGAAAAAATTATGGATTCATGAAAAACAAACAAACAAAAAAACTCTCCAACACATCACTAGTATTTTGTTGCACCACCTCTGGCTTTTATAACAGCTTGCAGTTTCTGAGGCATGGACTTAATGAGTGTCAAACAGTACTCTTCATCAATCTGGCTCCAACTTTCTCTGATTGCTGTTGCCAGATCAGCTTTGCAGGTTGGAGCCTTGTCATGGACCATTTTCTTCAACTTCCACCAAAGATTTTCAATTGGATTGAGATCCGGACTATTTGCAGGCCATGACATTGACCTTATGTGTCTTTTTTCAAGGAATATTTTCACAGTTTTTGCTCTATGGCAGGATGCATTATCATCTTGAAAAATGATCATCCCCAAACATCCTTTCAATTGATGGGATAAGAAAAGTGTCCAAAATATGAACATAAACTTGTGCATTTATTGAACATGTAATGACAGCCATTTCCCCAGTGCCTTTACCTGAAGAGTGCAGTGATTATTGACTTTCTACCTTTACTTGACATGCAGCCCTGTTGTGAATTTGGATTCTGGGCTCCCCCGGTGGCTACTGGTGGAATTGAACTTGTGACATCATCTTCCCTGTTCACCTGTTCTGATTAGATCTGGGTGTCGCTATATAACCTGGCTTCTCTGTTAGATGCTTGCCGGTCAACAATGTTATCAGAAGCCTCTCTGTGCTTGTTCCTGCTCCCAGACATCTACTAGATAAGTTGGACATTCGTCCATGTTTTGTTTTTGTATTTTGGTTCCAGTTCACAGCTGCAGTTTCGTTACTGTGTCTGGAAAGCTCTTGTTGATCAGGAATTGCCACTCTGGTATTATGAGTTAATGCCAGAGTCCTAAAGTAATTTCTGGATGTGTTTTGTTAGGGTTTTCTACTGACCATGAAAGTATGCTTTCTGTCTTCTGCTATCTAGAAAGCGGACCTCAAATTTGCTAAAACTATTTTCCTGCTGCGTTTGTTGTTTCATCTCATATCACCGCCAATATATGTGGGGGGCCTCTGTCTCCTTTTTGGGCATTTCTCTAGAGGTGAGTCAGGTCTTATATTTCCCTCTGCTAGCATTATTTAGTTCTCCGGCCGGCGCTGGGCATATAGGGATAAAAAGTAGGACATGCTACCTGGCTACTTCTAGATGATGCGGTAGGTTTAGTTCATGGTCAGTATAGTTACATCTTCCAAGAGCTTGTTCCTATAGAGGCTTATGCTAGTTCTCTGGCCATGGAGATCATGACAGTTTGACCGGCCCACTAAAGGGTTAAAATCCTTGGCTGAGAAAGGAGAGAAATAAGAAGTCTGCTGAGAGTTTTTTTTTTTTTTTTTCTCTGTGCTCTTAATTGGATCACTTGCCAGTCTGTCTATGCTGCAGTCTTTCTTTTTTTTCTCTCTCCTTATAATCTTTGAATGGCTTTGTGTTCACCTGTTAATAATGGATCTTCAGAGTGTAACTGCAGGTTTGAATAATCTCACCACGAAAGTACAAAATTTGCAAGATTTTATTATTCATGCTCCGGTATCTGAGCCGAGAATTCCTTTGCCGGAATTCTTCTCAGGGAATAGATCTAGCTTTCAGAATTTTAGAAATAATTGTAAGCTATTTTTGTCCCTGAAATCTCGTTCTGCTGGAGACCCTGCACAGCAGGTTGGGATTGTGATTTCCTTGCTCCGCGGCGACCCTCAAGACTGGGCTTTTGCATTGGCACCAGGGGATCCTGCGTTGCGCAATGTGGATGCGTTTTTTCTGGCCTTGGGGTTGCTTTATGACGAACCTCATTTGGAACTTCAGGCAGAAAAAACTTTGATGTCCCTTTCGCAGGGGCAAGATGAAGCTGAAATTTACTGCCAAAGATTCCGTAAATGGTCTGTGCTTACTCAGTGGAATGAATGTGCCTTGGCGGCTACTTTCAGAGAGGGTCTCTCTGATGCCATTAAGGATGTTATGGTGGGGTTCCCTGTGCCTGCGGGTCTGAATGAGTCCATGACAATGGCCATTCAGATCGATAGGCGTCTGCGGGAGCGCAAACCAGTGCACCATCTGGCGGTGTCCACTGAGAAGACGCCAGAAAACATGCAGTGTGATAGAATTCTGTCCAGAAGCGAGCGGCAGAATTTTAGACGGAAAAATGGGTTGTGTTTCTATTGTGGTGATTCTACTCATGTTATATCAGCATGCTCTAAGCGTACTAAAAAGCTTGATAAATCCGTTCCCATTGGCACTTTACAGTCTAAATTTATTCTATCTGTGACCCTGATTTGCTCTTTGTCATCTATTACTACTGACGCCTATATCGACTCTGGCGCCGCTTTGAGTCTTATGGATTGGTCCTTTGCCAATCGTTGTGGGTATGATTTAGAGCCTTTGGAAACTCTTATTCCTCTGAAGGGGATTGACTCCACCCCATTGGCTAATAATAAACCACAATACTGGACACAAGTGACTATGTGTATTAATCCGGATCACCAGGAGACTATTCGTTTTCTAGTGCTGTATAATCTACATGAGGATTTGGTGCTGGGATTGCCATGGCTGCAGTCTCACAACCCAGTCCTTGACTGGAGAGCTATGTCTGTGTTGAGCTGGGGATGTAAGGGGACTCATGGGGACGTACCTTTGGTGTCCATTTCATCATCTATCTCCTCTGAAATCCCTGAGTTCCTGTCTGACTATCGTGACGTCTTTGAAGAACCCAAGCTTGGTTCACTACCTCCGCACCGTGAGTGCGATTGTGCTATAGATTTAATTCCGGGTAGTAAATACCCAAAGGGTCGTTTATTTAATCTGTCTGTGCCTGAACATACTGCTATGCGAGAATATATAAAGGAGTCCTTGGAAAAGGGACATATTCGTCCATCGTCATCTCCCTTAGGAGCCGGTTTTTTCTTTGTGTCAAAAAAAGACGGCTCTTTGAGACCATGTATTGATTATCGGCTTTTGAATAAAATCACGGTTAAATATCAATACCCATTGCCGTTGCTGACTGATTTGTTTGCTCGCATAAAGGGGGCCAAGTGGTTCTCTAAGATTGATCTCCGTGGGGCGTATAATTTGGTGCGGATCAGGCAGGGGGATGAGTGGAAAACCGCATTTAATACGCCCGAGGGCCACTTTGAGTATTTGGTGATGCCTTTTGGTCTTTCTAATGCCCCTTCAGTCTTCCAGTCCTTTATGCATGATATTTTCCGCGATTTTTTGGATAAATTTATGATAGTGTATCTGGATGATATTCTGATTTTTTCGGATGACTGGGACTCTCATGTCCGGCAAGTTAAGAGGGTTTTTCAGGTTTTGCGGTCTAATTCTCTGTGTGTCAAGGGTTCTAAGTGCGTTTTTGGGGTTCAGAGAATTTCCTTTTTGGGATATATTTTTTCTCCCTCTTCCATTGAGATGGATCCTGTCAAGGTTCAAGCTATTTGTGATTGGACGCAGCCCTCTTCTCTTAAAAGTCTTCAGAAATTTTTGGGCTTTGCCAACTTTTATCGTCGATTTATTTCTGGTTTTTCGGATGTCGTTAAGCCATTGACCGATTTGACTAGACAGGGTGCTGATGTTGCTAATTGGTCCCCTGATGCTGTGGAGGCCTTTCAGGAGCTTAAGCGCCGTTTTTCCTCTGCCCCTGTGTTGCGTCAGCCTGATGTGACTCTTCCTTTTCAGGTTGAGGTCGACGCTTCTGAGATCGGAGCTGGGGCAGTGTTGTCGCAGAAAAGTTCTGACTGCGCCGTGATGAGGCCTTGTGCCTTCTTTTCCCGTAAATTTTCGCCCGCTGAGCGGAATTATGATGTTGGGAATCGGGAGCTTTTGGCCATGAAGTGGGCGTTTGAGGAGTGGCGCCATTGGCTCGAGGGGGCCAGACATCAGGTGGTGGTATTGACTGACCACAAAAATTTGATTTATCTTGAGACCGCCAGGCGCCTGAATCCTAGACAGGCGCGCTGGTCATTATTTTTTTCTCGGTTTAATTTTGTGGTATCGTACCTACCAGGTTCTAAGAATGTTAAGGCGGATGCCCTTTCTAGGAGTTTTGAGCCTGATTCACCTGGCAACTCTGACCCCACAGGTATTCTTAAGGAGGGAGTTATCTTGTCAGCCGTTTCTCCAGACCTGCGGCGGGCCTTGCAGGAGTTTCAGGCGGATAGACCGGATCGTTGTCCGCCTGATAGGCTGTTTGTTCCTGATGATTGGACCAGTAAAGTCATCTCTGAGGTGCATTCTTCTGCGTTGGCAGGTCATCCTGGAATTTTTGGTACCAGGGATTTGGTGGCAAGATCCTTCTGGTGGCCTTCCCTGTCACGAGATGTGCGAGGCTTTGTGCAGTCTTGTGACGTTTGTGCTCGGGCCAAGCCTTGTTGTTCTCGGGCTAGTGGATTATTGTTGCCCTTGCCTATTCCTAAGAGGCCTTGGACACACATCTCGATGGATTTTATTTCAGATCTGCCTGTTTCTCAGAAGATGTCTGTCATCTGGGTGGTGTGTGACCGTTTTTCTAAGATGGTTCATTTGGTTCCCCTGCCCAAATTGCCTTCTTCTTCCGAGTTGGTGCCCCTGTTTTTTCAAAATGTTGTTCGTTTGCATGGTATTCCTGAGAATATCGTTTCTGACAGAGGAACCCAATTTGTGTCTAGATTTTGGCGGGCATTTTGTGCTAGGGTGGGCATAGATTTGTCTTTTTCGTCTGCTTTTCACCCTCAGACTAATGGCCAGACCGAGCGGACTAATCAGACCCTGGAGACATATCTGAGGTGTTTTGTGTCTGCTGACCAGGATGATTGGGTTGCTTTTTTGCCATTGGCGGAGTTCGCCCTCAATAATCGGGCCAGCTCTGCCACCTTGGTTTCCCCGTTTTTCTGTAATTCGGGGTTCCATCCTCGATTTTCCTCCGGTCAGATGGAATCCTCGGATTGTCCTGGAGTGGATGCGGTGGTGGAGAGATTGCATCATATCTGGGGGCAGGTGATGGACAATTTAAAGTTGTCCCAGGAGAAGACTCAGCTTTTTGCCAACCGTCACCGTCGTGTTGGTCCTCGGCTTTGTGTTGGAGATTTGGTGTGGTTGTCTTCTCGTTTTGTCCCTATGAGGGTCTCATCTCCTAAGTTTAAGCCTCGGTTCATCGGTCCGTATAAAATATTGGAGATTCTTAACCCTGTTTCCTTCCGTTTGGACCTCCCTGCATCCTTTTCTATTCATAACGTTTTTCATCGGTCGTTATTGCGCAGGTATGAGGCACCGGTTGTGCCTTCCGTTGAGCCTCCTGCTCCGGTGTTGGTTGAGGGTGAGTTGGAGTACGTTGTGGAAAAAATCCTAGACTCCCGTGTTTCCAGACGGAGACTCCAGTATCTGGTCAAGTGGAAGGGATATGGCCAGGAGGATAATTCTTGGGTCACTGCATCTGATGTTCATGCCTCTGATCTGGTTCGTGCCTTTCATAGGGCCCATCCTGATCGC
This sequence comes from Ranitomeya variabilis, assembly GCF_051348905.1. Lineage (NCBI taxonomy): Eukaryota > Metazoa > Chordata > Amphibia > Anura > Dendrobatidae > Ranitomeya > Ranitomeya variabilis. The sequence continues at coordinate 506,174,022 of NC_135233.1, forward strand.
CCTGGTGGTTCTGGTGAGGGTTCGGTGCCCCCTCCTTGAGGGGGGGGTACTGTTGTGAATTTGGATTCTGAGCTCCCCCGGTGGCTACTGGTGGAATTGAACTTGTGACATCATCTTCCCTGTTCACCTGTTCTGATTAGATCTGGGTGTCGCTATATAACCTGGCTTCTCTGTTAGATGCTTGCCGGTCAACAATGTTATCAGAAGCCTCTCTGTGCTTGTTCCTGCTCCCAGACATCTACTAGATAAGTTGGACATTCGTCCATGTTTTGTTTTTGTATTTTGGTTCCAGTTCACAGCTGCAGTTTCGTTACTGTGTCTGGAAAGCTCTTGTTGATCAGGAATTGCCACTCTGGTATTATGAGTTAATGCCAGAGTCCTAAAGTAATTTCTGGATGTGTTTTGTTAGGGTTTTCTACTGACCATGAAAGTATGCTTTCTGTCTTCTGCTATCTAGAAAGCGGACCTCAAATTTGCTAAAACTATTTTCCTGCTGCGTTTGTTGTTTCATCTCATATCACCGCCAATATATGTGGGGGGCCTCTGTCTCCTTTTTGGGCATTTCTCTAGAGGTGAGTCAGGTCTTATATTTCCCTCTGCTAGCATTATTTAGTTCTCCGGCCGGCGCTGGGCATATAGGGATAAAAAGTAGGACATGCTACCTGGCTACTTCTAGATGATGCGGTAGGTTTAGTTCATGGTCAGTATAGTTACATCTTCCAAGAGCTTGTTCCTATAGAGGCTTATGCTAGTTCTCTGGCCATGGAGATCATGACACAGCCCCATATCATCAATGACTGTGTAAATTTGCATGTTCTCTTCAGGCAGTCATTTTAAGGCCATGTTCACACATTGCGGATTTTACCGCGGATCCGCGGCGTTTTTGATGCTGTGGATCTGCAGCAGTTTTCCATGCGGTTTACAGTACCATGTAAACCTATGGAAAACCCAATCCACTGTGCACATGCTGTGGAAAAAAACGCGCAGAAACGGAGCATTGTTTTTTCTGCAGCATGTCAATTCTTTGTGTGGATCTGCAGCGTTTCTGCACCCATTGACTTGCATTGAGTCGGGCACATCCGTAGCAAAACCGCAGATGTAAAAAAAGATCTGCGGTTTAGCTGCGGGGGAAACGCTGCAGATCAGGAGGAGGGAAGTGTGTGGGCGGAGACTGCGTGTCTGTGTGTGCGGGCGGGGTCTGCGTGTGTGTGTGTGGGTCTGTGCGGTGCTGTCGGTGGTCTGTGCGGGGCTATCGGTGGTCAGTGCGGGGCTGTCGGTCTGTGGAGGGCTGTCGGGTGTCTGCCGTGTCTGTCGGGGGTGTGCGTGTGTGTGTGCGCAGGCATCGTCCGATGGGACTACAAGTCCCATCTGGCTACGCCTGCTACAGTGACAGTGATTGACACATTAGCCAATGATGGGACAGTAGTAGTCCCATCATCCGGCTGATGTGTTGAATGTAAAAAAAACCCCCAAAAACCCACAAGCATATAACAGTACATACAGCGTACAACATATAACAGAACATACGACATACAACAGTACATACACCATACAACATATACTGTAACAGTACATACAATATACAACAGTACATACAACAGTACATACACCATACAGCATACAACAGTACGTACAACATACAATACATACAGTACATTCATACTTTACATACAATACATATAGACATACTGTACCTACAACATAGAGTACATACTCACCATCACCTTGTCACCTTGATCCCCGAAGCCATTGTCACCTATAAAAAATATTAAAATAACAAACAAACCATATGCTCCCTGATCCGCAGATATCCAATTAATACGAGTGTCCCACGACGATCTCCCGTGGAGAGCAGCCACATCAGCTGATGCGACCGCTCTCCAGGGGCTCCAGGAATACAATGACAGAAGGTATCCTTCCACAATGTATTCTGTTGTGAACTCTGTTTTCATGCTCCCTCTTGTGGTCACTGGTGGTATGGTGTGACTTTTGCTTTGGGCTCCCCCTGGTGGCTTTGTTTGTTATCCTGCTGGTCTCTGGCTATCAGCTGGTTCGTTATCCTCTGGGAGGTTCCTATATAGCTCTGTTTCACTTCCACTTGTTGCCGGCTGTCGATGTAATCAGTGCTTCTCAGATTCCTTCTGACTACCTTGCTCCCAGTCCATCCAGGATTGATCAGCAGTGTTTATCATGTTTTCTTGTCCAGCTTGCTAAAATGTGATTCCCTCGCTTGCTGGTTGCTCTAGTGGACTGAGTTTCTCCCCACACACCATTAGTTGGTGCGTGGGTTCTTGAAATCTCAGGATGGATATTTTGTAAGGGTTTTTTATTGATCGCATAGACCCCTGCTCTATTTTCTGCTTTCTAGTACTAGTGGGCCTCTTTTGCTGAATCTGATTTCATCCCTATGTATGTGCCTTCTTCTTACTTCACCGTTAATATATGTTGGGGGCTTCTATATCTTTGGGGATTATTTCTCTGGAGGCAAGCGAGGTCTTTCTTTCTCTTTAGGGGTAGCTAGTTCCTCAGGCTGGCTCGAGACGTCTAGGAATTTTTTAGGCACGTTCACCGGCTACCTCTAGTTGTGTTGGATAGGTTCAGATTTGCGATCAGTCCAGTTACCATCTCCCTAGAGCTTGTCCTAAGTTTATTCACTTGCTGGTCTATTTGTGATCCTCAGCCACTAAGGATCATAACAGTATTCCTCCACTACTGTAAAAAATAGTCCCTAGTCTCACTTGTGGCACTGCTGTGTGGTAAAATTCCCACGCAGCTTTGCCATAAAGTGAGACCCTGAACTAAGGTAACCTCAGTGATGCACTGCTGGAGCCATTGTCTCCTGTCAGTGTGTCACTGAAGGTCTATAGAGCAGTGACATCACCCAATGTCACTGTTCTATAGGGGAGATCGTCGTGGGACACTCGTTATTAATTGGAATGCGTCGGACAGGGAGTAAACGGTTTATTATGGTAAGTAGTGTTAAATTAAGACTATTAAAATACTTTTTTCTGGCTGTCTTTTTTTTTTTTTTAACTCTTTCACTACTATAAGATTAGTAATGGATAGGTGTCTTGTTGACGCCTCTCCATTAATTATTAACCGGGCTTAATGTCACCTTACAGTAGCAAGGTGACATTAACCCTTTATTACCCTATATCCCACCACTACTCGGGAGTGGGAAGAGAGGGGCTAAGTGCTGGAATTGGCACATCTTACATCTGGGGCGGCTGGGGGCTGGTATTTGTAGCCGGTCGGGGGGGGGGGGGGGGGCAATATCCATGGCCCCTCTCTAGGCTATGAATATCAGCCCGCAGCCCCCGTCATTTTTTTTTTGGGGGGGGTTCTCTCTATTTTAATAGCCAGTAAAGGCTATTCAGACAGCTGCGGGCTGATATTCATAGCCTGGGAGGGGGCCATGGATATTACCCGCTTCCCAGGTTACAAATATTGGCCCCCAGCCGTCGGCTTTCCCCCTCTGGTGCAGAAAATTGCGCTGGAGCCCACGCCATTTTTTTCCATATTTTTTTTTTTTTTTTTAAATTAAATGTTCATTAATAAACATAGGCTTTGCTATTATATATCTATGGATATATCTATAGATGGATAACTATGGCTAGATCTATCTATAGATCTATTTATAGATAGATAGATATATCTATAGATACATAGATATATCTATCTGGCTACTTTCACACATCAGGTTTTTGTCTTCAGGCAGAATCCGGCGAGTTTTGAAAACAACGGATCTGTTTTTTTTCCGCCGGATCCGTTTTTTTCTCATACAGTTGTATTAGTGCCGGATTGCGCCTGATGGCCACACGTTTCATCCGTTTTTTTGCTGGATCCGTCAGAAAAGCTGCTTCCGGCGGACGGAGAAAACATTTTTTTCTGTCCGGCGAAAAACGTATGAAACTGAGATGTGAAATGATGAATCCGGCCTCCGAATCCAGCTTTTCATGCATGTTTCCATTCAAATCGTGCACGTTTTCCGTTCTCTTTCTCAAAAAAAAAAAACGGATCAGTTGCATCAGTTTTTCAATATTTGCAACAGATCCTGCCTGACTGAAAAAAACTGATGCGTTAAAGTAGCCTAACTATCCATATATCTATCTACATCTATATATCTCATTCCTTCTATCTATCTATCTATCTATCTATCTATCTATCTATCTATCTATCTGTCTGTCTGTCTGTCTGTCTGTCTGTCTATGTGTGTAATGGAGTGTGGGTTGGACAAATGTAAAAGAGGAGGTTGGACAAGACGTGACATCACAAATCTTTTTTTTTTGTTCAATAATACATCTTTATTTAGCTTTCAAAAACGCATTAAAACCCCGCAAAAAATGCATCAAAAACGCACCTGCGTTTTCTGCCAAGAGCTGTGGATTTAGTGCAGAAATATCCGCAAGCAAATATGCAACGTGTGCACATAGCCCTATAAATCTCATTGGAACAGCACCAAACAAAAGTTCCAGCATCATCACCTTGCCCAATGCAGATTCGTGATTCATCACTGATTATGACTTTCATCCAGTCATCCACAGTCCACGATTGCTTTTCTTTAGCCCATTGTAACCTTGTTTTTTTCTGTTTAGATGTTAATGATGGCTTTTGTTTAGCTTTTCTGTATGTAAATCCCATTTCCTTTAGGCGGTTTCTTACGGTTTGGTTACAGACGTTGACTCCAGTTTCCAGCCATTCGTTCCTCATTTGTTTTGTTGTGCATTTCCTGTTTTGGAGACATATTGCTTGAAGTTTCCGGTCTTGACGCTTTGATGTCTTCCTTGGTCTACCAGTATGTTTGCCTTTAACAACCTTCCCATGTTGTTTGTATTTGGTCCAGATTTTAAACACAGCTGACTGTGAACAACCAACATCTTTTGCAACATTGCGTGATGATTTACCCTCTTTTAAGAGTTTGATAATCCTCTCCTTTGTTTCAATTGACATCTCTCGTGTTGGAGTCATGATTCATGTCAGTCCACTTGGTGCAACAGCTCTCCAAGGTGTGATCACTCCTTTTTAGGCTACTTTCACACATCCGTCGGTACGGGGCCGTCGCAAACCGTCGGCCCGACGTACCGACGGACGTTGTGCACAATTGTACACAACGTGGGCAGCGGATGCAGTCTTACAACGCATCCGCTGCCCATTATGAGTTCCGGGGAGGAGGGGGCGGAGTTCTGGCCGCGCATGCTCGGTCGGAACTGGCGGATTCGACAGACGAAAAAACGTTACATTGAACGTTTTTTTCGTCTTGACGGACCGCAAAAACACCGCATCCATCACACGACGGATGCGACGTGTGGCCATCCGTCGCAATCCGTCCATTTCAGTGTATGGCCAAAAAACGGATCCTGCAGGTACATTTGCAGGATCCGTTTTTTTAGCCATAACGACGGATTGCGACGGAGCACAGAAGACGGAAGTGTGAAAGTAGCCTAAGATGCAGACTAACAAGCAGATCTAATTTGATGCAGGTGTTAGTTTTGGGAATGAAAATTAACAGGGTGATTACATAATTTTTTCCTCAGAATTGAGTGATTCCATAATTTTTCCCCTATGCTTGGTTAAAAAAGTAACCATTACTGACTACCACATTTTTAGTTCTTGATTTCTTTTAGTGTTTAAGTGTTTCTTAGTGTTTCTTAAAGCCAGAAAGTTGCCATTTGAAATTACTTTAGTTTTGTGCCATGTCTGCTTTTTTTTCTACAAAATTAGGCTGGCGTCACACTAGCGAGTTTTACGGATGTATGAGAGGTGCAGAAAATACGGATTGCAAACGGTACAATGATTCTCTATGGCCCTGCTCCAATCTGCCGTATTTTACTGATCCATATTATACGGTCTTGTACGGCCGTAGAAAATCGCAGCATGCTGCGTTTGTCACTGTATTGCAGAAAAAAAATCGCCAATGAAAGTATGGGGGCGAGAAAAATACGGATTAAACACGGACCATGCTTGTGACTTGCGAGAAATACGCACTGGTGTTGTCTAGAAAAGCCGGCAATTCAGTGTGGTGTACAGTAAAATCACACTGACAGAATAGAATAGAATAGGTAGAATAAATGTCTACACATAGAATATATATATTTATATTTCATACAGCGCTAGATATCATAAAAGCCGGTAATTCAATTGCCGGCTTTTGCTATCTCCTTCCCAAAGCCGACATGATATGAGACATGGTTTACATACAGTAAACCATTTCATATCCCTTTTTTTTTTTGTTTGCATATTTCACACTACTAATGTTAGTAGTGTGTATGTGCAAAATTTGGGCGCTCTAGCTATTAAATTAAAGGGTTAAATGGCGGAAAAATTGGCGTGGGCTCCCGCACAATTTTCTCCGCCAGAGTGGTAAAGCCAGTGACTGAGGGCAGATATTAATAGCCTAGAGAGGGTCCATGTTTATTGCCCCCCCCCCCCCCCCCCCGGCTAAAAACACCTGCCCCCAGCCACCCCAGAAAAGGCACATCTGGAAGATGCGCCTATTCTGGCACTTGGCCACTCTCTTCCCACTCCCGTGTAGCAGTGGCATATGGGGTATTGAAGGGTTAATGTCACCTAGCTATTGTAAGGTGACATTAACCCCTTTCTGCCATTGGACGTACTATTCCGTCCATGTGGGGTGGGCCCTACTTCCCAAGGACGGAATAGTACGTCCAGCGCGATCGGCCGCGCTCACGGGGGGAGCGCGGCCGATCGCGGCCGGGTGTCAGCTGCCTATCGCAGCTGACATCCGGCACTATGTGCCAGGAGCGGTCACGGACCGCCCCCGGCACATTAACCCCCGGCACACCGCGATCAAACATGATCGCGATGTGCCGGCGGTGCAGGGAAGCATCGCGCAGGGAGGGGGCTCCCTGCGGGCTTCCCTGAGCCCCCCGCAGCAACGCGATGTGATCGCGTTGCTGCGAGGGTCTTACCTCCCTCCCTGCCTGCTCCAGACCCGGATCCAAGATGGCCGCGGATCCGGGTCCTGCAGGGAGGGAGGTGGCTTCACAGAAGCCTGCTCAGAGCAGGCACTGTGAAGCAGCCTGCACTTCTCTCAGATCGGTGATCTGTCAGAGTGCTATGCAAACTGTCAGATCACCGATCTGTATTGTCCCCCCCTGGGGCAAAGTAAAAAAGTAAAAAAAAAAATTTCCAAATGTGTAAAAAAAAATAAAAAAAAATATTCCAAAATAATGAAAAAAAAATATATATATTATTCCCATAAATACATTTCTTTATCTAAATAAAAAAAAACAAACAATAAAAGTACACATATTTAGTATCGCCGCGTCCGTAGCGACCCCACCTATAAAACTGTCCCACTAGTTAACCCCTTCAGTAAACACCGTAAGAAAAAAAAAAAAAAAACGAGGCAAAAAACAACGCTTTATTACCATACCGCCGAACAAAAAGTGGAATAACACGCGATCAAAAAGACTGATATAAATATCCATGGTACCGCTGAAAACGTCATCTTGTCCCGCAAAAAACAAGCCGCCATACAGCATCATCAGCAAAAAAATAAAAAAGTTATAGTCCTGAGAAAAAAGCGATACCAAAATAATTATTTTTTCTATAAAATAGTTTTTATCGTATAAAAGCGCCAAAACATAAAAAAATGATATAAATGAGATATCGCTGTAATCGTACTGACCCGAAGAATAAAACTGCTTTATCAATTTTACCAAACCCGGAACGGTATAAACGCCTCTCCCAAAAGAAATTCATGAATAGCAGGTTTTTGGTCATTCTGCCTCACAAAAATCGGAATAAAAAGCGATCAAAAACGGTCACGTGTCCGAAAATGTTACCAATAAAAACGTCAACTCGTCCCGCAAAAAACAAGACCTCACATGACTCTGTGGAGCAAAATGTGGAAAAATTATAGGTCTCAAAATGTGGAGACGCAAAAACTTTTTTGCTATAAAAAGCGTCGCTGGTTTCACACTTGCGTTTTTGTCTGCAGCGTTTTTTGCACAAAAAAACGCATGCGTTTTTTCCTTATATTTAACATTGAAAACGCATGCGGTTTTTTTGTACACGTTTGGTCGCGTTTTCAAACGCATGCGTTTTTTTTCTGCATGCGTTAATTTTCAGAAATACAACCTGCAGTATTTTCTTGGTGTTTTTAAGCACATGCGTTTGTTTGCGTTAAAAACGCATGCATTTTTATCGAAAAAAAACAGAAAACACACTGAAAAGCCACCCACCACCATCAAGGTGATAAAGGGATCCAAACCCTAACCCTAACTCTACCCCTAACCTCACCCCTAACCGTTTAATGAACATTTTCTGACAGTCATAGTGCCACGTATTTCAGTGCCACGTATTTCAGTGCCACGTATTTCAGTGCCACGTGTTTCAGTGCCACGTGTTTCAGTGCCACGTATTTCAGTGCCACGTATCACGTATTTCAGTGCCACGTATCACGTATTTCAGTGCCACATATTTTAGTACCACGTATTTCAGTTGCACGTGTTTCAGTGCCACGTATTTCAGTGCCACGTATTTCAGTGCCACGTATTTCAGTGCCACGTATTTCAGTGCCACGTATCACGTATTTCAGTGCCACGTGTTTCAGTGCCACGTATTTAAGTGCCACGTATCACATATTTCAGTGCCACGTATTTAAGTGCCACGTATTTAAGTGCCACGTATTTAAGTGCCACGTATTTAAGTGCCACGTATTTAAGTGCCACGTATTTCAGTGCCACGTATTTCAGTGCCACGTATTTCAGTGCCACGTATCACGTATTTCAGTGCCACGTATTTAAGTGCCACGTATTTAAGTGCCACGTATTTATGTGCCACGTATTTCAGTGCCACGTATTTCAGTGCCACGTATTTCAGTGCCACGTATCACGTATTTCAGTGCCACGTGTTTCAGTGCCACGTATTTAAGTGCCACGTATCACAAAGTTAAGTGCCACGTATTTCAGTGCCACGTATTTCAGTGCCACGTATTTCAGTGCCACGTATTTCAGTGCCACGTATCACGTATTTCAGTGCCACGTGTTTCAGTGCCACGTGTTTCAGTGCCACGTATTTAAGTGCCACGTATCACATATTTAAGTGCCACGTATTTCAGTGCCACGTATTTCAGTGCCACGTATTTCAGTCACATTTAGGGTTAGGGTTAGGGGTAGGGTTAGGGCTAGGGTTGGAGGTAAAGTTAGGGTTGGGGCTAAAGTTAGGGTTGGGGCTAAAGTTAGGGTTAGGGTTTGGATTACATTTACGTTTGGATTAGGGTTGGGATTAGAATTATGGGTGTGTCAGGGCTAGGGGTGTGGTTAGGGTTACCGTTGGGATTAGGGTTAGGGGTGTGTTTGGGTTAGGGTTTCAGGTAGAATTGGGGAGTTTCCACTGTCCAGGCACATCAGGGGCTCTCCAAGCGCGACATGGCGTCCAATCTCAATTCCAGCCACTTCTGCGTTGAAAAAGTAAAACAGTGCTCCTTCCCTTCCGAGCTCTCCCGTGCGCCCAAAAAGGGGTTTACCCCAACATATGTGTTATCAGCGTACTCGGGACAAATTGAACAACAACTTCTGGGGTCCAAGCTCTCTTGTTATCCTTAGGAAAATAAAAATTTGGGGGGCTAAAAATCATTTTTGTGGGAAAAAAAAGATGTTTTATTTTCACGGCTCTGCGTTATAAACTGTAGTGAAACACTTGGGGGTTCAAAGTTCTCACAACACATCTAGATAAGTTCCTTGGGAGGTCTAGTTTCCAATATGGGGTCACTTGTGGGGGGTTTGTACTGTTTGGGTACATCAGGGGCTCTGCAAATGCAACGTGACGCCTGCAGACCAATCCATTTAAGGCTGCATTCCAAATGGCGCTCCTTCCCTTCCGAGCTCTGTCATGCACCCAAACAGTGGTTCCCCCCCACATATGGGGTATCAGCGTACTCAGGACAAATTGGACAACAACTTTTGGGGTCCAATTTATCCTGTTACCCTTGTGAAAATACAAAACTGGGGGCTAAAAAATCATTTTTGTGAAAAAAAAAAAAAATTTTTATTTTCACGGATTTGCGCTATAAACTTTAGTGAAACACTTGGGGGTTCAAAGTTCTCAAAACACATCTAGATAAGTTCCTTGGGAGGTCTAGTTTCCAATATGGGGTCACTTGTGGGGGGTTTGTACTGTTTGGGTACATCAGGGGCTCTGCAAATGCAACGTGACGGCTGCTGACCAATCCATTTAAGTCTGCATTCCAAATGGCGCTCCTTCCCTTCCGAGCTCTGTCATGCGCCCAAACAGTGGTTCCCCCCCACATATGGGGTATCAGCGTACTCAGGACAAATTGGACAACAAATTTTGGGGTCCAATTTATTCTGTTACCCTTGTAAAAATACAAAGCTGGGGGCTAAAAAATCATTTTTGAGAAAAAAAAAAAAATTATTTTCACGGCTCTGCGTTATAATCTGTAGTGAAACACTTGGGGGTTCAAAGCTCTCAAAACACATCTAGATAAGTTCCTTAGGGGGTCTACTTTCCAAAATGGTGTCACTTGTAGGGAGTTTCAATGTTTAGGCACATCAGGGGCTCTCCAAACGCAACATGGCGTCCCATCTCAATTCCAGTCAATTTTGCATTGAAAAGTCAAATGGCGCTCCTTCCCTTCCAAGCTTTGCCATGCGCCCAAACAATGGTTTACACCCACATATGGGGTATCAGCGTACTCAGGACAAATTGCACAACATTTTTTGGGGTCCAATTTCTTCTCTTACCCTTGGGAAAATAAAAAATTGGGGGCAAAAAGATCATTTTTATGAAAAAATATGATTTTTTATTTTTACGGCTCTGCATTATAAACTTCTGTGAAGCACTTGGTGGGTCAAAGTGCTCACCACACATCTAGATAAGTTCCTTAGGGGGTCTACTTTCCAAAATGGTGTCACTTGTAGGGAGTTTCAATGTTTAGGCACATCAGGGGCTCTCCAAACGCAACATGGCGTCCCATCTCAATTCCAGTCAATTTTGCATTGAAAAGTCCAAGCTCTGCCATGCGCCCAAACAATGGTTTACACCCACATATGGGGTATCAGCGTACTCAGGACAAATTGCACAACATTTTTTGGGGTCCAATTTCTTCTCTTACCCTTGGGAAAATAAAAAATTGGGGGCGAAAAGATCATTTTTGTGAAAAAATATGATTTTTTATTTTTACGGCTCTGCATTATAAACTTCTGTGAAGCACTTGGTGGGTCAAAGTGCTCACCACACATCTAGATAAGTTCCTTAGGGGGTCTACTTTCCAAAATGGTGTCACTTGTAGGGAGTTTCAATGTTTAGGCACATCAGGGGCTCTCCAAACGCAACATGGCGTCCCATCTCAATTCCAGTCAATTTTGCATTGAAAAGTCAAATGGCGCTCCTTCCCTTCCAAGCTTTGCCATGCGCCCAAACAATGGTTTACACCCACATATGGGGTATCAGCGTACTCAGGACAAATTGCACAACATTTTTTGGGGTCCAATTTCTTCTCTTACCCTTGGGAAAATAAAAAATTGGGGGCAAAAAGATCATTTTTATGAAAAAATATGATTTTTTATTTTTACGGCTCTGCATTATAAACTTCTGTGAAGCACTTGGTGGGTCAAAGTGCTCACCACACATCTAGATAAGTTCCTTAGGGGGTCTACTTTCCAAAATGGTGTCACTTGTAGGGAGTTTCAATGTTTAGGCACATCAGGGGCTCTCCAAACGCAACATGGCGTCCCATCTCAATTCCAGTCAATTTTGCATTGAAAAGTCAAATGGCGCTCCTTCCCTTCCAAGCTCTGCCATGCGCCCAAACAATGGTTTACACCCACATATGGGGTATCAGCGTACTCAGGACAAATTGCACAACATTTTTTGGGGTCCAATTTCTTCTCTTACCCTTGGGAAAATAAAAAATTGGGGGCGAAAAGATCATTTTTATGAAAAAATATGATTTTTTATTTTTACGGCTCTGCATTATAAACTTCTGTGAAGCACTTGGTGGGTCAAAGTGCTCACCACACATCTAGATAAGTTCCTTAGGGGGTCTACTTTCCAAAATGGTGTCACTTGTAGGGAGTTTCAATGTTTAGGCACATCAGGGGCTCTCCAAACGCAACATGGCGTCCCATCTCAATTCCAGTCAATTTTGCATTGAAAAGTCAAATGGCGCTCCTTCCCTTCCAAGCTCTGCCATGCGCCCAAACAATGGTTTACACCCACATATGGGGTATCAGCGTACTCAGGACAAATTGTACAACAACTTTGGGGGTCCATTTTCTCCTGTTACCCTTGGTAAAATAAAACAAATTGGAGCTGAAATAAATTTTGTGTGAAAAAAAGTTAAATGTTCATTTTTATTTAAACATTCCAAAAATTCCTGTGAAACACCTGAAGGGTTAATAAACTTCTTGAATGTGGTTTTGAGCACCTTGAGGGGTGCAGTTTTTAGAATGGTGTCACACTTGAGTATTTTCTATCATATAGACCCCTCAAAATGACTTCAAATGAGATGTGGTCCCTAAAAAAAAATGGTGTTGTAAAAATGAGAAATTGCTGGTCAACTTTTAACCCTTATAACTCCGTCACAAAAAAAAATTTTGGTTCCAAAATTGTACTGATGTAAAGTAGACATGTGGGAAATGTTACTTATTAAGTATTTTGCGTGACATATGTCTGTGATTTAAGGGCATAAAAATTCAAAGTTGGAAAATTGCAAAATTTTCAAAATTTTTGCCAAATTTCCATTTTTTTCACAAATAAACGCAAGTTATATCAAAGAAATTTTACCACTAACATGAAGTACAATATGTCACGAGAAAACAATGTCAGAATCGCCAAGATCCGTCAAAGCGTTCCAGAGTTATAGCCTCATAAAGGGACAGTGGTCAGAATTGTAAAAATTGGCCCGGTCATTAACGTGCAAACCACCCTTGGGGGTGAAGGGGTTAAGCCAGATTAATAATGGAGAGGCATCAATTATGACACCTATCCATTATTAATCCAATAGTATGAAATGGTTAATAAAACACACACACATTATTACAAAGTATTTTAGTGAAATAAAGTGTAATATTTTATTATTCTCTTAATCCACCTGAAGACCCTCGTTCTGTAAAAAAGGAAAAATAAAAAATCAACAATATCCCATACCTTCCGGCGTTCTGGCAAGTCCCACGATGTAAATCCATCTGAAGGGGTTAAATCATTTTACACCCAGGAGCTCTGCTAAAACTCCATGGAGTGCAGGGGAATGTCCTGTAGTTACCTTGAGTCGCGGTGATGCGCCCTCTGGTGGATGTCCTCATATGAACTCGAGCCTGGGAAAAATTCCCACGCTCGAGTTCATATACTATATATATGTTTTAACGAACATTTGAGCCCATAAATCCATTAGATGTCGGTTTTGCAAGCCTGCGAGAAAATATCGCAGTACGGATGCCATACGGATTACATACGGAGGATGCCAATGCACAAAATACGCTGCCACACCCCGCCTACGGATGACATATGGATCACTATTTTGGGAACATTTCTGCGTATTACGGCCATAGAAAACGGACCGTATTTTCATACGCTGAGTGTGACGCCGGCCTTAACCCCTTCACCCCAAAGCCTGCTTTCACCTAAGTGACACGGCCAATTTTTACAATTCTGACCACTGTCACTTTATGAGGTCATAACTCTGAAACGCTTCAACGGATCCTGGTGATTCTGAGTTTGTTTTCTCGTGACATATTGTACTTTATGATAGTGGTAAAACTTCTTCGATATGACTTGCATTTATTTGTGAAAAAAACAGAAATTTGTCGAAAATTATGAAAATTTAGCAATTTTCTAATTTTTCGTTTTTATGCCCTTAAATTAGAGAGTTATATCACATAATATAGTTAATAAACAACATTTCCCACATGTCTGCTTTACATCAGCACAATTTTGGAAACACAATTTTTTTTTTGTTGGGGAGTTATAAGGGTTAAAAGTTGATCAGCGATTTCTCATTTTTGCAACAAAATTTGCAAAACCATTTTTTTTACGGACCACCTCACACTTGAAGTGACTTTGAGGGTTCTATATGACAGAAAATGCCCAAAAGTGACACTATTCTAAAAACTGCACCCCTCAAGGTATTCAAAACCACATTCAAAAAGTTTATTAACCCTTCAGGTGCTTCACAGGAATTTTTGGAATGTTTAAAAAAATTGAACATTTAACTTTTTTTTCACAAAATTTTTACTTCAGATCCAATTTGTTTTATTTTACCAAGGGTAACAGGAGAAATTGGACCACAAAAGTCGTTGTACAATTTGTCCTGAGTATGCCGATACCCCACATGTTGGGGTAAACCATTGATTGGGCACATGGCAGAGCTCGGAAGGGAAGGAGCGCCATTTGACTTTTCAATGCAAAATTGGCTGGAATTGAGATTGGAACCCATGTCGTGTTTGGAGAGCGCCTGACGTGCCTAAACAGTGGAAACCCCCACAAGTGACACCATTTTGGAAAGTAGACCCTCTAAGGAACTAATCTAGATGTGTGGTGAGCACTTTGAACCTCCAAGTGCTTCACAGAAGTTTATAATGTAGAGCCGTAAAAAAAATTAATATTAATTTTCACAAAAAATGATCTTTTTGCCCCAAATTTTTTATTTTCCCAAGGGTAGCAGGATAAATTGGACCCCAAAAGTTGTTGTGCAATTTGTCTTGAGTACGCTGATACTTCATATATGGGGATAAACCACTGTTTGGGCGCATGGCAGAGCTCGGAAGGGAAGGAGCGCCATTTGACTTTTCAATGCAAAATTGGCTGGAATTGAGATCGGACGCCATGTCGCGTTTGGAGAGCCCCTGATGTGCCTAAACAGTGAAAACTCCCCAATTCTAACTGAAACCCTAACCCCAACCCTAACCCCAGCCCTAACCCTAGCCCTAAACCCAACCCTAACCCTAGCCCTAACCCTAGTCCTAACCCTAGCGCTACTTTAACACTAGCGTTTTTTTTGCATACGTCGCAATGCGTCGTTTTGGTGAAAAAACGCATCCTGCAAAGTCATCTGCAGGATGCGTTTTTTCCCCATAGACTAGCATTAGCGACGTATTGACACACGTCGCAAGCGTCGTGCGACGGTTGCGTCGTGTTGTGGCGGACCGCCGGCAGCAAAAAACATTACATGTAACTTTTTTTGTGTCGACGGTCCACCATTTCCGACCGCGCATGCGCGGCTGGAACTCCGCCCCCACCTCCCCGCACCTCACAATGGGGCAGCGGATGCGTGGAAAAACAGCACCCGCTGCCCCCGTTGTGCGGCGCTTGCACAGTATGCATCGGTATGTCGGGCCGACGCAGCGCGACGGCCCTGTACCGACGCTAGTGTGAAAGTAGCCTAATGGGAAAATGGAAATAAATATATTTTTTTTAATTTTATTATTTTTCCCTAACTAGGGGTCATGAAGGGGGATTTGATTTACTTTTATAGCGTTTTTTGGGCGGATTTTTATGGTTGGCAGCCATCACACACTAAAAGACGCTTTTTATTCACCACATTTTGAGAGCTATAATTTTTCCATATTTTGGTCCACAGAGTCATGTGAGATCTTGTTTTTTGCGGGACGAGTTGACGTTTTTATTGGTACCATTTTCGGGTACATGACATTTTTTGATCGCTTTTTATTCCGATTTTTGGGAGGCGGAATGAACAAAAACCAGCAATTCCTGAAATTCTTTTAAGGGGGGCGTTTATACCGTTCCGCGTTTGGTAAAAAGGATAAAGCAGTTTTATTCTTCGGGTCAGTACACGATTACAGCTATACCTCATTTATGTAATTTTTTTATGTTTTGGCGCTTTTACACAAAAACTATTTTATATAAAAAAATAATTGTTTTTGCATCGCTTTATTCTGAGGACTATAACTTTTTTATTTTTTTGCTGATGATGCTGTATGGCGGCTTTTTTTTTGCGGGACAAGATGACGTTTTCAGCGGTACCATGGTTATTTATATCCGTCTTTTTGATCGCGTGTTATTCCACTTTTTGTTTGGCGGTATGAGAATAAAGCGCTGTTTTTTGCCTCGTTTTTTTTTTTTTACGGTGTTCACTGAAGGGGTTAACTAGTGATATAGTTTTATAGGTGGGGTCGTTACGGACGCGGCGATACTAAATATGTGTACTTTTATTGTGATTTTTTTTTATTTAGATAAAGAAATGTATTTATGGGAATATTTTTTTTTTTTTTATTTAGTAATTTTTTTTTTTTTTTTTTTACACATGTGGAAATTTTTTTTTTTTTACTTTGTCCCATGGGGGGGACATCACAGATCGGTGATCTGACAGTGTGCACAGCACTCTGTCAGATCACCGATGTGACAGGCACATTGCAGAGGCTTGCCGGCGCCTGCTATGAGGAATTCTCAGCAGACGCCGGCAAGCAGGGTCATCTGATGACCCGGAAGGAGTCCCGCGGCCATCTTGGATCCGGGGACTCCTTCAAGGTCACCGGAGCAGCGCGATCTCATCGCGTTGCTCCGGTGGGAGAGCACAGGGAGCCCCCGTCCCTGCGCGATCCCCCTCTATGCCGCTGTCACTATTGACAGCGGCATCAGAGGGGTTAAATGCCCGCGATCGGCGATAGCGCCGATCGTGGGCATTGCTGCGGGGTGTCAGCTGTCATATACAGCTGACACCCGCACCCGATCACCGCGGCGCTCAGCGCGAGACCGCGGTGATCGGGGCGCTGTACTAGTACTGCGGCTGGCACTAATGCAGTGCCGGCAGCGCCGTACTAGTACGGCGCATGTCACGAAGGGGTTAAACAACTGAATGAACATTCTCCAAGGCCGGTGATTCCATAATGTTTGCCAGGGGTTGTATAAGTGTATTCAGATAGAGCTGTCAGTGTCTGATTAGGACCACCCACTTGTCTGAAAGGCTCTGAAGGTGCAGAGAATAAAACCCACGTTATTCTGTAGCTGTATATCAATTTGCTCAGCGCTTCCTGCTTTACTTATAGCGTCTCATAGACATCAGGGATGTTTCTCCAAAACAGAGAGTGGACTGATTTTCACCAGTGTTTTGGATCAGATTTTTGTCAGTGTTTGGTCCTTGTGCCAGAGATTCGTCAGGAGTTTTTTTTTTTTTGCAGCAGGATGTTTTCTCCAGCTCCTCCTGTCAAGCAAACATAAAATAGGACATCACACAGACTGCACAGAGGTGGCATCCAAGTGCTGTCGTATTTATTTTCACAGACCGATAGACTTGTGTTAGCGAGTTCAATCCGTGACTCTGATCAATTTTGGACTTGTCTCTGTGTTTTGGTGCGGATATTGGGTCCACAAAAATACACGGACATGTGAACACCCTCATTGACTAGAATGGCTACAAGTTCTATTCATGAAAAGACGGCATGTTTTATGTGATAGGTTGGATTAAGCTTTAAGAGCTATGAAAATCCTAATCTGTTTTGTTTTTCTCCAGCAGATAAAACTGAAGAAAATGCCCAAAGAAAGGTAAGTCTTATTTATTTCTCTAAACAGGGTTGTCCACAATTAGGACAACCCCTTCTTAAATACCTCTTTCCCCCTTGTAAACTAAAACACCATATAATCTTCTCTTGTACTGGATTTGTCCCAGTAATGTTAGCACTGGGTCTCCTGTGGGTCGTATGACATTGCCAAGCCAAGTAAATCCTGCAGCCATTGAGCTGCTGCTGTCACTCCTCCCTCTATAGTGTGTCCAAAGGAAGCGAGAGCACAGCAGCTCGATAGCAGTCGCTCATTGGCTGCAGGGCTGGGGTGGTAGATTCGCCGCTGACATCTTGGTAACAGCACCATACAGGTGATGGTATTTTTATTCTTTAGTATTTAAGGCTGTGTGCACACGTTGCGGATTTGATTGCAGATCCGCAGCGTTTTTTGTGGCGCGGAATTGCATCAAATCCGCAATGTAGTGCACTACCAATGTAAGTCTTTGAGAACCGCAGACTTGATGTGCACATGCTGCTGAAAATGCCACACCGAAACGTAGCTTTATTTTTCCGCAGCATGTCACTTCTTTTGTGCGGAACTGCAGCGTTTCTGCACCCATTGACTTGCATTGAGTCAGGCACATACACAGCAAAACCGGATGTGCTGCGGATGTGGGTCAGAGAAACGCTGCCGTTCGGGAGGAGGGAAGTGTGTGGGCGGTGACTGTGTGCATGTACGTGTGTGCGGCGGGGTCTGCGGGGCTGTCCGGGTGTGTGCGGAGATCATTGGTGTGTGTATTTGTGCAGGCATTGTCCGATGGGACTACAAGTCCCATCGGGCTATGCCTGCTACAGTGACAGTAATTGACACTTTAGCCAATGATGAGACAGTAGTAGTCCCATCATCCGGCTAATGTGTTGAATGTAAAAAAAAACCCACATATACATTACATACAACATACAGTACAAACACCTGTTAGGGGTCGAGTTCCCGCCTCTGCACAGGGGCAATCTCGAGCCATCTCCGCTGCGGTCTCCCATTCTTCTGCCGCACTGGAGGCTGCTCAGCGGAGACGTCGGTCACAGCGTCTCACTCAATCTGACTGTGCAGAGGGTTACTGCTGCCTTTCCAGCTTCTGCCATTGTGGCCAGCAATGGGCAGCCTCGAGCAGACGTTTTTGGGACTAAGTCCCACTTTTCTCCTTCTGAGCATGCCCAGGGTAAGATCTCTCATTGGAGATCAAGGGTCACATGCTTAGATACTGCAGCAAAACCCATTGGTCCTCTAGGAAGGTCCTGAAGGTGCTCAAACGTCTGGAAGAACCTGTACTTGCTGCAGCTATAAAAGGTGCCCATGACCGCACGGCCATGCACTAGTATCAATTCATGTGATGAGTTTTGCGCCAATGTGGTCACTCTTGTGTGTACTCAGGGACCCGGCTGAAATAAGCCACTAGAATACCGTCACCTCCAGTGAGGAGATTGTGTGTATGGTTTCAGGGCCCCGGCTGAAATAAGCCAATTGAATACCGGCTCCTAAAGGTGAGGAGATTGTATGTTTGTCTCTTTGACTGCATGACCAACAAGCTGCTATCTGCTCGGCAGTTACTGTGTACACCTGTGAGCTAAACAGGACACAGTGCGTTCTTTATAGCGACTCTGTGACGTAACAGAGTTCGCTTCTACCGCCATATTGTGCCGCCATTTGCCAGCAGCAGGTTCTCTCCTGCACGGTGGACCCTGGGCTGCGAACGCACCAAATATCATCTCTCTATTTACTCGGTGCGTTCCGCCAGCCCTATCAGCAACATACACCATGCAACATACATTACATACAACATACAGTACATAAACCTTGCAACATCCACCATGCAACATACAGTACATACAACATGCAACATACATTACGTACAACATACAGTACATACACCATGCAATGTACAACATACAACATACAGTACATACAACATGCAACATGCAGTACATACAACATGCAACATACAGTACATACAACATACAGTACATGCAACATACAGTACATGCAACATACAGTACATGCAACATACAGTACAATACAGTACATGAAACATACAGTACATGCAACATGCAACAAACAAAATGCAATATACAAAATGCAACATACAGTACAGTCATGGACAAAAATTTTGAGAATGAGACAAATATTAATTTTTCCAAAGTCTACTGCTTCATTTTTTCTAATGGCAATTTGCATATACTCCTGAGTGTCAGAGTGATCAGCTTAACAGCAATTACTGTACTTGCAAAGTCAATATTTGCCCAGAAAATGAACTTTAACCCCCAAAACACATTTCAACATCATTGCAGTCCTGCCTTAAAAGGAGCAGCTAACATCGTTTTAGTGATTGATCCATTAACACAGGTGTGGGTGTTGATGAGGACAGGGCTGGCGATCAGTCAGTCATGATTAAGTAAGAATGACATCACTGGACACTTTAAAAGGAGGCTGGTGCTTGGTATCATTGTTTCTCTTCAGTTAACCATGGTTATCTCTAAAGAAACACGTGCAGCCATCATTGCACTGCACAAAAATGGCCTAACGGAAGAGTATCGCAGCTACAAAGATTGCACCTCAGTTAACAATCTATCGCATCATCAAGAACTTCAAGGAGAGAGCTTCCATTGTTGTCAAAAAGGCTCCAGGGCGCCCAAGAAAGACCAGCAAGCGCCAGGACCGTATCTTAAAACTGTTTCAGCTGCGGGATCGGACTACCAGCAGTGCCGAGCTTGCTCAGGAATGGCAGCAGCCTGGGGTGAGTGCTTCTGCACGCACTGTGAGGTGGAGACACTTTGAGCAAGGCCTGGTTTCAAGGAGGGCAGCAAAAAAGCCACTTCTCTCCAGAAAAAACATCAGGGACCGACTGATATTCTGCAAAAGGTACAGGGAGTGGACTGCTGAGGACTGGGGCAAAGTAATTTTCTCTGATGAATCCCTTTTTGATTGTTTGGGACATCTGGAAAACAGCTTATTCGGAGAAGAAGAGGTGAGCGCTATCACCAGTCTTGTCTCATGCCAACTGTAAAGCATCCTGAAACCATTCATGTGTGGGGTTGCTTCTCAGCCAAGGGAATCGGCTCACTCACAGTCTTGCCTAAAAACACAGCCATGAATAAAGAATGGTACCAGAATGTCCTCCAAGAGCAACTTCTCCCAACCGTCCAAGAGCAGTTTGGCGCCCAACAATGCCTTTTCCAGCATGAGGGAGCACCTTGCCATAAAGCAAAGGTGATAACTAAATGGCTCATGGAACAAAACATAGAGATTTTGGGTCCATGGCCTGGAAACTCCCCAGATCTTAATCCCATTGAGAAGTTGTGGTCAATCATCAAGAGACGGGTGGACAAACAAAAACCAACAAATTCTGGCAAAATGCAGGCATCGATTATGCAAGAATGGACTGCTATCAGTCAGGATTTGGTCCAGAAGTTGATTGAGAGCATGCCAGGGAGAATTGCAGAGGTCTTGAAGAAGAAGGGTCAACACTGCAAATATTGACTTGCTGCATTAACTCATTCTAACTGTCAATATAACCTATTGGTACTCATAATATGATTGCAATTATATTTCTGTATGTGATATAAACATCAGACAAACACTAATAAAAACCAGAGGGCAGCAGATCATGTGAAAATATAATTTTGGTGTCATTCTCAAAACTTTTGGCCATGACTGTACATACAACATGCAAAATGCAACATACAACATGCAACATACAGTACATACAGCATGCAACATACAATATGTACAATACAGTACATACAACACATACATATAGACATACAGTACATATACACAACACATACAGTACATACAACATTGAGTACATACTCGCCATCACCTTGATCCCCGAAGCCATTGCTCACCTGTAAAAAAAAAAAATAAATAAAATAATAAACAATATACTCCCTGATCCGCTGATATGCAATTAAAATGAGTGTCCCACCATGATCTCCCTTGGAGAGCAGCCACAACAGCTGATGCAACCGCTCCCCAGGGGCACCAGCAATACAATGACGGAAGGGATCCTTCCGCAATGTATTCCTCCGCCGCTATGAGAAATAGTCCCTATTCTCACTTGTGGCACTGCTGTGTGGGAAAATTCCCCTGTAGCTTTGCCATAAAGTGAGACCCTGAACTCAGGTAACCTCTTCAGTGATGAACTGCAGGAACCATTGTCTCCTGTCAGTGTGTCACTGAAGGTCTATAGAGCAGTGACATCACCCAATGTCACTGTTCTATAGGGGAGATCGTCGGGGGACACTCGTTATTAATTGGACTACGGCGGAAAGGGAGTATACGGTTGGTATATTATTTTTAAATTTTTTGCAGGCGATCGAGTATGGTAAGTATGGTGAAATTAAGAATATTAAAATACTATTTTTCTGTCTGTCTTTTATTTATTTATTTATTTTTTAACTCTTTCACTACTATAGGATTAATAATGGATAGGCGTCTTATTGATGCCTCTCCATTATTAAATGTGCTTAATGTCACCTTACAGGTGACATTAACCCCTTAGTACCCCATATCCCACCGCTACACGGGAGTGGGAAGAGAGGGGCAAAGTGCCGGAATTGGCGCCATTTCTGGGGCGGCTGGGGGCTGGTATTTGTAGGCGGGCGGGGGGGCGAGCAAATATCCATGGCCCCTCTCTAGGCTATGAAAATCAACCCGCAGCTGATAATTGGACATTTAGTACAAAAACCGTATATACTGTAGTATAAGCCGACCGAGTATAAGCTGAGACCCCTAATTTTGCCACAAAAAAATGGGAAAACTTAATGACTCGAGTATAAGCCTAGGGTGGAAAATGCAGCAGCTACCGGTAAATGTCAAAAATAAAAATAGGTACCAATGAAAGTAAAATTAATTGAGACATCAGTAGGTTGTGTTTTTGAATATCCGTATTGAATCAGGAGCCCCATATAATGCTTCATACCGTTCATTATGGGCCCCATATAATGCTTCATACAAAATATGCCCCATAAAATGCTCCATACAGTTTGATGGGCCCCATAAGATGCTTCATATTCAAATATGCCCCATATAATGCTGCATAAATGTTGATTGTGACCCCATAAGATGCTCCATAGACACATTTGCCCCATACAATGCTGCACAAATGCTGAATATGGCCCCATAAGATGCTCCATACAGACATTTGCCCCCATATAATGCTGCACAAATGCTGATTACGGCTCCATAGACACATTTGTCCGTATAATGCTGCGCAAATGCTGATTATGGCCCCATAAGATGCTCCATAGAGATATTTGCCCCCATATAATGCTGCACATGGCCCCATAAGATGCTCCATAAAAATATTTGCCCCATATAACGCTGCACATGGCCCCATAAAATGCTCCATAGAGATATTTGCCCCCATATAACGCTGCACATGGCCCCATAAGGTGCTCCATAGAGATATTTGCCCCCATATAATGCTGCACATGGCCCCATAAGGTGCTCCATAGAAATATTTGCCCCATATAACGCTGCACATGGCCCCATAAGATGCTCCATAGAGATATTTGTCCAATATGCTGTTGCTGCGATAAAAAAAAAAAATCACATACCTCTCGTCGCTCAGGCCCCCGACACTTGCTATATTCACCTTTCCCGTTCCATCGCGGAGCGCCTCTGTGTCTTCCGCATCCTCTGCACTAACTGTTCAGGTGGAGGGCGGCACGCACACTAATCGCGTCATCGCGCCCTCTGACCTGAACGTCACTGCAGAGGACGCGGAAGACGAAGCGGCGCCATGTGACCGCTCAATACAGGAAGAAGCTGTCAGCGCCCGGAGAACCAGGGACCTGCAGGGACTGCGCCAGGAGCAGGTGAGTATTATTAGACAGCTGCCGCTCCCCCTCCCCCGCCGACCTTTGGGAATGACTCGAGTATAAGCTGAGAGGGGCAATTTCAGCCTAAAAAAAATGGGCTGAAATTCTCTGCTTATACTCGAGTATATACTTTAATTAATTAGGTACACCACATTAGATGTAAACGTTTACATACCCTGGTGATTTTGGCTTGACAACATGCACAGAGGTTGAAGCAAATGGGTTTGAATGGTACTAAAGGCAACATCATCACCTGTGACCTGTTGGCTTTTATGCACACACACTGATTACAAGCAGAGTGAGTTTCTGGGATCCAGACAGACTCTTGCATCTTTCATCCAGCCACTGATGTTTCTGGATTGCGAATCATGGGAAAAGCAAAAGAATTGTCAACTGATCTATGATAAAAGGTAGTTGAACTGTATAAAACAGGCAAGGGATACAAAAAGATATCCAAGAAATTGATAATGCCAATCAGCAGCGTCCAAACTGTGATTAAAAAATGGGAAATCGGGAGCTCTGTAAAAACAAAACAACGGTGAGGCAGACCAACAAAAATGTTGTCCACAACTGCCAGGAAAACAGTTCGGGATGCAAAGAAAAAGAAAAACGCACAAATAACATCAGCTGAAATGCAAGACTCTGGAAACTAGTGGTGTGGCTGTTTCAAGATGCAGAAAAAGGAGGCACTTGAAGAAAAGTGGGCTACATGATCGAGTCCCTAGAAGAAAGCAATTACTGCGCAAATGCCACAAAGTATCTCACCTATAATGTGCAAAACATCACAAAGACAAGCCTCAAAACCTCTGGAATGAAGGTCATTTGGAGTGATGAGACCAAAATGTAACTTTTTTGGCCACAACCATAAACGTTGCATTCAACAAGGCCTATGATGAAAGGAACACCATTCCTGCTGTAAAGCACGGAGGTGGATCGCTGATGTTTTTGGAGATGTTTGAGCTACAAAGGCACAGGAAACTTGGTAAAAGTTGAAGGAAAGATGAATTCAGCACGTTATCAGCAAATACTGGAAGCAAATTTGCACTCCTCAGCCCAGAAGCTGCGCATGGGATGTACTTGGACCTTCCAACATGACAATGATCCACAAGGCCAAGTCGACCTGTCATTGGCTACAACAGAACAAAGTGAAGGTTCTGGAGTGGCCATCTCAGTCTCCTGACCTCAATGTTATTGAGCTACTCTGGGGAGATCTCAAGCATGCAGTTCCTGCTAGACAGCCCAGGAATATCCAGGAACTGGAGACCTTTTGCCAAGAAGAATGGGCTGCTTTACCATCTGAGAAAATAAAGAACCTCATCCACAACTACCACAAAAGACTTCAAGCTGTCATTGATGTTAGAGGGGGCAATACACAGTATGAAGAAATGGAGTATATGAACTTTTGATCAGGGTCATTTGGATGTTTTGGGTTGTCATTATGATTTAAAAAGAGAAAACACAGTAGTTTGACAATCAATGGCTTCAGCCAACCATTAACCATGAGTGGAGAAAAAGTTTTGTAATCTTTTATATTCTCTAAAAAGAAAGCAAAAATTCTGCCACGGTGTGTAAACTTTTGAGCACAACTGTATGTGCTGCAAAGCCAAACACAGTTTAATGTGCCGGTTTTATGTGAGCACCTGCAGTGCTGAAGGGCGGGTGCTCACCGTACCCCTTTCCCTGCAGGACCTGGATGGTTAAAATTCTCCATTATAAGAACCCTATTACTGTTTGCTTCCTTTTTAGTTTGTTACAGCATTTCATCCTCTACCTGTTCAGCTATATTAGTAGGCTTGTAGCAAACACCAATTAGCAGCTTATTATTGCCATCCCCATTACCCATAGTGACACTACATTGCTGTAACTCCCGCTAGTGTCTTCATTGAGCATAGGTTTTTATTTGGATTTTACGAAGGTGAACAACCCTCCACCTTATTTAACTTTCTTGTCCTTTATAAACGTTGTCAAGCTCTCTAAGTTTGTTACGCAATGATGGCTTTCGTCAAGCCAGTTTTCCGTAATGCCCACCACATCGTATTCTGTGACCTACATAAGTGTCCAGTTCATTCATTTTCGTTTGTGAGACTTCTTGCATTTGCTAGCAGACATTTAATATTAATACATTTGTTACTCCTACTCTGCTCCCTGCTTTCCTTGCATATCCCAGCCCCCTAAATCCTCATTAACCCCTAGTGTCTGACTCCCTTTGTCTACTCTATCTATTTCCTTATTAGTACAACTACCCTACCTCCCCCAGATCCTAGTTTAAAAGCTCCTCCATCCTTTTGACCATTTTTACGCCAAGCATAGCTGCACCCTCCCCATTGAGGTGCAGCCTCCGTCCCTATGGTGGAGCCTGTAGCCGACAGAGAAGTAGGCCCAGTTCTCCGGGCACCCACACCCTTCCTTCTTGCACCAATTTCTAAGACACTTATTAATCTCCCTAAACTCTCGCTGCCTATCTAGTGTGCTGGGAGTATTTCTGAAAACACCACCTTGGAGGTCCTGGCCTTCAGCTTCTCTCCTAGTTTCCTAAAATCATTCTTAAGGACATTCCACCTCCCAATACCTTTGTCATTGGTACCGATGTGTACCATGACTGCTGGGTTTTCCCCAGCCCCACCCATCAATCTGTCTATCTGATCCACAATATGTCGAACCCGAGCACCTGGTAGACAGCGCACTGTTCGGCATTCACGTTCTCGTTGGCAGATGACCTTGGCTGTCTGCTTAATTGTTCCCTACCACCATCATCTGTCTGGCCTTTGCTGCATTCCTATTTCCCACCTTCCTACAGCAGTTTGTTTTCCTGGTTGCTAGTAGCAACGTCCTGCTGCAGTGATCCCAGTCCTGGCCTTTCATTCCTAATATCAGCCAAACAGACATATTTTCTTGGTTGTGCCAGATAAGGACTGGTCTTCTGGCACTTTCCCCCATACCCCAACTCCTTCTTGTAACATTTATACCCAGCTGCTTACTTCTCTTCCCTGATCTTCCCCAGCTCCACTCTGCTCTGTGAGCTCTAAACTCCTCTCCAGGTTTGCAAATCTCCCGAGTGTTTCAAGCTGCACATTTAGATCCATTACCTGGGCTTCCAAAGATGTAACTCGCTGACATCAATTGCAGACATATTCACCCTCAAATGGCTGTTCAAGGCATGCATACATATCACAAGATGCACACCTGGTACAGTAGCATTGTCCATGGAACACCTGTTAAATTATGATACACTGTGTAGATAAAAAACTATGGAAAACTAGTAAGGAAAACACCAAACTATGTTCTTGTGATATTGTGTTTAACTATGCACTTATCAGCAGCCTTGGACTTAAAGGCAGCCCTCTCTCCCTTCTGCAGCCCTCACTTAGAGTATCTGGAACTTGTAGTGCACCCACCAGTCTACCTAACAGTTAACTGACAAGTTCATTTTCAGCAGCAGCACTAGCACAGGAGCGACCTCTCTGCACTGTAACACTGAGACAATGAAAAAAATGTACTAAAAGAGAACTTTTATTAAATACATTTAAATTCCTTTAGAAAATTATAACTGTGGTGAACACGCAAATATGAAATAAAAAAGGCCACCTATAGGTAACCCCAAAAAGATTCAAGAGATAAGCTTTTAGGTTGGGCAAAAAATTAATTCTAGTTATCTTATCATATCCCTAACAGTACCCCACCTTGCTGCGGAGGTTGTAAGCTGAGTATCGCAACTGGTGCCCCCGCTCAACAATGACTAGCCCTTATGCGTCCTTATAGGCCCGGAAAAATGAATAGCTGTCACCAAAAGCCTGATAAACCACAATTTGGCAATAAGAAATATCTAAATAGGTCACAAATGGTTAAGAGACTGCACACATTAATGAAATCAGTTGTTAGTCAGATGTCTAGTAACCTAACAATGCAAACATTTCCATATTTGTAAGAAAAGTAAGGATCCAGCTTCAGTCCATAAAACCCATAAAGTTTTCTTGCTTCTTTTAAAATGTAGCAAGCACTACTGCATGCACCTTAGGATAGGTGTGAGTTGGGGATAAGGGGTATGAGGAAAACGCTGCGCGTATAATATTTGATTGACTTATAAAAGGAATTGTATCATAAATATAACTTTCTTCCCACCAGGCCATGACTAGGTTCGCTTCTGATGAAGAATATTTAGACTTAATAGAAACACCGCTTTTTTGTAGAAAAAACTTCCATTAAACAGAAAATAATTGTGGGTTAATAAAAATGATAAAGTAGATATACTGCAGAACTTCAAGCTTTTATTATAAGGACTGAGTCCGGGGAGATGGTGATTTACAGCGGAAATCGTTTTGCAAAGTGCTATGCATGTCTATAAAGAAATCACATTACAAGTCAAACAAGTCCAATTCCTGTTCCACTGGATGTCCTAGAACAGAGGTCCCCAAAGTTTCTGACCTTGAGAGCCACATTCAGCTCTGAGAGAGGGTCGCCAGCCACATCCAGCCTTGAGAGAGGGTTGCGAGCCACATTCAGTTCCCACCCCCTCACAATAGTGGCAACCAAAGCCCCCATTACAGACATAATGGTAACCAATGCTTTTCACAAAAATCACCCCAAAGCAGTATACTAAGATCCAGGAGTTCCCACAATACCCCCATTCAGTACTCTCCTATAAAGCACTCCCAAGACACTGCCACATCCAGCTTTAAACACCACCTGTGTCAGGTATCATCTTGTCTCCATACTTAAATTATCTCAACACCCCTAAGACCAGGATATATGCATCCAGATCTGCTCTTTTCTGCAAGGCTGCCCACAAAATTCACCATTTTCAGAGGTGCTCTTCATACCTGGCAGACAGCCACCAGCCACAATTCATAGGATCGCGAGCCACATGTGGCTCCCGTGCTACAGGTTGGGTACCTCTGTCCTACAACATGTTTAAAATGTCCTTAGAATCTTGCAGGTTATCTGGATTGCGACAAACTAGAGGCTATAACGCTGAGTCTAGCCATTGTCCCAAACGTTCGTTCAGAGAACCGATGCCACTGATGATGGGCTACATCGGTGGAGGAAAGATATTTCATCCTTTAATTTGCCGCATTCCAGGTTATCTGCAAGATTATAAAGACGTTTTAAACATATTCCAGAACATCCAGTGGAACAGTAATTCGACTTGGTTGAGTTGTTGCCATGGTCACCACCCATCTTGAAAAGTTTTCCCCCTCCCATATACTAATGTGGCACAAATAGGAAGTTGATATCACCAACCATTCCCATTTTATTTAGGTGTAGCCACATAAATTGCCCACCCTTTGTATGTATGTGTGTGTGTGTGTGTGTGTGTGTGTATGTATGTATGTATATATATATATATATATATATATATATATATATATAGCACAACCAGGGGAACTCAAAATATACAGAGACCCAAAGGAGTATATTCCAAAATATTTATTAAATATAGAATACAAAGCAAAGTAAACACTAACCAAGCAGGACATAAGGACAATATCAGGTGGACCGCATGAAAATTAACACTGGCCCTATAGTATAAGATCAATATAATTGCACAGCACTATATATCAAAGGAAAATTGTACAAATAGCATAATAGTAGTACTAAAGTGCAAATATTATGTATAGTACTCAAATTGTAAGTCAGATACACCAAAGCGAGCCACATATATCTCAAAGGCTCCTTTGTTGAAAGCACACCATTATATCTATCCGGATAATATCCGTGATTATTTGCAAAGTGCAGAGAGTGCCAAGTAAGAAAGGGTCAAGAATTAGGGTGCATGCTGCCAATTAAAATAAAGGTACCAGAAAGTGCAAAATTAGAAGAGTTGCCTACATGCGGTGAGCAACCTGAGGTCCTAGCCTGCCGCCTCAACGCGCGTTTTGCCGATCTTCGTCAGGAGGCGTGGCTAAGGTACCGCTTGTGTTACTATAAATAGAGAAGGCTGACCAATGGGCGCGAGGAGGAGAGGTTACAAGGAAATACGTCGGCAATTACACGGCGCATGCGCGGGCGTCCCGGCAACCCACAGGGCTCTTCCTACAGCGCCCATGGAGCGCAAGCCATCCACCGTCGCATAGCGACGGCGATCACGTGCAGACCAGAAGGGCGCATCTGGAAGTCCCGGATGCCGTGATCCTGGGCATGCGCACTTGTATGTGACTGACATCTATATATCGATGTATTCTGTGTATATATCTATTCCATCCTAACTTGTCACTTAAATTAAACTGTATGTGTCAGATGAATTGATGGCTTTTACTCCATCTATCTAATATATATACAGCTCTGGCAAAAATTAAGAGACCACTGCAAAATTTTCAGTTTCTCAGATTTTTCTCTTTATAGGTATATTTTTTGAGTAAAATGTACATTGTTGTTTTATTCTGTAAACTATTGACAATGTCTGTGAAATTTAAAGCTAAAAATGTTGCATTTATTTGCAGCAAATGAGAAATCGACAAAATAATAAAAAAGAAACAGGGCTTTCAGACCTCTAATGCAAAGAAAACAAGTTCTTATTCATGTAGAAACAACAATACTCATGTTTTAACTCTGGAAGAGTTCAGAAATCAATATTTGGTGGAATAAGTCTACGTTCACATTTGCGGTCTGCGCCGCAGCGTCGGGCGCCGCAGTGTCGCCGCATGCGTCATGCGCCCCTATATTTAACATGGGGGCGCATGGACATGCGTCGCACTTGCGTTTTGCGCCGCATGCGTCCCTGCGGCGCACGCGTCCGGGCGCAGAGGACGCAGCAAGTTGCATTTTTGCTGCGTCCAAAATCAATCAAAAAAAGGACGCATGCGGCGCAAAACGCAGCGTTGTGCATGCGTTTTGCTGCGTTTTTGTTTGCGTTGTGCGTTGCGGCGCCGACGCTGCGGCGCACAACGCAAATGTGAACGTAGCCTAACCATGATTTTGAATCACAGCTTTCATGTGTCTTGACATGCTTACAACCAGTCTTTCACACTGCTTTTGGGTGACCTTATGCCACTCCTGGCACAAAAAATTAAGCAGTTCTTCTTTGTTTGATATCTTGTGACTATCCATCTTCATCTTGATTACATTCCAGAGGTTTTCAATGGGGTTCAGGTCTGGAGTTTGGGCTGGCCATGACAAGGTCTTGTTGTGGTGCTCCTTCATCCACACATTGATTGACCTAGCTGTGTGGCATGGGGCATTGTCCTGTTGGAAAAAACAGTCCTCAGATTTGGGGAACATTGCCTGAGCAGCAGGAAGCAAGTGTTTTTCAAGGATAACCTTGTATGTGGCTTGATTCATACGTCTTTCGCAAAGATTAACCTGCCCAATTCCAGCCTTGCTGAAGCATCCCCAGATCATCACCGATCCTCCATCAAATATCACAGTGGGTGCAAGACTCCGTCTCCGTCTATCCATTAGTCGACCAGGTTTTGGGCAAACCTGAAAATTAGACTCCTCAGAGAAGATTGCCTTACCCCAGTCCTCTATGGTCCAATCCTTATGGTCTTTGGCAAACTTCAGCCTGGCTCTCCTTAGCCTCTCATTGATGAAAGGCTTTTTTCTGGCTTTACATGACTTGAGCCCTTCCTCTGGGAGCCTGCTACGAACTGTACTTGCCGTGCACTTCACCGCAGCTGCCATTTGCCATTCCTTTTGTAGGTCACTTGATGTCATAATGCGGTTTCAGAGTGACATTCCAATAAGTTGATGGTCAGCCCGTTCAGTGGAGAGTCGCTTTAGGCCTCTGACGGTCTGTAGCTTTGTTGTCCCCAATGTCTGCTGCTTGACCTTGTTGTAATGGACTGCCGTCTTTGAAATTTCAAGGATGGAGGCAACATGATGCTCACTGTATTCCTCTGCTAGTAAATCCAGAATTGAGCCCTTTTCCTCATTTTTCAAGTCCTTTGACATGGTTAAAAGTTATTTTTTCAGTCTAATTAATTTTAGGCTATTCCTAGCACTTGTTTGACCATCCAGCTTGTCCTATTGCAAGAGGATTGTGAAGACCACAGCAGTGTGTTTTATAGTTTCCCTCGTTAAATAAGATTTGGTTCATGTGATCACCTAATCAGAAGCACATTAAGTAGAATGAGGTGTACTTTGGTTGGAATTCAACTGGCACTGGAGTGGAATGGCTGTCAGACATGTAGAGATGGTGATTTTTAGAAAACTGTGCAGTCGTCTCAATTTTTTCCAGCGCTCTATTTGTCTCTTTCTTGATATACACTGCTCAATATAATAAAGGGAACACTAAAAATATCACATCCTAGATATCACTGAATAAAATATTCCAGTTGTAAATCTTTATTCACTACATAGTGGAAAGCGTTGAGAACAATAAAACATAAAAATTATCAATGTAAATCAAAATAAATATCTCACAGAGGCCTGGATTTGGAATGATACTCAAAATTAAAGTGGAAAATCAAATTACAGGCTGATCCAACTTCAGTGGAAATGCCTCAAAACAAGGAAATGATGCTCGGTAGTGTGTGTGTGGCCACCGCGTGCCTGTATGACTTCCCTACAACGACTGGGCATGCTCCTGATGAGGCGGCGGCTGGTCTCCTGAGGGATCTCCTCCCAGACCTGGACTAAAGCATCCACCAACTCCTGGACAGTCTGTGGTGCAACGTGACGTTGGTGGATGGTAGGAGACATGATGTCCCAGATGTGTTCAATCGGATTCAGGTCTGGGGAATGGGCGGGCTAGTCTATAGCTTCATTTCGTTCATCTTGCATGAACTGCTGACACACTCCAGCCACATGAGGTCTGGCATTATCCTGCATTAGGTGGAACCCAGGGCCAAGTGCACCAGTATATGGTCTCACAAGGGGTCTGAGGATCTCATCTCGGTACCTAATGGCAGTCAGGCTACCTCTGGTGAGCACATGGAGGACACTGCGGCTCTCCAAAGAAATGCTACCTCACACTGTCACGGGGTCCTTCTCCGGTACCAATCAACAGAGCCAGCGAAGACTGAACAATCCCAAGACCTTTATTTAGGCAAAAATACGAAAGGTCCATATACGATCCATCACACAAAGGGTAAAATAGTCCAGAACACAAATGCAGTTCAGTAACAGGATAAAAGTCCAACAATCCAGCAGACAGAGGATAGCATAGTCCATAAACTCTTCTTTCTCTCTGAGATGCTATGAACACATCATCATTCCACACAGGACTGATCTGTGTCTCCCTCCCTGATATTTACAAGTCCCTCTCCTCATTCACAGGTCAGGAGGGGGAAGGTCGCAGGGGCTCATTGTTTCAACAAGTTAGGTCAACATGTCATTAGCATATTAGCAAACAATACTGTGGGGGCTGATATCAGATGGCAGCAACAGCCATTCATCAATTAGCAAACAACTCATCCTACAAGAGAACACCATGAAAACAAGTAAAATAGAAATATACACAAAAATGATACCCACATAGCATATCACACCATCACAACCTCTCCCCCCTCATAATAAGTGAGCACGCTATGAGGTCTACACAGACCTCTGGCCTGCTCACTTTAGTCCACATTGCTCAGTAGTTTATAGTTCCTTGTACAGTTGCAGGGGTTGCAATAATCATGAGCACTTGTCCATAAATTCCCGGGTCCTGGCTTTATGGTCATACCAGGCTTTTTGACTGGACTGGGCCATTCGCTGATGTTCATTAGCCAAGGTAGCTAGCTGAGCAAGACAGTTTCTGATCTCTGGAACGTAGGGAATGATGGGCGTTCCGGCATCTGCGATATCTCCCTTCAAATGTTCTTTCAGAAGAGTGAGAGGCCCACGGACCTTCTGCTCCCACAAAATGACTTTGTAACTCCCCAATGTCATTTCCAAGGAGGATATCTGCAGGAAGTCCTCCTGTAACTCCAATCCAACACAGTTTTTCTCCAAAACCATAATCCAAAAGCACCAATGCTTGCTGTATATATTTTCGGACACCCCTTGCCAGGACAATGGGAATTCCTGGGCCCTGGTGAATTACCTCTGGTGGAACCACACGGGGGTCAGCGATAGTCAGGAATGCCCCCATGTCTCTAAATCCTGACACTTTGTATTCATCAATTAAGACATCCTGCAGGTGGCAATGCCTTTGCTCTGTATTTCTGATGGACAAAGGCCGGAGTCCGTACACTCCAGGAGGGGTATCTATGGTGCCGTGGTCGGTGGTCCACTCTGGTGGGGGTGGTGGTAGCTCTTCCTCAGGCGGAATGGAGTGCAGAAGATGTATTGGATGAGGTGGGGCTGCGTGCGGCTCCCTCCGAATCCTTGAGGGACAGCCAGACTGCAAATGTCCTGGTTGCCCACACCCATATCATCTCTCTGTGATACCCCCAGGTGGTGGTCGGAACTTTTGGGGCCCAGGATTGTGAGGCGTGATTGTCATCGGCTTGCGACTAGGTGGAAGGGCAGATATAATTGGAGGGGGACGGGGCGCGGGAGCAGGCCGTGGTTCTTTGTCCAGGAGGCTCCTCCATTGCTGTCGGATAGCAAGGGCTGCAGCTCTATTCACGGTGCTCGGCGTGCGCTCCCGGACCCATTCCCGTACCTCTGCGGGACACTCGGCAAGAAATTGTTCTGTAAGGAATGCCTGTATAACATCTTCCACAGTAAAGGCGTTTTCTGCTTCCAGCCATCTCCGACATGCCTGGGAAATCTTATGTGCATACATCCTAAACGATCCCCCCGTAGTGGGGATATGAGTCTGGGGTGATAGCATGGTAATCCAGGATAGTCTGCTTTACAATATTGTAATCCCGATTCCGCTGTGAGTCAATGGTTTGGCAAGCCTCCGCCAGGCTACCTTTCAGGAGTCCCACTTAGAACCGCATCCAGCAAGAGTGGGGCACCTCCATCACAGCACACTGCTGCTCAAAGTCCTTGAAGAACCCCTCCACATCTCCGGAAGCCTCATCAAATGGCTTAAACGCTGTCCGGGTGATCCGTACAGGCTCCCGGATTGTTGGGTTTACATTCCACATTGCGTTACTCCCTATTTCAAGCTCCATTGCTTCTCGTCTCCGCTGTGCCCGGCGGGCAGCCTCCCCCTTGTACTCCTGTGAGACGCCTGGGCCCAGAACCGCCATCTCTTCTTCGTACCACACCACCCACTGGCTTTTTGGGGTGGGGGTCCTTGTCTCCAGTGCTCGTCCTTCTGACATATGGGAGGAGGTGGCCAGGCTGGCACCCACAAGTAGGTCAATTAAGGCCTCCTTAGTCAGTCCCTGGTAGTTCAGGCCCAGGTCTCTGGCTCTCTCCTGCAAATTGGATACAGTCCAATTTGTGTACTCACTCTGTGTGTGGTTCTCCATTAGGTTACGCTCTGTTGATCCCACCGCTGCCACCAGTTGTCACGGGGTCCTTCTCCAGTACCACACAATCAACAGAGGCAGCGAAGAGTGAACAATTCCAATACCTTTATTTAGGCAAAAATACCAAAGGTCCATATACGATCCACCACACAAAGGGTAAAATAGTCCAGAACACAAATACAGTTCCGTAACAGGATAAAAGTCCAACAATCCAGCAGACAGAAGATAGCATAGTCCATATACTCTTCTTTCTCTCTGAGATGCTATGAACACATCATTCCACACAGGACTGATGTAATAAAGTTAGTGATAAGTGCAGTGGAGATCAGTATCATGGGTCAGAAAAGAGGCCGAGGGACAACAGGTTAAGAGTTCAAGAATATTTATGATGGTATGCAGGTAAACGGCTATGACATAGCAGGTTAGTAGCAGACAGAGCTGGATAGGCAGTAAGGACGTGTAGAGACCGTGGAAGTCCAAGTATGTTAGGTCCAGAGACATGGAGACCAGACCAGGCCTCCTAGCCTAGCAGGGAGCAGTCCAGCAGCAGAGATGAGTGTAGGGCAGATCCAGGGAAACAAGTCTTACAACGAAGAGACTTAGATCCTGAGACAGACGGGGTATCCCAAAGTAACGAAGAAACCAGCAAGATAGCAGTTCTTCCAGCTTGATCACAAGTCAGGAACAAGATACTCAAGCAATGAGTAATATACAGAGCTCCCTTATATACACTACAGACAGGAACAGTAAAAGTCTGACAGGAAGCAAGATGGCCCCCGTGAGGCTAGTGACTCCATCTTAGGTAAGGGCAAAAGTAACTGAACTGAGGGCAACAGCAGACAGAAACAGATGTACAGTCCAAGTCCTTACATTACTCCCTTCTTAAAAGACGTCCTCTGGACGATCTTAAGTCTGGTTTATTGGGGTATCTGCTGTGAAACAGTCTGAATCTGATCAGATGAGGAGCATGGATGTTTTCCAGAGGCTCCCAGGAATTTTCTTCAGCCGAGTATCCCTGCCATTTCACCAGATATTGAAGACGTCTCCTAGGAATCCGTGAATCCAAGATTTTCTCCACGACGAATTCCTCTTGCCTGTCAATGAGGACTGGATCAGGAGGAGCAGAAGTGCGTCCGGGAAAAGAATTAGGCACTGCTGGTTTAAGCAGGGAAACATGAAAAACAGGATGAATTCTTAAAGAGTTAGACAACTTGAGTCGACAGGCCACAGGATTCACAATACCGCTGATCTTATATGGGCCAACATATTTTTGCCCCAACTTGGAAGTCGGAATTCTGAGTTTCAAGTTTTTTGTTGAGAGCCAGACCATGTCTCCTACCTTGTATGTTGGTGCTGGCTTACGGAATCTGTCTGCTGCCTTCTTGAATCTTTCCTGTACTGAAACTAAGGTGTTTTTTAGAACGCCCAAATTTTGCTGTAAAGATGCAATGCGGTCAGCAACCGCAGGTACAGACATGTCTATGGGAAGTCGAGGGAGAATACTGGGATGATATCCCTTATTAGCAAAGAATGGAGGTAATTTGGTGGAAGCATTCTGAGAGTTGTTATATGTGAACTCGGCCAACGGCAGTAGACTCACCCAATCGTCTTGAAGATGACACACGTAGCAACGCAGATACTGCTCCAAGGTTTGGTTGGTTCGCTCTGTTTGGCCGTTAGACTGTGGAGGAAAGGCAGATGATAATTTTACTTTGATGTCCAGAGCAGCACAGAAGCTTTGCTAGAACCGTGAGGTGAATTGAACCCCACGATCAGATATTGCTTCATCCGGAGCTGCTCCGTGTAAACGAAAAACATTTTGCAGAACAAGATCCGCTGTTTGCTTAACTGTTGGGACACCAGCACAGGGAATAAAATGAGCAGCTTTAGTCAACCGGTCAACTACTACAAGAATCGTGGTTTTTCCCTGTGACAAAGGCAACTCCACAATAAAATCCATTGAAATAGAGCCCCAGGGATGAGATGGAACAGGCAGAGGTTGCAACAGTCCAGTAGGTGAAGAACGAGGAACTTTTGACCTGGCACATACCTCACATGATGAGACGTACCGAAGAACATCTTTCCGAAAAGTCGGCCACCAGAAAAAACGAGACAGAAATTCCTGAGTCTTCTGAACTTCCCTATGACCGGCAAACTTGGTCATGCATTAATTTCAACACACTCAGTTTCACTGTTTCTGGGATATACAGACGCTGTCCTTGAAACCAAAGTCCATTCTTGAAATTCAGATTTACCTGAGTGGGTGGTTGACTCAAAAGCGAATCCGCAGCATAAGCTTCCTTAATCTCAGTTAGAAGATCCTGATTATGCAAGACGCTTACAAAGTTTTTCTCAGATAGAATGGTCCTTGACGATGAAGCTGAAGTAGCTTCATCTGAATGAATCCTGGATAGTGCATCAGCCTTCTTATTACGCGAGCCCAGCCTATAGGAAATGACAAAATCAAATTGATTAAGAAAATGATTCCACCGAGCCTGTCTAGGTTTCAGACATCTTGCCGACCTCATGAATTCGAGATTCCGATAATCCGTGAGTATAACAATCTGTTGGGATGCACCTTGTAACAGATGTCTCCATTCCTTAAATGCGGTTATGATGGCTAACAGTTCCTTATTGCCAACGTCGTAATTCCTTTCTGCGGGTGACAATTTTTGTGAGAGAAAGGCACACGGATGCAAGAGATCTTTCTCAGTCGCCCATGACAGCACACCAGAGAGAGGGGATCCGCCCTTCAGGGACAGGAAACCTACAGGATAAAAGGGCGGTACCTCTCCCCTGCATCAGTTTGGTTTCCTGTCCCTGACGGGGAACCTTCTGGACGGTACCTGAGAAGAACCGTGAGAAAGCCTGGAAATCTGGAGCCGGCCAGTCCGAGTCCTGGCAGCGGGGAGGCCCCTGCCACGGCTGGTGCGGTGTCCGAAGCCGCCACGGCTACGACCGACGGGTCCTCAGCGTGAGCGGGGGGAAGCGTAGCCGCCACTCCGGATAGGTGTTGGGGCTCCCGGCACTCGGCCGCACTCAGGACGCCGGCGTTTCCAAGATGGCGCCGCACCGGAGGTGATAGGACGACTTCCGGTTCGGGGGGCAGCGCTGTAACCAAGGTGTACCAAGATGGCGCTGCCCCGGAACCGGATTACTTCATTTCCGGGTCCCTGACTGCGCGCACATGCGCAGTAGCATTTTCGGAAAAAAAAAAAAAAAGATGGACGCTTCCTCATCGATGCAGCCACAGAGGAGGGGCTAATAATGAGCGCTCTGCTTAAAAGATGGTGCACATAGGAGCTCCTTGCTGCATGCCGTCCCAGGGTAATATAGCCATGGAAGACAGCGATCAGCAGCTCCAGCCACCGCCGCAGCAGCAGCGCCACCATCAACGACCGATACCGGACGCGCAAAAGAAGCGAACCTCTGCGGGCACCCGGAGTTCTCGGTCTGGTAGCCATTCCACACAGCGTAGCAAGAATTCCAGCGTGGTGAATCAGCTACCATCTACGGATCTCTCTCTTCAAGATCCTACCCCTCCTCCAGAACCGGTACCTGTGGCTGCGTCTGATTGGTGAGTGATCTTCGTGAAAGCTCATTTTTTTGTAATTGGGGTCCCTCTTCTCCTTTATCCTAGGCAAGGAAGAGAACGGCAAAAACAAAGCACAGAACCTGCCCATTGTGCGATAAAGAATTACCGCAATCTTGGGATAAAAAGTTATGTGACTCGTGTATTGGTCAAGTCCTCTGCGAGGAAACTCCAAACTTTGCCTCTGAGTTACGGTCCGTAATTAAAACAGAGGTGGAATCTGTTTTTAAAACCCTTAAAGGAGGAAGGAAAGTCAGTAGGGAAAAACCTAATCCTTATAGGAATTCTGATTCCTCCAGCTCTGATATTGTAAACTCAGATACACAGAACTCCTCCTTCTCTTCCTCAGATGACGAAAGGGGAGGTCGTCATTGTTTTCCCTTAGATGAGGTTGACGGCCTTGTTAAAGCGGTGAGGTCGACAATGGGGGTATTGGACCCTCGTCCTGACAAAACAGTTCAGGATGTTATGTTCGGAGGACTATGCCAAAAAAAGCGGAAAGTTTTGCCCCTAAATGAAAATATACAAACATTAATCAAAAAAGAGTGGGAAAAACCAGAGAGGAAAAATGCATCAGTTCCCTCTATTAAAAGAAAATATCCCTTTGAAGAGGAATCTTCCACTTCATGGGATAAGGCTCCCAAACTCGACGTGGCGGTAGCTAAAGCCTTAAAAAGATACGCGTTACCATTTCAAGATATGGGAACCCTAAAAGATCCTCTTGACAAGAGAGCCGACACCTTTCTTAAAGGTGCCTGGGAGTCGGCAGGAGGATGCTTGAGACCGGCCATAGCAGCGGCTTGCACGTCACGCTCCCTTATGATCTGGATTGACAACTTAGAGAAACAGCTGAGGGATGGGGTACCCAGAAATAAAGTGTTAGACTCTATTCCTATGATTAGAGGTGCCGCGGCATTTCTAGCTGATTCGTCTGCAGACTCAATCAAGTTAACGTCTAAATCTGCAGCCCTCTCGAATGCAGCACGCAGAACCCTGTGGCTAAAAAGCTGGCCAGGAGATTTACAAACTAAACACAAACTGTGTTCTATCCCGTGTGAGGGCAAGTTTCTCTTTGGAGAGACTCTAGACGATATCCTGCAAAAAGCAGGTGATAAAAAGAAAGGGTTCCCCAACCTGACTCCAACGTTCAATAAGCGGCCCTTTCGGAGTAGGAAATTTTTCAGGAGAAGACCGCCAAGAGAACAAAACCGCTGGGACGATGGGAAAAGAAGAGAGAGAGGGTTCCTCTTCAGTAGTTCCCCACGCGATAAGAAACCCCCCCCCCCCCCCCAAGTGACGTCTCCCCCAGGGTGCCAGGGTGGGAGGGAGGTTGTCTCAATTCCTCCCGGCCTGGGAAAAAATTACTACCAGCCCCTGGATACTAAATCTGATAAACGCAGGGCTTCAAATAGAATTTTTTTCCCTACCCCCCCGACACTATGTAGTAACTCCACTGAGGTCTTCTACCCAACAACAAGAAGCTCTAGAACTCGAAATCCTAAAATTATTGGACAAAAATGTCATCCTGGAAGTTCCCCCTCTGGAGAGAAAGAAGGGTTTCTACTCCCTATTATTCCTGGTTCCCAAACCAGACGGGTATTTCCGGACCATAATAAACTTACGGAAATTAAACACTTACGTAAAGAACAAACGATTCAAAATGGAATCAATAAAGTCGACAATAAAAAACCTGTTTCCGAACTGTTTTATGGTAGTTCTAGATCTCAGCGATGCGTATTATCACGTCCCCATCCACAAGGATTCTCAAAAATTCCTCAGACTGGCAGTGGTCATAAAGGGGCAGATAAGGGAATACCAATACAGAGCCCTCCCCTTTGGCATATCAATTGCGCCTCGCATCTTCACCAAATTGGTAGCAGAGATGATGGCACATCTAAGAGAAGAGGACCTCTTAATCGTTCCATATTTGGACGACTTTTTGATTGTAAGCAGCTCGGCCCAACTCTGCAGTCAGCAATGCCAAAGAGTGATAGACATTTTGAAAAAACTAGGCTGGCTGGTGAACCTTCAAAAGTCAAAACTGGAACCAACCAGGGTCCAGGAATTTTTGGGTCTCACTCTGGACTCAAGTTCCCAAGAATGTCGCCTCCCAATTCAGAAAAGACAAAAGATATTACATCTAGTGTCAGAAGCTTGTATAAAAACCATCCATGTCTCTGAGGAAGGCGATGTCGTTACTGGGGTCCCTCTCTGCTTGCCTTCCAGCAGTTCAGTGGGCGCAGCTCCACACGAGACCCCTCCAGTGGGACATTTTAAAAAAAAACAGAGTTTACTAAGGGGTCGGTTAGAGGGTCGCATGACTCTAAGTTCACCCGTTATTCATTCCCTAACCTGGTGGTTAAATCCCACCACCAACCTATCAAAAGGGATTCCATGGGTGATAGAGGGCCCTCAGACAGTAACAACAGATGCAAGTCCCACAGGGTGGGGGGCTCATCTGAACAACAAAGTCGCTCAGGGGGTATGGACGAGTCAGGAACTCGGGACTTCCTCAAACCAAAAAGAGCTGAGAGCGGTGAATCATGCACTACTTTTTTTCCTAAGAGAATTACAAGGGCATCATGTCCGAATTTTTTCGGACAACAAAGTAGTTGTAGCTTACTTGAACCACCAGGGGGGGACCAGGTCTCAAACATTAATGGAAACTACCTCCGAAATTTTCAGCCTAGTACAGAACAATTTTCTATCCCTATCAGCCCTACATATAAAAGGAGTAGAGAACCAGGAAGCCGACTTCCTAAGTCGTACCCAACTAAAACAAGGAGAATGGTCCTTGAATCAGGGGATATTCAACAAAATCACAGACTTATGGGGCATCCCTGTAATAGACCTCTTTGCAAACATGCACAACAGGAAGGTGAAAACCTTTTGCTCCTTAGATCCCAGAGGGAATCCTCAGGCAGTAGATGCATTTACGATTCCTTGGACACAAACTCTTGCGTATGCATTTCCTCCCATCATCCTCATTCCAGCAGTTCTGCGGAAAATCAGGCAGGACAAATCCAGACTTATCCTAATAGCCCCCTTCTGGCCCAAAAGGGCCTGGTTCTCCTGGCTGAGGATGCTATCGATCACCGATCCCTGGGTCCTTCCGGATCTTCCGGACCTTCTGTCTCAGGGACCGGTGTTCCACCCCCAGTCAGAGAATCTCCACTTAACAGCGTGGAATTTGAGAGGTCACTATTGAGGGATAGAGGGTTTTCTAACAAACTAGTCTCTACACTAATGAAAAGTAGAAAACCTGTGACCACAAAAATATATGGTAAAACTTGCCAAAAATTTTTATCCTCCTCCGGGGTCAGGTTGCAAGACGGGGTTCCAGTGACTGAAATATTAGAATTTCTACAAAAGGGGTTAGACTTGGGCCTTTCAATAAGTACCTTAAAAGTACAGAT
The DNA here is from genome assembly GCF_051348905.1 of Ranitomeya variabilis. NCBI lineage: Eukaryota > Metazoa > Chordata > Amphibia > Anura > Dendrobatidae > Ranitomeya > Ranitomeya variabilis. Next base: position 506,215,645 of record NC_135233.1, read on the forward strand.
ATCAGCCCTAGGAGCACTGTACTGTGAGAACATAGCAGCAAACCCTTGGGTGATACGGTTTATCAGAGCAGCCGCAAGGTCTAAACCTGTAACAGTACAAAAATTACCAACTTGGGACTTGAACTTAGTCTTGTCAGCCCTGACAGAACCCCCGTATGAGCCCGTAGAGTCAATACCTCTTAGGATTCTATCACTTAAAACTGCCCTCCTAATAGCCCTGACATCGGCCCGTAGAATAAGTGATCTCCAAGCCCTGTCCGCAAACCCTCCCTTTACACAAATCCTGGATGATAAAGTTGTACTTAAGACAGACCCTGCCTATCTACCCAAAGTAGCATCCATATTTCACAGGTCCCAGGAAATAATCCTTCCATCCTTCTGTCCAGACCCTAAAAATAGGAAAGAAGAAAAATTCCACACACTAGATGTGAGAAGGTGTCCAATCCAATATATTAAATCCACCCAACAGTGTAGGAAGGAAGGGTCTCTTTTTATCTGCTTCCAGGGGCCTAGGAAAGGACTCAAAGCTTCTAAGAGCACTATAGCACGATGGGTAACAGACGCAATAGCCTTGGCGTACTCATCCACCGGGAACGCCATTCCACAGGGACTGAAGGCCCACTCTACAAGGGCTATGGCGACCTCCTGGGCTGAAAGGTCAGAGGTACCATTAGATCAAATCTGTAAGGCGGCCACCTGGTCATCACCCTCAACCTTTTTCAGACACTATCGCTTAGACCTAGCCTCTTCATCTGACCTAACCTTCGGAAGAAGGGTTCTGCAGGCTGTGGTCCCTCCCTAACCAATATATCTCTGCAATTCTCTCTGGTGTGCTGTCATGGGCGACTGAGAAAGTCATAGTTACTCACCGATAACGGTGTTTCTCAGAGCCCATGACAGCACCTACTTATTCCCCCCCTCATCACGTGTGCGGTGAGCACATTATTTTGTGTGAAGTGCCTTTTCATATAGACACGGTGTTTACTTGTTAAGCAATATGATAAAATTTTATATTTTTTGTTGTTGTGACTAACCTGGAGGACCTCCGATGCTCTGTAAACAAAACTGATGCAGGGGAGAGGTACCGCCCTTTTATCCTGTAGGTTTCCTGTCCCTGAAGGGCGGATCCCCTCTCTCTGGTGTGCTGTCATGGGCTCTGAGAAACACCGTTATCGGTGAGTAACTATGACTTTCTCACCTGTTCTTTGTGAGAGTATGGCTCCTACAGCACAGTCTGAGGCATCCACATCCACTATGAAGGCCTTGTCTGGGTCAGGGTGGACAAGAATGGGAGCTGTCGTAAATTTAGATTTCAACGTAGAAAAATGCTGTTTGAGCTTGAGGAGACCAGACATGAGTTGTTGGCACAACAATCGCTGAAAAATGTTTAACAAAGCGTCTGTAAAAATTGGCGAATCCGATGAATCGCTGTACTTCCTTCACCAACTTTGGAGTTGGCCACTCCTGAATGGCTTGTCTTGCTTGCTGAGACCCTGGGGAGAAATAACATATCCCAAGAATTGAATTTCTGTTTTGTGAAACTCACATTTCTCCAGTTTGATGTACAAATGATTCTGCCGTAGACGATCCAAAACCATTTTCACATGTCGCTGATGGTCCTCGATATTGCTGGAAAATATCAAAATGTCATCCAAATAAATCACAACAAAAATATCGAGTATATCCCTGAAAACCTCATTCGCCAAATGCTGGAATGTAGCCGGTGCGTTACGAAGGCTGAAAGACATAACGAGGTACTCGAAATGTCCATAACGTGACCGAAAAGCCGTTTTCCACTCATCGCCAGAACGAATCTTTATTAGAAGATCCAATTTTGTGAAGATTTTGGCATGTCGCACTCTCAAGTAATTCGGGAATTAGTGGAAGTGGATAAGAGTTCCTGATTGTGATTTTGTTGAGCTCCCGGTAATCAATGCATGGTCGGAGTGAGCCATCTTTCTTTTTGACAAAGAAGATTGGAGCACCTGCTGGGGAGGAAGATGGTCGTATAAACCCCTTAGCTAGGTTTTCATCTATGTACTCCTTGAGAGCTTTTAATTCTGGCCCAGACAATGGATAAATACTCCCGAAAGGAATTGCGGCACCAGGCAGTAATTCCACGGGACAGTCATATGGCCTATGTGGCGGTAATTTATCTGCATTTTTCTTGTCACACACATCACTAAAATCCCGATACTCTACCGGCAATGTCGAGTCAACCGTGACTGCTGTCTTCACTGGAGCCAGCTCTCCGGACAACGCTGATTCATTTGGAAACTGTAATTCCTTTGTTGTCCAATTGATAGTCGGATGCCGCAACCAGGGCAAACCTAAAATAATAGGAAAATTAGGAGAAGAAATCAACAAAAAGGACATATTTTCAGAATGATCCGCACCCATACGGATCTTTAATGGGACTGTTTCGAGTTTCACAGGCCCAGATATTAATGGAGACCCGTCCACGGTTTCCATAAACACCGGAGAGTCTCTTTTTCGTGAGCGTATGCCATGTTTTTCAGCAAAAGAGATGTCCATAAGATTGCTGCAAGCTCCAGAGTCTATCATGGCGGAGCAGGTGATCCAGCAGGAACACACCCAAATTTTGATGGAAATGCAACAGAGCCCAATCCCTCCTCACCGTGGTAGGACTTATGGAAAGTAAAGCTACGTCCACAGGTGATGATGTTACCGATGAATCATCAGGAAAATCAAAGTTTTCAGCAAATATTTCCTGTCTGTGCGGAAGAGAACACACTGAAGATACATCTGAAAAGTCAAGTCCAGTTACCGCAGCTGCGGACTTGCGATTTTTCCCGGGGCACTCTGAAATATAGTGACCCGATTTACCGAAGTAAAAACATAAATTCTCCTTAACACGATATTCTTTACGTGCATCGATGGGTATCCTCCGTACTGCGTCAACCTGCATAGGTTCCAGCTCTGTCTGAGATAAAGTCTTAGTCAGCGCCTCCTTGGTGGATGGAAAATGCATAAAATTATTACGATTAGCATCGGCCCATTTTTCTTGACGATGTTCGGTAAGACAAATATCAATCCGAATGCAATGATGTATAAAGTCAGCCAAGTTAGTAGGTGATTCACCTCGAGCTAGTTCATCTTTGATGGAAGCAGATAAACCTCTCCTGAATACTGCATATTTCGCTGAATCGCACCATGTAGTATCCAGCACCCATTTCCGAAACTCCATTGCGTATTCCACAACAGGACGCTTCCCTTGACGTAGTGTCAGTAATGCGGTTTCAGCTGTGATACTCCGATTAGGGTCATCAAACATTTGACACATTGCTGTAGTAAAGTATTTCAGGGAATTCAAGCACACATCATTAGTCTCAATCAGAGGATTAGCCCAGGCTAACGCTTTGTTTGTTAGCAACATAATTATGGTCAACACTTTATCCCGATCAGTTGCAAACTGGGCCGCACGTGCAGAGAAATACAGCTGACATTGATTCAAAAACCCCTGAAATTTCTCTCTTTCACCACCAAATCTGAACGGTGGGAGTTTAGGAAAAGCCGAACCAGGAGCCAGGATTGGAGAAGATACCATGGTTGCAGCTGTAGTCTCCACATTTGAAAGTCGAGATGCTATGGCCTGAATAGATGTATCGGCCACATTCGCATTATGATTAGTTTGCGATTCTAATATCCCAAGTTGCCTGCAGCTCCCCATGAAGTCCAGAGACAAATGAGCAAAGTTTTTTCATTCGCACCTCCATAGAATCTGACCCAGAGATCTCCATTTTTTTGGGCTTGAGTATTCTGTAATAAACTTAGTGAAAAGTGCAGTGGAGATCAGTATCATGGGTCAGAAAAGAGGCCGAGAAACAACAGGTTAAGAGTTCAAGAATATTTATGATAGTATGCAGGTAAACAGCTATGACACAGCAGGTTAGTAGCAGACAGAGCTGGATAGGCAGTAAGCAGGTGTACAGACTGTGGAAGTCCAAGTATGTCAGGTCCAGAGACCTGGAGACCAGACCAGGCCTCCTAGCCTAGCAGGGAGCAGTCAAGCAGCAGAGATGAGTGCAGCGCAGATCCAGGGAAACAAGTCTTACAACGAAGAGACGTAGATCCGGAGACAGACGGGGTATCGCAAAGTAACGAAGAAACCAGCAAGATAGCAGTTCTTCCAGCTTGATCACAAGTCAGGAACAAGATACTCAAGCAATGAGTAATATACAGAGCTCCCTTATATACACTACAGACAGGAACAGTAAAAGTCTGACAGGAAGCAAGATGGCCCCCGTGAGGCCAGTGACTCCATCTTAGGTAAGGGCAAAAGTAACTGAACTGAGGGCAACATCAGACAGAAACAGATGTACAGTCCAAGTCCTTACAACTGATCTGTGTCTCCCTCCCTGATATTTACAAGTCCCTCTCCTCATTCACAGGTCAGGAGGGGGAAGGTCTCAGGGCCTCATTGTTTCAACAAGCTAGGTCAACATGTCATTAGCATATTAGCAAACAATACTGTGGGGGCTGATATCAGATGGCAGCAATAGCCATTCGTCAATTAGCAAACAACTCATCGTACAAGAGAACACCATGAAAACAATTAAAATAGAAATATACACAAAAATGATACCCACATAGCATGTCACACATCACACACACCATTACTGACCCACTGCCAAACCGGTCATGCTGAAGGATATTGCAGGCAGCAGATTGCTCTCCACTGTGTCTCCAAGCTCTGTCACGTCTGTTACATGTGCTCAATGTGAACCTGCTTTCATCTGTGAAGAGCACAGGGCGCCAGTGGCGAATTTGCTAATCCTGGTGTTCTGTGGCAAATGCCAAACGTCCTGCACGGTGTTGGGCTGTGAGCACAACCCCCGTCTGTGGACTTCGGGCACTCAGACCATCCTCATGGAGTCAGTTTTAACCGTTTGCACAGACACATGCACATTTCTGGCCTGCTGGAGGTCATTTTGCAGGTCTCTGGCAGTGCTCCTCCTGTTCCTACTTTCACAAAGGCTGAGGTAGTGGTCCTGCTGGGTTGTTGCCCTCCTACGGCCCCCCATGTCTCCTGGTGTACTGGTCTTTCTCCTGGTAGCGCCCCCAGCCTTTGGACACTACGCTGACTGACACAGCAAACCTTCTTGCCTCAGCTTGCATTGATGTGCCATCCTGGATGAGCTGACCTACCTGAGCCATGTGTGTGGGTTGTAGAGTCGGTCTCATGATACCACGAGTGTGAAAGCACAACCAACATTCAAAAGTGACCAAAACATCAGCTAGAAAGCATTGGTACTGAGATGTGGTCTGTGGTCCCCACCTGCAGAACCACTCCTTTATTGAGGGTGTCTTGATAATTGCCAATAATTTCCATCTGTTGTCTATTCTATTTGCACAACAGCATGTGAAATTGATTGTCAAACAGTGTTGCTTCCTAAGTGGACAGTTTGATTTCACAGAAGTTTGATTTACTTGGAGTTATATTCTGTTGTTTAAGTGTTCACTTTATTTTTTTGAGCAGTGTATGTGATCCCCATCCAAGTTTACATGGCCCCCTCATCCCTATACTGGTACACATGGCCCCCTCATCCCCATTCTGGTATTCATGGCCACCGCCACCTCATCCTCATCATGGTATTTGTGGCCCCCTCATCCCTATCCTGGTGTAAGTGGCCCCCTCATACCCATCAAGATATACGTGGCCCCCTCATACCCATCAAGATATACGTGGCCCCCTCATCACCATCCTGGTATATGTGGCCACCTCATCACCGTCCTGGTATATGTTGCCCCCATCCCTATCCTGGTATACATGGCCCCCCATCACGCTGCACATATAAAAAAATAAACCATTGTACTTACCTTCCCTCCGCTCCCTTGCAGCATCCTGTTCTGATGCCAGCAGCTGATTTAAGCTTGTAAGCAGCACGTAGCATGCGCTGCTTACTCGCTGAGGTCTGCTGCCGGAATACTGACTGCTCCCCCCGCCTGGGACTATGGGAATGGAGAGCAGTGAATATTCATTTCACTTTAATAGCAGGTAAACATAATCACCCAGCCGCTGCAGGAAGTTAGCGGCTACGGCTAACAGTGTGGCGGCTATTTAAGAAGAATCTTCACTGCTTCACATGCCCATAGTCCTTCCCACCTATCGGCACTGGCTTTAGTGCATAGAGGTGGGAGGGACTATGGGCATGTGGAGCAGTGAATATTCATTTTCTTTTAACAACAGACACAGTTGTCAGCTGCAGCTGTCGACTTCTGTGACCTGCTCGTCCGCCTCTCCCCCACCCCACCATCCACAGCAGGTACATCCGGACTATAAAATACGCACCCCCCCCCACAATTTCCTCCAATATAAGTGTCTTATTGTCCAATAAATACGATATAGATTTACTTTTTCAGGTTAACACACAATTTTATGTTTAATAGAACTTTTTTTTTTTTTATTTAAAAAGTGATGTTTCTAGGGGGTTTCTAGGGAGCTAAATTTTCTCATCAGTAATGAACGTAATCATGGCCTGCTGGGAAGAAAGCAACAAAATATTTCTGAGACAAACAATCCCTTTTGTAAGTCAATAATATGAGCTGCGTTTACCTGACACCCCTTATCCCAAGCTCACACCTATGCTAAGGTGTATGCAGTAGTGCTTGCTATGTTTTAAAAGAAACAATAAAACTTTCTGGATTTTATGGACTGGAGCTGGATCCTTACCTTTCTTGCAAGTATAATTGATGTCTGGTAGAGATGTGATCCTGTGGGTCCAACACTGAAACTCTCAGGGAGTCCCCAACAAGGGTGAGATGCTATTGCTTTTTCTTAAACTGTGAAATATTGCCATGTACTGTATAATAAAATACTTCATAAATATTAATATGCCAACACAATTCGCAAACTCAATGCGTTTCGCGTTCATCAGAATGTTCATCAGGAGTATCATTAATAAAAGATATATAATTTTATGTGTGCAGTATGTGTAGTGGTGGTTTGGAATGAATATATTCAGTATTCACATATACCTTAGCATGCTCAGAGTGTGGCTTTGTTTGTTTCTGTGTGATAGCAGTCGAAGAATTCTACACATTTACTTCATTAGGAGATGTTTGCCAATTTCATTTGCTGCACCTGTATTCTGCTACCATAATTCTGCATTCAAATCTTGGTGGAAAATATGTTGGATTTCTGCTGTGTGTGAACATTCCCTTGTACTGAAGCTTGTCTCATAAAACTATATTAAGCTGTTCAGCGTATCCTGCTCATAGATTGCAGAACATTTTCATGGTTCCTTGTGATTAAGATTTATTTAGAATGTTGCTTGCTGTACACTGACGTTACATAATTACCAGTAATTGTGTTTTAGTCTCAATACCCCAATTTTGCATGATAACGCTTCTTTAAGTGATGTTTCTGTGCTCAGACCCACAGAAATGCCGCCACTAAGGCGAAGTCCCCGGCTCGCTGGGATGCCTCCACTAAGGCGAAGTCCCCGGCTCGCTGAGATGCCTCGTCCTTCCTATGTTTATGACCATCTTTATCCCGAACTTAAATATATTCGGAGGGATGTACAGTATACAAGAAGCACGGGTAAGGTTTATGTGTGTGCGTTTTACATGTCTATACAGTTGTGGCCAAAAGTATTGACACCCCTGCAATTCTGTCAGATAATACTCAGTTTCTTCCTGAAAATGATTGCAAACACAAATTCTTTGGTATCATTATCTTCATTTAATTTGTCTTAAATGAAAAAACACAAAAGAGAATGAAGCAAAAAGCAAAACATTGATCATTTCACACAAAACTCCAAAAATGGGCCAGACAAAGTATTGGCACCCTCAGCCTAATACTTGGTTGCACAACCTTTAGCCAAAATAACTGCAACAAACCGCTTCCGGTAATCATCAATGAGTTTCTTACAATGCTCTGCTGGAATTTTAGACCCTTCTTCTTTGGCAAACTGCTCCAGGTCCCTGATATTTGAAGGGTGCCTTCTCCAAACTGCCATTTTTAGATCTCTCCACAGGTGTTCTATGAGATTCAGGTCTGGACTCATTGCTGGCCACCTTAGAAGTCTCCAGTGCTTTCTCACTAACCATTTTCTAGTGCTTTTTGAAGTGTGTTTTGGGTCATTGTCCTGCTGGAAGACCCATGACCTCTGAGGGAGACCCAGCTTTCTCACTCTGGGCCCTACATTATGCTGCAAAATTTGTTGGTAGTCTTCAGACTTCATATGCCATGCATACGGTCAAGCGGTCCAGTGCCAGAGGTAGCAAAGCAATCCCAAAACATCAGGGAACCTCCACCATGTTTGACTGTAGGGACCGTGTTCTTTTCTTTGAATGCCTCTTTTTTTCTCCTGTAAACTCTATGTTGATGCCTTTGCCCAAAAAGCTCTACTTTTGTCTCATCTGACCAGAGAACATTCTTCCAAAACGTTTTAGGCTTTTTCAGGTAAGTTTTGGCAAACTCCAGCCTGGCTTTTTTGTGTCTCGGGGTAAGAAGTGGGGTCTTCCTGGGTCTCCTACCATACAGTCCCTTTTCATTCAGACGCCTACGGATAGTACGGGTTGACACTGTTGTACCCTCGGACTGCAGGGCAGCTTGAACTTGTTTGGATGTTAGTCGAGGTTCTTTATCCAATATCCGCACAATCTTGTGTTGAAAACTCTTGTCAATTTTTCTTTTCCGTCCACCTCTAGGGAGGTTAGCCACAGTGCCATGGGCTTTAAACTTCTTGATGACACTGTGCACGGTAGACACAGGAACATTCAGGTCTTTGGAGATGGACTTGTAGCCTTGAGATTGCTCATGCTTCATCACAATTTGGTTTCTCAAGTCCTCAGACAGTTCTTTGGTCTTCTTTCTTTTCTCCATGCTCAATGTGGTACACACAAGGACACAGGACAGAGGTTGAGTCAACTTTAATCCATGTCAACTGGCTACAAGTGTGATTTAGTTATTGCCAACACCTGTTAGGCGCCACAGGTAAGTTAGAGGTGCTGTCAATTACACAAATTAGAGAAGCATCACATGATTTTTCGAACAGTGCCAATACTTTTGTCCACCCCCTTTTTTATGTTTGGTGTGGAATTATATCCAATTTGGCTATAGGACAATTCTTTTTGTGTTTTTTCATTTAAGACAAATTAAATGAAGATAATAAGAACAAAGAATTTGTGTTTGCAATCATTTTCAGGAAGAAACTGAGTATTATCTGACAGAATTGCAGGAGTGTCAATACTTTTGGCCACAAATATACGTTTGCTTTCTTGTTGCAGTTTTTATCTGAGAGGAGAGCTAAATATGTATAGGTTTACCACCTTTGTATCCACTTAGACGCTGCGACCCTGCCAGCGTCAGAATTTAATAGTCTCATGTCAGTATAAGGCCACGTTCACATGTTCAGTAATTGGTCAGTATTTTACGTGAGTATTTGTGAGCCAAGACCAGGAGAGGGTGAAATATGCAGAAATGATGACGTGTTTCTATTTTCTACATTTCCATTGAAAAGACCTCTGGCTTACAAGTACTGATGTAAAATAGCGAGTATTTTTTTAAAAGTATTTTTGTTTGTTTTTTTATTTTTGATTACTGTTAATAATGGGGCTGTCTGTTAGACACCTCTCTGTTAGCTGGCATCAAGCCCTTGAGTTACTGTGATTTTTGAGAACTCACAGCTGATATCAACTATCATTACCCCAATTGCCACTGCTCCAGGGCAATCGGGAAAGAGCTGGGCAAAGCACTAGAATTGGTGCATCTAACGTGATGCACCACTTCTGGGGCGGCTGCTAGTTGGTATTTGGTATAACCATGGTTGTTCCCAGCCTGATAATATTCACCTACACCTGTCTGTTTTACCTTTGCTGGTTGCCAAATACAGGGGTTCATTAATCGGTTAAACAAGGCTAAACACCTTTTAGTGCCACTTAAAAGGCATTAATGGGTGCACATTTATAATACAGTGGGGAAAGCCTTAAATTACTTACCGGTAATGGTATTTTTCTCTGTCGCCCATGACGGCACCACGGAGAGGGGATCCGCCCTCCAAGGACAGGAAACCTACAGATAAAAAGGCGGTACCACTCTCCCGCATCAGTTGGTTTCCTGTCCTTGATGGGAGACCTACGGACTTACCAGAAGAAGATCGACATGGGATTCCGGGGCCAATCAGTCCGACTCAGGCAACTGGGGTCCTTCTGCCTCGGCTGGTGTGGTCACCCGAAGCACCACCTCTGGGGCTAGTGGGCCTCTAGGGTGTGTGGGGGAGGTGACATGGAATTCGCGGTCACCTCCCTAGGTAAGATGCAGCAGTGGCAACATCCAGGGGGGTCCCTCTGTGGTTGCGGGAGGAGTGGCGCGGCCCTCCCAGAGAAAGCGTCAGCCTGCACACTACATTGCCACCCGGCGTGCAGAGCCGCGCGTTAAGGGGTTGCAGGCTGCATAGAACCGGGAGTCCGGTGGGCAGCTCCATATGCGCGCTTCCCGGGCGCCATCTTGGCTGGATCTGCGCAGGTGCTGGCGGTGGGCGCATCTGCGCAGGCACCGGCAGAGGATATCTGCGCAGGCGCCGGGGAGGATATCTGCGCAGGCGGTGGGCGCATCTGCGCAGGCGCCGGGGGTGGGCGCATCTGCGCAGGCGCCGGCGGTGGGCACATCTGCGCAGGCGCCGGCGGTGGACACGTCTGCGCAGGCGCTAGCGAACGGCGCTTTACGCCGACGCTATGAGGTGCTTCTGCGCAGGCGTCAATTCAAAAAAGCGGCGGGAATCTCTAGCATAAGAGGGGAGCTGCTCCAGCTACCCAGGGCCGACGAAGCACCAGAGCAACCGCAGCACCAGCTGCCGCAGCACCAGCCGCTGTATGAGCGACCCGGCATCACCCTTGCCGGAATCACCACCACCACCAGTATTGCTGCCGCAGCAGCAGCAAAAACGGCGACAACAGAAAGGACACCAGGATACTACCAGTAAATAACGCCAAAGGTCCCAGCATAGCAAGGAGTCCAGCACGGCGTCGGGGAAAAAGACAGATGCAGAGCATCCCCAACCGGTATTTATGGGTCCTTGAGGTGGTAAGTGATCTTCGTGAAAGTCAGAGGCAGTAAGGTTATTATTTGTCTCTTATAGGGGAAGAAAAGCTTAGGAAAAACTAAGCATAGAATCTGTGCCCTTTGTTGAGAAGATCTTCCATCTACCTGGGAAAAGAGACTATGTAATACATGCATACAGCAGACAGTATCTGAAAGTCTTCCCGGGTTTGCAGCCGATCTAAAAACCCTGATCAAGGATCAGGTAGAAGACACTTTTAGATCCCTAAAAAGGGGAAAAAAACGGAGGAAGACCAGACACAGGTCCCCGCCTCCGGCATCAAACACAGACAGTGATAGTTCGAGCTCAGTTTCCTCTAACTCCTCCTCTTCATCATCATCCTCCTCTTCCTCGGGGAGGAGCAGTTGTTTTCCCTTAGAAGACACTGATGGCCTCATAAAAGCAGTGAGGAGCACTATGGGGCTAGTAGACTCCCACCCCAAAAGATCGGTTCAGGACAATATGTTCGGGGGTCTAGAGCAAAAAAAGAATAGGGCCTTTCCGCTTAATGACGCAATATCGGCACTAATTAAAACAGAGTGGAAAAAAACCATAAAAAAGACACTATTAACTCCAAAAAGAAAGTACCCCTTTGAGGACGAATCCTGCTCCTTCTGGGAGAAAGCTCCTAAACTAGATGTCACCATAGCTAAGGCATCAAAGAAATTCGCCCTCCCTTTTGAAGACATGGGGGTCCTAAAGGACCCTATGGACAAAAAGGCAGACGCCTTGCTCAAAAGCTCTTGGGAAGCAGCGGGAGGAGGTTTAAAGCCGGCAGTGGCAGCTGGATGCACATCCCGCTCCCGAATGATTTGGTTAGATCAACTAGAGGGCCAGCTAAAAGGGAAATCGTCCCGGGACTCAATACTGAACACCTTGCCTGTAATGAGGGGGGCAGCTGCATTTTTGGCAGATGCTTCTGCCGATTCCATCAGATTAGCCACTAGATCAGCAGTCTTTTCTAACGCGGCTAGGCGCGCCCTCTGGCTTAAATGCTGGCCAGGCGATTTACAAACAAAAACAAAATTGTGTACCATCCCCTGTGAAGGAGAATTTTTGTTCGGGTCCACCCTAGATGACATCCTGGAAAAAGCAGGGGATAAAAAAGTCTTTTCCCTCCCTGAGTTTCCCCTCTTATAGGAAGCCCTTTCGGAGCAAGAGGTTTTTCCGTAAAAAACCGGGGAGAGGCCAGGGGAAATGGGAAGATAAGAAAAACAAGAACAAGGGATTCATCTTTAACAAAAGTCCCAACGATAACAATAAACCTTCACAATGAAGGTTGGCCCCAGGTGGGGGGGGGGGGGGGGAGACTGTCTCTCTTTCTCTCGGCCTGGGAAAGAATTACCTCCAGTCAATGGATTCTGAGCATAATAGAATCAGGACTAAAATTGACGTTTCAAAAATACCCTCGTCCCTCCTTTATGATGACATCTCCAAGGTCTTCAGCGGAGGAACAATTGGCATTGGAAAACAAAGTCATTGGGTTAGTGGAAAAGGGAGTGCTCCTGGAAGTTCCCCCACAAGAAAGAGGGCAAGGGTACTATTCCCCTCTGTTCCTGAGGAAAAAAACAGACGGGTCCTACAGGACTATCATAAACTTGAAAAACCTAAACAAGTACCTAGAGGTTCAAGCATTCAAGATGGAAACAATAAAGTCATCTATAAAAATGCGGTTTCCTCAATGCTTCATGGTAGTCCTGGACCTGAAGGACGCATATTACCACGTCCCCATACACAAAGATCACCAAAGGTTTCTCAGGATGGCAGTTCACATCAGGGGGGTGTTACGCCACTTCCACTTCTCAGCTCTACCCTTTGGTCTAGCCATAGCCCCGAGAATTTTCACAAAACTAATTGCGGAGGTAATGGCTCATCTCAGGGAACAAAACACCCTGATTGTACCATATCTAGACGACTTTTTGGTGATAGGCTCCTACCCCCAACATTGCGAGAATCAGCTGGCAACAGTAATACATTCTTTAAAGGAGTTGGGCTGGCTAATAAACTTAAAAAAGTCCAGACTATTGCCTTCCCAGGTCCAGTAGTATCTAGGTCTCACCCTAGACTAAAAAAAAAATGGAATGTCGGCTCCCGGGGGACAAAATACAAAAAGTAAAAAGTCTAGTATCAAAAATTCAATCTCTTTCCTCCATAACTCTCCGCCAGGCCATGTCCCTCTTGGGCTCCATGACTTCATGCATCCCCGCAGTCCAGTGGGCTCAGCTCCATTCAAGAGACCTCCAATGGCTTATCTTGTCAGAACAGGTCTCTCTAGGGGGGCATTTAGAAGGGTGGTTAACATTATCTCCTCGCACAAATCACTCACTAATCTGGTGGACATCGCAGAAAAATCTTTACTGGGGAGTCCCATGGGTATTCCCAGTTTCAAAGGTCCTGACCACGGACGCGAGTCCCACGGGGTGGGGAGCTCATCTCGGCGATCTAGTAGCCCAGGGCACTTGGTCAACAGCACTAGCAAACAAATCTTCCAATATGAAGGAACTTCTTGCGGTCAAGTTTGCCCTGCGGGAATTCTTGGGGGCCCTTCACTCTCACCATGTCAGGGTGATGTCAGACAACCGGGTGGTGGTATCATACCTAAATCACCAAGGGGGTACTCGTTCCCAAAATCTAATGGAGGTGACCAAGTCAATCCTACAAATAGCCGAGAGCAACCTTCTATCCCTGACAAGCCTGCATATAAAGGGAGTGGACAATTACAAAGCAGACTTCCTCAGTCGTTCCAGTCTAAAACAAGGGGAATGGGAGGTAAATCAGGCAATATTTACCCAGATCACAGAAAAATGGGGTGTACCCAAGATAGACCTCTTCACAAACCACTTAAACAAAAAAGTAGACTCCTTTTGCTCCATAGCTCCCCTAGGGAACCCAGTAGTAGTGGACGCAGTCCTGATTCCTTGGCGGCATCAGCTGGCTTATGCTTTTCCTCCTCTTGCTCTGATTCCGGCAGTGCTGAGGAAGATTCCGGAGGACGAGGCTCTTGTGATCTTAATAGCCCCGTTCTGGCCGAAGAGACCTTGGTTCTCTTGGATGAGGAAAATGTCAATATCCGACCCATGGGTATTACCAGACCTCCCAAACCTACTATCCCAGGGCCCAGTTCATCATCCACAAGTCAAGAGCTTACACTTGACAGCTTGGCTTTTGAGAGGAAGCTATTAGAAGGCAGAGGGTTCTCTCCGGGGCTAATTTCAACTCTATTACAAAGTAGAAAACCGGTCACAACAAAACAGTATGGGAAGATACGGAAAAAATTCCTTTCATCATCAGGTGCGAAAATAGGGGAAGAAATCCCCCTTAAATCCATATTAGAATTTTTGCAAAAGGGGTTGGAGATTGGTTTAGCCACGAGCACCCTAAAAGTTCATGTGGCAGCGTTGGGAGCCCTATTTAATTTTGATTTCGCTTCAAATAGGTGGGTCTCTAGGTTTATCAGAGCAGCTGGGAGATCAAGACCACTTCCAGTAAGGGTTATCCCCCAATGGGATTTAAATTTGGTCCTTAAAGCCCTGACTAAACCTCCCTTTGAACCATTAGATGAAATCTCAATAAAAATCCTATCTCTCAAAACTTCCCTGTTGGTCGCCCTCACATCTGCCCATAGGGTTAGTGACATACAGGCGCTTTCAGCTAACCCCCCCCTTACACACAGTTCTTAGAGGATAGGGTCATTTTAAAGATAGACCCAGCATACCTCCCGAAGGTGGCTTCCAGGTTTCACAGATCTCAAGAGATATCGCTCCCCTCCTTCTGTCCCAACCCTAAAAATAGGGAGGAACAAATATTACATACGTTAGATGTCAGAAGATGCCTCTTGCAATACTTAGAAGCCACCAGAGAGAGTAGGGAGGATTCTTCTCTTTTTGTGTGCTTCCAGGGTCCCCAAAAGGGGAAAAAAGCCTCCAAAGCCACTCTAGCGAGATGGATCACGGACGCCATCAGCCTGCCATACTCGGCAAGTGAAATGTCCGTTCCAGGGGAGGTCAAGGCTCACTCGACAAGGGCAGTGGAAACTTCTTGGGCGGAGAAGGCCGGAGCTTCTTTTGACCAGATATGTAGAGCTGCTACCTGGTCCTCACCATCTACATTCTATAGGCACTATAGATTGGAACTTATCTCCTCTTCGGACCTTACCTTCGGTAAAAGGGTTCTGGAAGCGGTGGTCCCTCCCTGAATGTACAATCTATGCAAATCTCTCCGTGGTGCCGTCATGGGCAACAGAGAAAAATATAGTTCTTACCGATAACTGTATTTCTCTGAGCCCATGACGGCACCCGTACATTCCCTCCCTTCACGTATGGGTGTACACATCAACATAGTGCCATAGGTTATATGATATTAGGTCACGCGGTATCTTGATTATGCTAAGTAATGTTAAAACTAACAAGCTTTTTCGTAGCCTCCCATTGTTCTCTATGTAAACAACTGATGCGGGTGTCATGGGGAGACTAGGTGGGCGAGAGCTAATAACCCGGGCCCCTGCAATTTCCCTCAGACTAGGGAAATACTGACTGACTCTCTACCTGAAGTTTACACTGATGGTGTGCATGTCCAGGCCTCGAACCTCACCCTGCCTCCTGTTTCAACCCTAAGCTGAAAACCTCCGCCCTCCACCCAGTGAATGCAATACACCAATACCCACAGTTAGCACAGACAAGGATAAAGGAAAATATACACCACGCCGCAGTCACTCAGGAATACACTATAAATGTGCAGGGCAAAATAAATACAAATATAGGAAGGAGTAAATAAGACAAAGGAAAATACACCTCCAGCAACGATACTCCAACAACCAGATCTCCACTCCAGACCGAGATAACAACGCAATAGACAGAAGCTATAATCGGCGACGCCCAATGATCAGGAGAACTATTTAAAGGCAATAGGCATGGCCCAGCTTCCAATCCGAGGATCAGGTAAATTAACCCCGGAACAGCTAGACAAAATCTAGCCGACGCCAATGAGCAAATAGTGGTCAAAAGCGGAATTGCCGCTGTCTGTCGGACGACCTGGTCTGAACAGCGTCCGACATGACAGTACCCCGCCTTCTACGAGGGACCCCAGGGCCCTCACGGCTTATAGGACCCGGCTTGTCCGGATGGCGACAATGAAAAAACCTGATCCGCATGAATGTCCGAGGCTGGTTCCCAGGACCTCTCCTCAGGCCCATAACCACGCCAGTGTACCAAGTACTGTAAAGTGCAGCGCACTACACGAGAGTCAACCACCTTGGAGACTTCAAATTCCAGGTTACCATCCACCAAGACTGGAGGTGTCATAGGCGCCGCGTCCACAGAACCCACCACCTTCTTCAGAAGAGACCTGTGGAACACGTTGTGTATCTTATACACCATAGGGAGCTCCAGTCGGTACGCTACTGGGTTAATAACGGCGGTGACCCTAAATGGACCAATAAACCGTGGACCCAATTTAAGGGACGGTATTTTGAGTCTTATGTTTTTTGTGGATAACCACACCCAGTCATCCACACTCGGGTCTGGACCTGGCACACGCCTACTGTCAGCCACACATTTGTACCTAGCACCCACACTCAACAGGCGCTGTTTAACTCTCCTCCAGACTGACGACAATTGTGCTCCTAACTGGTCCTCCTCCGGAACGCCGGAAGAGCCCTCTGACTAAAAGTACAAAAATGAGGATGTAGCCCGTAAACACAAAAAAACGGAGACTCCCCAGATGACTCCTGGCGGTGAATATTGATGGCAAACTCAGCCAAAGGAAGAAAGGTAGACCACTCCTCCTGGTTATCAGAGACAAAGCAGCGTAAGTACTGTTCCAAATTTTGGTTCATACGCTCCGTCTGACCATTTGACTGAGGATGAAACGCCGAAGAATGGGACAACTTGATCCCCAGCCGTGAGCAAAATGCTTTCCAAAATTTTGCCACAAACTGAGACCCCCTATCAGACACGATGTCAGACGGAAGCCCATGAAGTCTGACCACCTCCTGCACAAATACCTGAGCCAGAGTCTTAGCGTTAGGCGACGAAGGCAAAGACACAAAGTGCGACATTTTTGAGAACCGATCAACAATCACCAAGATGACCGTGTTCCCAGCTGAGGAGGGCAAATCAGTGATGAAATCCATGGAGATTTCCGTCCATGGCTTACTAGGTACCTCAAGAGGAAGTAGTGTGCCAACAGGACGGGAGCGAGGCGTCTTAGCCCTAGCGCACGTGATACAAGCTGACACGTATGAGACCACGTCCTGTCGGATCTTGGGCCACCAAAACCGACGTGACACCAACTCCAAGGTACCTCTAACCCCTGGGTGGCCAGCCAGGACAGCATCATGATGCTCCGCCAAAACCTTTAAGCGGAGATGAAGCGGTACAAAAGATTTGTTGATGGGAAGCTCAGATGGTACCTCCTCCTGAGCCTCGGCAATCTCAGCCTCAACCTCGGTAGTGAGAGCCGAAACCACAACACCCTTTTGGAGGATGGGTACTGGATCCTCCCGAGGTTCTCCCTCCGGAAA
This sequence comes from Ranitomeya variabilis, assembly GCF_051348905.1. Classification (NCBI taxonomy): domain Eukaryota; kingdom Metazoa; phylum Chordata; class Amphibia; order Anura; family Dendrobatidae; genus Ranitomeya; species Ranitomeya variabilis. The sequence goes on from NC_135233.1 coordinate 506,233,231, forward strand.
ACACCTGGACAGAGCATCTGCCTTAGTGTTTTTAGACCCTGGTCTGTAAGTGACAACAAAATTGAACCGCCTGAAAAACAATGCCCAGCGAGCCTGCCTGGGGGACAGACGCTTGGCTGACTCCAAATACAGCAGATTCTTATGATCGGTAATAACCGTAACCTGATTTACCGACCCCTCCAAGAAGTGTCGCCATTCCTCAAAGGCCAACTTAATAGCCAACAACTCCTTGTTGCCGATATCGTAGTTAAGTTCGGCGGACGACAGTTTCTTGGAGATATAGGCGCACGGACGCAAACCACTCAAAGATGAGCCTTGAGATAGTACCGCCCCCACATCAACCTCAGACGCATCGACTTCCACAACAAAGGGTTTTGATACGTCTGGCTGCACAAGAATGTGGGCTGAAACAAAACTGTTCTTAAGAAATTCAAATGCGCGCACAACAGCCTCAGGCCAAACGGAGAAATTGGTACCCTTTTTAGTCATGTCAGTTAGCGGTTTAGCAATGATGGAAAAATCATTGATAAATTTCCTATAGTAGTTAGAAAACCCAAGGAACCGCTGAAGTGCTTTCAGGTTATCAGGACGTTCCCAATGCAGCACCGCTTGCACCTTAGCGGCGTCCATTTTAAAACCAGAAGCAGACACAATATAACCCAAGAACGGCAGCTCTTGAACAAAAAATACACATTTCTCAAGTTTAGCATATAGCTTATTCTCTCTGAGAAGCTGTAACACCTGCCTGACATGATCTAAATGAGCATCACGGTCGCAAGAATATATGAGAATGTCATCCAGGTACACGATAACGAATTTCCCCAAAACATGCGAGAACACATCATTGATGAAATGTTGGAACACTGCAGGTGCGTTAGTCAACCCAAATGGCATCACCAAATTTTCAAAATGACCCTCAGGGGTATTAAAAGCCGTCTTCCACTCATCACCTTGACGGACTCTTATGAGGTTGTACGCCCCCCTGAGGTCAAGCTTGGTAAACCACTTAGCACCTGCCACCTGGTTGAACAAATCTGGTATCAGAGGCATAGGGTATGGATCACGAACCGTAATCTGCTTCAACTCCCTGAAATCCAAACACGGGCATAATCCGCCATCTTTCTTCTTCACGAAGAAGAACCCTGCTGCCACCGGCGAGGATGACGGCCTGATGTGCCCTTTGCTCAAGCTTTCAGCAATATAATCTTTTAACGCTTGTCTCTCCGGACCGGAGATGTTAAACATCCTTGCTTTAGGCAATTTGGCCCCTGGTTTAAACCTGATAGAACAGTCATAGGGACGATGTGGCGGCAACTCTGAACAACCCTTCTCAGAGAACACATCTACAAAATCCAGAAGTGACTCCGGAACGCTTGAAGTCACCGCAGCCACACATGTGGCCAGGCAATTCTCCTGGCAGAACTCGCTCCACTGAATTATGTCCTGAGTTTTCCAGTCAATTACCGGGTTGTGACAACCAAGGAAAACCCAAAACCACCTGAGCAGGAAGATTCCTGAGCACCTTACATGTAACCTGCTCGGAATGTAGAACCCCAATGTGGAGTTTCACCTCAGCCACAAATTCAGTAATCTCCCCCTGAGAGAGAGGAGCTGCATTGATGGTGACCACGCGGATAGGATGAGACAGTTTTTCAATCCTAAAACCTGCTGTGCGCGCAAACTCCTCATCAATGAGATTTGTGGCTGAACCACTATCCACAAAAACAGTAATTGGCAGCTCACTGCCAGCGATAAAAACCTTAGCAGGAAGCATGCATTGAGAAACCACCATGGAGGATATACATAAGCTCAGATTGGTCTCTACTCCCTCTGAGCTTAGAAGTTTTCCGCCGTTGCGTTTTTCTTAGCAGAGGACAGATGTTAATAAAATGACCAATTTTACCACAGTAAAAACAGGCTCCCTGCTTCTTGATCTCAGGGGCACGACGCTTTACATGTGACACCCCTGCGATTTGCATAGGCTCCGTGGGCTCACCTGCAGCAACCTCACGTGAACCTAAACCTTCTCCCATAGGCGGTGTCTCATGCTCCCCCTGACGCAATCGGCGATCAATGCGGACAACCAGACTCATAGCGGAATCTAGACAAGCAGGAGTCTCGTACATCAGAAGGGCTTTTTTAACCCTTCCAGAAACCCCATGAATAAACTGACTCCGCAATGCTGGATCATTCCATTGTGTATCGATCGCCCAGCGGTGAAATTCAGAACAGTAATCCTCTGCAACTCGCTCCCCCTGGCGAATAGAGCGTATCTTAGATTCTGCCAGAGCCATTCTGTCAGGTTCATTGTAGATTTTCCCAAGAGAAGAAAAAAAACTCTCCACAGAGTCAAATGCAGCAGAATCAGATGGCAATGAAAACGCCCATGCTTGGGGATCCCCGCTTAACAATGACAACACCAGGCCCACACGCTGAGCCTCATTACCCGAGGAGATCGGGCGCATACGGAAATATAGTTTGCAAGCTTCACGAAAAGAAACAAATTTACTGCGTTCCCCAGCAAATTTTTCAGGCAAAGGAAATTTAGGCACAGCAACTCTTCCTGTTGCTCCAGCTTGCACATTAGATACTGCTAGTCCCTGTTGCTGTACTGCCCCCCTCAACTCAGTGACCTGTAGGGACAGCGCCTCTAACTGGCGGGTTATGGAAGTCATGGGATCCATGACAAAACACAAAAAATAGAAACCCCCTTTTTTTTTTTTTTTTTTTGTTGGGCCGAATATAATGTCATGGGGAGACTAGGTGGGCGAGAGCTAGCAACCCGGGCCCCTGCAATTTCCCTCAGACTAGTGAAATACTGACTGACCCTCTATCTGAAGTTTACACTGATGGTGTGCATGTCCAGGCCTCGAACCTCACCCTGCCTCCTGTTTCAACCCTAAGCTGAAAACCTCAGTCCTCCACCCAGTGAATGCAATACACCAATACCCACAGTTAGCACAGACAAGGATAAAGGAAAATATACACCACGCCGCAGTCACTCAGGAATACACTATAAATGTGCAGGGCAAAATAAATACAAATATAGGAAGGAGTAAATAAGACAAAGGAAAATACACCACCAGCAACGATACTCCAACAACCAGCTCTCCACTCCAGACCGAGATAACGCAATAGACAGAAGCTATAATCGGTGACGCCCAATGATCAGGAGAACTATTTAAAGGCAATGGGCATGGCCCAGCTTCCAATCCGAGGATCAGGTAAATTAACCCCGGAACAGCTAGACAAATCCTAGCCGACGCCAATGAGCAAATAGTGGTCAAAAGCGGAATTACCGCTGTCTGTCGGACGACCTGGTCTGAACAGCGTCCGACATGACAGCGGGAGAGTGGTACCGCCTTTTTATCTGTAGGTTTCCTGTCGTTGGTGGGCGGATCCCCTCTCCGTGGTGCCGTCATGGGCTCAGAGAAATACCGTTATCAGTAAGAACTATATTTTTTGGAGTCCCATGACAGGACCATGAGGGGATCCACCCTTCAGGAACAGGAAACCTACAGATACAAAAGGGCGGCACCTCTCCCATGCATCAGTTGGATTACAGAGCTTGAGAGGACTACCATGGTTAATGGCAAATAATAAGGACAAAATTTAAACCTGAACAATTTCACACACGTGAAAACTTAGAAGAGGATGTAGTGCGCACCCGTGAAGGGAGGGAACTAAGGGGCTCCGAAAAATATAGTTACAGGTAAGTAACTTAAGGCTTTATTTGGACTACCATGACCGCACCAGGAGGGAATTAGAGATGTAAACACTATTTTTAGGGAGGGACTACAGCTTTGCAGCACCCTTAACCCGAAGGTAAGATCTGAGGAAGCACCCATGTCCAGCCTATAATGATTATAAAAGTGGAATGAGAGGACCACGTAGCCGCCTTACATATCTAGTCAATGGAAACTCCCGATCTTTCTGCCCAAGAGGTGGCTATGGCTCGAGTGGAATGCGCTCTTAAATTCTACGGAGCCGAACTACCACCTGATGTATATGCTAGAGAAATAGCCTCCCTAATCCATTTTGCCAATGTACACTTTGAAACTCTAAGACCCTTCTTAGTGCTCTGGAAGGATATAAATAAGGCATTGTCATTCTTCCAAGGATTAGTGACAGAGAGATATTCTGTGAAGCTTCTTCATATATATTTTGAAGAATATTTCTTTTTAAAACGACGTGTCGATCAGAGAACTGCTGTATGTAAAAGCTCATGTTAAAATCGCATTGCATACGGATTGCATACTGATGTCATACGGATACTAGATGCGAGGAAATCACATCATCACATTGCAAACGGATTACACGCGGATCACCATACGGAGACCATTTGTGCGATTCTCGGCTGAGAGAATCGGACCGATTTTTCATACGTTAAGTGTGACTTAAACCTATCTACTGCAGCTCAGGGAGATTTTGTTACCACATCATGGGGAGTCACTGTATTGTTACTACGCATCTATTTTCAAATATATTGTCTAAGGCTAGCTTCGCACTAGCATTCGGCAGGACTGCGGATGGCAGCCTTCTTCCTCCGTGAAGCCCCGCCCACTGCCGCACCTCTTCCTTCAGCTCCGCCTACGTCTGCATGCGTCCTGCGTACCCTAGCTTTAACATTGGGTTCGCAGGCCATACGGATGTATGCGGATGCCTCCACATGCGTCGCTTTGAAGCTGCGCCGACCGCAACAAAATGCAGCATGTTTCATTTGACGCAGGTCAGCGCAGCGTCAAGATGACGCATGAGGAGATATCCGCATACATCCGTATGGCCTGCGTACCCAATGTTAAAGATAGGGAAGATCTGTAGTCACTATTGACAGCAGCATTCAAAAGGTTAAACAACTATAGTCAGTGCCAACACTGATTGAGGCTGATACTACAAGTTGTCAGCTATAGTGTACAGCTGATAGCTTCAGGATTATCACACGTAGGGAGATGCTTGTCTCTTATATCACACTTCAGTAAAAAGGTGGTAACTAAGGGGTTAATGATATGTCTTAAAAGATTTTGTATTTGTTGTATTGCTTCATTACTTTATCGTATTCACCACACGGTTTTGGGTTTAGGGTTTTTGTATTTTGCAGCTTCAGTATAAGGCCGGAGTCACACTAGAGAGGAATACAGTAGAGTGCTATGCGAGAAAAAATTGCATAGCGCTTGGACCAATGTTAATCTATGGGGCAGCTCCCATCATCCTTTATTTTCTCGGCCGTATTATACGTGCAAGTGAAATCGCAGCATGCTGAGATTGTCTGTGTATCTAGGCCGAGACTCGCCAATGAAAGTATATGGGTGCGAGAAACTCCCACACTACACAGACCATCAGTGTGACTTGTGAGAAATACACACCTATAGGAAAGCCGGCAATTCAGTGCAGTGTACATTAAAATCACACTGACAGGTTAGAATAGAATAGATATACACACATAGTATAGATATATATGTATATAGATATATATGTATGTATGTATATCTATACACTCACCGGCCACTTTATTAGGTACACCATGCTAGTAACGGGTTGGACCCCCTTTTGCCTTCAGAACTGCCTCAATTCTTCGTGGCATAGATTCAACAAGGTGCTGGAAGCATTCCTCAGAGATTTTGGTCCATATTGACATGATGGCATCACACAGTTGCCGCAGATTTGTCAGCTGCACATCCCAAAGATGCTCCATACAAGGCAGGATGGATCCATGCTTTCATGTTGTTTACGCCAAATTCTGACCCTACCATCCGAATGTCGCAGCAGAAATCGAGACTCATCAGACCAAGCAACGTTTTTCCAATCTTCTACTGTCCAATTTCGATGAGCTTGTACAAATTGTAGCCTCAGTTTCCTGTTCTTAGCTGAAAGGAGTGGTACCCGGTGTGGTCTTCTGCTGCTGTAGCCCATCTGCCTCAAAGTTCGACGCACTGTGCGTTCAGAGATGCTCTTAGGCCTACCTTGGTTGTAACGGGTGGCGATTTGAGTCACTGTTGCCTTTCTATCAGCTCGAACCAGTCTGCCCATTCTCCTCTGACCTCTGGCATCAACAAGGCATTTCCGCCCACAGAACTGCCGCTCACTGGATTTTTTTTCTTTTTCGGACCATTCTCTGTAAACCCTAGAGATGGTTGTGCGTGAAAATCCCAGTAGATCAGCAGTTTCTGAAATACTCAGACCAGCCCTTCTGGCACCAACAACCATGCCACGTTCAAAGGCACTCAAATCACCTTTCTTCCCCATACTGATGCTCGGTTTGAACTGCAGGAGATTGTCTTGACCATGTCTACATGCCTAAATGCACTGAGTTGCCGCCATGTGATTGGCTGATTAGAAATTAAGTGTTAACAAGAAGTTGGACAGGTGTACCTAATAAAGTGGCCGGTGAGTGTATGTCTATCTATATATATATATATATATATATATATATATATATATATATATATATATATATATATATATATATATATATATATATATATATATATATATATATATATACACACACTCACAGTACAGTCAAAAAGTTTGGACACACCTCATTTAAAGATTTTTGTGTATTTTCATGACTATGAAAATTGTACATTCACACTGTAGGCATCAAAACTATGAATTAACACATGTGGAATTATATAGTAAAAAAGAAGTGTGAAACAACTGAAATTATGTCTTATATTCTAGGTTCTTCAAAGTAGCCACCTTTTGCTTTGATGACTGCTTTGCACACTCTTGGCATTCTTTTGATGAGCTTCAAGAGGTAGTCACCGGGAATGGTCTTCCATCAATCTTGTAGGAGTTCCCAGAGATGCTTAGCACTTGTTGCCCCTTTTGCCTTCACTCTGCGGTCCAGCTCACCCCAAACCATCTCGATTGGGTTCAGGTCTGGTGACTGTGGAGGCCAGGTCATCTGGCGTAGCACCCCATCACTTTTCTTCTTGGTCAAATAGTCCTTACACAGCCTGGAGGTGTGTTTGGGGTCATTGTCCTGTTGAAAAATAAATGATGGTCCAACTAAATGCAAACTGGATGGAATAGCATGCCGCTGCAAGATGCTGTGGTAGCCATGCTGGTTCAGTATGCCTTCAATTTTGAATAAATCCCCAAGAGTGTCACCAGCAAAGCACCCTCACACCATCACACTTCCTCCTCCATGCTTCACATTGGGAACCAGGCATGTAGAGTCCATCCGTTCACCTTTTCTGCGTCGCACAAAGACACGGTGGTTGGAACCAAAGATCTCAAATCTGGACTCATCAGACCAAAGCACAGATTTCCACTAGTCTAATGTCCATTACTTCGGTTCTTTAGCCCCAAAAAGTCTCTTCTGCTTGTTGCCTGTCCTTAGCAGTGGTTTCCTAGCAGCTATTTTACCACGAAGGCCTGCTGCACAAAGTCTCCTCTTTACAGTTGTTGTAGAGATGTGTCTGCTGCTAGAACTCTGTGGCATTGACCTGGTCTCTAATCTGAGCTGCTGTTAACTTGCGATTTCTGAGGCTGGTGACTCGGATAAACTTATCCTCAGAAGCAGACGTGACTCTTGGTCTTCCTTTCCTGGAGTGGTCCTCATGTTAGCCAGTTTCTTTGTAGCGCTTGATGGTTTTTGCCACTGCACTTGGGGACACTTTCAGAGTTTTCCCAATTTTTCGGACTGACTGACCTTCATTTCTTAAAGTAATGATGGCCACTCGTTTTTCTCTACTTAGCTGCTTTTTTCTTGCCATAATACAAATTGTAACAGTCTATTCAGTAGGACTATCAGCTGTGTATCCACCAGACTTCTGCTCAACACAACTGATGGTCCCAACTCCATTTATAAGGCAAGAAATCTCACTTATTAAACCTGACAGGGCACACCTGTGAAGTGAAAATCATTCCCGTTGACTACCTCTTGAAAGCTCATCAATAGAATGCCAAGAGTGTGCAAAGCAGTCATCAAAGCGAAAGGTGGCTACTTTGAAGAACCTAGAATGTAAGACATAATTTCAGTTATTTCACACTTTTTTTGTTAAGTATATAATTCCACATGTGTTAATTCATAGTTTTGATGCCTTCAGTGTGAATGTACAATTTTCATAGTCATGAAAATACAGAAAAATCTTTAAATGAGGTGTGTCCAAACATTTGGTCTGTACTGTGTGTGTGTGTGTGTATGTATGTATATGTATTTATATATATATCTTTATGTTCTCTAGAGAGATAGCAGAAATGCCGGTAATTCATTTGTTGGCTTCTGTGAAATAATTGCAGAAGCCGACATGATAGGAGGCATGGCTTACATACAGTAAACCATTGCAGAAAAGTTAGATATATAGATGTCAGTGACTAATGCTGTTAGTAGTATGTGTGTGTAAAGTTTGGGACCTGTATGTCTTTAATAAAAGTATGTATTCATGGAAAAACTGGTGTGTTCTCCCAAGCAATTTTCTGCGCCAGAGAAGGAAAGCCAGTGACTGAGCGCGGATATTAATAGCCTATACAGGTCCCAAATTTTACACACTCATATTACTAACAGTATTAGACACTGACTTAGATTAATCTAACTTCTGCAATGATTTACTGTATGTAATCCATGTCTCCTATCCTGTCAGCTTCTGCAATTACTTCACAGAAGCCGACAAATGAATTGCCGTATTTTTCGGACTATAAGAAGCATCGGGCCATAAGACGCACCCCAATTTTTTTTTTAAAATTCGTTTATTAGTAACAAAATAAGTTGAGTTAGATACAATGTACATTGAACGTATTGAAAATGGCATATAGTACATATCAAGTGTACAGTGTTAAACATGTAATAAAAGGTACTTTCTACTCTCAACCAACGTTATGTTGTAATTGTTGTGTTGAGCCAATTGTAACATATGTATTACATAGGTAAGAAAAACCTGCAAAACTAAAACTCTTGAATTAAGACTGTATCTTCTCTAATTAATAACTAATTCGCCGCGTAACTTTGTGCCTGTCTTCCCATGCGCTGCCCCCAGCTACCTTCAAGAAAACCCATCATGACATGTCTAAAGGGTAAGATGGGAAGAGTTCCATCGACCCCAGATTTTGTCAAATTTTCCCGGACAGCCACTATTCTGATATAGCGTACGTTCATACGGAATAACGGAATTAACCAGGTCAATCCAAGTTCTTACAGATGGACAGGAGTTCCCCATCCACCTCAACGCTAATACCTTACGTGCCAGAAAGAGCGCCTCCCGCAAGAAAATACCAATATAGTGATCCCAAGTCTCCTCCTCCCACACTCCAAATATACACACTAATGGGTCAAGGGGAATAGGGATCAGCAGCAGTGATGTTAGTAGTGATGTCACCTCTTTCCAGTATTGAAGAATAATAGGACATCTCCATATCATGTGGATAAAGTCTGCATCTGACGAGTGACACCTGTTGTGAATTCCGTTCTTGGGCTCCCTCCGGTGGTTATAAATGGCACTTTTGTGAATTCTGCCCTTGGGCTCCCTCCGGTGGTTTTAAGTGGAACTGCTGCTCCTTGGATTTAGCTTAGCAGCTGCTTCCACTGATCGTCTCTCCTGCTCTGCTATTTAGCCTGGCTCTGATCTTCTGCCAGTGCCAGCTGTCAATGTTTCTTGGTTGGATTCAGATCTCTCCTTGGATTTCCTTGATAGTCGGTCCAGTTCAGCAAAGATAAGTCCTTGCTTGTTCATTTGTTGTCCTCTTGCTGTGGACTTAATCATTCAGCTCATTTTATGTTTGCTCTAGTCCAGCTTGTCAGTATTCAATATTCAGTTAAGCTGGAAGCTCTGGGGAAGCAGATTTGCCCTCCACACCGTTAGTCAGGTGTGGAGATTTTTTGTAAACTCTGTGACGGATTTTTCTAGCTTTTAATACTGACCGCACAGTATCCTTTCCTATTCTGTCTATCTAGTTAGAAGTGGCCTCCTTTGCTAAATCCTGGTTTCATTCTGTGTATGTCATTTCCCTCTCCACTCACAGTCCATATTTGTGGGGGGCTGTCTGTCCTTTGGGAATTTTCTCTGAGGCAAGATAGCTTTCCTGTTTCCATCTTTAGGGGTTGTTAGTTCTCTGGCTGTGACGAGATGTCTAGGGAGTGACAGGAACATTCCACGGCTACTTCTAGTGTTGTGTTAGGTTCAGGAATTGCGGTCAGTAAAGACACCATCTCCTCAGAGCTCGTCCCATGTTGCTCCTTAACCACCAGGTCATAACAGACACCGCACACATTCTGACGTTTGGAACCGACCAATTTTAAAAAGTTGTATCGGAGTTAGGTATGATTGGTGTATTATATACAGCTGGGTCATCCTGTTTTTAACTGACGGGGATACGTTAATCGGAGATTCGAGGACATCCCCCCCATTCTTTTTCCTGCATATTAGAAGCAGCTCCCCCCATTTCTCTTTAATAAAATTGACGGTGGCTGTAGATCCCGAAGATAGCACATAAGTGTATAAGGAGGAGATAAGACCTTTGGGGCCCTGCGATTTAAGGATTCCTATCAAAGGCAAAGAAGATATAGCACGACCTGTACCCATGTGTCTCATATATCAATGAATAGCCGACTGTAGTTGTAAGTATCGAAAAAATTGGGACCTCGGTATATAATATTTTTGTTTTGCAATTGTTCAATGGACGCGAAGACCCTCCCATCATACAGATCACCTACTGAGGAGACCCCATGCCCTATCCAAAAATCAGTAGACGGGTGGTTCAATAGAGTGGAGAAATAACTATTATTCCACAAGGGCATCTCTGCTATAATATCTACAAATCCCGTAGTTTTTTTGATTTGTCTCCAGACTGAACGCGCCAGACGGAGCAAGGGTAGCAGTCGAGGGGCACTAGTTTTTTCCGCCTCCAAAAAGCTTTGTGGGCAATCGATTTGGACCGAGTGAAGTAAGACTAGTTTCACATTAGCGTTCGAATCCGCAGCGTTTAATCCGCATCTGCAAGTGCAGGAAAAAACGCATGGAAACGCGTACAAACGCAGCATTTTTAAGACTCATGCGGAAACGAATGCGGTTAAAAAAAATGCCGTGCTTGCACGCTTTTCTATGCTTTTTTTCCTGCGTTTGCGTTTTTGGTGCGCATGGTGACAAATTTTACAGGAGAAAAATGTAGATAACCAGAAACCGCCAATGGGACTACAGAGGGCCTGTATTATGGGATCTTTATATATAGACCCTTGAACAGCTGAACTCTTCAGATTTTGCTCCTGTATGCTGTGTGAGAATGGATCTTCGCATGGAGAGCTTTTATTTCAACCTGGATTTAAGCATCAAGCTGTTTCTTGCCTGTGCGTGTGCTTGGGAGCAAGACAGAAATCACGAAAGATGGAGAAGGAGACATCGTAGGCGTTTTTGGAGACACCCCATTATCGAACTATGTGAGAGCCGTGGAGCCTATCACAAGCTGTATGGCGAGCTTAATGCCAACCCGGAGAAATTCCATCAATATACAAGGATGTCGCAAGACTCATTCCGGGATTTGCTTGCTCGTGTCCAAGGAGCCATACGGAGACAGGACACCCAGCTCCGTAGAGCGATTCCACCCGAGGAACGTCTGCTGGTTACATTAAGGTACGTTCCAAATCTAAACCAATGACATTCCAAATTTTGGTTGTTCTGACATGTATTTTTTTTGGTATTTCCCTTTCTGTCTTTAGCGTAACCACAACATAAATAGAATAGATTGTAAATTTTTTTGGGTTTGTTTTTCTTACAGATTTCTGGCACCCGGAGAGAGTTTATCATCCCTCCACTTCCAATACCGGCTTGGAATATCCACGCTGTCCGGAATAGTTGCGGACACCTGCCGGGCTTTGTGGAATGTCCTCCGGAAAGAGTTTATACCCCTACCCACCTTGGACATGTGGCTTGAAATTGCGGCAAAATTCTGGAATGTGTGATTTCCCAAACTGTTTGGGAGCGGTGGATGGAAAGCACATTCGCATTATCAAACCAGCCAGAACAGGATCGGAGTACTTCAATTACAAAAAATATTTTTCTGTTGTGCTCATGGCAATAGCCGATGCGGACTGTCGCTTCATCGCCGTGGACATTGGAGCTTTTGGCCGTGGCAACGATTCCCAGACTTTTAAGAACTCTGATATGGGCCACCGTGTGTATGGCAAGTATTTTAATTTTCCACGGCCACAACCGCTCCCCAACACTCAAGGTCCACCGATGCCATTTGTTATGGTTGGGGATGAGGCCTTTCAGATGTGTGAAAACCTACTGAAGCTATATTCCAGTCGGGACTTGAACCACACTAGAAGGATCTTTAACTACAGACGGACCAGGGCCCGAAGAACAGTAGAGTGTACCTTTGGCATTCTAGTCTCTAAATGGCGCATTCTTGCATCAGCCATTAATCTAAAAATGGAGACAGTCGATGAGGTGGTCAAAGCCTGTGTGGTTCTGCACAATTATATAATGGCAAAGGAGCAACCCAACATTGAACTGGATGAACCAGTTGCACACCCACTGCCTGATAACCAGCATCACTCGCTGCGGTCAACTGCTGAAGTTTGTCACATGCGGGACCAATTTGCTGCCTTTTTTGTTTCTGATATTGGACGTGTGTCATGGCAGGATAATGTTGTGTAAATGTCCTGTTGTAATTTTATCTGTACAAGTAATTTTGTTAAATGTTAATAATATTTCTCATTAATAAACTTTATTTTTGGTTGTGTTGACCATGTCTCCTATGTATTTCCTCTACAAACGAAGGCTGTCCTAAAACTGGCAGTATTTGGTCGGTATGTAATTTCAGTATTTGTAATCCAAAACCAGGAGTGGGTGATAAAGGCAGAGGTGCTAGTTATTATGTTAATATCATAATTTACCTATAATTGGTCCACTCCTTGTTTTGGCTTACAAAATGTCACGGGAGACCTAGGTAGGAAAGAGCTAATAACCTGTGCCCCTGCGATTTCCCTCAGACTAGGGAAACCCTGACTGACCCTCTCCCAGAGTTTACACTGATGGTGTGCATGTCTGGGCCTCCACCCTCGCCCTATCTCCTGTTTCAACCCTAGGCTGAAAACACCACCCACCACCCAGTGAAGAGACCACACTCCAATACCCACAGTTAGCACAGACAAGGATAACGGAAAAATAAGCACCACGCCGCAGTCACTCAGGAATACACTATAAGTGCAAAGGGCAAAACAAATACAAATATGGGAAGGAGAAAATAAGACAAAGGGAAATACACCACCAGCAACGATACTCCAGCTACTAGCTCACCACTCCAGACCGAGAGAACCACGCACAAGACAGAAGCTATAATCGGCGACGCCCAATGTTCAGGGGAACTATTTAAAGGCAGTGGGCTTGGCCCAGCTTCCAATCCGAGCACCAGGTAAATTAACCCCGAACCAGCTAGATAAAATCTAGCCGACGCCAATGAGCGCATAGTGGACAAAAGCGGAATTACCGCTGTCTGTCGAACGACCTGGTCTGAACAGCGTCCGACATGACAGTACCCCGCCTTCTACGAGGGACCCCAGGGCCCTCATGGCTTATAGGACCCTTCTTGTCCGGATGGCGGCGGTGAAACTACCTGACCAGCCGATCCGCATGAACGTCCGAGGCTGGTACCCAGGACCTCTCCTCAGGCCCATAACCACGCCAGTGTACCAAGTACTGTAAAGTGCGGCGCACTACACAAGAGTCAACCACCTTGGAGACTTCAAATTCCAAATTACCATCCACCAAGACTGGAGAAGGCATTGGTGTCGCGTCCACAAGACCCACCACCTTCTTTAACAACGATCTGTGGAACACGTGTATTTTATACACCGTAGGAAGCTCCAACCGGTACGCTACTGGGTTAATGACAGCGGCGACCCTAAATGGACCAATAAACCGTGGACCCAATTTAAGGGATGGTATTTTGAGTCTTATGTTTTTTGTGGATAACCACACCCAGTCATCCACACTCAGGTCCGGACCTGGCACACGCCTACTGTCAGCCACCTAGCACCCACACTCAACAGGCGCTGTTTAACTCTCCTCCAGACTGATGATAATTGTGCTCCTAACTGGTCTTCCTCCGGGACGCCGGAAGAGCCCCCCTGACTCAAAGTACAAAATTGAGTATGAAGCCCGTAAACACAAAAAAAAGGAGACTCCCCAGACAACTCCTGGCGGTGATTATTGATGGCAAACTCAGCCAAAGGAAGGAACTTCGACCACTCCTCCTGATTATCCGAAACAAAGCAGCGTAAGTACTGTTCCAAATTTTGGTTCATACACTCGGTCTGACCATTTGACTGAGGATGAAACGCCGAAGAATGAGACAACTTGATCCCCAGCCGTAAACAAAATGCTTTCCAAAATTTTTCCACAAGCTGAGACCCCCTATCAGAAACGATGTCAGATGGAACCCCATGAAGTCTGACCACCTCCTGCACAAATACCTGAGCCAGAGTCTTAGCGTTAGGCAACGAAGGCAAAGACACAAAGTGCGACATTTTTGAGAACCGATCAACAATCACCAAGATGACCGTGTTCCCAGCTGAGGAGTGCAAGTCAGTGATAAAATCCATGGAGATTTCCGTCCATGGCTTACTAGGTACCTCGAGAGGAAGTAGTGTGCCAACAGGACGGGAGCGGGGCATCTTAGTCCTAGCGCACGTGGTGCAAGCTGACACGTAAGAGAGCACGTCCTGTCGGATCTTGGGCCACCAAAACCGACGTGACACCAATTCCAAGGTACCCCTAATCCCTGGATGGCCAGCCAGGACAGCATCATGATGGTCCGCCAAAACATTTAAGCGGAGATGAAGCGGTACAAACGTTTTGTTGATGGGAAGCTCAGATGGTACCTCCTTCTGGGCCTCGGCAATCTCAGCCTCAACCTTGGTAGTGAGAGCCGAAACCACAACACCCTTTTGGAGGATGGGTACTGGATCTTCCCGAGGCTCTCCCCCCGGAAAACACCTGGACAGGGCATCTGCCTTAGTGTTTTTAGACCCAGGTCTGTAAGTAACAACAAAGTTGAACCGCGTGAAAAATTATGCCCAGCGAGCCTGCCTGGGAGATAGACGCTTGGCAGACTCCAAATAAAGCAAATTCTTATGGTCGGTAATAACAGTAACCTGATGAACCGACCCCTCCAAGAAGTGTCGCCATTCCTCAAAGGCCAATTTGATTGCCAACAACTCTCTGTTGCCGATATCGTAGTTACGTTCGGCGGGCGACAGTTTCTTGGAAAAATAGGTGCATAGACGCAAACCGCTCAAGGATGAGCCTTGTGACAGCACCGCCCCCACACCAACCTCAGACGCATCGACTTATTCAACAAAGGGTTTCGATACATCTGGCTGCACAAGAATGGGAGCCGAAACAAACCTGTTCTTAAGAGATTCAAATGCGCACACAGCAGCCTCAGGCCAAACGGAGAAATTGGTACCCTTTTTAGTCATGTCAGTTAGCGGTTTAGCAATGATAGAAAAATCCTTGATAAACTTCCTATAGTAGTTAGAAAACCCAAGGAACCGCTTTTAGGTTATCAGGCCGTTCCCAATGCAACACTGCTTGCACCTTAGCGGCGTCCATTTTAACACCTTACTGACCTCGGATGGGATAGTACGTCCGAGGTCAGCTCCCCTGCTTTGATGCAGTGCTCCGCGGTGAGCCCGCATCAAAGCCATGACATGTCAGCTGTTTTGAACAGCTGACATGTGCCCGCAATAGTGGCGGGTGAAATTGCGATTCACCGCCGCTATTATCTAGTTAAGTGCCGCTGTCAAACGCAGACAGCGGCATTCAATTACCGCATCCGGCCGGGCGGCCGGAAATGACGTCATCGCCGACCCTCGTCACATGATCGGGGGTCGGCGATGTGTCAGGACAGTAACCATAGAGGTCCTTGAGACCTCTATGGTTACTGATCGCCGGTAGCTGTGAGCGCCACCCTGTGGTCGGCGCTCACAGCACACCTGCAATTCTGCTGCATAGCAGCGAACATGAGATCGCTGCTATGTAGCAGAGGCGATCGGGTTGTGCCTGCTTCTAGCCTCCTATGGAGGCTATAGAAGCATGGCAAAAGTAAAAAAAAAAAGTAAAAAAAAAATGTGAAAAAAATAAAAAAAATATAAAAGTTTAAATCACCCCCCTTTCGCCCCATTCAAAATAAATCAATAAAAAAAATCAAATCTACATATATTTGGTATCGCCGCAATCAGAATCGCCCGATCTATCAATAAAAAAAAAACATTAACCTGATCGCTAAACGGCGTAGCGGGAAAAAAATTAGAAGCACCAGAATTATGTTTTTTTAGTCGCCGTGACATTGCATTAAAATGCAATAACGGGCGATCAAAAGAACGTATCTGCATCAAAATGCTATCATTAAAAATGCCAGCTCGGCACGAAAAAAATAAGCGCTCAACCGACCCCAGATCATGAAAAATGGAGACGCTACGAGTATCGGAAAATGGCGCAATTTTTTTTTTTTTAAGCAAAGTTTGGAATTTTTTGTCACCACTTAGGTAAAAAATAACCTATTCATGTTAGGTGTCTATGAACTCGAAGTGACCTGGAGAATCATAATGGCAGGTCAGTTTTAGCATTTAGTGAACCTAGCAAAAAAGCCAAGCAAAAAACAAGTGTGGGATTGCACTTTTTTTGCAATTTCACCACACTTGGAATTTTTTTCCCGTTTTCTAGTACACGACATGGTAAAACCAATGATGTAGTTCAAAAGTACAACTCGTCCCGCAAAAAATAAGCCCTCAGATGGCCAAATTGATGGAAAAATAAAAAAGTTATGGCTCTGGGAAGGAGGGGAGTGAAAAACGAACACGGAAAAACGAAAAATCCCAAGGTCATGAAGGGGTTAAAACCAGAAGCAGACACAATATAGCCCAAGAAAGGCAACTCCTGTACCGAAAATACACATTTCTCCAGTTTTGCATATAGCTTATTCTCTCTGAGAAGCTGTAACACCTGCCTGACATGGTGGCCTCTGGTGACTCTTTCTGAACCGACACCCAATACAGCAGCCATCCCTGGTCCCCGATCACCCGCTTGAGGTCTGAGTCCGTGAAAAGCTGTGCCGTCTGCTCCTTAAGAGCTTTCATGATGTCGTCGGCTTCCAGCGCCGCCTGAAATCCCTGACTAGGCGTGGCCCGATTGGACGAAGCTGCCATGTATTTTGTCAGTTCCCCGTGTCCCGTCTCCAGGTCTCCCTCTGGCTCAGCCGCCACTTGGTCAGAAGAGGGAAGGCTCCTTGGGCTCCGGCACTGGTGACAGTGACCACGACCGCTTTAGTGCCTGCCTCCCCTCGGCTTCCACCAGGTGGAAGGTGGACCTACCTGGTCTCCTAGCATCCCGAGGGTGGGAACCTCCTGCCCTTGGGCCTTACCTAGAAGCTCCACACCTCCTGTGAAAGCCCCAACCCCATTGGAACTTTCCCCTTCCTGCAGATGCACAGAACTCAGCAGTCTGGACTCATCTAGGGGCCCTACAATCCCTGTGGCAGCCCCTCCCACTGGTTGTGGCCTTGCATCTACCTTCTCCCTACATCTCCCTCCAGAGCACACTGTCTCATCACACCTGGTGGCATTCTCACTTATTCCTGTGTCCTCTGGCTTTGTCTCATCTGTGCTTGCTGCTGGTGTCCTGTCAGTACAGGAGTGACTCTCAGATCCCACCTCCCCCTTAACACAGGAGGCACAGGCAACACATTTACAACATTGCTAGCAGTAGACAAATCAGGACACAGTGTTGGATCAGAACTTGGGGTCTCAGTAGCCACATACTGTGACACTAGCCGCCCCAAATCTGTCCCATGTAAAACATTTGCGGGAATATTTGCAGACACTTTCACTTAACCTCCCTTATTCGCCTCCTGGCGCCCCAGTCCAAATAGACCTTGGTGGCGGGCAGCGCCGATTCAATTCCTCTCATCCCCAAGACTGCGAGGGGGTTTCCCAAGTATCAAGTTCTGGGGGGGACACTAACTCAGGTCGCGCGAGGGTCATAGCAGTGGCGTGGTTTATGGTGGCAGGCTGGAAATTGTCACTGGACCTCCTCCCACCACCTCACCAACACACGACAGGGGACATTTTTAGGAATGAGGACGGGGCGCTGGGGACACATGGCCCTGAAGTGTCCGGGTTGGTTGCAGAGGTGACACAGTCCTGGGTTATACCCCTGGCCTGGAGAAGGGGGTCGCCCCTTGCAGTCTAGGAGCTTGGGAAACGGGCAGGATGAGTCTTACCCCCTCTCCAGGTGCTGTGGGCGGCCCGCTTGGCTTCAGGGGCCTTGTTATTGTCATAGTTATCTGCCAGAGCGGCTGAAGCAGCGCCCCCTTTTGGTTTCCGGTCATGGAGGGTACTGCTGGTTGTCCTCTGGGCAGGTCCACATGAATTGCTCGGTGACAAACACCTCTTGGTTTTTCTGGCTGGTGGTGAGCTCTAGACCCTTGGTCCAATGTTCTACAGCTCGCAGGAGTGCCCGCATGTGGTCGACCTAGATGTCCTTGGGGCCATTTTTAACTGCTGGATCAGGGCCTGTTTGATGCTCTCATAGTCCTACTCCGCCTCGGAAGGTAAGTCCCCCCAGGATGCCCAGGGACTTACCCCTCAAACGGGGGGTAAGGTACTTGGCCTACTGATCTGAGGCCAGATGATGCTGTCAGCAGGTTCGCTCGAAGGCCCAATGAAAGGAGTCCAGGTCTCCTTCCTTCTCCAGCATCGGGAAGTCCTAGGTTTGGACCTTGGCAGTCTTGGGCTCCGGAGGTGCTGCCCTGCCGAGCTAACTCCAGCTGATGCTGTCTCTCTGCAGCTTCACAACATTCCACCGTCTCCCGCTCTGCTTGTGCCACCTCTCCCTTTGCGGCCAC
The DNA here is from genome assembly GCF_051348905.1 of Ranitomeya variabilis. Classification (NCBI taxonomy): domain Eukaryota; kingdom Metazoa; phylum Chordata; class Amphibia; order Anura; family Dendrobatidae; genus Ranitomeya; species Ranitomeya variabilis. The sequence goes on from NC_135233.1 coordinate 506,252,077, forward strand.
ACGGCGTTCTGCCGCCTCTCGCTCTGTAGCCGCATGGTGTTCTGCCGCCTCTCTCTCTGGTGTTCTGCTGCCTCCCAATCCCGCCTGGCGCTCTACCACTTTCAGGAGGGCTGCGGAGGCTTCCTCACTCCCCACCTCAAAACTGGTCAGGGAAACTTGATAGAGGGCCTCCGACCTGGGCTGTCCGGGGAGAAGGGCAGTAGAGGCACGTTCTCCTGCGGCAAGGTAGGGCAATGGCAGAAATTTGCTTGGGGAGCCCGAGCGGGACCCCCTGGTTCCCCCCTCTTCGGAACTAGTACAGTCATTCTCCGCATTATGGGATAGCTCCCCGGCCATCATTCTTGTCCGGCTTCGTGTGCCTGCAACAAGTCTTTTCAGCCCTCGTTCAAGGCCACAGTGGCAACCCTAGCACCCACACACCTACAGTACTTGCACTCGGACTGTCTAGTGCTTAGCTGCTCTTAGGACCCCAGCAGCAAAAGCTACTGCAGTTAGTCCTTAGTGTCTGGGAGTAGGGATCCCACACATGCTATTATCTCGGTCCCACCTCGCTGTCACCAATCTGTATCGGATCATACAGGGGAAGGCATGCGTCAACTTCGCTCACCTCTAGGAAGAAGAGAATGACCTAGCAGGGACCGGCTCTCAGGCACCACCACTTACACCAGGTCAGTCAGGGAACTGCACCAAGGGAAAATGGTCACCGGAGAGGCTTCCCTTATAGGTACGAATTAGAGCAGTGCCCTTTGAGTGAGAATATACAGTGCCTTGCGAAAGTATTCGGCCCCCTGGAACTTTTCAACCTTTTCTCACATATCATGCTTCAAACATAAAGATACCAAATGTAAATTTTTGGTGAAGAATCAACAACAAGTGGAACACAATTGTGAAGTTGAACGAAATTTATTGCTTATTTTAAATTTTTGTGGAAATTCAAAAACTGAAAAGTGGGACGTGCAATATTATTCGGCCCCTTTGACATAATAGTTTGTTGCAGACAATTGTTGTTGATTCTTTGCCAAAAATTTACATTTGATATCTTTGTTTGAAGCATGATATGTGGGAACAGGTTGAGAAGTTCCAGGGGGCCGAATACTTTTGCAATGCACTGTATATCACTAGTCCAGACTGGGGATATATATGTTAACCTCCCAGCCATCAATGTCAGAGTTCATCACTAACAGTACGGTATGCTGCTACCAGTTCCTCGTTAGATATAAGCCCTGTCCGACAACAGGCTTGTATCGGGTCAGAAACCAACCCAGGTAGCGTATAATAACTAGCTGAGCATGAGGACGTGGGGATTAGTGAATTGAGATGAGAGCAGCCCAAGATTAATTTTATATTTCATCGCCGAAAGCGCACTAGAAAGATACAGGTACAGTTAGGTCCATATATATTCGGATAGAGACAACATTTTTCTAATTTTGGTTATAGACATTACCACAATGAATTGTAAACAAAACCATTCAGATGCAGTTGAAGTTCAGACTTTCTGCTTTCATTTGAGGGTATCCACATTAAAATTGGATGAAGGGTTTAGGAGTTTCAGCTCCTTAACATGTGCCACCCAGGTCTATTTGTTCGAGCTAATTAAAAAAAACATTGGTCTGGGGGAATGCCAAAGATGGGGGCTGAGCTTGAGAGCAGCACCATGGGCCAAACTGTATCTGACAGAGAATTCCATCAGATATCAAAATAATATCAATAATTATATGTCATTTTCACATATCTCACTCTAATCAAAAAAACTATAATCATTTCTATTTGCAGGTATTTCCTTACACTATTTTTATTACACCTACTACATATTGGTATTGGATCTTGGAGATAGGAATTTCTTTTTAATTGCATACCCTTAACGGCATATACAGTATATAGATATAAAATATTAGTCTCTGCTATTATATATGGTGCAATGCTGCGTTCAGGAAAAATTGCACAGTAAATTGTGCAGGCAATAATTTAGGGGTGAAGTACCATTTTTTACTGAATGGAATTTGACATAAATGAATTTTTATTTTTTCATTCCATTTTTCATTAATGTAAATCACCTCAAGGATTAACACATTTTCTTGTATACTTTGAAACTTCCATCTTTAAACTGGGGTGACTTTTGAGAGATTACAATAAAGAAGCCCTTCAAAGTCACTTCAGAAGTGAATAGATCCCTAAAATGCATTTTTTTTACATTTCTTTGAAAATAGAAAAAATTGCTATTAAAATGATAAGGATGTTTGACAAATCATGGAATCATGAAGTAGACATGTGGTAAAGGTGGCAGTGTGCTCTTTACCACTCAGCCTTTATTTTGTGGTACAGCATGTCTCAAGGTATATATTATGTATAGGCTTATTGCTCTTTACTCTGTTTTAGTGGCATATAATACACTATCTACTGTATTTTTGGACTATAGGATACACCCCAAATTTAAGGTGGAAAAAAAAGATTTTTTATAAGCTGGGGTCCATCGTATAGTCCGATTTTAAGGTACCTTAGCTGGGAGAGGGCGGCTGTGGAGCAGGTTCACATGGAACATGGTCCCTATCTCAGGAGGCCGGTGTTGGCAGAAGTGGAGCAATGTTGCAGACCCTAAATGGGAGAAGTGTTGCAATCAATGCTGTGGGCCCTTTGTCGACAGTGCAGCAGAGCGGAGTGCATTGCTACGGAGACACGAGGGGGGAGTCGGCTGGCACGCAGGTCTGCTAGCTGAAGCCTCATGGACCAGGGATCGTTCCACCGAATGCCCTCTCTCCTTTTAACATGGGCATAATGCTACCCCGACAACACAGGGTGAATGTAAAACAGTGTGGCAGCACTTTATTGAACCACAAACAGGCACATAACATACAGAACAGTCTCAGATAAATACCCCAGGTGGTGCACATTACAGAATCTCACACTTCTGCTAACTCACCAGGATAATGGCAGCTGTTTCTTCAGAGCACCCATGGTCGACTATCTGACCTGTGGCACGCACACAGAGAGGAGGTAAAGAGAAGCTTAGGAAAATGACAGTCTATTGAGGTACAAGTCCAGTTGTCCCGAGGGTCACAACCTGGTTTTTCCGAACATCTCCATGGAGCCAGGCGACTAGTGGGTCCCAATGCTGGCTTTCTCGAAATGTATCCAGTGTTCTGCGATGGTCAATGGAGCAGATCTGTATTCTTCCAGCCGGGGCCTAGGCCCCTAGGTTGTTTCCTGTAGAATGATAGATCCTTGTCCCTCTTGATGGAGCCATGATGTATTGTCTGCTGTCCTGTCTCTGGTCCTTTGGATGTTTTGATGTCTTGGCTGAATCTGTGTCTGTTTCTCTGTCTCTCTTTATAGAGGCATGTAACCTCTTTTTGTACTTAACAAATGTCCTTCATTCATTATTGACGTAAAGGGTAAGAATGGAAATGAGATCAAGTAGCATTACTAATTTATTTGCATAGTGTTTCCACCTCACGCACCCCAAATTTAAGGAGTAAAATAGGAAAAAAAATATTTAAAAAAAAATATTTTTGGGGTCCGTCATATAGTATGATTTTTAAGGTATTTTAGCTAGGAGACTACAAAAGTGGAGCAAGGTCACAGAAGGCATGGTCCCTTCCTTAGGAACTGTGAGCCAGTTGTCGGTGGTGAAGCAGAGTGGAGTGGCATTGCTTTCCCAGCGGCCATCTTCCTGAAGATGTGGGTTTCTGCTGCCGCCAGCCTCCTGAGGAAGGGGTCCTGCCTCTTGTAATCCCTCTCCATCACTGCCTCATCTCCCCCCCCCCCAATCTACATTTGAACTGTAAGGCGCACCCCCTATTTTTTTCCCAAAACTTATAGGGAAAAATTGCATCTTATAGTCCAAAAATATGATATGTAAATGTCCTTTATTTTTGGGATCATCTCTGAGCTAGAAGACTTGGTGCTGTGCTTAGTAGTCATATAGGTCATACCAAATACTAGTTGGAGTAGCCTTTATGTGGGGTGTATTCATTCTTGTGAAACTCTTTCTTGTCAGCATTTTGGAAACTGTTTTTGAGTTCAGTGAGGTATTAATTAGTATCTCACTTTTTTGAAGGGGTTGTAGTCACTTTATCCTGATCACTGAAACAAATGATATTTATACATACACTAGCTGAAGACCCCGGCGTTGCCTGGGCATAGTAAATATCTGTGGTTAGTTATAGCACCTCCCTTCTCTTATTTTCCCATCACGCCTCATTTTCCCCCTCACATCTTTCATTTTCCCCTCACATCTCTCATTTTCTCCCTCATACCTCTCATTTTCCCCTTCACTCCTATTATTTTCCCCCTCACTCCTCTCATTCCCCACTAACACTTGTCATTTCGACCTCACATCTGTCATTTTCCGATCACTCCACTTTTTTCCCTCACTCCTCTCATTTTGCCCTCACACCTTTTCATTTTCGCCTTACACCTCTCATTTTCACCTCAGTATATACATGTTTGTGATCTCCCTTATATATAGTATACACCTGTATGTCATCTCCTGTATATACCTGTATGTCATCTCCCCTGTAAATAGTATATACCTGATGTATGTCATCTCCTCCTGTATATTGTATATACCTATGTGTCATCTCCTCCTGTATATAGTATATACCTGTATGTCATCTCTTCTGTATATAGTATATACCTGTATGTCATTTCCCCTGTATATAGTATATACCTGCTGTATGTCATCTCCTCTATATACCTATGAGTCATCTCCTCTTTTATATAGTATATACCTGCTGTATGTCATCTCCTCCTGTATATAGTATATACCTGTGTCATCTCCTCCTGTATATAGTATATACCTGTATGTCATCTCCTCCTATATATAGTATATACCTGTATGTCATCTCCTCCTGTATATAGTATATACCTGTAAGTTATCTCCTCCTGTATATAGTATATACCTGTAAGTCATGTCCTCCTGTATAGGGTATACCTGTGAGTCATCTGCTCCTGTATATTGTATATACCTGTAAGTCATCTCCTCCTGTATATAGTATATACCTGTAAGTCATCTCCTGTATATAGTATATACCTGTGAGTCATCTGCTCCTGTATATTGTATATACCTGTGTGTCATCTCCCCCGTATATAGTATGTACCTGTATGTCATCTCCTCCTGTATTAGACCTCGTTCACACGTTATTTGGTCAGTATTTTTACCTCAGTATTTGTAAGCTAAATTGGCAGCCTGATAAATCCCCAGCCTACAGGAAGCCCTCCCCCCTGGCAGTATATATTCGCTCACACATACACATAATAGACAGGTCATGTGACTGACAGCTGCCGTATTTCCAATATGGTACAGTTGTTGCTCTTGTAGTTTGTCTGCTTATTAATCAGATTTTTATTTTTGAAGGATAATACCAGACTTGTGTGTGTTTTAGGGCGAGTTTCATGTCACGTTGTGTGTGTTGAGTTGCGTGTGGCGACATGCATGTAGGGACATTTGTGAGATGAGTTTTGAGTGGCCACATGCGTGTGTTAATTTTTTGTATGTCGAGTTGCATGTGACAGGTTAGCGTAGCAAGTTGTGTGCAGCAAGTTTTGCGTGTGGCGAGTTTTATGTGTGGTGCGTTTTGAGTATGTGCAAGTTTTGTGTGAGGCAACTTTTGCATGTGTAGCAACTTTTGTGCATGTGGCAATCTTTTTTGTGCAAGTTTTGCGTGTGGCGAGTTTTCCATGAGGTGAGTTTTGCACGTGTGGCTAGTTTTGCGTGAGCCTAGTTTTGCGCGTGGCGAGTTTTGAGCGGTGACTTTTGTGTTTTGACTTTTATGTGGTGAGGTTGGTGTATGTGTGATGAAATGTGTGCTGAGGGTGGTATATGTGTTCAAGCACGTGGTAGTGTGTGGCGCATTTTGTGTGTGTTCATATCCCCGTGGTGGTGTGGTGAGTATCCCATGTCGGGGCCCCACCTTAGCAACTGTACGGTATATACTCTTTGGCGCCATCGCTCTCACTCTTTAAGTCCCCCTTGTTCACATCTGGCAGCTGTCAATTTGCCTCCAACACTTTTCCTTTCACTTTTTCCCCATTATGTAGATCGGGGCAAAATTGTTTGGTGAATTGGAACGTGCGGGGCTAAAATTTCGCCTCACAACTTAGCCTATGACGCTCTCGGGGTCCAGACGTGTGACTGTGCAAAATTTTGTGGCTGTAGCTGCGACGGTGAAGATGCCAATCCCAGACATACACACACACATACACACACACACACATACACACACACACATACATACACACATACACACACACACATTCAGCTTTATACAGTATATTAGATAAATATATATCACACCTATATGTTCCATACATTATTTTATCGCCTGGGCTGATCAGTATTTTCTTTAATTATTATATAGGGATTCGCAGCAAGTCGGAGAAAAGTGCACAGCCACACATTGGTATGTACTGCAAATTACCATTCCATGTTTCTTAACCCTGTCTCGTGGTAATCAGTATTAACCTTTCTGTCCGCCCCATTTTTCAAGTCTGACACATCACTTTATGTGGTAATAACTTTGAAATGCTTCTGCCAGTGATTCTGAGATTGTGATTTTCTTTTTGTAAAACTTTTTTTTTTTATCTATTACTTCTGGTAAATTTAGATTAATAAGTTTTGCTCTATTCATGAAAATATGATACATTTCCTGAAATTTTTGAAACATGTGCATTTTTTAAACCTAAAGGGATATAACCTTCTCCAAAATCCTATCCCAATATGTAGTAGGTGTAATAATAAGAATATTAGGAGCTACCTCCAAATGTAATATAGTTTTTTTGATTTGCGTTGTCTCTTTCCTCCTATATAGGCATTGCAGTATCTTAGGTATCCATGATTACATCCACTGATGAAGTGACAATTAGTTAGCTAGTTGCCACTGGTCGTAACCATGGATACCTAAGGTCCTTCAATGCCTGCACATGAGGAAAGAGACATAGGGAATCAAAAAAGTATACTACATTTTTAATAGGAGGTATTTGCTAATATTATTATTAATATTATTATTACAGCTACTACATATTGGGATAGGATCTTGGAGATCTCTTTAGCTGTATACACTTTGACATGTACTGTTTATAGCTATAAAACATTAGTCTCTGCCATATGTGGGGCAATGCTGCATTCAGGGAAAATTGCACAGTAAATTGTGAAGGCTAAAATTTGGGGCTGAAGTAACATTTTTTCTGAATGGAATTTGACTAACTGGAATTGTTTATCTTTTCAGTCCAATTTTCATTAATTTATGTAAATCACTTCAAGGATTAACAAACTTCTTGTATAATTTGAAGCCTCCATTCTTTAACCCCTTAGTGAGAGAGCCAATTTGGTACTTAATGACCAGGCCAATTTTTACAGTTCTAACCACTGTCACTTTATGTGGTAATAACTCTGGAACGCTTCAACGGATCCCGCTGATTCGGAGATTGTTTTGTGACATATTGTACTTCTTGTTAGCGGTAAAATGTCTTCGAAAAAATGGAAATATGGCAATTTTTTTTTTACATTTTGCAATTTTCAAACTTTAAATTTTTATGCCCTTAAATCTGAGAGACCTGTCACGCAAAATACTTAATAAATAACATTTCCCACATGTCTAATTTACAACAGCACAATTTTGGAAGCAATTTTTTTTTTTGTTAGGAATTTATAAGGGTTAAAAGTTGACCAGCGATTTCTCATTTTTGCCACACCATTTTTATTTTTAGGGACCATATCACATTTGAAGTAAATTTTTGGGGTCTATATGATGGAAAATACCCAAAAGTGACACCATTCTAAAAACTGCACCCCTCAATGTGTTCAAAGCCACATTCAAGAAGTTTATTAACCCTTTACGTGCTTCACAGGAACTGAAGCAATGTGGAAGGAAAAAATGAACATTTAACTGTATTCACAAACATTTTACTTCAGATCAATTTTTTTTTTCATTTTCACAAGTGTAAAAAGAGAAAATGAACCACAAAAGTTTTTTTGCAATTTCTCCTGAACATGCCGATACCCGATATGTGGGGGGTAAAGCACTGCTTGGGCGCACAATAGAGCTCGGAAGGGAAGGAGTTCCATTTGACTTTTTCTATGCAGAATTGGGTGGAATTGAGATCGGACGCCATGTCGCATTTGGAGAGCCCCTGATGTGCCTAAACAGTTACAACCCCCTACAAGTGACACCATTTTGGAAACTAGACACCCAAAGGAACTTATCTAGATGTTTCGTGCGCACTTTGAAACCCCAAGTGCTTCACAGAAGTTTATAACTTATTTTTTCCACAAAAAATATCTTTTTGCCCCAAAATTTTTATTTTCCCAAGGGTAATAGGAGAAATTAGACCCCCAAATTTGTTGTGCAATTTGTCCTGAGTTTTCTGATACCCCATATGTGGGGGTAAACCACTGTTTACATGGCAGGGCTCAAAAGGGAGGGAGCACCGTTTGACTTTTTGAACGCAAAATTGGCTGGAAACAATGGTGCCATGTCGCATTTGGAGACTCCCTGATGTACCTAAACAGTGGCAATCCCCCAATTCTAGCTCCAACCCTAACACACTTCTAACCCTAACACACTTCTAACCCTAATCCCAACCCTAACCATAATCCTAACCACAACCCTTACCTCAACACACCCCTAAACCTAAACCCAACCCTGCCCAGGAGGACACTATTTCTCTCTCGTCTGATGTGCGATCACAATTAAATGTTCAATCAGACTTTTTTTTTTGCGGTCGCCGTTATAACGTTAACCCCCGAGGGTAGTTTGTGCGTTAATGACCAGGCCAATTTTTACAATTCTGACCACTGTCCCTTTATGAGGTAATAACTCTGGAACGCTTAGAAGGATCTTGGCGATTCTGAGATTTTCTCGTGACATATTGCGCTTCACGTTAGTGGTAAAATTTTTTCGCTATAACTTGCATTTATTTGTGTAAAAAACAAATTGGGGGGAAAATTTAGCAATTTTTAAAATTTGAATTTTTATTCCCTTAAACCAGAGAAATATGTCACACAAAATAGTTAATAAATAACATTTCCCACATGTCTATTTTGCATCAGCACAATTTTGGAAACAACATTTTTTTTGTTATGAAATTATAAGGGTTAAAAGTTGACCAGCGATTTCTCATTTTTACAGCAAAATTTACATAACCATTTGTTTAGGGACCACCTCACATTTGAAGTCACTTTGAGGGGTCTATATGGCAGAAAATACCCAAAAGTGACACCATTCTAAAAACTGTACCCCTCAAGCTGATCAAATCCACATTCAAGAAGTTTATTATTAACCCTTCAGCTGTTTCACAGGAGCATAAGCAACCTGGAAGGAAAAAATGAACATTTCACTTTTTGATCACAAAAAATATATTTTAGCAACAATTTTTTTATTTTCACAAGGTTAAAATCAGAAAATAGACAGATAAAGTTGTTGTACAATAGCTCCCGAGTACGCTGATACCCCATACGTGGGGGAAAACCACTGTTTGGGTGCACTGTAGAGCTCGGAAAGGAAGGAGCGCCGTTTGACATTTTCAAACCAAAATTGGCTGGAATGGAGATCGGATGCCATGTCGCATTTGGAAAGCTTTTGATGTGCCTAAACAGTGGAAACCCTCCACAAGTGACCCTATTTTGGAAACTAGACTCCCTCTAGGATCTTATCTGGATATGTTGTGAGCACTTTGACCCCCCAAGTGTTTCACTAAAGTTTATAACGCCTGGGTCTGAAAATAAAAAATCATATTGTCATGATCCAGATTGGGTTTTGGGTCTTTTCTCTCCTTTCCCGGTCTTTTCATGTCAAGGGTTAACTTTCACAGCCTCGTTCCTATGTCAGGTCTGCTATATATCTGTGTTGCCAGTGCCAATTATATTTACTGTCTATGGCATATGTAGCTGGCTCTGGTGAGACCCTGATTTGTCCTGCTGTGTTTAGCCTTCGTGTCTGTTCATTCCTCTTTTCCCACGCCGACTCTGTGTGTTCCTGTGCGTTTTGATTCCCTGGTACTCGACTTTGCTTTGGTCCTGAGCTAATTCTGTCTCTTCCATCCAGTACTTCTGCTACAGACCATTAATGACCTTTGGCGCTCCTCTGACACTGTGTTTGGGATTTCTCTTGGTACTACTCTATTGTCTCATATCAACCCGGCTTGTGTGACTTTTCTGCTGCCACATGGTGGTAGCCTCGCTGAAGTTCTGCTGGTCTGCTCTGAGCAAGTCTTTTAGCTCTCTTTCCACTCTGCTGCCATCTAGTGGAGTTTGCATTTACCTGCAGTGCTGCAGCGTGACATAACTGGTTCTAGATAGATTTTTTTTCTCTTGTTCATCTCTTTATGTATCCCCTTCATTCCCTGGCGGATCAGATGTCTAATCTGACTCATATGATGCAGGAATTGTCTGTGGAACATAGAGCCCTGGCCACTTCCCATAATCATCTCCAGGGAGAACTTACTGAGACGGTTTAGTCTGTTCAGGGTTCTATGACACAATCAGCCTGTAAGCACTAGGCCCCCATGGATGTCTTTTTACACTCTCCTGAACCTACAGTCAGGCTCCCAGATGCTTTCTCTGGAGTAAAAGAGTAGTTCCGTATATTTAGGGAGAGTTTCAAACTGCTTTTCTCTCTTAGACCCTGATCCTTGGGTGATGAGAATCAGCAGTTGGGAATAATTGTTTCTTTACCCCAGGAGGGCCCTCAAACTTGGTCTTTTTCTTTACCTGCTACTGCTTCTGAACGCATGTCTGGGGATAGGTTTTTTTTTTTAGGCTTTAGGATTGATTTTTGATGAAACAGACTGGGTCAAGGTGGCAGAGGATGAGATCATGGGTCTCTCCTAGAGTAAACTCACTGTTTAATGTATTGTTCAGAGTCCAGACGGTGGTCCACCAAGGTGGCCTGGAACGACTATGCGCTAAGAGGTCAGTTCAGGAGAGGACTGTCGGATCATCTTAAGGACACTGTTAGGCTTTGGTATTCTTCCTCTGCACAGAAAAGATCCCAAGCCCTATCTTCCTCTGCGGTCTCCCATTCGGTCCCCACCGCAGCGGCTGCTGTCTCGTTGTCTTGCTCAGGCTCAGTCTGTGTGCATGGTTACCGCTGCCTCTCCAGGTTCAGCTGTGGTAACTAATAATAGACAGCAGCAAGCAGTCTCTCCTGAGACTAAGTCCAGGATTCGCTCTACTGAGCATGCTCATGAGGTGACTTCTCATTGGTGGTCGGTCGTCACATGCTCAGGTCCTGGTCCGGATTCGGATTAGCCTGTGAGCAACGTCTTGTCTGATTGGCAAAATCTATGAAAGGATCTTTGGTGTGCCTGTCGGTGCGCTAAGATCATTTATGTTCTGTGAGAGTGTGGAACCTAATGGTAGTGTGGACTTGTTTGCATGTGCACAGGGCAGGCCTAGAGCCTTTAGAATTCCGGCACCTCCGGAGAGGAGAATATTTGTGTAGTTTCAGGGCTGGCGTTTAGCCTTTAGAATTCCGGCTTCTCCAAAGAGGAGTTCTGTGTGTGCACATGCTGTGTTTGAGTCCGCTACTGGTTCCCTTGCCTCATTTAGGTAGTGAACACCTGTGAAGTTAACAGGGTTTGAGTTTTTCATCTAAACAACTCTGTGGATGTGTGCTTATAACACAGCTCTGCTGCAGAGTATCTGTCCCTCGCTGTGTGCGCTTGGTACCGCACGTGTTTCAGCGCTGAATGACATTTAATTCAGTTCTGGCAAACTTTACAGTCGCTGTTACGTTTCACCATTGTCCTTACTAGCTGCAGTTTACCATCCCTGCACAGTGGTATCATATTTTATTTAGTGTGTTCCGCCAACCCTAACAGTATCTTAGGGTACTGTCACACAGTCACACTTTGATCGCTACGACCGTACGATCCGTGACATTCCAGCGATATCCATACGATATCGCTGTGTCTGACACGCAGCAGCGATCAGGGATCCTGCTGAGAATCGTACGTCGTAGCAGATCGTATGGAACTTTCTTTCGTCGCTTGATCACCCGCTGACATCGCTGGATCGTTGTGTGTGACAGCGATCCAGCGATGTGTTCGCTTGTAACCAGGGTAAACATCGGGTAACTAAGCGCAGGGCCGTGCTTAGTAACCCGATGTTTACCGTGGTTAAATTCCGGTGTCTGTCCTCCGGCGTCTCAGCTTCTCTGCACTGTGAGCGCCGGCCAGCCAGAAAGCCAGCACAGCGGTGACGTCTGACGTCACCGCTGTGCTTTCCAGCCGCTGTGCTTACACAGTGCAGAGAAGCTGAGACGCCGGAGGACAGACACCGGAATGTGAGTATGTACTGTTTGTTTTTTTTACGTTTACGCTGGTAACCAGGGTAAACATCGGCCCTGCGCTTAGTAACCCGATGTTTACCCTGGTTACCCGGGGACTTCGGCATCGCTCCAGCCGTGATTGCAACGTGTGACCGCAGTCTACGACGCTGGAGCGATAATCATACGATCGCTGCGACGTCACGGATCGTGCCGTCGCAGCGATCAAAATGGCATTGTGTGACGGTACCCTTAGTGCGAGGGTCTGGCTAACAATGACGGACGAACAGTTGCTACGGCAATACATTTAGCAGCTGGAGGCCAGGTTGTCTGCTCTTGAGCATTCGAGCTCAGCTGTGGATGTTGCCGCAGTAGCAGCTCATGCAGCCTCTGAAGCTGCATCTCGTATGTCCACTGCAACCTCTGTTCTGTCCCTCTCTCATCTCCCTCTGCCCGACAAGTTCACAGGTGAACCAGTGTGCTATACATTTGGAGCTACTGGCGTCACATTTCCTAATTTAGCGGGCTAAGGTGGGATTCGTGATCTCCCTGTTGTCGGACAGAGCGTTAGAGTGGGCAATGTCGCTGTGGTTGTGCAATGATATGGTGGTGCAGAGTGGCTCATCCTTCCTGAGCACTCTGAAGCAGGTCTTGTTAGTGCCTCGTGTCACCCACAATACTGCGCTCCAATTGCTGACTTTAACCCAGGGCTTGTCCATGGTCAGTCATTATGCTATCCTTTTCCGGACTCTAGCCTCTGAGTTCGAGTGGCCGGATAAAGCGCTAATCCCTGTCTTTTAGAAGGGATTGGCTGACCATGTAAAAGATGTCCTAGCCTCCAGGCTATGGAGTCGCAGGACATCATGGAGGTCTCTCAAGCAGTACCCAATTCTCGCCCCGATCGAGCAACTCCGATCTGCCATGTTGATAGGCTCACAGCTCCGATCCTAGGCTGTGCCCTGTGATTGGTGCGATCGACGATTACATTGATGGCGCCAATCAGCAGCTCCAGGCCATGCCTGGCATTTCCTAGGCACTGGCGTAGGATCGGTGCTCTTACAGCACTGATCCTAGGCAGGTCACCAGCAGGGCACAGCACGGTAACACCACGGCTGTGCCCTGCGATTGTCGAGATCGATGTTATCGTCGATCGCGACAATCTGAGCACTCATCGCCTATGCCTGGCAACGTGTTGTGAATTCCGTTCTTGGGCTCCATCCTGTGGTTGCGAATGGTATTTTTGGGAGTTCTGCTCTTGGGCTCCCTCTGGTGGTTTCAAGTGGAACTTAGCAGCTGCGTTCACTAATCGGTTTCCTGGCCTTGTTATTTAACTGGGCTTTTGGCTGTAGTGGATGCCAGCTGTCAATGTATTTCCTGTGGATTCAGTCCTTTCCTGGAAGTTCTCTGTTGGCCAGTCCATTTTCAGCTTAAGATAAGTCTGCTAGTTTTTGGGTGTTTCCCTGCTTATGACCTTCTGTTCAGTTCAATTTATGTCTCTTTGTCCAGCTTGTCATTATGAAAAATTCCGGCTAGTTGGAAGCTCTGGGGTCGCAAATTTGCCCCTCCACACCGTGAGTCGGTGTGGTTATTTTTTGTGAACTCTGCGTGGACTTTTAGTTTTTATACTGACCGCACAGTAACCTTTTCTATCTCTGACTATTTAGATAGTATTGGCCTCCTTTGCTAAAAAATCTAGTTTCATTTCTGAGTTTGTCATTTCCCTCTCCACTCACCGTCAATATTTGTGGGGGGCTATCTTCCTTTGGGGGTTTCTCTGAGGCGAGATAGTTTTCCGTTTCCATCTTCAGGGGTAGCTAGTTCTTAGGCTGTGCAGAGGCGTCTAGGCAGAGTTAGGTACGCTCCACGGCTATTTCTAGTGTTGGTGTTAGGCGTAGGGATTGCGGTCAGTAAAGTTACCACCTCCTCAGAGCTTGTACTACTTTTGTTTTACCCACCAGGTTATTTCAGTGCTGCTCCGTATTCACTAGGTCATTTCAGTGATTACTGTCTGTGGAGCTGTTACCTCCTCTAAGCGAGTCCATGATTGGTTTTACCCACCAGGTCATCTCAGTACCGCTCCGTACCCACCAGGTCATAACAGCAACGGCACCAGCCTAGGATCGAATACAGCTGGAGATCGCAGAGGATACACGGTCAGACACAGTCACCCATGGACACCCAACATGTCTTCCAAACTTTGTTTAAAAAAAAATGGGGCCTTTTTCTGCTACCCATAGCGTTTCCATTTTTCATGATCCCCTGGTTGATTGAGGGCTTATTTTTTGCATGCTGAACTAATGTTTTGAATGATACAATTTTGGTGCAGATGCCCTCTTTTGATCGCCCGTTATTGCATTTTAATGCAATGTAGTGGCGACCAAAAAAACATATTTCCGACTTTTGACTTTTTTTCTCGTTACGCCGTGTAGCGATCAGGTTAATCCTTTTTTATCAGGACATCCCTCATGACAGCACGATAGGAGGTAGTCCCGTTTATCATCTAACAGACACCAAACATGTTATTTCCTCATAAAGTGACAGTGGACAGAATATTGAAAATTGGCCTGGTCATTAACGTGCAAATCACCTTTGAGGGTAAAAGGGTTAATATTGAGCAAAATTAATTTGAGCCTATCTGTGCGGCCTCCACAACAGTCAAGGTCTCTCATTACCCCCTCGGGAAAATTAATCTCCCACTGCTGCTCTATTATATAGCACCATGTTATGTATATTACTGTATATAAAGTAAAAATTTGCATGACACGCATAGATATCTGTTATTTTACATATGCAAATGTGAACTAGAGGAGGACCCGTGTGTTACTCACATGATTTATCAAAATGGATCATGTGACATGTCACATGATACATCTGGTACCTTGGGGTAGGGCACACCTTCTAAACTGCCTGGGTCCTCTTGTTCTGCCTCTGTTAGGTGTACAACTATTGTATCCATTTTTTTCCCTGCCAGTGCCAGAATTGAATAGTCTGCATGCTAAAAATTTACTGCAGTGCTGATCTAGAAAAATAGAACAAGTGTCAGGCATACATCACTCCGTATGTCATGCGAGTGCAATGCCAGTGCAATTTTTTCTTGCCTAATATCCATATGACATGTGTATGCAATCTATATGCAATGCATTTTTAACATACCGTATATACTCGTATAAGACGAGTTTTTCAGCACTTTTTTTGTGTGCTGAAAACACCCCTCTCGGCTTATACACAAGTCACGGTCCCAGAAAGCCGGCGGGGAAGGAGGAGTGGCGCAGCTGCGGGTCACAGAGGCCAGAGCCGGTGGCTGTGGCTAAAGCCTGTGCTGCTGCTGTAATAGCGCACAGTGCCAGCCGCTGGCTTCCAGCACTCATCATACTCTCCTACCCTCGGTGCTGTCACTGCATCTTGTTCTGGCCGCTGGTTCCTGCAGCTCTTCCAGCCCAGCAGTCACATGGCACCGCTCATTAAAGTAAAGAATATGCACGCCTCTAAACTCCAATAGGCGTGACGCGCATATTCATTACCTTAATGAGAGGGGCCATGTGACTGCTCGACCGGAAGAGCTGCTGGAAGCCGGAACAAGATGCAGTGCTACCGAGGGAGCGCAGGCAGGAAAATAAGATGTTTCTGTTTTTTTAACAGGAATCCTAAAAAGTGATGAGGGGATAAGGAGCCATGCATTCCAGGACAGTGACTGGGGAGCCATGCACACCAGGACAGAGACTCCAGGTATTTGACAGAAGTTTATAACGTAGAGTTGTGAAAATAAAAAAATCACATTTTACCCACTGAAATGTACTTTTAGCTCCAGTTTTTTTACAAGGGTAACAGGAGAAAATGAACCCTAAAATTTGTTGTGCAATTTCTCCTGAGTATGCAGATACCCCATATGTGGGGGAAATCCACAGTTTTGGTGCATGGCAGGGCTCGGAAGGGAAGGAGCGCCATTTGACTTTTTGAATGTAAAATTTGCTGTAATAATTAGCATATGCCATGTTGCTTTTGGAGAGCCTCTGATGTGCCTAAACAGTGGAAACCCCCAACAAGTGACCCCATTTTAGAAACTTGTCACGTGTGTGTCAGGTGTGACAGACAGTCATCCTGGATCCGTCTGTGGAAGGTCATTGTAGTTAGCTCAAATTTGCCTCTGTATTGTTGGAAGTAAAGTTGGATATTATATGACTTGTCTTTCTTTGTATCTTATGACTAAGGGCGCTTGTAACGCGTCTGAAAAGCGTCAGTTTTTTTTTTCTTTTTTTACTATTTTAACATGGCTTGATACCCCAAATAAAGGTTTTTGATTTTACCATATCAATTGATGTGCCGGAATTATCCCCTCTTTTTCTTTCCTTGGCTGTGCTTACCTGCGTGATCGGCACTCACCTGTGATGGATTGGACTCAGCCTTATTCAGAAATGATTAGCAATGGTGTTAGCTCCCTAACCTCTTCTCATCTCCTTTTGTTGGAAGTACTAACAGTCGGTTAATTCCTTCTGAGCGGACTCTTGGGAGGATTGCTGGCGTGGCATCTCAGTAGTCTCGATGGTTCATGCTCGCCGATCAGTGCAGAACCTTTATAGGGACGATTAGGGCAGACAGGGTGATTTTAGATCTGACTAGGGGTCTCCACTTCCCCTTTCCCTAGTGTTTGGGCTTCCCCCTCCCTCTACCCGTTGTTGTGACACTTGTTTTTTTTTTCTTGTGTATTTTTTTTTTCAGTGTGTTTTTTTTCCTTTTTCAGGATTCAAGGATCCAGTTTGTCTGCTAATAGAACAGCTGGAGAGGCTGTCACTGCAGCAGCAAACTCCTGCTGTGGAGGACTCTGCAGGTAGGCTGGTCCAGATTTTTTTTTTAAAACTCTTCTTGTTGAAAGATTCCACAGGATAAAGTCACAAACATATAATATTAGAGTATATGGTTAGAATGATCCAGTCACCCTTCACAATAACATGTAGGTAACATTGCACTCTCAATAATAGAGTAAACAAATAAAAAAAAAAGTAAACAATATAGAACATAGCATATTAGGATAAATTCCATTATGAAGCAATGCACACTCAATTGAATTACCGTGTACACTCGTGTATAAGCCGAGTTTTTCAGCACGAGTCATGGTCCCAGAAAGCCGGCGGGGGAGGAGGGGCAGTGGGTCACAGAGGCCGGAGTCGGCGGCTGTGACTAAAGCCTGTACCACTGCTCCCAGCCGAGCAGTCACGTGGCACCGCTCATTAAGGTAATTAATATGCATGCCTCTCCACTCTTATAGGCGTGACACGCATATTCATTACCTTAATGAGGGGGGGCCATGTGATCTTTCAGTACAGGAAGAGCTACTGGAAGCCGGAACAAGATGCAGTGCCACCAAGGGAGCGCAGGCAGATAAATAGGAATTTTTTTTTTTTTTTACAGGAATCATACATAGGGATAAGGAGCCATGCATACCAGGCCAGGCACTGGGTAGCCATGCGCACCAGGACAGGGAATGGGGAGCCTTGCACAGCAGGACAGGGACGGGGGAGCCATGCACACCAGGACAGGGACTGGGGAGCCATGCCCACCAGGACAGGGACGGTGGAGCCATCCACAGCAGGACAGGGACTGGGGAGCCATGCACAGCAGGACAGGGACTGGGGAGCCATGCACACCAGGACAGGGACAGGGGAGCCATGCACACCAGGACAGGGACAGGGAAGCCATGCATACCAGGACAGGGACTGGGGAGCCATGCGTACCAGGACAGGGACTGGGGAGCCATGCATACCAGGACAGGGTCTGGGGAGCCATGCATACCAGGACAGGGACTGGGGAGCCATGCATACCAGGACAGGGACTGGAGAGCCATGCATACCAGGACAGTGACTGGGTAGCTATGCATACCAGGACAGTGACTGGAGAGCCATGCATACCAGGACAGTGACTGGAGAGCCATGCATAAGAGGACAGTTACTGGGGAGCCATGCATACCAGGACAGGGATTGGGGAGCCATGCACACCAGGACAGGGACTGGAGAGCCATGCATACCAGGACAGGGACTGGAGATCCATGCATACCAGGACAGGGACTGGAGAGCCATGCATACCAGGACAGTGACTGGGGGAGCCATGCATACCAGGACAGTTACTGGGGAGCCATGCATATCAGGACAGGACTGGGGAGCCATGCACACCAGGACAGGGAAGTCATAAGCCATGCACACCAGGACAGGGAAGTCATGAGCCATGCACGCCAGGACAGGGACTAGGGAGCCATGCACGCCAGGACAGGGACTGGGGAGCCAGGCATATCAGGACAGGGACTGGGGAGCCATGCATACCAGGACAGGGACTGAGGAGCCATGCACACCAGGACAGGGACTGGGAAGCCATGCACACCAGGACAGGGACTGGGGAGCCATGCATATCATTGCTTCCCTAAAATTGGTAGACCATAATATACAAAAAGACTCAACAAGGTGTAAGCCCTATAATGGTACTAAATAAGACAAAAGACCCCACAAGTAATGTAATGTCCTGTGATATCATATAAGGAATGGCGGTCACAATGAAATAAATAACGAAGCCAAAAGATATGATAGTCTAAGGTGAAAAAAATATATATATATAGTCAAAGCCAAAGATGTAAAAGCTGAGATTCAGTGTCAGTCACCATATAGGGCTGTTAGTTGGTCAGATCAAGGCACGAAAAGAGCTCCATGTTAGTCAGTCCCGGACCAGGGAAGTGTGGGAGACCTCACACGTATCTCTGCAGACCTCAGCTTCGTCAGGGGAAGGCGGCACCTGCTGCCTTGATCTGACCAACTGACTGCCCTATATGGTGACGGACACTGAATCTCAGCTATTACATCTTTGGCTTTGACTATATAGTTTTTTCACCTTAGACTATCATATCTTTTGGCTTCATTATTTATTTCATTGTGACAACCATTCCTTATAGGATATCACAGGTCACTATATTACTTGTGTTTTTTTTGTCTTATTTAGTACCAATATAGGGCTTACACCTTGTTGAGTCTTTTTGTATATTATTGTCTACCAATTTTGGAGACTCAACTTTGGACATATAGATTTTCATATTGTGTGTATTTTTGAGCTGTATATTCCCACTCAATTTGATTGTGATTCACAGCATTGGGGACAATCTTCTTTTTTCAGTCGCCCATGACAGAGAGGGGATCCGCCCTTCAGGGACAGGAAACCTACAGGATAAAAGGGCGGTACCTCTCCCCTGCATCAGTTTGGTTTCCTGTCCCTGACGGGGAACCTCCTTGGACGGTACCTGCGTGAAGAACCAACCGACGAGGACCGGGGCTGGCCAGTCCGACTTCTGGCGGCGGGGACGCCCCTGCCACGGCTGGTCCGGTATCCGAAGCCGCCACAGCTCCGACTGAGGGGTCCGGTAGTGTGTGCGGGGGGAAGCGCAGCCGCCGCTCTGATGGGAGCCTGGGGCTTCATGCTGCTGTGAGAAACGCCGAAATCCAAGATGGCGCCGCACCGGAAGTAGTAGTGGAACTTCCGGTTCAGGGGCGACGCTGTGAGTGACTGCACCAAGATGGCGCTGCCCCGGAACCGGAATACTCCATTTGCATGCGCAGTAAGAAGGAAAAAGAGAAAAAAAAAAAATTGGACACTTCCTCTTTCGGCAGCCACAGGTGAAGGGGGTTAATAGCGCTTATATGGAGAAGGCGACGGAGGCTCCTGGCTGCAGGCTGTTCCACGGTTATACCATGGAGGACAGCGACCAGCAGCTCCATCTGCCGCTGCCACCGCCGCCGCCGCCGCAGCAGCAGCAACAACAGCGCCGTCGGCAGAAATTGGACATTCAGGAAAAACGGATTTCGGCAGGCAATCGAAGCTCTCGGTCTGATAGCCGTTCCACTCAGCGCAGTAAAAGCTCCAGTGTGGTAAATCAGCTGCCTCCCACGGATGCTTCTCAGACGACCCCTCCTCCTCCAGAACTGGTACCTGTGGCTGCGTCAGAGTGGTGAGTGATCTTCGTGAAAGTTCACCTTTTGTAACTAGGGTTCCCCTTCTCTATCTATCCTAGGCAAGGAAAAGAACGGGGAAGATGAAGCATAGAACCTGCCCCCTATGTGAAACAGCTTTGTCACAGACGTGGGACAAAAAGCTATGTGGGTCTTGTATAGAACGAGTCCTCTGTGAGGAGACCCCAAACTTTGCTTCAGAATTACGGTCGGTAATTAAATCGGAAGTTGAGACTGCGTTTATCTCCTTTAAAAGTGGGAAGGCTACTAAAAAAACAACCTATTTCCCCTGCGGATTCTGACCCTTCCTATTCCGGGAGTAAGAGCTCAGATACGCATGACTCCTCATCCTCTTCTTCGGATAACGAGAGTGGAGGTCGTCATTGTTTCCCCCTAGAGGAGGTCGATGGCCTTGTTAAGGCGATACGATCTACAATGGGGGTTCTGGACCCCCGTCCTGACAAAACCGTTCAGGACATTATGTTTGGGGGACTATCTCAAAGGAAGCGTAAAGTATTCCCCCTTAACGAGAATATACAGGCATTAATTAAAAAGGAGTGGGAGAAACCGGAAAGGAAAAACGCATCGGTCCCCTCTATTAAAAGGAAATACCCCTTTGAAGATGAGGCTTCTGCTACATGGGATAAAGCCCCCAAACTAGATGTTGCGGTGGCTAAAGCCTCAAAAAAGTTTGCCCTACCGTTCAAGGACATGGGAACCCTGAAAGACCCTCTTGATAAGAGGGCAGATACCTTTCTCAAAGGGGCCTGAGAGTCAGCAGGAGGATGCCTAAGACCTACCATAGCGGCAGCTTGCACGTCACGGTCTCTAATGATCTGGGTTGATAACCTAGAAAAACAGCTCAGAGATGGGGTCCCGAGAAATAAAATCTTAGAGTCTATCCCTATGATTAGGGGAGCTACGGTGTTTTTGGCGGATTCTTCGGCTGACTCAATTAAACTATCATCTAAATCCGCAGCCCTTTCAAATGCAGCACGTAGAACCTTGTGGCTGAAAACCTGTCCAGGGGACTTGCAAACTAAACAGAAACTTTGTTCCATTCCGTGTGAGGGCAAATTCCTCTTCGGAGAAACTCTGGATGATATCCTGCAAAAAGCGGGTGATAAAAAGAAAGGGTTTCCTGTCCTCGCCCCAACATATAATAAGCGGCCCTTTCGGAATAGGAAATTTTTTAAAAGGAGACCACCAAGAGATCAAACCCGATGGGACGACGGGAGAAGGAAGGATAGAGGGTTCCTTTTTGGTAACTCCCCTCGCGATAAAAAACCCCCCTCCAAGTGACATCTCTCCCAGGGTGGGAGGGAGATTATCTCAATTCTTTCCGGCCTGGGAGAAAATTTCGTCCAGCTCTTGGATTATAAATCTAATACGAGAAGGGCTTCACATAAACTTTCTATCCTTACCCCCAAGGAACTATGTGGTAACACCGTTGAGGTCGTCTCCTCTACAGCAAGAAGCCCTGGAGCTAGAAATCATAAAACTACTAAACAAATCTGTCATCCAAGAAGTCCCCCCTCTGGAGAGGGGAAAGGGATTTTATTCTCCATTGTTTCTGGTGCCCAAACCAGACGGAACCTTCCGAACCATAATAAACTTACGGAATTTGAATACCTATGTAAAAAATCAGAGGTTCAAAATGGAGTCAATAAAGTCAACAATAAAAAATCTGTTTCCAAACTGTTTTATGATAGTTCTAGGTCTCAGCGATGCATATTATCACGTTCCCATCCACAAGACTTCTCAGCAATTCCTCAGACTAGCGGTAGTCATGAAAGGACAGACAAAGGAATACCAATACAAGGCTCTCCCATTTGGTATATCAATTGCCCCTCGCGTCTTCACCAAGCTGATAGCAGAGATGATGGCGCATCTGAGGGAGGAAAATGTCTTGATTATTCCATATCTAGACGACTTTTTGATCGTGAGCAATTCGGCTGAACTCTGCTGCCAACAACACGACAGAGTCATAGACGTTTTGAATAAATTGGGGTGGCTAGTGAACCTCCAGAAGTCGAAGCCAGGGTTCAAGAATTTTTGGGTCTCATCTTAGACTCAAATTCTCAGATGTGTCTCCTTCCACACGAGAAAAAACAAAAAATAATTCACTTAGTGTCAGAAGCACGTGCGAACCCTACCATGACCCTAAGGAAGGCGATGTCACTACTGGGGTCCCTCTCTGCTTGCCTTCCAGCAGTTCAGTGGGCGCAGCTCCACACAAGACCCCTCCAGTGGGATGTCTTAAAAAACCAAAGACTGCTGGGAGGGCAGTTAGATGGTCGCATGACTATAGGTTTGCCTGCTATTCGTTCCCTAGCCTGGTGGTTAAATCTCAACAACTTGTCAAAGGGAGTTCCCTGGGTGATAGAGACATCTCAGATACTCACTACAGACGCGAGTCCCGCAGGGTGGGGGGCTCACCTGGGCAACAGAATCGCTCAGGGGCTATGGACAAATCAGGAGCTCGTGTCTTCCTCAAATCAAAAAGAACTGAGAGCGGTAAACCATGCCTTACTGTATTTTCTAAACGAGCTACCAGGTCACCATGTCCGAGTATTCTCGGACAGCAGAGTAGTGGTAGCTTACCTAAACCACCAGGGGGGAACCAGATCCCAAACATTAATGAGGACCACCTCCGAAATTTTCAGCCTGGTTCAAAACAATTTTCTTTCCCTATCGGCCCTACACATAAAGGGGGTAGAAAACCAGAAAGCGGACTTCTTAAGTCGTACCCAATTAAGGCAGGGAGAGTGGTCTCTAAATCAGGGGATTTTCAACAAAACCACAGATCTATGGGGAGTCCCTGTGATAGACCTCTTTGCCAACTCTCACAACAGGAAGGTGGAAGCCTTCTGCTCCCTGGACTCCAGGGGGAACCCCCAGGCTGTGGATGCGTTCACAATTCCCTGGACACAAACACTGGCATATGCGTTTCCCCCCACCATTCTCATTCCAGCAGTCCTGCGGAAGGTCAGGCAGGACAGATCCAGACTCATCCTAATAGCCCCCTTCTGGCCCAGGACAGCCTGGTTCTCATGGCTGATGATGCTATCAATCACCGATCCCTGGGTCATTCCGGATCTTCCGGACCTCCTGTCTCAGGGACCGGTGTTCCACCCCCAGTCAGAGAATTTACATCTGACAGCATGGTATTTGAGAGGTCACTATTGAGGGAAAGAGGGTTTTCTGACAAACTAGTGTCCACTCTAATGAAAAGCAGAAAACCTGTAACTACAAAAATTTACGGTAAAACCTGGAAAACTATAATCCTTGGGGGTAAGATTGCAGGACGGGGTCCCAATCACTGAAATACTAGAGTTTTTACAAAAAAGGGTTAGACCTAGGCCTTTCAGTAAGTACATTAAAGGTACAAATAGCAGCTCTGGGAGCCCTATACTGTGAAAACATAGCCGCCAACCCTTGGGTAGTACGGTTCGTCAGAGCAGCTGCAAGGTCTAAACCCGTAACTACACGGAGGTTACCATCTTGGGATTTGAATTTAGTATTGTCAGCCCTAACAGAATCCCCGTTCGAGCCCTTAGAATCACTTCCTCTTAAGATTCTTTCACTTAAAACGGCCCTCCTAATAGCCCTGACTTTGGCCCGTAGAATAAGTGACCTCCAAGCCCTATCTGCAAACCCTCCATTTACACAAATCCTGGATGATAGAGTAATACTAAAAACAGACCCTGCCTATTTGCCAAAAGTTGCATCCTCATTCCATAGATCCCAGGAAATACTTCCTTCTTTTTGTCCAGACCCTAGGAATAAGAAGGAAGAAAAATTCCACACACTAGATGTGAAAAGATGTCTAGCCCAATACCTTAAAATCACCCAGCAGCATAGGAAGGAAGGGTCTCTTTTTATCTGCTTCCAGGGGCCCAGTAAAGGACTCAAAGCTTCTAAAGGCACTATTGCTCGATGGGTGACAGACGCAATAGCCTTGGCGTACTCCTCCACCGGAAACGCCGTTCCAGAGGGACTAAAGGCCCACTCTACGAGGGCTATGGCGACCTCCTGGGCCGAAAGGTCGGAGGTACCATTAGATCAAATCTGTAAAGCGGCCACCTTGTCATCACCTTCAACCTTTTTCAGACACTACCGCTTAGACCTAGCCTCTTCATCTGACCTGACCTTCGGAAGAAGGGTTCTACAGGCTGTGGTCCCTCCCTAAGCAATATCTCTGAAATTCTCTCTGGTAGTGCTGTCATGGGCGACTGAGAAAGTCGTAGTTACTCACCGATAACGGTGTTTCTCAGAGCCCATGACAGCACCTGCTTATTCCCCCCCTCATCACGTGTGCGGTGAGCACATTATTTTGTATGAAGTGATTTTCCATATAGACACGGTGTTTACTTGCTAAGAGATACGTTAAATTGTATTTTTTTTGTTGTTTTGACTAACCTGGAGGACCTCCGATGCTCTGTAAACAAAACTGATGCAGGGGAGAGGTACCGCCCTTTTATCCTGTAGGTTTCCTGTCCCTGAAGGGCGGATCCCCTCTCTGGTAGTGCTGTCATGGGCTCTGAGAAACACCGTTATCGGTGAGTAACTACGACTGTTTGATGCATACACTGGAGCTTGAGTCATTGTTATTTATATATTGCATATATTCCTTTTGGATTGTATCTTATATATATATCTATAGTCATATGGACTTTACTGGTACCAGGGTTGTTGTATTGTCACTTTTTGACTTTTAAATGTTTTTTTCTACTGTGTGCTTCTTGTGGTCAATAAAGATATTTTGTATATTTTTCCTACATTGAGGTGTGCGCCTTTTATGCATAGGCCTTTCTTTTCGCACTTTGATTTATTTACTTTGCATGTCACGGCACCCTCTTTTCTATATTTCCCTTAGAATTTTGTGTAGTGCACCCTACCTTCTAGTCATATATGTCTGCATTCAGCAATGAATTGCTTAGAATCTATGTATGTATATTATATACAGCTCTGGAAAAAATTAAGAGACCACTGCACACTTTTATAAAAATCAGCTTCTCTACTCGGCAGAGGACAAACCTGGCAGAGGAATAAAGTGAGCCATCTTAGAAAACCGATCCACAATCACCAAGATTACCGTACAACCAGAGGATAGAGGAAGATCGGTGATGAAATCCATGGCTATATGTTGCCATGGGGCCGAAGGTACCGTGTGAAGCTGCAGAGTACCAGTGGGAAGTTGCCTTGGAATCTTGTTCTTGGCGCAGGAGGGACAGGAAGCTATAAAATCTTCAATGTCTTGGCGTAGAGAGGACCACCAATAGTGGCGAGATATGAGAGAGAGAGAGTCTTCTCAATCCCTGCATGATCCGCAATCTTGGATGAATGGCCCCAAAGTAATACTTTCTTTCTGTCATTCTCGGCGACAAACGTCCTCCCTGGGGGTAAGTTAGCGAGACCCAGGGGAGTCACCATAATAATCCTGGAGGGATCAATGATGTGAGAAGGATCCTTGTCAGCATCAGCCGGCTGGAATTACCTGGACAGGGCGTTGGCTTTGATTATTCTTATGGCCTGGTTGGAAGTGAAGCTCAAAATCAAAGCGGTCAAAAAACAGGGACCATCTGGCCTGCCGGGGGTTAAGTCTCTGAGCCGACCGGACATAGGACAGATTCTTGTGATCCGAGAAAATTATAAAAGGATAGACCACCCTCTCAAGAAGGTACCGCCATTCTGCAAGAGCCAGTTTGATGACCAACAACTCTCGGTCTCCAATGGAAGAATTGCGCTCAGCAGAAGAAAACGCCTTGAAGAAATGAATGCAGGTGACTAAGCGACTGGAAGAAGACTTTCAAAGAAGCACTGCTCCAGCACCCGTGGAGGAGGCTTCCACCTTGAGAATGAACGGCTTGTTGGTCTCTGGACGATGAAGCACAGAAGCTGCTGCAAAGGCTTGCTTCAGAGAGAAGAAGGCATCTTTAGCCTCCAGAGACCAGACGTAGGAGTTGGCTCCCTTATGAACAAGAGCCGAGATAGGCTTAGATAGCAAGGAGAAATGTGGGATGAACTGCCTGTAATAATTTGCGAATCCAAGGAATCGTTGAATGGGTTTTACACCGAGACGCAGTGGCCAGTTGAGAATGGCTGATACTTTCTCCGGATCCATCTTCATACCGAAATCCAGGATAATGTATCCCAAGAACGGTAGAGAGGTCTGCACAAAAACGCACTTCTCGAACTTTGCATAGAGACGGTTGTCTCTTAAATGTAACAGTACTTGATAAATGTCTCACCGATGAAATGACATCCGGAGAGAAAAAGAGAATGTCGTCCAGATATACAACAACGCAAGAATACAGGAGGTCTCAAAAAATGTTGCTAACAAACTCCTGAAATACATCGAGGGCGTTGCAGAGGCCGAAGGGCATGACCAGGTACTCGTAATGTCCATCCAACGTATTAAACACGGTCTTCCACTCCTCCCCAGCGCGGATACGGATCAGGTTGTAGGCACCACGAAGGACTAATTTGGTGAAGATCCGTGCTCCCCTTAGATGATCAAACAGCTCTGGAATTAGTGGTAGACGATACCTGTATTTGACCGTGATGTTGTTCAAGCCTCTATAGTCAATACAGGGCTGGAGGGAGCCATCCTTCTTTTTAACAAAGAAGAATCCCGTGCCCACGGGAGAAGAGGATTTCCAAATAAAGCCCCTGGCCAGATTTTCCTGGATATAGTCGGACATGGCCTGGGTTTCCGCTGGCAAGAGCGGGTATAACCTGCCCCTAAGAAGGGTTGAACTGGGAATGAGTTCAATTAGGCAGTCGTATGGCCGATGCGGAGGAAGACTCTCTGCCTCCTTCTTGTTGAAGACGTCCGTGAAAGACCAGTAGGCAGTGGGTAATCCAACTGGAACAGAAGGAGGCCGTGATTTCCCAACCGGTCGAACTGGCAGCAGGCACCTCTCCTGGCAGCCCTGGCCCCAACAAAGTATGTTACCAGAAAGCCAATCGAGAGTTGACTCATGTGTCCTTAACCAGGGAAGACCAAGAAGAAGAGCGTGGGACATGTCTGGAAGAACATAGAAGGCAATCATCTCTCGATGCAGAAAACCAACTTGCAACTCCAGTTCCTCGGTAACCTTAGTGACCGCCTCCAGAAAAGGTCTGCCGTCCACAGAAGCGATCCACCGAGGATTCTCCAGAGTCTTAACCGGGATCTGGTTCTTCGCCACCTCTTCAAGCCTAATGAAGTTCCCTGCCATGACCGAATCCACGTAAGCCACCTTGATATAGCGTTCAGAACCTAAAGACAACTGAACAGTCAGGATTATAGGTAGAGAGGAATAACATACACCTTCGGAGGCCTCTCATACTTGTCCTAGGCGGAAGAGATTCCCGACTGCTCTGGGCGGGAACGGAGCAAATGGGAAGCATCTCCACAGTATAGGCATAAACCTTGCGTGAACCTCTCACAACGACGTAGTTCCGCCATTTTGAGACGGTCCACTTGCATAGGTTCAGAAGCTGCTGCGGAAGATGACACCACAGAACGTGGACTAAGGGGCCTGTGGATGGTGGGGGATGAGCGAATAGGTCTCCTATCTCGAGCAACTTCATGGGTACGCTCCTGGAATCGAACATCAATACGCGTAGCGAGAGAAATTTAGTCCTCGAAAGAGGTGGGAGTATCTCGACCAACGAGCTCATCTTTAATCCGACACGGCAAACCACGCCAAAAGACACCGACCAGCGCCTCTTTATTCCACCCCAACTCTGAGACCAGAGTGCGAAAGCAAATGGCATATTGCCCAACAAAGTGAACCTTGGCAGAGATTAAAGAGGGACTCAGTAGTAGAGGTTAAGCGACCCGGTTCATCAAACACCCTACGGAAGGTTTCCAAAAATTTGCAACTGAGAGACTATGGGGTCGTCACGGTCCCACAAGGGATTTACCCACGCCAACGCCTCACCCTCCAGATGTGAAACCACAAACGCCACCTTAGCTCAATCAGTGGGGTATTGCTGTGGCGAAAACTCTAAATGTTTTGCGACATTGATTTAAAAAAAACCCTGCAAAGTTTGAGATCGCCATTATACAGGGGCGGTTTACCAAGGCAAGAAGGAGGGTGAGGAGTAGAATTGGGAGCCCGAGAAGGAGCCTGCGCCGAGGCAGCAGACTGTAAGGAGAGCAGGCGGTCATCCACTGAGGCCATATAACTCAATATATGGGCCTAAGTGACGCGCTGCTGAGTAAGCTCCTGCAGGAGAATAGCAAGCTGGGAAGCATTCCCCGCATCAGCGGCCTGTAAGGCCAACAAACGAGAATCCATGGATTTCATGAAGGACATAATGCGACTCTGATTCTCCTGCAAATATACCAAGTCTTTTTGAGTGGTAGTAGAGGCACCAGCGGGATCCATGTCCTGATTATGCTGTTACAACTCCTGGAGTGGACTCTCTGGGTTGCGATACCAACCGACCCTGAGCGAGCTGACCTAGTACAACCACTCCCTATACAGGGAGCATCAAGGGCAGACCCAGGAAGATAAGGTCCTGCGACTGCTGGTACCAGGTGGCCGGCTCGAAGGAGACAGAGAAGGTTATGAAAAACACAGGGAGACACACAAGATACAGAAGAGCGCAGGGCGCACACTGGGAAGCGCGCTGGATACAAGTGAGTGCAGAGCACACACTGGAAAGCACGCTAGATACAGGAGAATGCAGAACGCACACCGGAAAGCACGTGGGATACAGGAGAGCGTAGAGCCCACACTGGGATACCACACAGAGTACAAGGAAGCGCAGAGCGCACACTGGAAAGCACAAGAAACAGGAAGAGCAGAGTGCGTATAGGAAGGCACACTGGGACCTGAGAATCAGAGAAGCACCCTCGCTGGCACCAAGACTGGCCCAGAGCAGATGCTAAAGTAATAATCAGGCTCTTCCTGTAGCAGAAAGCGGCCTGATACACCTGTTGCAGCCGCACGCGAGGAGAGCTTCTGGGTTATGCCGTGTAAAGAGCAGAGGAGGCGTGTGGCCGCCGCCCAAGCAGCCTGGTGAGTGTGCGCGGCGGACGTAATTCCCGACGCGACCGCCAGGCCGGAAGCAGAAGATAGACCCCAGGAGGAGCCCGGTCAGCGGCACGCCGAGGAGTGAGGTAAGTATCCCGGGAGGCAGGGGGTATCACAATCAGATAGCATACGAATGGTTCATGTGCCGTCTGCTTTTTTTTCTCACACCTATTGACTTGCATTGAGGAGGTTCGTTCCATATAAGCAGTAGCACTGACTCATTCATTAACATTGGTGCGAGTGCAATGTGATTGTGCAGATGTGAGCGAACCCTAAAACTGACGATTTTGTAGTGAAAACTGTATTGTTAACATTACTTTCATGCTGTGGGTTAACAAAAGTGTTCTATGAAACTCAGGCTTGTCAAAATTTTTGGAAATTGTGTATTCAGTGAGATATTGATTAAAATCTTTGCTTTGAAAGCCGATTCATTTATACTGAGCACTGTATGTACCTCATTTATGTGTATGTGTGTATATATATATTTGTATACCCACACATTCTGTGTATATATTACTTTTTGTACCCTTACTAATAAGTGTTTTCTTTAATTCATATATAGCTGTGGACTCAAACCGTCACGATTCCCAATCTACAAGGAAAAAAGTGCGTTTTGAGGAGAACGCCATATGTACATGTATGTATATTATCATTCCACCTTTTATCATTGGGGCCTATCTGCATTCATTCAGCATGCGAAAATAAAAGGCCTATGCATAAAAGGCGCACACCTCAATGTAGGAAAAATATACAAAATATCTTTATTGACCACAAGAAGCACACAGTAGATAAAATCATGAAAAAGTGACAATTCAACAACCCTGGTACCAGTAAAGTCCATATGGCTATAGATATATATAAGATACAATCCAAAAGGAATATATGCAGTATATAAATAACAATGACTCGAGTCCCAATGTATGTATCAAATGAGAAGATTGTCCCCAATGCTGTGAATCACAACCAAACTGAGTGGGAATATACAGCTCAATAAATACACACAATATGATAATCTATATATGTCCAAAGTTGGGCTTCCCCAAAATTGGTAGGCAATAATATACAAAAAGACTCAACAAGGTGTAAGCCCTACTGTATAATGGTACTAAATAAGACAAAAGACCCCACAAGTAATGTAGTGAGCCGTGATATCATATAAGGAATGGGAGTCACAATGAAATAAATAATGAAGCCAAAAGATATGATAGTCTACGGTGAAAAAACTATATAGTCAAAGCCAAAGATGTAATAGCTGAGATTCAGTGTCCGTCACCATATAGGGCAGTCAGTTGGTCAGATCAAGGCAGCAAAGAGCTCCAGGTTAGATAGTCAGTCCCGGGACCAGGGAAGTGTGGGAGACCCCACACGTATCTCTGCAGACCTCAGCTTTGTCAGAGGAAGGCGGCACCTGCTGCCTTGATCTGACCAACTGACTGCCCTATATGGTGACGGACACTGAATCTCAGCTATTATCCATCTTTGGCTTTGACTATATAGTTTTTTCACCTTAGACTATCATATCTTTTGGCTTCATTATTTATTTCATTGTGACCCCCATTCCTTATAGGATATCACAGGTCACTATATTACTTGTGTTTTTTTTTTGTCTTATTTAGTACCAATATAGGGCTTACACCTTGTTGAGTCTTTTTGTATATTATTGTCTATCAGTTTTGGAGACTCAACTTTGGACATATAGATTTTCATATTGTGTGTATTTTTGAGCTGTATATTCCCACTCAATTTGATTGTGATTCACAGCATTGGGGACAATCTTCTTATTTGATGCATGCACTGGAGCTTGAGTCATTGTTATTTATATATTGCATATATTCCTTTTGGATTGCATCTTATATATATATATATATCTATAGTCATATGGACTTTACTGGTACCAGGGTTGTTGTATTGTCACTTTTTGACTTTTAAATGTTTTTTTCTACTGTGTGCTTCTTGTGGTCAATAAAGATATTTTGTATATTTTTCCTACATTGAGGTGTGCGCCTTTTATGCATAGGCCTTTCTTTTCGCACTTTGATTTATTTACTTTGCATGTCACGGCACCCTCTTTTCTATATTTCCCTTAGAATTTTGTGTAGTGCACCCCACCTTCTAGTCATATATGTCTGCATTCAGCAATGAATTGCTTAGAATCTATGTATGTATATTATATACAGCTCTGGAAAAAATTAAGAGACCACTGCACACTTTTATAAAAATCAGCTTCTCTACTCCGAAGCAGAGGGCAAACCTGGTAGAGGAATAAAGTGAGCCATCTCAGAAAACCGATCCACAATCACCAAGATTACTGTACAACCAGAGGATAGAGGAAGATCGGTGATGAAATCCATGGCTATATGTTGCCATGGGGCCGAAGGTACCGGGTGAGGCTGCAGAGTACCAGTGGGAAGTTGCCTCGGAATCTTGTTCTTGGCGCAGGAGGGACAGGAAGCTGTAAAATCTTCAATGTCTTGGCGTAGAGAGGACCACCAATAGTGGCGAGATATGAGAGAGAGAGAGTCTTCTTAATCCCTGCATGACTGGCAATCTTGGATGAATGGCCCCAAAGTAATACCTTCTTTCTGTCATTGTCGGCGACAAACGTCCTCCCTGGGGGTAAGTTAGCGAGACCCAGGGGAGTCCTCATAATAATCCTGGATGGATCGATGATGTGAGAAGGATCCTCGTCAGCATCAGCCGGCTGGAATGACCTGGACAGGACATTTGCTTTGATATTCTTATGGCCTGGTTGGAAGTGAAGCTCAAAATCGAAGCGGGCAAAAAACATGGACCATCTGGCCTGCCGGGGGTTAAGGCCCTGAGCCGACCGGATATAGGACAGATTCTTGTGGTCCGAGAAAATAATGAAAGGATGGACCGCCCTCTCAAGAAGGTACCGCCATTCATTAAGAGACAGTTTAATGGCCAACAACTCTCTGACTCCGATGGAAGAATTGCACTCAGCAAAAGAAAACGCCTTGGAGAAACAAACGCAGGTGACTAAGAGACTGGAAGAAGACTTTTGAAGAAGCACTGCTCCAGCACCCGTGTAGGAGGCTTCCACCTCGTGAATGAACTGCTTGTTGGTTTCTGGACGATGAAGCACAGGAGCTGCTGCAAAGGCTTTCTTCAGAGAGAAGAAGGCGTCTTTAGCCTCCGGAGACCAGACGTAGGAGTTGGCTCCCTTATGGACAAGAGCCGAGATAGGTTTAGATAGCGAGGAGAAATGTGGGATGAACTGCCTGTAATAAATCGCGAATCCAAGGAACCGTTGAATGGGTTTTACGCTGAGAGGATGTGGCCAGTAGAGAATGGCTGATACTTTCTCCGGATCCATCTTCAGACCGAAATCCGAGATAATGTATCCCAAGAACGGTAGAAAGGTCTGTTTAAAAATGCACTTCTCGAACTTGGCATAGAGACAGTTCTCTCTTAAACGTAGCAGTACTTGGCAAATGTCCCACTGATGAAATGACAGATCCGGAGAGAAAACGAGAATGTCGTCCAGATGTACAACAACGCAAGAATACAGGAGGTCTCAAAAAATGTTGCTAACAAACTCCTGAAATACATCGAGGGCATTGCAGAGGCCGAAGGGCATGACCAGGTACTCGTAATGTCCATCCAGCATATTAAACGCGGTCTTCCACTCCTCCCCAGCGCAGATACGGATCAGATTTTCCTGGATATAGTCGGACATGGCCTGGGTTTCCGCTGGCAAGAGCGGGTATAACCTGCCCCTTAGAGGGGTCGAACTGGGAATGAGTTCAATCGGGGCAGTCGTATGGCCGATGCGGAGGAAGACTCTCTGCCTCCTTCTTGTTGAAGACGTCCGTGAAAGACCAGTAGGCAGTGGGTAATCCAACTGGAACAGAAGAAGGCTGTGATTTCCCAACCGGTCGAAGTGGCAGCAGGCACCTCTCCTGGCAGCCCTGGCCCCAACAAAGTATGTTACCAGAAAGCCAATCGAGAGTTGACTCATGTGTCCTTAACCATGGAAGACCAAGAAGAAGAGCGTGGGACATGTCTGGAAGAACATAGAAAGCAATCCTCTCTCGATGCAGAACCCCAACTTGCAACTCCAGTTCCTCGGTAACCTTAGTGACCGCCTCCAGTAAACGTCTGCCGTCCACAGAAGCGATCCACCGAGGATTCTCCAGAGTCTTAACCGGAATCTGGTTCTTCGCCACCTCTTCAAGCCTAATGAAGTTCCCTGCCATGACCGAATCCACGTAAGCCACCTTGATATAGCGTTCAGAACCTAAAGACAACTGAACAGTCAGGATTATAGGTAGAGAGGAATAACATACACCTTCGGAGGCCTCTCTTACCTGTCCTAGGCGGAAGAGTTTCCCGACTGCTCTGGGCGGGAACGGAGCAAATGGGAAGCATCTCCACAGTATAGGCATAAACCTTGCGTGAACCTCTCACAACAATGTAGTTCCGCCACTTTGAGACGGTCCACTTGCATAAGTTCAGAAGCTGCTGCGGAAGAAGACACCACAGAACGTGGACTAAGGGGCCTGTGGATGGTGGGGGATGAGCGAATAGGTCTCCTATCTCGAGCAACTTCACGGGTACGCTCCTGGAATCGAACATCAATACGCGTAGCGAGAGAAATTTAGTC
This sequence comes from Ranitomeya variabilis, assembly GCF_051348905.1. Lineage (NCBI taxonomy): Eukaryota > Metazoa > Chordata > Amphibia > Anura > Dendrobatidae > Ranitomeya > Ranitomeya variabilis. The sequence continues at coordinate 506,285,981 of NC_135233.1, forward strand.
CTCGAAAGAGGTGGAAGTATCTTGACCAATGAGCCCATCTTTAATCTGACCCAACAAACCACGCCAAAAGACCCCGACCAGCGCCTCGTTATTCCATCCCAACTTAGAGACCAGAGTGCGAAAGCAAATGGCATAATGCCCAACAAAGTGAACCTTGGTAGAGATTAAAGAGGGACTCAGTAGTAGAGGTTAAGCGACCCGGTTCATCAAACACCCTACGGAAGGTTTCCAAAAATTTGCAACTGAGAGACTATGGGGTCGTCACGTTCCCACAAGGGATTTACCCACGCCAACGCCTCACCCTCCAGATGTGAAACCACAAACGCCACCTTAGCTCAATCAGTGGGGTATTGCTGAGGCGACAACTCAAAATGTTGGCGACATTGATTTAAAAAAAAACCTGCAAAGTTTGAGATCGCCATTATACTGGGGCGGTTTACCAAGGCAAGATGGAGGGTGAGGAGTAGAATTGGGAGCCCGAGAAGGAGCCTGCGCCGAGGCAGCAGACTGTAAGGAGAGCAGGCGGTCCTCCACTGAGGCCATATAACTCAATATATGGGCCTAAGTGACACGCTGCTGAGCAAGCTCCTGCAGGAGAATAGCAAGCTGGGAAGCATTCCCCGGATCAGCGGCCTGTAAGGCCAACAAACGAGAATCCATGGATTTCATGAAGGACATAATGCGACTCTGATTCTCCTGCAAATATACCAACTCTTTTTGAGTGGTAGTAGAGGCACCAGCGGGATCCATGTCCTGATTATGCTGTTACGACTCCTGGAGTGGACTCTCTGGGTTGCGATACCAACCGACCCTGAGCGAGCTGACCTTGTACAACCACTCCCTATACAGGGAGCATCAAGGGCAGACCCAGGAGGATAAGGTACTGCGACTGCTGGTACCAGGTGGCCGGCTCGAAGGAGACAGAGAAGGTTATGAAAAACACAGGGACACACACAAGATACAGAAGAGCGCAGTGCGCACACTGGGAAGCGCGCTGGATACAAGCGAGTGCAGAGCACACACTGGAAAGCACGCTAGATACAGGAGAACGCAGAACGCACACCGGAAAGCACGTGGGATACAGGAGAGCGTAGAGCCCACACTGGGATACCACACAGAGTACAAGGGAGCGTAGAGCGCACACTGGAAAGCATGAGAAACTGGAAGAGCAGAGTGTGTATAGGAAGGCACACTGGAACCTGAGAATCAGAGAAGCACCCTCGCTGGCACCAAGACTGGCCCAGAGCAGATGCTAAAGTAATAATCAGGCTCTTCCTGTAGCAGAAAGCGGCCTGATACACCTGTTGCAGCCGCACGTGAGGAGAGCTTCTGGGTTATGCCGTGTAAAGAGCAGAGGAGGCGTGTGGCCGCCGCCCAAGCAGCCTGGTGAGTGTGCGCGGCGGACGTGATTCCCGACGCGACCGCCAGGCCGGAAGCAGAAGATAGACCCCAGGAGGAGCCCGGTCAGCGGCACGCCGAGGAGTGAGGTAAGTATCCCGGGAGGCAGGGGGTATCACAATCAGATAGCATACGAATGGTTCATGTGCCGTCTGCTTTTTTTTCTCACACCTATTGACTTGCATTGAGGAGTTTCGTTCCATATAAGCAGTAGCACTGACTCATTCATTAACATTGGTGCGAGTGCAATGTGATTGTGCAGATGTGAGCGAACCCTAAAACTGACGATTTTGTAGTGAAAACTGTATTGTTAACATTACTTTCATGCTTTGGGTTAACAAAAGTGTTCTATGAAACTCAGGCTTGTCAAAATTTTTGGAAATAGTGTGTTCAGTGAGATATTGATTAAAATCTTTGCTTTGAAAGCCGATTCATTTATACTGAGCACTGTATGTACCTCATTTATGTGTATGTGTGTATATATATTTGTATACCCACACATTCTGTGTATATATTACTTTTTGTACCCTTACTAATAAGTGTTTTCTTTAATTCATATATAGCTGTGGACTCAAACCGTCACGATTCCCAATCTACAAGGAAAAAAGTGCGTTTTGAGGAGAACGCCATATGTACATGTATGTATATTATCATTCCACCTTTTATCATTGGGGCCTATCTGCATTCATTCAGCATGCGAAAATAAAAGGCCTATGCATAAAAGGCGCACACCTCAATGTAGGAAAAATATACAAAATATCTTTATTGACCACAAGAAGCACACAGTAGATAAAATCATGAAAAAGTGACAATTCAACAACCCTGGTACCAGTAAAGTCCATATGGCTATAGATATATATAAGATACAATCCAAAAGGAATATATGCAGTATATAAATAACAATGACTCGAGTCCCAATGTATGTATCAAATGAGAAGATTGTCCCCAATGCTGTGAATCACAACCAAACTGAGTGGGAATATACAGCTCAATAAATACACACAATATGATAATCTATATATGTCCAAAGTTGGGCTTCCCCAAAATTGGTAGACAATAATATACAAAAAGACTCAACAAGGTGTAAGCCCTACTGTATAATGGTACTAAATAAGACAAAAGACCACACAAGTAATGTAGTGAGCCGTGATATCATATAAGGAATGGGAGTCACAATGAAATAAATAATGAAGCCAAAAGATATGATAGTCTAAGGTGAAAAAACTATATAGTCAAAGCCAAAGATGTAATAGCTGAGATTCAGTGTCCGTCACCATATAAGGCAGCCAAGAGCTCCAGGTTAGATAGTCAGTCCCGGGACCACGGAAGTGTGGGAGACCCCACACGTATCTCTGCAGACCTCAGCTTTGTCAGAGGAAGGCGGCACCTGCTGCCTTGATCTGACCAACTGACTGCCCTATATGGTGACGGACACTGAATCTCAGCTATTATCCATCTTTGGCTTTGACTATATAGTTTTTTCACCTTAGACTATCATATCTTTTGGCTTCATTATTTATTTCATTGTGACCCCCATTCCTTATAGGATATCACAGGTCACTATATTACTTGTGTTTTTTTTTGTCTTATTTAGTACCAATATAGGGCTTACACCTTGTTGAGTCTTTTTGTATATTATTGTCTACCAATTTTGGAGACTCAACTTTGGACATATAGATTTTCATATTGTGTGTATTTTTGAGCTGTATATTCCCACTCAATTTGATTGTGATTCACAGCATTGGGGACAATCTTCTTATTTGATGCATACACTGGAGCTTGAGTCATTGTTATTTATATATTGCATATATTCCTTTTGGATTGCATCTTATATATATATATATATCTATAGTCATATGGACTTTACTGGTACCAGGGTTGTTGTATTGTCACTTTTTGACTTTTAAATGTTTTTTTCTACTGTGTGCTTCTTGTGGTCAATAAAGATATTTTGTATATTTTTCCTACATTGAGGTGTGCACCTTTTATGCATAGGCCTTTCTTTTCGCACTTTGATTTATTTACTTTGCATGTCACGGCACCCTCTTTTCTATATTTCCCTTAGAATTTTGTGTAGTGCACCCCACCTTCTAGTCATATATGTCTGCATTCAGCAATGAATTGCTTAGAATCTATGTATGTATATTATATACAGCTCTGGAAAAAATTAAGAGACCACTGCACACTTTTATAAAAATCAGCTTCTCTACTCGGAGGCAGAGGGCAAACCTGGCAGAGGAATAAAGTGAGCCATCTCAGAAAACCGATCCACAATCACCAAGATTACTGTACAACCAGAGGATAGAGGAAGATCGGTGATGAAATCCATGGCTATATGTTGCCATGGGGCCGAAGGTACCGGGTGAGGCTGCAGAGTACCAGTGGGAAGTTGCCTCGGAATCTTGTTCTTGGCGCAGGAGGGACAGGAAGCTATAAAATCTTCAATGTCTTGGCGTAGAGAGGACCACCAATAGTGGCGAGATATGAGAGAGAGAGAGTCTTCTTAATCCCTGCATGACTGGCAATCTTGGATGAATGGCCCCAAAGTAATACCTTCTTTCTGTCATTGTCGGCGACAAACGTCCTCCCTGGGGGTAAGTTAGCGAGACCCAGGGGAGTCCTCATAATAATCCTGGATGGATCGATGATGTGAGAAGGATCCTCGTCAGCATCAGCCGGCTGGAATGACCTGGACAGGACATTTGCTTTGATATTCTTATGGCCTGGTTGGAAGTGAAGCTCAAAATCGAAGCGGGCAAAAAACATGGACCATCTGGCCTGCCGGGGGTTAAGGCCCTGAGCCGACCGGATATAGGACAGATTCTTGTGGTCCGAGAAAACAATGAAAGGATGGACCGCCCTCTCAAGAAGGTACCGCCATTCCTTAAGAGCCAGTTTGATGGCCAACAACTCTCTGACTCCGATGGAAGAATTGCGCTCAGCAAAAGAAAACGCCTTGGAGAAACAAACGCAGGTGACTAAGAGACTGGAAGAAGACTTTCGAAGAAGCACTGCTCCAGCACCCGTGTAGGAGGCTTCCACCTCGTGAATGAACTGCTTGTTGGTTTCTGGACGATGAAGCACAGGATATGCTGCAAAGGCTTTCTTCAGAGAAAAGAAGGCGTCTTTAGCCTCCGGAGACCAGACGTAGGAGTTGACTCCCTTATGGAGAAGAGCCGAGATAGGTTTAGATAGCGAGGAGAAATGTGGGATGAACTGCCTGTAATAAATCGCGAATCCAAGGAACCGTTGAATGGGTTTTACGCTGAGAGGATGTGGCCAGTAGAGAGTGGCTGATACTTTCTCCGGATCCATCTTCAGACCGAAATCCGAGATAATGTATCCCAAGAACGGTAGAAAGGTCTCCTCAAAAATGCACTTCTCGAACTTGGCATAGAGACAGTTCTCTCTTAAACGTAGCAGTACTTGGCAAATGTCCCACTGATGAAATGACAGATCCGGAGAGAAAACGAGAATGTCGTCCAGATGGACAACAACGCAAGAATACAGGAGGTCTCAAAAAATGTTGCTAACAAACTCCTGAAATACATCGAGGGCGTTGCAGAGGCCGAAGGGCATGACCAGGTACTCGTAATGTCCATCCAGCATATTAAACGCGGTCTTCCACTCCTCCCCAGCGCAGATACGGATCAGATTTTCCTGGATATAGTCGGACATGGCCTGGGTTTCCGCTGGCAAGAGCGGGTATAACCTGCCCCTTAGAGGGGTCGAACTGGGAATGAGTTCAATCGGGGCAGTCGTATGGCCGATGCGGAGGAAGACTCTCTGCCTCCTTCTTGTTGAAGACGTCCGTGAAAGACCAGTAGGCAGTGGGTAATCCAACTGGAACAGAAGAAGGCTGTGATTTCCCAACCGGTCGAAGTGGCAGCAGGCACCTCTCCTGGCAGCCCTGGCCCCAACAAAGTATGTTACCAGAAAGCCAATCGAGAGTTGACTCATGTGTCCTTAACCATGGAAGACCAAGAAGAAGAGCGTGGGACATGTCTGGAAGAACATAGAAAGCAATCCTCTCTCGATGCAGAACCCCAACTTGCAACTCCAGTTCCTCGGTAACCTTAGTGACCGCCTCCAGTAAACGTCTGCCGTCCACAGAAGCGATCCACCGAGGATTCTCCAGAGTCTTAACCGGAATCTGGTTCTTCGCCACCTCTTCAAGCCTAATGAAGTTCCCTGCCATGACCGAATCCACGTAAGCCACCTTGATATAGCGTTCAGAACCTAAAGACAACTGAACAGTCAGGATTATAGGTAGAGAGGAATAACATACACCTTCGGAGGCCTCTCTTACCTGTCCTAGGCGGAAGAGTTTCCCGACTGCTCTGGGCGGGAACGGAGCAAATGGGAAGCATCTCCACAGTATAGGCATAAACCTTGCGTGAACCTCTCACAGCAATGTAGTTCCGCCACTTTGAGACTGTCCACTTGCATAGGTTCAGAAGCTGCTGCGGAAGAAGACACCACAGAACGTGGACTAAGGGGCCTGTGGATGGTGGGGGATGAGCGAATAGGTCTCCTATCTCGAGCAACTTCACGGGTACGCTCCTGGAATCGAACATCAATACGCGTAGCGAGAGAAATTTAGTCCTCGAAAGAGGTGGAAGTATCTTGACCAATGAGCCCATCTTTAATCTGACCCAACAAACCACGCCAAAAGACCCCGACCAGCGCCTCGTTATTCCATCCCAACTTAGAGACCAGAGTGCGAAAGCAAATGGCATAATGCCCAACAAAGTGAACCTTGGCAGAGATTAAAGAGGGACTCCGTAGTAGAGGTTAAGCGACCCGGTTCATCAAACACCCTACGGAAGGTTTCCAAAAATTTGCAACTGAGAGACTATGGGGTCGTCACGTTCCCACAAGGGATTTACCCACGCCAACGCCTCACCCTCCAGATGTGAAACCACAAACGCCACCTTAGCTCAATCAGTGGGGTATTGCTGAGGCGACAACTCAAAATGTTGGCGACATTGATTTAAAAAAAAACCTGCAAAGTTTGAGATCGCCATTATACTGGGGCGGTTTACCAAGGCAAGATGGAGGGTGAGGAGTAGAATTGGGAGCCCGAGAAGGAGCCTGCGCCGAGGCAGCAGACTGTAAGGAGAGCAGGCGGTCATCCACTGAGGCCATATAACTCAATATATGGGCCTAAGTGACACGCTGCTGAGCAAGCTCCTGCAGGAGAATAGCAAGCTGGGAAGCATTCCCCGGATCAGCGGCCTGTAAGGCCAACAAACGAGAATCCATGGATTTCATGAAGGACATAATGCGACTCTGATTCTCCTGCAAATATACCAACTCTTTTTGAGTGGTAGTAGAGGCACCAGCGGGATCCATGTCCTGATTATGCTGTTACGACTCCTGGAGTGGACTCTCTGGGTTGCGATACCAACCGACCCTGAGCGAGCTGACCTTGTACAACCACTCCCTATACAGGGAGCATCAAGGGCAGACCCAGGAGGATAAGGTACTGCGACTGCTGGTACCAGGTGGCCGGCTCGAAGGAGACAGAGAAGGTTATGAAAAACACAGGGACACACACAAGATACAGAAGAGCGCAGTGCGCACACTGGGAAGCGCGCTGGATACAAGCGAGTGCAGAGCACACACTGGAAAGCACGCTAGATACAGGAGAACGCAGAACGCACACCGGAAAGCACGTGGGATACAGGAGAGCGTAGAGCCCACACTGGGATACCACACAGAGTACAAGGGAGCGTAGAGCGCACACTGGAAAGCATGAGAAACTGGAAGAGCAGAGTGTGTATAGGAAGGCACACTGGGACCTGAGAATCAGAGAAGCACCCTCGCTGGCACCAAGACTGGCCCAGAGCAGATGCTAAAGTAATAATCAGGCTCTTCCTGTAGCAGAAAGCGGCCTGATACACCTGTTGCAGCCGCACGTGAGGAGAGCTTCTGGGTTATGCCGTGTAAAGAGCAGAGGAGGCGTGTGGCCGCCGCCCAAGCAGCCTGGTGAGTGTGCGCGGCGGACGTGATTCCCGACGCGACCGCCAGGCCGGAAGCAGAAGATAGACCCCAGGAGGAGCCCGGTCAGCGGCACGCCGAGGAGTGAGGTAAGTATCCCGGGAGGCAGGGGGTATCACAATCAGATAGCATACGAATGGTTCATGTGCCGTCTGCTTTTTTTTCTCACACCTATTGACTTGCATTGAGGAGTTTTGTTCCATATAAGCAGTAGCACTGACTCATTCATTAACATTGGTGCGAGTGCAATGTGATTGTGCAGATGTGAGCGAACCCTAAAACTGACGATTTTGTAGTGAAAACTGTATTGTTAACATTACTTTCATGCTGTGGGTTAACAAAAGTGTTCTATGAAACTCAGGCTTGTCAAAATTTTTGGAAATAGTGTGTTCAGTGAGATATTGATTAAAATCTTTGCTTTGAAAGCCGATTCATTTATACTGAGCACTGTATGTACCTCATTTATGTGTATGTGTGTATATATATTTGTATACCCACACATTCTGTGTATATATTACTTTTTGTACCCTTACTAATAAGTGTTTTCTTTAATTCATATATAGCTGTGGACTCAAACCGTCACGATTCCCAATCTACAAGGAAAAAAGTGCGTTTTGAGGAGAACGCCATATGTACATGTATGTATATTATCATTCCACCTTTTATCATTGGGGCCTATCTGCATTCATTCAGCATGCGAAAATAAAAGGCCTATGCATAAAAGGCGCACACCTCAATGTAGGAAAAATGTACAAAATATCTTTATTGACCACAAGAAGCACACAGTAGATAAAATCATGAAAAAGTGACAATTCAACAACCCTGGTACCAATAAAGTCCATATGGCTATAGATATATATAAGATACAATCCAAAAGGAATATATGCAGTATATAAATAACAATGACTCGAGTCCCAATGTATGTATCAAATGAGAAGATTGTCCCCAATGCTGTGAATCACAACCAAACTGAGTGGGAATATACAGCTCAATAAATACACACAATATGATAATCTATATATGTCCAAAGTTGGGCTTCCCCAAAATTGGTAGACAATAATATACAAAAAGACTCAACAAGGTGTAAGCCCTACTGTATAATGGTACTAAATAAGACAAAAGACCCCACAAGTAATGTAGTGAGCCGTGATATCATATAAGGAATGGGAGTCACAATGAAATAAATAATGAAGCCAAAAGATATGATAGTCTAAGGTGAAAAAACTATATAGTCAAAGCCAAAGATGTAATAGCTGAGATTCAGTGTCCGTCACCATATAGGGCAGCCAAGAGCTCCAGGTTAGATAGTCAGTCCCGGGACCACGGAAGTGTGGGAGACCCCACGCGTATCTCTGCAGACCTCAGCTTTGTCAGAGGAAGGCGGCACCTGCTGCCTTGATCTGACCAACTGACTGCCCTATATGGTGACGGACACTGAATCTCAGCTATTATCCATCTTTGGCTTTGACTATATAGTTTTTTCACCTTAGACTATCATATCTTTTGGCTTCATTATTTATTTCATTGTGACCCCCATTCCTTATAGGATATCACAGGTCACTATATTACTTGTGTTTTTTTTTGTCTTATTTAGTACCAATGTAGGGCTTACACCTTGTTGAGTCTTTTTGTATATTATTGTCTACCAATTTTGGAGACTCAACTTTGGACATATAGATTTTCATATTGTGTGTATTTTTGAGCTGTATATTCCCACTCAATTTGATTGTGATTCACAGCATTGGGGACAATCTTCTTATTTGATGCATACACTGGAGCTTGAGTCATTGTTATTTATATATTGCATATATTCCTTTTGGATTGCATCTTATATATATATATATCTATAGTCATATGGACTTTACTGGTACCAGGGTTGTTGTATTGTCACTTTTTGACTTTTAAATGTTTTTTTCTACTGTGTGCTTCTTGTGGTCAATAAAGATATTTTGTATATTTTTCCTACATTGAGGTGTGCGCCTTTTATGCATAGGCCTTTCTTTTCGCACTTTGATTTATTTACTTTGCATGTCACGGCACCCTCTTTTCTATATTTCCCTTAGAATTTTGTGTAGTGCACCCCACCTTCTAGTCATATATGTCTGCATTCAGCAATGAATTGCTTAGAATCTATGTATGTATATTATATACAGCTCTGGAAAAAATTAAGAGACCACTGCACACTTTTATAAAAATCAGCTTCTCTACTCGGAGGCAGAGGGCAAACCTGGCAGAGGAATAAAGTGAGCCATCTCAGAAAACCGATCCACAATCACCAAGATTACTGTACAACCAGAGGATAGAGGAAGATCGGAGATGAAATCCATGGCTATATGTTGCCATGGGGCCGAAGGTACCGGGTGAGGCTGCAGAGTACCAGTGGGAAGTTGCCTCGGAATCTTGTTCTTGGCGCAGGAGGGACAGGAAGCTATAAAATCTTCAATGTCTTGGTGTAGAGAGGACCACCAATAGTGGCGAGATATGAGAGAGAGAGAGTCTTCTTAATCCCTGCATGACTGGCAATCTTGGATGAATGGCCCCAAAGTAATACCTTCTTTCTGTCATTGTCGGCGACAAACGTCCTCCCTGGGGGTAAGTTAGCGAGACCCAGGGGAGTCCTCATAATAATCCTGGATGGATCGATGATGTGAGAAGGATCCTCGTCAGCATCAGCCGGCTGGAATGACCTGGACAGGACATTTGCTTTGATATTCTTATGGCCTGGTTGGAAGTGAAGCTCAAAATCGAAGCGGGCAAAAAACATGGACCATCTGGCCTGCCGGGGGTTAAGGCCCTGAGCCGACCGGATATAGGACAGATTCTTGTGGTCCGAGAAAATAATGAAAGGATGGACCGCCCTCTCAAGAAGGTACCGCCATTCCTTAAGAGCCAGTTTGATGGCCAACAACTCTCTGACTCCGATGGAAGAATTGCGCTCAGCAAAAGAAAACGCCTTGGAGAAACAAACGCAGGTGACTAAGAGACTGGAAGAAGACTTTCGAAGAAGCACTGCTCCAGCACCCGTGTAGGAGGCTTCCACCTCGTGAATGAACTGCTTGTTGGTTTCTGGACGATGAAGCACAGGAGCTGCTGCAAAGGCTTTCTTCAGAGAAAAGAAGGCGTCTTTAGCCTCCGGAGACCAGACGTAGGAGTTGACTCCCTTATGGAGAAGAGCCGAGATAGGTTTAGATAGCGAGGAGAAATGTGGGATGAACTGCCTGTAATAAATCGCGAATCCAAGGAACCGTTGAATGGGTTTTACGCTGAGAGGATGTGGCCAGTAGAGAGTGGCTGATACTTTCTCCGGATCCATCTTCAGACCGAAATCCGAGATAATGTATCCCAAGAACGGTAGAAAGGTCTCCTCAAAAATGCACTTCTCGAACTTGGCATAGAGACAGTTCTCTCTTAAACGTAGCAGTACTTGGCAAATGTCCCACTGATGAAATGACAGATCCGGAGAGAAAACGAGAATGTCGTCCAGATGGACAACAACGCAAGAATACAGGAGGTCTCAAAAAATGTTGCTAACAAACTCCTGAAATACATCGAGGGCGTTGCAGAGGCCGAAGGGCATGACCAGGTACTCGTAATGTCCATCCAGCATATTAAACGCGGTCTTCCACTCCTCCCCAGCGCAGATACGGATCAGATTTTCCTGGATATAGTCGGACATGGCCTGGGTTTCCGCTGGCAAGAGCGGGTATAACCTGCCCCTTAGAGGGGTCGAACTGGGAATGAGTTCAATCGGGGCAGTCGTATGGCCGATGCGGAGGAAGACTCTCTGCCTCCTTCTTGTTGAAGACGTCCGTGAAAGACCAGTAGGCAGTGGGTAATCCAACTGGAACAGAAGAAGGCTGTGATTTCCCAACCGGTCGAAGTGGCAGCAGGCACCTCTCCTGGCAGCCCTGGCCCCAACAAAGTATGTTACCAGAAAGCCAATCGAGAGTTGACTCATGTGTCCTTAACCATGGAAGACCAAGAAGAAGAGCGTGGGACATGTCTGGAAGAACATAGAAAGCAATCCTCTCTCGATGCAGAACCCCAACTTGCAACTCCAGTTCCTCGGTAACCTTAGTGACCGCCTCCAGTAAACGTCTGCCGTCCACAGAAGCGATCCACCGAGGATTCTCCAGAGTCTTAACCGGAATCTGGTTCTTCGCCACCTCTTCAAGCCTAATGAAGTTCCCTGCCATGACCGAATCCACGTAAGCCACCTTGATATAGCGTTCAGAACCTAAAGACAACTGAACAGTCAGGATTATAGGTAGAGAGGAATAACATACACCTTCGGAGGCCTCTCTTACCTGTCCTAGGCGGAAGAGTTTACCGACTGCTCTGGGCGGGAACGGAGCAAATGGGAAGCATCTCCACAGTATAGGCATAAACCTTGCGTGAACCTCTCACAGCAATGTAGTTCCGCCACTTTGAGACGGTCCACTTGCATAGGTTCAGAAGCTGCTGCGGAAGAAGACACCACAGAACGTGGACTAAGGGGCCTGTGGATGGTGGGGGATGAGCGAATAGGTCTCCTATCTCGAGCAACTTCACGGGTACGCTCCTGGAATCGAACATCAATACGCGTAGCGAGAGAAATTTAGTCCTCGAAAGAGGTGGAGGGCCAAGGTTCCTGACCCCTGATCTTGACCAATGAGCCCATCTTTAATCTGACCCAACAAACCACGCCAAAAGACCCCGACCAGCGCCTCGTTATTCCATCCCAACTTAGAGACCAGAGTGCGAAAGCAAATGGCATAATGTCCAACAAAGTGAACCTTGGCAGAGATTAAAGAGGGACTCCGTAGTAGAGGTTAAGCGACCCGGTTCATCAAACACCCTACGGAAGGTTTCCAAAAATTTGCAACTGAGAGACTATGGGGTCGTCACGTTCCCACAAGGGATTTACCCACGCCAACGCCTCACCCTCCAGATGTGAAACCACAAACGCCACCTTAGCTCAATCAGTGGGGTATTGCTGAGGCGACAACTCAAAATGTTGGCGACATTGATTTAAAAAAAAACCTGCAAAGTTTGAGATCGCCATTATACTGGGGCGATTTACCAAGGCAAGATGGAGGGTGAGGAGTAGAATTGGGAGCCCGAGAAGGAGCCTGCGCCGAGGCAGCAGACTGTAAGGAGAGCAGGCGGTCATCCACTGAGGCCATATAACTCAATATATGGGCCTAAGTGACACGCTGCTGAGCAAGCTCCTGCAGGAGAATAGCAAGCTGGGAAGCATTCCCCGGATCAGCGGCCTGTAAGGCCAACAAACGAGAATCCATGGATTTCATGAAGGACATAATGCGACTCTGATTCTCCTGCAAATATACCAACTCTTTTTGAGTGGTAGTAGAGGCACCAGCGGGATCCATGTCCTGATTATGCTGTTACGACTCCTGGAGTGGACTCTCTGGGTTGCGATACCAACCGACCCTGAGCGAGCTGACCTTGTACAACCACTCCCTATACAGGGAGCATCAAGGGCAGACCCAGGAGGATAAGGTACTGCGACTGCTGGTACCAGGTGGCCGGCTCGAAGGAGACAGAGAAGGTTATGAAAAACACAGGGACACACACAAGATACAGAAGAGCGTAGTGCGCACACTGGGAAGCGCGCTGGATACAAGCGAGTGCAGAGCACACACTGGAAAGCACGCTAGATACAGGAGAACGCAGAACGCACACCGGAAAGCACGCGGGATACAGGAGAGCGTAGAGCCCACACTGGGATACCACACAGAGTACAAGGGAGCGTAGAGCGCACACTGGAAAGCATGAGAAACTGGAAGAGCAGAGTGTGTATAGGAAGGCACACTGGGACCTGAGAATCAGAGAAGCACCCTCGCTGGCACCAAGACTGGCCCAGAGCAGATGCTAAAGTAATAATCAGGCTCTTCCTGTAGCAGAAAGCGGCCTGATACACCTGTTGCAGCCGCACGTGAGGAGAGCTTCTGGGTTATGCCGTGTAAAGAGCAGAGGAGGCGTGTGGCCGCCGCCCAAGCAGCCTGGTGAGTGTGCGCGGCGGACGTGATTCCCGACCCGACCGCCAGGCCGGAAGCAGAAGATAGACCCCAGGAGGAGCCCGGTCAGCGGCACGCCGAGGAGTGAGGTAAGTATCCCGGGAGGCAGGGGGTATCACAATCAGATAGCATACGAATGGTTCATGTGCCGTCTGCTTTTTTTTCTCACACCTATTGACTTGCATTGAGGAGTTTTGTTCCATATAAGCAGTAGCACTGACTCATTCATTAACATTGGTGCGAGTGCAATGTGATTGTGCAGATGTGAGCGAACCCTAAAACTGACGATTTTGTAGTGAAAACTGTATTGTTAACATTACTTTCATGCTGTGGGTTAACAAAAGTGTTCTATGAAACTCAGGCTTGTCAAAATTTTTGGAAATAGTGTGTTCAGTGAGATATTGATTAAAATCTTTGCTTTGAAAGCCGATTCATTTATACTGAGCACTGTATGTACCTCATTTATGTGTATGTGTGTATATATATTTGTATACCCACACATTCTGTGTATATATTACTTTTTGTACCCTTACTAATAAGTGTTTTCTTTAATTCATATATAGCTGTGGACTCAAACCGTCACGATTCCCAATCTACAAGGAAAAAAGTGCGTTTTGAGGAGAACGCCATATGTACATGTATGTATATTATCATTCCACCTTTTATCATTGGGGCCTATCTGCATTCATTCAGCATGCGAAAATAAAAGGCCTATGCATAAAAGGCGCACACCTCAATGTAGGAAAAATGTACAAAATATCTTTATTGACCACAAGAAGCACACAGTAGATAAAATCATGAAAAAGTGACAATTCAACAACCCTGGTACCAATAAAGTCCATATGGCTATAGATATATATAAGATACAATCCAAAAGGAATATATGCAGTATATAAATAACAATGACTCGAGTCCCAATGTATGTATCAAATGAGAAGATTGTCCCCAATGCTGTGAATCACAACCAAACTGAGTGGGAATATACAGCTCAATAAATACACACAATATGATAATCTATATATGTCCAAAGTTGGGCTTCCCCAAAATTGGTAGACAATAATATACAAAAAGACTCAACAAGGTGTAAGCCCTACTGTATAATGGTACTAAATAAGACAAAAGACCCCACAAGTAATGTAGTGAGCCGTGATATCATATAAGGAATGGGAGTCACAATGAAATAAATAATGAAGCCAAAAGATATGATAGTCTAAGGTGAAAAAACTATATAGTCAAAGCCAAAGATGTAATAGCTGAGATTCAGTGTCCATCACCATATAGGGCAGCCAAGAGCTCCAGGTTAGATAGTCAGTCCCGGGACCACGGAAGTGTGGGAGACCCCACACGTATCTCTGCAGACCTCAGCTTTGTCAGAGGAAGGCGGCACCTGCTGCCTTGATCTGACCAACTGACTGCCCTATATGGTGACGGACACTGAATCTCAGCTATTATCCATCTTTGGCTTTGACTATATAGTTTTTTCACCTTAGACTATCATATCTTTTGGCTTCATTATTTATTTCATTGTGACCCCCATTCCTTATAGGATATCACAGGTCACTATATTACTTGTGTTTTTTTTTGTCTTATTTAGTACCAATGTAGGGCTTACACCTTGTTGAGTCTTTTTGTATATTATTGTCTACCAATTTTGGAGACTCAACTTTGGACATATAGATTTTCATATTGTGTGTATTTTTGAGCTGTATATTCCCACTCAATTTGATTGTGATTCACAGCATTGGGGACAATCTTCTTATTTGATGCATACACTGGAGCTTGAGTCATTGTTATTTATATATTGCATATATTCCTTTTGGATTGCATCTTATATATATATATATCTATAGTCATATGGACTTTACTGGTACCAGGGTTGTTGTATTGTCACTTTTTGACTTTTAAATGTTTTTTTCTACTGTGTGCTTCTTGTGGTCAATAAAGATATTTTGTATATTTTTCCTACATTGAGGTGTGCGCCTTTTATGCATAGGCCTTTCTTTTCGCACTTTGATTTATTTACTTTGCATGTCACGGCACCCTCTTTTCTATATTTCCCTTAGAATTTTGTGTAGTGCACCCCACCTTCTAGTCATATATGTCTGCATTCAGCAATGAATTGCTTAGAATCTATGTATGTATATTATATACAGCTCTGGAAAAAATTAAGAGACCACTGCACACTTTTATAAAAATCAGCTTCTCTACTCGGAGGCAGAGGGCAAACCTGGCAGAGGAATAAAGTGAGCCATCTCAGAAAACCGATCCACAATCACCAAGATTACTGTACAACCAGAGGATAGAGGAAGATCGGAGATGAAATCCATGGCTATATGTTGCCATGGGGCCGAAGGTACCGGGTGAGGCTGCAGAGTACCAGTGGGAAGTTGCCTCGGAATCTTGTTCTTGGCGCAGGAGGGACAGGAAGCTATAAAATCTTCAATGTCTTGGTGTAGAGAGGACCACCAATAGTGGCGAGATATGAGAGAGAGAGAGTCTTCTTAATCCCTGCATGACTGGCAATCTTGGATGAATGGCCCCAAAGTAATACCTTCTTTCTGTCATTGTCGGCGACAAACGTCCTCCCTGGGGGTAAGTTAGCGAGACCCAGGGGAGTCCTCATAATAATCCTGGATGGATCGATGATGTGAGAAGGATCCTCGTCAGCATCAGCCGGCTGGAATGACCTGGACAGGACATTTGCTTTGATATTCTTATGGCCTGGTTGGAAGTGAAGCTCAAAATCGAAGCGGGCAAAAAACATGGACCATCTGGCCTGCCGGGGGTTAAGGCCCTGAGCCGACCGGATATAGGACAGATTCTTGTGGTCCGAGAAAATAATGAAAGGATGGACCGCCCTCTCAAGAAGGTACCGCCATTCCTTAAGAGCCAGTTTGATGGCCAACAACTCTCTGACTCCGATGGAAGAATTGCGCTCAGCAAAAGAAAACGCCTTGGAGAAACAAACGCAGGTGACTAAGAGACTGGAAGAAGACTTTCGAAGAAGCACTGCTCCAGCACCCGTGTAGGAGGCTTCCACCTCGTGAATGAACTGCTTGTTGGTTTCTGGACGATGAAGCACAGGAGCTGCTGCAAAGGCTTTCTTCAGAGAAAAGAAGGCGTCTTTAGCCTCCGGAGACCAGACGTAGGAGTTGACTCCCTTATGGAGAAGAGCCGAGATAGGTTTAGATAGCGAGGAGAAATGTGGGATGAACTGCCTGTAATAAATCGCGAATCCAAGGAACCGTTGAATGGGTTTTACGCTGAGAGGATGTGGCCAGTAGAGAGTGGCTGATACTTTCTCCGGATCCATCTTCAGACCGAAATCCGAGATAATGTATCCCAAGAACGGTAGAAAGGTCTCCTCAAAAATGCACTTCTCGAACTTGGCATAGAGACAGTTCTCTCTTAAACGTAGCAGTACTTGGCAAATGTCCCACTGATGAAATGACAGATCCGGAGAGAAAACGAGAATGTCGTCCAGATGGACAACAACGCAAGAATACAGGAGGTCTCAAAAAATGTTGCTAACAAACTCCTGAAATACATCGAGGGCGTTGCAGAGGCCGAAGGGCATGACCAGGTACTCGTAATGTCCATCCAGCATATTAAACGCGGTCTTCCACTCCTCCCCAGCGCAGATACGGATCAGATTTTCCTGGATATAGTCGGACATGGCCTGGGTTTCCGCTGGCAAGAGCGGGTATAACCTGCCCCTTAGAGGGGTCGAACTGGGAATGAGTTCAATCGGGGCAGTCGTATGGCCGATGCGGAGGAAGACTCTCTGCCTCCTTCTTGTTGAAGACGTCCGTGAAAGACCAGTAGGCAGTGGGTAATCCAACTGGAACAGAAGAAGGCTGTGATTTCCCAACCGGTCGAAGTGGCAGCAGGCACCTCTCCTGGCAGCCCTGGCCCCAACAAAGTATGTTACCAGAAAGCCAATCGAGAGTTGACTCATGTGTCCTTAACCATGGAAGACCAAGAAGAAGAGCGTGGGACATGTCTGGAAGAACATAGAAAGCAATCCTCTCTCGATGCAGAACCCCAACTTGCAACTCCAGTTCCTCGGTAACCTTAGTGACCGCCTCCAGTAAACGTCTGCCGTCCACAGAAGCGATCCACCGAGGATTCTCCAGAGTCTTAACCGGAATCTGGTTCTTCGCCACCTCTTCAAGCCTAATGAAGTTCCCTGCCATGACCGAATCCACGTAAGCCACCTTGATATAGCGTTCAGAACCTAAAGACAACTGAACAGTCAGGATTATAGGTAGAGAGGAATAACATACACCTTCGGAGGCCTCTCTTACCTGTCCTAGGCGGAAGAGTTTCCCGACTGCTCTGGGCGGGAACGGAGCAAATGGGAAGCATCTCCACAGTATAGGCATAAACCTTGCGTGAACCTCTCACAGCAATGTAGTTCCGCCACTTTGAGACTGTCCACTTGCATAGGTTCAGAAGCTGCTGCGGAAGAAGACACCACAGAACGTGGACTAAGGGGCCTGTGGATGGTGGGGGATGAGCGAATAGGTCTCCTATCTCGAGCAACTTCACGGGTACGCTCCTGGAATCGAACATCAATACGCGTAGCGAGAGAAATTTAGTCCTCGAAAGAGGTGGAAGTATCTTGACCAATGAGCCCATCTTTAATCTGACCCAACAAACCACGCCAAAAGACCCCGACCAGCGCCTCGTTATTCCATCCCAACTTAGAGACCAGAGTGCGAAAGCAAATGGCATAATGCCCAACAAAGTGAACCTTGGCAGAGATTAAAGAGGGACTCCGTAGTAGAGGTTAAGCGACCCGGTTCATCAAACACCCTACGGAAGGTTTCCAAAAATTTGCAACTGAGAGACTATGGGGTCGTCACGTTCCCACAAGGGATTTACCCACGCCAACGCCTCACCCTCCAGATGTGAAACCACAAACGCCACCTTAGCTCAATCAGTGGGGTATTGCTGAGGCGACAACTCAAAATGTTGGCGACATTGATTTAAAAAAAAACCTGCAAAGTTTGAGATCGCCATTATACTGGGGCGGTTTACCAAGGCAAGATGGAGGGTGAGGAGTAGAATTGGGAGCCCGAGAAGGAGCCTGCGCCGAGGCAGCAGACTGTAAGGAGAGCAGGCGGTCATCCACTGAGGCCATATAACTCAATATATGGGCCTAAGTGACACGCTGCTGAGCAAGCTCCTGCAGGAGAATAGCAAGCTGGGAAGCATTCCCCGGATCAGCGGCCTGTAAGGCCAACAAACGAGAATCCATGGATTTCATGAAGGACATAATGCGACTCTGATTCTCCTGCAAATATACCAACTCTTTTTGAGTGGTAGTAGAGGCACCAGCGGGATCCATGTCCTGATTATGCTGTTACGACTCCTGGAGTGGACTCTCTGGGTTGCGATACCAACCGACCCTGAGCGAGCTGACCTTGTACAACCACTCCCTATACAGGGAGCATCAAGGGCAGACCCAGGAGGATAAGGTACTGCGACTGCTGGTACCAGGTGGCCGGCTCGAAGGAGACAGAGAAGGTTATGAAAAACACAGGGACACACACAAGATACAGAAGAGCGCAGTGCGCACACTGGGAAGCGCGCTGGATACAAGCGAGTGCAGAGCACACACTGGAAAGCACGCTAGATACAGGAGAACGCAGAACGCACACCGGAAAGCACGTGGGATACAGGAGAGCGTAGAGCCCACACTGGGATACCACACAGAGTACAAGGGAGCGTAGAGCGCACACTGGAAAGCATGAGAAACTGGAAGAGCAGAGTGTGTATAGGAAGGCACACTGGGACCTGAGAATCAGAGAAGCACCCTCGCTGGCACCAAGACTGGCCCAGAGCAGATGCTAAAGTAATAATCAGGCTCTTCCTGTAGCAGAAAGCGGCCTGATACACCTGTTGCAGCCGCACGTGAGGAGAGCTTCTGGGTTATGCCGTGTAAAGAGCAGAGGAGGCGTGTGGCCGCCGCCCAAGCAGCCTGGTGAGTGTGCGCGGCGGACGTGATTCCCGACCCGACCGCCAGGCCGGAAGCAGAAGATAGACCCCAGGAGGAGCCCGGTCAGCGGCACGCCGAGGAGTGAGGTAAGTATCCCGGGAGGCAGGGGGTATCACAATCAGATAGCATACGAATGGTTCATGTGCCGTCTGCTTTTTTTTCTCACACCTATTGACTTGCATTGAGGAGTTTTGTTCCATATAAGCAGTAGCACTGACTCATTCATTAACATTGGTGCGAGTGCAATGTGATTGTGCAGATGTGAGCGAACCCTAAAACTGACGATTTTGTAGTGAAAACTGTATTGTTAACATTACTTTCATGCTGTGGGTTAACAAAAGTGTTCTATGAAACTCAGGCTTGTCAAAATTTTTGGAAATAGTGTGTTCAGTGAGATATTGATTAAAATCTTTGCTTTGAAAGCCGATTCATTTATACTGAGCACTGTATGTACCTCATTTATGTGTATGTGTGTATATATATTTGTATACCCACACATTCTGTGTATATATTACTTTTTGTACCCTTACTAATAAGTGTTTTCTTTAATTCATATATAGCTGTGGACTCAAACCGTCACGATTCCCAATCTACAAGGAAAAAAGTGCGTTTTGAGGAGAACGCCATATGTACATGTATGTATATTATCATTCCACCTTTTATCATTGGGGCCTATCTGCATTCATTCAGCATGCGAAAATAAAAGGCCTATGCATAAAAGGCGCACACCTCAATGTAGGAAAAATGTACAAAATATCTTTATTGACCACAAGAAGCACACAGTAGATAAAATCATGAAAAAGTGACAATTCAACAACCCTGGTACCAATAAAGTCCATATGGCTATAGATATATATAAGATACAATCCAAAAGGAATATATGCAGTATATAAATAACAATGACTCGAGTCCCAATGTATGTATCAAATGAGAAGATTGTCCCCAATGCTGTGAATCACAACCAAACTGAGTGGGAATATACAGCTCAATAAATACACACAATATGATAATCTATATATGTCCAAAGTTGGGCTTCCCCAAAATTGGTAGACAATAATATACAAAAAGACTCAACAAGGTGTAAGCCCTACTGTATAATGGTACTAAATAAGACAAAAGACCCCACAAGTAATGTAGTGAGCCGTGATATCATATAAGGAATGGGAGTCACAATGAAATAAATAATGAAGCCAAAAGATATGATAGTCTAAGGTGAAAAAACTATATAGTCAAAGCCAAAGATGTAATAGCTGAGATTCAGTGTCCGTCACCATATAGGGCAGCCAAGAGCTCCAGGTTAGATAGTCAGTCCCGGGACCACGGAAGTGTGGGAGACCCCACACGTATCTCTGCAGACCTCAGCTTTGTCAGAGGAAGGCGGCACCTGCTGCCTTGATCTGACCAACTGACTGCCCTATATGGTGACGGACACTGAATCTCAGCTATTATCCATCTTTGGCTTTGACTATATAGTTTTTTCACCTTAGACTATCATATCTTTTGGCTTCATTATTTATTTCATTGTGACCCCCATTCCTTATAGGATATCACAGGTCACTATATTACTTGTGTTTTTTTTTGTCTTATTTAGTACCAATGTAGGGCTTACACCTTGTTGAGTCTTTTTGTATATTATTGTCTACCAATTTTGGAGACTCAACTTTGGACATATAGATTTTCATATTGTGTGTATTTTTGAGCTGTATATTCCCACTCAATTTGATTGTGATTCACAGCATTGGGGACAATCTTCTTATTTGATGCATACACTGGAGCTTGAGTCATTGTTATTTATATATTGCATATATTCCTTTTGGATTGCATCTTATATATATATATATCTATAGTCATATGGACTTTACTGGTACCAGGGTTGTTGTATTGTCACTTTTTGACTTTTAAATGTTTTTTTCTACTGTGTGCTTCTTGTGGTCAATAAAGATATTTTGTATATTTTTCCTACATTGAGGTGTGCGCCTTTTATGCATAGGCCTTTCTTTTCGCACTTTGATTTATTTACTTTGCATGTCACGGCACCCTCTTTTCTATATTTCCCTTAGAATTTTGTGTAGTGCACCCCACCTTCTAGTCATATATGTCTGCATTCAGCAATGAATTGCTTAGAATCTATGTATGTATATTATATACAGCTCTGGAAAAAATTAAGAGACCACTGCACACTTTTATAAAAATCAGCTTCTCTACTCGGAGGCAGAGGGCAAACCTGGCAGAGGAATAAAGTGAGCCATCTCAGAAAACCGATCCACAATCACCAAGATTACTGTACAACCAGAGGATAGAGGAAGATCGGAGATGAAATCCATGGCTATATGTTGCCATGGGGCCGAAGGTACCGGGTGAGGCTGCAGAGTACCAGTGGGAAGTTGCCTCGGAATCTTGTTCTTGGCGCAGGAGGGACAGGAAGCTATAAAATCTTCAATGTCTTGGTGTAGAGAGGACCACCAATAGTGGCGAGATATGAGAGAGAGAGAGTCTTCTTAATCCCTGCATGACTGGCAATCTTGGATGAATGGCCCCAAAGTAATACCTTCTTTCTGTCATTGTCGGCGACAAACGTCCTCCCTGGGGGTAAGTTAGCGAGACCCAGGGGAGTCCTCATAATAATCCTGGATGGATCGATGATGTGAGAAGGATCCTCGTCAGCATCAGCCGGCTGGAATGACCTGGACAGGACATTTGCTTTGATATTCTTATGGCCTGGTTGGAAGTGAAGCTCAAAATCGAAGCGGGCAAAAAACATGGACCATCTGGCCTGCCGGGGGTTAAGGCCCTGAGCCGACCGGATATAGGACAGATTCTTGTGGTCCGAGAAAATAATGAAAGGATGGACCGCCCTCTCAAGAAGGTACCGCCATTCCTTAAGAGCCAGTTTGATGGCCAACAACTCTCTGACTCCGATGGAAGAATTGCGCTCAGCAAAAGAAAACGCCTTGGAGAAACAAACGCAGGTGACTAAGAGACTGGAAGAAGACTTTCGAAGAAGCACTGCTCCAGCACCCGTGTAGGAGGCTTCCACCTCGTGAATGAACTGCTTGTTGGTTTCTGGACGATGAAGCACAGGAGCTGCTGCAAAGGCTTTCTTCAGAGAAAAGAAGGCGTCTTTAGCCTCCGGAGACCAGACGTAGGAGTTGACTCCCTTATGGAGAAGAGCCGAGATAGGTTTAGATAGCGAGGAGAAATGTGGGATGAACTGCCTGTAATAAATCGCGAATCCAAGGAACCGTTGAATGGGTTTTACGCTGAGAGGATGTGGCCAGTAGAGAGTGGCTGATACTTTCTCCGGATCCATCTTCAGACCGAAATCCGAGATAATGTATCCCAAGAACGGTAGAAAGGTCTCCTCAAAAATGCACTTCTCGAACTTGGCATAGAGACAGTTCTCTCTTAAACGTAGCAGTACTTGGCAAATGTCCCACTGATGAAATGACAGATCCGGAGAGAAAACGAGAATGTCGTCCAGATGGACAACAACGCAAGAATACAGGAGGTCTCAAAAAATGTTGCTAACAAACTCCTGAAATACATCGAGGGCGTTGCAGAGGCCGAAGGGCATGACCAGGTACTCGTAATGTCCATCCAGCATATTAAACGCGGTCTTCCACTCCTCCCCAGCGCAGATACGGATCAGATTTTCCTGGATATAGTCGGACATGGCCTGGGTTTCCGCTGGCAAGAGCGGGTATAACCTGCCCCTTAGAGGGGTCGAACTGGGAATGAGTTCAATCGGGGCAGTCGTATGGCCGATGCGGAGGAAGACTCTCTGCCTCCTTCTTGTTGAAGACGTCCGTGAAAGACCAGTAGGCAGTGGGTAATCCAACTGGAACAGAAGAAGGCTGTGATTTCCCAACCGGTCGAAGTGGCAGCAGGCACCTCTCCTGGCAGCCCTGGCCCCAACAAAGTATGTTACCAGAAAGCCAATCGAGAGTTGACTCATGTGTCCTTAACCATGGAAGACCAAGAAGAAGAGCGTGGGACATGTCTGGAAGAACATAGAAAGCAATCCTCTCTCGATGCAGAACCCCAACTTGCAACTCCAGTTCCTCGGTAACCTTAGTGACCGCCTCCAGTAAACGTCTGCCGTCCACAGAAGCGATCCACCGAGGATTCTCCAGAGTCTTAACCGGAATCTGGTTCTTCGCCACCTCTTCAAGCCTAATGAAGTTCCCTGCCATGACCGAATCCACGTAAGCCACCTTGATATAGCGTTCAGAACCTAAAGACAACTGAACAGTCAGGATTATAGGTAGAGAGGAATAACATACACCTTCGGAGGCCTCTCTTACCTGTCCTAGGCGGAAGAGTTTACCGACTGCTCTGGGCGGGAACGGAGCAAATGGGAAGCATCTCCACAGTATAGGCATAAACCTTGCGTGAACCTCTCACAGCAATGTAGTTCCGCCACTTTGAGACGGTCCACTTGCATAGGTTCAGAAGCTGCTGCGGAAGAAGACACCACAGAACGTGGACTAAGGGGCCTGTGGATGGTGGGGGATGAGCGAATAGGTCTCCTATCTCGAGCAACTTCACGGGTACGCTCCTGGAATCGAACATCAATACGCGTAGCGAGAGAAATTTAGTCCTCGAAAGAGGTGGAGGGCCAAGGTTCCTGACCCCTGATCTTGACCAATGAGCCCATCTTTAATCTGACCCAACAAACCACGCCAAAAGACCCCGACCAGCGCCTCGTTATTCCATCCCAACTTAGAGACCAGAGTGCGAAAGCAAATGGCATAATGCCCAACAAAGTGAACCTTGGCAGAGATTAAAGAGGGACTCAGTAGTAGAGGTTAAGCGACCCGGTTCATCAAACACCCTACGGAAGGTTTCCAAAAATTTGCAACTGAGAGACTATGGGGTCGTCACGTTCCCACAAGGGATTTACCCACGCCAACGCCTCACCCTCCAGATGTGAAACCACAAACGCCACCTTAGCTCAATCAGTGGGGTATTGCTGAGGCGACAACTCAAAATGTTGGCGACATTGATTTAAAAAAAAACCTGCAAAGTTTGAGATCGCCATTATACTGGGGCGGTTTACCAAGGCAAGATGGAGGGTGAGGAGTAGAATTGGGAGCCCGAGAAGGAGCCTGCGCCGAGGCAGCAGACTGTAAGGAGAGCAGGCGGTCATCCACTGAGGCCATATAACTCAATATATGGGCCTAAGTGACACGCTGCTGAGCAAGCTCCTGCAGGAGAATAGCAAGCTGGGAAGCATTCCCCGGATCAGCGGCCTGTAAGGCCAACAAACGAGAATCCATGGATTTCATGAAGGACATAATGCGACTCTGATTCTCCTGCAAATATACCAACTCTTTTTGAGTGGTAGTAGAGGCACCAGCGGGATCCATGTCCTGATTATGCTGTTACGACTCCTGGAGTGGACTCTCTGGGTTGCGATACCAACCGACCCTGAGCGAGCTGACCTTGTACAACCACTCCCTATACAGGGAGCATCAAGGGCAGACCCAGGAGGATAAGGTACTGCGACTGCTGGTACCAGGTGGCCGGCTCGAAGGAGACAGAGAAGGTTATGAAAAACACAGGGACACACACAAGATACAGAAGAGCGTAGTGCGCACACTGGGAAGCGCGCTGGATACAAGCGAGTGCAGAGCACACACTGGAAAGCACGCTAGATACAGGAGAACGCAGAACGCACACCGGAAAGCACGCGGGATACAGGAGAGCGTAGAGCCCACACTGGGATACCACACAGAGTACAAGGGAGCGTAGAGCGCACACTGGAAAGCATGAGAAACTGGAAGAGCAGAGTGTGTATAGGAAGGCACACTGGGACCTGAGAATCAGAGAAGCACCCTCGCTGGCACCAAGACTGGCCCAGAGCAGATGCTAAAGTAATAATCAGGCTCTTCCTGTAGCAGAAAGCGGCCTGATACACCTGTTGCAGCCGCACGTGAGGAGAGCTTCTGGGTTATGCCGTGTAAAGAGCAGAGGAGGCGTGTGGCCGCCGCCCAAGCAGCCTGGTGAGTGTGCGCGGCGGACGTGATTCCCGACCCGACCGCCAGGCCGGAAGCAGAAGATAGACCCCAGGAGGAGCCCGGTCAGCGGCACGCCGAGGAGTGAGGTAAGTATCCCGGGAGGCAGGGGGTATCACAATCAGATAGCATACGAATGGTTCATGTGCCGTCTGCTTTTTTTTCTCACACCTATTGACTTGCATTGAGGAGTTTTGTTCCATATAAGCAGTAGCACTGACTCATTCATTAACATTGGTGCGAGTGCAATGTGATTGTGCAGATGTGAGCGAACCCTAAAACTGACGATTTTGTAGTGAAAACTGTATTGTTAACATTACTTTCATGCTGTGGGTTAACAAAAGTGTTCTATGAAACTCAGGCTTGTCAAAATTTTTGGAAATAGTGTGTTCAGTGAGATATTGATTAAAATCTTTGCTTTGAAAGCCGATTCATTTATACTGAGCACTGTATGTACCTCATTTATGTGTATGTGTGTATATATATTTGTATACCCACACATTCTGTGTATATATTACTTTTTGTACCCTTACTAATAAGTGTTTTCTTTAATTCATATATAGCTGTGGACTCAAACCGTCACGATTCCCAATCTACAAGGAAAAAAGTGCGTTTTGAGGAGAACGCCATATGTACATGTATGTATATTATCATTCCACCTTTTATCATTGGGGCCTATCTGCATTCATTCAGCATGCGAAAATAAAAGGCCTATGCATAAAAGGCGCACACCTCAATGTAGGAAAAATGTACAAAATATCTTTATTGACCACAAGAAGCACACAGTAGATAAAATCATGAAAAAGTGACAATTCAACAACCCTGGTACCAATAAAGTCCATATGGCTATAGATATATATAAGATACAATCCAAAAGGAATATATGCAGTATATAAATAACAATGACTCGAGTCCCAATGTATGTATCAAATGAGAAGATTGTCCCCAATGCTGTGAATCACAACCAAACTGAGTGGGAATATACAGCTCAATAAATACACACAATATGATAATCTATATATGTCCAAAGTTGGGCTTCCCCAAAATTGGTAGACAATAATATACAAAAAGACTCAACAAGGTGTAAGCCCTACTGTATAATGGTACTAAATAAGACAAAAGACCCCACAAGTAATGTAGTGAGCCGTGATATCATATAAGGAATGGGAGTCACAATGAAATAAATAATGAAGCCAAAAGATATGATAGTCTAAGGTGAAAAAACTATATAGTCAAAGCCAAAGATGTAATAGCTGAGATTCAGTGTCCGTCACCATATAAGGCAGCCAAGAGCTCCAGGTTAGATAGTCAGTCCCGGGACCACGGAAGTGTGGGAGACCCCACACGTATCTCTGCAGACCTCAGCTTTGTCAGAGGAAGGCGGCACCTGCTGCCTTGATCTGACCAACTGACTGCCCTATATGGTGACGGACACTGAATCTCAGCTATTATCCATCTTTGGCTTTGACTATATAGTTTTTTCACCTTAGACTATCATATCTTTTGGCTTCATTATTTATTTCATTGTGACCCCCATTCCTTATAGGATATCACAGGTCACTATATTACTTGTGTTTTTTTTTGTCTTATTTAGTACCAATGTAGGGCTTACACCTTGTTGAGTCTTTTTGTATATTATTGTCTACCAATTTTGGAGACTCAACTTTGGACATATAGATTTTCATATTGTGTGTATTTTTGAGCTGTATATTCCCACTCAATTTGATTGTGATTCACAGCATTGGGGACAATCTTCTTATTTGATGCATACACTGGAGCTTGAGTCATTGTTATTTATATATTGCATATATTCCTTTTGGATTGCATCTTATATATATATATATCTATAGTCATATGGACTTTACTGGTACCAGGGTTGTTGTATTGTCACTTTTTGACTTTTAAATGTTTTTTTCTACTGTGTGCTTCTTGTGGTCAATAAAGATATTTTGTATATTTTTCCTACATTGAGGTGTGCGCCTTTTATGCATAGGCCTTTCTTTTCGCACTTTGATTTATTTACTTTGCATGTCACGGCACCCTCTTTTCTATATTTCCCTTAGAATTTTGTGTAGTGCACCCCACCTTCTAGTCATATATGTCTGCATTCAGCAATGAATTGCTTAGAATCTATGTATGTATATTATATACAGCTCTGGAAAAAATTAAGAGACCACTGCACACTTTTATAAAAATCAGCTTCTCTACTCGGAGGCAGAGGGCAAACCTGGCAGAGGAATAAAGTGAGCCATCTCAGAAAACCGATCCACAATCACCAAGATTACTGTACAACCAGAGGATAGAGGAAGATCGGAGATGAAATCCATGGCTATATGTTGCCATGGGGCCGAAGGTACCGGGTGAGGCTGCAGAGTACCAGTGGGAAGTTGCCTCGGAATCTTGTTCTTGGCGCAGGAGGGACAGGAAGCTATAAAATCTTCAATGTCTTGGTGTAGAGAGGACCACCAATAGTGGCGAGATATGAGAGAGAGAGAGTCTTCTTAATCCCTGCATGACTGGCAATCTTGGATGAATGGCCCCAAAGTAATACCTTCTTTCTGTCATTGTCGGCGACAAACGTCCTCCCTGGGGGTAAGTTAGCGAGACCCAGGGGAGTCCTCATAATAATCCTGGATGGATCGATGATGTGAGAAGGATCCTCGTCAGCATCAGCCGGCTGGAATGACCTGGACAGGACATTTGCTTTGATATTCTTATGGCCTGGTTGGAAGTGAAGCTCAAAATCGAAGCGGGCAAAAAACATGGACCATCTGGCCTGCCGGGGGTTAAGGCCCTGAGCCGACCGGATATAGGACAGATTCTTGTGGTCCGAGAAAATAATGAAAGGATGGACCGCCCTCTCAAGAAGGTACCGCCATTCCTTAAGAGCCAGTTTGATGGCCAACAACTCTCTGACTCCGATGGAAGAATTGCGCTCAGCAAAAGAAAACGCCTTGGAGAAACAAACGCAGGTGACTAAGAGACTGGAAGAAGACTTTCGAAGAAGCACTGCTCCAGCACCCGTGTAGGAGGCTTCCACCTCGTGAATGAACTGCTTGTTGGTTTCTGGACGATGAAGCACAGGAGCTGCTGCAAAGGCTTTCTTCAGAGAAAAGAAGGCGTCTTTAGCCTCCGGAGACCAGACGTAGGAGTTGACTCCCTTATGGAGAAGAGCCGAGATAGGTTTAGATAGCGAGGAGAAATGTGGGATGAACTGCCTGTAATAAATCGCGAATCCAAGGAACCGTTGAATGGGTTTTACGCTGAGAGGATGTGGCCAGTAGAGAGTGGCTGATACTTTCTCCGGATCCATCTTCAGACCGAAATCCGAGATAATGTATCCCAAGAACGGTAGAAAGGTCTCCTCAAAAATGCACTTCTCGAACTTGGCATAGAGACAGTTCTCTCTTAAACGTAGCAGTACTTGGCAAATGTCCCACTGATGAAATGACAGATCCGGAGAGAAAACGAGAATGTCGTCCAGATGGACAACAACGCAAGAATACAGGAGGTCTCAAAAAATGTTGCTAACAAACTCCTGAAATACATCGAGGGCGTTGCAGAGGCCGAAGGGCATGACCAGGTACTCGTAATGTCCATCCAGCATATTAAACGCGGTCTTCCACTCCTCCCCAGCGCAGATACGGATCAGATTTTCCTGGATATAGTCGGACATGGCCTGGGTTTCCGCTGGCAAGAGCGGGTATAACCTGCCCCTTAGAGGGGTCGAACTGGGAATGAGTTCAATCGGGGCAGTCGTATGGCCGATGCGGAGGAAGACTCTCTGCCTCCTTCTTGTTGAAGACGTCCGTGAAAGACCAGTAGGCAGTGGGTAATCCAACTGGAACAGAAGAAGGCTGTGATTTCCCAACCGGTCGAAGTGGCAGCAGGCACCTCTCCTGGCAGCCCTGGCCCCAACAAAGTATGTTACCAGAAAGCCAATCGAGAGTTGACTCATGTGTCCTTAACCATGGAAGACCAAGAAGAAGAGCGTGGGACATGTCTGGAAGAACATAGAAAGCAATCCTCTCTCGATGCAGAACCCCAACTTGCAACTCCAGTTCCTCGGTAACCTTAGTGACCGCCTCCAGTAAACGTCTGCCGTCCACAGAAGCGATCCACCGAGGATTCTCCAGAGTCTTAACCGGAATCTGGTTCTTCGCCACCTCTTCAAGCCTAATGAAGTTCCCTGCCATGACCGAATCCACGTAAGCCACCTTGATATAGCGTTCAGAACCTAAAGACAACTGAACAGTCAGGATTATAGGTAGAGAGGAATAACATACACCTTCGGAGGCCTCTCTTACCTGTCCTAGGCGGAAGAGTTTACCGACTGCTCTGGGCGGGAACGGAGCAAATGGGAAGCATCTCCACAGTATAGGCATAAACCTTGCGTGAACCTCTCACAGCAATGTAGTTCCGCCACTTTGAGACGGTCCACTTGCATAGGTTCAGAAGCTGCTGCGGAAGAAGACACCACAGAACGTGGACTAAGGGGCCTGTGGATGGTGGGGGATGAGCGAATAGGTCTCCTATCTCGAGCAACTTCACGGGTACGCTCCTGGAATCGAACATCAATACGCGTAGCGAGAGAAATTTAGTCCTCGAAAGAGGTGGAGGGCCAAGGTTCCTGACCCCTGATCTTGACCAATGAGCCCATCTTTAATCTGACCCAACAAACCACGCCAAAAGACCCCGACCAGCGCCTCGTTATTCCATCCCAACTTAGAGACCAGAGTGCGAAAGCAAATGGCATAATGCCCAACAAAGTGAACCTTGGCAGAGATTAAAGAGGGACTCAGTAGTAGAGGTTAAGCGACCCGGTTCATCAAACACCCTACGGAAGGTTTCCAAAAATTTGCAACTGAGAGACTATGGGGTCGTCACGTTCCCACAAGGGATTTACCCACGCCAACGCCTCACCCTCCAGATGTGAAACCACAAACGCCACCTTAGCTCAATCAGTGGGGTATTGCTGAGGCGACAACTCAAAATGTTGGCGACATTGATTTAAAAAAAAACCTGCAAAGTTTGAGATCGCCATTATACTGGGGCGGTTTACCAAGGCAAGATGGAGGGTGAGGAGTAGAATTGGGAGCCCGAGAAGGAGCCTGCGCCGAGGCAGCAGACTGTAAGGAGAGCAGGCGGTCATCCACTGAGGCCATATAACTCAATATATGGGCCTAAGTGACACGCTGCTGAGCAAGCTCCTGCAGGAGAATAGCAAGCTGGGAAGCATTCCCCGGATCAGCGGCCTGTAAGGCCAACAAACGAGAATCCATGGATTTCATGAAGGACATAATGCGACTCTGATTCTCCTGCAAATATACCAACTCTTTTTGAGTGGTAGTAGAGGCACCAGCGGGATCCATGTCCTGATTATGCTGTTACGACTCCTGGAGTGGACTCTCTGGGTTGCGATACCAACCGACCCTGAGCGAGCTGACCTTGTACAACCACTCCCTATACAGGGAGCATCAAGGGCAGACCCAGGAGGATAAGGTACTGCGACTGCTGGTACCAGGTGGCCGGCTCGAAGGAGACAGAGAAGGT
The DNA here is from genome assembly GCF_051348905.1 of Ranitomeya variabilis. Classification (NCBI taxonomy): domain Eukaryota; kingdom Metazoa; phylum Chordata; class Amphibia; order Anura; family Dendrobatidae; genus Ranitomeya; species Ranitomeya variabilis. The sequence continues at coordinate 506,316,976 of NC_135233.1, forward strand.
TATGAAAAACACAGGGACACACACAAGATACAGAAGAGCGTAGTGCGCACACTGGGAAGCGCGCTGGATACAAGCGAGTGCAGAGCACACACTGGAAAGCACGCTAGATACAGGAGAACGCAGAACGCACACCGGAAAGCACGCGGGATACAGGAGAGCGTAGAGCCCACACTGGGATACCACACAGAGTACAAGGGAGCGTAGAGCGCACACTGGAAAGCATGAGAAACTGGAAGAGCAGAGTGTGTATAGGAAGGCACACTGGGACCTGAGAATCAGAGAAGCACCCTCGCTGGCACCAAGACTGGCCCAGAGCAGATGCTAAAGTAATAATCAGGCTCTTCCTGTAGCAGAAAGCGGCCTGATACACCTGTTGCAGCCGCACGTGAGGAGAGCTTCTGGGTTATGCCGTGTAAAGAGCAGAGGAGGCGTGTGGCCGCCGCCCAAGCAGCCTGGTGAGTGTGCGCGGCGGACGTGATTCCCGACGCGACCGCCAGGCCGGAAGCAGAAGATAGACCCCAGGAGGAGCCCGGTCAGCGGCACGCCGAGGAGTGAGGTAAGTATCCCGGGAGGCAGGGGGTATCACAATCAGATAGCATACGAATGGTTCATGTGCCGTCTGCTTTTTTTTCTCACACCTATTGACTTGCATTGAGGAGTTTCGTTCCATATAAGCAGTAGCACTGACTCATTCATTAACATTGGTGCGAGTGCAATGTGATTGTGCAGATGTGAGCGAACCCTAAAACTGACGATTTTGTAGTGAAAACTGTATTGTTAACATTACTTTCATGCTGTGGGTTAACAAAAGTGTTCTATGAAACTCAGGCTTGTCAAAATTTTTGGAAATAGTGTGTTCAGTGAGATATTGATTAAAATCTTTGCTTTGAAAGCCGATTCATTTATACTGAGCACTGTATGTACCTCATTTATGTGTATGTGTGTATATATATTTGTATACCCACACATTCTGTGTATATATTACTTTTTGTACCCTTACTAATAAGTGTTTTCTTTAATTCATATATAGCTGTGGACTCAAACCGTCACGATTCCCAATCTACAAGGAAAAAAGTGCGTTTTGAGGAGAACGCCATATGTACATGTATGTATATTATCATTCCACCTTTTATCATTGGGGCCTATCTGCATTCATTCAGCATGCGAAAATAAAAGGCCTATGCATAAAAGGCGCACACCTCAATGTAGGAAAAATATACAAAATATCTTTATTGACCACAAGAAGCACACAGTAGATAAAATCATGAAAAAGTGACAATTCAACAACCCTGGTACCAGTAAAGTCCATATGGCTATAGATATATATAAGATACAATCCAAAAGGAATATACGCAGTATATAAATAACAATGACTCGAGTCCCAATGTATGTATCAAATGAGAAGATTGTCCCCAATGCTGTGAATCACAACCAAACTGAGTGGGAATATACAGCTCAATAAATACACACAATATGATAATCTATATATGTCCAAAGTTGGGCTTCCCCAAAATTTGTAGACAATAATATACAAAAAGACTCAACAAGGTGTAAGCCCTACTGTATAATGGTACTAAATAAGACAAAAGACCCCACGAGTAATGTAGTGAGCCGTGATATCATATAAGGAATGGGAGTCACAATGAAATAAATAATGAAGCCAAAAGATATGATAGTCTAAGGTGAAAAAACTATATAGTCAAAGCCAAAGATGTAATAGCTGAGATTCAGTGTCCGTCACCATATAAGGCAGCCAAGAGCTCCAGGTTAGATAGTCAGTCCCGGGACCACGGAAGTGTGGGAGACCCCACACGTATCTCTGCAGACCTCAGCTTTGTCAGAGGAAGGCGGCACCTGCTGCCTTGATCTGACCAACTGACTGCCCTATATGGTGACGGACACTGAATCTCAGCTATTATCCATCTTTGGCTTTGACTATATAGTTTTTTCACCTTAGACTATCATATCTTTTGGCTTCATTATTTATTTCATTGTGACCCCCATTCCTTATAGGATATCACAGGTCACTATATTACTTGTGTTTTTTTTTGTCTTATTTAGTACCAATATAGGGCTTACACCTTGTTGAGTCTTTTTGTATATTATTGTCTACCAATTTTGGAGACTCAACTTTGGACATATAGATTTTCATATTGTGTGTATTTTTGAGCTGTATATTCCCACTCAATTTGATTGTGATTCACAGCATTGGGGACAATCTTCTTATTTGATGCATACACTGGAGCTTGAGTCATTGTTATTTATATATTGCATATATTCCTTTTGGATTGCATCTTATATATATATATATCTATAGTCATATGGACTTTACTGGTACCAGGGTTGTTGTATTGTCACTTTTTGACTTTTAAATGTTTTTTTCTACTGTGTGCTTCTTGTGGTCAATAAAGATATTTTGTATATTTTTCCTACATTGAGGTGTGCGCCTTTTATGCATAGGCCTTTCTTTTCGCACTTTGATTTATTTACTTTGCATGTCACGGCACCCTCTTTTCTATATTTCCCTTAGAATTTTGTGTAGTGCACCCCACCTTCTAGTCATATATGTCTGCATTCAGCAATGAATTGCTTAGAATCTATGTATGTATATTATATACAGCTCTGGAAAAAATTAAGAGACCACTGCACACTTTTATAAAAATCAGCTTCTCTACTCGGAGGCAGAGGGCAAACCTGGTAGAGGAATAAAGTGAGCCATCTCAGAAAACCGATCCACAATCACCAAGATTACTGTACAACCAGAGGATAGAGGAAGATCGGTGATGAAATCCATGGCTATATGTTGCCATGGGGCCGAAGGTACCGGGTGAGGCTGCAGAGTACCAGTGGGAAGTTGCCTCGGAATCTTGTTCTTGGCGCAGGAGGGACAGGAAGCTATAAAATCTTCAATGTCTTGGTGTAGAGAGGACCACCAATAGTGGCGAGATATGAGAGAGAGAGAGTCTTCTTAATCCCTGCATGACTGGCAATCTTGGATGAATGGCCCCAAAGTAATACCTTCTTTCTGTCATTGTCGGCGACAAACGTCCTCCCTGGGGGTAAGTTAGCGAGACCCAGGGGAGTCCTCATAATAATCCTGGATGGATCGATGATGTGAGAAGGATCCTCGTCAGCATCAGCCGGCTGGAATGACCTGGACAGGACATTTGCTTTGATATTCTTATGGCCTGGTTGGAAGTGAAGCTCAAAATCGAAGCGGGCAAAAAACATGGACCATCTGGCCTGCCGGGGGTTAAGGCCTGAGCCGACCGGATATAGGACAGATTCTTGTGGTCCGAGAAAATAATGAAAGGATGGACCGCCCTCTCAAGAAGGTACCGCCATTCCTTAAGAGCCAGTTTGATGGCCAACAACTCTCTGACTCCGATGGAAGAATTGCGCTCAGCAAAAGAAAACGCCTTGGAGAAACAAACGCAGGTGACTAAGAGACTGGAAGAAGACTTTCGAAGAAGCACTGCTCCAGCACCCGTGTAGGAGGCTTCCACCTCGTGAATGAACTGCTTGTTGGTTTCTGGACGATGAAGCACAGGAGCTGCTGCAAAGGCTTTCTTCAGAGAAAAGAAGGCGTCTTTAGCCTCCGGAGACCAGACGTAGGAGTTGACTCCCTTATGGAGAAGAGCCGAGATAGGTTTAGATAGCGAGGAGAAATGTGGGATGAACTGCCTGTAATAAATCGCGAATCCAAGGAACCGTTGAATGGGTTTTACGCTGAGAGGATGTGGCCAGTAGAGAGTGGCTGATACTTTCTCCGGATCCATCTTCAGACCGAAATCCGAGATAATGTATCCCAAGAACGGTAGAAAGGTCTCCTCAAAAATGCACTTCTCGAACTTGGCATAGAGACAGTTCTCTCTTAAACGTAGCAGTACTTGGCAAATGTCCCACTGATGAAATGACAGATCCGGAGAGAAAACGAGAATGTCGTCCAGATGGACAACAACGCAAGAATACAGGAGGTCTCAAAAAATGTTGCTAACAAACTCCTGAAATACATCGAGGGCGTTGCAGAGGCCGAAGGGCATGACCAGGTACTCGTAATGTCCATCCAGCATATTAAACGCGGTCTTCCACTCCTCCCCAGCGCAGATACGGATCAGATTTTCCTGGATATAGTCGGACATGGCCTGGGTTTCCGCTGGCAAGAGCGGGTATAACCTGCCCCTTAGAGGGGTCGAACTGGGAATGAGTTCAATCGGGGCAGTCGTATGGCCGATGCGGAGGAAGACTCTCTGCCTCCTTCTTGTTGAAGACGTCCGTGAAAGACCAGTAGGCAGTGGGTAATCCAACTGGAACAGAAGAAGGCTGTGATTTCCCAACCGGTCGAAGTGGCAGCAGGCACCTCTCCTGGCAGCCCTGGCCCCAACAAAGTATGTTACCAGAAAGCCAATCGAGAGTTGACTCATGTGTCCTTAACCATGGAAGACCAAGAAGAAGAGCGTGGGACATGTCTGGAAGAACATAGAAAGCAATCCTCTCTCGATGCAGAACCCCAACTTGCAACTCCAGTTCCTCGGTAACCTTAGTGACCGCCTCCAGTAAACGTCTGCCGTCCACAGAAGCGATCCACCGAGGATTCTCCAGAGTCTTAACCGGAATCTGGTTCTTCGCCACCTCTTCAAGCCTAATGAAGTTCCCTGCCATGACCGAATCCACGTAAGCCACCTTGATATAGCGTTCAGAACCTAAAGACAACTGAACAGTCAGGATTATAGGTAGAGAGGAATAACATACACCTTCGGAGGCCTCTCTTACCTGTCCTAGGCGGAAGAGTTTCCCGACTGCTCTGGGCGGGAACGGAGCAAATGGGAAGCATCTCCACAGTATAGGCATAAACCTTGCGTGAACCTCTCACAACAATGTAGTTCCGCCACTTTGAGACGGTCCACTTGCATAGGTTCAGAAGCTGCTGCGGAAGAAGACACCACAGAACGTGGACTAAGGGGCCTGTGGATGGTGGGGGATGAGCGAATAGGTCTCCTATCTCGAGCAACTTCACGGGTACGCTCCTGGAATCGAACATCAATACGCGTAGCGAGAGAAATTTAGTCCTCGAAAGAGGTGGAGGGCCAAGGTTCCTGACCCCTGATCTTGACCAATGAGCCCATCTTTAATCTGACCCAACAAACCACGCCAAAAGACCCCGACCAGCGCCTCGTTATTCCATCCCAACTTAGAGACCAGAGTGCGAAAGCAAATGGCATAATGCCCAACAAAGTGAACCTTGGCAGAGATTAAAGAGGGACTCAGTAGTAGAGGTTAAGCGACCCGGTTCATCAAACACCCTACGGAAGGTTTCCAAAAATTTGCAACTGAGAGACTATGGGGTCGTCACGTTCCCACAAGGGATTTACCCACGCCAACGCCTCACCCTCCAGATGTGAAACCACAAACGCCACCTTAGCTCAATCAGTGGGGTATTGCTGAGGCGACAACTCAAAATGTTGGCGACATTGATTTAAAAAAAAACCTGCAAAGTTTGAGATCGCCATTATACTGGGGCGGTTTACCAAGGCAAGATGGAGGGTGAGGAGTAGAATTGGGAGCCCGAGAAGGAGCCTGCGCCGAGGCAGCAGACTGTAAGGAGAGCAGGCGGTCATCCACTGAGGCCATATAACTCAATATATGGGCCTAAGTGACACGCTGCTGAGCAAGCTCCTGCAGGAGAATAGCAAGCTGGGAAGCATTCCCCGGATCAGCGGCCTGTAAGGCCAACAAACGAGAATCCATGGATTTCATGAAGGACATAATGCGACTCTGATTCTCCTGCAAATATACCAACTCTTTTTGAGTGGTAGTAGAGGCACCAGCGGGATCCATGTCCTGATTATGCTGTTACGACTCCTGGAGTGGACTCTCTGGGTTGCGATACCAACCGACCCTGAGCGAGCTGACCTTGTACAACCACTCCCTATACAGGGAGCATCAAGGGCAGACCCAGGAGGATAAGGTACTGCGACTGCTGGTACCAGGTGGCCGGCTCGAAGGAGACAGAGAAGGTTATGAAAAACACAGGGACACACACAAGATACAGAAGAGCGTAGTGCGGACACTGGGAAGCGCGCTGGATACAAGCGAGTGCAGAGCACACACTGGAAAGCACGCTAGATACAGGAGAACGCAGAACGCACACCGGAAAGCACGTGGGATACAGGAGAGCGTAGAGCCCACACTGGGATACCACACAGAGTACAAGGGAGCGTAGAGCGCACACTGGAAAGCATGAGAAACTGGAAGAGCAGAGTGTGTATAGGAAGGCACACTGGGACCTGAGAATCAGAGAAGCACCCTCGCTGGCACCAAGACTGGCCCAGAGCAGATGCTAAAGTAATAATCAGGCTCTTCCTGTAGCAGAAAGCGGCCTGATACACCTGTTGCAGCCGCACGTGAGGAGAGCTTCTGGGTTATGCCGTGTAAAGAGCAGAGGAGGCGTGTGGCCGCCGCCCAAGCAGCCTGGTGAGTGTGCGCGGCGGACGTGATTCCCGACGCGACCGCCAGGCCGGAAGCAGAAGATAGACCCCAGGAGGAGCCCGGTCAGCGGCACGCCGAGGAGTGAGGTAAGTATCCCGGGAGGCAGGGGGTATCACAATCAGATAGCATACGAATGGTTCATGTGCCGTCTGCTTTTTTTTCTCACACCTATTGACTTGCATTGAGGAGTTTCGTTCCATATAAGCAGTAGCACTGACTCATTCATTAACATTGGTGCGAGTGCAATGTGATTGTGCAGATGTGAGCGAACCCTAAAACTGACGATTTTGTAGTGAAAACTGTATTGTTAACATTACTTTCATGCTGTGGGTTAACAAAAGTGTTCTATGAAACTCAGGCTTGTCAAAATTTTTGGAAATAGTGTGTTCAGTGAGATATTGATTAAAATCTTTGCTTTGAAAGCCGATTCATTTATACTGAGCACTGTATGTACCTCATTTATGTGTATGTGTGTATATATATTTGTATACCCACACATTCTGTGTATATATTACTTTTTGTACCCTTACTAATAAGTGTTTTCTTTAATTCATATATAGCTGTGGACTCAAACCGTCACGATTCCCAATCTACAAGGAAAAAAGTGCGTTTTGAGGAGAACGCCATATGTACATGTATGTATATTATCATTCCACCTTTTATCATTGGGGCCTATCTGCATTCATTCAGCATGCGAAAATAAAAGGCCTATGCATAAAAGGCGCACACCTCAATGTAGGAAAAATATACAAAATATCTTTATTGACCACAAGAAGCACACAGTAGATAAAATCATGAAAAAGTGACAATTCAACAACCCTGGTACCAGTAAAGTTCATATGGCTATAGATATATATAAGATACAATCCAAAAGGAATATATGCAGTATATAAATAACAATGACTCGAGTCCCAATGTATGTATCAAATGAGAAGATTGTCCCCAATGCTGTGAATCACAACCAAACTGAGTGGGAATATACAGCTCAATAAATACACACAATATGATAATCTATATATGTCCAAAGTTGGGCTTCCCCAAAATTGGTAGACAATAATATACAAAAAGACTCAACAAGGTGTAAGCCCTACTGTATAATGGTACTAAATAAGACAAAAGACCCCACGAGTAATGTAGTGAGCCGTGATATCATATAAGGAATGGGAGTCACAATGAAATAAATAATGAAGCCAAAAGATATGATAGTCTAAGGTGAAAAAACTATATAGTCAAAGCCAAAGATGTAATAGCTGAGATTCAGTGTCCGTCACCATATAAGGCAGCCAAGAGCTCCAGGTTAGATAGTCAGTCCCGGGACCACGGAAGTGTGGGAGACCCCACACGTATCTCTGCAGACCTCAGCTTTGTCAGAGGAAGGCGGCACCTGCTGCCTTGATCTGACCAACTGACTGCCCTATATGGTGACGGACACTGAATCTCAGCTATTATCCATCTTTGGCTTTGACTATATAGTTTTTTCACCTTAGACTATCATATCTTTTGGCTTCATTATTTATTTCATTGTGACCCCCATTCCTTATAGGATATCACAGGTCACTATATTACTTGTGTTTTTTTTTGTCTTATTTAGTACCAATATAGGGCTTACACCTTGTTGAGTCTTTTTGTATATTATTGTCTACCAATTTTGGAGACTCAACTTTGGACATATAGATTTTCATATTGTGTGTATTTTTGAGCTGTATATTCCCACTCAATTTGATTGTGATTCACAGCATTGGGGACAATCTTCTTATTTGATGCATACACTGGAGCTTGAGTCATTGTTATTTATATATTGCATATATTCCTTTTGGATTGCATCTTATATATATATATCTATAGTCATATGGACTTTACTGGTACCAGGGTTGTTGTATTGTCACTTTTTGACTTTTAAATGTTTTTTTCTACTGTGTGCTTCTTGTGGTCAATAAAGATATTTTGTATATTTTTCCTACATTGAGGTGTGCGCCTTTTATGCATAGGCCTTTCTTTTCGCACTTTGATTTATTTACTTTGCATGTCACGGCACCCTCTTTTCTATATTTCCCTTAGAATTTTGTGTAGTGCACCCCACCTTCTAGTCATATATGTCTGCATTCAGCAATGAATTGCTTAGAATCTATGTATGTATATTATATACAGCTCTGGAAAAAATTAAGAGACCACTGCACACTTTTATAAAAATCAGCTTCTCTACTCGGAGGCAGAGGGCAAACCTGGTAGAGGAATAAAGTGAGCCATCTCAGAAAACCGATCCACAATCACCAAGATTACTGTACAACCAGAGGATAGAGGAAGATCGGTGATGAAATCCATGGCTATATGTTGCCATGGGGCCGAAGGTACCGGGTGAGGCTGCAGAGTACCAGTGGGAAGTTGACTCGGAATCTTGTTCTTGGCGCAGGAGGGACAGGAAGCTATAAAATCTTCAATGTCTTGGCGTAGAGAGGACCACCAATAGTGGCGAGATATGAGAGAGAGAGAGTCTTCTTAATCCCTGCATGACTGGCAATCTTGGATGAATGGCCCCAAAGTAATACCTTCTTTCGGTCATTGTCGGCGACAAACGTCCTCCCTGGGGGTAAGTTAGCGAGACCCAGGGGAGTCCTCATAATAATCCTGGATGGATCGATGATGTGAGAAGGATCCTCGTCAGCATCAGCCGGCTGGAATGACCTGGACAGGACATTTGCTTTGATATTCTTATGGCCTGGTTGGAAGTGAAGCTCAAAATCGAAGCGGGCAAAAAACATGGACCATCTGGCCTGCCGGGGGTTAAGGCCCTGAGCCGACCGGATATAGGACAGATTCTTGTGGTCCGAGAAAATAATGAAAGGATGGACCGCCCTCTCAAGAAGGTACCGCCATTCCTTAAGAGCCAGTTTGATGGCCAACAACTCTCTGACTCCGATGGAAGAATTGCGCTCAGCAAAAGAAAACGCCTTGGAGAAACAAACGCAGGTGACTAAGAGACTGGAAGAAGACTTTCGAAGAAGCACTGCTCCAGCACCCGTGTAGGAGGCTTCCACCTCGTGAATGAACTGCTTGTTGGTTTCTGGACGATGAAGCACAGGAGCTGCTGCAAAGGCTTTCTTCAGAGAAAAGAAGGCGTCTTTAGCCTCCGGAGACCAGACGTAGGAGTTGACTCCCTTATGGAGAAGAGCCGAGATAGGTTTAGATAGCGAGGAGAAATGTGGGATGAACTGCCTGTAATAAATCGCGAATCCAAGGAACCGTTGAATGGGTTTTACGCTGAGAGGATGTGGCCAGTAGAGAGTGGCTGATACTTTCTCCGGATCCATCTTCAGACCGAAATCCGAGATAATGTATCCCAAGAACGGTAGAAAGGTCTCCTCAAAAATGCACTTCTCGAACTTGGCATAGAGACAGTTCTCTCTTAAACGTAGCAGTACTTGGCAAATGTCCCACTGATGAAATGACAGATCCGGAGAGAAAACGAGAATGTCGTCCAGATGGACAACAACGCAAGAATACAGGAGGTCTCAAAAAATGTTGCTAACAAACTCCTGAAATACATCGAGGGCGTTGCAGAGGCCGAAGGGCATGACCAGGTACTCGTAATGTCCATCCAGCATATTAAACGCGGTCTTCCACTCCTCCCCAGCGCAGATACGGATCAGATTTTCCTGGATATAGTCGGACATGGCCTGGGTTTCCGCTGGCAAGAGCGGGTATAACCTGCCCCTTAGAGGGGTCGAACTGGGAATGAGTTCAATCGGGGCAGTCGTATGGCCGATGCGGAGGAAGACTCTCTGCCTCCTTCTTGTTGAAGACGTCCGTGAAAGACCAGTAGGCAGTGGGTAATCCAACTGGAACAGAAGAAGGCTGTGATTTCCCAACCGGTCGAAGTGGCAGCAGGCACCTCTCCTGGCAGCCCTGGCCCCAACAAAGTATGTTACCAGAAAGCCAATCGAGAGTTGACTCATGTGTCCTTAACCATGGAAGACCAAGAAGAAGAGCGTGGGACATGTCTGGAAGAACATAGAAAGCAATCCTCTCTCGATGCAGAACCCCAACTTGCAACTCCAGTTCCTCGGTAACCTTAGTGACCGCCTCCAGTAAACGTCTGCCGTCCACAGAAGCGATCCACCGAGGATTCTCCAGAGTCTTAACCGGAATCTGGTTCTTCGCCACCTCTTCAAGCCTAATGAAGTTCCCTGCCATGACCGAATCCACGTAAGCCACCTTGATATAGCGTTCAGAACCTAAAGACAACTGAACAGTCAGGATTATAGGTAGAGAGGAATAACATACACCTTCGGAGGCCTCTCTTACCTGTCCTAGGCGGAAGGGTTTACCGACTGCTCTGGGCGGGAACGGAGCAAATGGGAAGCATCTCCAAAGTATAGGCATAAACCTTGCGTGAACCTCTCACAGCAATGTAGTTCCGCCACTTTGAGACGGTCCACTTGCATAGGTTCAGAAGCTGCTGCGGAAGAAGACACCACAGAACGTGGACTAAGGGGCCTGTGGATGGTGGGGGATGAGCGAATAGGTCTCCTATCTCGAGCAACTTCACGGGTACGCTCCTGGAATCGAACATCAATACGCGTAGCGAGAGAAATTTAGTCCTCGAAAGAGGTGGAGGGCCAAGGTTCCTGACCCCTGATCTTGACCAATGAGCCCATCTTTAATCTGACCCAACAAACCACGCCAAAAGACCCCGACCAGCGCCTCGTTATTCCATCCCAACTTAGAGACCAGAGTGCGAAAGCAAATGGCATAATGCCCAACAAAGTGAACCTTGGCAGAGATTAAAGAGGGACTCAGTAGTAGAGGTTAAGCGACCCGGTTCATCAAACACCCTACGGAAGGTTTCCAAAAATTTGCAACTGAGAGACTATGGGGTCGTCACGTTCCCACAAGGGATTTACCCACGCCAACGCCTCACCCTCCAGATGTGAAACCACAAACGCCACCTTAGCTCAATCAGTGGGGTATTGCTGAGGCGACAACTCAAAATGTTGGCGACATTGATTTAAAAAAAAACCTGCAAAGTTTGAGATCGCCATTATACTGGGGCGGTTTACCAAGGCAAGATGGAGGGTGAGGAGTAGAATTGGGAGCCCGAGAAGGAGCCTGCGCCGAGGCAGCAGACTGTAAGGAGAGCAGGCGGTCATCCACTGAGGCCATATAACTCAATATATGGGCCTAAGTGACACGCTGCTGAGCAAGCTCCTGCAGGAGAATAGCAAGCTGGGAAGCATTCCCCGGATCAGCGGCCTGTAAGGCCAACAAACGAGAATCCATGGATTTCATGAAGGACATAATGCGACTCTGATTCTCCTGCAAATATACCAACTCTTTTTGAGTGGTAGTAGAGGCACCAGCGGGATCCATGTCCTGATTATGCTGTTACGACTCCTGGAGTGGACTCTCTGGGTTGCGATACCAACCGACCCTGAGCGAGCTGACCTTGTACAACCACTCCCTATACAGGGAGCATCAAGGGCAGACCCAGGAGGATAAGGTACTGCGACTGCTGGTACCAGGTGGCCGGCTCGAAGGAGACAGAGAAGGTTATGAAAAACACAGGGACACACACAAGATACAGAAGAGCGTAGTGCGGACACTGGGAAGCGCGCTGGATACAAGCGAGTGCAGAGCACACACTGGAAAGCACGCTAGATACAGGAGAACGCAGAACGCACACCGGAAAGCACGTGGGATACAGGAGAGCGTAGAGCCCACACTGGGATACCACACAGAGTACAAGGGAGCGTAGAGCGCACACTGGAAAGCATGAGAAACTGGAAGAGCAGAGTGTGTATAGGAAGGCACACTGGGACCTGAGAATCAGAGAAGCACCCTCGCTGGCACCAAGACTGGCCCAGAGCAGATGCTAAAGTAATAATCAGGCTCTTCCTGTAGCAGAAAGCGGCCTGATACACCTGTTGCAGCCGCACGTGAGGAGAGCTTCTGGGTTATGCCGTGTAAAGAGCAGAGGAGGCGTGTGGCCGCCGCCCAAGCAGCCTGGTGAGTGTGCGCGGTGGACGTGATTCCCGACGCGACCGCCAGGCCGGAAGCAGAAGATAGACCCCAGGAGGAGCCCGGTCAGCGGCACGCCGAGGAGTGAGGTAAGTATCCCGGGAGGCAGGGGGTATCACAATCAGATAGCATACGAATGGTTCATGTGCCGTCTGCTTTTTTTTCTCACACCTATTGACTTGCATTGAGGAGTTTCGTTCCATATAAGCAGTAGCACTGACTCATTCATTAACATTGGTGCGAGTGCAATGTGATTGTGCAGATGTGAGCGAACCCTAAAACTGACGATTTTGTAGTGAAAACTGTATTGTTAACATTACTTTCATGCTGTGGGTTAACAAAAGTGTTCTATGAAACTCAGGCTTGTCAAAATTTTTGGAAATAGTGTGTTCAGTGAGATATTGATTAAAATCTTTGCTTTGAAAGCCGATTCATTTATACTGAGCACTGTATGTACCTCATTTATGTGTATGTGTGTATATATATTTGTATACCCACACATTCTGTGTATATATTACTTTTTGTACCCTTACTAATAAGTGTTTTCTTTAATTCATATATAGCTGTGGACTCAAACCGTCACGATTCCCAATCTACAAGGAAAAAAGTGCGTTTTGAGGAGAACGCCATATGTACATGTATGTATATTATCATTCCACCTTTTATCATTGGGGCCTATCTGCATTCATTCAGCATGCGAAAATAAAAGGCCTATGCATAAAAGGCGCACACCTCAATGTAGGAAAAATATACAAAATATCTTTATTGACCACAAGAAGCACACAGTAGATAAAATCATGAAAAAGTGACAATTCAACAACCCTGGTACCAGTAAAGTCCATATGGCTATAGATATATATAAGATACAATCCAAAAGGAATATATGCAGTATATAAATAACAATGACTCGAGTCCCAATGTATGTATCAAATGAGAAGATTGTCCCCAATGCTGTGAATCACAACCAAACTGAGTGGGAATATACAGCTCAATAAATACACACAATATGATAATCTATATATGTCCAAAGTTGGGCTTCCCCAAAATTGGTAGACAATAATATACAAAAAGACTCAACAAGGTGTAAGCCCTACTGTATAATGGTACTAAATAAGACAAAAGACCCCACAAGTAATGTAGTGAGCCGTGATATCATATAAGGAATGGGAGTCACAATGAAATAAATAATGAAGCCAAAAGATATGATAGTCTAAGGTGAAAAAACTATATAGTCAAAGCCAAAGATGTAATAGCTGAGATTCAGTGTCCGTCACCATATAAGGCAGCCAAGAGCTCCAGGTTAGATAGTCAATCCCGGGACCACGGAAGTGTGGGAGACCTCACACGTATCTCTGCAGACCTCAGCTTTGTCAGAGGAAGGCGGCACCTGCTGCCTTGATCTGACCAACTGACTGCCCTATATGGTGACGGACACTGAATCTCAGCTATTATCCATCTTTGGCTTTGACTATATAGTTTTTTCACCTTAGACTATCATATCTTTTGGCTTCATTATTTATTTCATTGTGACCCCCATTCCTTATAGGATATCACAGGTCACTATATTACTTGTGTTTTTTTTTGTCTTATTTAGTACCAATATAGGGCTTACACCTTGTTGAGTCTTTTTGTATATTATTGTCTACCAATTTTGGAGACTCAACTTTGGACATATAGATTTTCATATTGTGTGTATTTTTGAGCTGTATATTCCCACTCAATTTGATTGTGATTCACAGCATTGGGGACAATCTTCTTATTTGATGCATACACTGGAGCTTGAGTCATTGTTATTTATATATTGCATATATTCCTTTTGGATTGCATCTTATATATATATATATCTATAGTCATATGGACTTTACTGGTACCAGGGTTGTTGTATTGTCACTTTTTGACTTTTAAATGTTTTTTTCTACTGTGTGCTTTTTGTGGTCAATAAAGATATTTTGTATATTTTTCCTACATTGAGGTGTGCGCCTTTTATGCATAGGCCTTTCTTTTCGCACTTTGATTTATTTACTTTGCATGTCACGGCACCCTCTTTTCTATATTTCCCTTAGAATTTTGTGTAGTGCACCCCACCTTCTAGTCATATATGTCTGCATTCAGCAATGAATTGCTTAGAATCTATGTATGTATATTATATACAGCTCTGGAAAAAATTAAGAGACCACTGCACACTTTTATAAAAATCAGCTTCTCTACTCGGAGGCAGAGGGCAAACCTGGTAGAGGAATAAAGTGAGCCATCTCAGAAAACCGATCCACAATCGCCAAGATTACTGTACAACCAGAGGATAGAGGAAGATCGGTGATGAAATCCATGGCTATATGTTGCCATGGGGCCGAAGGTACCGGGTGAGGCTGCAGAGTACCAGTGGGAAGTTGCCTCGGAATCTTGTTCTTGGCGCAGGAGGGACAGGAAGCTATAAAATCTTCAATGTCTTGGCGTAGAGAGGACCACCAATAGTGGCGAGATATGAGAGAGAGAGAGTCTTCTTAATCCCTGCATGACTGGCAATCTTGGATGAATGGCCCCAAAGTAATACCTTCTTTCTGTCATTGTCGGCGACAAACGTCCTCCCTGGGGGTAAGTTAGCGAGACCCAGGGGAGTCCTCATAATAATCCTGGATGGATCGATGATGTGAGAAGGATCCTCGTCAGCATCAGCCGGCTGGAATGACCTGGACAGGACATTTGCTTTGTTATTCTTATTGTCTGGTTCGAAGTGAAGCTCAAAATCGAAGCGGGCAAAAAACATGGACCATCTGGCCTGCCGGGGGTTAAGGCCCTGAGCCGACCGGATATAGGACAGATTCTTGTGGTCCGAGAAAATAATGAAAGGATGGACCGCCCTCTCAAGAAGGTACCTCCATTCCTTAAGAGCCAGTTTGATGGCCAACAACTCTCTGACTCCGATGGAAGAATTGCGCTAAGCAAAAGAAAACGCCTTGGAGAAACAAACGCAGGTGACTGAGACTGGAAGAAGACTTTCGAAGAAGCACTGCTCCAGCACCCGTGTAGGAGGCTTCCACCTCGTGAATGAACTGCTTGTTGGTTTCTGGACGATGAAGCACAGGAGCTGCTGCAAAGGCTTTCTTCAGAGAGAAGAAGGCGTCTTTAGCCTCCGGAGACCAGACGTAGGAGTTGGCTCCCTTATGGACAAGAGCCGAGATAGGTTTAGATAGCGAGGAGAAATGTGGGATGAACTGCCTGTAATAAATCGCGAATCCAAGGAACCGTTGAATGGGTTTTACGCTGAGAGGATGTGGCCAGTAGAGAATGGCTGATACTTTCTCCGGATCCATCTTCAGACCGAAATCCGAGATAATGTATCCCAAGAACGGTAGAAAGGTCTGCTCAAAAATGCACTTCTCGAACTTGGCATAGAGACAGTTCTCTCTTAAACGTAGCAGTACTTGGCAAATGTCCCACTGATGAAATGACAGATCCGGAGAGAAAACGAGAATGTCGTCCAGATGTACAACAACGCAAGAATACAGGAGGTCTCAAAAAATGTTGCTAACAAACTCCTGAAATACATCGAGGGCATTGCAGAGGCCGAAGGGCATGACCAGGTACTCGTAATGTCCATCCAGCATATTAAACGCGGTCTTCCACTCCTCCCCAGCGCAGATACGGATCAGATTTTCCTGGATATAGTCGGACATGGCCTGGGTTTCCGCTGGCAAGAGCGGGTATAACCTGCCCCTTAGAGGGGTCGAACTGGGAATGAGTTCAATCGGGGCAGTCGTATGGCCGATGCGGAGGAAGACTCTCTGCCTCCTTCTTGTTGAAGACGTCCGTGAAAGACCAGTAGGCAGTGGGTAATCCAACTGGAACAGAAGAAGGCTGTGATTTCCCAACCGGTCGAAGTGGCAGCAGGCACCTCTCCTGGCAGCCCTGGCCCCAACAAAGTATGTTACCAGAAAGCCAATCGAGAGTTGACTCATGTGTCCTTAACCATGGAAGACCAAGAAGAAGAGCGTGGGACATGTCTGGAAGAACATAGAAAGCAATCCTCTCTCGATGCAGAACCCCAACTTGCAACTCCAGTTCCTCGGTAACCTTAGTGACCGCCTCCAGTAAACGTCTGCCGTCCACAGAAGCGATCCACCGAGGATTCTCCAGAGTCTTAACCGGAATCTGGTTCTTCGCCACCTCTTCAAGCCTAATGAAGTTCCCTGCCATGACCGAATCCACGTAAGCCACCTTGATATAGCGTTCAGAACCTAAAGACAACTGAACAGTCAGGATTATAGGTAGAGAGGAATAACATACACCTTCGGAGGCCTCTCTTACCTGTCCTAGGCGGAAGAGTTTCCCGACTGCTCTGGGCGGGAACGGAGCAAATGGGAAGCATCTCCACAGTATAGGCATAAACCTTGCGTGAACCTCTCACAGCAATGTAGTTCCGCCACTTTGAGACGGTCCACTTGCATAGGTTCAGAAGCTGCTGCGGAAGAAGACACCACAGAACGTGGACTAAGGGGCCTGTGGATGGTGGGGGATGAGCGAATAGGTCTCCTATCTCGAGCAACTTCACGGGTACGCTCCTGGAATCGAACATCAATACGCGTAGCGAGAGAAATTTAGTCCTCGAAAGAGGTGGAAGTATCTTGACCAATGAGCCCATCTTTAATCTGACCCAACAAACCACGCCAAAAGACCCCGACCAGCGCCTCGTTATTCCATCCCAACTTAGAGACCAGAGTGCGAAAGCAAATGGCATAATGCCCAACAAAGTGAACCTTGGCAGAGATTAAAGAGGGACTCCGTAGTAGAGGTTAAGCGACCCGGTTCATCAAACACCCTACGGAAGGTTTCCAAAAATTTGCAACTGAGAGACTATGGGGTCGTCACGTTCCCACAAGGGATTTACCCACGCCAACGCCTCTCCCTCCAGATGTGAAACCACAAACGCCACCTTAGCTCAATCAGTGGGGTATTGCTGAGGCGACAACTCAAAATGTTGGCGACATTGATTTAAAAAAAAACCTGCAAAGTTTGAGATCGCCATTATACTGGGGCGGTTTACCAAGGCAAGATGGAGGGTGAGGAGTAGAATTGAGAGCCCGAGAAGGAGCCTGCGCCGAGGCAGCAGACTGTAAGGAGAGCAGGCGGTCATCCACTGAGGCCATATAACTCAATATATGGGCCTAAGTGACACGCTGCTGAGCAAGCTCCTGCAGGAGAATAGCAAGCTGGGAAGCATTCCCCGGATCAGCGGCCTGTAAGGCCAACAAACGAGAATCCATGGATTTCATGAAGGACATAATGCGACTCTGATTCTCCTGCAAATATACCAACTCTTTTTGAGTGGTAGTAGAGGCACCAGCGGGATCCATGTCCTGATTATGCTGTTACGACTCCTGGAGTGGACTCTCTGGGTTGCGATACCAACCGACCCTGAGCGAGCTGACCTTGTACAACCACTCCCTATACAGGGAGCATCAAGGGCAGACCCAGGAGGATAAGGTACTGCGACTGCTGGTACCAGGTGGCCGGCTCGAAGGAGACAGAGAAGGTTATGAAAAACACAGGGACACACACAAGATACAGAAGAGCGCAGTGCGCACACTGGGAAGCGCGCTGGATACAAGCGAGTGCAGAGCACACACTGGAAAGCACGCTAGATACAGGAGAACGCAGAACGCACACCGGAAAGCACGTGGGATACAGGAGAGCGTAGAGCCCACACTGGGATACCACACAGAGTACAAGGGAGCGTAGAGCGCACACTGGAAAGCATGAGAAACTGGAAGAGCAGAGTGTGTATAGGAAGGCACACTGGGACCTGAGAATCAGAGAAGCACCCTCGCTGGCACCAAGACTGGCCCAGAGCAGATGCTAAAGTAATAATCAGGCTCTTCCTGTAGCAGAAAGCGGCCTGATACACCTGTTGCAGCCGCACGTGAGGAGAGCTTCTGGGTTATGCCGTGTAAAGAGCAGAGGAGGCGTGTGGCCGCCGCCCAAGCAGCCTGGTGAGTGTGCGCGGCGGACGTGATTCCCGACCCGACCGCCAGGCCGGAAGCAGAAGATAGACCCCAGGAGGAGCCCGGTCAGCGGCACGCCGAGGAGTGAGGTAAGTATCCCGGGAGGCAGGGGGTATCACAATCAGATAGCATACGAATGGTTCATGTGCCGTCTGCTTTTTTTTCTCACACCTATTGACTTGCATTGAGGAGTTTCGTTCCATATAAGCAGTAGCACTGACTCATTCATTAACATTGGTGCGAGTGCAATGTGATTGTGCAGATGTGAGCGAACCCTAAAACTGACGATTTTGTAGTGAAAACTGTATTGTTAACATTACTTTCATGCTGTGGGTTAACAAAAGTGTTCTATGAAACTCAGGCTTGTCAAAATTTTTGGAAATAGTGTGTTCAGTGAGATATTGATTAAAATCTTTGCTTTGAAAGCCGATTCATTTATACTGAGCACTGTATGTACCTCATTTATGTGTATGTGTGTATATATATTTGTATACCCACACATTCTGTGTATATATTACTTTTTGTACCCTTACTAATAAGTGTTTTCTTTAATTCATATATAGCTGTGGACTCAAACCGTCACGATTCCCAATCTACAAGGAAAAAAGTGCGTTTTGAGGAGAACGCCATATGTACATGTATGTATATTATCATTCCACCTTTTATCATTGGGGCCTATCTGCATTCATTCAGCATGCGAAAATAAAAGGCCTATGCATAAAAGGCGCACACCTCAATGTAGGAAAAATGTACAAAATATCTTTATTGACCACAAGAAGCACACAGTAGATAAAATCATGAAAAAGTGACAATTCAACAACCCTGGTACCAATAAAGTCCATATGGCTATAGATATATATAAGATACAATCCAAAAGGAATATATGCAGTATATAAATAACAATGACTCGAGTCCCAATGTATGTATCAAATGAGAAGATTGTCCCCAATGCTGTGAATCACAACCAAACTGAGTGGGAATATACAGCTCAATAAATACACACAATATGATAATCTATATATGTCCAAAGTTGGGCTTCCCCAAAATTGGTAGACAATAATATACAAAAAGACTCAACAAGGTGTAAGCCCTACTGTATAATGGTACTAAATAAGACAAAAGACCCCACAAGTAATGTAGTGAGCCGTGATATCATATAAGGAATGGGAGTCACAATGAAATAAATAATGAAGCCAAAAGATATGATAGTCTAAGGTGAAAAAACTATATAGTCAAAGCCAAAGATGTAATAGCTGAGATTCAGTGTCCGTCACCATATAAGGCAGCCAAGAGCTCCAGGTTAGATAGTCAGTCCCGGGACCACGGAAGTGTGGGAGACCCCACACGTATCTCTGCAGACCTCAGCTTTGTCAGAGGAAGGCGGCACCTGCTGCCTTGATCTGACCAACTGACTGCCCTATATGGTGACGGACACTGAATCTCAGCTATTATCCATCTTTGGCTTTGACTATATAGTTTTTTCACCTTAGACTATCATATCTTTTGGCTTCATTATTTATTTCATTGTGACCCCCATTCCTTATAGGATATCACAGGTCACTATATTACTTGTGTTTTTTTTTGTCTTATTTAGTACCAATATAGGGCTTACACCTTGTTGAGTCTTTTTGTATATTATTGTCTACCAATTTTGGAGACTCAACTTTGGACATATAGATTTTCATATTGTGTGTATTTTTGAGCTGTATATTCCCACTCAATTTGATTGTGATTCACAGCATTGGGGACAATCTTCTTATTTGATGCATACACTGGAGCTTGAGTCATTGTTATTTATATATTGCATATATTCCTTTTGGATTGCATCTTATATATATATATATATATCTATAGTCATATGGACTTTACTGGTACCAGGGTTGTTGTATTGTCACTTTTTGACTTTTAAATGTTTTTTTCTACTGTGTGCTTCTTGTGGTCAATAAAGATATTTTGTATATTTTTCCTACATTGAGGTGTGCGCCTTTTATGCATAGGCCTTTCTTTTCGCACTTTGATTTATTTACTTTGCATGTCACGGCACCCTCTTTTCTATATTTCCCTTAGAATTTTGTGTAGTGCACCCCACCTTCTAGTCATATATGTCTGCATTCAGCAATGAATTGCTTAGAATCTATGTATGTATATTATATACAGCTCTGGAAAAAATTAAGAGACCACTGCACACTTTTATAAAAATCAGCTTCTCTACTCGGAGGCAGAGGGCAAACCTGGTAGAGGAATAAAGTGAGCCATCTCAGAAAACCGATCCACAATTGCCAAGATTACTGTACAACCAGAGGATAGAGGAAGATCGGTGATGAAATCCATGGCTATATGTTGCCATGGGGCCGAAGGTACCGGGTGAGGCTGCAGAGTACCAGTGGGAAGTTGCCTCGGAATCTTGTTCTTGGCGCAGGAGGGACAGGAAGCTATAAAATCTTCAATGTCTTGGCGTAGAGAGGACCACCAATAGTGGCGAGATATGAGAGAGAGAGAGTCTTCTTAATCCCTGCATGACTGGCAATCTTGGATGAATGGCCCCAAAGTAATACCTTCTTTCTGTCATTGTCGGCGACAAACGTCCTCCCTGGGGGTAAGTTAGCGAGACCCAGGGGAGTCCTCATAATAATCCTGGATGGATCGATGATGTGAGAAGGATCCTCGTCAGCATCAGCCGGCTGGAATGACCTGGACAGGACATTTGCTTTGATATTCTTATGGCCTGGTTGGAAGTGAAGCTCAAAATCGAAGCGGGCAAAAAACATGGACCATCTGGCCTGCCGGGGGTTAAGGCCCTGAGCCGACCGGATATAGGACAGATTCTTGTGGTCCGAGAAAATAATGAAAGGATGGACCGCCCTCTCAAGAAGGTACCTCCATTCCTTAAGAGCCAGTTTGATGGCCAACAACTCTCTGACTCCGATGGAAGAATTGCGCTAAGCAAAAGAAAACGCCTTGGAGAAACAAACGCAGGTGACTGAGACTGGAAGAAGACTTTCGAAGAAGCACTGCTCCAGCACCCGTGTAGGAGGCTTCCACCTCGTGAATGAACTGCTTGTTGGTTTCTGGACGATGAAGCACAGGAGCTGCTGCAAAGGCTTTCTTCAGAGAGAAGAAGGCGTCTTTAGCCTCCGGAGACCAGACGTAGGAGTTGGCTCCCTTATGGACAAGAGCCGAGATAGGTTTAGATAGCGAGGAGAAATGTGGGATGAACTGCCTGTAATAAATCGCGAATCCAAGGAACCGTTGAATGGGTTTTACGCTGAGAGGATGTGGCCAGTAGAGAATGGCTGATACTTTCTCCGGATGCATCTTCAGACCGAAATCCGAGATAATGTATCCCAAGAACGGTAGAAAGGTCTGCTCAAAAATGCACTTCTCGAACTTGGCATAGAGACAGTTCTCTCTTAAACGTAGCAGTACTTGGCAAATGTCCCACTGATGAAATGACAGATCCGGAGAGAAAACGAGAATGTCGTCCAGATGTACAACAACGCAAGAATACAGGAGGTCTCAAAAAATGTTGCTAACAAACTCCTGAAATACATCGAGGGCGTTGCAGAGGCCGAAGGGCATGACCAGGTACTCGTAATGTCCATCCAGCATATTAAACGCGGTCTTCCACTCCTCCCCAGCGCAGATACGGATCAGATTTTCCTGGATATAGTCGGACATGGCCTGGGTTTCCGCTGGCAAGAGCGGGTATAACCTGCCCCTTAGAGGGGTCGAACTGGGAATGAGTTCAATCGGGGCAGTCGTATGGCCGATGCGGAGGAAGACTCTCTGCCTCCTTCTTGTTGAAGACGTCCGTGAAAGACCAGTAGGCAGTGGGTAATCCAACTGGAACAGAAGAAGGCTGTGATTTCCCAACCGGTCGAAGTGGCAGCAGGCACCTCTCCTGGCAGCCCTGGCCCCAACAAAGTATGTTACCAGAAAGCCAATCGAGAGTTGACTCATGTGTCCTTAACCATGGAAGACCAAGAAGAAGAGCGTGGGACATGTCTGGAAGAACATAGAAAGCAATCCTCTTTCGATGCAGAACCCCAACTTGCAACTCCAGTTCCTCGGTAACCTTAGTGACCGCCTCCAGTAAACGTCTGCCGTCCACAGAAGCGATCCACCGAGGATTCTCCAGAGTCTTAACCGGAATCTGGTTCTTCGCCACCTCTTCAAGCCTAATGAAGTTCCCTGCCATGACCGAATCCACGTAAGCCACCTTGATATAGCGTTCAGAACCTAAAGACAACTGAACAGTCAGGATTATAGGTAGAGAGGAATAACATACACCTTCGGAGGCCTCTCTTACCTGTCCTAGGCGGAAGAGTTTCCCGACTGCTCTGGGCGGGAACGGAGCAAATGGGAAGCATCTCCACAGTATAGGCATAAACCTTGCGTGAACCTCTCACAACAATGTAGTTCAGCCACTTTGAGACGGTCCACTTGCATAGGTTCAGAAGCTGCTGCGGAAGAAGACACCACAGAACGTGGACTAAGGGGCCTGTGGATGGTGGGGGATGAGCGAATAGGTCTCCTATCTCGAGCAACTTCACGGGTACGCTCCTGGAATCGAACATCAATACGCGTAGCGAGAGAAATTTAGTCCTCGAAAGAGGTGGAAGTATCTTGACCAATGAGCCCATCTTTAATCCGACCCAACAAACCACGCCAAAAGACCCCGACCAGCGCCTCTTTATTCCACCCCAACTCTGAGACCAGAGTGCGAAAGCAAATGGCATATTGCCCAACAAAGTGAACCTTGGCAGAGATTAAAGAGGGACTCAGTAGTAGAGGTTAAGCGACCCGGTTCATCAAACACCCTACGGAAGGTTTCCAAAAATTTGCAACTGAGAGACTATGGGGTCGTCACGTTCCCACAAGGGATTTACCCACGCCAACGCCTCACCCTCCAGATGTGAAACCACAAACGCCACCTTAGCTCAATCAGTGGGGTATTGCTGAGGCGACAACTCAAAATGTTGGCGACATTGATTTAAAAAAAAAACCCTGCAAAGTTTGAGATCGCCATTATACTGGGGCGGTTTACCAAGGCAAGATGGAGGGTGAGGAGTAGAATTGGGAGCCCGAGAAGGAGCCTCCGCCGAGGCAGCAGACTGTAAGGAGAGCAGGCGGTCATCCACTGAGGCCATATAACTCAATATATGGGCCTAAGTGACACGCTGCTGAGCAAGCTCCTGCAGGAGAATAGCAAGCTGGGAAGCATTCCCCGGATCAGCGGCCTGTAAGGCCAACAAACGAGAATCCATGGATTTCATGAAGGACATAATGCGACTCTGATTCTCCTGCAAATATACCAACTCTTTTTGAGTGGTAGTAGAGGCACCAGCGGGATCCATGTCCTGATTATGCTGTTACGACTCCTGGAGTGGACTCTCTGGGTTGCGATACCAACCGACCCTGAGCGACCTGACCTAGTACAACCACATACAGGGATACAGGGAGCATCAAGGGCAGACCCAGGAGGATAAGGTACTGCGACTGCTGGTACCAGGTGGCCGGCTCGAAGGAGACAGAGAAGGTTATGAAAAACACAGGGACACACACAAGATACAGAAGAGCGCAGTGCGCACACTGGGAAGCGCGCTGGATACAAGCGAGTGCAGAGCACACACTGGAAAGCACGCTAGATACAGGAGAACGCAGAACGCAAACCGGAAAGCACGTGGGATACAGGAGAGCGTAGAGCCCACACTGGGATACCACACAGAGTACAGGGGAGCGCAGAACGCACACTGGAAAGCACGAGGAACAGGAAGAGCAGAGTGTGTATAGGAAGGCACACTGGGACCTGAGAATCAGAGAAGCACCCTCGCTGGCACCAAGACTGGCCCAGAGCAGATGCTAAAGTAATAATCAGGCTCTTCCTGTAGCAGAAAGCGGCCTGATACACCTGTTGCAGCCGCACGAGAGGAGAGCTTCTGGGTTGTGCCGTGTAAAGAGCAGAGGAGGCGTGTGGCCGCCGCCCAAGCAGCCTGGTGAGTGTGCGCGGCGGACGTAATTCCCGACGCGACCGCCAGGCCGGAAGCAGAAGATAGACCCCAGGAGGAGCCCGGTCAGCGGCACGCCGAGGAGTGAGGTAAGTATCCCGGGAGGCAGGGGGTATCACAATCAGATAGCATACGAATGGTTCATGTGCCGTCTGCTTTTTTTTCTCACACCTATTGACTTGCATTGAGGAGTTTCGTTCCATATAAGCAGTAGCACTGACTCATTCATTAACATTGGTGCAATGTGATTGTGCAGATGTGAGCGAACCCTAAAACTGACGATTTTGTAGTGAAAACTATTGTTAACATTACTTTCATGCTGTGGGTTAACAAAAGTGTTCTATGAAACTCAGGCTTGTCAAAATTTTTGGAAATTGTGTATTCAGTGAGATATTGATTAAAATCTTTGCTTTGAAAGCCGATTCGTTTATACTGAGCACTGTATGTACCTCATTTATGTGTATGTGTGTATATATATTTGTATACACACACATTCTGTGTATATATTACTTTTTGTACCCTTACTAATAAGTGTTTTCTTTAATTCATATATAGCTGTGGACTCAAACCGTCACGATTCCCAATCTACAAGGAAAAAAGTGCGTTTTGAGGAGAACGCCATATGTACATGTATGTATATTATCATTCCACCTTTTATCATTGGGGCCTATCTGCATTCATTCAGCATGCGAAAATAAAAGGCCTATGCATAAAAGGCGCACACCTCAATGTAGGAAAAATATACAAAATATCTTTATTGACCACAAGAAGCACACAGTAGATAAAATCATGAAAAAGTGACAATTCAACAACCCTGGTACCAGTAAAGTCCATATGGCTATAGATATATATAAGATACAATCCAAAAGGAATATATGCAGTATATAAATAACAATGACTCGAGTCCCAATGTATGTATCAAATGAGAAGATTGTCCCCAATGCTGTGAATCACAACCAAACTGAGTGGGAATATACAGCTCAATAAATACACACAATATGATAATCTATATATGTCCAAAGTTGGGCTTCCCCAAAATTGGTAGACAATAATATACAAAAAGACTCAACAAGGTGTAAGCCCTACTGTATAATGGTACTAAATAAGACAAAAGACCCCACAAGTAATGTAGTGAGCCGTGATATCATATAAGGAATGGGAGTCACAATGAAATAAATAATGAAGCCAAAAGATATGATAGTCTAAGGTGAAAAAACTATATAGTCAAAGCCAAAGATGTAATAGCTGAGATTCAGTGTCCGTCACCATATAAGGCAGCCAAGAGCTCCAGGTTAGATAGTCAATCCCGGGACCACGGAAGTGTGGGAGACCCCACACGTATCTCTGCAGACCTCAGCTTTGTCAGAGGAAGGCGGCACCTGCTGCCTTGATCTGACCAACTGACTGCCCTATATGGTGACGGACACTGAATCTCAGCTATTATCCATCTTTGGCTT
Source organism: Ranitomeya variabilis (assembly GCF_051348905.1). Taxonomy (NCBI): domain Eukaryota; kingdom Metazoa; phylum Chordata; class Amphibia; order Anura; family Dendrobatidae; genus Ranitomeya; species Ranitomeya variabilis. Next base: position 506,342,944 of record NC_135233.1, read on the forward strand.
TGACTATATAGTTTTTTCACCTTAGACTATCATATCTTTTGGCTTCATTATTTATTTCATTGTGACCCCCATTCCTTATAGGATATCACAGGTCACTATATTACTTGTGTTTTTTATTGTCTTATTTAGTACCAATATAGGGCTTACACCTTGTTGAGTCTTTTTGTATATTATTGTCTACCAGTTTTGGAGACTCAACTTTGGACATATAGATTTTCATATTGTGTGTATTTTTGAGCTGTATATTCCCACTCAATTTGATTGTGATTCACAGCATTGGGGACAATCTTCTTATTTGATGCATACACTGGAGCTTGAGTCATTGTTATTTATGTATTGCATATATTCCTTTTGGATTGCATCTTATATATATATATATATATCTATAGTCATATGGACTTTACTGGTACCAGCGTTGTTGTATTGTCACTTTTTGACTTTTAAATGTTTTTTTCTACTGTGTGCTTCTTGTGGTCAATAAAGATATTTTGTATATTTTTCCTACATTGAGGTGTGCGCCTTTTATGCATAGGCCTTTCTTTTCGCACTTTGATTTATTTACTTTGCATGTCACGGCACCCTCTTTTCTATATTTCCCTTAGAATTTTGTGTAGTGCACCCCACCTTCTAGTCATATATGTCTGCATTCAGCAATGAATTGCTTAGAATCTATGTATGTATATTATATACAGCTCTGGAAAAAATTAAGAGACCACTGCACACTTTTATAAAAATCAGCTTCTCTACTCGGAGGCAGAGGGCAAACCTGGTAGAGGAATAAAGTGAGCCATCTCAGAAAACCGATCCACAATCACCAAGATTACTGTACAACCAGAGGATAGAGGAAGATCGGTGATGAAATCCATGGCTATATGTTGCCATGGGGCCGAAGGTACCGGGTGAGGCTGCAGAGTACCAGTGGGAAGTTGCCTCGGAATCTTGTTCTTGGCGCAGGAGGGACAGGAAGCTATAAAATCTTCAATGTCTTGGCGTAGAGAGGACCACCAATAGTGGCGAGATATGAGAGAGAGAGCCTTCTTAATCCCTGCATGACTGGCAATCTTGGATGAATGGCCCCAAAGTAACACCTTCTTTCTGTCATTGTCGGCGACAAACGTCCTCCCTGGGGGTAAGTTAGCGAGACCCAGGGGAGTCCTCATAATAATCCTGGATGGATCGATGATATGAGAAGGATCCTCGTCAGCATCAGCCGGCTGGAATGACCTGGACAGGACATTTGCTTTGATATTCTTATGGCCTGGTTGGAAGTGAAGCTCAAAATCGAAGCGGGCAAAAAACATGGACCATCTGGCCTGCCAGGGGTTAAGGCCCTGAGCCGACCGGATATAGGACAGATTCTTGTGGTCCGAGAAAATAATGAAAGGATGGACCGCCCTCTCAAGAAGGTACCTCCATTCCTTAAGAGCCAATTTGATGGCCAACAACTCTCTGACTCCGATGGAAGAATTGCGCTCAGCAAAAGAAAACGCCTTGGAGAAACAAACGCAGGTGACTAAGAGACTGGAAGAAGACTTTCGAGGAAGCACTGCTCCAGCACCCGTGTAGGAGGCTTCCACCTCGTGAATGAACTGCTTGTTGGTTTCTGGACGATGAAGCACAGGAGCTGCTGCAAAGGCTTTCTTCAGAGAGAAGAAGGCGTCTTTAGCCTCCGGAGACCAGACGTAGGAGTTGGCTCCCTTATGGACAAGAGCCGAGATAGGTTTAGATAGCGAGGAGAAATGTGGGATGAACTGCCTGTAATAAATCGCGAATCCAAGGAACCGTTGAATGGGTTTTACGCTGAGAGGATGTGGCCAGTAGAGAATGGCTGATACTTTCTCCGGATCCATCTTCAGACCGAAATCCGAGATAATGTATCCCAAGAACGGTAGAAAGGTCTGCTCAAAAATGCACTTCTCGAACTTGGCATAGAGACAGTTCTCTCTTAAACGTAGCAGTACTTGGCAAATGTCCCACTGATGAAATGACAGATCCGGAGAGAAAACGAGAATGTCGTCCAGATGTACAACAACGCAAGAATACAGGAGGTCTCAAAAAATGTTGCTAACAAACTCCTGAAATACATCGAGGGCGTTGCAGAGGCCGAAGGGCATGACCAGGTACTCGTAATGTCCATCCAGCATATTGAACGCGGTCTTCCACTCCTCCCCAGCGCAGATACGGATCAGATTTTCCTGGATATAGTCGGACATGGCCTGGGTTTCCGCTGGCAAGAGCGGGTATAACCTGCCCCTTAGAGGGGTCGAACTGGGAATGAGTTCAATCGGGGCAGTCGTATGGCCGATGCGGAGGAAGACTCTCTGCCTCCTTCTTGTTGAAGACGTCCGTGAAAGACCAGTAGGCAGTGGGTAATCCAACTGGAACAGAAGAAGGCTGTGATTTCCCAACAGGTCGAAGTGGCAGCAGGCACCTCTCCTGGCAGCCCTGGCCCCAACAAAGTATGTTACCAGAAAGCCAATCGAGAGTTGACTCATGTGTCCTTAACCATGGAAGACCAAGAAGAAGAGCGTGGGACATGTCTGGAAGAACATAGAAAGCAATCCTCTCTCGATGCAGAACCCCAACTTGCAACTCCAGTTCCTCGGTAACCTTAGTGACCGCCTCCAGTAAACGTCTGCCGTCCACAGAAGCGATCCACCGAGGATTCTCCAGAGTCTTAACCGGAATCTGGTTCTTCGCCACCTCTTCAAGCCTAATGAAGTTCCCTGCCATGACCGAATCCACGTAAGCCACCTTGATATAGCGTTCAGAACCTAAAGACAACTGAACAGTCAGGATTATAGGTAGAGAGGAATAACATACACCTTCGGAGGCCTCTCTTACCTGTCCTAGGCGGAAGAGTTTCCCGACTGCTCTGGGCGGGAACGGAGCAAATGGGAAGCATCTCCACAGTATAGGCATAAACCTTGCGTGAACCTCTCACAACAATGTAGTTCCGCCACTTTGAGACGGTCCACTTGCATAAGTTCAGAAGCTGCTGCGGAAGAAGACACCACAGAACGTGGACTAAGGGGCCTGTGGATGGTGGGGGATGAGCGAATAGGTCTCCTATCTCGAGCAACTTCACGGGTACGCTCCTGGAATCGAACATCAATACGCGTAGCGAGAGAAATTTAGTCCTCGAAAGAGGTGGAAGTATCTTGACCAATGAGCCCATCTTTAATCCGACCCAACAAACCACGCCAAAAGACCCCGACCAGCGCCTCTTTATTCCACCCCAACTCTGAGACCAGAGTGCGAAAGCAAATGGCATATTGCCCAACAAAGTGAACCTTGGCAGAGATTAAAGAGGGACTCAGTAGTAGAGGTTAAGCGACCCGGTTCATCAAACACCCTACGGAAGGTTTCCAAAAATTTGCAACTGAGAGACTATGGGGTCGTCACGTTCCCACAAGGGATTTACCCACGCCAACGCCTCACCCTCCAGATGTGAAACCACAAACGCCACCTTAGCTCAATCAGTGGGGTATTGCTGAGGCGACAACTCAATATGTTGGCGACATTGATTTAAAAAAAATCCTGCAAAGTTTGAGATCGCCATTATACTGGGGCGGTTTACCAAGGCAAGATGGAGGGTGAGGAGTAGAATTGGGAGCCCGAGAAGGAGCCTCCGCCGAGGCAGCAGACTGTAAGGAGAGCAGGCGGTCATCCACTGAGGCCATATAACTCAATATATGGGCCTAAGTGACACGCTGCTGAGCAAGCTCCTGCAGGAGAATAGCAAGCTGGGAAGCATTCCTCGGATCAGCGGCCTGTAAGGCCAACAAACGAGAATCCATGGATTTCATGAAGGACATAATGCGACTCTGATTCTCCTGCAAATATACCAACTCTTTTTGAGTGGTAGTAGAGGCACCAGCGGGATCCATGTCCTGATTATGCTGTTATGACTCCTGGAGTGGACTCTCTGGGTTGCAATACCAACCGACCCTGAGCGAGCTGACCTAGTACAACCACTCCCTATACAGGGAGCATCAAGGGCAGACCCAGGAGGATAAGGTACTGCGACTGCTGGTACCAGGTGGCCGGCTCGAAGGAGACAGAGAAGGTTATGAAAAACACAGGGACACACACAAGATACAGAAGAGCGCAGTGCGCACACTGGGAAGCGCGCTGGATACAAGCGAGTGCAGAGCACACACTGGAAAGCACGCTAGATACAGGAGAACGCAGAACGCACACCGGAAAGCACGTGGGATACAGGAGAGCGTAGAGCCCACACTGGGATACCACACAGAGTACAAGGGAGCGTAGAGCGCACACTGGAAAGCATGAGAAACTGGAAGAGCAGAGTGCGTATAGGAAGGCACACTGGGACCTGAGAATCAGAGAAGCACCCTCGCTGGCACCAAGACTGGCCCAGAGCAGATGCTAAAGTAATAATCAGGCTCTTCCTGTAGCAGAAAGCGGCCTGATACACCTGTTGCAGCCGCACGTGAGGAGAGCTTCTGGGTTATGCCGTGTAAAGAGCAGAGGAGGCGTGTGGCCGCCGCCCAAGCAGCCTGGTGAGTGTGCGCGGCGGACGTGATTCCCGACGCGACCGCCAGGCCGGAAGCAGAAGATAGACCCCAGGAGGAGCCCGGTCAGCGGCATGCCGAGGAGTGAGGTAAGTATCCCGGGAGGCAGGGGGTATCACAATCAGATAGCATACGAATGGTTCATGTGCCGTCTGCTTTTTTTTCTCACACCTATTGACTTGCATTGAGGAGTTTCGTTCCATATAAGCAGTAGCACTGACTCATTCATTAACATTGGTGCGAGTGCAGTGTGATTGTGCAGATGTGAGCGAACCCTAAAACTGACGATTTTGTAGTGAAAACTGTATTGTTAACATTACTTTCATGCTGTGGGTTAACAAAAGTGTTCTATGAAACTCAGGCTTGTCAAAATTTTTGGAAATTGTGTATTCAGTGAGATATTGATTAAAATCTTTGCTTTGAAAGCCGATTCATTTATACTGAGCACTGTATGTACCTCATTTATGTGTATGTGTGTATATATATTTGTATACCCACACATTCTGTGTATATATTACTTTTTGTACCCTTACTAATAAGTGTTTTCTTTAATTCATATATAGCTGTGGACTCAAACCGTCACGATTCCCAATCTACAAGGAAAAAAGTGCGTTTTGAGGAGAACGCCATATGTACATGTATGTATATTATCATTCCACCTTTTATCATTGGGGCCTATCTGCATTCATTCAGCATGCGAAAATAAAAGGCCTATGCATAAAAGGCGCACACCTCAATGTAGGAAAAATATACAAAATATCTTTATTGACCACAAGAAGCACACAGTAGATAAAATCATGAAAAAGTGACAATTCAACAACCCTGGTACCAGTAAAGTCCATATGGCTATAGATATATATAAGATACAATCCAAAAGGAATATACGCAGTATATAAATAACAATGACTCGAGTCCCAATGTATGTATCAAATGAGAAGATTGTCCCCAATGCTGTGAATCACAACCAAACTGAGTGGGAATATACAGCTCAATAAATACACACAATATGATAATCTATATATGTCCAAAGTTGGGCTTCCCCAAAAGTGGTAGACAATAATATACAAAAAGACTCAACAAGGTGTAAGCCCTACTGTATAATGGTACTAAATAAGACAAAAGACCCCACGAGTAATGTAGTGAGCCGTGATATCATATAAGGAATGGGAGTCACAATGAAATAAATAATGAAGCCAAAAGATATGATAGTCTAAGGTGAAAAAACTATATAGTCAAAGCCAAAGATGTAATAGCTGAGATTCAGTGTCCGTCATCATATAGGGCAGTCAGTTGGTCAGATCAAGGCAGCAAAGAGCTCCAGGTTAGATAGTCAGTCCCGGGACCAGGGAAGTGTGGGAGACCCCACACGTATCTCTGCAGACCTCAGCTTTGTCAGAGGAAGGCGGCACCTGCTGCCTTGATCTGACCAACTGACTGCCCTATATGGTGACGGACACTGAATCTCAGCTATTATCCATCTTTGGCTTTGACTATATAGTTTTTTCACCTTAGACTATCATATCTTTTGGCTTCATTATTTATTTCATTGTGACCCCCATTCCTTATAGGATATCACAGGTCACTATATTACTTGTGTTTTTTTTTGTCTTATTTAGTACCAATATAGGGCTTACACCTTGTTGAGTCTTTTTGTATATTATTGTCTACCAGTTTTGGAGACTCAACTTTGGACATATAGATTTTCATATTGTGTGTATTTTTGAGCTGTATATTCCCACTCAATTTGATTGTGATTCACAGCATTGGGGACAATCTTCTTATTTGATGCATACACTGGAGCTTGAGTCATTGTTATTTATATATTGCATATATTCCTTTTGGATTGCATCTTATATATATATATATATATATCTATAGTCATATGGACTTTACTGGTACCAGGGTTGTTGTATTGTCACTTTTTGACTTTTAAATGTTTTTTTCTACTGTGTGCTTCTTGTGGTCAATAAAGATATTTTGTATATTTTTCCTACATTGAGGTGTGTGCCTTTTATGCATAGGCCTTTCTTTTCGCACTTTGATTTATTTACTTTGCATGTCACGGCACCCTCTTTTCTATATTTCCCTTAGAATTTTGTGTAGTGCACCCCACCTTCTAGTCATATATGTCTGCATTCAGCAATGAATTGCTTAGAATCTATGTATGTATATTATATACAGCTCTGGAAAAAATTAAGAGACCACTGCACACTTTTATAAAAATCAGCTTCTCTACTCGGAGGCAGAGGGCAAACCTGGCAGAGGAATAAAGTGAGCCATCTCAGAAAACCGATCCACAATCACCAAGATTACTGTACAACCAGAGGATAGAGGAAGATCGGTGATGAAATCCATGGCTATATGTTGCCATGGGGCCGAAGGTACCGGGTGAGGCTGCAGAGTACCAGTGGGAAGTTGCCTCGGAATCTTGTTCTTGGCGCAGGAGGGACAGGAAGCTATAAAATCTTCAATGTCTTGGCGTAGAGAGGACCACCAATAGTGGCGAGATATGAGAGAGAGAGTCTTCTTAATCCCTGCATGACTGGCAATCTTGGATGAATGGCCCCAAAGTAATACCTTCTTTCTGTCATTGTCGGCGACAAACGTCCTCCCTGGGGGTAAGTTAGCGAGACCCAGGGGAGTCCTCATAATAATCCTGGATGGATCGATGATGTGAGAAGGATCCTCGTCAGCATCAGCCGGCTGGAATGACCTGGACAGGACATTTGCTTTGATATTCTTATGGCCTGGTTGGAAGTGAAGCTCAAAATCGAAGCGGGCAAAAAACATGGACCATCTGGCCTGCCGGGGGTTAAGGCCCTGAGCCGACCGGATATAGGACAGATTCTTGTGGTCCGAGAAAATAATGAAAGGATGGACCGCCCTCTCAAGAAGGTACCGCCATTCCTTAAGAGCCAGTTTGATGGCCAACAACTCTCTGACTCCGATGGAAGAATTGCGCTCAGCAAAAGAAAACGCCTTGGAGAAACAAACGCAGGTGACTGAGACTGGAAGAAGACTTTCGAAGAAGCACTGCTCCAGCACCCGTGTAGGAGGCTTCCACCTCGTGAATGAACTGCTTGTTGGTTTCTGGACGATGAAGCACAGGAGCTGCTGCAAAGGCTTTCTTCAGAGAGAAGAAGGCGTCTTTAGCCTCCGGAGACCAGACGTAGGAGTTGGCTCCCTTATGGACAAGAGCCGAGATAGGTTTAGATAGCGAGGAGAAATGTGGGATGAACTGCCTGTAATAAATCGCAAATCCAAGGAACCGTTGAATGGGTTTTACACTGAGAGGATGTGGCCAGTAGAGAATGGCTGATACTTTCTCCGGATCCATCTTCAGACCGAAATCCGAGATAATGTATCCCAAGAACGGTAGAAAGGTCTGTTTAAAAATGCACTTCTCGAACTTGGCATAGAGACAGTTCTCTCTTAAACGTAGCAGTACTTGGCAAATGTCCCACTGATGAAATGACAGATCCGGAGAGAAAACGAGAATGTCGTCCAGATGTACAACAACGCAAGAATACAGGAGGTCTCAAAAAATGTTGCTAACAAACTCCTGAAATACATCGAGGGCGTTGCAGAGGCCGAAGGGCATGACCAGGTACTCGTAATGTCCATCCAGCATATTGAACGCGGTCTTCCACTCCTCCCCAGCGCAGATACGGATCAGATTTTCCTGGATATAGTCGGACATGGCCTGGGTTTCCGCTGGCAAGAGCGGGTATAACCTGCCCCTTAGAGGGGTCGAACTGGGAATGAGTTCAATCGGGGCAGTCGTATGGCCAATGCGGAGGAAGACTCTCTGCCTCCTTCTTGTTGAAGACGTCCGTGAAAGACCAGTAGGCAGTGGGTAATCCAACTGGAACAGAAGAAGGCTGTGATTTCCCAACAGGTCGAAGTGGCAGCAGGCACCTCTCCTGGCAGCCCTGGCCCCAACAAAGTATGTTACCAGAAAGCCAATCGAGAGTTGACTCATGTGTCCTTAACCATGGAAGACCAAGAAGAAGAGCGTGGGACATGTCTGGAAGAACATAGAAAGCAATCCTCTCTCGATGCAGAACCCCAACTTGCAACTCCAGTTCCTCGGTAACCTTAGTGACCGCCTCCAGTAAACGTCTGCCGTCCACAGAAGCGATCCACCGAGGATTCTCCAGAGTCTTAACCGGAATCTGGTTCTTCGCCACCTCTTCAAGCCTAATGAAGTTCCCTGCCATGACCGAATCCACGTAAGCCACCTTGATATAGCGTTCAGAACCTAAAGACAACTGAACAGTCAGGATTATAGGTAGAGAGGAATAACATACACCTTCGGAGGCCTCTCTTACCTGTCCTAGGCGGAAGAGTTTCCCGACTGCTCTGGGCGGGAACGGAGCAAATGGGAAGCATCTCCACAGTATAGGCATAAACCTTGCGTGAACCTCTCACAACAATGTAGTTCCGCCACTTTGAGACGGTCCACTTGCATAAGTTCAGAAGCTGCTGCGGAAGAAGACACCACAGAACGTGGACTAAGGGGCCTGTGGATGGTGGGGGATGAGCGAATAGGTCTCCTATCTCGAGCAACTTCACGGGTACGCTCCTGGAATCGAACATCAATACGCGTAGCGAGAGAAATTTAGTCCTCGAAAGAGGTGGAAGTATCTTGACCAATGAGCCCATCTTTAATCCGACCCAACAAACCACGCCAAAAGACCCCGACCAGCGCCTCTTTATTCCACCCCAACTCTGAGACCAGAGTGCGAAAGCAAATGGCATATTGCCCAACAAAGTGAACCTTGGCAGAGATTAAAGAGGGACTCAGTAGTAGAGGTTAAGCGACCCGGTTCATCAAACACCCTACGGAAGGTTTCCAAAAATTTGCAACTGAGAGACTATGGGGTCGTCACGTTCCCACAAGGGATTTACCCACGCCAACGCCTCACCCTCCAGATGTGAAACCACAAACGCCACCTTAGCTCAATCAGTGGGGTATTGCTGAGGCGACAACTCAATATGTTGGCGACATTGATTTAAAAAAAATCCTGCAAAGTTTGAGATCGCCATTATACTGGGGCGGTTTACCAAGGCAAGATGGAGGGTGAGGAGTAGAATTGGGAGCCCGAGAAGGAGCCTCCGCCGAGGCAGCAGACTGTAAGGAGAGCAGGCGGTCATCCACTGAGGCCATATAACTCAATATATGGGCCTAAGTGACACGCTGCTGAGCAAGCTCCTGCAGGAGAATAGCAAGCTGGGAAGCATTCCCCGGATCAGCGGCCTGTAAGGCCAACAAACGAGAATCCATGGATTTCATGAAGGACATAATGCGACTCTGATTCTCCTGCAAATATACCAACTCTTTTGAGTGGTAGTAGAGGCACCAGCGGGATCCATGTCCTGATTATGCTGTTATGACTCCTGGAGTGGACTCACTGGGTTGCAATACCAACCGACCCTGAGCGAGCTGACCTAGTACAACCAATCCCTATACAGGGAGCATCAAGGGCAGACCCAGGAGGATAAGGTACTGCGACTGCTGGTACCAGGTGGCCGGCTCGAAGGAGACAGAGAAGGTTATGAAAAACACAGGGACACACACAAGATACAGAAGAGCGCAGTGCGCACACTGGGAAGCGCGCTGGATACAAGCGAGTGCAGAGCACACACTGGAAAGCACGCTAGATACAGGAGAACGCAGAACGCACACCGGAAAGCACGTGGGATACAGGAGAGCGTAGAGCCCACACTGGGATACCACACAGAGTACAAGGGAGCGTAGAGCGCACACTGGAAAGCATGAGAAACTGGAAGAGCAGAGTGCGTATAGGAAGGCACACTGGGACCTGAGAATCAGAGAAGCACCCTCGCTGGCACCAAGACTGGCCCAGAGCAGATGCTAAAGTAATAATCAGGCTCTTCCTGTAGCAGAAAGCGGCCTGATACACCTGTTGCAGCCGCACGTGAGGAGAGCTTCTGGGTTATGCCGTGTAAAGAGCAGAGGAGGCGTGTGGCCGCCGCCCAAGCAGCCTGGTGAGTGTGCGCGGCGGACGTGATTCCCGACGCGACCGCCAGGCCGGAAGCAGAAGATAGACCCCAGGAGGAGCCCGGTCAGCGGCATGCCGAGGAGTGAGGTAAGTATCCCGGGAGGCAGGGGGTATCACAATCAGATAGCATACGAATGGTTCATGTGCCGTCTGCTTTTTTTTCTCACACCTATTGACTTGCATTGAGGAGTTTCGTTCCATATAAGCAGTAGCACTGACTCATTCATTAACATTGGTGCGAGTGCAGTGTGATTGTGCAGATGTGAGCGAACCCTAAAACTGACGAGTTTGTAGTGAAAACTGTATTGTTAACATTACTTTCATGCTGTGGGTTAACAAAAGTGTTCTATGAAACTCAGGCTTGTCAAAATTTTTGGAAATTGTGTATTCAGTGAGATATTGATTAAAATCTTTGCTTTGAAAGCCGATTCATTTATACTGAGCACTGTATGTACCTCATTTATGTGTATGTGTGTATATATATTTGTATACCCACACATTCTGTGTATATATTACTTTTTGTACCCTTACTAATAAGGCTAGTTTCACACTAGCGTTTACTGCATTACGTCGCAAATCCGTTTTTTTGCCGAAAAAACGGATGCGTCTAAAAATTGAAAAACGGTGACAAACGTATGCCACGCATCCAGCATTTCGACGGATCCGTCGCAAATCCGCTAAACGTTTCCGTCGAAAATACTGGATGCGTTGCATACGTTGTATCCGTTTTACCATCCGTTGTATCCGTTTTTCCGACGGATCCGTTTTTAAAAGGGGAGGCTCCCAAAATTTGATTGGCTACTGGAAAATTTGAAAAACTATATAGTACTGTATTTACAGCCCATCTTTGTGGGTTTTAGTTTTGTGGCAGCGATGGAAGGTGTTCTTGGGAGGATTGCTAGTTTGGTTACCGACGTTATCTTTGAGACAAATCGCCTGGATATCATAGTGCGGGAGAAGGAGGCGGCAGCGGAAAGGCGTAGGATGCTTCTGCAGCAACGGAGACGAAGACGAATGTGGATTCATCCGATTAATCAACTACGGATGACCCGGGGTGTCCAGTCCACTCTGTACCTGGAGTTGCGGCACAATCCACACAAATTCCACAACTACGTGCGGATGAGGATTGAACATTTTGATTTTTTGCTTGCAAAACTGGAGGATGTCATCCGAAGACAGGATACAAGGATGAGGCTTGCCATCACACCGGCGGAGCGGCTGATGGTGACCCTGCGGTAAGCCTCTTTTTTTTATTTCATTGCTGATATTGAATGTTATATTACATGCTGCAGAAAATACTGCGCTGGCATATTGCGCACTATTTTCTGCAGCATGTAGTTTTGGTTTTCTTGGCGGACATTCAACTGCTTTATTTAAATGTCATTGCTGATATTGAATGTTAACAGACTGCAGAAAATACTGTGCTGAAATATTGCGTTGCATTTTCTGCATTTTTTTTTTTTTTTGGTTTTTTTGGGTTTGATGACATGCAACTGCTTTTTTCCTGTCATTGGTCATTTTGAATGTTATATTACATGCTGCAGACAATACTGCGCTGACATATTGCGCACTATTTTCTGCAGCATGTAGTTTGTGTTTTCTTGGCGGACATTCAACTGCTTTATTTAAATGTCATTGCTCATATTGAATGTTAGATAACAGACTGCAGAAAATACTGCGCTGAAATATTGCGTTGCATTTTCTGCAGTTTTTTTTTTTTGGGGTTTTTTGGGTTTGATGACATGCAACTGCTTTTTTCCTGTCATTGGTCATTTTGAATGTTATATTACATGCTGCAGACAATACTGCGCTGACATATTGCGCACTATTTTCTGCAGCATGTAATTTGGGTTTTCTTGGCGGACATTCCACTGTTTTTTTACACCGGATTCATGCTGGTTTAATTGGGTCTCCTGTCATTTTAAAAAAAATTAACAGTGCCATATTATAAAAAATTGCACAGACAAACAATTTTTAACATTTTTTTTTTTTTTTTTTTTATAAAGTTTCCTAGCTACGGGTGAATCTATGACTTCGCTCCATTATCAGTTCAGGCTGGGCATTTCAACTATCTCTGGAATAGTGAAGGACACATGTCGGGCTGTTTGGACCACTTTGCAACCAGAGTATATCCCCCAACCATCCACGGAAATCTGGTTGCGAAGTGCTGAAGAGTTTCAGCAAATTTGCAATTTCCCTAATTGTGTGGGTGCAGTTGACGGGAAACACATAAGGATTGCGAAACCGGCAGGAACAGGATCGGAGTATTATAATTATAAGAAGTATTTCTCCATCGTCCTTATGGCTATTGCAGACGCCAACTGCAGGTTCCTTGCCGTGGACATTGGAGCGTATGGACGGTCCAACGATTCGCAAGTGTTTAAAAACTCTCCGATGGGTCGTTGCCTTTATGGAGAGAGCTACGATTTCCCGCCAGCCAGACCACTGCCAGGAACAAATGACCCAGCCCTGGAATATGTCTTTGTAGGTGATGAAGCCTTTCAACTGTCGCTGCACCTACTGAAACCGTACAGTAGCCGGAACTTAAACCATACCAAGCGGGTCTTTAATTACCGGCTTACTAGAGCACGAAGAGTAGTGGAGTGTTCCTTTGGCATATTGACGGCGAAGTGGCGAGTTCTGCTGACGGCTATCAAGCTGAAAACAACAACTATAGACGAGGTAGTTAAAGCCTGTGTGGTGCTCCACAACTTTGTCCTGTCAAAGGAGCCCGTTTCTTTGGATGATGAAGAGTTGGAGACCACCTTGTGGGACTACCGCAGCAGCTCGGTTCGCTCTACAAGTTCAGTTACAAGGATGAGGGACCAGTTTGCCGATTATTTTGTCTCACCTGTCGGGCGGATCCCGTGGCAAGACATGATTGTGTAACCTGTTTCCCATGTGTAACCTGTTTCCCATGTGTTTTGGTTATGTAAAAAAAGTGTTTCTGCCCCCCCCCCCCAAAAAAAAGGCCCAAAAGCGTGGTTTTCTTGCTAGTAAAACCATTATGTTATACCCTTTACATGTCTGGTGTTTGTTTTTATTAAACCTTTTTTTATTATATTACCTTAATAAATCCACACACACACAAAGAGTAGAATTGTAATCCGAATTTTATTTTAACTTTTTTTTTTTTTGTTTTGCAAAAAAAATATATATATATTTTCCAACATTTTTATAGAAAAATTAGAACATTTTTTAGAATCTTATTTACACACTTTACAAATTTTCAAAGTGTTGGGTGGAGATATGAGAGGAGGATGTGCCGGAAGGTTGGACCACGTCGATAGGTGGGGAAACCCTACTTGTTTGGGGTGCAGTGGAAGTGGGGGTTAAACCAAGAGGCTGACCAGAGGGGGGTGGTGTTGGGGTAGGTGGAAGAGAAAAGTTCAGTAAGGAAAACATTGGGGAAGTAATTTGGTCTAGGGGCCGGGATTGTTGTGGGGACTGGGTCGGGTATTGTGACTGGGTAGGGTAGTGGGAGTGGCGTGGGGTTTGGTAATGGTGCTGGTGTGGGGATTGGAGCTGGGTTTGGTAATGCTGCTGGTGTGGGTATTGGGGCTGGGTTTGGTAATGGGGGGTATGGTGTGGAAATGGGGCCTGGTGTGGAATTGGAGTGGAGGTGCGGTGAGGTGTGTGGGTCGATTCATTAATGGCCTGCAGTGCAGCATTATGGCAGGTATTCATTACCCGCATCTGTTGCTCAAAAGAAAGCTTCTCCATGCTCATGAGCATGGATTGGAAAAAAAGGTTGGCCGGATCGGGACTTACAGCTGAATGCAGCCTATCCAAGCGACTGCTGGTTTCCTGGCTTGTTTCACTGATGCGTGATTGCACCATGTTGAAACCAGCAGTCACTTGCTCTCCCAAAATTTTGAAAGAGCCTTGGAAGGATGCATTCAGGTGTAAGAACTCAGGAGCATAGCTCCTTTCCTGACCCCTCTGGCGCTGCCGCCACGAACCTAATGGTGGTGTCGAGGTGGCAGGATCAGAGGGGTGGGGTAAAGGGAACGCTAACTGTTCAGCATCAGATGCGAGCAATGAAGCCTGCAATAATGCTCCACTGCTTGGGGCGGATGAAGTGGAGGGGACAGAGGGGTCAGAGGAGAGGACAGAGGGGTCAGAGGAGGGGACAGAGGTGTGGGGCCTACCGACGTGGCCCTCAGTGGCGGACTCAGGAGGGATCGCTCCAGAGGGCGCAGAGGAAGATGCAGGCGCCCGGTGGCTGGAGAAGGTGCTGTGAAAGAAAAAACAAATGAAATTAATACATTGGAATGAAAAAGCCCTGACTGAAAGCAAACTAAGTAGACAGGTTAACATGGTTATTAGTGGGCTGTAGAATACTTACACTCTGCTTAGCATTGTTCGCCTCAGGAAGGAGAGGGCCTGGCCATATTTATATTTGCTCCTCTTCCTTCCTGCAGAGCCACTCGGGGCCTTCATCTCATCATTGAATTCCCTCTTAAAGCGATCCCTCAGTGACCGCCACCGCTTCCTAATCTTTCCAACTGTGAAGACAAGAATCAAAAGAAAAAACCAAAAATTGGTAAATGCAATACATTACAGTCAGCTCAAAACATCACTGGAAAGTGAATACTTACCTAGTTTGCTCTGCTGCTGAGGATGAAGGCTCTCCCGCCTTGGAAACAGGTTGCGACACACTTCGTCCCAGAGCCGACGGGTGACACCGGTATCAGCATGCCTGCGGTCAGCCATGTTCCACAGCGGCTCCCGCTCGCGAACCTCCTCGATGAGACAATCGATGTCAATGTCATCATCATCATCCTCCTCTTCTGCGGGAGCACGCTGTGAAGCCTGTGTCAAAAAAAAAAAAAAAAAGGAAAACAAACAAATTAGTACACTGAAATACTAAAGTACCAATAGAATCCCCCTCCCCCTCAAAAAAAAAACTCACTGATGGCCGACCGTGGCGACGAGTCCGCCGACTCTGGGACTGTCTGGGAGAGCCTTCAGCGGCAGCAGCAGGAGCAGCAGCAGCAGCCTGAAATGAAGGAAACAAATTCTCAGTTAAGGTAGGCAGGTGTTTAGTAATCTGTTTTGTGTATGGTGCAGTGTGATGTGCGAAGCAACTGTTTCACCACTACTTACACTTGGTTCCTCCTCCACTTGCATCTCTCCACCCGTCTCGCCCCCTTCTGACAGCTCCTCATCTGATTCAGCTTCCTGTTGAAACATAATGTATGCATGTAGTTATCCATAAAAATTTAATTTAAAGAAATTTAAAAAAAAAAAAAAATTTTGTGTTAACTTACCGATACACGCTGTTGCTGTGGAGGAGGGCTGTCAGAAGAGGACATCGTTTTGTGGTCCTGGTGGGCAGTGGCTGTGTCCTGGTGGGCAGCGGCTGTGTCCTGGTGGGCAGTGGCTGTGTCCTGGTGGGCAGCGGCTGTGTCCTGGTGGGCAGCGGCTGTGTCCTGGTGGGCAGCGGCTGTGTCCTGGTGGTTCTGTAAGTTAAAGACACACTTGCAATCTGCTCGACACATTGAAGTAGCAGATTGGGGTCTTCAAAACTTACTTCTAGCTCTTTAGCTGTGGTCCTGGTGGGCAGCGGCTGTGTCCTGGTGGGCAGTGGCTGTGTCCTGGTGGGCAGCGGCTGTGTCCTGGTGGGCAGCGGCTGTGTCCTGGTGGTTCTGTAAGTTAAAGACACACTTGCAATCTGCTCGACACATTGAAGTAGCAGATTGGGGTCTTCAAAACTTACTTCTAGCTCTTTAGCTGTGGTCCTGGTGGGCAGCGGCTGTGTCCTGGTGGGCAGTGGCTGTGTCCTGGTGGGCAGCGGCTGTGTCCTGGTGGGCAGCGGCTGTGTCCTGGTGGTTCTGTAAGTTAAAGACACACTTGCAATCTGCTCGACACATTGAAGTAGCAGATTGGGGTCTTCAAAACTTACTTCTAGCTCTTTAGCTGTGGTCCTGGTGGGCAGCGGCTGTGTCCTGGTGGGCAGTGGCTGTGTCCTGGTGGGCAGCGGCTGTGTCCTGGTGGGCAGCGGCTGTGTCCTGGTGGTTCTGTAAGTTAAAGACACACTTGCAATCTGCTCGACACATTGAAGTAGCAGATTGGGGTCTTCAAAACTTACTTCTAGCTCTTTAGCTGTGGTCCTGGTGGGCAGCGGCTGTGTCCTGGTGGGCAGTGGCTGTGTCCTGGTGGGCAGCGGCTGTGTCCTGGTGGGCAGCGGCTGTGTCCTGGTGGTTCTGTAAGTTAAAGACACACTTGCAATCTGCTCGACACATTGAAGTAGCAGATTGGGGTCTTCAAAACTTACTTCTAGCTCTTTAGCTGTGGTCCTGGTGGGCAGTGGCTGTGTCCTGGTGGGCAGTGGCTGTGTCCTGGTGGGCAGCGGCTGTGTCCTGGTGGGCAGCGGCTGTGTCCTGGTGGTTCTGTAAGTTAAAGACACACTTGCAATCTGCTCGACACATTGAAGTAGCAGATTGGGGTCTTCAAAACTTACTTCTAGCTCTTTAGCTGTGGTCCTGGTGGGCAGCGGCTGTGTCCTGGTGGGCAGCGGCTGCGGTCCTGGTTTATCTGTTATATGTATAATGGATCTATAGTTAGACCACCCCCTGAACTAGGTAATGTTCAATGATAAACACCCTACTAAAATGATGTCAGAAATGTTCATACAGGTGAACACCAAAACCCCCCCAAAAAGTTGCACGTTATACCATTCATTTCCATGTCCCAAAAAACAAAATTTTTTAATGTTAACACCATGAAAAAATATATTTGACGCATTTTATTTAAAATAAATAACCTCTCCCCCCCCAAAAAAAAAAAAAAAAATACTTTACAGGTTAACCTTTATTAAAAAAAATGAGCCCTCAACCAACCCTGTATTGCATGTGTAACCATTGGTACATACACCAGTTTTAAATTTACCTTTATGAAATAATACTACGGACATTTTTTTAATAAACATTTTATTATAATTTTTTTTTTGCACTTTTTTTTTTAAAAATCACAAGGAGCTGACATGCTCTTTATTTTAAATACAAGTACTTCAACTGCAAATGGTTATAACTGTAATAAAAAAAAATTCAACACTTTTATTAAATAGAAAAACACCACACTCACACATTCAAACCACAAGCTGCACACCGCTAGACTTTTTTAAAAAACACATCAGATTTAAAAAAAAAAAAAAAAAAAAAAAAAAAAAATTAAACCACATGCTGCACAGACCACTATACAGTCAATACATCAGAAAAAGGCAAATAACCAATTATACAGCATGGACAAATGCACATGCCATCAACAAGACGTACCCAAAAAACATGCATGGTATGTGTCCACATTCAGGATCGCATCAGAATTTGGGCAGGATTTCCCATCAGTATTTGTAAGCCAAAACCAGGAGTGTAACAATTAGGTAAAGTATAATACGAAAACAGGCACACTTTTGCTTTTATCACCCACTCCTGGTTTTGGCGTACAAATACTGATGGAAAATCCTGACCACATCCTGATGCAATCCTGCACATGGACACATACCCTCCCACATGAACAGGCATAAAATTGGCAAAGGCATAATATGGTGCAGGCACATGGTACAAAAGCACACAGCCGTCCAAAAATGCACACATACACATGCACGCACATAGCTTTATGCAAATACACATATGTACAACAAAGGCAGAAAGGTGAAACCAATCAGAAGACGCATACACACACACACATACAAAAGGCTGACAATCCTTTGGGTGAAGCAGCAGGTCTTCACAGTGGCTGGCATCATGGTGGATCTGGACTCTAGCATGGCACTGGCTGGTGCAGGACGATGGCAGGCCTCAGGTTCTCTTCAGGTTTTAAGCTCTTGCTGTAGTCAGTAGTACCTCATACACACAGAAATGCACAGGCACACAGATGCACACTAAAATTGCAATACTCACACTGGCTATGGTGGCTGGAGTCTTGTAGCAGGATGTCTGGAGTCTTGTGGCAGGATGGCTGGAGTCTTGTGGCAGGATGGCTGGAGTCTTGTGGCAGGATGGCTGGAGTCTTGTGGCAGGCTGGCTGCAGTCTTGTGACAGGCTGGCTGGGGTCTTGTGCTTGGCTGGGGTCTTGTGGCAGGCTGGCTCTTGCTGGCAGGCTTCTTTGCTTCTCTGTGTCTTGCTGGCATATGTGGGGTTCAAGGCCCAGGCCAGGTTTATATAGATTTGGGGGTGTCTGACCAATTGGCAACAAAATACTTCTTCTGAGCATGCTCAGTGTAAAAAAAACGTATTGCAGCGCTGCATTGCGTCGTACGACGTGTCCCGACGCATCCGTCGCTCATAGGCTTCCATTGCAGCCAACGACGTATGCCGCAGGATGCGTCGCGACACGTTTTTTAGGCGGACACAAAAAACGTTACAATCTACGTTTTTTTGAGACGACGTGTCGCCAAATTTCGACGCATCCGTCGTAAAACGTACACGACGTATGCCAATCCGTCGCCATACGTCGCCAATACAAGTCTATGGGAAAAAAACGCATCCAGCAAAAAGTTTTGCTGGATGCGTTTTTTCTGAAAAAAGACGTTTTGAAACGTAATGCAGTTAACGCTAGTGTGAAAGTAGCCTAAGTGTTTTCTTTAATTCATATATAGCTGTGGACTCAAACCGTCACGATTCCCAATCTACAAGGAAAAAAGTGCGTTTTGAGGAGAACGCCATATGTACATGTATGTATATTATCATTCCACTTTTTATCATTGGGGCCTATCTGCATTCATTCAGCATGCGAAAATAAAAGGCCTATGCATAAAAGGCGCACACCTCAATGTAGGAAAAATATACAAAATATCTTTATTGACCACAAGAAGCACACAGTAGATAAAATCATGAAAAAGTGACAATTCAACAACCCTGGTACCAGTAAAGTCCATATGGCTATAGATATATATAAGATACAATCCAAAAGGAATATATGCAGTATATAAATAACAATGACTCGAGTCCCAATGTATGTATCAAATGAGAAGATTGTCCCCAATGCTGTGAATCACAACCAAACTGAGTGGGAATATACAGCTCAATAAATACACACAATATGATAATCTATATATGTCCAAAGTTGGGCTTCCCCAAAAGTGGTAGACAATAATATACAAAAAGACTCAACAAGGTGTAAGCCCTACTGTATAATGGTACTAAATAAGACAAAAGACCCCACGAGTAATGTAGTGAGCCGTGATATCATATAAGGAATGGGAGTCACAATGAAATAAATAATGAAGCCAAAAGATATGATAGTCTAAGGTGAAAAAACTATATAGTCAAAGCCAAAGATGTAATAGCTGAGATTCAGTGTCCGTCACCATATAGGGCAGTCAGTTGGTCAGATCAAGGCAGCAAAGAGCTCCAGGTTAGATAGTCAGTCCCGGGACCAGGGAAGTGTGGGAGACCCCACACGTATCTCTGCAGACCTCAGCTTTGTCAGAGGAAGGCGGCACCTGCTGCCTTGATCTGACCAACTGACTGCCCTATATGGTGACGGACACTGAATCTCAGCTATTATCCATCTTTGGCTTTGACTATATAGTTTTTTCACCTTAGACTATCATATCTTTTGGCTTCATTATTTATTTCATTGTGACCCCCATTCCTTATAGGATATCACAGGTCACTATATTACTTGTGTTTTTTTTTGTCTTATTTAGTACCAATATAGGGCTTACACCTTGTTGAGTCTTTTTGTATATTATTGTCTACCAGTTTTGGAGACTCAACTTTGGACATATAGATTTTCATATTGTGTGTATTTTTGAGCTGTATATTCCCACTCAATTTGATTGTGATTCACAGCATTGGGGACAATCTTCTTATTTGATGCATACACTGGAGCTTGAGTCATTGTTATTTATATATTGCATATATTCCTTTTGGATTGCATCTTATATATATATATATCTATAGTCATATGGACTTTACTGGTACCAGGGTTGTTGTATTGTCACTTTTTGACTTTTAAATGTTTTTTTCTACTGTGTGCTTCTTGTGGTCAATAAAGTTATTTTGTATATTTTTCCTACATTGAGGTGTGTGCCTTTTATGCATAGGCCTTTCTTTTCGCACTTTGATTTATTTACTTTGCATGTCACGGCACCCTCTTTTCTATATTTCCCTTAGAATTTTGTGTAGTGCACCCCACCTTCTAGTCATATATGTCTGCATTCAGCAATGAATTGCTTAGAATCTATGTATGTATATTATATACAGCTCTGGAAAAAATTAAGAGACCACTGCACACTTTTATAAAAATCAGCTTCTCTACTCGGAGGCAGAGGGCAAACCTGGTAGAGGAATAAAGTGAGCCATCTCAGAAAACCGATCCACAATCACCAAGATTACTGTACAACCAGAGGATAGAGGAAGATCGGTGATGAAATCCATGGCTATATGTTGCCATGGGGCCGAAGGTACCGGGTGAGGCTGCAGAGTACCAGTGGGAAGTTGCCTCGGAATCTTGTTCTTGGCGCAGGAGGGACAGGAAGCTATAAAATCTTCAATGTCTTGGCGTAGAGAGGACCACCAATAGTGGCGAGATATGAGAGAGAGAGTCTTCTTAATCCCTGCATGACTGGCAATCTTGGATGAATGGCCCCAAAGTAATACCTTCTTTCTGTCATTGTCGGCGACAAACGTCCTCCCTGGGGGTAAGTTAGCGAGACCCAGGGGAGTCCTCATAATAATCCTGGATGGATCGATGATGTGAGAAGGATCCTCGTCAGCATCAGCCGGCTGGAATGACCTGGACAGGACATTTGCTTTGATATTCTTATGGCCTGGTTGGAAGTGAAGCTCAAAATCGAAGCGGGCAAAAAACATGGACCATCTGGCCTGCCGGGGGTTAAGGCCCTGAGCCGACCGGATATAGGACAGATTCTTGTGGTCCGAGAAAATAATGAAAGGATGGACCGCCCTCTCAAGAAGGTACCACCATTCCTTAAGAGCCAGTTTGATGGCCAACAACTCTCTGACTCCGATGGAAGAATTGCGCTCAGCAAAAGAAAACGCCTTGGAGAAACAAACGCAGGTGACTGAGACTGGAAGAAGACTTTCGAAGAAGCACTGCTCCAGCACCCGTGTAGGAGGCTTCCACCTCGTGAATGAACTGCTTGTTGGTTTCTGGACGATGAAGCACAGGAGCTGCTGCAAAGGCTTTCTTCAGAGAGAAGAAGGCGTCTTTAGCCTCCGGAGACCAGACGTAGGAGTTGGCTCCCTTATGGACAAGAGCCGAGATAGGTTTAGATAGCGAGGAGAAATGTGGGATGAACTGCCTGTAATAAATCGCAAATCCAAGGAACCGTTGAATGGGTTTTACACTGAGAGGATGTGGCCAGTAGAGAATGGCTGATACTTTCTCCGGATCCATCTTCAGACCGAAATCCGAGATAATGTATCCCAAGAACGGTAGAAAGGTCTGTTTAAAAATGCACTTCTCGAACTTGGCATAGAGACAGTTCTCTCTTAAACGTAGCAGTACTTGGCAAATGTCCCACTGATGAAATGACAGATCCGGAGAGAAAACGAGAATGTCGTCCAGATGTACAACAACGCAAGAATACAGGAGGTCTCAAAAAATGTTGCTAACAAACTCCTGAAATACATCGAGGGCGTTGCAGAGGCCGAAGGGCATGACCAGGTACTCGTAATGTCCATCCAGCACATTGAACGCGGTCTTCCACTCCTCCCCAGCGCAGATACGGATCAGATTTTCCTGGATATAGTCGGACATGGCCTGGGTTTCCGCTGGCAAGAGCGGGTATAACCTGCCCCTTAGAGGGGTCGAACTGGGAATGAGTTCAATCGGGGCAGTCGTATGGCCGATGCGGAGGAAGACTCTCTGCCTCCTTCTTGTTGAAGACGTCCGTGAAAGACCAGTAGGCAGTGGGTAATCCAACTGGAACAGAAGAAGGCTGTGATTTCCCAACAGGTCGAAGTGGCAGCAGGCACCTCTCCTGGCAGCCCTGGCCCCAACAAAGTATGTTACCAGAAAGCCAATCGAGAGTTGACTCATGTGTCCTTAACCATGGAAGACCAAGAAGAAGAGCGTGGGACATGTCTGGAAGAACATAGAAAGCAATCCTCTCTCGATGCAGAACCCCAACTTGCAACTCCAGTTCCTCGGTAACCTTAGTGACCGCCTCCAGTAAACGTCTGCCGTCCACAGAAGCGATCCACCGAGGATTCTCCAGAGTCTTAACCGGAATCTGGTTCTTCGCCACCTCTTCAAGCCTAATGAAGTTCCCTGCCATGACCGAATCCACGTAAGCCACCTTGATATAGCGTTCAGAACCTAAAGACAACTGAACAGTCAGGATTATAGGTAGAGAGGAATAACATACACCTTCGGAGGCCTCTCTTACCTGTCCTAGGCGGAAGAGTTTCCCGACTGCTCTGGGCGGGAACGGAGCAAATGGGAAGCATCTCCACAGTATAGGCATAAACCTTGCGTGAACCTCTCACAACAATGTAGTTCCGCCACTTTGAGACGGTCCACTTGCATAAGTTCAGAAGCTGCTGCGGAAGAAGACACCACAGAACGTGGACTAAGGGGCCTGTGGATGGTGGGGGATGAGCGAATAGGTCTCCTATCTCGAGCAACTTCACGGGTACGCTCCTGGAATCGAACATCAATACGCGTAGCGAGAGAAATTTAGTCCTCGAAAGAGGTGGAAGTATCTTGACCAATGAGCCCATCTTTAATCCGACCCAACAAACCACGCCAAAAGACCCCGACCAGCGCCTCTTTATTCCACCCCAACTCTGAGACCAGAGTGCGAAAGCAAATGGCATATTGCCCAACAAAGTGAACCTTGGCAGAGATTAAAGAGGGACTCAGTAGTAGAGGTTAAGCGACCCGGTTCATCAAACACCCTACGGAAGGTTTCCAAAAATTTGCAACTGAGAGACTATGGGGTCGTCACGTTCCCACAAGGGATTTACCCACGCCAACGCCTCACCCTCCAGATGTGAAACCACAAACGCCACCTTAGCTCAATCAGTGGGGTATTGCTGAGGCGACAACTCAATATGTTGGCGACATTGATTTAAAAAAAATCCTGCAAAGTTTGAGATCGCCATTATACTGGGGCGGTTTACCAAGGCAAGATGGAGGGTGAGGAGTAGAATTGGGAGCCCGAGAAGGAGCCTCCGCCGAGGCAGCAGACTGTAAGGAGAGCAGGCGGTCATCCACTGAGGCCATATAACTCAATATATGGGCCTAAGTGACACGCTGCTGAGCAAGCTCCTGCAGGAGAATAGCAAGCTGGGAAGCATTCCCCGGATCAGCGGCCTGTAAGGCCAACAAACGAGAATCCATGGATTTCATGAAGGACATAATGCGACTCTGATTCTCCTGCAAATATACCAACTCTTTTTGAGTGGTAGTAGAGGCACCAGCGGGATCCATGTCCTGATTATGCTGTTATGACTCCTGGAGTGGACTCTCTGGGTTGCAATACCAACCGACCCTGAGCGAGCTGACCTAGTACAACCAATCCCTATACAGGGAGCATCAAGGGCAGACCCAGGAGGATAAGGTACTGCGACTGCTGGTACCAGGTGGCCGGCTCGAAGGAGACAGAGAAGGTTATGAAAAACACAGGGACACACACAAGATACAGAAGAGCGCAGTGCGCACACTGGGAAGCGCGCTGGATACAAGCGAGTGCAGAGCACACACTGGAAAGCACGCTAGATACAGGAGAACGCAGAACGCACACCGGAAAGCACGTGGGATACAGGAGAGCGTAGAGCCCACACTGGGATACCACACAGAGTACAAGGGAGCGTAGAGCGCACACTGGAAAGCATGAGAAACTGGAAGAGCAGAGTGCGTATAGGAAGGCACACTGGGACCTGAGAATCAGAGAAGCACCCTCGCTGGCACCAAGACTGGCCCAGAGCAGATGCTAAAGTAATAATCAGGCTCTTCCTGTAGCAGAAAGCGGCCTGATACACCTGTTGCAGCCGCACGTGAGGAGAGCTTCTGGGTTATGCCGTGTAAAGAGCAGAGGAGGCGTGTGGCCGCCGCCCAAGCAGCCTGGTGAGTGTGCGCGGCGGACGTGATTCCCGACGCGACCGCCAGGCCGGAAGCAGAAGATAGACCCCAGGAGGAGCCCGGTCAGCGGCATGCCGAGGAGTGAGGTAAGTATCCCGGGAGGCAGGGGGTATCACAATCAGATAGCATACGAATGGTTCATGTGCCGTCTGCTTTTTTTTCTCACACCTATTGACTTGCATTGAGGAGTTTCGTTCCATATAAGCAGTAGCACTGACTCATTCATTAACATTGGTGCGAGTGCAGTGTGATTGTGCAGATGTGAGCGAACCCTAAAACTGACGAGTTTGTAGTGAAAACTGTATTGTTAACATTACTTTCATGCTGTGGGTTAACAAAAGTGTTCTATGAAACTCAGGCTTGTCAAAATTTTTGGAAATTGTGTATTCAGTGAGATATTGATTAAAATCTTTGCTTTGAAAGCCGATTCATTTATACTGAGCACTGTATGTACCTCATTTATGTGTATGTGTGTATATATATTTGTATACCCACACATTCTGTGTATATATTACTTTTTGTACCCTTACTAATAAGTGTTTTCTTTAATTCATATATAGCTGTGGACTCAAACCGTCACGATTCCCAATCTACAAGGAAAAAAGTGCGTTTTGAGGAGAACGCCATATGTACATGTATGTATATTATCATTCCACTTTTTATCATTGGGGCCTATCTGCATTCATTCAGCATGCGAAAATAAAAGGCCTATGCATAAAAGGCGCACACCTCAATGTAGGAAAAATATACAAAATATCTTTATTGACCACAAGAAGCACACAGTAGATAAAATCATGAAAAAGTGACAATTCAACAACCCTGGTACCAGTAAAGTCCATATGGCTATAGATATATATAAGATACAATCCAAAAGGAATATATGCAGTATATAAATAACAATGACTCGAGTCCCAATGTATGTATCAAATGAGAAGATTGTCCCCAATGCTGTGAATCACAACCAAACTGAGTGGGAATATACAGCTCAATAAATACACACAATATGATAATCTATATATGTCCAAAGTTGGGCTTCCCCAAAAGTGGTAGACAATAATATACAAAAAGACTCAACAAGGTGTAAGCCCTACTGTATAATGGTACTAAATAAGACAAAAGACCCCACGAGTAATGTAGTGAGCCGTGATATCATATAAGGAATGGGAGTCACAATGAAATAAATAATGAAGCCAAAAGATATGATAGTCTAAGGTGAAAAAACTATATAGTCAAAGCCAAAGATGTAATAGCTGAGATTCAGTGTCCGTCACCATATAGGGCAGTCAGTTGGTCAGATCAAGGCAGCAAAGAGCTCCAGGTTAGATAGTCAGTCCCGGGACCAGGGAAGTGTGGGAGACCCCACACGTATCTCTGCAGACCTCAGCTTTGTCAGAGGAAGGCGGCACCTGCTGCCTTGATCTGACCAACTGACTGCCCTATATGGTGACGGACACTGAATCTCAGCTATTATCCATCTTTGGCTTTGACTATATAGTTTTTTCACCTTAGACTATCATATCTTTTGGCTTCATTATTTATTTCATTGTGACCCCCATTCCTTATAGGATATCACAGGTCACTATATTACTTGTGTTTTTTTTTGTCTTATTTAGTACCAATATAGGGCTTACACCTTGTTGAGTCTTTTTGTATATTATTGTCTACCAGTTTTGGAGACTCAACTTTGGACATATAGATTTTCATATTGTGTGTATTTTTGAGCTGTATATTCCCACTCAATTTGATTGTGATTCACAGCATTGGGGACAATCTTCTTATTTGATGCATACACTGGAGCTTGAGTCATTGTTATTTATATATTGCATATATTCCTTTTGGATTGCATCTTATATATATATATATCTATAGTCATATGGACTTTACTGGTACCAGGGTTGTTGTATTGTCACTTTTTGACTTTTAAATGTTTTTTTCTACTGTGTGCTTCTTGTGGTCAATAAAGTTATTTTGTATATTTTTCCTACATTGAGGTGTGTGCCTTTTATGCATAGGCCTTTCTTTTCGCACTTTGATTTATTTACTTTGCATGTCACGGCACCCTCTTTTCTATATTTCCCTTAGAATTTTGTGTAGTGCACCCCACCTTCTAGTCATATATGTCTGCATTCAGCAATGAATTGCTTAGAATCTATGTATGTATATTATATACAGCTCTGGAAAAAATTAAGAGACCACTGCACACTTTTATAAAAATCAGCTTCTCTACTCGGAGGCAGAGGGCAAACCTGGTAGAGGAATAAAGTGAGCCATCTCAGAAAACCGATCCACAATCACCAAGATTACTGTACAACCAGAGGATAGAGGAAGATCGGTGATGAAATCCATGGCTATATGTTGCCATGGGGCCGAAGGTACCGGGTGAGGCTGCAGAGTACCAGTGGGAAGTTGCCTCGGAATCTTGTTCTTGGCGCAGGAGGGACAGGAAGCTATAAAATCTTCAATGTCTTGGCGTAGAGAGGACCACCAATAGTGGCGAGATATGAGAGAGAGAGTCTTCTTAATCCCTGCATGACTGGCAATCTTGGATGAATGGCCCCAAAGTAATACCTTCTTTCTGTCATTGTCGGCGACAAACGTCCTCCCTGGGGGTAAGTTAGCGAGACCCAGGGGAGTCCTCATAATAATCCTGGATGGATCGATGATGTGAGAAGGATCCTCGTCAGCATCAGCCGGCTGGAATGACCTGGACAGGACATTTGCTTTGATATTCTTATGGCCTGGTTGGAAGTGAAGCTCAAAATCGAAGCGGGCAAAAAACATGGACCATCTGGCCTGCCGGGGGTTAAGGCCCTGAGCCGACCGGATATAGGACAGATTCTTGTGGTCCGAGAAAATAATGAAAGGATGGACCGCCCTCTCAAGAAGGTACCACCATTCCTTAAGAGCCAGTTTGATGGCCAACAACTCTCTGACTCCGATGGAAGAATTGCGCTCAGCAAAAGAAAACGCCTTGGAGAAACAAACGCAGGTGACTGAGACTGGAAGAAGACTTTCGAAGAAGCACTGCTCCAGCACCCGTGTAGGAGGCTTCCACCTCGTGAATGAACTGCTTGTTGGTTTCTGGACGATGAAGCACAGGAGCTGCTGCAAAGGCTTTCTTCAGAGAGAAGAAGGCGTCTTTAGCCTCCGGAGACCAGACGTAGGAGTTGGCTCCCTTATGGACAAGAGCCGAGATAGGTTTAGATAGCGAGGAGAAATGTGGGATGAACTGCCTGTAATAAATCGCAAATCCAAGGAACCGTTGAATGGGTTTTACACTGAGAGGATGTGGCCAGTAGAGAATGGCTGATACTTTCTCCGGATCCATCTTCAGACCGAAATCCGAGATAATGTATCCCAAGAACGGTAGAAAGGTCTGTTTAAAAATGCACTTCTCGAACTTGGCATAGAGACAGTTCTCTCTTAAACGTAGCAGTACTTGGCAAATGTCCCACTGATGAAATGACAGATCCGGAGAGAAAACGAGAATGTCGTCCAGATGTACAACAACGCAAGAATACAGGAGGTCTCAAAAAATGTTGCTAACAAACTCCTGAAATACATCGAGGGCGTTGCAGAGGCCGAAGGGCATGACCAGGTACTCGTAATGTCCATCCAGCACATTGAACGCGGTCTTCCACTCCTCCCCAGCGCAGATACGGATCAGATTTTCCTGGATATAGTCGGACATGGCCTGGGTTTCCGCTGGCAAGAGCGGGTATAACCTGCCCCTTAGAGGGGTCGAACTGGGAATGAGTTCAATCGGGGCAGTCGTATGGCCGATGCGGAGGAAGACTCTCTGCCTCCTTCTTGTTGAAGACGTCCGTGAAAGACCAGTAGGCAGTGGGTAATCCAACTGGAACAGAAGAAGGCTGTGATTTCCCAACAGGTCGAAGTGGCAGCAGGCACCTCTCCTGGCAGCCCTGGCCCCAACAAAGTATGTTACCAGAAAGCCAATCGAGAGTTGACTCATGTGTCCTTAACCATGGAAGACCAAGAAGAAGAGCGTGGGACATGTCTGGAAGAACATAGAAAGCAATCCTCTCTCGATGCAGAACCCCAACTTGCAACTCCAGTTCCTCGGTAACCTTAGTGACCGCCTCCAGTAAACGTCTGCCGTCCACAGAAGCGATCCACCGAGGATTCTCCAGAGTCTTAACCGGAATCTGGTTCTTCGCCACCTCTTCAAGCCTAATGAAGTTCCCTGCCATGACCGAATCCACGTAAGCCACCTTGATATAGCGTTCAGAACCTAAAGACAACTGAACAGTCAGGATTATAGGTAGAGAGGAATAACATACACCTTCGGAGGCCTCTCTTACCTGTCCTAGGCGGAAGAGTTTCCCGACTGCTCTGGGCGGGAACGGAGCAAATGGGAAGCATCTCCACAGTATAGGCATAAACCTTGCGTGAACCTCTCACAACAATGTAGTTCCGCCACTTTGAGACGGTCCACTTGCATAAGTTCAGAAGCTGCTGCGGAAGAAGACACCACAGAACGTGGACTAAGGGGCCTGTGGATGGTGGGGGATGAGCGAATAGGTCTCCTATCTCGAGCAACTTCACGGGTACGCTCCTGGAATCGAACATCAATACGCGTAGCGAGAGAAATTTAGTCCTCGAAAGAGGTGGAAGTATCTTGACCAATGAGCCCATCTTTAATCCGACCCAACAAACCACGCCAAAAGACCCCGACCAGCGCCTCTTTATTCCACCCCAACTCTGAGACCAGAGTGCGAAAGCAAATGGCATATTGCCCAACAAAGTGAACCTTGGCAGAGATTAAAGAGGGACTCAGTAGTAGAGGTTAAGCGACCCGGTTCATCAAACACCCTACGGAAGGTTTCCAAAAATTTGCAACTGAGAGACTATGGGGTCGTCACGTTCCCACAAGGGATTTACCCACGCCAACGCCTCACCCTCCAGATGTGAAACCACAAACGCCACCTTAGCTCAATCAGTGGGGTATTGCTGAGGCGACAACTCAATATGTTGGCGACATTGATTTAAAAAAAATCCTGCAAAGTTTGAGATCGCCATTATACTGGGGCGGTTTACCAAGGCAAGATGGAGGGTGAGGAGTAGAATTGGGAGCCCGAGAAGGAGCCTCCGCCGAGGCAGCAGACTGTAAGGAGAGCAGGCGGTCATCCACTGAGGCCATATAACTCAATATATGGGCCTAAGTGACACGCTGCTGAGCAAGCTCCTGCAGGAGAATAGCAAGCTGGGAAGCATTCCCCGGATCAGCGGCCTGTAAGGCCAACAAACGAGAATCCATGGATTTCATGAAGGACATAATGCGACTCTGATTCTCCTGCAAATATACCAACTCTTTTTGAGTGGTAGTAGAGGCACCAGCGGGATCCATGTCCTGATTATGCTGTTATGACTCCTGGAGTGGACTCTCTGGGTTGCAATACCAACCGACCCTGAGCGAGCTGACCTAGTACAACCAATCCCTATACAGGGAGCATCAAGGGCAGACCCAGGAGGATAAGGTACTGCGACTGCTGGTACCAGGTGGCCGGCTCGAAGGAGACAGAGAAGGTTATGAAAAACACAGGGACACACACAAGATACAGAAGAGCGCAGTGCGCACACTGGGAAGCGCGCTGGATACAAGCGAGTGCAGAGCACACACTGGAAAGCACGCTAGATACAGGAGAACGCAGAACGCACACCGGAAAGCACGTGGGATACAGGAGAGCGTAGAGCCCACACTGGGATACCACACAGAGTACAAGGGAGCGTAGAGCGCACACTGGAAAGCATGAGAAACTGGAAGAGCAGAGTGCGTATAGGAAGGCACACTGGGACCTGAGAATCAGAGAAGCACCCTCGCTGGCACCAAGACTGGCCCAGAGCAGATGCTAAAGTAATAATCAGGCTCTTCCTGTAGCAGAAAGCGGCCTGATACACCTGTTGCAGCCGCACGTGAGGAGAGCTTCTGGGTTATGCCGTGTAAAGAGCAGAGGAGGCGTGTGGCCGCCGCCCAAGCAGCCTGGTGAGTGTGCGCGGCGGACGTGATTCCCGACGCGACCGCCAGGCCGGAAGCAGAAGATAGACCCCAGGAGGAGCCCGGTCAGCGGCATGCCGAGGAGTGAGGTAAGTATCCCGGGAGGCAGGGGGTATCACAATCAGATAGCATACGAATGGTTCATGTGCCGTCTGCTTTTTTTTCTCACACCTATTGACTTGCATTGAGGAGTTTCGTTCCATATAAGCAGTAGCACTGACTCATTCATTAACATTGGTGCGAGTGCAGTGTGATTGTGCAGATGTGAGCGAACCCTAAAACTGACGAGTTTGTAGTGAAAACTGTATTGTTAACATTACTTTCATGCTGTGGGTTAACAAAAGTGTTCTATGAAACTCAGGCTTGTCAAAATTTTTGGAAATTGTGTATTCAGTGAGATATTGATTAAAATCTTTGCTTTGAAAGCCGATTCATTTATACTGAGCACTGTATGTACCTCATTTATGTGTATGTGTGTATATATATTTGTATACCCACACATTCTGTGTATATATTACTTTTTGTACCCTTACTAATAAGTGTTTTCTTTAATTCATATATAGCTGTGGACTCAAACCGTCACGATTCCCAATCTACAAGGAAAAAAGTGCGTTTTGAGGAGAACGCCATATGTACATGTATGTATATTATCATTCCACTTTTTATCATTGGGGCCTATCTGCATTCATTCAGCATGCGAAAATAAAAGGCCTATGCATAAAAGGCGCACACCTCAATGTAGGAAAAATATACAAAATATCTTTATTGACCACAAGAAGCACACAGTAGATAAAATCATGAAAAAGTGACAATTCAACAACCCTGGTACCAGTAAAGTCCATATGGCTATAGATATATATAAGATACAATCCAAAAGGAATATATGCAGTATATAAATAACAATGACTCGAGTCCCAATGTATGTATCAAATGAGAAGATTGTCCCCAATGCTGTGAATCACAACCAAACTGAGTGGGAATATACAGCTCAATAAATACACACAATATGATAATCTATATATGTCCAAAGTTGGGCTTCCCCAAAAGTGGTAGACAATAATATACAAAAAGACTCAACAAGGTGTAAGCCCTACTGTATAATGGTACTAAATAAGACAAAAGACCCCACGAGTAATGTAGTGAGCCGTGATATCATATAAGGAATGGGAGTCACAATGAAATAAATAATGAAGCCAAAAGATATGATAGTCTAAGGTGAAAAAACTATATAGTCAAAGCCAAAGATGTAATAGCTGAGATTCAGTGTCCGTCACCATATAGGGCAGTCAGTTGGTCAGATCAAGGCAGCAAAGAGCTCCAGGTTAGATAGTCAGTCCCGGGACCAGGGAAGTGTGGGAGACCCCACACGTATCTCTGCAGACCTCAGCTTTGTCAGAGGAAGGCGGCACCTGCTGCCTTGATCTGACCAACTGACTGCCCTATATGGTGACGGACACTGAATCTCAGCTATTATCCATCTTTGGCTTTGACTATATAGTTTTTTCACCTTAGACTATCATATCTTTTGGCTTCATTATTTATTTCATTGTGACCCCCATTCCTTATAGGATATCACAGGTCACTATATTACTTGTGTTTTTTTTTGTCTTATTTAGTACCAATATAGGGCTTACACCTTGTTGAGTCTTTTTGTATATTATTGTCTACCAGTTTTGGAGACTCAACTTTGGACATATAGATTTTCATATTGTGTGTATTTTTGAGCTGTATATTCCCACTCAATTTGATTGTGATTCACAGCATTGGGGACAATCTTCTTATTTGATGCATACACTGGAGCTTGAGTCATTGTTATTTATATATTGCATATATTCCTTTTGGATTGCATCTTATATATATATATATCTATAGTCATATGGACTTTACTGGTACCAGGGTTGTTGTATTGTCACTTTTTGACTTTTAAATGTTTTTTTCTACTGTGTGCTTCTTGTGGTCAATAAAGTTATTTTGTATATTTTTCCTACATTGAGGTGTGTGCCTTTTATGCATAGGCCTTTCTTTTCGCACTTTGATTTATTTACTTTGCATGTCACGGCACCCTCTTTTCTATATTTCCCTTAGAATTTTGTGTAGTGCACCCCACCTTCTAGTCATATATGTCTGCATTCAGCAATGAATTGCTTAGAATCTATGTATGTATATTATATACAGCTCTGGAAAAAATTAAGAGACCACTGCACACTTTTATAAAAATCAGCTTCTCTACTCGGAGGCAGAGGGCAAACCTGGTAGAGGAATAAAGTGAGCCATCTCAGAAAACCGATCCACAATCACCAAGATTACTGTACAACCAGAGGATAGAGGAAGATCGGTGATGAAATCCATGGCTATATGTTGCCATGGGGCCGAAGGTACCGGGTGAGGCTGCAGAGTACCAGTGGGAAGTTGCCTCGGAATCTTGTTCTTGGCGCAGGAGGGACAGGAAGCTATAAAATCTTCAATGTCTTGGCGTAGAGAGGACCACCAATAGTGGCGAGATATGAGAGAGAGAGTCTTCTTAATCCCTGCATGACTGGCAATCTTGGATGAATGGCCCCAAAGTAATACCTTCTTTCTGTCATTGTCGGCGACAAACGTCCTCCCTGGGGGTAAGTTAGCGAGACCCAGGGGAGTCCTCATAATAATCCTGGATGGATCGATGATGTGAGAAGGATCCTCGTCAGCATCAGCCGGCTGGAATGACCTGGACAGGACATTTGCTTTGATATTCTTATGGCCTGGTTGGAAGTGAAGCTCAAAATCGAAGCGGGCAAAAAACATGGACCATCTGGCCTGCCGGGGGTTAAGGCCCTGAGCCGACCGGATATAGGACAGATTCTTGTGGTCCGAGAAAATAATGAAAGGATGGACCGCCCTCTCAAGAAGGTACCACCATTCCTTAAGAGCCAGTTTGATGGCCAACAACTCTCTGACTCCGATGGAAGAATTGCGCTCAGCAAAAGAAAACGCCTTGGAGAAACAAACGCAGGTGACTGAGACTGGAAGAAGACTTTCGAAGAAGCACTGCTCCAGCACCCGTGTAGGAGGCTTCCACCTCGTGAATGAACTGCTTGTTGGTTTCTGGACGATGAAGCACAGGAGCTGCTGCAAAGGCTTTCTTCAGAGAGAAGAAGGCGTCTTTAGCCTCCGGAGACCAGACGTAGGAGTTGGCTCCCTTATGGACAAGAGCCGAGATAGGTTTAGATAGCGAGGAGAAATGTGGGATGAACTGCCTGTAATAAATCGCAAATCCAAGGAACCGTTGAATGGGTTTTACACTGAGAGGATGTGGCCAGTAGAGAATGGCTGATACTTTCTCCGGATCCATCTTCAGACCGAAATCCGAGATAATGTATCCCAAGAACGGTAGAAAGGTCTGTTTAAAAATGCACTTCTCGAACTTGGCATAGAGACAGTTCTCTCTTAAACGTAGCAGTACTTGGCAAATGTCCCACTGATGAAATGACAGATCCGGAGAGAAAACGAGAATGTCGTCCAGATGTACAACAACGCAAGAATACAGGAGGTCTCAAAAAATGTTGCTAACAAACTCCTGAAATACATCGAGGGCGTTGCAGAGGCCGAAGGGCATGACCAGGTACTCGTAATGTCCATCCAGCACATTGAACGCGGTCTTCCACTCCTCCCCAGCGCAGATACGGATCAGATTTTCCTGGATATAGTCGGACATGGCCTGGGTTTCCGCTGGCAAGAGCGGGTATAACCTGCCCCTTAGAGGGGTCGAACTGGGAATGAGTTCAATCGGGGCAGTCGTATGGCCGATGCGGAGGAAGACTCTCTGCCTCCTTCTTGTTGAAGACGTCCGTGAAAGACCAGTAGGCAGTGGGTAATCCAACTGGAACAGAAGAAGGCTGTGATTTCCCAACAGGTCGAAGTGGCAGCAGGCACCTCTCCTGGCAGCCCTGGCCCCAACAAAGTATGTTACCAGAAAGCCAATCGAGAGTTGACTCATGTGTCCTTAACCATGGAAGACCAAGAAGAAGAGCGTGGGACATGTCTGGAAGAACATAGAAAGCAATCCTCTCTCGATGCAGAACCCCAACTTGCAACTCCAGTTCCTCGGTAACCTTAGTGACCGCCTCCAGTAAACGTCTGCCGTCCACAGAAGCGATCCACCGAGGATTCTCCAGAGTCTTAACCGGAATCTGGTTCTTCGCCACCTCTTCAAGCCTAATGAAGTTCCCTGCCATGACCGAATCCACGTAAGCCACCTTGATATAGCGTTCAGAACCTAAAGACAACTGAACAGTCAGGATTATAGGTAGAGAGGAATAACATACACCTTCGGAGGCCTCTCTTACCTGTCCTAGGCGGAAGAGTTTCCCGACTGCTCTGGGCGGGAACGGAGCAAATGGGAAGCATCTCCACAGTATAGGCATAAACCTTGCGTGAACCTCTCACAACAATGTAGTTCCGCCACTTTGAGACGGTCCACTTGCATAAGTTCAGAAGCTGCTGCGGAAGAAGACACCACAGAACGTGGACTAAGGGGCCTGTGGATGGTGGGGGATGAGCGAATAGGTCTCCTATCTCGAGCAACTTCACGGGTACGCTCCTGGAATCGAACATCAATACGCGTAGCGAGAGAAATTTAGTCCTCGAAAGAGGTGGAAGTATCTTGACCAATGAGCCCATCTTTAATCCGACCCAACAAACCACGCCAAAAGACCCCGACCAGCGCCTCTTTATTCCACCCCAACTCTGAGACCAGAGTGCGAAAGCAAATGGCATATTGCCCAACAAAGTGAACCTTGGCAGAGATTAAAGAGGGACTCAGTAGTAGAGGTTAAGCGACCCGGTTCATCAAACACCCTACGGAAGGTTTCCAAAAATTTGCAACTGAGAGACTATGGGGTCGTCACGTTCCCACAAGGGATTTACCCACGCCAACGCCTCACCCTCCAGATGTGAAACCACAAACGCCACCTTAGCTCAATCAGTGGGGTATTGCTGAGGCGACAACTCAATATGTTGGCGACATTGATTTAAAAAAAATCCTGCAAAGTTTGAGATCGCCATTATACTGGGGCGGTTTACCAAGGCAAGATGGAGGGTGAGGAGTAGAATTGGGAGCCCGAGAAGGAGCCTCCGCCGAGGCAGCAGACTGTAAGGAGAGCAGGCGGTCATCCACTGAGGCCATATAACTCAATATATGGGCCTAAGTGACACGCTGCTGAGCAAGCTCCTGCAGGAGAATAGCAAGCTGGGAAGCATTCC
Organism: Ranitomeya variabilis; assembly: GCF_051348905.1. NCBI lineage: Eukaryota > Metazoa > Chordata > Amphibia > Anura > Dendrobatidae > Ranitomeya > Ranitomeya variabilis. The sequence goes on from NC_135233.1 coordinate 506,378,826, forward strand.
CCGGATCAGCGGCCTGTAAGGCCAACAAACGAGAATCCATGGATTTCATGAAGGACATAATGCGACTCTGATTCTCCTGCAAATATACCAACTCTTTTTGAGTGGTAGTAGAGGCACCAGCGGGATCCATGTCCTGATTATGCTGTTATGACTCCTGGAGTGGACTCTCTGGGTTGCAATACCAACCGACCCTGAGCGAGCTGACCTAGTACAACCAATCCCTATACAGGGAGCATCAAGGGCAGACCCAGGAGGATAAGGTACTGCGACTGCTGGTACCAGGTGGCCGGCTCGAAGGAGACAGAGAAGGTTATGAAAAACACAGGGACACACACAAGATACAGAAGAGCGCAGTGCGCACACTGGGAAGCGCGCTGGATACAAGCGAGTGCAGAGCACACACTGGAAAGCACGCTAGATACAGGAGAACGCAGAACGCACACCGGAAAGCACGTGGGATACAGGAGAGCGTAGAGCCCACACTGGGATACCACACAGAGTACAAGGGAGCGTAGAGCGCACACTGGAAAGCATGAGAAACTGGAAGAGCAGAGTGCGTATAGGAAGGCACACTGGGACCTGAGAATCAGAGAAGCACCCTCGCTGGCACCAAGACTGGCCCAGAGCAGATGCTAAAGTAATAATCAGGCTCTTCCTGTAGCAGAAAGCGGCCTGATACACCTGTTGCAGCCGCACGTGAGGAGAGCTTCTGGGTTATGCCGTGTAAAGAGCAGAGGAGGCGTGTGGCCGCCGCCCAAGCAGCCTGGTGAGTGTGCGCGGCGGACGTGATTCCCGACGCGACCGCCAGGCCGGAAGCAGAAGATAGACCCCAGGAGGAGCCCGGTCAGCGGCATGCCGAGGAGTGAGGTAAGTATCCCGGGAGGCAGGGGGTATCACAATCAGATAGCATACGAATGGTTCATGTGCCGTCTGCTTTTTTTTCTCACACCTATTGACTTGCATTGAGGAGTTTCGTTCCATATAAGCAGTAGCACTGACTCATTCATTAACATTGGTGCGAGTGCAGTGTGATTGTGCAGATGTGAGCGAACCCTAAAACTGACGAGTTTGTAGTGAAAACTGTATTGTTAACATTACTTTCATGCTGTGGGTTAACAAAAGTGTTCTATGAAACTCAGGCTTGTCAAAATTTTTGGAAATTGTGTATTCAGTGAGATATTGATTAAAATCTTTGCTTTGAAAGCCGATTCATTTATACTGAGCACTGTATGTACCTCATTTATGTGTATGTGTGTATATATATTTGTATACCCACACATTCTGTGTATATATTACTTTTTGTACCCTTACTAATAAGTGTTTTCTTTAATTCATATATAGCTGTGGACTCAAACCGTCACGATTCCCAATCTACAAGGAAAAAAGTGCGTTTTGAGGAGAACGCCATATGTACATGTATGTATATTATCATTCCACTTTTTATCATTGGGGCCTATCTGCATTCATTCAGCATGCGAAAATAAAAGGCCTATGCATAAAAGGCACACACCTCAATGTAGGAAAAATATACAAAATATCTTTATTGACCACAAGAAGCACACAGTAGATAAAATCATGAAAAAGTGACAATTCAACAACCCTGGTACCAGTAAAGTCCATATGGCTATAGATATATATAAGATACAATCCAAAAGGAATATATGCAGTATATAAATAACAATGACTCGAGTCCCAATGTATGTATCAAATGAGAAGATTGTCCCCAATGCTGTGAATCACAACCAAACTGAGTGGGAATATACAGCTCAATAAATACACACAATATGATAATCTATATATGTCCAAAGTTGGGCTTCCCCAAAAGTGGTAGACAATAATATACAAAAAGACTCAACAAGGTGTAAGCCCTACTGTATAATGGTACTAAATAAGACAAAAGACCCCACGAGTAATGTAGTGAGCCGTGATATCATATAAGGAATGGGAGTCACAATGAAATAAATAATGAAGCCAAAAGATATGATAGTCTAAGGTGAAAAAACTATATAGTCAAAGCCAAAGATGTAATAGCTGAGATTCAGTGTCCGTCACCATATAGGGCAGTCAGTTGGTCAGATCAAGGCAGCAAAGAGCTCCAGGTTAGATAGTCAGTCCCGGGACCAGGGAAGTGTGGGAGACCCCACACGTATCTCTGCAGACCTCAGCTTTGTCAGAGGAAGGCGGCACCTGCTGCCTTGATCTGACCAACTGACTGCCCTATATGGTGACGGACACTGAATCTCAGCTATTATCCATCTTTGGCTTTGACTATATAGTTTTTTCACCTTAGACTATCATATCTTTTGGCTTCATTATTTATTTCATTGTGACCCCCATTCCTTATAGGATATCACAGGTCACTATATTACTTGTGTTTTTTTTTTGTCTTATTTAGTACCAATATAGGGCTTACACCTTGTTGAGTCTTTTTGTATATTATTGTCTACCAGTTTTGGAGACTCAACTTTGGACATATAGATTTTCATATTGTGTGTATTTTTGAGCTGTATATTCCCACTCAATTTGATTGTGATTCACAGCATTGGGGACAATCTTCTTATTTGATGCATACACTGGAGCTTGAGTCATTGTTATTTATATATTGCATATATTCCTTTTGGATTGCATCTTATATATATATATATCTATAGTCATATGGACTTTACTGGTACCAGGGTTGTTGTATTGTCACTTTTTGACTTTTAAATGTTTTTTTCTACTGTGTGCTTCTTGTGGTCAATAAAGTTATTTTGTATATTTTTCCTACATTGAGGTGTGTGCCTTTTATGCATAGGCCTTTCTTTTCGCACTTTGATTTATTTACTTTGCATGTCACGGCACCCTCTTTTCTATATTTCCCTTAGAATTTTGTGTAGTGCACCCCACCTTCTAGTCATATATGTCTGCATTCAGCAATGAATTGCTTAGAATCTATGTATGTATATTATATACAGCTCTGGAAAAAATTAAGAGACCACTGCACACTTTTATAAAAATCAGCTTCTCTACTCGGAGGCAGAGGGCAAACCTGGTAGAGGAATAAAGTGAGCCATCTCAGAAAACCGATCCACAATCACCAAGATTACTGTACAACCAGAGGATAGAGGAAGATCGGTGATGAAATCCATGGCTATATGTTGCCATGGGGCCGAAGGTACCGGGTGAGGCTGCAGAGTACCAGTGGGAAGTTGCCTCGGAATCTTGTTCTTGGCGCAGGAGGGACAGGAAGCTATAAAATCTTCAATGTCTTGGCGTAGAGAGGACCACCAATAGTGGCGAGATATGAGAGAGAGAGTCTTCTTAATCCCTGCATGACTGGCAATCTTGGATGAATGGCCCCAAAGTAATACCTTCTTTCTGTCATTGTCGGCGACAAACGTCCTCCCTGGGGGTAAGTTAGCGAGACCCAGGGGAGTCCTCATAATAATCCTGGATGGATCGATGATGTGAGAAGGATCCTCGTCAGCATCAGCCGGCTGGAATGACCTGGACAGGACATTTGCTTTGATATTCTTATGGCCTGGTTGGAAGTGAAGCTCAAAATCGAAGCGGGCAAAAAACATGGACCATCTGGCCTGCCGGGGGTTAAGGCCCTGAGCCGACCGGATATAGGACAGATTCTTGTGGTCCGAGAAAATAATGAAAGGATGGACCGCCCTCTCAAGAAGGTACCACCATTCCTTAAGAGCCAGTTTGATGGCCAACAACTCTCTGACTCCGATGGAAGAATTGCGCTCAGCAAAAGAAAACGCCTTGGAGAAACAAACGCAGGTGACTGAGACTGGAAGAAGACTTTCGAAGAAGCACTGCTCCAGCACCCGTGTAGGAGGCTTCCACCTCGTGAATGAACTGCTTGTTGGTTTCTGGACGATGAAGCACAGGAGCTGCTGCAAAGGCTTTCTTCAGAGAGAAGAAGGCGTCTTTAGCCTCCGGAGACCAGACGTAGGAGTTGGCTCCCTTATGGACAAGAGCCGAGATAGGTTTAGATAGCGAGGAGAAATGTGGGATGAACTGCCTGTAATAAATCGCAAATCCAAGGAACCGTTGAATGGGTTTTACACTGAGAGGATGTGGCCAGTAGAGAATGGCTGATACTTTCTCCGGATCCATCTTCAGACCGAAATCCGAGATAATGTATCCCAAGAACGGTAGAAAGGTCTGTTTAAAAATGCACTTCTCGAACTTGGCATAGAGACAGTTCTCTCTTAAACGTAGCAGTACTTGGCAAATGTCCCACTGATGAAATGACAGATCCGGAGAGAAAACGAGAATGTCGTCCAGATGTACAACAACGCAAGAATACAGGAGGTCTCAAAAAATGTTGCTAACAAACTCCTGAAATACATCGAGGGCGTTGCAGAGGCCGAAGGGCATGACCAGGTACTCGTAATGTCCATCCAGCACATTGAACGCGGTCTTCCACTCCTCCCCAGCGCAGATACGGATCAGATTTTCCTGGATATAGTCGGACATGGCCTGGGTTTCCGCTGGCAAGAGCGGGTATAACCTGCCCCTTAGAGGGGTCGAACTGGGAATGAGTTCAATCGGGGCAGTCGTATGGCCGATGCGGAGGAAGACTCTCTGCCTCCTTCTTGTTGAAGACGTCCGTGAAAGACCAGTAGGCAGTGGGTAATCCAACTGGAACAGAAGAAGGCTGTGATTTCCCAACAGGTCGAAGTGGCAGCAGGCACCTCTCCTGGCAGCCCTGGCCCCAACAAAGTATGTTACCAGAAAGCCAATCGAGAGTTGACTCATGTGTCCTTAACCATGGAAGACCAAGAAGAAGAGCGTGGGACATGTCTGGAAGAACATAGAAAGCAATCCTCTCTCGATGCAGAACCCCAACTTGCAACTCCAGTTCCTCGGTAACCTTAGTGACCGCCTCCAGTAAACGTCTGCCGTCCACAGAAGCGATCCACCGAGGATTCTCCAGAGTCTTAACCGGAATCTGGTTCTTCGCCACCTCTTCAAGCCTAATGAAGTTCCCTGCCATGACCGAATCCACGTAAGCCACCTTGATATAGCGTTCAGAACCTAAAGACAACTGAACAGTCAGGATTATAGGTAGAGAGGAATAACATACACCTTCGGAGGCCTCTCTTACCTGTCCTAGGCGGAAGAGTTTCCCGACTGCTCTGGGCGGGAACGGAGCAAATGGGAAGCATCTCCACAGTATAGGCATAAACCTTGCGTGAACCTCTCACAACAATGTAGTTCCGCCACTTTGAGACGGTCCACTTGCATAAGTTCAGAAGCTGCTGCGGAAGAAGACACCACAGAACGTGGACTAAGGGGCCTGTGGATGGTGGGGGATGAGCGAATAGGTCTCCTATCTCGAGCAACTTCACGGGTACGCTCCTGGAATCGAACATCAATACGCGTAGCGAGAGAAATTTAGTCCTCGAAAGAGGTGGAAGTATCTTGACCAATGAGCCCATCTTTAATCCGACCCAACAAACCACGCCAAAAGACCCCGACCAGCGCCTCTTTATTCCACCCCAACTCTGAGACCAGAGTGCGAAAGCAAATGGCATATTGCCCAACAAAGTGAACCTTGGCAGAGATTAAAGAGGGACTCAGTAGTAGAGGTTAAGCGACCCGGTTCATCAAACACCCTACGGAAGGTTTCCAAAAATTTGCAACTGAGAGACTATGGGGTCGTCACGTTCCCACAAGGGATTTACCCACGCCAACGCCTCACCCTCCAGATGTGAAACCACAAACGCCACCTTAGCTCAATCAGTGGGGTATTGCTGAGGCGACAACTCAATATGTTGGCGACATTGATTTAAAAAAAATCCTGCAAAGTTTGAGATCGCCATTATACTGGGGCGGTTTACCAAGGCAAGATGGAGGGTGAGGAGTAGAATTGGGAGCCCGAGAAGGAGCCTCCGCCGAGGCAGCAGACTGTAAGGAGAGCAGGCGGTCATCCACTGAGGCCATATAACTCAATATATGGGCCTAAGTGACACGCTGCTGAGCAAGCTCCTGCAGGAGAATAGCAAGCTGGGAAGCATTCCCCGGATCAGCGGCCTGTAAGGCCAACAAACGAGAATCCATGGATTTCATGAAGGACATAATGCGACTCTGATTCTCCTGCAAATATACCAACTCTTTTTGAGTGGTAGTAGAGGCACCAGCGGGATCCATGTCCTGATTATGCTGTTATGACTCCTGGAGTGGACTCTCTGGGTTGCAATACCAACCGACCCTGAGCGAGCTGACCTAGTACAACCAATCCCTATACAGGGAGCATCAAGGGCAGACCCAGGAGGATAAGGTACTGCGACTGCTGGTACCAGGTGGCCGGCTCGAAGGAGACAGAGAAGGTTATGAAAAACACAGGGACACACACAAGATACAGAAGAGCGCAGTGCGCACACTGGGAAGCGCGCTGGATACAAGCGAGTGCAGAGCACACACTGGAAAGCACGCTAGATACAGGAGAACGCAGAACGCACACCGGAAAGCACGTGGGATACAGGAGAGCGTAGAGCCCACACTGGGATACCACACAGAGTACAAGGGAGCGTAGAGCGCACACTGGAAAGCATGAGAAACTGGAAGAGCAGAGTGCGTATAGGAAGGCACACTGGGACCTGAGAATCAGAGAAGCACCCTCGCTGGCACCAAGACTGGCCCAGAGCAGATGCTAAAGTAATAATCAGGCTCTTCCTGTAGCAGAAAGCGGCCTGATACACCTGTTGCAGCCGCACGTGAGGAGAGCTTCTGGGTTATGCCGTGTAAAGAGCAGAGGAGGCGTGTGGCCGCCGCCCAAGCAGCCTGGTGAGTGTGCGCGGCGGACGTGATTCCCGACGCGACCGCCAGGCCGGAAGCAGAAGATAGACCCCAGGAGGAGCCCGGTCAGCGGCATGCCGAGGAGTGAGGTAAGTATCCCGGGAGGCAGGGGGTATCACAATCAGATAGCATACGAATGGTTCATGTGCCGTCTGCTTTTTTTTCTCACACCTATTGACTTGCATTGAGGAGTTTCGTTCCATATAAGCAGTAGCACTGACTCATTCATTAACATTGGTGCGAGTGCAGTGTGATTGTGCAGATGTGAGCGAACCCTAAAACTGACGAGTTTGTAGTGAAAACTGTATTGTTAACATTACTTTCATGCTGTGGGTTAACAAAAGTGTTCTATGAAACTCAGGCTTGTCAAAATTTTTGGAAATTGTGTATTCAGTGAGATATTGATTAAAATCTTTGCTTTGAAAGCCGATTCATTTATACTGAGCACTGTATGTACCTCATTTATGTGTATGTGTGTATATATATTTGTATACCCACACATTCTGTGTATATATTACTTTTTGTACCCTTACTAATAAGTGTTTTCTTTAATTCATATATAGCTGTGGACTCAAACCGTCACGATTCCCAATCTACAAGGAAAAAAGTGCGTTTTGAGGAGAACGCCATATGTACATGTATGTATATTATCATTCCACTTTTTATCATTGGGGCCTATCTGCATTCATTCAGCATGCGAAAATAAAAGGCCTATGCATAAAAGGCACACACCTCAATGTAGGAAAAATATACAAAATATCTTTATTGACCACAAGAAGCACACAGTAGATAAAATCATGAAAAAGTGACAATTCAACAACCCTGGTACCAGTAAAGTCCATATGGCTATAGATATATATAAGATACAATCCAAAAGGAATATATGCAGTATATAAATAACAATGACTCGAGTCCCAATGTATGTATCAAATGAGAAGATTGTCCCCAATGCTGTGAATCACAACCAAACTGAGTGGGAATATACAGCTCAATAAATACACACAATATGATAATCTATATATGTCCAAAGTTGGGCTTCCCCAAAAGTGGTAGACAATAATATACAAAAAGACTCAACAAGGTGTAAGCCCTACTGTATAATGGTACTAAATAAGACAAAAGACCCCACGAGTAATGTAGTGAGCCGTGATATCATATAAGGAATGGGAGTCACAATGAAATAAATAATGAAGCCAAAAGATATGATAGTCTAAGGTGAAAAAACTATATAGTCAAAGCCAAAGATGTAATAGCTGAGATTCAGTGTCCGTCACCATATAGGGCAGTCAGTTGGTCAGATCAAGGCAGCAAAGAGCTCCAGGTTAGATAGTCAGTCCCGGGACCAGGGAAGTGTGGGAGACCCCACACGTATCTCTGCAGACCTCAGCTTTGTCAGAGGAAGGCGGCACCTGCTGCCTTGATCTGACCAACTGACTGCCCTATATGGTGACGGACACTGAATCTCAGCTATTATCCATCTTTGGCTTTGACTATATAGTTTTTTCACCTTAGACTATCATATCTTTTGGCTTCATTATTTATTTCATTGTGACCCCCATTCCTTATAGGATATCACAGGTCACTATATTACTTGTGTTTTTTTTTTGTCTTATTTAGTACCAATATAGGGCTTACACCTTGTTGAGTCTTTTTGTATATTATTGTCTACCAGTTTTGGAGACTCAACTTTGGACATATAGATTTTCATATTGTGTGTATTTTTGAGCTGTATATTCCCACTCAATTTGATTGTGATTCACAGCATTGGGGACAATCTTCTTATTTGATGCATACACTGGAGCTTGAGTCATTGTTATTTATATATTGCATATATTCCTTTTGGATTGCATCTTATATATATATATATCTATAGTCATATGGACTTTACTGGTACCAGGGTTGTTGTATTGTCACTTTTTGACTTTTAAATGTTTTTTTCTACTGTGTGCTTCTTGTGGTCAATAAAGTTATTTTGTATATTTTTCCTACATTGAGGTGTGTGCCTTTTATGCATAGGCCTTTCTTTTCGCACTTTGATTTATTTACTTTGCATGTCACGGCACCCTCTTTTCTATATTTCCCTTAGAATTTTGTGTAGTGCACCCCACCTTCTAGTCATATATGTCTGCATTCAGCAATGAATTGCTTAGAATCTATGTATGTATATTATATACAGCTCTGGAAAAAATTAAGAGACCACTGCACACTTTTATAAAAATCAGCTTCTCTACTCGGAGGCAGAGGGCAAACCTGGTAGAGGAATAAAGTGAGCCATCTCAGAAAACCGATCCACAATCACCAAGATTACTGTACAACCAGAGGATAGAGGAAGATCGGTGATGAAATCCATGGCTATATGTTGCCATGGGGCCGAAGGTACCGGGTGAGGCTGCAGAGTACCAGATGGAAGTTGCCTCGGAATCTTGTTCTTGGCGCAGGAGGGACAGGAAGCTATAAAATCTTCAATGTCTTGGCGTAGAGAGGACCACCAATAGTGGCGAGATATGAGAGAGAGAGTCTTCTTAATCCCTGCATGACTGGCAATCTTGGATGAATGGCCCCAAAGTAATACCTTCTTTCTGTCATTGTCGGCGACAAACGTCCTCCCTGGGGGTAAGTTAGCGAGACCCAGGGGAGTCCTCATAATAATCCTGGATGGATCGATGATGTGAGAAGGATCCTCGTCAGCATCAGCCGGCTGGAATGACCTGGACAGGACATTTGCTTTGATATTCTTATGGCCTGGTTGGAAGTGAAGCTCAAAATCGAAGCGGGCAAAAAACATGGACCATCTGGCCTGCCGGGGGTTAAGGCCCTGAGCCGACCGGATATAGGACAGATTCTTGTGGTCCGAGAAAATAATGAAAGGATGGACCGCCCTCTCAAGAAGGTACCACCATTCCTTAAGAGCCAGTTTGATGGCCAACAACTCTCTGACTCCGATGGAAGAATTGCGCTCAGCAAAAGAAAACGCCTTGGAGAAACAAACGCAGGTGACTGAGACTGGAAGAAGACTTTCGAAGAAGCACTGCTCCAGCACCCGTGTAGGAGGCTTCCACCTCGTGAATGAACTGCTTGTTGGTTTCTGGACGATGAAGCACAGGAGCTGCTGCAAAGGCTTTCTTCAGAGAGAAGAAGGCGTCTTTAGCCTCCGGAGACCAGACGTAGGAGTTGGCTCCCTTATGGACAAGAGCCGAGATAGGTTTAGATAGCGAGGAGAAATGTGGGATGAACTGCCTGTAATAAATCGCAAATCCAAGGAACCGTTGAATGGGTTTTACACTGAGAGGATGTGGCCAGTAGAGAATGGCTGATACTTTCTCCGGATCCATCTTCAGACCGAAATCCGAGATAATGTATCCCAAGAACGGTAGAAAGGTCTGTTTAAAAATGCACTTCTCGAACTTGGCATAGAGACAGTTCTCTCTTAAACGTAGCAGTACTTGGCAAATGTCCCACTGATGAAATGACAGATCCGGAGAGAAAACGAGAATGTCGTCCAGATGTACAACAACGCAAGAATACAGGAGGTCTCAAAAAATGTTGCTAACAAACTCCTGAAATACATCGAGGGCGTTGCAGAGGCCGAAGGGCATGACCAGGTACTCGTAATGTCCATCCAGCACATTGAACGCGGTCTTCCACTCCTCCCCAGCGCAGATACGGATCAGATTTTCCTGGATATAGTCGGACATGGCCTGGGTTTCCGCTGGCAAGAGCGGGTATAACCTGCCCCTTAGAGGGGTCGAACTGGGAATGAGTTCAATCGGGGCAGTCGTATGGCCGATGCGGAGGAAGACTCTCTGCCTCCTTCTTGTTGAAGACGTCCGTGAAAGACCAGTAGGCAGTGGGTAATCCAACTGGAACAGAAGAAGGCTGTGATTTCCCAACAGGTCGAAGTGGCAGCAGGCACCTCTCCTGGCAGCCCTGGCCCCAACAAAGTATGTTACCAGAAAGCCAATCGAGAGTTGACTCATGTGTCCTTAACCATGGAAGACCAAGAAGAAGAGCGTGGGACATGTCTGGAAGAACATAGAAAGCAATCCTCTCTCGATGCAGAACCCCAACTTGCAACTCCAGTTCCTCGGTAACCTTAGTGACCGCCTCCAGTAAACGTCTGCCGTCCACAGAAGCGATCCACCGAGGATTCTCCAGAGTCTTAACCGGAATCTGGTTCTTCGCCACCTCTTCAAGCCTAATGAAGTTCCCTGCCATGACCGAATCCACGTAAGCCACCTTGATATAGCGTTCAGAACCTAAAGACAACTGAACAGTCAGGATTATAGGTAGAGAGGAATAACATACACCTTCGGAGGCCTCTCTTACCTGTCCTAGGCGGAAGAGTTTCCCGACTGCTCTGGGCGGGAACGGAGCAAATGGGAAGCATCTCCACAGTATAGGCATAAACCTTGCGTGAACCTCTCACAACAATGTAGTTCCGCCACTTTGAGACGGTCCACTTGCATAAGTTCAGAAGCTGCTGCGGAAGAAGACACCACAGAACGTGGACTAAGGGGCCTGTGGATGGTGGGGGATGAGCGAATAGGTCTCCTATCTCGAGCAACTTCACGGGTACGCTCCTGGAATCGAACATCAATACGCGTAGCGAGAGAAATTTAGTCCTCGAAAGAGGTGGAAGTATCTTGACCAATGAGCCCATCTTTAATCCGACCCAACAAACCACGCCAAAAGACCCCGACCAGCGCCTCTTTATTCCACCCCAACTCTGAGACCAGAGTGCGAAAGCAAATGGCATATTGCCCAACAAAGTGAACCTTGGCAGAGATTAAAGAGGGACTCAGTAGTAGAGGTTAAGCGACCCGGTTCATCAAACACCCTACGGAAGGTTTCCAAAAATTTGCAACTGAGAGACTATGGGGTCGTCACGTTCCCACAAGGGATTTACCCACGCCAACGCCTCACCCTCCAGATGTGAAACCACAAACGCCACCTTAGCTCAATCAGTGGGGTATTGCTGAGGCGACAACTCAATATGTTGGCGACATTGATTTAAAAAAAATCCTGCAAAGTTTGAGATCGCCATTATACTGGGGCGGTTTACCAAGGCAAGATGGAGGGTGAGGAGTAGAATTGGGAGCCCGAGAAGGAGCCTCCGCCGAGGCAGCAGACTGTAAGGAGAGCAGGCGGTCATCCACTGAGGCCATATAACTCAATATATGGGCCTAAGTGACACGCTGCTGAGCAAGCTCCTGCAGGAGAATAGCAAGCTGGGAAGCATTCCCCGGATCAGCGGCCTGTAAGGCCAACAAACGAGAATCCATGGATTTCATGAAGGACATAATGCGACTCTGATTCTCCTGCAAATATACCAACTCTTTTTGAGTGGTAGTAGAGGCACCAGCGGGATCCATGTCCTGATTATGCTGTTATGACTCCTGGAGTGGACTCTCTGGGTTGCAATACCAACCGACCCTGAGCGAGCTGACCTAGTACAACCAATCCCTATACAGGGAGCATCAAGGGCAGACCCAGGAGGATAAGGTACTGCGACTGCTGGTACCAGGTGGCCGGCTCGAAGGAGACAGAGAAGGTTATGAAAAACACAGGGACACACACAAGATACAGAAGAGCGCAGTGCGCACACTGGGAAGCGCGCTGGATACAAGCGAGTGCAGAGCACACACTGGAAAGCACGCTAGATACAGGAGAACGCAGAACGCACACCGGAAAGCACGTGGGATACAGGAGAGCGTAGAGCCCACACTGGGATACCACACAGAGTACAAGGGAGCGTAGAGCGCACACTGGAAAGCATGAGAAACTGGAAGAGCAGAGTGCGTATAGGAAGGCACACTGGGACCTGAGAATCAGAGAAGCACCCTCGCTGGCACCAAGACTGGCCCAGAGCAGATGCTAAAGTAATAATCAGGCTCTTCCTGTAGCAGAAAGCGGCCTGATACACCTGTTGCAGCCGCACGTGAGGAGAGCTTCTGGGTTATGCCGTGTAAAGAGCAGAGGAGGCGTGTGGCCGCCGCCCAAGCAGCCTGGTGAGTGTGCGCGGCGGACGTGATTCCCGACGCGACCGCCAGGCCGGAAGCAGAAGATAGACCCCAGGAGGAGCCCGGTCAGCGGCATGCCGAGGAGTGAGGTAAGTATCCCGGGAGGCAGGGGGTATCACAATCAGATAGCATACGAATGGTTCATGTGCCGTCTGCTTTTTTTTCTCACACCTATTGACTTGCATTGAGGAGTTTCGTTCCATATAAGCAGTAGCACTGACTCATTCATTAACATTGGTGCGAGTGCAGTGTGATTGTGCAGATGTGAGCGAACCCTAAAACTGACGAGTTTGTAGTGAAAACTGTATTGTTAACATTACTTTCATGCTGTGGGTTAACAAAAGTGTTCTATGAAACTCAGGCTTGTCAAAATTTTTGGAAATTGTGTATTCAGTGAGATATTGATTAAAATCTTTGCTTTGAAAGCCGATTCATTTATACTGAGCACTGTATGTACCTCATTTATGTGTATGTGTGTATATATATTTGTATACCCACACATTCTGTGTATATATTACTTTTTGTACCCTTACTAATAAGTGTTTTCTTTAATTCATATATAGCTGTGGACTCAAACCGTCACGATTCCCAATCTACAAGGAAAAAAGTGCGTTTTGAGGAGAACGCCATATGTACATGTATGTATATTATCATTCCACTTTTTATCATTGGGGCCTATCTGCATTCATTCAGCATGCGAAAATAAAAGGCCTATGCATAAAAGGCGCACACCTCAATGTAGGAAAAATATACAAAATATCTTTATTGACCACAAGAAGCACACAGTAGATAAAATCATGAAAAAGTGACAATTCAACAACCCTGGTACCAGTAAAGTCCATATGGCTATAGATATATATAAGATACAATCCAAAAGGAATATATGCAGTATATAAATAACAATGACTCGAGTCCCAATGTATGTATCAAATGAGAAGATTGTCCCCAATGCTGTGAATCACAACCAAACTGAGTGGGAATATACAGCTCAATAAATACACACAATATGATAATCTATATATGTCCAAAGTTGGGCTTCCCCAAAAGTGGTAGACAATAATATACAAAAAGACTCAACAAGGTGTAAGCCCTACTGTATAATGGTACTAAATAAGACAAAAGACCCCACGAGTAATGTAGTGAGCCGTGATATCATATAAGGAATGGGAGTCACAATGAAATAAATAATGAAGCCAAAAGATATGATAGTCTAAGGTGAAAAAACTATATAGTCAAAGCCAAAGATGTAATAGCTGAGATTCAGTGTCCGTCACCATATAGGGCAGTCAGTTGGTCAGATCAAGGCAGCAAAGAGCTCCAGGTTAGATAGTCAGTCCCGGGACCAGGGAAGTGTGGGAGACCCCACACGTATCTCTGCAGACCTCAGCTTTGTCAGAGGAAGGCGGCACCTGCTGCCTTGATCTGACCAACTGACTGCCCTATATGGTGACGGACACTGAATCTCAGCTATTATCCATCTTTGGCTTTGACTATATAGTTTTTTCACCTTAGACTATCATATCTTTTGGCTTCATTATTTATTTCATTGTGACCCCCATTCCTTATAGGATATCACAGGTCACTATATTACTTGTGTTTTTTTTTGTCTTATTTAGTACCAATATAGGGCTTACACCTTGTTGAGTCTTTTTGTATATTATTGTCTACCAGTTTTGGAGACTCAACTTTGGACATATAGATTTTCATATTGTGTGTATTTTTGAGCTGTATATTCCCACTCAATTTGATTGTGATTCACAGCATTGGGGACAATCTTCTTATTTGATGCATACACTGGAGCTTGAGTCATTGTTATTTATATATTGCATATATTCCTTTTGGATTGCATCTTATATATATATATATCTATAGTCATATGGACTTTACTGGTACCAGGGTTGTTGTATTGTCACTTTTTGACTTTTAAATGTTTTTTTCTACTGTGTGCTTCTTGTGGTCAATAAAGATATTTTGTATATTTTTCCTACATTGAGGTGTGTGCCTTTTATGCATAGGCCTTTCTTTTCGCACTTTGATTTATTTACTTTGCATGTCACGGCACCCTCTTTTCTATATTTCCCTTAGAATTTTGTGTAGTGCACCCCACCTTCTAGTCATATATGTCTGCATTCAGCAATGAATTGCTTAGAATCTATGTATGTATATTATATACAGCTCTGGAAAAAATTAAGAGACCACTGCACACTTTTATAAAAATCAGCTTCTCTACTCGGAGGCAGAGGGCAAACCTGGCAGAGGAATAAAGTGAGCCATCTCAGAAAACCGATCCACAATCACCAAGATTACTGTACAACCAGAGGATAGAGGAAGATCGGTGATGAAATCCATGGCTATATGTTGCCATGGGGCCGAAGGTACCGGGTGAGGCTGCAGAGTACCAGTGGGAAGTTGCCTCGGAATCTTGTTCTTGGCGCAGGAGGGACAGGAAGCTATAAAATCTTCAATGTCTTGGCGTAGAGAGGACCACCAATAGTGGCGAGATATGAGAGAGAGAGTCTTCTTAATCCCTGCATGACTGGCAATCTTGGATGAATGGCCCCAAAGTAATACCTTCTTTCTGTCATTGTCGGCGACAAACGTCCTCCCTGGGGGTAAGTTAGCGAGACCCAGGGGAGTCCTCATAATAATCCTGGATGGATCGATGATGTGAGAAGGATCCTCGTCAGCATCAGCCGGCTGGAATGACCTGGACAGGACATTTGCTTTGATATTCTTATGGCCTGGTTGGAAGTGAAGCTCAAAATCGAAGCGGGCAAAAAACATGGACCATCTGGCCTGCCGGGGGTTAAGGCCCTGAGCCGACCGGATATAGGACAGATTCTTGTGGTCCGAGAAAATAATGAAAGGATGGACCGCCCTCTCAAGAAGGTACCGCCATTCCTTAAGAGCCAGTTTGATGGCCAACAACTCTCTGACTCCGATGGAAGAATTGCGCTCAGCAAAAGAAAACGCCTTGGAGAAACAAACGCAGGTGACTAAGAGACTGGAAGAAGACTTTCGAAGAAGCACTGCTCCAGCACCCGTGTAGGAGGCTTCCACCTCGTGAATGAACTGCTTGTTGGTTTCTGGACGATGAAGCACAGGAGCTGCTGCAAAGGCTTTCTTCAGAGAGAAGAAGGCGTCTTTAGCATCCGGAGACCAGACGTAGGAGTTGGCTCCCTTATGGACAAGAGCCGAGATAGGTTTAGATAGCGAGGAGAAATGTGGGATGAACTGCCTGTAATAAATCGCGAATCCAAGGAACCGTTGAATGGGTTTTACGCTGAGAGGATGTGGCCAGTAGAGAATGGCTGATACTTTCTCCGGATCCATCTTCAGACCGAAATCCGAGATAATGTATCCCAAGAACGGTAGAAAGGTCTGTTTAAAAATGCACTTCTCGAACTTGGCATAGAGACAGTTCTCTCTTAAACGTAGCAGTACTTGGCAAATGTCCCACTGATGAAATGACAGATCCGGAGAGAAAACGAGAATGTCGTCCAGATGTACAACAACGCAAGAATACAGGAGGTCTCAAAAAATGTTGCTAACAAACTCCTGAAATACATTGAGGGCGTTGCAGAGGCCGAAGGGCATGACCAGGTACTCGTAATGTCCATCCAGCATATTAAACGCGGTCTTCCACTCCTCCCCAGCGCAGATACGGATCAGATTTTCCTGGATATAGTCGGACATGGCCTGGGTTTCCGCTGGCAAGAGCGGGTATAACCTGCCCCTTAGAGGGGTCGAACTGGGAATGAGTTCAATCGGGGCAGTCGTATGGCCGATGCGGAGGAAGACTCTCTGCCTCCTTCTTGTTGAAGACGTCCGTGAAAGACCAGTAGGCAGTGGGTAATCCAACTGGAACAGAAGAAGGCTGTGATTTCCCAACAGGTCGAAGTGGCAGCAGGCACCTCTCCTGGCAGCCCTGGCCCCAACAAAGTATGTTACCAGAAAGCCAATCGAGAGTTGACTCATGTGTCCTTAACCATGGAAGACCAAGAAGAAGAGCGTGGGACATGTCTGGAAGAACATAGAAAGCAATCCTCTCTCGATGCAGAACCCCAACTTGCAACTCCAGTTCCTCGGTAACCTTAGTGACCGCCTCCAGTAAACGTCTGCCGTCCACAGAAGCGATCCACCGAGGATTCTCCAGAGTCTTAACCGGAATCTGGTTCTTCGCCACCTCTTCAAGCCTAATGAAGTTCCCTGCCATGACCGAATCCACGTAAGCCACCTTGATATAGCGTTCAGAACCTAAAGACAACTGAACAGTCAGGATTATAGGTAGAGAGGAATAACATACACCTTCGGAGGCCTCTCTTACCTGTCCTAGGCGGAAGAGTTTCCCGACTGCTCTGGGCGGGAACGGAGCAAATGGGAAGCATCTCCACAGTATAGGCATAAACCTTGCGTGAACCTCTCACAACAATGTAGTTCCGCCACTTTGAGACGGTCCACTTGCATAAGTTCAGAAGCTGCTGCGGAAGAAGACACCACAGAACGTGGACTAAGGGGCCTGTGGATGGTGGGGGATGAGCGAATAGGTCTCCTATCTCGAGCAACTTCACGGGTACGCTCCTGGAATCGAACATCAATACGCGTAGCGAGAGAAATTTAGTCCTCGAAAGAGGTGGAAGTATCTTGACCAATGAGCCCATCTTTAATCCGACCCAACAAACCACGCCAAAAGACCCCGACCAGCGCCTCTTTATTCCACCCCAACTCTGAGACCAGAGTGCGAAAGCAAATGGCATATTGCCCAACAAAGTGAACCTTGGCAGAGATTAAAGAGGGACTCAGTAGTAGAGGTTAAGCGACCCGGTTCATCAAACACCCTACGGAAGGTTTCCAAAAATTTGCAACTGAGAGACTATGGGGTCGTCACGTTCCCACAAGGGATTTACCCACGCCAACGCCTCACCCTCCAGATGTGAAACCACAAACGCCACCTTAGCTCAATCAGTGGGGTATTGCTGAGGCGACAACTCAAAATGTTGGCGACATTGATTTAAAAAAAACCCTGCAAAGTTTGAGATCGCCATTATACTGGGGCGGTTTACCAAGGCAAGATGGAGGGTGAGGAGTAGAATTGGGAGCCCGAGAAGGAGCCTCCGCCGAGGCAGCAGACTGTAAGGAGAGCAGGCGGTCATCCACTGAGGCCATATAACTCAATATATGGGCCTAAGTGACACGCTGCTGAGCAAGCTCCTGCAGGAGAATAGCAAGCTGGGAAGCATTCCCCGGATCAGCGGCCTGTAAGGCCAACAAACGAGAATCCATGGATTTCATGAAGGACATAATGCGACTCTGATTCTCCTGCAAATATACCAACTCTTTTTGAGTGGTAGTAGAGGCACCAGCGGGATCCATGTCCTGATTATGCTGTTATGACTCCTGGAGTGGACTCTCTGGGTTGCGATACCAACCGACCCTGAGCGAGCTGACCTTGTACAACCACTCCCTATACAGGGAGCATCAAGGGCAGACCCAGGAGGATAAGGTACTGCGACTGCTGGTACCAGGTGGCCGGCTCGAAGGAGACAGAGAAGGTTATGAAAAACACAGGGACACACACAAGATACAGAAGAGCGCAGTGCGCACACTGGGAAGCGCGCTGGATACAAGCGAGTGCAGAGCACACACTGGAAAGCACGCTAGATACAGGAGAACGCAGAACGCACACCGGAAAGCACGTGGGATACAGGAGAGCGTAGAGCCCACACTGGGATACCACACAGAGTACAAGGGAGCGTAGAGCGCACACTGGAAAGCATGAGAAACTGGAAGAGCAGAGTGCGTATAGGAAGGCACACTGGGACCTGAGAATCAGAGAAGCACCCTCGCTGGCACCAAGACTGGCCCAGAGCAGATGCTAAAGTAATAATCAGGCTCTTCCTGTAGCAGAAAGCGGCCTGATACACCTGTTGCAGCCGCACGTGAGGAGAGCTTCTGGGTTATGCCGTGTAAAGAGCAGAGGAGGCGTGTGGCCGCCGCCCAAGCAGCCTGGTGAGTGTGCGCGGCGGACGTGATTCCCGACGCGACCGCCAGGCCGGAAGCAGAAGATAGACCCCAGGAGGAGCCCGGTCAGCGGCACGCCGAGGAGTGAGGTAAGTATCCCGGGAGGCAGGGGGTATCACAATCAGATAGCATACGAATGGTTCATGTGCCGTCTGCTTTTTTTTCTCACACCTATTGACTTGCATTGAGGAGTTTCGTTCCATATAAGCAGTAGCACTGACTCATTCATTAACATTGGTGCGAGTGCAGTGTGATTGTGCAGATGTGAGCGAACCCTAAAACTGACGATTTTGTAGTGAAAACTGTATTGTTAACATTACTTTCATGCTGTGGGTTAACAAAAGTGTTCTATGAAACTCAGGCTTGTCAAAATTTTTGGAAATTGTGTATTCAGTGAGATATTGATTAAAATCTTTGCTTTGAAAGCCGATTCATTTATACTGAGCACTGTATGTACCTCATTTATGTGTATGTGTGTATATATATTTGTATACCCACACATTCTGTGTATATATTACTTTTTGTACCCTTACTAATAAGTGTTTTCTTTAATTCATATATAGCTGTGGACTCAAACCGTCACGATTCCCAATCTACAAGGAAAAAAGTGCGTTTTGAGGAGAACGCCATATGTACATGTATGTATATTATCATTCCACCTTTTATCATTGGGGCCTATCTGCATTCATTCAGCATGCGAAAATAAAAGGCCTATGCATAAAAGGCGCACACCTCAATGTAGGAAAAATATACAAAATATCTTTATTGACCACAAGAAGCACACAGTAGATAAAATCATGAAAAAGTGACAATTCAACAACCCTGGTACCAGTAAAGTCCATATGGCTATAGATATATATAAGATACAATCCAAAAGGAATATATGCAGTATATAAATAACAATGACTCGAGTCCCAATGTATGTATCAAATGAGAAGATTGTCCCCAATGCTGTGAATCACAACCAAACTGAGTGGGAATATACAGCTCAATAAATACACACAATATGATAATCTATATATGTCCAAAGTTGGGCTTCCCCAAAATTGGTAGACAATAATATACAAAAAGACTCAACAAGGTGTAAGCCCTACTGTATAATGGTACTAAATAAGACAAAAGACCCCACGAGTAATGTAGTGAGCCGTGATATCATATAAGGAATGGGAGTCACAATGAAATAAATAATGAAGCCAAAAGATATGATAGTCTAAGGTGAAAAAACTATATAGTCAAAGCCAAAGATGTAATAGCTGAGATTCAGTGTCCGTCACCATATAGGGCAGTCAGTTGGTCAGATCAAGGCAGCAAAGAGCTCCAGGTTAGATAGTCAGTCCCGGGACCAGGGAAGTGTGGGAGACCCCACACGTATCTCTGCAGACCTCAGCTTTGTCAGAGGAAGGCGGCACCTGCTGCCTTGATCTGACCAACTGACTGCCCTATATGGTGACGGACACTGAATCTCAGCTATTATCCATCTTTGGCTTTGACTATATAGTTTTTTCACCTTAGACTATCATATCTTTTGGCTTCATTATTTATTTCATTGTGACCCCCATTCCTTATAGGATATCACAGGTCACTATATTACTTGTGGTTTTTTTTGTCTTATTTAGTACCAATATAGGGCTTACACCTTGTTGAGTCTTTTTGTATATTATTGTCTACCAGTTTTGGAGACTCAACTTTGGACATATAGATTTTCATATTGTGTGTATTTTTGAGCTGTATATTCCCACTCAATTTGATTGTGATTCACAGCATTGGGGACAATCTTCTTATTTGATGCATACACTGGAGCTTGAGTCATTGTTATTTATATATTGCATATATTCCTTTTGGATTGCATCTTATATATATATATATATCTATAGTCATATGGACTTTACTGGTACCAGGGTTGTTGTATTGTCACTTTTTGACTTTTAAATGTTTTTTTCTACTGTGTGCTTCTTGTGGTCAATAAAGATATTTTGTATATTTTTCCTACATTGAGGTGTGTGCCTTTTATGCATAGGCCTTTCTTTTCGCACTTTGATTTATTTACTTTGCATGTCACGGCACCCTCTTTTCTATATTTCCCTTAGAATTTTGTGTAGTGCACCCCACCTTCTAGTCATATATGTCTGCATTCAGCAATGAATTGCTTAGAATCTATGTATGTATATTATA
Organism: Ranitomeya variabilis; assembly: GCF_051348905.1. NCBI lineage: Eukaryota > Metazoa > Chordata > Amphibia > Anura > Dendrobatidae > Ranitomeya > Ranitomeya variabilis. Next base: position 506,399,837 of record NC_135233.1, read on the forward strand.
TACAGCTCTGGAAAAAATTAAGAGACCACTGCACACTTTTATAAAAATCAGCTTCTCTACTCGGAGGCAGAGGGCAAACCTGGCAGAGGAATAAAGTGAGCCATCTCAGAAAACCGATCCACAATCACCAAGATTACTGTACAACCAGAGGATAGAGGAAGATCGGTGATGAAATCCATGGCTATATGTTGCCATGGGGCCGAAGGTACCGGGTGAGGCTGCAGAGTACCAGTGGGAAGTTGCCTCGGAATCTTGTTCTTGGCGCAGGAGGGACAGGAAGCTATAAAATCTTCAATGTCTTGGCGTAGAGAGGACCACCAATAGTGGCGAGATATGAGAGAGAGAGTCTTCTTAATCCCTGCATGACTGGCAATCTTGGATGAATGGCCCCAAAGTAATACCTTCTTTCTGTCATTGTCGGCGACAAACGTCCTCCCTGGGGGTAAGTTAGCGAGACCCAGGGGAGTCCTCATAATAATCCTGGATGGATCGATGATGTGAGAAGGATCCTCGTCAGCATCAGCCGGCTGGAATGACCTGGACAGGACATTTGCTTTGATATTCTTATGGCCTGGTTGGAAGTGAAGCTCAAAATCGAAGCGGGCAAAAAACATGGACCATCTGGCCTGCCGGGGGTTAAGGCCCTGAGCCGACCGGATATAGGACAGATTCTTGTGGTCCGAGAAAATAATGAAAGGATGGACCGCCCTCTCAAGAAGGTACCACCATTCCTTAAGAGCCAGTTTGATGGCCAACAACTCTCTGACTCCGATGGAAGAATTGCGCTCAGCAAAAGAAAACGCCTTGGAGAAACAAACGCAGGTGACTGAGACTGGAAGAAGACTTTCGAAGAAGCACTGCTCCAGCACCCGTGTAGGAGGCTTCCACCTCGTGAATGAACTGCTTGTTGGTTTCTGGACGATGAAGCACAGGAGCTGCTGCAAAGGCTTTCTTCAGAGAGAAGAAGGCGTCTTTAGCCTCCGGAGACCAGAGGGAGTTGGCTCCCTTATGGACAAGAGCCGAGATAGGTTTAGATAGCGAGGAGAAATGTGGGATGAACTGCCTGTAATAAATCGCGAATCCAAGGAACCGTTGAATGGGTTTTACGCTGAGAGGATGTGGCCAGTAGAGAATGGCTGATACTTTCTCCGGATCCATCTTCAGACCGAAATCCGAGATAATGTATCCCAAGAACGGTAGAAAGGTCTGTTTAAAAATGCACTTCTCGAACTTGGCATAGAGACAGTTCTCTCTTATACGTAGCAGTACTTGGCAAATGTCCCACTGATGAAATGACAGATCCGGAGAGAAAACGAGAATGTCGTCCAGATGTACAACAACGCAAGAATACAGGAGGTCTCAAAAAATGTTGCTAACAAACTCCTGAAATACATCGAGGGCGTTGCAGAGGCCGAAGGGCATGACCAGGTACTTGTAATGTCCATCCAGCATATTAAACGCGGTCTTCCACTCCTCCCCAGCGCAGATACGGATCAGATTTTCCTGGATATAGTCGGACATGGCCTGGGTTTCCGCTGGCAAGAGCGGGTATAACCTGCCCCTTAGAGGGGTCGAACTGGGAATGAGTTCAATCGGGGCAGTCGTATGGCCGATGCGGAGGAAGACTCTCTGCCTCCTTCTTGTTGAAGACGTCCGTGAAAGACCAGTAGGCAGTGGGTAATCCAACTGGAACAGAAGAAGGCTGTGATTTCCCAACAGGTCGAAGTGGCAGCAGGCACCTCTCCTGGCAGCCCTGGCCCCAACAAAGTATGTTACCAGAAAGCCAATCGAGAGTTGACTCATGTGTCCTTAACCATGGAAGACCAAGAAGAAGAGCGTGGGACATGTCTGGAAGAACATAGAAAGCAATCCTCTCTCGATGCAGAACCCCAACTTGCAACTCCAGTTCCTCGGTAACCTTAGTGACCGCCTCCAGTAAACGTCTGCCGTCCACAGAAGCGATCCACCGAGGATTCTCCAGAGTCTTAACCGAAATCTGGTTCTTCGCCACCTCTTCAAGCCTAATGAAGTTCCCTGCCATGACCGAATCCACGTAAGCCACCTTGATATAGCGTTCAGAACCTAAAGACAACTGAACAGTCAGGATTATAGGTAGAGAGGAATAACATACACCTTCGGAGGCCTCTCTTACCTGTCCTAGGCGGAAGAGTTTCCCGACTGCTCTGGGCGGGAACGGAGCAAATGGGAAGCATCTCCACAGTATAGGCATAAACCTTGCGTGAACCTCTCACAACAATGTAGTTCCGCCACTTTGAGACGGTCCACTTGCATAAGTTCAGAAGCTGCTGCGGAAGAAGACACCACAGAACGTGGACTAAGGGGCCTGTGGATGGTGGGGGATGAGCGAATAGGTCTCCTATCTCGAGCAACTTCACGGGTACGCTCCTGGAATCGAACATCAATACGCGTAGCGAGAGAAATTTAGTCCTCGAAAGAGGTGGAAGTATCTTGACCAATGAGCCCATCTTTAATCCGACCCAACAAACCACGCCAAAAGACCCCGACCAGCGCCTCTTTATTCCACCCCAACTCTGAGACCAGAGTGCGAAAGCAAATGGCATATTGCCCAACAAAGTGAACCTTGGCAGAGATTAAAGAGGGACTCAGTAGTAGAGGTTAAGCGACCCGGTTCATCAAACACCCTACGGAAGGTTTCCAAAAATTTGCAACTGAGAGACTATGGGGTCGTCACGTTCCCACAAGGGATTTACCCACGCCAACGCCTCACCCTCCAGATGTGAAACCACAAACGCCACCTTAGCTCAATCAGTGGGGTATTGCTGAGGCGACAACTCAAAATGTTGGCGACATTGATTTAAAAAAAACCCTGCAAAGTTTGAGATCGCCATTATACTGGGGCGGTTTACCAAGGCAAGATGGAGGGTGAGGAGTAGAATTGGGAGCCCGAGAAGGAGCCTCCGCCGAGGCAGCAGACTGTAAGGAGAGCAGGCGGTCATCCACTGAGGCCATATAACTCAATATATGGGCCTAAGTGACACGCTGCTGAGCAAGCTCCTGCAGGAGAATAGCAAGCTGGGAAGCATTCCCCGGATCAGCGGCCTGTAAGGCCAACAAACGAGAATCCATGGATTTCATGAAGGACATAATGCGACTCTGATTCTCCTGCAAATATACCAACTCTTTTTGAGTGGTAGTAGAGGCACCAGCGGGATCCATGTCCTGATTATGCTGTTATGACTCCTGGAGTGGACTCTCTGGGTTGCGATACCAACCGACCCTGAGCGAGCTGACCTAGTACAACCACTCCCTATACAGGGAGCATCAAGGGCAGACCCAGGAGGATAAGGTACTGCGACTGCTGGTACCAGGTGGCCGGCTCGAAGGAGACAGAGAAGGTTATGAAAAACACAGGGACACACACAAGATACAGAAGAGCGCAGTGCGCACACTGGGAAGCGCGCTGGATACAAGCGAGTGCAGAGCACACACTGGAAAGCACGCTAGATACAGGAGAACGCAGAACGCACACCGGAAAGCACGTGGGATACAGGAGAGCGTAGAGCCCACACTGGGATACCACACAGAGTACAAGGGAGCGTAGAGCGCACACTGGAAAGCATGAGAAACTGGAAGAGCAGAGTGCGTATAGGAAGGCACACTGGGACCTGAGAATCAGAGAAGCACCCTCGCTGGCACCAAGACTGGCCCAGAGCAGATGCTAAAGTAATAATCAGGCTCTTCCTGTAGCAGAAAGCGGCCTGATACACCTGTTGCAGCCGCACGTGAGGAGAGCTTCTGGGTTATGCCGTGTAAAGAGCAGAGGAGGCGTGTGGCCGCCGCCCAAGCAGCCTGGTGAGTGTGCGCGGCGGACGTGATTCCCGACGCGACCGCCAGGCCGGAAGCAGAAGATAGACCCCAGGAGGAGCCCGGTCAGCGGCACGCCGAGGAGTGAGGTAAGTATCCCGGGAGGCAGGGGGTATCACAATCAGATAGCATACGAATGGTTCATGTGCCGTCTGCTTTTTTTTCTCACACCTATTGACTTGCATTGAGGAGTTTCGTTCCATATAAGCAGTAGCACTGACTCATTCATTAACATTGGTGCGAGTGCAGTGTGATTGTGCAGATGTGAGCGAACCCTAAAACTGACGATTTTGTAGTGAAAACTGTATTGTTAACATTACTTTCATGCTGTGGGTTAACAAAAGTGTTCTATGAAACTCAGGCTTGTCAAAATTTTTGGAAATTGTGTATTCAGTGAGATATTGATTAAAATCTTTGCTTTGAAAGCCGATTCATTTATACTGAGCACTGTATGTACCTCATTTCTGTGTATGTGTGTATATATATTTGTATACCCACACATTCTGTGTATATATTACTTTTTGTACCCTTACTAATAAGTGTTTTCTTTAATTCATATATAGCTGTGGACTCAAACCGTCACGATTCCCAATCTACAAGGAAAAAAGTGCGTTTTGAGGAGAACGCCATATGTACATGTATGTATATTATCATTCCACCTTTTATCATTGGGGCCTATCTGCATTCATTCAGCATGCGAAAATAAAAGGCCTATGCATAAAAGGCGCACACCTCAATGTAGGAAAAATATACAAAATATCTTTATTGACCACAAGAAGCACACAGTAGATAAAATCATGAAAAAGTGACAATTCAACAACCCTGGTACCAGTAAAGTCCATATGGCTATAGATATATATAAGATACAATCCAAAAGGAATATATGCAGTATATAAATAACAATGACTCGAGTCCCAATGTATGTATCAAATGAGAAGATTGTCCCCAATGCTGTGAATCACAACCAAACTGAGTGGGAATATACAGCTCAATAAATACACACAATATGATAATCTATATATGTCCAAAGTTGGGCTTCCCCAAAATTGGTAGACAATAATATACAAAAAGACTCAACAAGGTGTAAGCCCTACTGTATAATGGTACTAAATAAGACAAAAGACCCCACAAGTAATGTAGTGAGCCGTGATATCATATAAGGAATGGGAGTCACAATGAAATAAATAATGAAGCCAAAAGATATGATAGTCTAAGGTGAAAAAACTATATAGTCAAAGCCAAAGATGTAATAGCTGAGATTCAGTGTCCGTCACCATATAGGGCAGTCAGTTGGTCAGATCAAGGCAGCAAAGAGCTCCAGGTTAGATAGTCAGTCCCGGGACCAGGGAAGTGTGGGAGACCCCACACGTATCTCTGCAGACCTCAGCTTTGTCAGAGGAAGGCGGCACCTGCTGCCTTGATCTGACCAACTGACTGCCCTATATGGTGACGGACACTGAATCTCAGCTATTATCCATCTTTGGCTTTGACTATATAGTTTTTTCACCTTAGACTATCATATCTTTTGGCTTCATTATTTATTTCATTGTGACCCCCATTCCTTAAAGGATATCACAGGTCACTATATTACTTGTGTTTTTTTTTGTCTTATGTAGTACCAATATAGGGCTTACACCTTGTTTAGTCTTTTTGTATATTATTGTCTACCAATTTTGGAGACTCAACTTTGGACATATAGATTTTCTTATTGTGTGTATTTTTGAGCTGTATATTCCCACTCAATTTGATTGTCCCCAATGCTGTGAATCACAATCATCTTATTTGATGCATACACTGGAGCTTGAGTCATTGTTATTTATATATTGCATATATTCCTTTTGGATTGTATCTTATATATATATCTATAGTCATATGGACTTTACTGGTACCAGGGTTGTTGTATTGTCACTTTTTGACTTTTAAATGTTTTTTTCTACTGTGTGCTTCTTGTGGTCAATAAAGATATTTTGTATATTTTTCCTACATTGAGGTGTGCGCCTTTTATGCATAGGCCTTTCTTTTCGCACTTTGATTTATTTACTTTGCATGTCACGGCACCCTCTTTTCTATATTTCCCTTAGAATTTTGTGTAGTGCACCCCACCTTCTAGTCATATATGTCTGCATTCATATTATATTATATACAGCTGGGAAGCATTCCCCGGATCAGCGGCCTGTAAGGCCAACAAAGGAGAATCCATGGATTTCATGAAGGACATAATGCGACTCTGATTCTCCTGCAAATACACTGTGTTCCAAATTATTATGCACAAAGAGTTTAGGAGTGATAAGGTTAGAATTTTTTGTTTGTCATTTAAACTCATTGATGGTGATGTGTGTCAGGGCTCTTTATATCACTGAAAGCAATTGCAGATACCTGTGCAAAATAGTTTGGCAGGTGTGTCCAAATAAAGGCAAGACTACTTAAGAATGCTGTTCCACATTATTAAGCAGCCTACATTTTTTGCCAAAATGGGAAAGAAAAAGGATGCGTCGGCTGCTGAGAAGCAACAAATCGTGGAGTATTTAGGTCAAGGCATGACTACAATCAACATTGCTTAGACACTTCATCGTGATCATCGCACAATCAAGAAGTATGTAGCTTATTCCCAGCACACACGTGTGCGTGCTGATAAGGAAAAATTGAGGACTCTTTCCAACAGGCAATTGCGTAAGGTTAAAAGAGCAGCTGCAAAAATGCCTTGTCGTAGCAGCAGATAAGTTTTTGAAGCTACTGGTGCCTCCAACGTCCCCAGAACAACAAGATGCAGGGTCCTTCAGAGGTTTGCAGCTGAGCGTAAGCCATCATGTCGACCACCTCTATCCACTGCACACAAGCAGAAATGGCTCCAGTGGGCCAAACGATACATGAAGACTGACTTCCAAACTGTTTTGTTCACCGATGAGTGCCGTGCAACGCTCAATGGTCCAGATGGATGGATGGAGGATGGCTGGTTGATGGACACCCCAAGAAAACACCGCTAAGGTGCCAACAAGGAGGAGGTGAAGTAATGTTTTGGGCTGGAATCATGGGGAGAGAGATTGTTGGCCCCTTTATGATCCCTGAAGGGGTAAAGATGAACTCTATTATCTATGTGGAGGTTCTAAAACAACACTTCCTGCCATGGTTCAAGAGGAAGCATGCTTTCCGCCGCAAGATCATTTTCATGCATGATAATGCACCGTCTCATGCTGCAAAAAACACATCTGCATCTCTGGCTGCTATGGGCATAAAAGAGGACAAACTTGTGGTGTGGCCACCATCTTCCCCTGACCTCAACCCCATTGAGAACCTCTGGAGCATCATCAAAAGGAGTGTCTATGATGGCGGGAGGCAGTTCACATCTAAGCAACAACTCTGGAAGGGTATTCTGTCCACATGCAAAACAATTGAAGCAGAAACCATCCAAAAACTGACAAATTCAATGGACGAGAGAGTTCAGAAGCTTCTTTCGAACAAGGGGTCCTATGTGCAAATGTAACTTCACCTAGAATAAAGTTTTCACTTGAAAACTTTTTGATTTCATTTTGTAATAAGCTGATAATGCTTATAACTTCACAATTGACCATTTTTTTGCTCAAAATAAAAAAAAAGGTTGAAAAAACTCTGATGTGCATAATAATTTGGAACATGCATTTTGAGTGTTTATTTTTTTTAAAAAGATACCGTTTTCATAGGCAGTTTGTTCCAAAACATTGCAATTATACTAGAATAGTAAATGACTGGAAAATAACAATGACTGCAATTCAGATAGGTAATTTAGAGAAAATATGAGGAAATATTATTTGCATAATAATTTCGAACACAGTGTATACCAACTCTATTTGAGTGGTAGTAGAGGCACCAGCGGGATCCATGTCCTGATTATGCTGTTACGACTCCTGGAGTGGACTCTCTGGGTTGCGATACCAACCGACCCTGAGCGAGCTGACCTAGTACAACCACTCCCTATACAGGGAGCATCAAGGGCAGACCCAGGAGGATAAGGTTCTGCGACTGCTGATACCAGGTGGCCGGTTCGAAGGAGACAGAGAAGGGTATGAAAAACACAGGGACACACACAAGATACAGAAGAGCGCAGGGCACTGGGAAGCGCGCTGCATACAAGCGAGTGCAGAGCACACACTGGAAAGCACGCTAGATACAGGAGAACGCAGAACGCAAATCGGAAAGCACGTGGGATACAGGAAAGCCACACAGAGTACAGGAGAGGGCACACTGGAAAGCAGGAGAAACTGGAAGAGCAGAGTGCGTATAGGAAGGCACACTGGGACCTGAGAATCAGAGAAGCACCCTCGCTGGCACCAAGACTGGCCCAGAGCAGATGCTAAAGTTATAATCAGGCTCTTCCTCTAGCAGGAAGCGGCCTGATATACCTGTTGTAGCCGCACGTGAGGAGAGCTTTCTGGGTCATGCCGTGTAAAGAGCAGAGGAGGCGTGTGGCCGCCGCCCAAGCAGCCTGGTGAGTGTGCGCGGCGGACGTGATTCCTGACGCGACCGCCAGGCCGGAAGCAGAAATTAGACCCCAGGAGGAGCCCGGTCAGCGGCATGGCGAGGAGTGAGGTAAGTATCCCGGGAGGCAGGGGGTATCACAATCAGATAGCATACGAATGGTTCATATGCCGTCTGCTTTTTTTTCTCGCACCTATTGACTTGCATTGACGAGTTTCGTTCCATATACGCAGCAGCACTGACTCATTCATTAACATTGGTGCGAGTGCAGTGTGATTGTGCAGATGTGAGCGAACCCTAAAACTGACGATTTTGTAGTGAAAACTGTATTATTAACATTACTTTCATGCTGTGGGTTAACAAAAGTGTTCTATGAAACTCAGGCTTGTCAAAATTTTTGGAAATTGTGTATTCAGTGAGATATTGATTAAATCTTTGTTTTGGAAGCCGATTCATTTATACTGAGCACTGTATGTACCGCATTTATGTGTATGTGTGTATATATATATTTGTATACCCACACATTCTGTGTATATATTACTTTTTGTACCGTTACTAAAAAGTGTTTTCTTTAATTCATATATAGCTGTGGACTCAAACCGTCACAATTCCCAACCTACAAGGAAAAAAGTGCGTTTTGAGGAGAACGCCATATGTACATGTATGTATATTATCATTCCACCTTTTATCATTGGGGCCTATCTGCATTCATTCAGCATGCGAAAATAAAAGGCCTATGCATAAAAGGCGCACACCTCAATGTAGGAAAAATATACAAAATATCTTTATTGACCACAAGAAGCACACAGTAGATAAAATCATGAAAAAGTGACAATACAACAACCCTGGTACCAGTAAAGTCTATATGGCTATAGATATACTAGATGGCAGCCCGATTCTAAAGAATCGGGAGTCTAGAATCCATATATACTTTATTTATTCAAATGTAAGAATAATACAATTAATAAATAATAGTAAGAAAGAACAAAAAATGGCTGCACTCACCAGCTCTTGACAATTCTTGACAGTACGGCACATTTCTGATTGGTCGCTCGCGGCAGGCGGCAACCAATCAGAAAAGTGCCGCGCACCACGAAGGCATATATCTTTGTCCACCCTGAGCGGGTGTAGGACGCTGGTGACGTCACTTATCTCCGGACATTATCTCCGGACAAAGCCACGGAAGTTGGCACAAATTGCCGGAAGTAGTATTCTAGGCAATTATATATTAGATTTTAATGTTATCAGTGTTTACCTTTGAACGTTTATATTGTATTGTCCTGTCACCAGCCATGTGTACGATTATCGGCCGAAAGCCTCTCTGGAACCAATAATCACCCCATGTAAAGGTATCTTTATAAGTTAAAGATTCAGAATACTATGACTTTTATCATATCCTGAACAGTCAAGTTTTTTATGAACCGTTAAGGTTTTCTGGTTGAAGTAAAAAAAACTCTGAGTGTTTACAGTTTGAAACCATAAAATGTTGAAAAATTATGTCATTCTTGAGTATATCACTCAATGGTGCTCATAAACGTGTCAAATTTGATCTATAATATACTTTAATATACGTTACTTTAATCTTTAATATACGTAAGAACAGGGCCACAGACATCACACAGGGGGTCTGAAACACCGCACAGTGGTCCAAAATATCGCTGTGCTCTGCCTGGGGCCCCATATGCTGCCTGGGGCCCCTGTGCTCTGCCTGGGGCCCCATATGCTGCCTGGGGCCCCTGTGCTCTGCCTGGGACCACTGTGCTCTGCCTGGGGCCCCATATGCTGCCTGGGGCCACTGTGCTCTGCCTGGGGCCCCATATGCTGCCTGGGGCCACTGTGCTCTGCCTGGGGCCCCATATGCTGCCTGGGGCCCCTGTGCTCTGCCTGGGGCACCTGTGCTCTGCCTGGGGCCCCATATGCTGCCTGGGGCCCCTGTGCTCTGCCTGGGGCCCCTGTGCTCTGCCTGGGGCCCCTGTGCTCTGCCTGGGGCCCCATATGCTGCCTGGGGCCCCTGTGCTCTGCCTGGGGCCACTGTGCTCTGCCTGGGGCCCCATAGGCTGCCTGGGGCCCCTGTGCTCTGCCTGGGACCACTGTGCTCTGCCTGGGGCCCCTGTGCTCTGCCTGGGGCCCCATATGCTGCCTGGGGCCCCTGTGCTCTGCCTGGGTGTAGGACACTGGTGACGTCACTTATCTCCGGACATTAGCTCCGGACATTAGCTCCGGACATTATCTCCGGACATTAGCTCCGGACAAAGCCTCGGAAGTTGGCACAAATTGCAGGAAGTAGTATTCTAGGCAATTATATATTAGATATAAGATACAATCCAAAAGGAATATATGCAGTATATAAATAACAATGACTCAAGCCCCAATGTATGTATCAAATGAGAAGATTGTCCCCAATGCTGTGAATCACAACCAAACTGAGTGGGAATATACAGCTCAATAAATACACACAATATGAAAATCTATATGTCCAAAGTTGAGTCTCCAAAATTGGTAGACAGTAATATACAAAAAAAAAAAAAACTCAACAAGGTGTAAGCCCTATAATGGTACTAAATAAGACAAAAGACCCAAGTAATGTAGTGACCTGTGATATTATATAAGGAATGGGGGTCACAATGAAATAAATAATGAAGCCAAAAGATATGATAGTCTAAAGTGAAAAAACTATATAGTCAAAGCCAAAGATGTAATAGCTGAGATTCAGTGTCCGTCACCATATAGGGCAGTCAGTTAGTTAGATCAAGGCAGCAAAAAAGCTCCAGGTTAGATAGTCAGTCCTGGGACCAGGGAAGTGTGGCAGACCCCACACGTATCACTGCAGACCTCTGCTTCGTCAGGGAAAGGTGGCACCCGCTGCCTTGATCTCTCCAGCAGGACAATGCGCCATGCCACACAGCTAGGTCAATCAAGGTGTGGATGAAGGAGCACCACATCAAATCCCTGTCACGGGCAGCCCAATCTCCACATCTGAACCCCATTGAAAACCTCTGGAATGTAATCATGAGAAAGATGGATAGTCACAAGACATCAAACAAAGAACTGCTTAAATTTTTGTACCAGGAGTGGCATAAGGTCACCCAAAAGCAGTGTGAAAGACTGGTGGAAAGCATGCCAAGACACATAAAAGCTTTGATTAAAAATCACGGTTATTCCACAAAATATATATTTCTGAACTATTCCTGAGTTAAAACATTAGCATTGTTGTTTCTAAATGATTATGAACTTTTTTTTTTTTTTGCATTATTTGAGGTCTGCAAGCAATTCATTTTTTTGTTATTTTGACCATTTCTCATTTTCAGAAAATAAATGCAAAATGTATTGCTTGGAATAAAAGAACAATTTACATGTTATTCAAAAATTTACCTATAAAGAGAAAAATCAGACACACTGAACATTTTGCAGTGGTCTCTTAATTTTTGCCAGAGCTGTATATCGTAAGTGTGCTGCCGGACACATAGTAGATGGGAGATATGTTTCACAGAGGTGTATATCCTCTGATGTACAACCGCTGGCAAAAATTATGGAATTACCGGCCTTGGAGGATGTTCATTCAGTTGTTTAATTTTGTAGAAAAACCGCAGATCACAGACATGGCACAAAACTAAAGTCTGATGCGGCGTTTAAGGATATATCACTACTGGAAGGGCGTATATGCAGAATAAAACACGAGATAAAATCCCCCACCGGTGCTCCTGTTGTGCAATCAGAATAGATATGCCCTGTAAATACTGTGCAGTGTGGAGAGTAGATATACCATATGTACAAACACGATGTCTAGCACTAGTAGCTCTGGTCTGACTCATCAGGTTTCTGTAGTATGGTAAGTGCAAGGAGCTGTCAGATGCGTGGATCGCCTGTCAAGATTGCTGAGCGGCGATCCCGATGAGCAGGTGCTTGGGCAAAGGAGTGGGCAGGGAGCAGCCGCAGCCAAGGGGTTGCAGTGAGTCGGCGTGGAGACCGGGAACTCCCCGGCCATTGGCGTCCCTGGATACAGACAAGAGAAAGCACTGTATTCAATGGGAAATTCTTAGTTAAAATTTTGCTCTATCACTGGAATGAATTTCAGGAGAATGTAGTCGATTCATAGTGGTTTTATTCAACGCGTTTCAGAGGTCTCATGCCCTTTTCATCAGCAAGTACCACACCTTTAAAGAAGGGTGACTACCAAATTGGGGGAAAAACCCTTATCGCTCAATAACGCCCTTTCAAACTCCATACCGTCAGGTGGAGTCCTGCTGCTTGTGGATGGCAAACAGGGCCCTGGGAGAGGAAATCTCGAAGTTCCGGCAACACCCAATGGTCGGATACTGACATGGTCCTCAGCCATGAGAACTAAGCCCTTCTGGGCCAAAAAAGGGCGATCAGTATAATTCTTGCCCTGTCTTCTCTGACCTTTCTCACCACCCGTGTCATCAGGGACAAGAGAGGAAAGGCGTAGGCTAGGTTGAAGTCCCAGTTTATCAAGAAGGCGTCCACCGCTAAAGGACACTCTCTGGGGTTCAGAGAACAGAATTGTTCTACTTTTCTGTTCCTCCTGGTAGCTAAGAGGTCCACATCCCGGCGACCCCATAATTGCACAATCTGGTTGAATATGGCACTTTTCAGCTACCATTTTCCCTGCTTAGCAGGTTGCGGTTCCAAAAGTCTGCCCTGGCATTGTCTTTTCCTTTTATGTGCATTGCAGTCAAAGATAGAAAATGCTCTTCCGCTAACCGAAACAGGCACTCTGTTACATCCATAAGTGGTCTGGATCGAGTCCCACCTTGGTGGTTGTCATTGGCCACCTCCACCTGATTGTCGGAGAGGAACCGAATGTGATGACCCTGTAGCTATATAAGGAGTCCTTTAACTGCCAACTCAACTGCTGTTAGAAGATTCTTCTAACCTGAAGGAACTATCTGTGTATGATCCCATAGCTTCTGGTCTACGACTTCACCCATATGAGACCCCCAACCCGAACGGCTTGTGTCCGTGGTGACTACCCGGGATATGCCATTCTCCTAGGGAACCCCTCTGGGCAAATTACCCAATTCTAGCCACCATCTAAGTGATTTTACCGAAGCCTGAGATAGTGTCAGCCGACTTTGCCGGAACCCCCCCCAAGGGCTCTATCATTAATTAAGATGTCTCTTTGCAGGGTTCTGGTGTGAAATTGTGCCCACTGGACCCCCGGGAGGCATGAGGTTAAGGAACCCAACAGGGATATAGCTTGTCTAAGGGACATGGTGGGATTGTTGAATGCATTCAAAATTTGGTGACGAAGACGAACCAACTTACCCAACTGGTAGGCGACACTCCTGTTTTTCGGAGTCAAAAGTAAGGCCCAAAAATCGTTGAACCCGTAAGGGTTGTAGCCGGGACTTTTTGATATTCAATAACCACCCTAAATGCTCTAGAGTGGGCATTGTTCTTTCTACCTGAACCCGTCAATGGTCTGCTGACCTGCCTACAATGAGGAAATCGTCCAGGTAGGGAATGATGAGAATGTCACTCGCACAAGTGGGCCATGGCTTCGGCGACTACCTTAGTAAATACCCTAGGGGCAACTGCAAGGCCAAATGGGAGGGTCCTAAACTGGAAGTAATTAACCGAACCTCCCATGGATACCGCCACCCAGAGGAACCGCTGGTGATCTATGTAAATGGTCACATGGTAGTATGCATCTTTCAGATCTAATACCGCCATTAAAAAGTTTTGAAACACCAGCTTTATTGCAGAGCCAATTGATTCCATCTTGAAGGGGCGTATTCTCAGAAACTTTTTCAGGGCCTTAAGGTTAATGATAGTTCTAAAAGAACCATCCAGTTTTTTAACCAAAAATTGAGGGGAGTAGAAACCTTTACCCTACTTGGATTCCGGAACCTCTGTCAGGACCTTTTTATGACATAGCTTACGGACTTCTGCCTACAGGGCAGCCTGCGTTGAAGGAGAGGACTGGAGGGGAGTCACTTTAAAGTTCTCGTGGAACAGAAGAGAATTCTAATCTCAGCCTGGATAATATTAGACTCTCAATCCAGTCACTATTGGTTTTTCCAAAAGCTCATTTAGGACCGGGCCAAAGAGGTACTCCCCCTCACACGGAATGGAGCAAAGGTAATGGACCTGGCTTGAATGTCCCTCGGTCAGCATTTTAACCATAATGCCCTGCGAGCTGCATTGGAAAGCCCTGCGGCTCTAGCCGCCATCCTGACTGAGTCCGCTGAAGCATCGGACAGAAATGCCGCATCACCCTGGATCACCGACAAGACGTTCAGTATAGTTTCACGAGGGGTTCCCTCTTTCAACTGAGATTCCAGCTGGTCCAGCCAAACCATCATCGATCTCGCTGTATAAGTGGACGCCACAGCTGGTCTAAGGGACTCGGCCGACATCTCCCATGCCCCTTTAAGGAAAGTATCAGCCTTCCTATCCAGAGGGTCCTTCAGGGTCCCAAGATCCTCGAAGGGCAAGGTGAACATTTTTGAAGCCTTAGCCACCACTGCATCCAGCTTCGAGGCCTTATCCCAATAATTTACAACGGGGTCCTCAAAGGGGTACGCTTAAATGCCGGAGGCCAGGAGCCCTTTTTTTCCTGCCTCTTCCATTCCTGGCAAACTAGGTCCTGAATCTTTTCATTCAGGGGAAAGGATCTATGTTTCCTTTGATCCAAACCCTCAAACATGAGGTCCTGTACAGAACATTCCAGCCTGCTCTCTATCACCCCCATAGTCCCTCTGATCACCTTTACTAATTTGTCCACACGGTCTAAAGGAAGACAATAACGGCCAGAGACTTCATTTGAAGAAGATGAAGGGGAAGAGATTGAGGAATCCTCCTTCCCTACGTATTCAATAGAGGGGTCCGAATCAGAGAAGCCTGCTCTATGTCCTGACTCCTTGTCTGTGGAACCTTCTCCCCAGGAAATGGACCTCATGGACTCCCTTACTTCCATCCTAATGATTTTCCTCAGGCTTGCGGTGAAGTTGGGCGTTTCTTCCACAACCGTCTGCTGGACACAGGACTGACACAACTTTTTCGGACAAGAGTCCGGCAGGGGGCATCTGCAGAGGGCACATTCATTGTGTCTTGTCTTCCCTGTACATTTCTTCCCCTAGCAGGATAGGAAAATAAGGGTAAGACTGCATCACCGAGAGAACATTCACGAGGATCCCTTACCAGTGAAGCAGTGAGTAGATACCGGATCACGAGGGGGGCATCTCTCAGCCAACACTGCTGACTTGTCCATCCTGGAAGACCTCCTGCGGCTGGACCGACCAGTTGCCTGGCCATCACCTGACTCCACACGGGTCTTTCGCCGGGCAGTATGGGGCTTCTGAGTAGCATGCTGCTGAGTAGGGCTCTGCTGCTGCTGCTGCTGCTGGTCATCTACGTCCATTAAGACCAAATGGCTCAGAAGCACAGATGCATGCGCATTACTCCTTTAAATGCATCTTCCGCCTGGAAAATCCGGGTCAGCAGGTACTGGCCAGGGCGCGCTTCCTACCCTCTGGATCCGGCACTCCCCCAGCGTCAGGCCCCGGCATCCGCAGCCCTAGGCACCGCCGAGCGCACGACCCAACCAGCACTCTGAGAAAAAAGCCTGCCGGCATCTGGATTCACACCCAGGCTCCTCCCCCCGACGCAACGCTACTGCAACCCCAAACAGGGACGCCGCTGCGTCAGAACCACCCAAACCACGTCACTGCCGAGCCCCTAGCCCACCACCGGATGCCTGGCTAGGTGCCCGACCACCGCTGGACCGGAAAAAAGCCGTAGCATGCCGGCAGCGCCTGCTAGGAGGCCGCCTGGACCCAGAGATATACTTACCTTCTGCGCTGGCCCTTTGGAACCGGAAATCCTCTGGACACCGCTCCTCCTGCCTGCTCACTGCTGTGGAATCCTCCCCGGACCCACCGTGGCGCTTTCAGGAACTCCTCACAGGCCGAACAGGGGACTCCTGCTACCTGAACCGACCAGCCGAGCCTGGGATCCTGACGACTCCTCCAGGTACCTTGTAGGAAAGGGTCCGTGTCATGAACAGGAAACCAGCTGATGCTTGTGAGAGTGAGAGGTGCCCCCCTTTTGTTTCCGCCCTAAAGGGCGGCTCCCCTTGTCATGATATGTACTTTTGCCCTGTCCTGTATTTGAATAATGTGCCATTTGATGTATATAACTGTACTCTGGTTTCTGTTGGCTGTAGTTTATGTATTTTCTTGGGAGTTCACCTGTAACAAAATCTCTCCTTCCCCCAATACTTGCAGCCCTAAGCTATAATGTAATTAAGCTTTGTAAACACCACTGGTACAGAATAGCCATTCTTCCTCACAGCAGGTGGCTAGTCAAATGTACATAAGACGGAGCCGCCCAGTCTACAATCTTCTGATGGACCCAAACATTGAATAGAAGGTGTGACCCCTACCCCCCTTCATGGGCGGATCCCAGGAGCTCAGACAATCCATTCTTATTTTGAGATCAGATGTGAGTTGATGCTGGAAGGAGAAGGAGTGGGGATTCTTAGCTGAGGCAAGACCCCATGTCCATCTGTGACTGCGGAAGCGAACGGGGCAAAACTTGAGCTGAGGACATATCTCGTCATTCGTGAGATTGTTTTGGGATCCTTTGGACTGGTGTGGACTATTGCTTTGTTAGCTGGCACAAGGATTATCGGGAGGTGCCCCCGAACCTGTTCCGTTGGACTAATTGTGGACTCTGTAGATCTATCTGCATGTGTTGTTCCAGCATTCTTGATAATAAATCTGTGGAATCATCCCTTGGCCTGTTGTCCCTTCTTGCTCTGCCGTACACCCCGTCACACCCCTCTCCTTGGTGCTGTCATGGGCGACCGAATAAATTAGATCTAGAGGAACATTTTTGTGAAATGTAAATGTTTAATTTTTCTTCCACGTTCCAAATATTCCTGTGAAGCACTTGAAGGGTTAATAAACTCCTTGAATGTGGTTTTGAGCAGCTTGAGGTGTGCAGTTTTTAGAATGGTGTCATTTTAGGGTATGTCATATAAGCCCCTCAGTCACGTCAAATGTGAAGTGGTCACTAAAAAAATGGTTTTGCAAATTTTGTTGTGAAAATAAGAAATCTTTGGTCAACTTTTAACCCTAATAACTACCTAACAAAAAAATTGTTTCAAAAATTGTGCTTATGTAAAGTAGACATGTGGGAAATGTTATTTATTAACTATTTTGTGCGATATGTTTTAAGGGCATAAAAAATAAAAAGTTTGAAAATTGCAAAATTTTCATCAAATTTTCATTTTTTTCACAAATAAACGCAAGTCATTTCAAATAAATTTTAGGGCTATCATGAAGTACAATATGTCATGAGAAAACAGTTTCAGAATCAGTGGGATCCATTGAAGCGTTCCATAGTTAAGACCTCATAAAGTGATATTGATAAGAATTGTAAAAATTGGCCTGGTCAGGAAGGTGAAAACAGGCTTCGGGGTGAAGGGGTTAATAGCCACCGTGAACTGCGACCATGTACAGGTCTCTTCATATGCACATATGCAAGGAGAGACCTCTCATTCCTGGGCAGAATGTGGAGAGAAGCCATCTCTTGTGTGACTGTTCCCAGTAGCTTTCAAACTATATTTGTCTCTGAAACTCCACAGCGTTTCAGAGTTAGGGCTCATACTCACCTGCGAGAAACTCGGATGAGTCTCGCATGTTAATACCTGGCACTCAGAAAGGAATTCATGCGGCCGCACGCTCTGCTCCTGAGTGCTGGTAGCAGCGCCGGGTATTGACGTGCGAGACTCCTCTGAGTTTCTCGCAGGTGAGTATGAGCCCTTAGACATATATGGCTGGAATCTTGCATCCAGTGTCTGATACATGCAGCCCTTTGTTCGGGCGCATGTATCAGCTTTCCCTTTGTCTCTCCAGCGTGGATGGTTTTTACCAATATCTTCAGATTAAACATTTTTTATCTTCATTTTTCCCTTACTCTTTTAATTCTTCTTCCTTCCCCTTTTAACACTTTTCTCTTAAACAATTCCTCAAAACGTTTGTCAAGTATTTACAAGTTGTTTAATGTCCCCTTGGATGATTAAAAACTTCCTTATGTGGTCAAATTGGAAGAGGCTTCACCCTTTTCATTTACATGAATGCAGTGGCATTGAGCTCTGGTTGGGTCTCAGAACATAACAACATGTATTAATTCTATAGAACAACCTGAGATGATGTTTGACACCTGAAAGACTAAGCCACTGTTCCTCAAAATATTCTCCTTTCTGTTGAAAAGGCTGTTTCCAACCAGGAAATCTCAGTCCTGCTTGGTGGGTTTGTCCAATAGTGAGCGGAATTCAGACGGACATTTTAAAACTTTCTATGGTTACTAAAACTAACATCCTGGCGCATCCAGGTTTAGCGGTTCTGAATATTGACATTGAAGATATTCCACTTCAGCTACTTTGATAGATACACTTATTTGTATGTCAACAAGACAATGTTGAGCCTCTAAGTGGGCGTCTTTCTCAGTGCTCTCCATTTCTGACTTTAGTAGTAAAATAAACTAATTTTCATCATGAAACTGGAAATTGAAATTGAAAACATTACTTTGTCAAACTTGGTCCCTGAGGTCATCCTAGTCTTTGGCTACTTCTGCTATTGAGTCTTAAGGTACCTTCACACTAAGCGACGCTGCAGCGATACAGACAACGATGCCGATCGCTGCAGCGTCGCTGTGTGGTCGCTGGAGAGCTGTCACACAGACCGCTCTCCAGCGACCAACGATGCCGAGGTCCCCGGGTAACCAGGGTAAACATCGGGTTGCTAAGCGCAGGGCCGCGCTTAGTAACCCGATGTTTACCCTGGTTACCAGTGTAAAATGTAAAAAAACAAATACTACATACTCACCTTCGCGTCCCCCGGCGTCCGCTTCCCTGCACTGACTGTGAGTGCCGGCCGTAACAGCAGAGCGGTGACGTCACCGCTGTGCTGTGCTTTCACTTTACGGCCGGCACTCAGTCAGTGTGGGAAGCGGACGCCGGGGGACGCGAAGGTGAGTATGTACTGTTTGTTTTTTTACATTTTACACTGGTAACCAGGGTAAACATCGGGTTACTAAGCGCGGCCCTGCGCTTAGCAACCCGATGTTTACCCTGGTTACCAGTGTAAAACATCGCTGGTATCGTTGCTTTTGCTGTCAAATACAACGATACACGGCGATCTGACGACCAAATAAAGTTCTGAACTTTCCTAAACGACCAGCGACACCACAGCAGGATCCTGATCGCTGCTGCCTGTCACACTCAACGATATCGCTAGCCAGGACGCTGCAACGTCACGGATCGCTAGCGATATCGTTTAGGTGAAGGTACCTTTAGTCTTTTTGCTATTTTCTTTACCTCCACCCCCACCAAATCTATCATTCCCCCCCCCCCTCATATTCATCCTTCTCCTTCCTCCTTCTTTCCCCGACTTGCACATCTTAAGTTTATCTCTCCTTTATTCCGCTTCTCTTATTTTGCTCATACTTAGCAGGACGATATGTTATGGTGTTTTCCATATCACATTATGCTGTACGCTATATACTACGTTTTATATTTGCTGGCCTACTTGCTTGCAGATGTTTTTTATAACTGCTTGTTCTTGCACATGTTATCTTGCAATACTTTTTATTAATCATAATAAAAATAGCTGCTATTTTCTGAGACCTGTATCTTTTTTTATTTCAATCAGTGGAGCTGTGTGGGAACTGTTTGTTGTTTTTTTTTTTGCATCTTGAGCTGCTGTTTTTTACTGATACAATTTTTTCATTTTTGAAGGGAGCAAAAGACTGATTATAAATTTTTGTATAGTTTTCAAAACTTATTTTTTTTTTTATTTTTACTTTTTAATTAGCGATTGATAATGGCATTGTCACAGGTTTACCACAACATAGAAAAGCCAGAAGACCGCAGCGTCTGATTTCCCCTACTCCTTCACTGATTGGAAGCACTTCTTCTTTTCATTAACTAGTATAAATTTATTTTGGCAGTTCATTGTTTAATCTGCTCTGCTGAGAGGTCCTAGAGCTAAGGCTCATAGCTGTGCACTGGTAGCAACTCCCATCTCCTATATAATCTGGGCCTTGGCTAGCACACATTGTCAGAGTTAGCTTTTGCTGTATGGCTGGAGGTTGTTGTCGTTGGTTATTGAAGTAGGCAGATTGTGGATTTATCTGTGACTTGCTAGGTTTTGAGTGTGATAATTCCCTTCTCATATTACGGTTTAACCCCATCCTCCACTCGCCGGACAATCCTCTGTTACATGTGTGGGTATATTTGTATGTTTGGTATTTTTCATTACCCCTGATCGTATTACCTTGTTAGTCTGGTTAGTGTACTATGGTATACTACTATTTACCTCTTCCCTGAGTGGGGGAAGGGTACAGACTGAGGGCGAATTCAGGAGCACAGGCAAGGTATGTGGCCCCAGTGTCATCACCATCAGAAGTGACCTGGGGAACAAGGTGAGCTACAGTGCTCCAGCGTTGGGGACAGGGAAGGAGCCCCTGGTCCCGTGACACCCGACAACAGAGTTGTGACAGGCATTTAAGAGGTTAAACTATATTGATTGAAGCGCACTCTTGTAGTTACGGGCAGAAACTGGCTTAATTAATGCAACTGTAACCTGGCATGTGTGAAGCAGGCTCAGCTGCTGACCCTGCTCATTCTTTACTTAAAGACTTGTCATGAAAATGGACATCTCGGTTAATATTCTCCAAAAACAGACAAGCACTCTGACATTTTATTATTTGTAGACTTGCATGAATCATAGTAACACAATCATAGTGACATAGTTACGTAGGTTGAATAAAGACCCAGGTCCATCAAGTTCAACCTTTCTCCACCAATTGTACATTTCGACACTAACTTAGCTATAATCTACAATGTTATGTGTGTCAAGGAAATCATCCTGCCCCTTTTTAAAAGCTGTTATAGTGTCTGCCATTACTACTTCCTGTCGTAAGGCATTCCACAGTCTGACTGTAAAGAACCATTTCCTTTTTAGCTGTTGGAATTGCCTTTTTTCCCCCAGTAATGAGTGCCCCCTAGTCTTCAGTACGGTTTTTGGAAACAATAAGTCATGTGCCAGTGTTTTGTACTGGCCACACACATTTATACATGTAAAAGAGATCCCCTCTGAGACTTATTTTTTCTAAGCTAAACAAGCCAAACTTTTCCAACCTCTCCTCATATGAGAGGCTTTCCATCCCTTGTAATAATCTATTGCCCGTCGTTGAACTGATTCTAACTTCTGAATGTCCTTTTTTAAAATGTGGAGCCAAAAACCGTATCCCATATTCTAGACGTGGCCTCACCAGTGGTTTATAAAGGGGTCATAATACGTTGAGATCTCAGGATTTTATCTTTGTTTTTATATATCCTAAAATCTTGTTTGCTTTTGCAGCTGCTGCTTGATATTAAAGGGAAGGTGCCATCAAAAAATTTTTTTTACAGCAATTGTAAAAATGTAAAGAATTAATGTTTAAATTTTCTTAAAAAATATTTTCATTTGTTTATAATTTAGTAAAATATGAAAAATAATTTGAAAAGTTTTGGAATTTCCACTTTTAAACACTAGGGGGAGCAGCTGCTGAAATTTCAGAAAAACCTCGTGTACAACTAGCTCACATTACTGCACTGCAGTAATTATGGGCGGAGTCTGCTGACGTGTGTGATGTCACTCCTCTCCTTCCATGTGTTTGCTAAGGGATGAGAGGATTCAGGAACCCAGTGAGCAGCCATTTTGTTGGTGACTGCAGAGTAAGGCTGCCGTCACACTAGCAGGATTTGGTCAGTATTTTACCTCAGTATTTGTAGCCAAAACCAGGAGTGGAACACTTAGAATGAAAAGTATAATAGAAACATATGCACCACTTCTGCAGTTATCACCCACTCCTGGTTTTGGCTTACAAATACTGAGGTAAAATACTGACCAAATACTGATAGTGTGACCGCAGCCTTATACTGACAAGTAGACAGTCACCGAGGATGGCAGGCAGCAAGGATTCTGGGAGATATGTGGTGGAGGGAGCAGGGTGACAGCAGCACAGAGTATTTCAGGAGAGCAGTGTGCTGGTCTATGGGGGGCACCCTGTTCAGTGCGCGGAGCAGCCAGGAATTGTACATAGAACGCTGTCTTTTATACACGTGGATGGACCGTCTGCTCCACAGAAATCCAGGAAACATTTCTGCGGATTGATGGCCTGTTCTGATCCAGATTCTGCATGCAAAGACCCCATTCCCCTCCTCAGATCCTGTCTTCTCCATCCTGTCCTGGCGATGTGTGAAAGTGAGACAACAGACGCAGTCCGGGGTGACGCTGGGAAGGAAATGTAGTCATATAGTAACGATAAAAATGAGACCCCTCTCTTCAGCTGCGTCACCAGCCCTGACTGCACCTAACTGGAGGTCATGCTGCTCCTCTATTACCCCAGACCCGCGTGCAGGTGCTCAGCCAGAACCACCATAGAATGGGCCCGCTTTCTGAAGATAATACTGCCATAGTGTTCTCACATAATACCGCTATATAGATCACACATAATACCGCCATATACATCACACACAATACTATCAAATAGATCACACAATACTGTCATACAGTTCTCACATACCACCATATAGATCACACATAATACCGCCATATAATTCTCACCTAATACTGCCACATAGATCACACATAATCCCACAATATAGTTCTCATATACCACCGTCATTTAGTTTTTACATCATTCCACAACACTGATCAAACATAATATTGCCATATAGATCACATATAATACCGTCACATAGATCACACAATACTTGGCGGCATAATGTGTGATATTATATATATTATAATATCCCGGCATAATGTGTGGTCTTTATGGGAGTAATATGTGATAAATATATATATAGCGGCATTATACGTGATCCATATGGTATTGTGCTGCTCTAGGGAGGTGAGAGACGTATGGTGGAAGGAGCAGGGTGACAGGAGCACAGTATTTCAGGAGAGCAGTGTACTGGTCTATGGGTGGGAGGGTGTGCTCACACTCACACGCTCCCAACTGTATACTTATAGCCTTTACTGGCTATTAAAATGGGGGACACCCCCCCCAAAAAAAAGACGTGGGGCCCCCTATAATTAATAACCATCAAATATTATGCAGACAGCTGCGGGCTTACATTAATAGCCTAGGAAGGGGCCATGGATACTGTCCCCCCCCAGGCTAAAAACATCAGCTCTCAGCCGCCTTTTACATGCGACTTTTCTGGCGCTTTGCCTGGCAATTTCCACTTGCCCTGTAGCGGTAGCAAGTGGGGTTCATATTTGTGGGGTTAATGTCACATTCATATTGTCCGGTGACATCAAGCCCACGGCTTAGTAATGGAGAGGCGTCTATAAGGCACCCATCCATTACTAATCCTATAGTTGTATTGTAAATAAAGACTCGGCCAGAATAAAGTCCTTTATTAATCTTTTTTAAACCATACCGAATGCGTAATCCTCGACTCCCTCATCTCCCACAACAAAAATAATAAACCACATTGGGGAAAGACACGCAGGGGGGAGAGGAGTGCATAGGAGAGGATTAGATACTGACTGCTGAGCCTTGTATCTAATCCTGTCCTGTGTGATACCGACTGCTGAGCCATGTATCTAATCCTGTCCTGTGTGATACCGACTGCTGAGCCGTGTATCTAATCCTGTCCTGTGTGATACCGACTGCTGAGCCGTGTATCTAATCCTGTCCTGTGTGATACTGACTGGTGAGGACACAGTACACGGGACAGGATTAGCTACCCAGGACAAGATTAGCTACACAGGACAGAGGTAGCAGTGGTAGGTGTATATAGAGGCAGGTAGCAGTGGTATATAGAGGCAGATAGTGGTATACAGAGGCAGGCAGCAGTGGTATACAGAGGCAGGCAGCAGTGGTATACAGAGGCAGGCAGGCAGTGGTATACAGAGGCAGGCAGACAGTGGTATACAGAGGCAGGCAGACAGTGGTATACAGAGGCAGGCAGACAGTGGTATACAGAGGCAGGCAGGCAGTGGTATACAGAGGCAGGCAGGCAGTGGTATACAGAGGCAGGCAGTGGTATACAGAGGCAGGCAGGCAGTGGTATACAGAGGCAGGCAGTGGTATACAGAGGCAGGCAGGCAGTGGTATACAGAGGCAGGCAGACAGTGGTATACAGAGGCAGGCAGACAGTGGTATACAGAGGCAGGCAGACAGTGGTACACAGGCAGGCAGACAGTGGTACACAGAGGCAGGCAGACAGTGGTACACAGAGGCAGGCAGTGGTACACAGAGGCAGGCAGGCAGTGGTATACAGAGGCAGGCAGGCAGTGGTATACAGAGGCAGGCAGGCAGTGGTATACAGAGGCAGGCAGTGGTATACAGAGGCAGGCAGTGGTATACAGAGGCAGGCAGTGGTATACAGAGGCAGGCAGACAGTGGTATACAGAGGCAGGCAGACAGTGGTATACAGAGGCAGGCAGGCAGTGGTATACAGAGGCAGGCAGGCAGTGGTATACAGAGGCAGGCAGGCAGTGGTATACAGAGGCAGGCAGTGGTATACAGAGGCAGGCAGGCAGTGGTATACAGAGGCAGGCAGTGGTATACAGAGGCAGGCAGTGGTATACAGAGGCAGGCAGGCAGGCAGTGGTATACAGAGGCAGGCAGGGGTATACAGAGGCAGGCAGGTAGTGGTATACAGAGGCAGGCAGGCAGTGGTATACAGAGGCAGGCAGGGGTATACAGAGGCAGGCAGGGGTATACAGAGGCAGGCAGCAGTGCTAGGTGGTATATAGGGGCTGGCAGCAGTGGTAGATGCATAAGAAAATAAAAACGCTGTACTTACCTTCTTTCCTCACCCAGGAAGTGCTGAGTCATGTTCAGGGCAGAGCAGTGGGACGATCTCCCTGCTCTGCTCTGAACAGGTCGGCAGTGATTGCAGCCTGTAATGTAACACTAAGTACAGGCTGCAATCACAGCTCCTGGCTGCAGATACTTACCCTGGATCCTCGGCAGCAGCTTCTCCCAGCAGCAGCTTCTGCCATCGCACGCACTGAGCTGTGTGTGCGATGGCAGAGGGAAATAAACAAAATGGCCGCGATCTCCTCTCACAGCTGTGACGTAGCAGCTCAGTGGGCGTGGCCAAGTCACAGCTGAGAGGCAGGAGATGCGGTCGGAGCCCGACCGTTGGCTCCTATGTACATGGCTGCCGTAAGTGAGGTGTGCAAGTGTCGTTCCCAGACACTTACACCCACACTAATGAAAATGGCGGCCTCCAGTGGTGAATGTAAAAGTGAATAAATAAAAAAGTATGAAAGAGGTACATTTACTTTTGTATTAAAAATAATTGATTGTATAATCAATAATTATTAATACAAAAACTAAAATCACGGCACCCTCCCTTTAAGTACTGCTGCTCAGCTTACTTGCAACGAGAATACCTAAGTCCTTCTTTTGATCTGTAGACCCGAGTATACTCCCATTTAATGTATGTGCAGCAATAATGTAGGTTTGACTGCTCAAGTTAGTGTCCTTTAGCAAACAAATGGGATGTCTCCATACCTACAAATATTAAATGAGACACCTGGTCTCCATTTTAATTGCCATTCCACGCCCCCGAGGTGGGGATATTTGATCATCCAGTCCCACCCATCTGACTGCTCACAAAACCCGGCCCTGATTCGTCTCATTAATTTTCTCAGCACTATACTTGCTGGAGCCTGCTTTCTTGGGCTTACTTTACCTAAGCTACCAACCTCAGGGATACATATGTTCCCTCAAGGACCAGTCCGGCGGCCATCTTACAGGTGATTTTACATAAATGTTGTAATTCTGAATGTAATGATAATAAGACTGCTGGAAAATCATCTGCACAGAACAGGGTTAGGGTATTGTGATTAGTGATGAGCGAGCATGTTCGCATAAGGTGTCATCCGAGCACGCTCAAGTGCTAATAGAGTACATCCTGCGTGCTCGAAAAATAAGGGTGAGTCGCCGCAGCTGCATGTCTCTCTTGTGTACGACAGCCACAATACATGCAGGGATTGCCTGTTTGTTAGGAATCACTATTATTGGTGTATGAAAATTGCAATATTTCTGATCTATTAATTAAAAAAATATGAAGACAATAATATGGAAAATGAAAAAAAACAAAACATTTTTTCAATAATGATTTATTGTATCCTTATCGTAATAATGATCTAGAAGTTCTCTTTTACAATTAAATCCTGGTTGAATTCTTTAGCTTTAATTCCGTCTCATAAAAATGTTATCTCGAGTCCTCTCCTTTGTTAGACATATTACTAGGGTTGTTAGGATGATGCATAAAAATACAAAGCCAATCCTGACCGCTCCCCCACTACACCAACCCCACTGTGTTGGCCTACAGCCGGCACATGCCTGAGTGTGGAATGTCGTCACTAATTACAGACAGGAAGAGCATCATTTCTGAAAGGAATGGGCTTGCATAAGTGCTGGACCCTTTTTTACCCTATGGTACTGAGCTTCCCTGAGGCTGGATGTTCTACAAGCTGTCCATGTATCTTCTAAGTGTAATTAGCACTTTTCACAGTGTGGTGAGAACATCTTTCTGGACTAACTTAAAGTGAACCTTTCACCAGATTTGGCTGATATATACGATACGGCCACCGCCTTTCAGGGCTTATCTATACCATTATATAGTGCTGCAGATAAGCCCCCGATCCGACCTGTAAGATAAGAAAAATAAGTTTTATTATACTCACCTGGGGGGCGGTCCGATGGGTGTCGCAGGTCCGGGTCCGGCACCTCCCATCTTCTCATGATGGCCGCCCTCCTGCTTGCTTCATGGCTCCCCAGCACCGCGCTCCAGCACAGGTATACTTATCTGCCCTGTTGAGGGCACAGTACTGCAGTGCGCAGGTGCCGGGCCTCTGACCTTTCCCACCACCTACGCACTGCAGTACTTTCCTCTTCCCTCAACAGGCCAGATAAGTATGCCTGCGCATGGCTATGATGCAAGCAGGAGGGTGGCGATCATAAGAAGATGGGAGGCGCCTGCCCTGGACCTGCAGTACCAATCGGACCGGACCGCCCCCGGGTGAGTATAATAAAACGTATTCTTCTTATCTTTCAGGTCGGATTGTGGGCTTATCTGCAGCATTATAGAATGCTGTAGATAAGACCTGAAAGGTGATGGCCGCATCTTGTATCGGCCAAACCTGGTGGCAGGTTCACGTTAATTGTCTTCATAAAACATTATATCATCTGTGTTAAATTACTAGACTTGTAAAGACTTGATTGAAAGAGGCAAGAAAATTTCATATAATGAAACATTTTGTTTTTCCGTCAACAGATCCTATAAAAATCCGCAATTCCAGCTATGTTGACCAGGCTCTGGAAAGGTAAAGTCTTAAAGAATTTCTGATTCTTCACAATTGGTCATCAAACACACACAGTGGTTCTCAAAAGTTTACATACCCCAGCAGAATTCAGAATTGTTGCTTTCCTGGCCTTTTTTTCAGAGGATATGAATGATGACACCCAAACCTTTTCTCTTCTCATGGATAGTGGTTGGATGAGGCCATTTATTAGCAAACTACTGTGTTCTTTCTTTTTAACCCCTTCACCCCCGGAGCTTTTATTGTTTTTCGCTCCCCTCCTTTTCAGAGCCATAACTTTTATTTTTCTGTCAGTATGGCAATGTGAGGGCTTGTTTTTTCCAGGACGAGTTGTTCTTTTGAGTGGCACCATTGGTTTTACCATGTTGCGATGTTGTGTACTAGAAAATTTGAGAAAAATTCCATGTGCAGTGAAATTATAAAAAAAGTGCGATCTCACACTTGTTTTTTGTGTGGCTTTTTTTGCTAGGTTCACTAAATGCTAAAACTGACCTGCCATTATTATTCTCCAGGTCATTTTGACTTCATAGACACCAAATATGTCTAGGTTCTTTCAAATTTCAAACTTTACTAAAAAAAAAAAAGAAAAAAAAGAAAGAAATTGCGCCATTTTCCGATACCCGTAACCTCTCCATTTTTCGTGATCCGGGGTTGGGTGAGGGCTTATTTTTTGCATTCCGAGCTGACATTTTTAATTATACCATTTTTGTGCAGATATGTTCTTTTGATCGCCTGTTATTGCATTTTAATGCAGTGTTGCAACGACCAAAAAAAACACATAATTCTGGGGTTTTGACTTTTTTCTCGCTATGCCGTTTATCAATCAGGTTAATCCTTTTTGTTATTGATAGATCGGGCGATTCTGAACTCGGCGATACCAAATATGTGTAGGTTTGATAATTTTTTTTATTATTATTGTTTCAATTTTAATGGGGCGAAAGGGGGGTGATTTGATCTTTTATATATATTTTTATTTTTTTCATATTTTAAAAAACTTTTTTTTTTTTACTTTTTGCATCAAGGTTAAAAGCTGCCACAACTTGATTGGCTCTGCTACATAGAGGTGATGCTCAGATCGCCTCTATGTAGTAGAATTACTGCATTGTTATGAGCACCGACCATCCGGCATCAACAACCAACAATCCGGCATTAGCAACCATAGAGGTCTCAAGGAGACCTCTGGTTGTCATGCTGACGCCTGATCATGGCCGGAAGCGCGTTAAATGCCGCTGTCAGAGTTTGACAGTGGCATTAACTAGTTAATAGGTATGGGCGGATCATGATTCCGCCCACGCCTATTGTGGGCACATGTCAGCTGTTCAAAACAGCTGAGATGTCCCGACTTTGATGCGGGCTCACCGTCGGAGCCCGCATCAAAGCAGAGGTGCTGCCTTTGGACGTACTATTCCGTCCGATGGCTGAAAGGGGTTAAATAATAATGACAACCCAAAACATCCAAATGACCCTGATCAAACGTTCACATACCCTGGTGATTTTGGCCTGATAACATGCACAGACGTTGACACAAATGGGTTTGAATGGCTACCAAAGGTAGCTTTCCTCACCTGTGACCTGTTTGCTTGTAATCAGTGTGCGTGTATTATGGCTGAGTGAGTTTTTGGGATCTAGACAGACTCTTCCATCTTTCATCCAGCCACTGACGTTTCTGGATTGAGTCATGGGGAAAGCAAAAGAATTGGCAATGGATCTATGGGAAAAGGTAGTTGAACTCTATGAAACAGTAAAGGGATACAAAAAGATATCCAAGGAGTTGGTAATGCCAGTCAGCAGCGTTCAAACTGTTTTTAACAAATGGAAAATCAGGGGCTCCGTAAAAATCACGATCAGGTAGACCAACAAAAATGTCGTCCACAACTGCCAGGAAAATTATTCGGGATTCAAAGAGAAACCCACAAATAACATCAGCTGAAATACAGGACTCTCTGAAAACTAGCAATGTGGCTGTTTGAAGATGCATAATAAGGAGCCACTTGAAGAAAAATGGACTGCATGGTCAAGTCGCCAAAAGAAAGCCATTACTGCACAAATGCCACAAAGTATCTCGCCTACAATGCGCAAAACGTCACATAGATAAGCCTCAAATCTTCTGGAACAAGGTACCGTATTTTCCGCTGTGTAAGACGCATTTTTATTTCCCCAAAATTGGGGGGGTAATGGGGGTGCGTCTTACAATCGGAATAGTGAAAAAAATAGGGAAAAAGAAAAAAATATTGCTTACTGAGGGGTTGGCGGTGGCTGCGGAGCAGACTGGTAGGAAGCAGGGTCACCGGTGGGGCAATGGAGCAGGCCTGGGGGTGGCGGCGCGGCCATCTCCGGTGTTTGTCGCTGTCATCTCCGGTGTTCGGCTGTGCGCGGGTGACATAATGCTCGCCGGCGCCATTGCACTTCCTGAATTCGGAATCCGGAGTTTCCGGTTTCTAGAATGAGTGCCTGTGTCTACCACACAGGACTTCAAGAAAATGGCCGCCGATCCAGCGCATGCGCAGATAATGCTCGCTGTTACTGAGCTCTCGATCTGCGCATGCGCTGCAGTAGACCAGCAAATACCAGTAGCTGGCAGCATGGAGAATTCTGGGCTCCGCTGCACACGGAGCCCTAAAGCAGAGGGGGGAGAGAAGCATGATTCTCCTCCTCCTTTGCAGGGAGAGATATTGATTGGTGGAGGGAACTGTTGCTGAGCTGTCTCCACCAATCAGATATCTTATCCCTGCACAATGTATAGTGTAACACTTGTTATTTACACTAGTCCGAGATCCTTGGGAGAGGTGACTACACATTGAAGTAAAGCACAACCCCCATCATCCATCAGAATATACTGTACCAATGGGTGTATTCTGACGAATGATATGGGTTTCAGCCATATTTGGTGTAACATCCCCCATAACAGTGTGTCATCCGCAGATCCCCATAACAGTTTGTCACTACAGATCCCCATAACAGTGTCATCCGCAGATCCCCATAATAGTGCGTAACCACAGATCTCCCAAAACAGTGTCATCCGCATATCCCCTTAACAGTGCGTCATCTGCAGATTCCCTCCAATAAGTGTGTACCCTGCAGTTCCCATAACAGTGCATCACCACAGATCCCCATAACAGTGCATCACCACAGATGCCCCATAACAGTGTGTCATCCGCAGATCCCCAATAACAGTGCGTCACTACAGAGCCCCCATAATAGTGCGTAACCACAGATCTCCCATAATAGTGTGTCATCAGCAGATCCCCTTAACAGTGAGTCATCCGCAGATCTCTCAATAAGTGTGTATCCTGCAGATTCCCCATACCAGTGCGTCACCACAGATCCCCCATAATAGTGTCATCCGCAGATCCTCCATAACAGTGCATCACCACAGATCCCCCATAACAATGTTTTTCATTCATCATAGGTGTAGAAAAGGACATGGGCTACACATCTAAAATCATAAGTTGATCTAGGCAAAATGAAACTGAACATGAGGTTCTTAGTTTAACAATCTGATTAGACTATAGGAAGCCGCTAGCACATGACGGCAAACCTCTTAGTGAGCAAAAATATGCAGAACCCCTCTTACAGTCTCTAGCCTTGCAGCATGGGTACTGTGAGGCACCAGGTACCCACCCTGCTGGTTCATTGTCACTGTGGCGGTGGTTGGCACATTACTCCACACATTTAAGGCTACAGTACGGTATTTAACGTTATGGACACACTGAGATTTGCCGTGACTTGGCAGTAGGCTTTATAAGTCTGATCATAATGTTAAAGTAAAAACTTCTTGTTCAGTTGAATACAGTACATTTTTTGCCTAACACCAGTAGATCAACTTGTGATTTTTGGATGTGCAGCCCATATCTTTTCTACAGCAGTAGTATTCATTCATATTCTCAGTTACAATGCCCCCATAAATAACTATGAAGGACAGAGCTGACAATTGTTTCAGTACTGTATTTTGTTGCCGAAAAATACCGTACAGTTGGCTGCTGCATATTGCGCATTTTTCAAGAATGTCAAAGCAGAAAAGGCATGCATATAAAATTCCCTTTAAACCGGAGGTTATAAAATACGCTGAAGAGCATGGGAACAGACCAGCAGAGAGACATTTCAGACCGCCTCCAACTGAAAAAATAAGAGAGTGGAGGAAACAGGAGGATGAGCTGCAAAAAGCAGGAAAAAGCAGATCTGGTCTTCGTAGGCGTGGTGCAAAGTGGCCAGAGTTAGACGTGGATGTAAAAAAGTGGATCATAGGCCACAGAAATAATGGCCTTTCGGTCTCAACGAAAATGATCATATGCGAAGCCAAGCGGATTGCTGCTGAGAAAGGCATCAAGGACTTCACTGGATCACCATCATGGTGCTTCAGATTTATGAAGAGATGTGGCCTTGCTATGCGCACCGAAACTAGAATTGCGCAAAAAATGGCACAAGAATATGAAGCTAAGATTCTGTCTTTCCACAAGTTTGTAATTGACAGCAGAAAGAAAAATGGATATGAATTAGGCCAGATTGGGAATATGGATGAAGTCCCTCTAACCTTTGACGTGCCATCCAACAGAACTGTTGAGGCAAAGGGTGCCAAAACGGTAACGGTAAAAACTGCAGAACATGAAATAAACCACTACACAGTTGTGTTGTCCTGCTGTGCCGATGGCACGAAACTACCACCAATGTTAATTTTTAAAAGAAAGAACATGCCCAAAGAAGCTATCCCACGAGGAGTTGTTGTGCACGTTCACGAGAAAGGATGGATGGACGAGAACGGAATGAGACTGTGGGTTGATAAAGTGTGGTCCAAACGTCCTGGAGGACTTCTGAAAAAAACAGCCCTGTTAGTGCTAGACCAGTTCAGGGCACATATTAGTGAAAACACAAAAAAAGTGTTTAAAGAAGTGAAGACCCATCTTGCGGTAATTCCAGGGGGGCTTACCAGCCAGCTGCAACCTCTCGATGTTTCTATAAACAAGCCGTTTAAAGTCTACATGCGAGAAGAGTGGAATAAATGGATGGCTGCTGGCAATCATGACCTGACACCAACTGGACACATGAAGAGGCCCACTATCACTCAAGTTTGTGAGTGGGTGAAGACATCATGGCAATCATTAAAGGATGAAACGGTTATAAGTTCATTAAAAAAAGTGGGATTAGCAATGCCTTAGATGGCACCGAAGATGGTATGCTATATGAGGACAGTGAAGAAAGTGACACTAATGACTGTGTGGACCTAAGCTTCCTAAACTCTGACAGCAGTGATGAGGAATTCCTGGGATTCACTAGAAGATTGTGGTGCCTGAGGATTAAAGTTTCTCCTCACTTGTTAGCCAGAACATGGCTTTTGTCGTTACTTACGGTACATGGGACTGTTCTTACATGTTACCCACAATGCTGCTGTTGAGTCTATTATGTTAAAATAATATTTTGTTATTTAATTAAAGGTTTTTGCACACTATTTGGCTCAAAATTATTTTTTTTCTTATTTTCCTCCTCTAAAACCTAGGTGCATCTTATAATCAGGTGTGTCTTATAAAGCGAAAAAATACGGTAATTTGAAGTGATGAGACCAAAATGGAACTTTTTGTCCACAAACATAAACGTTACATTTGACATAGAGGTCAACAAGGCCTATGAGGAAAGGGACACCATTCCTACTGTAAAGCACGGAGGTGAATTGCTGATGTTTTGGGGATGTGTGTGAGCTACAAAGGCACAAGAATCTTGGTCAAAGTTGAAGAAAAGATGAATGCAGCACATTATCAACTAATACTAGAGGCAATTTTGCAATCATCATGCGCATGGGACGTACTTGGACGTTCCAACATGACAACAATCCAAAGCACAAGGCCAAGTCGATCGGTCATTGGCTACAGCAGAACACAGTGAAGGTTCTAGAGTGGCCATCTCAGTCTTCTGACCTCAATATCATTGAGCCACTCCGAGGAGATTTCAATCGCGCGGTTCATGCTAGACAGTCCAAGAATTTGCAGGAACTGGAGGCTTTTTGCCAAGAAGATTGCGCATCTTTACCATCTGATCTGAGAAAATAAGGAACCTCATCCATAACTACCACAAAAGACTTTAACTTGGCATAGATGTTGAGGGGTTAATACACAGTATTAAGAAATGGGGTATTTATACTTTAGATCAGGGTCATTTGGATGTTTTGGGTTGACATTATGATTTAAAAAGAGAAAACAGTAGTTTGACAATAAATGGCTTCACCCAACCACTAATCATGAATGGAGAAAAAGTTTTGGTGTTTTCATATTCTCTGAAAAAAGGCCAAGAAAGCAAAAAGTCTGCCAGGGTATGTAAACTTTTGAGCACAACTATATGTTTACCTATATGCATATATTCGCTATATAATGTATTTATTAACCATATATATGTTTACTGATTCACTCACAAAGAAAATCTTGATTGGTTCTGATCTGCACTGTATCCTGCAACCAGCTTGATAAGCAGGTTGCTCCTGTGTGTACATAGGGATTGTCATCTTAATTCTCTGGAGCATCACTGGGAAAAGCGATGTTCTTCAAGC
Organism: Ranitomeya variabilis; assembly: GCF_051348905.1. NCBI lineage: Eukaryota > Metazoa > Chordata > Amphibia > Anura > Dendrobatidae > Ranitomeya > Ranitomeya variabilis. The sequence goes on from NC_135233.1 coordinate 506,434,037, forward strand.
TGTCCATGTAACTTCTACATGTAATTAGCATTTTTCATAATGTGGTGAGAAAATTCTATTTGGACTAACTTAATTGTCTTCAAAAAACATTATATCATCTCTTTTAAATACCAGACTTGTAAAGACTTGATTGCAATAACCAAAAGAATTTCACATATTGAAACATTTTTTTCTCCATCAACAGCTGCTGTAAATATACCCAAAAGTTAATTGAAGCAAAACCGGATTGGCGCGAATATTTGTTAGAGCAAGAGGCTTTAAGAAAATTAACCGCGCAAAAGGCAGCTGAAGTCTTTGGCGGCGTCCGCCACTTGACTGTACTACAGAGGCTACAGCTTGAAGAGCAGTCCAATATTGCGGCCAGCATGCAGCCAGCGGGTAAGGAAAGGGTGAATCAAACACCCGAAAACCCCGCCCATATGACCGCAAACCTGTCCCGCCAAATTCAGGTGACAGGTTCCCTTTAAAGATGAGACGTATCCATACATCCCAGGTCAATAAGGCACGAGTCACAGGGACGTTTGGATACGTCCAAGGTGGAAAAGGGGTTAAAGAGGGAGGGGAAAGTGAGGGTATCAGATCATACCATCCTCCCTTGTAATTACAGACCTCAGACAAAGCTGGAGTCACCACAAAGTGCCGGGGCTCTGAGCAAGCAGAGGGGCCAACTCACCGTTGACATTGGCACACTATGGTGCCTGTGAGCAGGGAGAGTCCAGTGCCAGTGCATGCGAGTGGGCCCCCCGCTTTAATTTCCTTTTTAAAATGTGGAGCCCAAAACTTTATTCCATATTCTAGACGTGGCCTCACCAGTGGTTTATAAAGGGGTCATAATACGTTGGGATCTCAGGATTTTATCTTTGTTTTTATATATCGTAAAATCTTGTTTGCTTTTGCGGCTGCTGCTTGACATTAAGTACTGCTGCTCAGCTTACTTGTAACGAGAATACCTAAGTCCTTCTTTTGATCTGTAGTCCCGAGTATACTCCCATTTAATGTATGTGCAGCAATAATGTAGGTTTGACTGCTCAAGTTAGTGTCCTTTAGCAAACAAATGGGATGTCTCCATACCTACAAATATTAAATGAGACACCTGGTCTCCATTTTAATTGCCATTCCACGCCCCCGAGGTGGGGATATTTGATCATCCAGTCCCACCCATCTGACTGCTCACAAAACCCGGCCCTGATTCGTCTCATTAATTTTCTCAGCACTATACTTGCTGGAGCCTGCTTTCTTGGGCTTACTTTACCTAAGCTACCAACCTCAGGGATACATATGTTCCCTCAAGGACCAGTCCGGCGGCCATCTTACAGGTGATTTTACATAAATGTTGTAATTCTGAATGTAATGATAATAAGACTGCTGGAAAATCATCTGCACAGAACAGGGTTAGGGTATTGTGATTAGTGATGAGCGAGCATGTTCGCATAAGGTGTCATCCGAGCACGCTCAAGTGCTAATAGAGTACATCCTGCGTGCTCGAAAAATAAGGGTGAGTCGCCGCAGCTGCATGTCTCTCTTGTGTACGACAGCCACAATACATGCAGGGATTGCCTGTTTGTTAGGAATCACTATTATTGATGTATGAAAATTGCAATATTTCTGATCTATTAATTTAAAAAATATGAAGACAATAATATGGAAAATGAAAAAAAAAAAAATTTTTTCAATAATGATTTATTGTATCCTTATCGTAATAATGATCTAGAAGTTCAAAAGAAAAAGAAGGTCAAGAGGGCACCACCACAACATCTAGACCCTTCCCCTGACGAAGCTACCGTGAGCAGCGACCCGCGTAGGGAGACAGCTGGCTCCAGCCTTCCTAGTGAGTATACGCTATGTAATTATGCGGTTTTGTATTGTGGGCAATGCATGTATCAGGTGTGTAGGTGGGGAAGCCCCCATCAGTGTGTGTATATATATATATATATATATATATATATATATATATATATACAGACTGTATACCAGCATATGTCTTTTCAACCTGGTATGGTAACTGATAGAGTTCACATGAAAACAAGCCATTTTTTGATTCACAGGCGGATTAATCCCATTTATTCATTGCAGCACAGGATTATTAGAGTCTATGTGCCAGGACCTAGTGGGATTTCATGGTGGACAATTTATTTACTACTGCAGAAGATACCTGTTTTCTAACATTTCAGACAAATTTAAGGGGGACTCGACACCGATACCTGATACGGATGCATGTGCATTGCTCATATTGTATTAATTGTATGATACTCACTGGGTTGACCTTAGGGATTATTTTTCCTGTGAGCCAGCTATTTTTCGTGTCCTCATATACAGAGGACATTGAACATGTTTGGGTATGTTTTTACATGCTGTTTTAAATGTTTTTATGTCCAGAAGCACTGTAAATTAGTCTCAATAAAGCTTTTTTCACTTTGAATATAACAGCTGTGTGTGCACTATTATTGCGCTCTTTCTTTTTCCTCTATTTACAAATTATCTAGAAGTTCTCTTTTACAATTAAATCCTGGTTGAATTCTTTAGTTTTAATTCCGTCTCATAAAAATGTTATCTCGAGTCCTCTCCTTTGTTAGACATATTACTAGGGTTGTTAGGATGATGCATAAAAATACAAAGCCAATCCTGACCGCTCCCCCACTACACCAACCCCACTGTGTTGGCCTACAGCCGGCACATGCCTGAGTGTGGAATGTCGTCACTAATTACAGACAGGAAGAGCATCATTTCTGAAAGGAATGGGCTTGCATAAGTGCTGGACCCTTTTTTACCCTATGGTACTGAGCTTCCCTGAGGCTGGATGTTCTACAAGCTGTCCATGTATCTTCTAAGTGTAATTAGCACTTTTCACAGTGTGGTGAGAAAATCTTTCTGGACTAACTTAAAGTGAACCTTTCACCAGGTTTGGCTGATATATACGATACGGCCACCGCCTTTCAGGGCTTATCTATACCATTATATAGTGCTGCAGATAAGCCCCCGATCCGACCTGTAAGATAAGAAAAATAAGTTTTATTATACTCACCTGGGGGGCGGTCCGATGGGTGTCGCAGGTCCGGGTCCGGCACCTCCCATCTTCTCATGATGGCCGCCCTCCTGCTTGCTTCATGGCTCCCCAGCACCGCGCTCCAGCACAGGTATACTTATCTGCCCTGTTGAGGGCACAGTACTGCAGTGCGCAGGTGCCGGGCCTCTGACCTTTCCCACCACCTACGCACTGCAGTACTTTCCTCTTCCCTCAACAGGCCAGATAAGTATGCCTGCGCATGGCTATGATGCAAGCAGGAGGGCGGCGATCATAAGAAGATGGGAGGCGCCTGCCCTGGACCTGCAGTACCAATCGGACCGGACCGCCCCCGGGTGAGTATAATAAAACGTATTCTTCTTATCTTTCAGGTCGGATCGGGGGCTTATCTGCAGCATTATAGAATGCTGTAGATAAGACCTGATGGCCGCATCTTGTATCGGCCAAACCTGGTGGCAGGTTCACGTTAATTGTCTTCATAAAACATTATATCATCTGTGTTAAATTACTAGACTTGTAAAGACTTGATTGAAAGAGGCAAGAAAATTTCATATAATGAAACATTTTGTTTTTCTATCAACAGATCCTATAAAAATCCGCAATTCCAGCTATGTTGACCAGGCTCTGGAAAGGTAAAGTCTTAAAGAATTTCTGATTCTTCACAATTGGTCATCAAACACACACAGTTGTTCTCAAAAGTTTACATACCCCAGCAGAATTCAGAATTGTTGCTTTCCTGGCCTTTTTTTCAGAGGATATGAATGATGACACCCAAACCTTTTCTCTTCTCATGGATAGTGGTTGGATGAGGCCATTTATTAGCAAACTACTGTGTTCTTTCTTTTTAACCCCTTCACCCCCGGAGCTTTTATTGTTTTTCGCTCCCCTCCTTTTCAGAGCCATAACTTTTTTATTTTTCTGTCAGTATGGCAATGTGAGGGCTTGTTTTTTCCAGGACTTGTTGTTCTTTTGAGTGACACCATTGGTTTTACCATGTTGTGATGTTGTGTACTAGAAAATTTGAGAAAAATTCCATGTGCAGTGAAATTGCAAAAAAAGTGCGATCTCACACTTGTTTTTTGTTTGACTTTTTTGCTAGGTTCACTAAATGCTAAAACTGACCTGCCATTATTATTCTCCAGCTTTTGACTTCATTGACACCAAATATGTCTAGGTTCTTTCAAATTTCAAACTTTACTAAAAAAAAGAAAGAAAGAAATTGTGCCTTTTTTCCGATACCCGTAACCTCTCCATTTTTCGTGATCCGGGGTTGGGTGAGGGCTTATTTTTTGCATACCGAGCTGACATTTTTAATGATACCATTTTTGTGCAGATACGTTCTTTTGATCGCCTGTTATTGCATTTTAATGCAGTGTTGCAACGACCAAAAAAAACACGTAATTCTGGGGTTTTGACTTTTTTCTCGCTATGCCGTTTATCAATCAGGTTAATCCTTTTTCTTTATCGCCTCTCATTGGGGGACACAGGAAACCATGGGTGTATGCTGCTGCCACTAGGAGGCTGACACTATGCAAATAAAAAAGTTAGCTCCTCCTCTGCAGTGTACACCCCACCGACTGGCATTATACTCTTCAGTTTAGCTTAGTGTCAGTAGGAGGTGGACACGGGTCTTTCATTAGACCCTTATCTACCTCAATGTGCGTCGTTTCTTTTCAGGTTTTCCGGAGGGATACAGGGTGAACAGTCACACCTGTAGTCCCACAATGCGGACTATGAGTACGGCGTGTACTGCCACCCCGTATCCTCATAGATCCCTCTCCAGGACCAAGATCCTAGCACACAAGCGTGCTCAGAAGTCCGGTCCTGGCTCCGTCCCCCACCCACTCGCCCACCAGAGCCTGTCGGTTGGAGGTGTTGAGGACGTCCATCACCAGCTCCATGGACGTCTCATTCCCCTCAGGTTAGTAACGGCGTGGGATGTTTAGGTGAGTATTTTCCCAGATCACTCGCCTAGTGTGGGGGAGCAGAGGTCCCTTTGGAAATGCAAGACATAGCATCGCAGCCGGTCAGGCAGCCGCGCTCCCTTCTGAGCTGCGGTGATGGCAGGCTAGGGACGCTGGTTCTGTCTCTTCTTCGGCCGCAGTGCTCTCTCTGCTGCCGCTCTGCTCGGCGGCTACAATGTCCCCAGTTTCAGCGCGACAGTGTGCCGCGCCGCTTCCCCCTGTGGCCGCACTGTTCGGCGGCCACATTGCGCTTCTTTCCTGCGCGGCGGCCTTGGCAGGCTGCCGCGCTGCTTAGTCCCTGCGGCGTTCTGCTCCGGCGCCGCGGCTTTCTTCTCCGGCGGCGCCGGCCTCTAATTTAGGTCCCGGCTCCGGCCGGGGCCTACTTCCGGCATTGCGACCCGACTCTTCGTTCCCTCGGGCGGCCCTGGCAGGCTGCCGCACTGCTCTGCGGCGCACTGTTCCGGGGCCGTGGCCGCCTTTTTCCGGCGCGCTGGCCTCTAATTTAGGTCCCGGCTTCTGCCGGGGCCTACTTCCGGTACCGCGCTCCTCCGCTTCCGGTTTCTTCGGGCGGGCTTTCTCCTGCCTGACAAACTGTGCCCTGCACTCTCCGCCCACCGGCGTTATCCTGGCTGACTCCGCCCCTTCCTCCACGCTGCACAGGGCGATTAGTTCTGCAGCCCCAGGCAAACATGCACACAGGAGTTTTTCCACACGTGCCCCGCACTTTTTGTCAAAGAGCTCCGCAGAGCGCTTTCTTCACCGCAATCTGCGCGGATTGCGGCACCAGAGGTCGCAGGGCAGGAGCTCCACCCTTCTTTTCTCTGGAGATCCACGCTAGCGGGACATCCAGGGCGGCAGTATCCTGTTATCCGTTTTCTCGTCTGCCGTAAGTAGCTCTGCACTGCAGACTGACACCCCCCTCTGTCCCCTAATCCACTGGCATTTTCTTCAGGGACCTCTCCAACATGTCTAACTCTAAAGGGGGCCGCTCTCGTCCTCCTACTTCTTCCTCGTCTACCGATTGTTCCCACCGCCCAGGATCCCCTGGCCGATCCGCCCGAGAGTGATACCCCCATCCCAGGCTGGGCTTCCTCTCTGTCTCAATCGGTGGCCGACCTAACTCGGGTGTCTCAAACTTTGGTGTACTGTTGTGAACTCTGTTTTTAGGCTCCCTCTTGTGGTCACAAGTGGTACTGTGTGAGTGCTGTCTTTGGGCTCCCTCTGGTGGCTCTTTGTGTCATTCTGCAGGTCTGAGGCTTGTTCAGCTGTCTCGTTATCTGTTAGCTGGTTTTCTATTTAGCTCACCTGGACTTTCAGTGGTTGCCTGCTGTCGATGTATTCAGTGCTATTTTGATCTCTCCTGAATCCCTTCGTTATCAGTCTCGCCAAGAGAAGCTACGTTTCTGTTTGGTTATTTTTTGCTCATCAGTGTTCAGTATGTTTCTTGGTTATTTATTTGTCCTTGTCCAGCTTGCTAATATGTGATTTCCTTGCTTGCTGGTAGCTCTAGGGGGCTGAGTTTCTCCTCTCACACCATTAGTTGGTGTGGGGGTTCTTGTATTCTCAGCGTGGATATTTTGTATAGGGTTTTTTACTGACCGCACAGTTCCCTGCCTGTCATCTGCTATCTAGTATTAGTGGGCCTCATTTGCTGAATCTGTTTTCATTTCTACGTTTTGTGTTTTTCCCTTACCTCACCGTTATTATTTGTTGGGGGCTTCCTATATCTTTGGGGTCATTTCTCTGAGGCAAGTGAGGTCTTACTTTCTCTATAGGGGTAGCAAGTTTCTCAGGCTGCGTCGAGACGTCCAGGAATTTAGGCACGTTCACCGGCTACCTTTAGTGTGTTTGTTAGGATCAGGTTTTGCGGTCAGTCCAGTTACCACCTCCCTAGAGCTCGTTCTATGTTCAGTAACTTAGCTAGTTCATTCTGTGATCCTCAGCCACTAAGGATCATAACAGTGTCCGCGCTGGATCGGTTACCCCTGCAGACCCCCGCCGTAGCCAGCGGGTCGCAGGAAGCTCCGTCCGAACCCTCCATGGTTAGCCACAAAAGGTCCAGACAGGAACGACGGTCTGAGTCCTCTTCTCGCTCCATCTCGCCACTCGGTCCTCCTCTGCGGTCGGCGTCCTCCCGATCCTCCTCCCCTGAGTCAGGCGAGGCGTTCTCTGATGCGCCTTCGGAGGATGTTTCGGAGCTGGATTCGAACCAAATTGCTACCATGAGGGATATGGTTCAGAATCTCATTGGAGCGATAAATCTAACCTGTGGCATCAAGGAGTCCCCTACGGAACCCGCAGATCAGGCGGTTTCGTTTAGACGGGCTAAACCACCTTCCAAGTTTTTCGCTCCTCACCCGGAATTCCAGGAGATTATGTCCAGAGAAAGAGAGAACCCGACCAGACGCTTTCAGAGAGGAAAGCGACTTGGCGTCTTATATCCCTTCTCTCTGGAGCTCACCTCTAATTGAACTGCCTCCCCTTCGGTGGACCCGCCAGTTTCCAGACTGTCCACCAACACAGTCCTCCCACTGTCCGGCGGAGCATCTCTGAAGGATTCTAATGATAGAGTTATAGAATCTTTCGCGAAATCAGCCTTTGAAGCGGCCTCAGCTAGTCTTTGCCCGGCCTTTGCTTCCACTTGGGTTTCAAAATCCATATCCAAATGGGCCAAACAGCTCCGCCAGGGCATTCTAGACGGGGTTCCATCCGGACAGCTAGCGGATCTTGCCAACCAGATTTCTCACGCAGGTGAATATCTGGTCTCCGCTTCCCTGGACGCCGCGTCTTGTGCGGCTCAGGCGTCCAGCAACGCGGTTGCCATCCGCCGGACCGTTTGGCTTAAGGCTTGGCAGGCGGACTTGTCTTCTAAAAAGTCCCTTACCAGCCTGCCTTTTCCAGGGTCTCGTCTCTTTGGTTCTCAGCTGGACCAAATCATTAAGGACGCTACAGGGGGCACGAGTTCCCTTCTTCCCCAGGCCAAGCCTCGGCGCCCTCCTCCTAGACATCAATTTCGGTCTTTTCGGCGCTTCGCGGCATCTATTTCCTTCTCCAAGCAGCGACAGAGGCCACAGGCACGTCAAGAGTAGAAGACGGTATCCTTTAGGCCCACTCCTTCCTGGCGTCCTCGCTACTCCCAGGGTAGATCCTCCAGGTCCAGGACTGGAAGATCCTCACAGGTTTCTACTCAATCCCTTTTGTGGTACCGAAAAAAGACGGCAGAGTGCATCCCATTCTGGATCTCAAATTGCTGAACAGGAGAGTCCTTCTGAAGCACTTCAGGATGGAATCCCTTCGTTCGGTAATTGCTTCCATGGAGGCTCACGAATTTCTGTGTTCCTTAGATATTCAGGACACCTAGCTCCATGTTCCGATATTTCCAGGTCACCGATACCTGCGTTTTGCAGTGCTTCAGGAACATTTTCAGTTCGTCGCCCTGCCGTTCGGTCTTGCACCGCCCCGAGAGTTTTCACGAAGATCATGGCGGCGCTGGTGGCCATCTTGAGGGTCAGAGGCCTGATTCTGTTTCCATACCTCGACGACATTCTCTTCGACACCCGTCGGACCAAGGTCTTTCTCCCCGAAGACAAGAGATCCATTCTTCGTCGGGACATACGCGTGCTCCAGGGCCCTCGGTCTCCCTCCTTCCGATCGGCCATGAAAGTTTTAGGGAGGATGGTAGCAACATTGGAAGCGATTCCCTTCGCCCAATTTCACTCCCGACCTCTTCAGCAGCCATCCTGTCTCAGTGGAACAGGTCTGTCTTCTCCCTGGACCGCCCGATCCGACTCTCTCCCCAAGTCAAACGGTCTCTCAACTGGTGGCTCACGTCACCTCTTGTCTCCCAGGGCAGGTCCTTCCTTCCAGTTCACTGGCAAGTGGTGATGACGGATGCCAGCCTGCTCGGCTGGGGTGCAGTGTTTCGCCACCTGACTGCACAGGGCCGCTGGTCGGCGCAAGAGTCAACCTTGCCGATCAATGTCCTCGAGATCCGGGCCAGTTTTCTGTCCCTTCGTCACTGGGAAAGGATTCTCAGGGGCCTTCCTATCCGAATCCAGACGGACAATGCCACGGCGGTGGCATATGTCAACCATCAGGGGGGGACTAGGAGCCCCTTGGCCGAGATATCCAAGATCCTCCTCTGGGCAGAGGCAACGGTTCCGGTGATATCCGCGGTGCATATCTCCGGCGTGGACAATCGGGCCGCCGACTTCCTCAGCCACGAGGGTCTCGCGGCAGGGGAATGGTCCTTACATCCGGAGGTCTTCCATCAGATTTGTCTTCGATGGGGGATGCCGGACGTGGACCTCACGGCGTCTCGAATGAACAGGAAGGTTCCACAGTTCGTCTCCAGGTCTCGCGATCCTCTCGCAGTGGGCGTCGACGCTCTGGCCATTCCTTGGTCACAGTTCGTGCTGCCCTAACTATTCCCACCCCTTCCATTACTTCCCAAGCTGTTGAAGAAGATCAAAACGGAAGGGGTGCCGGTCATTCTAATCGCCCCGGATTGGCCCAGGAGAGCTTGGTTCGCGGAGCTCGTCAATCTTCTCGCGGACGCTCCCTGGTGCCTTCCAGACAGGCCCGATCTGCTGTCCCAGGGCCCGATCTGCCACCTGAATTCTCGGTCGCTCAGTTTAACGGCAAGACTGTTGAGACTGCAGTTCTAAGAGCATCCGGCCTTTCGGCCCGGGTGATTCACTCCATGATTCAGGCTCGGAAGCCTTCGTCTTCCAGGATCTACTATCTTACCTGGAAGGCTTACTTCCGTTGGTGCGAGTCCAACCGCGTTTCATCTATGTCCTTTTCCCTGCCTTCCATCTTGGCTTTCCTTCAGGCAGGACTGGATTCGGGCCTTGCTCTTAGTTCCCTAAAGGGCCAGGTTTCTGCGCTTTCCATCCTTTTTCAGAAGACTTTAGCTTCTCGACCACAGGTTAAGACCTTCCTTCAAGGAGTAGCCCACGCGGTCCCTCCGTACAGGGTCCCTGTGGATTCACGGGATTTAAACCTGGTACTGGACTTTGAGGGTTTCCCCCTTTGAGCCTCTCAGGGAGGTTCCCCTGTCAGTTCTATCTTGGAAGGTGGCTTTTCTTGTGGCCATCACTTCTATCCGCCGCGTTTCCGAGCTGGCGGCCCTGTCTTGCCGTCCTCCGTTCTTGGTCATCCACCAGGACAAGGTGGTCCTCAGGCCTCCGCCTTCTTTTCTTTCTAAGGTGGTTTCCACCTTCCACCTCAATGAGGACATCGTTCTACCTTCTTTTTGTCAAGCTCCGACTCATCCTCTGGAGCGATCGTTGAACAAGCTGGACCTTGTGAGGCCAGTGAAGATCTATCTGGATAGAACGTCCACTTTCCGGAAGACGAATTCTCTTTTCGTCATTCCTGATGGCTCACGCAGAGGCCAGCCGGCTTCTAAGGCGACTGTTGCTCGCTGGATCAGAACGGCTATTCTGGAGGCTTACCGGGTCAAGAACAGAGTGCCTCCTCCTGGAATCAAGGCTCACTCTACCCGGGCAGTCGGCGCCTCCTGGGCGGTGCACCAAAGGGCTTCCGCCCTACAGCTTTGCAAAGCGGCAACCTGGTCTTCCATCCACACGTTCGCCAAATTTTACAAGGTCCATACCTACGCTTCGGCGGACGCCAGCCTAGGCAGAAGGATCTTGCAGGCGGCAGTGGTGAGTCTTCTGACCTGATGGAAGTCTGTTTTTCCCGCCCATGGGACGTCCCATGGTTTCCTGTGTCCTCCAATGAGAGGCGATAAAGAAAACAGGATTTTTGGTTGCTTACCGTAAAATCTGTTTCTTGGAGCCTCCATTGGGGGACACAGCTCCCTCCCAATGTTTCTGTTGTTTTATGTTCTATGACTGTTCTCATGTGTGACTGTTCTCACGTTTACAGTTCTCAAGTTTGTTATGGTTTTCAACCTTGTTATTTATCTCCTACTGCTTTCTCACTAACTGAAGAGTATAATGCCAGTCGGTGGGGTGTACACTGCAGAGGAGGAGCTAACTTTTTTATTTGCATAGTGTCAGCAGCATACACCCATGGTTTCCTGTGTCCCCCAATGGAGGCTCCAAGAAACAGATTTTACGGTAAGCAACCAAAAATCCTGTTTTGTTATTGATAGATCGGGCGATTCTGAACTCGGCGATACCAAATATGTGTAGGTTTGATTATTTTTTTTATTATTATTATTTCAATTTTAATGGGGCGGAAAGGGGGGTGATTTGAACTTTTATATATATTTTTATTTTTTTCATATTTTTAAAAACTTTTTTTTTTTACTTTTTGCTTCAAGGCTAAAAGCTGCCACAACTTGATTGGCTCTGCTACATAGGTAGTAGAATTACTGCATTGTTATGAGCACCGACCATCCGGCATCAACAACCAACAATCCGGCATCAGCAACCATAGAGGTCTCAAGGAGACCTCTGGTAGTCATGCTGACACCTGATCATGGCCGGAAGCGCGTTAAATGCCGCTGTCAGAGTTTGACAGTGGCATTATCTAGTTAATAGGTATGGGCGGATCGTGATTCCGCCCACGCCTATTGTGGGCACATGTCAGCTGTTCAAAACAGCTGAGATGTCCCGACTTTGATGCGGGCTCACCGTCGGAGCCCGCATCAAAGCAGAGGTGCTGCCTTTGGACGTACTATTCCGTCCGATGGCTGAAAGGGGTTAAATAATAATGACAACCCAAAACATCCAAATGACCCTGATCAAACGTTCACATACCCTGGTGATTTTGGCCTGATAACATGCACAGACGTTGACACAAATGGGTTTGAATGGCTACCAAAGGTATCATCCTCACCTGTGACCTGTTTGCTTGTAATCAGTGTGCGTGTATTATGGCTGAGTGAGTTTTTGGGATCTAGACAAGACTCTTCCATCTTTCATCCAGCCACTGACGTTTCTGGATTGAGTCATGGGGAAAGCAAAAGAATTGGCAATGGATCTATGGGAAAAGGTAGTTGAACTGTATAAAACATTAAAGGGATACAAAAAGATATCCAAGGAGTTGGTAATGCCAGTCAGCAGCGTTCAAACTGTTTTTAACAAATGGAAAATCAGGGGCTCTGTAAAAACAAAATCACGATCAGGTAGACCAACAAAAATGTCTTCCACAACTGCCAGGAAAATTATTCGGGATTCAAAGAGAAACCCACAAATAACATCAGCTGAAATACAGGACTCTCTGAAAACTAGCAGTGTGGCTGTTTGAAGATGCACAATAAGGAGCCACTTGAAGAAAAATGGACTGCATGGTCAAGTCGCCAAAAGAAAGCCATTACTGCACAAATGCCACAAAGTATCTCACCTACAATGCGCAAAACGACACATCGATAAGCCTCAAATCTTCTGGAACAAGGTACTGTATTTTCCGCTTTGTAAGACGCACTTTTATTTCCCCAAAATTGGGGGGGTAATGGGGGTGCGTCTTACAATCGGAATAGTGAAAAAAATAGGGAAAAAGAAAAAAATATTGCTTACTGAGGGGTTGGCGGTGGCTGCGGAGCAGACTGGTAGGAAGCAGGGTCACCGGTGGGGCAATGGAGCAGGCCTGGGGGTGGCGGCGCGGCCATCTCCGGTGTTTGTCGCTGTCATCTCCGGTGTTCGGCTGTGCGCGGGTGACATAATGCTTGCCGGTGCCATTGCACTTCCTGAATTCGGAATCCGGAGTTTCCGGTTTCTAGAATGAGTGCCTGTGTCTACCACACAGGACTTCAAGAAAATGGCCGCCGATCCAGCACATGCGCAGATAATGCTCGCTGTTACTGAGCTCTCGATCTGCGCGTGCGCTGCAGTAGACCAGCAAATACCAGTAGCTGGCAGCATGGAGAATTCTGGGCTCCGCTGCACACGGAGCCCTAAAGCAGAGGGGGGAGAGAAGCATGATTCTCCTCCTCCTTTGCAGGGAGAGATATTGATTGGTGGAGGGAACTGTTGCTGAGCTGTCTCCACCAATCAGATATCTTATCCCTGCACAATGTATAGTGTAAGGGTACCGTCACACTAAGCGACGCTGCAGCGATACAGACAACGATCCCGATCGCTGCAGCGTCGCTGTTTGGTCGCTGGAGAGCTGTCACACAGACCGCTCTCCAGCGACCAACGATGCCGAGGTCCCCGGGTAACCAGGGTAAACATCGGGTTGCTAAGCGCAGGGCCGCGCTTAGTAACCCGATGTTTAGCCTGGTTACCAGTGTAAAATGTAAAAAAACAAACCGTACATACTCACATTCGCGTCCCCCGGCGTCCGCTTCCTGCACTGACTGAGCTCCGGCCCTAACAGCAGAGCGGTGACGTCACCGCTGTGCTGTACTTTCACTTTGCGGCCGGCACTCACAGTCAGTGCAGGAAGCGGACACCGGGGGACGTGAATGTGAGTATGTACTGTTTGTTTTTTTACATTTTACACTGGTAACCAGGGTAAACATCGGGTTACTAAGCGCGGCCCTGCGCTTAGTAACCCGATATTTACCCTGGTTACCATTGTAAAACATCGCTGGTATCGTTGCTTTTGCTGTCAAACACAACGATACACGGCGATCTGACGACCAAATAAGGTGCTGGCCTTCTAGCTCCGACCAGCGATATCACAGCAGGATCCAGATCGCTGCTGCGTGTCACACTCAACGATATCGCTAGCCAGGACGCTGCAACGTCACGGATCGCTAGCGATATCGTTTAGTGTGAAGGTACCTTAGCACTTGTTATTTACACTAGTCCGAGATCCTTGGGAGAGGTGAGTACACATTGAAGTAAAGCACAACCCCCATCATCCATCAGAATATACTGTACCAATGGGTGTATTCTGACGAATGATGGGGGTTTCAGCCATATTTGGTGTAACATCCCCATAACAGTGCGTCATCAGCAGATCCCCCCAATAATTGTTTACCTTGCAGATCCCCATAACAGTGTGTCATTTGCAGATCCCCATAACAGTGCGTCACTACAGATCCCCATAACAGTGTCATCCGCAGATCCCCATAATAGTGCGTAACCACAGATCTCCCAAAACAGTGTCATCTGCATATCCCCTTAACAGTGCGTCATCTGCACATTCCCTCCAATAAGTGTGTACCCTGCAGATCCCATAACAGTGCATCACCACAGATCCCCATAACAGTGCAGCACCACAGATCCCCCATAACAGTGTGTCATCCACAGATCCCCAATAACAGTGCGTCACTACAGAGCCCCCATAATAGTGCGTAACCACAGATCTCCCATAATAGTGTGTCATCCGCAGATCCCCTTAACAGTGAGTCATCCGCAGATCTCTCAATAAGTGTGTATCCTGCAGATTCCCCATACCAGTGCGTCACCACAGATCCCCCATAATAGTGTCAGCCGCAGATCCCCCATACCAGTGCATCACCACAGATCCCCCATAACAATGTTTTTCATTCATCATAGGTGTAGAAAAGGACATGGGCTACACATCTAAAATCATAAGTTGATCTACGCAATGCCACTAGGCAAAAATGAAACTGAACATGAGGTTCTTAGTTTAACAATCTGATTAGACTATAGGAAGCCGCTAGCACATGACGGCAAACCTCTTAGTGAGCAAAAATATGCAGAACCCCTCTTACAGTCTCTAGCCTTGCAGCATGGGTACTGTGAGGCACCAGGTACCCACCCTGCTGGTTCATTGTCACTGTGGCGGTGGTTGGCACATTACTCCACACATTTAAGGCTACAGTACGGTATTTAACGTTATTGACACACTGAGATTTGCCGTGACTTGGCAGTAGGCTTTATAAGTCTGATCATAATGTTAAAGTAAAATCTTCTTGTTCAGTTGAATACAGTACATTTTTGCCTAACACCAGTAGATCAACTTGTGATTTTTGGATGTGCAGCCCATATCTTTTCTACAGCAGTAGTATTCATTCATATTCTCAGTTACAATGCCCCCATAAATAACTATGAAGGACAGAGCTGACAATTGTTTCAGTACTGTATTTTGTTGCCGAAAAATACCGTACAGTTGGCTGCTGCATATTGCGCATTTTTCAAGAATGTCAAAGCAGAAAAGGCATGCATATAAAATTCCCTTTAAACTGGAGGTTATAAAATACGCTGAAGAGCATGGGAACAGACCAGCAGAGAGACATTTCAGACCGCCTCCAACTGAAAAAATAAGAGAGTGGAGGAAACAGGAGGATGAGCTGCAAAAAGCAGGAAAAAGCAGATCTGGTCTTCGTAGGCGTGGTGCAAAGTGGCCAGAGTTAGACGTGGATGTAAAAAAGTGGATCATAGGCCACAGAAATAATGGCCTTTCGGTCTCAACGAAAATGATCATATGCGAAGCCAAGCGGATTGCTGCTGAGAAAGGCATCAAGGACTTCACTGGATCACCATCATGGTGCTTCAGATTTATGAAGAGATGTGGCCTTGCTATGCGCACTGAAACTAGAATTGCGCAAAAAATGGCACAAGAATATGAAGCTAAGATTCTGTCTTTCCACAAGTTTGTAATTGACAGCAGAAAGAAAAATGGATATGAATTAGGCCAGATTGGGAATATGGATGAAGTCCCTCTAACCTTTGACGTGCCATCCAACAGAACTGTTGAGGCAAAGGGTGCCAAAACGGTAACGGTAAAAACTGCAGAACATGAAATAAACCACTACACAGTTGTGTTGTCCTGCTGTGCCGATGGCACGAAACTACCACCAATGTTAATTTTTAAAAGAAAGAACATGCCCAAAGAAGCTATCCCACGAGGAGTTGTTGTGCACGTTCACGAGAAAGGATGGATGGACGAGAACGGAATGAGACTGTGGGTTGATAAAGTGTGGTCCAAACGTCCTGGAGGACTTCTGAAAAAAAAACAGCCCTGTTAGTACTAGACCAGTTCAGGGCACATATTAGTGAAAACACAAAAAAAGTGTTTAAAGAAGTGAAGACCCATCTTGCGGTAATTCCAGGGGGGCTTACCAGCCAGCTGCAACCTCTCGATGTTTCTATAAACAAGCCGTTTAAAGTCTACATGCGAGAAGAGTGGAATAAATGGATGGCTGCTGGCAATCATGACCTGACACCAACTGGACACATGAAGAGGCCCACTATCACTCAAGTTTGTGAGTGGGTGAAGACATCATGGTAATCATTAAAGGATGAAACGGTTATAAGTTCATTAAAAAAAGTGGGATTAGCAATGCCTTAGATGGCACCGAAGATGGTATGCTATATGAGGACAGTGAAGAAAGTGACACTAATGACTGTGTGGACCTAAGCTTCCTAAACTCTGACAGCAGTGATGAGGAATTCCTGGGATTCACTAGAAGATTGTGGTGCCTGAGGATTAAAGTTTCTCCTCACTTGTTAGCCAGAACATGGCTTTTGTCGTTACTTACGGTACATGGGACTGTTCTTACATGTTACCCACAATGCTACTGTTGAGTCTATTATGTTAAAATAATATTTTGTTATTTAATTAAAGGTTTTTGCACACTATTTGGCTCAAAATTATTTTTTTTCTTATTTTCCTCCTCTAAAACCTAGGTGCATCTTATAATCAGGTGTGTCTTATAAAGCGAAAAAATACGGTAATTTGGAGTGATGAGACCAAAATGGAACTTTTTGTCCACAAACATAAACGTTACATTTGACATAGAGGTCAACAAGGCCTATGAGGAAAGGAACACCATTCCTACTGTAAAGCACGGAGGTGAATTGCTGATGTTTTGGGGATGTGTGTGAGCTACAAAGGCACAGGAATCTTGGTCAAAATTGAAGAAAAGATGAATGCAGCACATTATCAACAAATACTAGAGGCAAATTTGCAATCATCATGCGCATAGGACATACTTGGACGTTCCAACATGACAACAATCCAAAGCACAAGGCCAAGTCGATCGGTCATTGGCTACAGCAGAACACAGTGAAGGTTCTAGAGTGGCCATCTCAGTCTTCTGACCTCAATATCATTGAGCCACTCCGAGGAGATTTCAATCGCGCGGTTCATGCTAGACAGTCCAAGAATTTGCAGGAACTGGAGGCTTTTTGCCAAGAAGATTGCGCATCTTTACCATCTGAGAAAATAAGGAACCTCATCCATAACTACCACAAAAGACTTTAACTTGGCATAGATGTTGAGGGGTTAATACACAGTATTAAGAAATGGGGTATGTATACTTTAGATCAGGGTCATTTGGATGTTTTGGGTTGACATTATGATTTAAAAAGAGAAAACAGTAGTTTGACAATAAATGGCTTCACCCAACCACTAATCATGAATGGAGAAAAAGTTTTGGTGTTTTCATATTCTCTGAAAAAAGGCCAAGAAAGCAAAAAGTCTGCCAGGGTATGTAAACTTTTGAGCACAACTATATGTTTACCTATATGCATATATTCGCTATATAATGTATTTATTAACCATATATATGTTTACTGATTCACTCACAAAGAAAATCTTGATTGGTTCTGATCTGCACTGTATCCTGCAACCAGCTTGATAAGCAGGTTGCTCCTGTGTGTACATAGGGATTGTCATCTTAATTCTCTGGAGCATCACTGGGAAAAGCGATGTTCTTCAAGCTGTCCATGTAACTTCTACATGTAATTAGCATTTTTCATAATGTGGAGAGAAAATTCTATTTGGACTAACTTAATTGTCTTCAAAAAACATTATATCATCTCTTTTAAATACCAGACTTGTAAAGACTTGATTACAATAACCAAAAGAATTTCACATATTGAAACATTTTTTTCTCCATCAACAGCTGCTGTAAATATACCCAAAAGTTAATTGAAGCAAAACCGGATTGGCGCGAATATTTGTTAGAGCAAGAGGCTTTAAGAAAATTAACCGCGCAAAAGGCAGCTGAAGTCTTTGGCGGCGTCCGCCACTTGACTGTACTACAGAGGCTACAGCTTGAAGAGCAGTCCAATATTGCGGCCAGCATGCAGCCAGCGGGTAAGGAAAGGGTGAATCAAACACCCGAAAACCCCGCCCATATGACCGCAAACCTGTCCCGCCAAATTCAGGTGACAGGTTCCCTTTAAAGATGAGACGTATCCATACATCCCAGGTCAATAAGGCACGAGTCACAGGGACGTTTGGATACGTCCAAGGTGGAAAAGGGGTTAAAGAGGGAGGGGAAAGTGAGGGTATCAGATCATACCATCCTCCCTTGTAATTACAGACCTCAGACAAAGCTGGAGTCACCACAAAGTGCCGGGGCTCTGAGCAAGCAGAGGGGCCAACTCACCGTCGACATTGGCACACTATGGTGCCTGTGAGCAGGGAGAGTCCAGTGCCAGTGCATGCGAGTGGGCCCCCCGCTTTAATTTCCTTTTTAAAATGTGGAGCCCAAAACTGTATTCCATATTCTAGACGTGGCCTCACCAGTGGTTTATAAAGGGGTCATAATACGTTGGGATCTCAGGATTTTATCTTTGTTTTTATATATCGTAAAATCTTGTTTGCTTTTGCGGCTGCTGCTTGACATTAAGTACTGCTGCTCAGCTTACTTGTAACGAGAATACCTAAGTCCTTCTTTTGATCTGTAGTCCCGAGTATACTCCCATTTAATGTATGTGCAGCAATAATGTAGGTTTGACTGCTCAAGTTAGTGTCCTTTAGCAAACAAATGGGATGTCTCCATACCTACAAGTATTAAATGAGACACCTGGTCTCCATTTTAATTGCCATTCCACGCCCCCGAGGTGGGGATATTTGATCATCCAGTCCCACCCATCTGACTGCTCACAAAACCCGGCCCTGATTCGTCTCATTAATTTTCTCAGCACTATACTTGCTGGAGCCTGCTTTCTTGGGCTTACTTTACCTAAGCTACCAACCTCAGGGATACATATGTTCCCTCAAGGACCAGTCCGGCGGCCATCTTACAGGTGATTTTACATAAATGTTGTAATTCTGAATGTAATGATAATAAGACTGCTGGAAAATCATCTGCACAGAACAGGGTTAGGGTATTGTGATTAGTGATGAGCGAGCATGTTCGCATAAGGTGTCATCCGAGCACGCTCAAGTGCTAATAGAGTACATCCTGCGTGCTCGAAAAATAAGGGTGAGTCGCCGCAGCTGCATGTCTCTCTTGTGTACGACAGCCACAATACATGCAGGGATTGCCTGTTTGTTAGGAATCACTATTATTGATGTATGAAAATTGCAATATTTCTGATCTATTAATTGAAAAAATATGAAGACAATAATATGGAAAATGAAAAAAAAAACAAAACATTTTTTCAATAATGATTTATTGTATCCTTATCGTAATAATGATCTAGAAGTTCAAAAGAAAAAGAAGGTCAAGCGGGCACCACCACAACATCTAGACCCTTCCCCTGACGAAGCTACCGTGAGCAGCGACCCGCGTAGGGAGACAGCTGGCTCCAGCCTTCCTAGTGAGTATACGCTATGTAATTATGCGGTTTTGTATTGTGGGCAATGCATGTATCAGGTGTGTAGGTGGGGAAGCCCCCATCAGTGTATATATATATATATATATATATATATATATATATATATATATATATATATATATATATATATACAGACTGTATACCAGCATATGTCTTTTCAACCTGGTATGGTAACTGATAGAGTTCACATGAAAACAAGCCATTTTTTGATTCACAGGCGGATTAATCCCATTTATTCATTGCAGCACAGGATTATTAGAGTCTATGTGCCAGGACCTAGTGGGATTTCATGGTGGACAATTTATTTACTACTGCAGAAGATACCTGTTTTCTAACATTTCAGACAAATTTAAGGGGGACTCGACACCGATACCTGATACGGATGCATGTGCATTGCTCATATTGTATTAATTGTATGATACTCACTGGGTTGACCTTAGGGATTATTTTTCCTGTGAGCCAGCTATTTTTCGTGTCCTCATATACAGAGGACATTGAACATGGTTGGGTATGTTTTTACATGCTGTTTTAAATGTTTTTATGTCCAGAAGCACTGTAAATTAGTCTCAATAAAGCTTTTTTCACTTTGAATATAACAGCTGTGTGTGCACTATTATTGCGCTCTTTCTTTTTCCTCTATTTACAAATGATCTAGAAGTTCTCTTTTACAATTAAATCCTGGTTGAATTCTTTAGTTTTAATTCCGTCTCATAAAAATGTTATCTCGAGTCCTCTCCTTTGTTAGACATATTACTAGGGTTGTTAGGATGATGCATAAAAATACAAAGCCAATCCTGACCGCTCCCCCACTACACCAACCCCACTGTGTTGGCCTACAGCCGGCACATGCCTGAGTGTGGAATGTCGTCACTAATTACAGACAGGAAGAGCATCATTTCTGAAAGGAATGGGCTTGCATAAGTGCTGGACCCTTTTTTACCCTATGGTACTGAGCTTCCCTGAGGCTGGATGTTCTACAAGCTGTCCATGTATCTTCTAAGTGTAATTAGCACTTTTCACAGTGTGGTGAGAAAATCTTTCTGGACTAACTTAAAGTGAACCTTTCACCAGGTTTGGCTGATATATACGATACGGCCACCGCCTTTCAGGGCTTATCTATACCATTATATAGTGCTGCAGATAAGCCCCCGATCCGACCTGTAAGATAAGAAAAATAAGTTTTATTATACTCACCTGGGGGGCGGTCCGATGGGTGTCGCAGGTCCGGGTCCGGCACCTCCCATCTTCTCATGATGGCCGCCCTCCTGCTTGCTTCATGGCTCCCCAGCACCGCGCTCCAGCACAGGTATACTTATCTGCCCTGTTGAGGGCACAGTACTGCAGTGCGCAGGTGCCGGGCCTCTGACCTTTCCCACCACCTACGCACTGCAGTACTTTCCTCTTCCCTCAACAGGCCAGATAAGTATGCCTGCGCATGGCTATGATGCAAGCAGGAGGGCGGCGATCATAAGAAGATGGGAGGCGCCTGCCCTGGACCTGCAGTACCAATCGGACCGGACCGCCCCCGGGTGAGTATAATAAAACGTATTCTTCTTATCTTTCAGGTCGGATCGGGGGCTTATCTGCAGCATTATAGAATGCTGTAGATAAGACCTGAAAGGTGATGGCCGCATCTTGTATCGGCCAAACCTGGTGACAGGTTCACGTTAATTGTCTTCATAAAATATTATATCATCTTTGTTAAATTACTAGACTTGTAAAGACTTGATTGAAAGAGGCAAGAAAATTTCCTATAATGAAACATTTTGTTTTTCCGCCAACAGATCCTATAAAAATCCGCAAGTCCAGATATGACCAGGTTATGGAAAAATCAAAAGTATTTGGGCAATCTTATAACAGCGCGGAAGGCAGGTAAAGTCTTAAAGAATTTCTGATTCTTCACAATTGGTCATCAGGCTGTCCTACTGGAAGTGGAAAAATAGAATATATATATATATATATATATATATATATATATATATATATATATATATATATATATATATATACACACACACACACAGTTGTTCTCAAAAGTTTACATACCCCAGCAGAATTCAGAATTGTTGCTTTCCTGGCCTTTTTTTCAGAGGATATGAATGATGACACCCAAACCTTTTCTCTTCTCATGGATAGTGGTTGGATGAGGCCATTTATTAGCAAACTACTGTGTTCTTTCTTTTTAACCCCTTCACCCCCGGAGCTTTTATTGTTTTTCGCTCCCCTCCTTTTCAGAGCCATAACTTTTTTATTTTTCTGTCAGTATGGCAATGTGAGGGCTTGTTTTTTCCAGGACGAGTTGTTCTTTTGAGTGGCACCATGTTGTGATGTTGTGTACTAGAAAATTTGAGAAAAATTCCATGTGCAGTGAAATTGCAAAAAAAGTGCGATCTCACACTTGTTTTTTGTTTGGCTTTTTTGCTAGGTTCACTAAATGCTAAAACTGACCTGCCATTATTATTCTCCAGGTCATTTTGACTTCATAGACACCAAATATGTCTAGGTTCTTTCAAATTTCAAACTTTACTAAAAAAAAAAGAAAGAAAGAAATTGCGCCTTTTTTCCGATACCCGTAACCTCTCCATTTTTCGTGATCCGGGGTTGGGTGAGGGCTTACTTTTTTGCATACCGAGCTGACATTTTTAATGATACCATTTTTGTGCAGATACGTTCTTTTGATCGCCTGTTATTGCATTTTAATGCAGTGTTGCAACGACCAAAAAAAACACGTAATTCTGGGGTTTTGACTTTTTTCTCGCTATGCCGTTTATCAATCAGGTTAATCCTTTTTCTTTATCGCCTCTCATTGGGGGACACAGGAAACCATGGGTGTATGCTGCTGCCACTAGGAGGCTGACACTATGCAAATAAAAAAGTTAGCTCCTCCTCTGCAGTGTACACCCCACCGACTGGCATTATACTCTTCAGTTTAGCTTAGTGTCAGTATGAGGTGGATACGGGTCTTTCATTAGACCCTTATCTACCTCAATGTGCGTCGTTTCTTTTCAGGTTTTCCGGAGGGATACAGGGTGAACAGTCACACCTGTAGTCCCACAATGCGGACTATGAGTACGGCGTGTACTGCCACCCCGTATCCTCATAGATCCCTCTCCAGGACCAAGATCCTAGCACACAAGCGTGCTTAGAAGTCCGGTCCTGGCTCCGTCCCCCACCCACTCGCCCACCAGAGCCTGTCGGTTGGAGGTGACGAGGACGTCCATCACCAGCTCCATGAACGTCTCATTCCCCTCAGGTTAGTAACGGCGTGGGATGTTTAGGTGAGTATTTTCCCTTTTCCCAGATCACTTGCCTAGTGTGGGGGAGCAGAGGTCCCTTTTGGAAATACAAGGCATAGCATCGCAGCCGGTCAGGCAGCCGCGCTCCCTTCTGAGCTGCGGTGATGGCAGGCTAGGGGCGCTGGTTCTGTCTCTTCTTCGGCCGCAGTGCTCTCTCTGCTGCCGCTCTGCTCGGCGGCCACAATGTCCCCAGTTTCAGCACGACAGTCTGCCGCGCCGCTTCCCCCTGCGGCCGCACTGTTCGGCGGCCACATTGCGCTTCTGTTCCTGCGCGGCGGCCTTAGCAGGCTGCCGCACTGCTTAGTCCCTGCGGCGTTCTGCTCCGGCGCCGCGGCTTTCTTCTCCGGCGGCGGCGGCCTCTAATTTAGGTCCCGGCTCCGGCCGGGGCCTACTTCCGGCATTGCGACCCGACTCTTCGTTCCCTCGGGCGGCCCTGGCAGGCTGCCGCACTGCTCTGCGGCGCACTGTTCCGGGGCCGTGGCCGCCTTCTTCCGGCGCGCTGGCCTCTAATTTAGGTCCCGGCTTCTGCCGGAGCCTACTTCCGGTACCGCGCTCCTCCACTTCCGGTTTCTTCGGGCGGGCTTTCTCCTGCCTGACAAACTGTGCCCTGCACTCTCCGCCCACCGGCGTCATCCTGGCTGACTCTGCCCCTTCCTCCACGCCGCACAGGGCGATTAGTTCTGCAGCCCCAGGCAAACATGCACACAGGAGTTTTTCCACACGTGCCCCGCACTTTTTGTCAAAGAGCTCCGCAAAGCGCTTTCTTCACAGCAATCTGCGCGGATTGCAGCACCAGGGGTCGCAGGGCAGGAGCTCCACCCTTCTTTTCTCTGGAGATCCACGCTAGCGGGACATCCAGGGCGGCAGTATCCTGTTATCCGTTTTCTCGTCTGCCGTAAGTAGCTCTTCACTGCAGACTGACACCCCCCTCTGCCCCTCTGTCCCCTAATCCACTGGCATTTTCTTCAGGGACCTCTCCAACATGTCTAAGGGTACTGTCACACATTGAAATTTCCATCGCTACGACGTTACGATTTGTGACGTTCTAGCGATATCGTTACGATATCGCTGTGTCTGACACGCTACTGCGATCAGACACCCTGCTGAGAATCGTACGTCGTAGCACATCGTTTGGAACTTTCTTTCGTCGCTTGATCACCCGCTGACATCGCTGGATCGTTGTGTGTGACAGCGATCCAGCGATGTCTTCGCTTGTAACCAGGGTAAACATCGGGTAACTAAGCGCAGGGCCGCGCTTAGTAACCCGATGTTTACCCTGGTTACCAGCGTAAACGTTAAAAAAACAAACAGTACATACTCACCCGTCGGTGTCCTTCAGGTCCCTTGCCGTCTGCTTCCTGCTCTGAGTGCCGGCCGGAAAGTGAGAGCAGATCACAGCGGTGCTGCGCTCTGCTCTCACTGTACGGCTGCACTCAGAGCAGGAAGCAGACGGCAAGGGACCTGAAGGACACCGACGGGTGAGTATGTACTGTTTGTTTTTTTACGTTTACGCTGGTAACCAGGGTAAACATCGGGTTACTAAGCGCGGCCCTGCGCTTAGTTACCCAATGTTTACCCTGGTTACCGGGGACTTCGGCATCGCTCCAGCGCCGTGATTGCAACGTGTGACCGCAGTCTACGACGCTGGAGCGATATTCATACGATCGCTGCGACGTCACGGATCGTGCCGTCGTAGCGATCAAAATGATACTGTGTGACAGTACCCTAACTCTAAAGGGGGCCGCTCTCGTCCTCCTACTTCTTCCTCGTCTACCGATTGTTCCCACCGCCCAGGATCCCCTGGCCGATCCGCCCGAGAGTGATACCCCCATCCCAGGCTGGGCTTCCTCTCTGTCTCAATCGGTGGCCGACCTAACTCGGGTGTCTCAAACTTTGGTGTCCGCGCTGGATCGGTTACCCCTGCAGACCCCCGCCGTAGCCAGCGGGTCGCAGGAAGCTCCGTCCGAACCCTCCATGGTTAGCCGCAAAAGGTCCAGACAGGAACGACGGTCTGAGTCCTCTTCTCGCTCCATCTCGCCACTCGGTCCTCCTCTGCGGTCGGCGTCCTCCCGATCCTCCTCCCCTGAGTCAGGCGAGGCGTTCTCTGATGCGCCTTCGGAGGATGTTTCGGAGCTGGATTCGAACCAAATTGCTACCATGAGGGATATGGTTCAGAATCTCATTGGAGCGATAAATCTAACCTGTGGCATCAAGGAGTCCCCTACGGAACCCGCAGATCAGGCGGTTTCGTTTAGACGGGCTAAACCACCTTCCAAGTTTTTCGCTCCTCACCCGGAATTCCAGGAGATTATGTCCAGAGAAAGAGAGAACCCGACCAGACGCTTTCAGAGAGGGAAGCGACTTGGCGTCTTATATCCCTTCTCTCCGGAGCTCACCTCTAATTGAACTGCCTCCCCTTCGGTGGACCCGCCAGTTTCCAGACTGTCCACCAACACAGTCCTCCCACTGTCCGGCGGAGCATCTCTGAAGGATTCTAATGATAGAGTTATAGAATCTTTCGCGAAATCAGCCTTTGAAGCGGCCTCAGCTAGTCTTTGCCCGGCCTTTGCTTCCACTTGGGTTTCACACCTACCTCCATGTTCCGATATTTCCAGGTCACCGATACCTGCGTTTTGCAGTACTTCAGGAACATTTTCAGTTCGTCGCCCTGCCGTTCGGTCTTGCACCGCCCCGAGAGTTTTCACGATGGCGCTGGTGGCCATCTTGAGGGTCAGAGGCCTGATTCTGTTTCCATACCTCGACGACATTCTCTTCGACACCCGTCGGACCAAGGTCTTTCTCCCCGAAGACAAGAGATCCATTCTTCGTCGGGACATACGCGTGCTCCAGGGCCCCTCGGTCTCCCTCCTTCCGATCGGCCATGAAGGTTTTAGGGAGGATGGTAGCAACATTGGAAGCGATTCCCTTCGCCCAATTTCACTCCCGACCTCTTCAGCAGCCATCCTGTCTCAGTGGAACAGGTCTGTCTTCTCCCTGGACCGCCCGATCCGACTCTCTCCCCCTCTCTCCCCAAGTCAAACGGTCTCTCAACTGGTGGCTCACGTCACCTCTTGTCTCCCAGGGCAGGTCCTTCCTTCCAGTTCACTGGCAAGTGGTGACGACGGATGCCAGCCTGCTCGGCTGGGGTGCAGTGTTTCGCCACCTGACTGCACAGGGCCGCTGGTCGGCGCAAGAGTCAACCTTGCCGATCAATGTCCTCGAGATCCGGGCCAGTTTTCTGTCCCTTCGTCACTGGGAAAGGATTCTCAGGGGCCTTCCTATCCGAATCCAGACGGACAATGCCACGGCGGTGGCATATGTCAACCATCAGGGGGGGACTAGGAGCCCCTTGGCCGAGATATCCAAGATCCTCCTCTGGGCAGAGGCAACGGTTCCGGTGATATCCGCGGTGCATATCTCCGGCGTGGACAATTGGGCCGCCGACTTCCTCAGCCACGAGGGTCTCGCGGCAGGGGAATGGTCCTTACAGCCGGAGGTCTTCCATCAGATTTGTCTTCGATGGGGGACGCCGGACGTGGACCTCACGGCGTCTCGAATGAACAGGAAGGTTCCACAGTTCGTCTCCAGGTCTCGCGATCCTCTCGCAGTGGGCGTCGACGCTCTGGCCATTCCTTGGTCACAGTTCGTGCTGCCCTAACTATTCCCACCCCTTCCATTGCTTCCCAAGCTGTTGAAGAAGATCAAAACGGAAGGGGTGCCGGTCATTCTAATCGCCCCTGATTGGCCCAGGAGAGCTTGGTTCGCGGAGCTCGTCAATCTTCTCGCGGACGCTCCCTGGCGCCTTCCAGACATGCCCGATCTGCTGTCTCGGGGCCCGATCGGCCACCTGAATTCTCGGTCGCTCAGTTTAACGGCATGGCTGTTGAGACCGCAGTTCTAAGAGCATCCGGCCTTTCGGCCCGGGTGATTCACTCCATGATTCAGGCTCGTTGAAGCCTTCATCTTCCAGGATCTACTATCTTACCTGGAAGGCTTACTTCCGTTGGTGCGAGTCCAACCGCGTTTCATCTATGTCCTTTTCCCTGCCTTCCATCTTGGCTTTCCTTCAGGCAGGACTGGATTCGGGCCTTGCTCTTAGTTCCCTAAAGGGCCAGGTTTCTGCGCTTTCCATCCTTTTTCAGAAGACTTTAGCTTCTCGACCACAGGTTAAGACCTTCCTTCAAGGAGTAGCCCACGCGGTCCCTCCATACAGGGTCCCTGTGGATTCATGGGATTTAAACCTGGTACTGGACTTTGAGGGTTTCCCCCTTTGAGCCTCTCAGGGAGGTTCCCCTGTCAGTTCTATCTTGGAAGGTGGCTTTTCTTGTGGCCATCACTTCTATCCGCCGCGTTTCCGAGCTGGCGGCCCTGTCTTGCCGTCCTCCGTTCTTGGTCATCCACCAGGACAAGGTGGTCCTCAGGCCTCCGCCTTCTTTTCTTCCTAAGGTGGTTTCCACCTTCCACCTCAATGAGGACATCGTTCTACCTTCTTTTTGTCCAGCTCCGACTCATCCTCTGGAGCGATCGTTGAACAAGCTGGACCTTGTGAGGCCAGTGAAGATCTATCTGGATACAACGTCCACTTTCCGGAAGACGAATTCTCTTTTCGTCATTCCTGATGGCTCACGCAGAGGCCAGCCGGCTTCTAAGGCGACTGTTGCTCGCTGGATCAGAACGGCTATTCTGGAGGCTTACCGGGTCAAGAACAGAGTGCCTCCTCCTGGAATCAAGGCTCACTCTACCCGGGCAGTCGGCGCCTCCTGGGCGGTGCACCACAGGGCTTCCGCCCTACAGCTTTGCAAAGCGGCAACCTGGTCTTCCATCCACACGTTCGCCAAATTTTACAAGGTCCATACCTACGCTTCGGCGGACGCCAGCCTAGGCAGAAGGATCTTGCAGGCGGCAGTGGTGAGTCCTCTGACCTGATGGAAGTCTGTTTTTCCCGCCCATGGGACGTCCCATGGTTTCCTGTGTCCCCCAATGAGAGGCGATAAAGAAAACAGGATTTTTGGTTGCTTACCGTAAAATCTGTTTCTTGGAGCCTCCATTGGGGGACACAGCTCCCTCCCAATGTTTCTGTTGTTTTATGTTCTACTAGCTGTACTACCCGGCTTCGCCCGGGTTAATGACTGCTGTTAGCAAAATAGAATGTGTTAACAAAAATTTATTCTGCACACAAAAACCACAAAACAAATAGATAGAAATGTAATTATTAAAAGGCAAAAACTAAGCTAATAGAAGAATTTCACAACATATATTAGCTTTGTTATACTGAGAATGTCTTTGTTGCCTATATTAACCAATCAGAGCTCAGGTTAATTAACTGTAGCAAAATAGAAGCTGAGCTGTGATTGGTTGCTATTGGCAGCCTGATAAATCCCCAGCCAACAGGAAGCCCTCCCCCCTGGCAGTATATATTAGCTCACACATACACATAATAGACAGGCCATGTGACTGACAGCTGCCGTATTTCCTATATGGTACATTTGTTGCTCTTGTAGTTTGTCTGCTTATTAATCAGATTTTTATTTTTGAAGGACAATACCAGACTTGTGTGTGTTTTAGGGTGAGTTTCATGTGTCAAGTTGTGTGTGTTGAGTTGCGTGTGGCGACATGCATGTAGCGACTTTTGTGAGATGAGTTTTGTGTGGTGACATGCGTGTAGCAACATTTTGTGTGTCGAGTTGCATGTGACAGGTTAGTGTAGCAAGTTGTGTGCAGCAAGATTTGTGCATGGCGAGTTTTGCGCGTGGCGAGTTTTATGTGTGGTGCGTTTTGAGTATGTGCAAGTTTTATGTGAGGCAACTTTTGCATGTGGTGCAACTTTTGTACATGTGGCAATTTTTCTGTGTGTGCAAGTTTTGCATGAGGTGAGTTTTCCATGAGGTGAGTTTTGCACGTGTGGCGAGTTTTGCGTGAGCCTAGTTTTGCATATGGCGAGTTTTGCATGTAGCGAGTTTTGCGCGTTGCGAGTTTTGAGTGGTGACTTTTGTGTTTCGACTTTTATGTGGCGAGGTTGGTGTGTGTGTGGTGAAATGTGTGCTGAGGGTGGTATATGTGTTCAAGCACGTGGTAGTGTGTGGCGCATTTTGTGTTTGTGTTCACATCCCAGTGTGTGGTGAGTATCCCATGTCGGGGCCCCACCTTAGCAACTGTACGGTATATACTCTTTGGCACCATCGCTCTCATTCTTTAAGTCCTCATTGTTCACATCTGGCAGCTGTCAATTTTCCTCCAACACTTTTCCCTTCACTTTTTCCCCATTATGTAGATAGGGGCAAAATTGTTTGGTGAATTGGAATGCGCGGGGTTAAAATTTCACCTCACAACATAGCCTATGACGCTCTCGGGGTCCAGACGTGTGACTGTGCAAAATTTTGTGGCTGTAGCTGCGACGGTGCAGATGCCAATCCCGGACATACACACATACATACATACACACATTCAGCTTTATATATTAGATATACCTGTATGTAATCTCCTGTATATAGTATATACCTGTGTGTCATCTCACCTATATATAGTATATATCTGTGTGTCATCTCCTTCTGTATATAGTATATACCTGTATGTCATCTCCTCCTATACATAGCATATACCTGTATGTCATCTCCTCCTGTATATACTATATACCTGTAGGTAATCTGCTCCTGTATATAGTATATACCTGTGTGTCATCTCCTCCTCTATATAGTATATACCTGTGTGTCATCTCTCCTGTATATAGTATATATCTGTGTGTCATCTCCTCCTGTATATAGCATATACCTGTGTGTCATCTCCCCTGTAAATAGTATATACCTGTGTGTCATCTCCTCCTGTATATAGTATATAACTGTATGTCATCTCCTCCTGTATTAGCCCTCGTTCACACGTTATTTGGTCAGTATTTTTACCTCAGTATTTGTAAGCTAAAATGGCAGCCTGATAAATCCCCAGCCAACAGTAAGCCCTCCCCCTGGCAGTATATATTAGCTCACACATACACATAATAGACTGGTCATGTGACTGACAGCTGCCGGATTCCTATATGGTACATTTGTTGCTCTTGTAGTTTGTCTGCTTATTAATCAGATTTTTATTTTTGAAGGATAATACCAGACTTGTGTGTGTTTTAGGGCGAGTTTCGTGTGTCAAGTTGTGTGTGTTGAGTTGCGTGTGGCGACATGCATGTAGGGACTTTTGTGAGATGAGTTTTGTGTGGCGACATGTGTGTAGCAACTTTTTGTGTGTCGAGTTGCATGTGACAGGTTAGTGTAGCAAGTTGTGTGCAGCAAGTTTTGCGCATGGCGAGTTTTGCGCGTGGCGAGTTTTATGTGTGGTGCCTTTTGAGTATGTGCAAGTTTTGTGTGAGGCAACTTTTGCATGTGTTGCAACTTTTGTGTATGTGGCAATTTTTCTGCGTGTGGCAATTTTTCTGCGTGTGCAAGTTTTGCGTGTGGCGAGTTTTCCATGAGGTGAGTTTTGCACGTGTGGCGAATTTTGCATGTGGAGATTTTTGCGCGTGGCGAGTTTTGAGCGGCGACTTTTGTGTTTCTACTTTTATGTGGTGAGGTTGGTGTATGTGTGGTGAAATGTGCGCTGAGGGTGGTATATGTGTTCGAGCACGTGGTAGTGTGTGGCGCATTTTGTGTGTGTGTTCATATCCCCGTGGTGGTGTGGTGATTATCCCATGTCGGGGCCCCACCTTAGCAACTGTACAGTATATACTCTTTGGCGCCATCACTCTCATTCTTTAAGTCCCCCTTGTTCACATCTGGCAGCTGTTAATTTGCCTCCAACACTTTTCCTTTCATATTTTCCCCATTATGTAGATAGGGGCAAAAATGTTTGGTGAATTGGAAAGCGCGGGGTTAAAATTTCACCTCACAACATAGCCTATGACGCTCTCGGGGTCCAGACGTGTGACTGTGCAAATTTTTGTGCCTGTAGCTGCGACGCCTCCAACACTTTTCCTTTCACTTTTTCCCCATTATGTAGATAGGGGCAAAATTGTTTGGTGAATTGGAAAGCGCGGGGTTAAAATTTCACCTCACAACATAGCCTATGACGCTCTCGGGGTCCAGACGTGTGACTGTGCAAAATTTTGTGGCTGTAGCTGCGACGGTTCAGATGCCAATCCCGGACATACATACATACATACATACACACACACACACATTCAGCTTTATATATTAGATGACTGTTCTCATGTGTGACTGTTCTCACGTTTACAGTTCTAAAGTTTGTTATGGTTTTCAACCTTGTTATTTATCTCCTACTGCTTTCTCACTAACTGAAGAGTATAATGCCAGTCGGTGGGGTGTACACTGCAGAGGAGGAGCTAACTTTTTTATTTGCATAGTGTCAGCCTCCTAGTGGCAGCAGCATACACCCATGGTTTCCTGTGTCCCCCAATGGAGGCTCCAAGAAACAGATTTTACGGTAAGCAACCAAAAATCCTGTTTTGTTATTGATAGATCGGGCGATTCTGAACTCGGCGATACCAAATATGTGTAGGTTTAATTATTTTTTTTATTATTATTGTTTCAATTTTAATGGGGCGGAAAGGGGGGTGATTTGAACTTTTATATATATTTTTATTTTTTTCATATTTTTAAAAACTTTTTTTTTTTACTTTTTGCTTCAAGGCTAAAAGCTGCCACAACTTGATTGGCTCTGCTACATAGAGGCGATGCTCAGATCGCCTCTATGTAGTAGAATTACTGCATTGTTATGAGCACCGACCATCCGGCATCAACAACCAACAATCCGGCATCAGCAACCATAGAGGTCTCAAGGAGACCTCTGGTAGTCATGCTGACGCCTGATCATGGCCGGAAGCGCGTTAAATGCCGCTGTCAGAGTTTGACAGTGGCATTAACTAGTTAATAGGTATGGGCGGATCGTGATTCCGCCCACGCCTATTGTGGGCACATGTCAGCTGTTCAAAACAGCTGAGATGTCCCGACTTTGATGCGGGCTCACCGTCGGAGCCCGCATCAAAGCAGAGGTGCTGCCTTTGGACGTACTATTCCGTCCGATGGCTGAAAGGGGTTAAATAATAATGACAACCCAAAACATCCAAATGACCCTGATCAAACGTTCACATACCCTGGTGATTTTGGCCTGATAACATGCACAGACGTTGACACAAATGGGTGTGAATGGCTACCAAAGGTAGCATCCTCACCTGTGACCTGTTTGCTTGTAATCAGTGTGCGTGTATTATGACTGAGTGAGTTTTTGGGATCTAGACAAGACTCTTCCATCTTTCATCCAGCCACTGACGTTTCTGGATTGAGTCATGGGGAAAGCAAAAGAATTGGCAATGGATCTATGGGAAAAGGTAGTTGAACTGTATAAAACATTAAAGGGATACAAAAAGATATCCAAGGAGTTGGTAATGCCAGTCAGCAGCGTTCAAACTGTTTTTAACAAATGGAAAATCAGGGGCTCTGTAAAAACAAAATCACGATCAGGTAGACCAACAAAAATGTCGTCCACAACTGCCAGGAAAATTATTCGGGATTCAAAGAGAAACCCACAAATAACATCAGCTGAAATACAGGACTCTCTGAAAACTAGCAATGTGGCTGTTTGAAGATGCATAATAAGGAGCCACTTGAAGAAAAATGGACTGCATGGTCAAGTCGCCAAAAGAAAGCCATTACTGCACAAATGCCACAAAGTATCTCGCCTACAATGCGCAAAACGACACATAGATAAGCCTCAAATCTTCTGGAACAAGGTACCGTATTTTCCGCTTTGTAAGACGCATTTTTATTTCCCCAAAATTGGGGGGGTAATGGGGGTGCGTCTTACAATCGGAATAGTGAAAAAAATAGGGAAAAAGAAAAAAATATTGCTTACTGAGGGGTTGGCGGTGGCTGCGGAGCAGACTGGTAGGAAGCAGGGTCACCGGTGGGGCAATGGAGCAGGCCTGGGGGTGGCGGCGCGGCCATCTCCGGTGTTTGTCGCTGTCATCTCCGGTGTTCGGCTGTGCGCGGGTGACATAATGCTCGCCGGCGCCATTGCACTTCCTGAATTCGGAATCCGGAGTTTCCGGTTTCTAGAATGAGTGCCGGTGTCTACCACACAGGACTTCAAGAAAATGGCCGCCGATCCAGCGCATGCGCAGATAATGCTCGCTGTTACTGAGCTCTCGATCTGCGCATGCGCTGCAGTAGACCAGCAAATACCAGTAGCTGGCAGCATGGAGAATTCTGGGCTCCGCTGCACACGGAGCCCTAAAGCAGAGGGGGGAGAGAAGCATGATTCTCCTCCTCCTTTGCAGGGAGAGATATTGATTGGTGGAGGGAACTGTTGCTGAGCTGTCTCCACCAATCAGATATCTTATCCCTGCACAATGTATAGTGTAAGGGTACCGTCACACTAAGCGACGCTGCAGCGATACAGACAACGATCCCGATCGCTGCAGCGTCGCTGGAGAGCTGTCACACAGACCGCTCTCCAGCGACCAACGATGCCGAGGTCCCCGGGTAACCAGGGTAAACATCGGGTTGCTAAGCGCAGGGCCGCGCTTAGTAACCCGATGTTTACCCTGGTTACCAGTGTAAAATGTAAAAAAACAAACCGTACATACTCACATTCGCGTCCCCCGGCGTCCGCTTCCTGCACTGACTGAGCTCCGGCCCTAACAGCAGAGCGGTGACGTCACCGCTGTGCTGTACTTTCACTTTGCGGCCGGCACTCACAGTCAGTGCAGGAAGCGGACGCCGGGGGACGTGAATGTGAGTATGTACTGTTTGTTTTTTTACATTTTACACTGGTAACCAGGGTAAACATCGGGTTACTAAGCGCGGCCCTGCGCTTAGTAACCCGATATTTACCCTGGTTACCATTGTAAAACATCACAGGTATCGTTGCTTTTGCTGTCAAACACAACGATACACGGCGATCTGACGACCAAATAAGGTGCTGGCCTTCTAGCTCCGACCAGCGATATCACAGCAGGATCCAGATCGCTGCTGCGTGTCACACTCAACGATATCGCTAGCCAGGACGTTGCAACGTCACGGATCGCTAGCGATATCGTTTAGTGTGAAGGTACCTTAGCACTTGTTATTTACACTAGTCCGAGATCCTTGGGAGAGGTGAGTACTCATTGAAGTAAAGCACAACCCCCATCATCCATCAGAATATACTGTACCAATGGGTGTATTCTGACGAATGATGGGGGTTTCAGCCATATTTGGTGTAACATCCTTCATAACAGTGCGTCATCAGCAGATCCCCGCAATAATTGTTTACCTTGCAGATCCCCATAACAGTGTGTCATTTGCAGATCCCCATAACAGTGCGTCACTACAGATCCCCATAAGTGTCATCCGCAGATCCCCATAATAGTGCGTAACCACAGATCTCCCAAAACAGTGTCATCCGCATATCCCCTTAACAGTGCGTCATCTGTAGATTCCCTCCAGATCCCATAACAGTGCATCACCACAGATCCCCATAACAGTGCATCACCACAGATCCCCCATAACAGTGTCATCCGCAGATCCCCAATAACAGTGCGTCACTACAGAGCCCCCATAATAGTGCGTAACCACCGATCTCCCATAATAGTGTGTCATCCGCAGATCCCTTTAACAGTGAGTCATCCGCAGATCTCTCAATAAGTGTGTATCCTGCAGATT
The DNA here is from genome assembly GCF_051348905.1 of Ranitomeya variabilis. Lineage (NCBI taxonomy): Eukaryota > Metazoa > Chordata > Amphibia > Anura > Dendrobatidae > Ranitomeya > Ranitomeya variabilis. The sequence continues at coordinate 506,468,369 of NC_135233.1, forward strand.
CCCCATACCAGTGCGTCACCACAGATCCCCATAATAGTGTCATCCGCAGATCCCCCATAACAGTGCATCACCCGCAGATCCCCCATACCAGTGCATCACCACAGATCCCCCATAACAATGTTTTTCATTCATCATAGGTGTAGAAAAGGACATGGGCTACACATCTAAAATCATAAGTTGATCTAGGCAATGCCACTAGTCAAAAATGAAACTGAACATGAGGTTCTTAGTTTAACAATCTGATTAGACTATAGGAAGCCGCTAGCACATGACGGCAAACCTCTTAGTGAGCAAAAATATGCAGAACCCCTCTTACAGTCTCTAGCCTTGCAGCATGGGTACTGTGAGGCACCAGGTACCCACCCTGCTGGTTCATTGTCACTGTGGCGGTGGTTGGCACATTACTCCACACATTTAAGGCTACAGTACGGTATTTAACGTTATGGACACACTGAGATTTGCCGTGACTTGGCAGTAGGCTTTATAAGTCTGATCATAATGTTAAAGTAAAAACTTCTTGTTCAGTTGAATACAGTACATTTTTGCCTAACACCAGTAGATCAACTTGTGATTTTTGGATGTGCAGCCCATATCTTTTCTACAGCAGTAGTATTCATTCATATTCTCAGTTACAATGCCCCCATAAATAACTATGAAGGACAGAGCTGACAATTGTTTCAGTACTGTATTTTGTTGCCGAAAAATACCGTACAGTTGGCTGCTGCATATTGCGCATTTTTCAAGAATGTCAAAGCAGAAAAGGCATGCATATAAAATTCCCTTTAAACTGGAGGTTATAAAATACGCTGAAGAGCATGGGAACAGACCAGCAGAGAGACATTTCAGACCGCCTCCAACTGAAAAAATAAGAGAGTGGAGGAAACAGGAGGATGAGCTGCAAAAAGCAGGAAAAAGCAGATCTGGTCTTCGTAGGCGTGGTGCAAAGTGGCCAGAGTTAGACGTGGATGTAAAAAAGTGGATCATAGGCCACAGAAATAATGGCCTTTCGGTCTCAACGAAAATGATCATATGCGAAGCCAAGCGGATTGCTGCTGAGAAAGGCATCAAGGACTTCACTGGATCACCATCATGGTGCTTCAGATTTATGAAGAGATGTGGCCTTGCTATGCGCACCGAAACTAGAATTGCGCAAAAAATGGCACAAGAATATGAAGCTAAGATTCTGTCTTTCCACAAGTTTGTAATTGACAGCAGAAAGAAAAATGGATATGAATTAGGCCAGATTGGGAATATGGATGAAGTCCCTCTAACCTTTGACGTGCCATCCAACAGAACTGTTAAGGCAAAGGGTGCCAAAACGGTAACGGTAAAAACTGCAGAACATGAAATAAACCACTACACAGTTGTGTTGTCCTGCTGTGCCGATGGCACGAAACTACCACCAATGTTAATTTTTAAAAGAAAGAACATGCCCAAAGAAGCTATCCCACGAGGAGTTGTTGTGCACGTTCACGAGAAAGGATGGATGGACGAGAACGGAATGAGACTGTGGGTTGATAAAGTGTGGTCCAAACGTCCTGGAGGACTTCTGAAAAAAAAACAGCCCTGTTAGTACTAGACCAGTTCAGGGCACATATTAGTGAAAACACAAAAAAAGTGTTTAAAGAAGTGAAGACCCATCTTGCGGTAATTCCAGGGGGGCTTACCAGCCAGCTGCAACCTCTCGATGTTTCTATAAACAAGCCGTTTAAAGTCTACATGCGAGAAGAGTGGAATAAATGGGTGGCTGCTGGCAATCATGACCTGACACCAACTGGACACATGAAGAGGCCCACTATCACTCAAGTTTGTGAGTGGGTGAAGACATCATGGCAATCATTAAAGGATGAAACGGTTATAAGTTCATTAAAAAAAGTGGGATTAGCAATGCCTTAGATGGCACCGAAGATGGTATGCTATATGAGGACAGTGAAGAAAGTGACACTAATGACTGTGTGGACCTAAGCTTCCTAAACTCTGACAGCAGTGATGAGGAATTCCTGGGATTCACTAGAAGATTGTGGTGCCTGAGGATTAAAGTTTCTCCTCACTTGTTAGCCAGAACATGGCTTTTGTCGTTACTTACGGTACATGGGACTGTTCTTACATGTTACCCACAATGCTACTGTTGAGTCTATTATGTTAAAATAATATTTTGTTATTTAATTAAAGGTTTTTGCACACTATTTGGCTCAAAATTATTTTTTTTCTTATTTTCCTCCTCTAAAACCTAGGTGCATCTTATAATCAGGTGTGTCTTCTAAAGCGAAAAAATACGGTAATTTGGAGTGATGAGACCAAAATGGAACTTTTTGTCCACAAACATAAACGTTACATTTGACATAGAGGTCAACAAGGCCTATGAGGAAAGGAACACCATTCCTACTGTAAAGCACGGAGGTGAATTGCTGATGTTTTGGGAATGTGTGTGAGCTACAAAGGCACAGGAATCTTGGTCAAAGTTGAAGAAAAGATGAATGCAGCACATTATCAACAAATACTAGAGGCAAATTTGCAATCATCATGCGCATGGGACATACTTGGACGTTCCAACATGACAACAATCCAAAGCACAAGGCCAAGTCGATCGGTCATTGGCTACAGCAGAACACAGTGAAGGTTCTAGAGTGGCCATCTCAGTCTTCTGACCTCAATATCATTGAGCCACTCTGAGGAGATTTCAATCGCGCGGTTCATGCTAGACAGTCCAAGAATTTGCAGGAACTGGAGGCTTTTTGCCAAGAAGATTGCGCATCTTTACCATCTGAGAAAATAAGGAACCTCATCCATAACTACCACAAAAGACTTTAACTTGGCATAGATGTTGAGGGGTTAATACACAGTATTAAGAAATGGGGTATGTATACTTTAGATCAGGGTCATTTGGATGTTTTGGGTTGACATTATGATTTAAAAAGAGAAAACAGTAGTTTGACAATAAATGGCTTCACCCAACCACTAATCATGAATGGAGAAAAAGTTTTGGTGTTTTCATATTCTCTGAAAAAAGGCCAAGAAAGCAAAAATTCTGCCAGGGTATGTAAACTTTTGAGCACAACTATATGTTTACCTATATGCATATATTCGCTATATAATGTATTTATTAACCATATATATGTTTACTGATTCACTCACAAAGAAAATCTTGATTGGTTCTGATCTGCACTGTATCCTGCAACCAGCTTGATAAGCAGGTTGCTCCTGTGTGTACATAGGGATTGTCATCTTAATTCTCTGGAGCATCACTGGGAAAAGCGATGTTCTTCAAGCTGTCCATGTAACTTCTACATGTAATTAGCATTTTTCATAATGTGGAGAGAAAATTCTATTTGGACTAACTTAATTGTCTTCAAAAAACATTATATCATCTCTTTTAAATACCAGACTTGTAAAGACTTGATTGCAATAACCAAAAGAATTTCACATATTGAAACATTTTTTTCTCCATCAACAGCTGCTGTAAATATACCCAAAAGTTAATTGAAGCAAAACCGGATTGGCGCAAATATTTGTTAGAGCAAGAGGCTTTAAGAAAATTAACCGCGCAAAAGGAAGCTGAAGTCTTTGGCGGCGTCCGCCACTTGACTGTACTACAGAGGCTACAGCTTGAAGAGCAGTCCAATATTGCGGCCAGCATGCAGCCAGCGGGTAAGGAAAGGGTGAATCAAACACCCGAAAACCCCGCCCATATGACCGCAAACCTGTCCCGCCAAATTCAGGTGACAGGTTCCCTTTAAAGATGAGACGTATCCATACATCCCAGGTCAATAAGGCACGAGTCACAGGGACGTTTGGATACGTCCAAGGTGGAAAAGGGGTTAAAGACGGAGGGGAAAGTGAGGGTATCAGATCATACCATCCTCAGACAAAGCTGGAGTCACCACAAAGTGCGGGGCTCTGAGCAAGCAGAGGGGCCAACTCATTGTCGACATTGGCACACTATGGTGCCTGTGAGCAGGGAGAGTCCAGTGCCAGTGCATGCGAGTGGGCCCCCCGCTTTAATTTCCTTTTTAAAATGTGGAGCCCAAAACTGTATTCCATATTCTAGACGTGGCCTCACCAGTGGTTTATAAAGGGGTCATAATACGTTGGGATCTCAGGATTTTATCTTTGTTTTTATATATCGTAAAATCTTGTTTGCTTTTGCGGCTGCTGCTTGACATTAAGTACTGCTGCTCAGCTTACTTGTAACGAGAATACCTAAGTCCTTCTTTTGATCTGTAGTCCCGAGTATACTCCCATTTAATGTATGTGCAGCAATAATGTAGGTTTGACTGCTCAAGTTAGTGTCCTTTAGCAAACAAATGGGATGTCTCCATACCTACAAGTATTAAATGAGACACCTGGTCTCCATTTTAATTGCCATTCCACGCCCCCGAGGTGGGGATATTTGATCATCCAGTCCCACCCATCTGACTGCTCACAAAACCCGGCCCTGATTCGTCTCATTAATTTTCTCAGCACTATACTTGCTGGAGCCTGCTTTCTTGGGCTTACTTTACCTAAGCTACCAACCTCAGGGATACATATGTTCCCTCAAGGACCAGTCCGGCGGCCATCTTACAGGTGATTTTACATAAATGTTGTAATTCTGAATGTAATGATAATAAGACTGCTGGAAAATCATCTGCACAGAACAGGGTTAGGGTATTGTGATTAGTGATGAGCGAGCATGTTCGCATAAGGTGTCATCTGAGCACGCTCAAGTGCTAATAGAGTACATCCTGCGTGCTCGAAAAATAAGGGTGAGTCGCCGCAGCTGCATGTCTCTCTTGTGTACGACAGCCACAATACATGCAGGGATTGCCTGTTTGTTAGGAATCACTATTATTGGTGTATGAAAATTGCAATATTTCTGATCTATTAATTTAAAAAATATGAAGACAATAATATGGAAAATTAAAAAAAAAACATTTTTTCAATAATGATTTATTGTATCCTTATCGTAATAATGATCTAGAAGCTCAAAAGAAAAAGAAGGTCAAGCGGGCACCACCACAACATCTAGACCCTTCCCCTGACGAAGCTACCGTGAGCAGCGACCCGCGTAGGGAGACAGCTGGCTCCAGCCTTCCTAGTGAGTATACGCTATGTAATTATGCGGTTTTGTATTGTGGGCAATGCATGTATCAGGTGTGTAGGTGGGGAAGCCCCCATCAGTGTGTATGTATATATATATATATATATATATATATATATATATATATATATATATATATATATATATATATATATATATATATATATATATATATATAGATACAGACTGTATACCAGCATATGTCTTTTCAACCTGGTATGGTAACTGATAGAGTTCACATGAAAACAAGCCATTTTTTGATTCACAGGCGGATTAATCCCATTTATTCATTGCAGCACAGGATTATTAGAGTCTATGTGCCAGGACCTAGTGGGATTTCATGGTGGACAATTTATTTACTACTGCAGAAGATACCTGTTTTCTAACATTTCAGACAAATTTAAGGGGGACTCGACACCGATACCTGATACGGATGCATGTGCATTGCTCATATTGTATTAATTGTATGATACTCACTGGGTTGACCTTAGGGATTATTTTTCCTGTGAGCCAGCTATTTTTCGTGTCCTCATATACAGAGGACATTGAACATGTTTGGGTATGTTTTTACATGCTGTTTTAAATGTTTTTATGTCCAGAAGCACTGTAAATTAGTCTCAATAAAGCTTTTTTCACTTTGAATATAACAGCTGTGTGTGCACTATTATTGCGCTCTTTCTTTTTCCTCTATTTACAAATGATCTAGAAGTTCTCTTTTACAATTAAATCCTGGTTGAATTCTTTAGTTTTAATTCCGTCTCATAAAAATGTTATCTCGAGTCCTCTCCTTTGTTAGACATATTACTAGGGTTGTTAGGATGATGCATAAAAATACAAAGCCAATCCTGACCGCTCCCCCACTACACCAACCCCACTGTGTTGGCCTACAGCCGGCACATGCCTGAGTGTGGAATGTCGTCACTAATTACAGACAGGAAGAGCATCATTTCTGAAAGGAATGGGCTTGCATAAGTGCTGGACCCTTTTTTACCCTATGGTACTGAGCTTCCCTGAGGCTGGATGTTCTACAAGCTGTCCATGTATCTTCTAAGTGTAATTAGCACTTTTCACAGTGTGGTGAGAACATCTTTCTGGACTAACTTAAAGTGAACCTTTCACCAGGTTTGGCTGATATATACGATACGGCCACCGCCTTTCAGGGCTTATCTATACCATTATATAGTGCTGCAGATAAGCCCCCGATCCGACCTGTAAGATAAGAAAAATAAGTTTTATTATACTCACCTGGGGGGCGGTCCGATGGGTGTCGCAGGTCCGGGTCCGGCACCTCCCATCTTCTCATGATGGCCGCCCTCCTGCTTGCTTCATGGCTCCCCAGCACCGCGCTCCAGCACAGGTATACTTATCTGCCCTGTTGAGGGCACAGTACTGCAGTGCGCAGGTGCCGGGCCTCTGACCTTTCCCACCACCTACGCACTGCAGTACTTTCCTCTTCCCTCAACAGGCCAGATAAGTATGCCTGCGCATGGCTATGATGCAAGCAGGAGGGCGGCGATCATAAGAAGATGGGAGGCGCCTGCCCTGGACCTGCAGTACCAATCGGACCGGACCGCCCCCGGGTGAGTATAATAAAACGTATTCTTCTTATCTTTCAGGTCGGATCGGGGGCTTATCTGCAGCATTATAGAATGCTGTAGATAAGACCTGAAAGGTGATGGCCGCATCTTGTAGCGGCCAAACCTGGTGACAGGTTCACGTTAATTGTCTTCATAAAATATTATATCATCTTTGTTAAATTACTAGACTTGTAAAGACTTGATTGAAAGAGGCAAGAAAATTTCCTATAATGAAACATTTTGTTTTTCCGCCAACAGATCCTATAAAAATCCGCAAGTCCAGATATGACCAGGTTATTTTAAAATCAAAAGTATTTGGGCAATCTTATAACAGCGCGGAAGGCAGGTAAAGTCTTAAAGAATTTCTGATTCTTCACAATTGGTCATCAGGCTGTCCTACTGGAAGTGGAAAAATAGAATATATATATATATATATATATATATATATATATATATATATATATATATATATATATATATATATATATATATATATATATATATATATATATATATATATATATATACACACACACACACAGTTGTTCTCAAAAGTTTACATACCCCAGCAGAATTCAGAATTGTTGCTTTCCTGGCCTTTTTTTCAGAGGATATGAATGATGACACCCAAACCTTTTCTCTTCTCATGGATAGTGGTTGGATGAGGCCATTTATTAGCAAACTACTGTGTTCTTTCTTTTTAACCCCTTCACCCCCGGAGCTTTTATTGTTTTTCGCTCCCCTCCTTTTCAGAGCCATAACTTTTTTATTTTTCTGTCAGTATGGCAATGTGAGGGCTTGTTTTTTCCAGGACGAGTTGTTCTTTTGAGTGGCACCATTGGTTTTACCATGTTGTGATGTTGTGTACTAGAAAATTTGAGAAAAATTCCATGTGCAGTGAAATTGCAAAAAAAGTGCGATCTCACACTTGTTTTTTGTTTGGCTTTTTTGCTATGTTCACTAAATGCTAAAACTGACCTGCCATTATTATTCTCCAGGTCATTTTGACTTCATAGACACCAAATATGTCTAGGTTCTTTCAAATTTCAAACTTTACTAAAAAAAAAAAGAAAGAAAGAAATTGCGCCTTTTTTCCGATACCCGTAACCTCTCCATTTTTCGTGATCCGGGGTTGGGTGAGGGCTTACTTTTTTGCATACCGAGCTGACATTTTTAATGATACCATTTTTGTGCAGATACGTTCTTTTGATCGCCTGTTATTGCATTTTAATGCAGTGTTGCAACGACCAAAAAAAACACGTAATTCTGGGGTTTTGACTTTTTTCTCGCTATGCCGTTTATCAATCAGGTTAATCCTTTTTCTTTATCGCCTCTCATTGGGGGACACAGGAAACCATGGGTGTATGCTGCTGCCACTAGGAGGCTGACACTATGCAAATAAAAAAGTTAGCTCCTCCTCTGCAGTGTACACCCCACCGACTGGCATTATACTCTTCAGTTTAGCTTAGTGTCAGTAGGAGGTGGACACGGGTCTTTCATTAGACCCTTATCTACCTCAATGTGCGTCGTTTCTTTTCAGGTTTTCCGGAGGGATACAGGGTGAACAGTCACACCTGTAGTCCCACAATGCAGACTATGAGTATGGCGTGTACTGCCACCCCGTATCCTCATAGATCCCTCTCCAGGACCAAGATCCTAGCACACAAGCGTGCTTAGAAGTCCGGTCCTGGCTCCGTCCCCCACCCACTCGCCCACCAGAGCCTGTCGGTTGGAGGTGACGAGTACGTCCATCACCAGCTCCATGAACGTCTCATTCCCCTCAGGTTAATAACGGCGTGGGATGTTTAGGTGAGTATTTTCCCTTTTCCCAGATCACTTGCTTAGTGTGGGGGAGCAGAGGTCCCTTTTGGAAATACAAGGCATAGCATCGCAGCCGGTCAGGCAGCCGCGCTCCCTTCTGAGCTGCGGTGATGGCAGGCTAGGGATGCTTGTTCTGTCTCTTCTTCGGCCGCAGTGCTCTCTCTGCTGCCGCTCTGCTCGGCGGCCACAATGTCCCCAGTTTCAGCGCGACAGTCTGCCGCGCCGCTTCCCCCTGCGGCCGCACTGTTCGGTGGCCACATTGCGCTTCTGTTTCTGCGCGGCGGCCTTGGCAGGCTGCCGCACTGCTTAGTCCCTGCGGCGTTCTGCTCCGGCGCCGCGGCTTTCTTCTCCGGCGGCGCCGGCCTCTAATTTAGGTCCCGGCTCCGGCCGGGGCCTACTTCCGGCATTGCGACCCGACTCTTCGTTCCCTCGGGCGGCCCTGGCAGGCTGCCGCACTGCTCTGCGGCGCACTGTTCCGGGGCCGTGGCCGCCTTCTTCCGGCGCGCTGGCCTCTAATTTAGGTCCCGGCTTCTGCCGGAGCCTACTTCCGGTACCGCGCTCCTCCACTTCCGGTTTCTTCGGGCGGGCTTTCTCCTGCCTGACAAACTGTGCCCTGCACTCTCCGCCCACCGGCGTCATCCTGGCTGACTCCGCCCCTTCCTCCACGCCGCACAGGGCGATTAGTTCTGCAGCCCCAGGCAAACATGCACACAGGAGTTTTTCCACACGTGCCCCGCACTTTTTGTCAAAGAGCTCCGCAGAGCGCTTTCTTCACCGCAATCTGCGCGGATTGCAGCACCAGAGGTCGCTGGGCAGGAGCTCCACCCTTCTTTTCTCTGGAGATCCACGCTAGCGGGACATCCAGGGCGGCAGTATCCTGTTATCCGTTTTCTCGTCTGCCGTAAGTAGCTCTGCACTGCAGACTGACACCCCCCTCTGTCCCCTAATCCACTGGCATTTTCTTCAGGGACCTCTCCAACATGTCTAACTCTAAAGGGGGCCGCTCTCGTCCTCCTACTTCTTCCTCGTCTACCGATTGTTCCCACCGCCCAGGATCCCCTGGCCGATCCGCCCGAGAGTGATACCCCCATCCCAGGCTGGGCTTCCTCTCTGTCTCAATCGGTGGCCGACCTAACTCGGGTGTCTCAAACTTTGGTGTCCGCGCTGGATCGGTTACCCCTGCAGACCCCCGCCGTAGCCAGCGGGTCGCAGGAAGCTCCGTCCGAACCCTCCATGGTTAGCCGCAAAAGGTCCAGACAGGAACGACGGTCTGAGTCCTCTTCTCGCTCCATCTCGCCACTCGGTCCTCCTCTGCGGTCGGCGTCCTCCCGATCCTCCTCCCCTGAGTCAGGCGAGGCGTTCTCTGATGCGCCTTCGGAGGATGTTTCGGAGCTGGATTCGAACCAAATTGCTACCATGAGGGATATGGTTCAGAATCTCATTGGAGCGATAAATCTAACCTGTGGCATCAAGGAGTCCCCTACGGAACCCGCAGATCAGGCGGTTTCGTTTAGACGGGCTAAACCACCTTCCAAGTTTTTCGCTCCTCACCCGGAATTCCAGGAGATTATGTCCAGAGAAAGAGAGAACCCGACCAGACGCTTTCAGAGAGGGAAGCGACTTGGCGTCTTATATCCCTTCTCTCCGGAGCTCACCTCTAATTGAACTGCCTCCCCTTCGGTGGACCCGCCAGTTTCCAGACTGTCCACCAACACAGTCCTCCCACTGTTCGGCGGAGCATCTCTGAAGGATTCTAATGATAGAGTTATAGAATCTTTCGCGAAATCAGCCTTTGAAGCGGCCTCAGCTAGTCTTTGCCCGGCCTTTGCTTCCACTTGGGTTTCACACCTACCTCCATGTTCCGATATTTCCAGGTCACCGATACCTGCGTTTTGCAGTGCTTCAGGAACATTTTCAGTTTGTCGCCCTGCCGTTCGGTCTTGCACCGCCCCGAGAGTTTTCACGAAGATCATGGCGGCGCTGGTGGCCATCTTGAGGGTCAGAGGCCTGATTCTGTTTCCATACCTCGACGACATTCTCTTCGACACCCGTCGGACCAAGGTCTTTCTCCCCGAAGACAAGAGATCCATTCTTCGTCGGGACATACGCGTGCTCCAGGGCCCTCGGTCTCCCTCCTTCCGATCGGCCATGAAGGTTTTAGGGAGGATGGTAGCAACATTTGAAGCGATTCCCTTCGCCCAATTTCACTCCCGACCTCTTCAGCAGCCATCCTGTCTCAGTGGAACAGGTCTGTCTTCTCCCTGGACCGCCCGATCCGACTCTCTCCCCAAGTCAAACGGTCTCTCAACTGGTGGCTCATGTCACCTCGTCTCCCAGGGCAGGTCCTTCCTTCCAGTTCACTGGCAAGTGGTGACGACGGATGCCAGCCTGCTCGGCTGGGGTGCAGTGTTTCGCCACCTGACTGCACAGGGCCGCTGGTCGGCGCAAGAGTCAACCTTGCCGATCAATGTCCTCGAGATCCGGGCCAGTTTTCTGTCCCTTCGTCACTGGGAAAGGATTCTCAGGGGCCTTCCTATCCGAATCCAGACGGACAATGCCACGGCGGTGGCATATGTCAACCATCAGGGGGGGACTAGGAGCTCCTTGGCCGAGATATCCAAGATCCTCCTCTGGGCAGAGGCAACGGTTCCGGTGATATCCGCGGTGCATATCTCCGGCGTGGACAATTGGGCCGCCGACTTCCTCAGCCACGAGGGTCTCGCGGCAGGGGAATGGTCCTAACAGCCGGAGGTCTTCCATCAGATTTGTCTTCGATGGGGGACGCCGGACGTGGACCTCACGGCGTCTCGAATGAACAGGAAGGTTCCACAGTTCGTCTCCAGGTCTCGCGATCCTCTCGCAGTGGGCGTCGACGCTCTTGCCATTCCTTGGTCACAGTTCGTGCTGCCCTAACTATTCCCACCCCTTCCATTACTTCCCAAGCTGTTGAAGAAGATCAAAACGGAAGGGGTGCCGGTCATTCTAATCGCCCCGGATTGGCCCAGGAGAGCTTGGTTCGCGGAGCTCGTCAATCTTCTCGCGGACGCTCCCTGGCGCCTTCCAGACAGGCCCGATCTGCTGTCTCAGGGCCCGATCTGCCACCTGAATTCTCGGTCGCTCAGTTTAACGGCATGGCTGTTGAGACCGCAGTTCTAAGAGCATCCAGCCTTTCGGCCCGGGTGATTCACTCCATTATTCAGGCTCGGAAGCCTTCGTCTTCCAGGATCTACTATCTTACCTGGAAGGCTTACTTCCGTTGGTGCGAGTCCAACCGCGTTTCATCTATGTCCTTTTCCCTGCCTTCCATCTTGGCTTTCCTTCAGGCAGGACTGGATTCGGGCCTTGCTCTTAGTTCCCTAAAGGGCCAGGTTTCTGCGCTTTCCATCCTTTTTCAGAAGACTTTAGCTTCTCGACCACAGGTTAAGACCTTCCTTCAAGGAGTAGCCCACGCGGTCCCTCCATACAGGGTCCCTGTGGATTCATGGGATTTAAACCTGGTACTGGACTTTGAGGGTTTCCCCCTTTGAGCCTCTCAGGGAGGTTCCCCTGTCAGTTCTATCTTGGAAGGTGGCTTTTCTTGTGGCCATCACTTCTATCCGCCGCGTTTCCGAGCTGGCGGCCCTGTCTTGCCGTCCTCCGTTCTTGGTCATCCACCAGGACAAGGTGGTCCTCAGGCCTCCGCCTTCTTTTCTTCCTAAGGTGGTTTCCACCTTCCACCTCAATGAGGACATCGTTCTACCTTCTTTTTGTCCAGCTCCGACTCATCCTCTGGAGCGATCGTTGAACAAGCTGGACCTTGTGAGGCCAGTGAAGATCTATCTGGATACAACGTCCACTTTCCGGAAGACGAATTCTCTTTTCGTCATTCCTGATGGCTCACGCAGAGGCCAGCCGGCTTCTAAGGCGACTGTTGCTCGCTGGATCAGAACGGCTATTCTGGAGGCTTACCGGGTCAAGAACAGAGTGCCTCCTCCTGGAATCAAGGCTCACTCTACCCGGGCAGTCGGCGCCTCCTGGGCGGTGCACCACAGGGCTTCCGCCCTACAGCTTTGCAAAGCGGCAACCTGGTCTTCCATCCACACGTTCGCCAAATTTTACAAGGTCCATACCTACGCTTCGGCGGACGCCAGCCTAGGCAGAAGGATCTTGCAGGTGGCAGTGGTGAGTCCTCTGACCTGATGGAAGTCTGTTTTTCCCGCCCATGGGACGTCCCATGGTTTCCTGTGTCCTCCAATGAGAGGCGATAAAGAAAACAGGATTTTTGGTTGCTTACCGTAAAATCTGTTTCTTGGAGCCTCCATTGGGGGACACAGCTCCCTCCCAATGTTTCTGTTGTTTTATGTTCTATGACTGTTCTCATGTGTGACTGTTCTCACGTTTACAGTTCTCAAGTTTGTTATGGTTTTCAACCTTGTTATTTATCTCCTACTGCTTTCTCACTAACTGAAGAGTATAATGCCAGTCGGTGGGGTGTACACTGCAGAGGAGGAGCTAACTTTTTTATTTGCATAGTGTCAGCCTCCTAGTGGCAGCAGCATACACCCATGGTTTCCTGTGTCCCCCAATGGAGGCTCCAAGAAACAGATTTTACGGTAAGCAACCAAAAATCCTGTTTTGTTATTGATAGATCGGGCGATTCTGAACTCGGCGATACCAAATATGTGTAGGTTTGATTATTTTTTTTATTATTATTGTTTCAATTTTAATGGGGCGGAAAGGGGGGTGATTTGAACTTTTATATATATTTTTATTTTTTTCATATTTTTAAAAACTTTTTTTTTTTTACTTTTTGCTTCAAGGCTAAAAGCTGCCACAACTTGATTGGCTCTGCTACATAGAGGCGATGCTCAGATCGCCTCTATGTAGTAGAATTACTGCATTGTTATGAGCACCGACCATCCGGCATCAACAACCAACAATCCGGCATCAGCAACCATAGAGGTCTCAAGGAGACCTCTGGTAGTCATGCTGACGCCTGATCATGGCCGGAAGCGCGTTAAATGCCGCTGTCAGAGTTTGACAGTGGCATTAACTAGTTAATAGGTATGGGCGGATCGTGATTCCGCCCACGCCTATTGTGGGCACATGTCAGCTGTTCAAAACAGCTGAGATGTCCCGACTTTGATGCGGGCTCACCGTCGGAGCCCGCATCAAAGCAGAGGTGCTGCCTTTGGACGTACTATTCCGTCCGATGGCTGAAAGGGGTTAAATAATAATGACAACCCAAAACATCCAAATGACCCTGATCAAACGTTCACATACCCTGGTGATTTTGGCCTGATAACATGCACAGGCGTTGACACAAATGGGTTTGAATGGCTACCAAAGGTAGCATCCTCACCTGTGACCTGTTTGCTTGTAATCAGTGTGCGTGTATTATGGCTGAGTGAGTTTTTGGGATCTAGACAAGACTCTTCCATCTTTCATCCAGCCACTGACGTTTCTGGATTGAGTCATGGGGAAAGCAAAAGAATTGGCAATGGATCTATGGGAAAAGGTAGTTGAACTGTATAAAACATTAAAGGGATACAAAAAGATATCCAAGGAGTTGGTAATGCCAGTCAGCAGCGTTCAAACTGTTTTTAACAAATGGAAAATCAGGGGCTCCGTAAAAATCACGATCAGGTAGACCAACAAAAATGTCTTCCACAACTGCCAGGAAAATTATTCGGGATTCAAAGAGAAACCCACAAATAACATCAGCTGAAATACAGGACTCTCTGAAAACTAGCAATGTGGCTGTTTGAAGATGCATAATAAGGAGCCACTTGAAGAAAAATGGACTGCATGGTCAAGTCGCCAAAAGAAAGCCATTACTGCACAAATGCCACAAAGTATCTCACCTACAATGCGCAAAACGGCACATAGATAAGCCTCAAATCTTCTGGAACAAGGTACCGTATTTTCCGCTGTGTAAGACGCATTTTTATTTCCCCAAAATTGGGGGGGTAATGGGGGTGCGTCTTACAATCGGAATAGTGAAAAAAATAGGGAAAAAGAAAAAAATATTGCTTACTGAGGGGTTGGCGGTGGCTGCGGAGCAGACTAGTAGGAAGCAGGGTCACCGGTGGGGCAATGGAGCAGGCCTGGGGGTGGCGGCGCGGCCATCTCCGGTGTTTGTCGCTGTCATCTCCGGTGTTCGGCTGTGCGCGGGTGACATAATGCTCGCCGGCGCCATTGCACTTCCTGAATTCGGAATCCGGAGTTTCCGGTTTCTAGAATGAGTGCCTGTGTCTACCACACAGGACTTCAAGAAAATGGCCGCTGATCCAGCGCATGCGCAGATAATGCTCGCTGTTACCGAGCTCTCGATCCGCGCATGCGCTGCAGTAGACCAGCAAATACCAGTAGCTGGCAGCATGGAGAATTCTGGGCTCCACTGCACACGGAGCCCTAAAGCAGAGGGGGGAGAGAAGCATGATTCTCCTCCTCCTTTGCAGGGAGAGATATTGATTGGTGGAGGGAACTGTTGCTGAGCTGTCTCCACCAATCAGATATCTTATCCCTGCACAATGTATAGTGTAAGGGTACCGTCACACTAAGCGACGCTGCAGCGATACAGACAACGATCCCGATCGCTGCAGCGTCGCTGTTTGGTCGCTGGAGAGCTGTCACACAGACCGCTCTCCAGCGACCAAGGATGCCGAGGTCCCCGGGTAACCAGGGTAAACATCGGGTTGCTAAGCGCAGGGCCGCGCTTAGTAACCCGATGTTTACCCTGGTTACCAGTGTAAAATGTAAAAAAAACAAACCGTACATACTCACATTCGCGTCCCCCGGCGTCCGCTTCCTGCACTGACTGAGCTCCGGCCCTAACAGCAGAGCGGTGACGTCACCGCTGTGCTGTACTTTCACTTTGCGGCCGGCACTCACAGTCAGTGCAGGAAGCGGACGCCGGGGGACGTGAATGTGAGTATGTACTGTTTGTTTTTTTACATTTTACACTGGTAACCAGGGTAAACATCGGGTTACTAAGCGCGGCCCTGCGCTTAGTAACCCGATATTTACCCTGGTTACCATTGTAAAACATCACTGGTATCGTTGCTTTTGCTGTCAAACACAACGATACACGGCGATCTGACGACCAAATAAGGTGCTGGCCTTCTAGCTCCGACCAGCGATATCACAGCAGGATCCAGATCGCTGCTGCGTGTCACACTCAACGATATCGCTAGCTAGGACGCTGCAACGTCACGGATCGCTAGCGATATCGTTTAGTGTGAAGGTACCTTAGCACTTGTTATTTACACTAGTCCGAGATCCTTGGGAGAGGTGAGTACACATTGAAGTAAAGCACAGCCCCCATCATCCATCAGAATATACTGTACCAATGGGTGTATTCTGACGAATGATGGGGGTTTCAGCCATATTTGGTGTAACATCCCCCATAACAGTGCGTCATCAGCAGATCCCCCCAATAATTGTTTACCTTGCAGATCCCCATAACAGTGCGTCACCACAGATCCCCCATAACAGTGCGTCACTACAGATCCCCATAACAGTGCGTCACTACAGATCCCCATAAGTGTCATCCGCAGATCCCCATAATAGTGCGTAACCACAGATCTCCCAAAACAGTGTCATCCGCATATCCCCTTAACAGTGCGTCATCTGCAGATTCCCTCCAGATCCCATAACAGTGCATCACCACAGATCCCCATAACAGTGCATCACCACAGATCCCCCATAACAGTGTGTCATCCGCAGATCCCCAATAACAGTGCGTCACTACAGAGCCCCCATAATAGTGCGTAACCACAGATCTCCCATAATAGTGTGTCATCCGCAGATCCCCTTAACAGTGAGTCATCCGCAGATCTCTCAATAAGTGTGTATCCTGCAGATTCCCCATACCAGTGCGTCACCACAGATCCCCCATAATAGTGTCATCCGCAGATCCCCCATAACAGTGCATCACCCGCAGATCCCCCATACCAGTGCATCACCACAGATCCCCCATAACAATGTTTTTCATTCATCATAGGTGTAGAAAAGGACATGGGCTACACATCTAAAATCATATGTTGATCTAGGCAATGCCACTAGGCAAAAATGAAAAAATGAAACTGAACATGAGGTTCTTAGTTTAACAATCTGATTAGACTATAGGAAGCCGCTAGCACATGACGGCAAACCTCTTAGTGAGCAAAAATATGCAGAACCCCTCTTACAGTCTCTAGCCTTGCAGCATGGGTACTGTGAGGCACCAGGTACCCACCCTGCTGGTTCATTGTCACTGTGGCGGTGGTTGGCACATTACTCCACACATTTAAGCCTACAGTACGGTATTTAACGTTATGGACACACTGAGATTTGCCGTGACTTGGCAGTAGGCTTAATAAGTCTGATCATAATGTTAAAGTAAAAACTTCTTGTTCAGTTGAATACAGTACATTTTTGCCTAACACCAGTAGATCAACTTGTGATTTTTGGATGTGCAGCCCATATCTTTTCTACAGCAGTAGTATTCATTCATACTCTCAGTTACAATGCCCCCATAAATAACTATGAAGGACAGAGCTGACAATTGTTTCAGTACTGTATTTTGTTGCCGAAAAATACCGTACAGTTGGCTGCTGCATATTGCGCATTTTTCAAGAATGTCAAAGCAGAAAAGGCATGCATATAAAATTCCCTTTAAACTGGAGGTTATAAAATACGCTGAAGAGCATGGGAACAGACCAGCAGAGAGACATTTCAGACCGCCTCCAACTGAAAAAATAAGAGAGTGGAGGAAACAGGAGGATGAGCTGCAAAAAGCAGGAAAAAGCAGATCTGGTCTTCGTAGGCGTGGTGCAAAGTGGCCAGAGTTAGACGTGGATGTAAAAAAGTGGATCATAGGCCACAGAAATAATGGCCTTTCGGTCTCAACGAAAATGATCATATGCGAAGCCAAGCGGATTGCTGCTGAGAAAGGCATCAAGGACTTCACTGGATCACCATCATGGTGCTTCAGATTTATGAAGAGATGTGGCCTTGCTATGCGCACTGAAACTAGAATTGCGCAAAAAATGGCACAAGAATATGAAGCTAAGATTCTGTCTTTCCACAAGTTTGTAATTGACAGCAGAAAGAAAAATGGATATGAATTAGGCCAGATTGGGAATATGGATGAAGTCCCTCTAACCTTTGACGTGCCATCCAACAGAACTGTTGAGGCAAAGGGTGCCAAAACGGTAACGGTAAAAACTGCAGAACATGAAATAAACCACTACACAGTTGTGTTGTCCTGCTGTGCCGATGGCACGAAACTACCACCAATGTTAATTTTTAAAAGAAAGAACATGCCCAAAGAAGCTATCCCACGAGGAGTTGTTGTGCACGTTCACGAGAAAGGATGGATGGACGAGAACGGAATGAGACTGTGGGTTGATAAAGTGTGGTCCAAACGTCCTGGAGGACTTCTGAAAAAAAAACAGCCCTGTTGGTACTAGACCAGTTCAGGGCACATATTAGTGAAAACACAAAAAAAGTGTTTAAAGAAGTAAAGACCCATCTTGCGGTAATTCCAGGGGGGCTTACCAGCCAGCTGCAACCTCTCGATGTTTCTATAAACAAGCCGTTTAAAGTCTACATGCGAGAAGAGTGGAATAAATGGGTGGCTGCTGGCAATCATGACCTGACACCAACTGGACACATGAAGAGGCCCACTATCACTCAAGTTTGTGAGTGGGTGAAGACATCATGGCAATCATTAAAGGATGAAACGGTTATAAGTTCATTAAAAAAAGTGGGATTAGCAATGCCTTAGATGGCACCGAAGATGGTATGCTATATGAGGACAGTGAAGAAAGTGACACTAATGACTGTGTGGACCTAAGCTTCCTAAACTCTGACAGCAGTGATGAGGAATTCCTGGGATTCACTAGAAGATTGTGGTGCCTGAGGATTAAAGTTTCTCCTCACTTGTTAGCCAGAACATGGCTTTTGTCGTTACTTACGGTACATGGGACTGTTCTTACATGTTACCCACAATGCTGCTGTTGAGTCTATTATGTTAAAATAATATTTTGTTATTTAATTAAAGGTTTTTGCACACTATTTGGCTCAAAATTATTTTTTTTCTTATTTTCCTCCTCTAAAACCTAGGTGCATCTTATAATCAGGTGTGTCTTATAAAGCGAAAAAATACGGTAATTTGGAGTGATGAGACCAAAATGGAACTTTTTGTCCACAAACATAAATGTTACATTTGACATAGAGGTCAACAAGGCCTATGAGGAAAGGAACACCATTCCTACTGTAAAGCACGGAGGTGAATTGCTGATGTTTTGGGGATGTGTGTGAGCTACAAAGGCACAGGAATCTTGGTCAAAGTTGAAGAAAAGATGAATGCAGCACATTATCAACAAATGCTAGAGGCAAATTTGCAATCATCATGCGCATGGGACGTACTTGGACGTTCCAACATGACAACAATCCAAAGCACAAGGCCAAGTCGATCGGTCATTGTCTACAGCAGAACACAGTGAAGGTTCTAGAGTGGCCATCTCAGTCTTCTGACCTCAATATCATTGAGCCACTCCGAGGAGATTTCAATCGCGCGGTTCATGCTAGACAGTCCAAGAATTTGCAGGAACTGGAGGCTTTTTGCCAAGAAGATTGCGCATCTTTACCATCTGAGAAAATAAGGAACCTCATCCATAACTACCACAAAAGACTTTAACTTGGCATAGATGTTGAGGGGTTAATACACAGTATTAAGAAATGGGGTATGTATACTTTAGATCAGGGTCATTTGGATGTTTTGGGTTGACATTATGATTTAAAAAGAGAAAACAGTAGTTTTACAATAAATGGCTTCACCCAACCACTAATCATGAATGGAGAAAAAGTTTTGGTGTTTTCATATTCTCTGAAAAAAGGCCAAGAAAGCAAAAATTCTGCCAGGGTATGTAAACTTTTGAGCACAACTATATGTTTACCTATATGCATATATTCGCTATATAATGTATTTATTAACCATATATATGTTTACTGATTCACTCACAAAGAAAATCTTGATTGGTTCTGATCTGCACTGTATCCTGCAACCAGCTTGATAAGCAGGTTGCTCCTGTGTGTACATAGGGATTGTCATCTTAATTCTCTGGAGCATCACTGGGAAAAGCGATGTTCTTCAAGCTGTCCATGTAACTTCTACATGTAATTAGCATTTTTCATAATGTGGTGAGAAAATTCTATTTGGACTAACTTAATTGTCTTCAAAAAACATTATATCATCTCTTTTAAATACCAGACTTGTAAAGACTTGATTGCAATAACCAAAAGAACTTCACATATTGAAACATTTTTTTTCTCCATCAACAGCTGCTGTAAATATACCCAAAAGTTAATTGAAGCAAAACCGGATTGGCGCAAATATTTGTTAGAGCAAGAGGCTTTAAGAAAATTAACCGCGCAAAAGGCAGCTGAAGTCTTTGGCGGCGTCCGCCACTTGACTGTACTACAGAGGCTACAGCTTGAAGAGCAGTCCAATATTGCGGCCAGCATGCAGCCAGCGGGTAAGGAAAGGGTGAATCAAACACCCGAAAACCCCGCCCATATGACCGCAAACCTGTCCCGCCAAATTCAGGTGACAGGTTCCCTTTAAAGATGAGACGTATCCATACATCCCAGGTCAATAAAGCACGAGTCACAGGGACGTTTGGATACGTCCAAGGTGGAAAAGGGGTTAAAGAGGAAGGGGAAAGTGAGGGTATCAGATCATACCATCCTCCCTTGTAATTACAGACCTCAGACAAAGCTGGAGTCACCACAAAGTGCCGGGGCTCTGAGCAAGCAGAGGGGCCAACTCACCGTCGACATTGGCACACTATGGTGCCTGTGAGCAGGGAGAGTCCAGTGCCAGTGCATGCGAGTGGGCCCCCCGCTTTAATTTCCTTTTTAAAATGTGGAGCCCAAAACTGTATTCCATATTCTAGACGTGGCCTCACCAGTGGTTTATAAAGGGGTCATAATACGTTGGGATCTCAGGATTTTATCTTTGTTTTTATATATCGTAAAATCTTGTTTGCTTTTGCGGCTGCTGCTTGACATTAAGTACTGCTGCTCAGCTTACTTGTAACGAGAATACCTAAGTCCTTCTTTTGATCTGTAGTCCCGAGTATACTCCCATTTAATGTATGTGCAGCAATAATGTAGGTTTGACTGCTCAAGTTAGTGTCCTTTAGCAAACAAATGGGATGTCTCCATACCTACAAATATTAAATGAGACACCTGGTCTCCATTTTAATTGCCATTCCACGCCCCCGAGGTGGGGATATTTGATCATCCAGTCCCACCCATCTAACTGCTCACAAAACCCGGCCCTGATTCGTCTCATTAATTTTCTCAGCACTATACTTGCTGGAGCCTGCTTTCTTGGGCTTACTTTACCTAAGCTACCAACCTCAGGGATACATATGTTCCCTCAAGGACCAGTCCGGCGGCCATCTTACAGGTGATTTTACATAAATGTTGTAATTCTGAATGTAATGATAATAAGACTGCTGGAAAATCATCTGCACAGAACAGGGTTAGGGTATTGTGATTAGTGATGAGCGAGCATGTTCGCATAAGGTGTCATCTGAGCACGCTCAAGTGCTAATAGAGTACATCCTGCGTGCTCGAAAAATAAGGGTGAGTCGCCGCAGCTGCATGTCTCTCTTGTGTACGACAGCCACAATACATGCAGGGATTGCCTGTTTGTTAGGAATCACTATTATTGATGTATGAAAATTGCAATATTTCTGATCTATTAATTGAAAAAATATGAAGACAATAATATGGAAAATGAAAAAAAAACAACATTTTTTCAATAATGATTTATTGTATCCTTATCGTAATAATGATCTAGAAGTTCAAAAGAAAAAGAAGGTCAAGCGGGCACCACCACAACATCTAGACCCTTCCCCTGACGAAGCTACCGTGAGCAGCGACCCGCGTAGGGAGACAGCTGGCTCCAGCCTTCCTAGTGAGTATACGCTATGTAATTATGCGGTTTTGTATTGTGGGCAATGCATGTATCAGGTGTGTAGGTGGGGAAGCCCCCATCAGTGTGTATGTATATATATATATATATATATATATATATATATATATATATATATATATATATATATATATATATATATATATATATATATATATAGATACAGACTGTATACCAGCATATGTCTTTTCAACCTGGTATGGTAACTGATAGAGTTCACATGAAAACAAGCCATTTTTTGATTCACAGGCGGATTAATCCCATTTATTCATTGCAGCACAGGATTATTAGAGTCTATGTGCCAGGACCTAGTGGGATTTCATGGTGGACAATTTATTTACTACTGCAGAAGATACCTGTTTTCTAACATTTCAGACAAATTTAAGGGGGACTCGACACCGATACCTGATACGGATGCATGTGCATTGCTCATATTGTATTAATTGTATGATACTCACTGGGTTGACCTTAGGGATTATTTTTCCTGTGAGCCAGCTATTTTTCGTGTCCTCATATACAGAGGACATTGAACATGTTTGGGTATGTTTTTACATGCTGTTTTAAATGTTTTTATGTCCAGAAGCACTGTAAATTAGTCTCAATAAAGCTTTTTTCACTTTGAATATAACAGCTGTGTGTGCACTATTATTGCGCTCTTTCTTTTTCCTCTATTTACAAATGATCTAGAAGTTCTCTTTTACAATTAAATCCTGGTTGAATTCTTTAGTTTTAATTCCGTCTCATAAAAATGTTATCTCGAGTCCTCTCCTTTGTTAGACATATTACTAGGGTTGTTAGGATGATGCATAAAAATACAAAGCCAATCCTGACCGCTCCCCCACTACACCAACCCCACTGTGTTGGCCTACAGCCGGCACATGCCTGAGTGTGGAATGTCGTCACTAATTACAGACAGGAAGAGCATCATTTCTGAAAGGAATGGGCTTGCATAAGTGCTGGACCCTTTTTTACCCTATGGTACTGAGCTTCCCTGAGGCTGGATGTTCTACAAGCTGTCCATGTATCTTCTAAGTGTAATTAGCACTTTTCACAGTGTGGTGAGAAAATCTTTCTGGACTAACTTAAAGTGAACCTTTCACCAGGTTTGGCTGATATATACGATACGGCCACCGCCTTTCAGGGCTTATCTATACCATTATATAGTGCTGCAGATAAGCCCCCGATCCGACCTGTAAGATAAGAAAAATAAGTTTTATTATACTCACCTGGGGGGCGGTCCGATGGGTGTCGCAGGTCCGGGTCCGGCACCTCCCATCTTCTCATGATGGCCGCCCTCCTGCTTGCTTCATGGCTCCCCAGCACCGCGCTCCAGCACAGGTATACTTATCTGCCCTGTTGAGGGCACAGTACTGCAGTGCGCAGGTGCCGGGCCTCTGACCTTTCCCACCACCTACGCACTGCAGTACTTTCCTCTTCCCTCAACAGGCCAGATAAGTATGCCTGCGCATGGCTATGATGCAAGCAGGAGGGCGGCGATCATAAGAAGATGGGAGGCGCCTGCCCTGGACCTGCAGTACCAATCGGACCGGACCGCCCCCGGGTGAGTATAATAAAACGTATTCTTCTTATCTTTCAGGTCGGATTGGGGGCTTATCTGCAGCATTATAGAATGCTGTAGATAAGACCTGAAAGGTGATGGCCGCATCTTGTATCGGCCAAACCTGGTGGCAGGTTCACGTTAATTGTCTTCATAAAATATTATATCATCTTTGTTAAATTACTAGACTTGTAAAGACTTGATTGAAAGAGGCAAGAAAATTTCCTATAATGAAACATTTTGTTTTTCCGCCAACAGATCCTATAAAAATCCGCAAGTCCAGATATGACCAGGTTATGGAAAAATCAAAGTATTTGGGCAATCTTATAACAGCGCGGAAGGCAGGTAAAGTCTTAAAGAATTTCTGATTCTTCACAATTGGTCATCAGGCTGTCCTACTGGAAGTGGAAAAATAGAATATATAGAATATATACACTCACTGGCCACTTTATTAGGTACACCTGTCCAACTTCTTGTTAACACTTAATTTCTAATCAGCCAATCACATGGCGGCAACTCAGTGCATTTAGGCATGTAGACATGGTCAAGACAATCTCCTGCAGTTCAAAACGAGCATCAGTATGGGGAAGAAAGGTGATTTGAGTGCCTTTGAACGTGGCATGGTTGTTGGTGCCAGAAGGGCTGGTCTGAGTATTTCAGAAACTGCTGATCTACTGGGATTTTCACGCACAACCATCTCTAGGGTTTACAGAGAATGGTCCGAAAAAGAAAAAAAATTCAGTGAGCGGCAGTTCTGTGGGCGGAAATGCCTTGTTGATGCCAGAGGTCAGAGGAGAATGGGCAGACTGGTTCGAGCTGATAGAAAGGCAACAGTGACTCAAATCGCCACCCGTTACAACCAAGGTAGGCCTAAGAGCATGTCTGAACGCACAGTGCGTCGAACTTTGAGGCAGATGGGCTACAGCAGCAGAAGACCACACCGGGTACCACTCCTTTCAGCTAAGAACAGGAAACTGAGGCTACAATTTGTACAAGCTCATCGAAATTGGACAGTAGAAGATTGGAAAAACGTTGCTTGGTCTGATGAGTCTCGATTTCTGCTGCGACATTCGGATGGTAGGGTCAGAATTTGGCGTAAACAACATGAAAGCATGGATCCATCCTGCCTTGTATGGAGCATCTTTGGGATGTGCAGACGACAAATCTGCGGCAACTGTGTGATGCCATCATGTCAATATGGACCAAAATCTCTGAGGAATGCTTCCAGCACCTTGTTGAATCTATGCCACGAAGAATTGAGGCAGTTCTGAAGGCAAAAGGGGGTCCAACCCGTTACTAGCATGGTGTACCTAATAAAGTGGCCGGTGAGTGTATATATATATATATATATATATATATATATATACACACACACATACAGTTGTTCTCAAAAGTTTACATACCCCAGCAGAATTCAGAATTGTTGCTTTCCTGGCCTTTTTTTCAGAGAATATGAATGACTAAATGGTGGCCTGATTCTAACGCATCGGGTATTCTAAAATATACATGGCCACGTAGTATATTGCCCAGTTACGTAGTATATTGCCCAGTCACGTAGTATATTGCCCAGCCACGTAGTATATTGCCCAACCATGTAGTATATTGCCCAGTGACGTAGTATATTGCCCAGCCACGTAGTATATTGCACAGCCCACGTAGTATATTGCCCAGCCCACGTAGTATATTGCCCAGTGACGTAGTATAATGCCCAGCGACGTAGTATATTGCCCAGTGACGTAGTATATTGCCCAGCCACGTAGTATATTGCCCAGTGACGTAGTATATTGCCCAGTGACGTAGTCTATTGCCCAGTTACGTAGTATATCGCCCAGCCACGTAGTATATTGCCCAGCCACGTATATTTAGTATATTGCCCAGCGACGTAGTATATTGGCCAGCGACGTAGTATATTGCTCAGCGCTGTACTATATTGCCCAGTTACGTAGTATATTGCCCAGCAACGTAGTATATTGCCCAGCAACGTAGTATATTGCCCAGCCCACGTATTATATTGCCCAGCGACGTAGTATATTGCCCACCGACGTAGTATATTGCCCAGCGACGTAGTATATTGCCCAGCCACGTAGTATATTGCCCAGCCACGTAGTATTTAGTATATTGCCCAGTTACGTAGTATATTGCCCAGCGACGTAGTATATTGCCCAGTCACGTAGTATATTACCCAGTTACGTAGTATATTGCCCAGCCACGTAGTATATTGCCCAGCCACGTAGTATATTGCCCAGCCACGTAGTATATTGCCCAGCCACGTAGTATATTGCCCAGCCACGTAGTATATTGCCCAGTCACGTAGTATATTGCCCAATCACGTAGTATATTGCCGAGCCACGTAGTATATTGCTCAGCACTGTAGTATATTGCCCAGTTACGTAGTATATTGCCCAGCGACGTAGTATATTGCCTGCCCACGTAGTATATTGCCCAGCCACGTAGTATATTGCCCAGCGACGTAGTATATTGCTTAGCGTTGTATATTGCCCAGTTACGTAGTATATTGCCCAGCGACGTAGTATATTGCCCAGCCCACGTAGTATATTGCCCAGCCACGTAGTATATTGCCCAGCGACGTACTATATTGCCCAGCCACGTAGTATATTGCCCAGCCACGTAGTATATTGCCCAGTGACGTAGTATATCGCCCAGTTACGTAGTATATTGCCCAGCCACATAGTATATCGCCCAGCCACGTAGTATATTGCCCAGCCACGTAGTATATTGCGCAGCCACGTAGTATTTAGTATATTGCCCAGCGACGTAGTATATTGGCCAGCGACGTAGTATATTGCTCAGCGCTGTAGTATATTGCCCAGTTACGTAGTATATTGCCCAGCGACGTAGTATATTGCCCAGCCCACGTAGTATATTGCCCAGGCACGTAGTATATTGCCCAGCGACGTAGTATATTGCCCAGCAACGTAGTATATTGCCCAGCCACGTAGTATATTGCCCAGCCACGTAGTATTTAGTATATTGCCCAGCGACGTAGTATATTGCTCAGCGCTGTAGTATATTGCCCAGTTACGTAGTATATTGCCCAGCGACGTAGTATATTGCCCAGCGACATAGCATATTGCCCAGCCCACGTAGTATATTGCCCAGGCACGTAGTATATTGCCCAGCGACGTAGTATATTGCCCAGCCACGTAGTATATTGCCCAGCCACGTAGTATTTAGTATATTGCCCAGCGACGTAGTATATTGGCCAGCGACGTAGTATATTGCTCAGCGCTGTAGTATATTGCCCAGCGACGTAGTATATTGCCCAGCAACGTAGTATATTGCCCAGCCACGTAGTATATTGCCCAGCCACGTAGTATTTAGTATATTGCCCAGCGACGTAGTATATTGGCCAGCGACGTAGTATATTGCTCAGCGCTGTAGTATATTGCCCAGCGACGTAGTATATTGCCCAGCAACGTAGTATATTGCCCAGCCCACGTAGTATATTGCCCAGCCACGTAGTACAGGTCCTTCTCCAAAAATTAGCATATAGTGTTAAATTTCATTATTTACCATAATGTAATGATTACAATTAAACTTTCATATACCATAGATTCATTATCCACCAACTGAAATTTGTCAGGTCTTTTATTGTTTTAATACTGATGATTTTGGCATACAACTCCTGATAACCCAAAAAACCTGTCTCAATAAATTAGCATATCAAGAAAAGGTTCTCTAAACGACCTATTACCCTAATCTTCTGAATCAACTAATTAACTCTAAACACATGCAAAAGATACCTGAGGCTTTTAAAAACTCCCTGCCTGGTTCATTACTCAAAACCCCCATCATGGGTAAGACTAGCGACCTGACAGATGTCAAGAAGGCCATCATTGACACCCTCAAGCAAGAGGGTAAGACCCAGAAAGAAATTTCTCAACAAATAGGCTGTTCCCAGAGTGCTGTATCAAGGCACCTCAATGGTAAGTCTGTTGGAAGGAAACAATGTGGCAGAAAACGCTGTACAACGAGAAGAGGTGACCGGAACCTGAGGAAGCAGTGGAGTCTGGTGTGGAAACATCCAGAGCCACCGTGCACAGGCGTGTGCAGGAAATGGGCTACAGGTGCCGCATTCCCCAGGTAAAGCCACTTTTGAACCATAAACAGCGGCAGAAGCGCCTGACCTGGGCTACAGAGAAGCAGCACTGGACTGTTGCTAAGTGGTCCCAAGTACTTTTTTCTGATGAAAGCAAATTTTGCATGTCATTCGGAAATCAAGGTGCCAGAGTCTGGAGGAAGACTGGGGAGAAGGAAATGCCAAAATGCCTGAAGTCCAGTGTCAAGTACCCACAGTCAGTGATGGTGTGGGGTGCCATGTCAGCTGCTGGTGTTGGTCCACTGTGTTTCATCAAGGGCAGGGTCAATGCAGCTAGCTATCAGGAGATTTTGGAGCACTTCATGCTTCCATCGGCTGAAATGCTTTATGGAGATGAAGATTTCATTTTTCAGCACGACCTGGCACCTGCTCACAGTGCCAAAACCACTGGTAAATGGTTTACTGACCATGGTATTACTGTGCTCAATTGGCCTGCCAACTCTCCTGACCTGAACCCCATAGAGAATCTGTGGGATATTGTGAAGAGAAAGTTGAGAGACGCAAGACCCAACACTCTGGATGAGCTTAAGGCCGCTATTGAAGCATCCTGGGCCTCCATAACATCTCAGCAGTGTCACAGGCTGATTGCCTCCATGCCACGCCGCATTGAAGCAGTCATTTCTGCCAAAGGATTCCCGACCAAGTATTGAGTGCATAACTGAACATTATTATTTGATGTTTTTTTTGTTTGGTATTAAAAAACACTTTTATTTGATTGGTCGGGTGAAATATGCTAATTTATTGAGACAGGTTTTTTGGGTTATCAGGAGTTGTATGCCAAAATCATCAGTATTAAAACAATAAAAGACCTGACAAAGTTCAGTTGGTGGATAATGAATCTATAGTATATGAAAGTTTAACTGTAATCATTACATTATGGTAAATAATGAAATTTAACACTATATGCTAATTTTTTGAGAAGGACCTGTATATTGCCCAGCGACGTAGTATATTGCCCAGCCATGTAGTATTTAGTATATTGCCCAGCGACGTAGTATATTGGCCAGCAACGTAGTATATTGCTCAGCGCTGTAGTATATTGCCCAGTTATGTAGTATATTGCCCAGCGACGTAGTATATTGCCCAGCCCACGTAGTATATTGCCCAGCCACGTAGTATATTGCCCAGTTACGTAGTATATTGCCCAGCCACGTAGTATATTGCCCAGCCACGTAGTATATTGCCCAGCCACGTAGTATATTGCCCAGTCACGTAGTATATTGCCCAGTCACGTAAGTATATTGCCGAGCCACGTAGTATATTGCTCAGCGCTGTAGTATATTGCCGTTACGTAGTATTTTGCCCAGCGACGTAGTATATTGTCCAGTCACGTAGTATATTGCCAAGTTACGTAGTATATTGCTCAGTGATGTAGTATACAGCACAGAGCCACGTAGTATATTGCACAGCAAAGTAGTATAGAGCACAGAGCCACGTAGTATATTGCCCTGTCACGTTTGTCACAGGTTAAAAAATAAACATATACTTTCCTTTCCGAGGGCCCCTTGTAGTCCACGGCAGCTTCCGGTCCCAGGGTTGGTCTGAGCGCGGGTCCTGTGATGACGTCACGGTCACATGACCGTGTAGCGGTCACATGACCGTGTAGCGGTCACATGACCGTGACGTCACGTCAGGTCCTTGCCGCGCAGGACTTGTGATGACGTCGCGGTCACATGACCGTGACATCATGGCAGGTCCTGCTGCCATACCATCTTTGCCACCGCAAGCTGCAACGGAAGATGGCGGGCAGCGTGAGCGGCTCAGCGGACTACAGAGGGTGAGTATAGCAGGTTTTTTTTATTATTATTTATTATTTTTAACATTACATTTTGTACTATTGATGCCGCATAGGCAGCGTCAATAGTACAAAGTTGGGGACACACAGGGTTAATAGCGGCGGTAACGGAGTGCGTTACCCGCGGCATAACGCGGTCCGTTACCGCCGGCATTAACCCTGTGTGAGCGGTGTTTGCGGGCGCCGGGCAGTGAGTGCGGGGAGTAAGGAGCGGCCATTTTTTTCTGGACTGTGCGCGTCGCTGATTGGTCGCGGCAGCCATGACAGGCAGCTGCCGAGACCAATCAGCGAACGAGTAACCGTGACAGAAGGACAGAAAGACGGAAGTACCCTTAGGCAATTATGACACCCAAACCTTTTCTCTTCTCATTGATAGTGGTTGGATGAGGCCATTTATTAGCAAACTACTGTGTTCTTTCTTTTTAACCCCTTCACCCCCGGAGCTTTTATTGTTTTTCGCTCCCCTCCTTTTCAGAGCCATAACTTTTTTATTTTTCTGTCAGTATGGCAATGTGAGGGCTTGTTTTTTCCAGGACGAGTTGTTCTTTTGAGTGGCACCATTGGTTTTACCATGTTGTGATGTTGTGTACTAGAAAATTTGAGAAAAATTCCATGTGCAGTGAAATTGCAAAAAAAGTGCGATCTCACACTTGTTTTTTGTTTGGCTTTTTTGCTATGTTCACTAAATGCTAAAACTGACCTGCCATTATTATTCTCCAGGTCATTTTGACTTCATAGACACCAAATATGTCTAGGTTCTTTCAAATTTCAAGCTTTACTAAAAAAAAAAAGAAATTGCGCCATTTTCCGATACTCGTAACCTCTCCATTTTTCGTGATCCGGGGTTGGGTGAGGGCTTATTTTTTGCATTCCGAGCTGACATTTTTAATGATACCATTTTTGTGCAGATACGTTCTTTTGATCGCCTGTTATTGCATTTTAATGCAGTGTTGCAAAGACAAAAAAAACCACGTAATTCTGGGGTTTTGACTTTTTTCTCGCTATGCCGTTTATCAATCAGGTTAATCCTTTTTGTTATTGATAGATCGGGCGATTCAGAACTCGGCGATACCAAATATGTGTAGGTTTGATTATTTTTTTAATTATTATTGTTTCAATTTTAATGGGGCGGAAAGGGGGGTGATTTGAACTTTTATATATATTTTTATTTTTTTCATATTCTTAAAAACTTTTTTTTTTCACTTTTTGCTTCAAGGCTAAAAGCTGCCACAACTTGATTGGCCCTGCTACATAGAGGCGATGCTCAGATCGCCTCTATGTAGTAGAATTACTGCATTGTTATGAGCACCGACCATCCGGCATCAACAACCAACAATCCGGCATCAGCAACCATAGAGGTCTCAAGGAGACCTCTGGTTGTCATGCTGACGCCTGATCATGGCCGGAAGCGCGTTAAATGCCACTGTCAGAGTTTGACAGTGGCATTAACTAGTTAATAGGTATGGGCGGATCATGATTCCGCCCACACCTATTGTGGGCACATGTCAGCTGTTCAAAACAGCTGAGATGTCCCGACTTTGAGCGGGCTCACCGTCGGAGCCCACATCAAAGCAGAGGTGCTGCCTTTGGACGTACTATTCCGTCCGATGGCTGAAAGGGGTTAAATAATAATGACAACCCAAAACATCCAAATGACCCTGATCAAACGTTCACATACCCTGGTGATTTTGGCCTGCACAGACGTTGACACAAATGGGTTTGAATGGCTACCAAAGGTAACATCCTCACATGTGACCTGTTTGCTTGTAATCAGTGTGCGTGTATTATGGCTGAGTGAGTTTTTGGGATCTAGACAAGACTCTTCCATCTTTCATCCAGCCACTGACGTTTCTGGATTGAGTCATGGGGAAAGCAAAAGAATTGGCAATGGATCTATGGGAAAAGGTAGTTGAACTGTATAAAACATTAAAGGGATACAAAAAGATATCCAAGGAGTTGGTAATGCCAGTCAGCAGCGTTCAAACTGTTTTTAACAAATGGAAAATCAGGGGCTCTGTAAAAACAAAATCACGATCAGGTAGACCAACAAAAATGTCGTCCACAACTGCCAGGAAAATTATTCGGGATTCAAAGAGAAACCCACAAATAACATCAGCTGAAATGCAGAACTCTCTGAAAACTAGCAATGTGGCTGTTTGAAGATGCATAATAAGGAGCCACTTGAAGAAAAATGGACTGCATGGTCAAGTCGCCAAAAGAAAGCCATTACTGCA
Source organism: Ranitomeya variabilis (assembly GCF_051348905.1). Lineage (NCBI taxonomy): Eukaryota > Metazoa > Chordata > Amphibia > Anura > Dendrobatidae > Ranitomeya > Ranitomeya variabilis. The sequence goes on from NC_135233.1 coordinate 506,499,527, forward strand.
CAAATGCCACAAAGTATCTCACCTACAATGCGCAAAACGGCACATAGATAAGCCTCAAATCTTCTGGAACAAGGTACCGTATTTTCCGCTTTGTAAGACGCACTTTTATTTCCCCCAAATTGGGGGGGGTAATGGGGGTGCGTCTTACAATCGGAATAGTGAAAAAAATAGGGAAAAATAAGAAAATATTGCTTACTGAGGGGCTGGCGGTGGCTGCGGAGCAGACTGGTAGGAAGCAGGGTCGCCGGTGTGCTCGGGTGACATAATGCTCGCCGGCGCCATTGCATTTCCGGAATCCGGAGTTTCCGGCTTCTAGAATGAGTGCCTGTGTCTACCACACAGGACTTCAAGAAAATGGCCGCCGATCCAGCGCATGCGCAGATAATGCTCGCTGTTACTGAGCTCTCGATCTGCGCATGCGCTGCAGTCGGGGGTGGATTAAGGGTAGTCAGGGCCCCGGGCTGTTCAGACACTGTGCCCCCCCCCCCCACGGTCATGTGACGGGGGTCATGTGACTGGGTCATGTGATACCTGAACCAGATTATTCCACAAAAATGGCTGGGCCCTACTCTACTGTAACCTATTAAATATTTGTTAAAATATGCAATACAATTTAGGTATATTTTGACCAATATCACACACAAGGAACAAATACCACCGCACCATGACCAGACCACAAATTACAACCACAGTGATCGAATAATATCACATACAAGGAACAAATACCACCGCACCATGTCAAGACCACATATTACCACCACTTAGTGACCAAATAGCACATTCAAGGGACAAATGCCACAACACCATGTCCAGACTACATATTACCACCACATAATGACTGAATACTACAATACTGATTAGTAATAAAAAAATAAACACAATACTATCACCATAAGTGCCAGTATTCACAGGAGATCTGTACTTAGTATGCAGTGCCTGTGTAGAGATAATACAGCGATCACTGGTGACATTGTACACAGGACCTCTATATAGTGTATAGGTAATACAGTGGTCACTGGTGACATTATATACAGGAGCTCTGTATATAGTATACAGTGTATAGTGTCAGTGTATAGGTAACACTGACTCACCAGTGACGTCTCTAGGTGAAGTCCTTCATCTTTCATCCAGCACAGACCGCCATGACTTCTTCCAGCCAGGACTTGTCTCTGCAGGAAATAACACAGTTATCTCGAGCTCCGCTTGCAGAACACATTACTTAATTTTTCCCAACTTCTACATTACACCACATGAAGAAAAAGAGGCGACATAGTGTCACTCTACACAGTAACAGGACCGCCCCCCCATTTAAAACAATGTCCTCAAAAAATAAAATAAATACATCACTGCAGTAATAATATCCCTTAATTAGCCCCTATGTCCAGCATTGCCCCAGAGAGTGTGTTCAACAATCTGCCCCAGTATGTCCAGCATATTGCCCCCAGACAGTGTGTCCAGCAATCTGCCCCAGTGTGTCCAGCATATTGCCCCCAGTGTGTCCAGCATATTGCCCCCAGTTTGTCCAGCATATTGCCCCCAGTGTGTCCAGCATATTGCCCCCAGTGTGTCCAGCATATTACCCCCAGTGTGTCCAGCATTGCCCCAGTGTGTCCAGCAATCATCTGCCCCAGTGTGTCCTCCAGCATTGCCCCCAGTGTCTCCAGCATTGCCCCAGTGTCTCCAGCATTGCCCCAGTGTCTCCAGCATTGCCCCCAGTGTCTCCAGCATTGCCCCCAGTGTCCAGCAATCTGCCCCAGTGTCTCCAGCATTGCCCCCAGTGTCTCCAGCACTGCCCCCAGTGTCTTCAGCAATCTGCCCGTGTCTCCAGCATTGCCCCAGACTTTGTGTCCAGCATATTGCCCCAGACAGTGTGTCCAGCATATTGCTTCCAGTGTGTCCAGCATATTGCCTCCAGTGTGTCCAGCATATTACCCCCAGTGTGTCCAGCATATTACCCCCAGTGTGTCCAGCATATTACCCCCAGTGTGTCCAGCATATTACCCCCAGTGTGTCCAGCACATTACCCCCAGTGTGTCCAGCATATTACCCCCAGTGTCTCCAGCATTGCCCCAGTGTGTCCAGCAATCATCTGCCCCAGTGTGTCCTCCAGCATTGCCCCCAGTGTGTCCAGCATTGCCCCAGTGTCTCCAGCATTGCCCCAGTGTGTCCAGCAATCATCTGCCCCAGTGTGTCCAGCATTGCCCCAGTGTCTCCAGCATTGCCCCCAGTGTCCAGCAATCTGCCCCAGTGTCTCCAGTATTGCCCCAGTGTCTCCAGCATTGCCCCAGTGTATCCAGCAATCATTGCCTCAGTGTTTCCTCCAGCATTGCCCCCAGTGTTTCCAGCATTGCCCCAGTTTCTCCAGCAATCTGCCCCAGTGTCTCCAGAAATCATTGCCCCAGTGTCTCCAGCATTGACCCAGTGTCTCCAGCATTGCCCCCAGTGTCTTCAGCATTGCCCCAGTGTCTCCAGCAATCTGCCCCAGTGTCTCCAGCATTGCCCCCAGTGTCTCCAGCAATCTGCCCCAGTGTCTTCAGCATTGCCCCAGTGTCTTCAGCATTGCCCCAGTGTCTCCATCATTGCCCCAGTGTGTCCGGCATATTGCCCATGGCCCCCCGGATTGCCGTTCGCAAAAAAAAAAAACAAAAACAAAAAGTTCTCACCTGACCAGCACTCCAGCGGCGAGCTCCCTCCAGCAGCGCACACTCGCCGGCGACTGACAATGACGTCAGACGCCGGCGACGTGTGAGCTGCACCTGCGGCGGACTTCAGCTGCCAGCCTCCAATTGGCTGGCGGCTGTTGTTAACTATTGATGTGCGGGCGCCCGCACGTCAATAGGAAACCGCCGCAGCACTGGTATGGGCCCGGTGAGCAGATGAGACGGGGCCCGATGCGGGCCCCCTCTCTCTGCCCACCGGACCCATAAATGATACGCCAGTCAGGGCACGGGCAGTGATGCCCTGATGGTGGCGGGCAATCTGTGCGGTAGCCCAGGGCCCCCCACACCCCTGGGCTACCACCCAGATTGACCCTCGTATAATCCGCCCCTGGCTGCAGTAGACCAGCAAATACCAGTAGCTGGCAGCATGGAGAATTCTGGGCTCCGCTGCACACGGAGCCCTAAAGCAGAGGGGGGAGAGAAGCATGATTCTCCTCCTCCTTTGCAGGGAGAGATATTGATTGGTGGAGGGATATCTTATCCCTGCACAATGTATAGTGTAACACTTGTTATTTACACTAGTCCGAGATCCTTGGGAGAGGTGAGTACACATTGAAGTAAAGCACAACCCCCATCATCCATCAGAATATACTGTACCAATGGGTGTATTCTGACGAATGATGGGGGTTTCAGCCATATTTGGTGTAACATCCCCCATAACAGTGTGTCATCCGCACATCCCCCCAATAATTGTTTACCTTGCAGATCCCCATAACAGTGCGTCATCAGCAGATCCCCCAATAATTGTTTACCTTGCAGATCCCCATAACAGTGCATCACCACAGATCCCCATATCAGTGAGTCATCCGCTGATCTCTCAATAAGTATGTACCCTGCAGATTCCCCATACCAGTGCGTCACCACAGATCCCCCATAACAGTGCGTCACCACAGATCTCCCATAAGTGTGTCTTCCGCAGATCCCCATAACAGTGCGTCACCACAGATCCCCCATAACAGTGTGTCATCCGCAGATCCCCATAACAGTGCGTCACCACAGATCCCCCATAACAGTGTCATCAGCAGATCCCCCAATAATTGTTTACCTTGCAGATCCCCATAACAGTGCATCACCACAGATCCCCATAACAGTGCTTCATCCGCAGATCTCTCAATAAGTGTGTACCCTGCAGATTCCCCATACCAGTGCGTCACCACAGATCCCCCATAAAAGTGTCATCTGCAGATCCCCGATAACAGTGCATCACCACAGATCCCCATAACAGTGCGTCACCACAGATCTCCCATAAGTGTGTCTTCCGCAGATCCCCATAACAGTGCGTCACCACAGATTCCCCATAAGTGTCATCCGCAGATCCCCTTAACAGTGCGTCACCACAGATCCCCCATAACAGTGTGTCATCCGCAGATCCCCATAACAGTGTGTCATCAGTAGATCCCCATAATAGTGCGTAACCACAGATCTCCCAAAACAGTGTCATCCGCATATCCCCTTAACAGTGCGTCATCTGCAGATTTCCTCCAATAAGTGTGTACCCTGCAGATCCCATAACAGTGCATCACCACAGATCCCCCATAACAGTGCATCACCACAGATCCCCCATAACAGTGCATCACCACAGATCCCCCATAACAGTGCATCACCACAGATCCCCCATAACAGTGTGTCATCCGCAGATCCCCTTAACAGTGAGTCATCCGCAGATCTCTCAATAAGTGTGAATCCTGCAGATTCCCCATACCAGTGCGTCACCACAGATCCCCCATAATAGTGTCATCCGCAGATCCCCCATAACAGTGCATCACCACAGATCCCCCATAACAATGTTTTTCATTCATCATAGGTGTTGAAAAGGACATGGGCTACACATCTAAAATCATAAGTTGATCTAGGCAATGCCACTAGACAAAATGAAACTGAGCATGAGGTTCTTAGTTTAACAATCTGATTAGACTATATGAAGCCGCTAGCACATGACGGCAAACCTCTTAGTGAGCAAAAATATGCAGAACCCCTCTTACAGTCTCTAGCCTTGCAGCATGGGTACTGTGAGGCACCAGGTACCCACCCTGCTGGTTCATTGTCACTGTGGCGGTGGTTGGCACATTAATCCACACATTTAAGGCTACAGTACGGTATTTAACGTTATGGACACACTGAGATTTGCCGTGACTTGGCAGTAGGCTTTATAAGTCTGATCATAATGTTGAAGTAAAAACTTCTTGTTCAGTTGAATACAGTAAATTTTTGCCTAACACCAGTAGATCAACTTGTGATTTTTGGATGTGCAGCCCATATCTTTTCTACAGCAGTAGTATTCATTCATATTCTCAGTTACAATGCCCCCATAAATAACTATGAAGGACAGAGCTGACAATTGTTTCAGTACTGTATTTTGTTGCCGAAAAATACCGTACAGTTGGCTGCTGCATATTGCGCATTTTTCAAGAATGTCAAAGCAGAAAAGGCATGCATATAAAATTCCCTTTAAACTGGAGGTTATAAAATACGCTGAAGAGCATGGGAACAGACCAGCAGAGAGACATTTCAGACCGCCTCCAACTGAAAAAATAAGAGAGTGGAGGAAACAGGAGGATGAGCTGCAAAAAGCAGGAAAAAGCAGATCTGGTCTTCGTAGGCGTGGTGCAAAGTGGCCAGAGTAAGGCCGGCGTCACACTGGCGAGTTTTACGGACGTAAGAGCGCAGAAACTACGTCCGTAAAACTCGCATAACATACGGCACAATTATTCTCTATGGGGCTGCTCCTATCAGCCGTATATTACGCATCCATAATATACGCCTTTCTACGGCCGTACAAAATCGCAGCATGCTGCGTTTGTCAGCGTACTGCGCAAAAAAATCGCCAATGAAAGTCTATGGGGGCGAGAAAAATACGGATTCCACACGGACCAGCAGTGTGACTTGCGAGAAATACGCAGCGGTGTTAGTGAAAAGTCGGTAATTCAATTGCCGGCTTTTCATTTCTCCTGCACAAACCCGACAGGATATGAGACATGGTTTACATACAGTAAACCATCTCATATCCCCCTTTTTTTTGCATATTCCACACTACTAATGTTAGTAGTGTGTATGTGCAAAATTTCAGCGCTGTAGCTGCTAAAATAAAGGGTTAAATGGCGGAAAAAATTGGCGTGGGCTCCCGCGCAATTTTCTCCGCCAGAGCGGTAAAGCCAGTGACTGAGGGCAGATATTAATAGCCAGGAGAGGGTCCATGGTTATTGGCCCCCCCGTGGCTAAAAACATCTGCCCCCAGCCACCCCAGAAAAGGCACATCTGGAAGATGCGCCTATTCTGGCACTTGGCCACTCTCTTCCCACTCCCTGTAGCGGTGGGATATGGGGTAATGAAGGGTTAATGCCACCTTGCTATTGGAAGGTGACATTAAGCCAGATTAATAATGGAGAGGCGTCAATTATGTCACCTATCCATTATTAATCCAATTGTAGGAAAGGGTTAAAAAACACACACACATGATTGAAAAGTATTTTAATGAAATAAACACAGCGGTTGTTGTAATAATTTATTGTTCTCTCAAATCCATTTGCAGTCCCTCGCTTGGCAACATAATAAACGCACAAGATACATACCTTCTGATGTACTGTCAGGTCCAACGATGTAATCCATCTGAAGGGGTTAACTAATATTACAGGCAGGAGCCCTGCTATAATGCAGCTGTGCTCCGTGCTTGTAATTCCCCTGCGAATGAATGAAATGTAGGTCATTGACCTACATTTCATTCAGTCGCGGTGAGGCGCCCTCTGGTGGATGTTCTCATGAACTGCAGCCTGGGAACTTTTTCCCACGCTCCAGGTCATATGAGGACATCCACCAGAGGGCGCCTCACCGCGAATGAATGAAATGTAGGTCAATGACCTACATTTCATTCATTCGCAGGGGAATTACAAGCACGGAGCACAGCTGCATTATAGCAGGGCTCCTGCCTGTAATATTAGTTAACCCCTTCAGATGGATTACTTCGTGGGACGTGACAGTTCATCAGAGAGGGTATGTATCTTGTGCGTTTATTATGTTGCCAAGCGAGGGTCTGAAAATGGAATGAGAGAGCAATAAATTATTACAACAACCGCTGTGTTTATTTCATTAAAATACTTTTCAATCATGTGTGTGTGTTTTTTAACCCTTTCCTACAATTGGATTAATAATGGATAGGTGACATAATTGACGCCTCTCCATTATTAATCTGGCTTAATGTCACCTTCCAATAGCAAGGTGGCATTAACCCTTCATTACCCCATATCCCACCGCTACAGGGAGTGGGAAGAGAGTGGCCAAGTGCCAGAATAGGCGCATCTTCCAGATGTGCCTTTTCTGGGGTGGCTGGGGGCAGATGTTTTTAGCCACGGGGGGGCCAATAACCATGGACCCTCTCCTGGCTATTAATATCTGCCCTCAGTCACTGGCTTTACCGCTCTGGCGGAGAAAATTGCGCGGGAGCCCACGCCAATTTTTTCCGCCATTTAACCCTTTATTTTAGCAGCTACAGCGCTGAAATTTTGCACATACACACTACTAACATTAGTAGTGTGGAATATGCAAAAAAAAGGGGGATATGAGATGGTTTACTGTATGTAAACCATGTCTCATATCCTGTCGGGTTTGTGCAGGAGAAATGAAAAGCCGGCAATTGAATTACCGGCTGTTCACAGATATCGCGCTGATTGAAATCTAAATACAGAATATATATATATGTGTCACAATGACATATATATATATATATATACTGTATATATGTTTTCCCGAACATTTGAGCACATAAATCCATTAGATGTCGGTTTTGCAAGCCTGCGCGAAAATCTCGCAGTACGGATGCCATACGGATTACATACGGAGGATGCCATGCGCAAAATACGCTGACACACCCTGACTACGGATCACTATTTTGGGAACATTTCTCCGTATTACGGCCGTAGTACGGACGTATAATACGTGGCGTATTGTCTTACGCCAAGTGTGACGCCGGCCTTAGACGTGGATGTAAAAGAGTGGATCATAGGCCACAGAAATAATGGCCTTTTGGTCTCAACGAAAATGAACATATGCGAAGCCAAGCGGATTGCTGCTGAGAAAGGCATCAAAGACTTCACTGGATCACCATCATGGTGCTTCAGATTTATGAAGAGATGTGGCCTTGCTATGCGCACCAAAACTAGAATTGCGCAAAATATGCCACAAGAATATGAAGCTAAGATTCTGTCTTTCCACAAGTTTGTAATTGACAGCAGAAAGAAAAATGGATATGAATTAGGCCAGATTGGGAATATGGATGAAGTCCCTCTGAGGCTACGTTCACATTTGCGTTGTTGTGTGTTGCGTCGGCGACCTTGCGTCCTTTTTTTGTATGATTTTGGACTCAGAAAAAATGCAACTTGCTGCGTCCTCTGCGCCCAAAAAGACGCTTGCGTCACAAAACGCAACACAACACATGTCCATGCGTCCCCATGTTAAATATAGGGACGCATGCGGCGACGCTGCAGCGCCCGACGCTGCGGCGCCCAACGCAAATGTGAACGTAGCCTAACCTTTGACGTGCCATCTAACAGAACTGTTGAGGCAAAGGGTGCCAAAACGGTAACGGTAAAAACTGCAGAACATGAAAAAAAACACTACACAGTTGTGTTGTCCTGCTGTGCCGATGGCACGAAACTACCACCAATGTTAATTTTTAAAAGAAAGAACATGCCCAAAGAAGCTATCCCACGAGGAGTTGTTGTGCACGTTCACGAGAAAGGATGGATGGACGAGAACGGAATGAGATTGTGGGTTGATAAAGTGTGGTCAAAACGTCCTGGAGCACTTCTGAAAAAAACAGCCCTGTTAGTGCTAGACCAGTTCAGGGCACATATTAGTGAAAACAAAAAAGTGTTTAAAGAAGTGAAGACCCATCTTGCGGTAATTCCAGGGGGGCTTACCAGCCAGCTGCAACCTCTCGATGTTTCTATAAACAAGCCGTTTAAAGTCTACATGCGAGAAGAGTGGAATAAATGGATGGCTGCTGGCAATCATGACCTGACACCAACTGGACACATGAAGAGGCCCACTATCACTCAAGTTTGTGAGTGGGTGAAGACATCATGGCAATCATTAAAGGATGAAACGGTTATAAGTTCATTAAAAAAGTGGGATTAGCAATGCCTTAGATGGCACCGAAGATGGTATGCTATATGAGGACAGTGAAGAAAGTGACACTAATGACTGTGTGGACCTAAGCTTCCTAAACTCTGACAGCAGTGATGAGGAATTCCTGGGATTCACTAGAAGATTGTGGTGCCTGAGGATTAAAGTTTCTCCTCACTTGTTAGCCAGAACATGGCTTTTGTCGTTACTTACAGTACATGGGACTGTTCTTACATGTTACCCACAATGCTGCTGTTGACTGCTGTTGAGTCTACTATGTTAAAATGATATTTTGTTATTTAATTAAAGGTTTTTGCACACTATTTGGCTCAAAATATTTTTTTTCTTATTTTCCTCCTCTAAAACCTAGGTGCGTCTTATAATCAGGTGTGTCTTATAAAGCGAAAAATACGGTAATTTGGAGTGATGAGACCAAAATGGAACTTTTTGTCCACAAACATAAACCTTACATTTGCATAGAGGTCAACAAGACCTATGGGGAAAGGAATACCATTCCTACTGTAAAGCACGCAGGTGAATTGCTGATGTTTTGGGGATGTGTGTGAGCTACAAAGGCACAGGAATCTTGGTCAAAGTTGAAGAAAAGATGAATGCAGCATATTATCAACAAATACTAGAGGCAAGTTTGCAATCCTCATGCGCATGGGATGTACTTGGACGTTCCAACATGACAACAATCCAAAGCACAAGGCCAAGTCGATCGGTCATTGGCTACAGCAGAACACAGTGAAGTTTTCATAACTACCACAAAAGACTTTAACTTGGCATAGATGTTGAGGGGGTAATACACAGTATTAAGAAATGGGGTATGTTTACTTTTGATCAGGGTCATTTGGATGTTTTGGGTTGTCATTATGATTTAAAAAGAGAAAACCGTAGTTTGACAATAAATGGCTCCACACAACCACTAATCATGAATGGAGAAAAAGTTTTTGTGTTTTCATATTCTCTGAAGAAAGGTCAAGAAAGCAAAAATTCTGCCAGTGTATGTAAACTTTTGAGCACAACTATATGTTTATCTATATGCATATATTCGCTATATAATGTATTTATTAACCATATATATGTTTACTGATTCACTCACAAAGAAAATCTTGATTGGTTCTGATCTGCACTGTATCCTGCAACCAGCTTGATAAGCAGGTTGCTACTGTGTGTACATAGAGATTGTCATCTTAATTCTCTGGAGCATCACTGGGAAAAGCGATGTTCTTCAAGCTGTCCATGTAACTTCTACATGTAATTAGCATTTTTCATAATGTGGTGAGAAAATCTATTTGGACTAACTTAATTGTCTTCAAAAAACATTATATCATCTGTTTTAAATACCAGACTTGTAAAGACTTGATTGCAATAACCAAAAGAATTTCACATATTGAAATTTTTTTTTTTCCATCAACAGATACTATTAAAATTTCCAAAAGACAATTGAAGGAATTCAGGATATGACCAAATTTTGGTTAAATCGAGAGCATTTTGGTTAAATCGAGAGCATTTCTATTATTTTATAACAGCGCGAAAGACAGGTAAAGTCTTGAAGAATTTCTGATTCTTCACAACTGGTCATGAGACTGTCCTACTGGAAGTGGAAAAATAGAATATATATATATATATATATATATATATATATATATATATATATATATATATATATATATGTATATATATATATATATATTACTATTTACTGTGTTTATTAACCATATATACGTTTACTGATTCACTGACAAAGAAAATCTTTCATGGTTCTGATCTGCACTGTATCCTGCAACCAACTTGCCACCTGCGTTCCATGGAAAAATGCTCCTGATTTCTATGCTGCCCATGATTTATGCACCATGAATTAACAGGTTCCCTTTAATTATTCCCATGCAGTCTACATACATTAATTTATAAGTAAAGCAAATATTAACCCCTTGACAAAATGCCCGTGACCTGTGTAAATGTAAATAAGGTATCTAGTTTTATACACCCTTGCATCTTTAGCAGGACTACTGTAATAATACAGTCCAGTGCTATAAAGGGTAGAAACATATAAGGAAAAGAAGCACACAGAACTCAAATGTAACAAAAAAAAAAAGAAAACATAAAAAAACAAACATGTGGGCTGGTATACTCGGTAGTGAGCCGAAATGAATTGTGGCATCACACTAGCAGCAAGACAGATTGTAAATTCCTGGTAAATAATACCACCAATATACAATGGACCAAGCGTTAGCCTTTATTATAAGACTCACAAAAGGGACATGACAAGAGGTGCTAACAATATGTACGTATGATACGTGGCGAAGAGTATAAATGTGGTTTACCTGCCGTCAGCGATAGTTCCACATCAATATGTACTGCAGGTCACAGCCCAGTATCCAGCGCGTGACTAGATTAGGGGGAGTGCTTGCACCTGGGTGGTGCAAGGGGGTCCATAAGTTGATGTGACATCAGTGGATGTCAAAGGTGGCTGCAGCCGAGGTCACGTGATTGGGTCTGAGCAGACACATATGGCAACATCAGGTTTTTACAGAAATGCTTATTTAAAATGTTTAAATCAATGGGCATATTTACACAAGGTAGTAGATCACCTCTTTAAATATGAAATATTTAATATTGAAATATGAAATATTTCCTTTGTATTGTAAAAAAAATATATACTGTATGTTTAGCTTTATAAGACCCACATAGAATTTATAATGTGCTAAAACATTTTGTAAAATAAAAAATACTATTTTATTGGGGTGGGGGGTGGATCTGTGGATGAGGCACTGTTATGGAGTACTTGTGTAATTGCAGATCTTATATCAGAGAACTTCCCCACTCCCTTACCCTTGGAACTGCAGACCTCTGATCTGAGTGCTGCAATTATGAGGGAGTGAGGTATCTCAACTGAGTGTGGGCCCCTGTAACACACACCATGATTCATGATTAACAGATATGGCAGAGAAATATAAGTATAGTACAATGCCAAAGATTTCGCTTCTTACATTTTGTAAGTGATGTCTATTCTAAAATAACTCAGAAACCGATTAATCCTCGCAGCACACAGTGCGTGCCCTGGGGGGAATCAAATGTTTTCATTTTAGACTGGACAGTATAGTCCTCCACACAGTTATGGGCACCACAGGATTGAACAGCCAATCACAGCGATCGTAGTTGCGGAGGTTCATCAACACCCCCCAGGACAACAACTATATGTGGCCAGCTCCAAAATGGCACCGGAATTTTAATGCTGTCACAGAACAGCAGTCGTGGTGCCGCCTTAAAGATGAGACGTATCCATACATCCCAGGTCAATAAGGCTCGAGTCACAGGGACGTTTGGATAAGTCCAAGGTGGAAAAGGGGTTAAAGAGGGAGGGTAAAGTGAGGGTATCAGATCATACCATCCTCCCTTGTAATTACAGACTTCAGACAAAGCTGGAGTCACCACAAAGTGCCGGGGCTCTGAGCAAGCAGAGGGGCCAACTCGCCGTTGACATTGGCACACTATGGTGCCTGTGAGCAGGGAGAGTCCAGTGCCAATGCATGCGAGTGGGCCCCCCGCTTGCTCAGGGCCCCAGCATTTGCATTGCTTACCTCTCCCTTCAAACATCTGGTGTCTTCTCAGTGTTTTCTGTCTGTGCCGTCCCAGGGCAGCGGGGCACAATGATGTCACTACAGTGAGCCCTCTGCTCTAAGCAGTCACATTGCAGAGAACCAGAAAACAGCGACTCCGAGGAGTTCAGACCTGTGGCCAGCGAGGAGAAATGAGTATTTGCTATTTTTTATGTATTGATAAATATATGGGGCCCATTCTTTATGAGCGTGCGTGCCCTGGGTTAAATCAAAAGTTTTCTTTTGAGACTAGACCGTATAGTCCTCCATATAGAGTATTATGGTCGGTCACCACATAGTTCTCCATACAGTATAATGAGCCCCATATATTGCTTCATACAGAATAATGAACCCCATAAAATGTTTCATACAGAATAATGGCCCTAATATAATACTCCATACAGAATAATGGACCCCATATGATGCTCCATAAAGAATAATGGGTCTCATATATTACTTCATATAGAATAAGGGGCCTCATATACTGCTCCATACAGAATAGTGGCCTCCTTATTATGCTCTATATAGAATAATGAATCCCATATAATGATCCGTACATAATACTGAACTGCTCCATACAAAATAACACCCCATATATTGCTCCATACGTGATGGACCCCACATAATGCTTAAAACAGAATAATGGACCCCATATAATGCTCCACACAGTATAATAGGCCTCATATAATGCTCCATAAAGTATAATAGGCCTCATGTAATGCTCCTTAAAGAATGGGCCCAATATAATGCTCCATACTAAATGGGCCCCATATATTACTCCATATAGAATGGGCCCCATATATTACTCCATACAGAATGGGCCCATATAATGCTTCATACAGAATGGTCCCCATATATTACTCCATATGGAATAAGCCCCATATACTACTCCATAGTGAATGGGCCACATATAATACTTCACTCACAATGGACCCCATATATTGCTTCATCCATTATGGGCCCCATGTAATACTCCATACAGAATGGGCATTATGTATCATTCCGTACAGAATGGACCCCATATAATGCTCCAAACAGAATGGGTCTTATATATTGCTCGATACAGAATAGACTCCATATATTTCTCCATATAGAATGGAACCCATATCATTCTTCATAGAGTGGGCTCTATATAATGCTATATACAGAATGAGCCTTATATATTGCTCCATGCAGTTTGTGCCCCATATAATTCTCCATTCAGAATGAGCCCCATATAATGCTCCATACAGAATAAACCCCATATAATACTCCATACTGAATGGGCCTCATATATTGCTTCACTCAAAATGGACCCCATTTATTGCTCCATCCATTATGGGCCCCATGTAATACTCCGTACAGAATGGGCCTTGTGTATCACTCCGTACAGAATGGGCCCCATGTAATGCTCCATACAGAATGGGCCCCGTGTAATGCTCCATACAGAATGGGCCCCATATAATGCTCCATACAGAATGGGCCCCATATAATTCTCCATACAGAATGGGCATATAATGTTATATACAGAATGAGCCTCATATAATAATCCATACAAAATGGGCTCCATGTATCACTTCATACAGGATGGGCCCCATATATTGCTCCATGCATTATAGGCCTTATGTAATACTCCGTACAGAATTGGCTCCATGTAATGCTATATACAGAAGGACCCTTATATAATGCTCCAGAATGGGCCCCATATAACGGTATATACAGAATGGGCCCCAAATAATGTTCCATAGAGAATGATGGGCCCCATAAAATGCTCCATACAGTAAGGGCCCTATATAATACTCCAAATAGAATGGGCCCCATATAATGCTCCATAGAGAATGGGCCCCATAAAATACTCCATTCTATATATGTTTTATATATTGCTCCACACAGAATGAGCCTCATATAATTTTACAAACGGAATGGGCTCCATGTATTACTCTGTACAGAATGAGCCCCATATAATACGCCATACAGAATGGGCCCCATATATTACTCCATACAGAATAAACTCCATATAATACTCCATACTGAATGGGCCTCATATATTACTTTACTCAGAATGGGCCCCATATATTGCTCCATCCATTATGGGCCCCATGTAATACTCCAAACAGAATGGGCCTTGTGTATCACTACGTACAAAATGGTCCTCATATAATGCTCCATACAGAATGGGCCCCATGTAATGCTCAATACAGAATGGGCCCCATATAATGCTTCATACAGAATGGGCCCCATATAATGCTCCATACAGAATGGGCCCCTTATAATGCTTCATACAGAATGGGCATATAATGTTATATACAGAATGAGCCTCATATAATAATCCATACAAAATGGGCTCCATGTATCACTTAATACAGGATGGGCCCCATATATTGTTCCATGCATTATAGGCCTTATGTAATACTCCGTACAGAATTGGCTCCATATAATGCTATATACAGAAGGACCCTTATATAATGCTCCATACAGAATGGGACTCCTATATTGCTCCATACAGAATGGGCCTTATATATTGCTCCATGCAGTATGTGTCCCATATAATGCTCCATTCAGAATGGACCCCATATAATGCTCCATATAGAATGGGACCCATATAATGGTATATATAGAATGAGACCCATATAATGCTCCATACAGAATGGGCCTCATATATTGCTACATACAGAATGGGCCCCATATATTGCTCTATACAGAATGGTCCCAATAAAATTCTCCATGCTGAATGCTTTATATATTGCTCCATTCAGAATGGGTCCCATATAATGTTCCATAGAGCATGGGCTCCATATATTGATCCATATAGAATGGTCCCCATATAATTCTACATTCAGAATGGGCCTATGTAATACTTCATACAGAATGGGCTCCATTAATGCTCCATACTGAATAGACCCCCTTATATTACTCCATACAGAAAGGACCTCATATAATATTCTATACAGAATGTGCCTCTTATATTACTCCATACAGAATGGGTCTTACATATATAGCTCCATACACAATGGGTCCCATATAGTGCTCTATAAACAGTGGGCCACATATAATGCTCCAGACAGAATGGACCCCAAATAATGCACCATACAGTATGGGCCTCATAAAATGCTCCATACAAAATGGGCCCCATATATTGCTCCATAGAGAATGGGCCGATAAAATTCTCAATGCTGAATGTTTTATATATTGCTCCATACAGAGTGGGTCCCATATAATGTTCCATAGAGCATAGGCTACATATATTGCTCCATATAGAATGGGCCCCATATAATTCTACATACAGAATGGGCCCCATGTTATATTCCATACAGAATGGGCTCCAAATAATGCTCCATACAGAATGGACCCCCTTATATTACGCCACACAGAAGGGACCTCATATAATACTCTATACAGAATGGGCCTCTTACATTACTCCATATAGAATGGGTCTTACATATATAGCTCCATACAGAATGGGTCCCATATAGTGCTCCTTAAACAGTGGGCTACGTATAATGCTCCATAGAGAAAAGGCCCCATAAAATGCTCTATACAGTATGGGCCCCATATAATACTCCACACAGAATAAGCCTTATATATTGTTCCATACAGAATTGGCCTTATATAATGCTCCATAAAGAATAGGCCCCATATAATGCTCCATAGAGAATGGGCCCCATAAAATGCTCCATGTTGTATATGTTTTATATATTGCTCCATGCAGAATGGGTCCCATATAATTCTACATACAGAATGGGCTTCATATATTACTCCATACAGAATGAGCCCCATATAATACGCCATACAGAATGGGCCCCATATTTTGCTCCATACAGTATGGTCACCATATAATACTCCATACAGAATGGGACTCTTATATTACTCCATACAGAATGGGTCTTATATATATATATAGCTCCATACAGAATGGGTCTCATATAGTGATCCATAAACAGTGGGCCACGTATAATGCTCCATAGAGAAAGGGCCCCATAAAATGCTCTATACAGTATGGGCCCCATATAATACTCCACACAGAATAAGCCTTATATATTGTTCCATACAGAATTGGCCCTATATAATGCTCCATACAGAATAAACCCCATATAATACTCCATACTGAATGGGCCTCATATATTACTTCACTCAAAATGGACCCCATTTATTGCTCCATCCATTATGGGCCCCATGTAATACTCCGTACAGAATGGGCCTTGTGTATCACTCCGTACAGAATGGGCCCCGTGTAATGCTCCATACAGAATGGGCCCCGTGTAATGCTCCATACAGAATGGGCCCCATATAATGCTCCATACAGAATGGGCATATAATGTTATATACAGAATGAGCCTCATATAATAATCCATTCAAAATGGGCTCCATGTATCACTTCATACAGGATGGGCCACATATATTGCTCCATGCATTATAGGCCTTATGTAATACTCCGTACAGAATTGGCTCCATGTAATGCTATATACAGAAGGACCCTTATATATTGCTCCATACAGAATGGGCCTTATATATTGCTCCATGCAGTATGTGCCCCATATAATGCTCCATTCAGAATGGACCCCATATAATGCTCCATATAGAATGGGACCCATATAATGGTATATATAGAATGAGACCCATATAATGCTCCATTCAGAATGGACCCCATATATTACTCCATACAGAATAAACTCCATATAATACTCCATACTGAATGGGCCTCATATATTACTTTACTCAGAATGGGCCCCATATATTGCTCCATTCATTATGGGCCCCATGTAATACTCCATACAGAATGAGCCTTGTGTATCACTACGTACAAAACGGTCCTCGTATAATGCTCCATACAGAATGGGCCCCATGTAATGCTTCGTACAGAATGGGCCCCATATAATGCTCCATACAGAATGGGCATATAATGTTATATACAGAATGAGCCTCGTATAATAATCCATACAAAATGGGCTCCATGTATCACTTAATACAGGATGGGCCCCGTATATTGCTCCATGCATTATAGGCTTTATGTAATACTCCGTACAGAATTGGCTCCATATAATGCTATATACAGAAGGAACCTTATATAATGCTCCATACAGAATGGGACTCCTATATTGCTCCATACAGAATGGGCCTGATATATTGCTCCATGCAGTATGTGCCCCATATAATGCTCCATTCAGAATGGACCCCATATAATGCTCCATATAGAATGGGCCCCATATAATGGTATATATAGAATGAGACCCATATAATGTTCCATACAGAATGGGCCTCATATATTGCTACATACAGAATGGGCCCCATATATTGCTCCATACAGAATGGTCCCAATAAAATTCTCCAAGCTGAATGCTTTATATATTGCTCCATTCAGAATGGGTCCCATATAATGTTCCATAGAGCATGGGCTCCATATATTGATCCATATAGAATGGTCCCCATATAATTCTACATTCAGAATGGGCCTATGTAATACTTCATACAGAATGGGCTCCATTAATGCCCCATACTGAATAGACCCCCTTATATTACTCCATACAGAAAGGACCTCATATAATATTCTATACAGAATGTGCCTCTTATATTACTCCATACAGAATGGGTCTTACATATATAGCTCCATACACAATGGGTCTCATATAGTGCTCTATAAACAGTGGGCCACATATAATGCTCCACACAGAATGGACCCCAAATAATGCAGCATACAGTATGGGCCTCATAAAATGCTCCATACAAAATGGGCCCCATATATTGCTCCATAGAGAATGGGCCGATAAAATTCTCAATGCTGAATGTTTTATATATTGCTCCATACAGAGTGGGTCCCATATAATGTTCCATAGAGCATAGGCTACATATATTGCTCCATATAGAATGGGCCCCATATAATTCTACATACAGAATGGGCCCCATATATTGCTCCATACAGTATAGTCACCATATAATACTCCATACAGGATGGGCCTTATATACTGTATTACTCAAACATAATATGCCACATATAATGATCCATACAGATTGGGTCTAGTATATTGATCAATACAGAATTGGCCCCATATAGTGCTCCATAGAGAATGGTTCCCTTTATATTTCTCCATGCATAAAAAATCAAATACTCATCTCTCCTCGCTACACTCCCTTTACCGGGACCAAAGAGCCTGCAGTAGACATCGGAGGCTACTCGTCACCGCCAGGATCCGTCCCATCGACTTCATCAGGACTACACCGGACTCTCTACACGCCACCCATTGTTGGCGCCATTCTTCTTCACGTGGACATTGCGTGTTGGATATCGTCAGGACCGTATAAGTCATACCTTGAGAACTCGCAATATTATTTCTTGAATTTTCACTATCTTGCATTCCCTGTTTCACTTAATATCTCTGCCACCCCCACCTTTCTCCCTGCGTGGAGGAGTTTACCCCGGTTAATAGTAAACACGCTAACCCTTGCTCTGCCTCCCGTCCGTTATTGCATCCTGCAACCTGCTCATACTTGGCGTAGTCGGCAGGATGCAGTCGAAATTCGCAGAGGGGGCAGACCGAGCAGTTGGGGGTGCTCCTCATATACTGCTCCATACAGAATAATGGCCCCCTTATTATGCTCTATACAGATTAATGAATCCCATATAATGCTCCGTACATAATAATAATAATTCCCATATAATGCTCCATACAGAATAATGAACCCCACATAATGCTCCATACAGTATAAAAGGCCTCATATAATGCTCCATACGGTATAATAGGCCTCATATAATGCTCCATACAGAATGGGCTCCATATAGTGCTCCATAAAGAATGAGCCCAATATAATGCTCCATACTAAATGGGCCCCATATAATACTCCATACAGATTTAGCTTTATACATTGCTCTATACAGAATGGGCCCCATGTATTACTCCATACAGAATGGTCCCCATACATTACTTCATACAGAATAAGCCCCATATACTACTCCATAGTAAATGGGCCTCATATAATACTTCACTCAGAATGGGCCCCATATATTGCTCCATCCATTATGGGCCCCATGTAATACTCCATACAGAATGGGCGTTATGTATCACTTCGTACAGAATGGACCACATATAATGCTCCAAACAGAATGTGTCTTATATATTTCTCCATACAGAATATACTCCATATATTGCTCCATGTAGAATGGAACCCACATAATTCTTCATAGAGTGGGCTCTATATAATGCTATATACAGAATGAGCCTTATATATTGCTACATGCAGTATGTGCCCCATATAATTCTCCATTCAGAATGAGCCCCATATAATGCTCCATATAGAATGGGCCCCATATAATAGTATATATAGAATGAGACCCATATAATGTTTCATAAAGAATGGGCCCCATATAATGCTCCATACAGAATGGGCCTCATATATTGTTCCATACAGAATGGGCCCCATATTTTGCTCCATACAGAATGGGCCCCATATGTTACTCCATACCGAATAGGTCCTATATATTACTGCATACAGAATAAGCCCCATATAATACTCCATAGTGAATGTGCCTCATATAATACTTAACTCAGAATGGGCCCCATATATTGCTCCATCCATTATGGGCCCCGTGTAATACTCCATACAGAATGGGCCTTGTGTATCACTCCGTACAGAATGGGCCCCATATAATGCTCCATACAGAGTGGACATATAATGTTATATACAGAATGAGCTGAGGCTCAATATGGATATAATAATCCATACAAAATGGGCTCCATGTATCACTTCATACAGGATGGGCCCCATATATTGCTCCATGCATTATAGGCCTTATGTAATACTCTGTACAGAATTGGCTCCATATAATGCTATATACAGAAGGACCCTTATATAATGCTCCATACAGAATGGGACTCCTATATTGCTCCATACAGAAGGACCCTTATATCATGCTCCAGAATGGGCCCCATATAATGTTCCATATAGAATCGGCCTCAGATAATGGTATATATAGAATGAGACCCATATAATGTTTCATAAAAAATGGGCCCCATATAATGCTCCATACAGAATGGGCCCCAAATAATGTTCCATAGAGAATGGGCCCCATAAAATGCTCCATACAGAATGGGCCTCTTATATTACTCCATACAGAATAGGTCTTATATAATAGCTCCATACAGAATGGGTCTCATATAGTGCTCCACAAACAGTGGGCCACATATAATGCTCCATTCAGAATGGACCCCATATAATTCTCCATATAGAATGGGCCCCATATAATGGTATATATAGAATGAGACCCATATAATGCTCCATAGAGAATGGGCCCGATAAAATTCTCCATGCTGAATGTTTTAGATATTGCTCCATACAGAATGGGTCCCATATAATGTTCCATAGAGCATGGGCTCCATATATTGATCCATATAGAATGGTCCCCGTATAATTCTACATTCAGAATGGCCCTATGTTACAGAATGGACTCCATATAATGCTCCATACTGAATAGACCCCCTTATATTGCGCCATACAGAAAGGACCTCATGTAATACTCTACAGAATGTACCTCTTATATTACTCCATATAGAATGGGTCTTAAACGGTATATATATATATATATATATATATATATATATATATATATATATATATATATATATCTCCATACAGAATGAGCCCCATATGGTGCTCCATAAACAGTGCGCCACAAATAATGCTCCACACAGAATGGACGTCAGATATTGCTCCATACAGAATGGACCCCAAATAATACACCATACAGAATGGGCCCCATACAAAATGGGCCCCATATATTGCTCCATAGAGAATGGGCCGATAGAATTCTCCATGCTGAATGTTTTATATATTGCTCTATACAGAATGGGTCCCATATAATGTTCCATAGAGCATGGGCTCCATATATTGCTCCATATAGAATTGGCCCTATGTAATTCTCCATACAGAATGGGCTCCAAATAATGCTTCATACAGAATGGACCCCCTTATATTACTCCACACAGAAGGAACCTCATATAATACTGTATACACAATGGGCCTCTTATATTACTCCATACAGAATGGGTCTTGCATATATAGCTCCATACAGAATGGGTCCCATATAGTGATCCATTTACAGTGGGCCTCGTATACTGCTCCATAGAGAAAAGGCCCCATAAAATACTCTATACAGTATAGGCCCCATATAATACTCCACACAGAATAAGTCTTATATATTGTTCCACATAGAATTGGCCCTATATAATGTTCCATAAAGAATAGGCCCCATATAAGGCTCCATAGAGAATGGGCCCCATAAAATGCTCCATGCTGTATATGTTTTATATATTGCTCCATACAGAATGGGTCCCATATAATTCTACATACAGAATGGGCTCCATATATTACTCCATACAGAATGAGCCCCATATAATACGCCATACAGAATGGGCCCCATATATTGCTCCATACAGTATAGTCACCATATAATACTCCATACAGGATAGGGCTTATATATTACTCAAACATAATATGCCACATATAATGATCCATACAGATTGGATCTAGTATATTGATCAATACAGAATTGGCCCCATATAGTGCTCCATAGAGAATAGGCCCCTTTATATTTCTCCATGCATAAAAAATAAAATACTCATTTCTCCTCGCTACACTCCCTTTACCGAGACCAAAGAGCCTGCAGAAGACATCGGAGGCTACTCGTCACCGCCAGGATCCGTCCCATCGACTTCATCAGGACTACACCTTACTCTACACGCCACCCATTGTTGGCGCCATTCTTCTTCACGTGGACATTGCGTGTTGGATATTGTCAGGACCAGTATAAGTCATACCTTCAGAACTCGCAATATTATTTCTTGAATTTTCACTATCTTGCATTCCCTGTTTCACTTAATATCCCTGCCACCCCCACCTTTCTCCCTGCATGGAGGAGTTTACCCCGGTTAATAGTAAACACGCTAACCCTTGCTCTGCCTCCTGTCCGTTATTGCATCCTGCAACCTGCTCATACTTGGCGTAGTCGGCAGGATGCAGACCAAGCAGTTGGGGGTGCTCCTCATATACTGCTCCATACAGAATAATGGCCCTCTTATTATGCTCTATACAGAATAATGAATCCCATATAATGCTCCGTACATAATAATAATCCCCATATAATGCTCCATACAAAATATTGAACCCCACATAATGCTCCATACAGTATAAAAGGCCTCATATAATGCTCCATACGGTATAATAGGCCTCATATAATGCTCCATACAGAATGGGCTCCATATAGTGCTCCATAAAGAATGAGCCCAATATAATGCTCCATGCTAAATGGGCCCCATATAATACTCCATACAGATTTAGCTTTATATATTGCTCTATACAGAACGGGCCCCACGTATTACTCCATACAGAATGGGCCCATATAATGCTTCATACAGAATGGTCCCCATATATTACTTCATACAGAATAAGCCCCATATACTACTCCATAGTAAATGGGCCTCTTATAATACTTCACTCAGAATGGGCCCCATATATTGCCATGTAATGCTCCATACAGAATGGGCGTTATGTATCACTCCGTACAGAATGGACCACATATAATGCTCCAAACAGAATGAGTCATATATATTTCTCCATACAGAATATACTCCATATATTGCTCCATATAGAATGGAACCCACATAATTCTTCATAGAGTGGGCTCTATATAATGCTATATACAGAATGAGCCTTATATATTGCTACATGCAGTATGTGCCCCATATAATTCTCCATTCAGAATGAGCCCCATATAATGCTCCATATAGAATGGGCCCCATATAATAGTATATATAGAATGAGACCCATATAATGTTTCATAACGAATGGGCCCCATATAATGCTCCATACAGAATGGGCCTCATATATTGCTCCATACAGAATGGGCCCCATATATTACTCCATACCGAATAGGCCCTATATATTACTCCATGCAGAATAAGCCCCATATAATACTCCATAGTGAATGTGCCTCATATAATACTTAACTCGGAATGGGCCCCATATATTGCTCCATCCATTATGGGCCCCATGTAATACTCCATACAGAATGGGCCTTGTGTATCACTCCGTACAGAATAGGCCCCATATAATCCTCCATACAGAATGGACATATAATATTATATACAGAATGAGCCTCATATAATAATCCATAAAAAATGGGCTCCATGTATCACTTCATACAGGATGGGCCCCATATATTGCACCATGCATTATAGGCCCTATGTAATACTCCGTACAGAATTGGCTTCATATAATGCTATATACAGAAGGACCCTTATATCATGCTCCAGAATGGGTCCCAGATAATGGTATGTATAGAATGAGCCCCATATAATGTTTCATAAAAAAATGGGCCCCATATAATGTTCCATACAGAATGGGCCCCAAATAATGTTCCAAAGAGAATGGGCCCCATAAACTGCTCCATACAGAATGGGCCTCTTATATTACTCCATACAGAATAGGTCTTGTATATAGCTCAATACAGAATGGGTATCATATAGTGCTCCATAAACAGTGGGCCACATATAATGCTCCATTCAGAATTGACCCCATATAATTCTCCATATAGAATGGGCCCCATATAATGGTATATATAGAATGAGACCCATATAATGCTCCATACAGAATGGGCCCTATATAATGCTCCATAGAGAATGGGCCCGATAAAATTCTCCATGCTGAATGTTTTATATATTGCTCCATACAGAATGGGTCCCATATAATGTTCCATAGAGCATGGGCTCCATATATTGATGCATATAGAATGGTCCCCATATAATTCTACATTCAGAGTGTCCCTATGTAATAGTCCCTACAGAATGGACTCAACATAATGCTCCATACTGAATAGACCCCCTTATATTACTCCATACAGAAAGGACCTCGTATAATACTGTACCTATTACATTACTCCATACAGAATGGGTCTTAAACGGTGTGTATATATATATATATATATATATATATATATATATATATATATATATATAGCTCCATACAGAATAAGTCCCATATAGCGCCCCATAAACAGTGGGCCACATATAATGCTCCACACAGAATGGTCGTCATGTATTGCTCCATACAGAGTGGACCCCAAATAATGCATCATACAGAATGGACCCCCTTATATTACTCCACATAGAAGTAACCTCATATAATACTGTATACAGAATGGGCCTCTTAAATTACTCCATACAGAATGAGTCTTGCATATATAGCTCCATAGAGAATGGGTCCCATATAGTGATCCATTTACAGTGGGCCTCGTATAATGCTCCATAGAGAAAAGGCCCCATAAAATGCTCTATGCAGTATAGGCCCCATGTAATACTCCACACAGAATAAGCCTTATATATTGTTCCACATAGAATTAGCCCCATATAATGCTCCATAGAGAATGGGCCCCATACATTGCTCTATGCTGTATATGTTTTATATATTGCTCCATACAGAATAGGTCCCATATAATTCTACATACAGAATGGGCTCCATATATTACTCCGTACAGAATGAGCCCCATATAATACGCCATACAGAATGGGCCCCATATATTGCTCCATACAGTATGGTCAACATATAATACTCCATACAGAATGGGCCTCATATTACTCCATGCAGAATGGGTCTCTTTATATATAGCTCCATACAGAATGGGTCCCATATAGTGATTCATAAACAGTGGGCCAAGTATAATGCTCCATAGAGAAAGGGCCCCATAAAATGCTCTATACAGTATGGGCCCCATATAATACTCCACACAGAATAAGCCATATATATTGTTCCATACAGAATTGGCCCCATATAATGCTCCATAAAGAATAGGCCCCATATAATGCTCCATAGAGAATGGGCCCCATAAAATGCTCCATGCTGTATATGTTTTATATATTGCTCCATACAGAATGGGTCCCATATAATTCTACATGCAGAATGGGCTCCATATATTACTCCGTACAGAATGAGCCCCATATAATACGCCATACAGAATGGGCCCCATATATTGCTCCATACAGTATGGTTACCATATAATACTCCATACAGGATGGGCCTTATATATTACTCAAACATAAAATGTCCCATATAATTATGCATACAGATTGGGTCTAGTATATTGATCAATACAGAATTGGCCCCATATAGTGCTCCATAGAGAATGGGCCCTGTATATTTCTCCATGCATAAAAAATCAAATACTCATCTCTCCTCGCTACACTCCCTTTACCGGGACCAAAGAGCCTGCAGAAGACATCGGAGGCTACTCGTCACCGCCAGGATCTGTCCCATTGACTTCACCAGGACTACACCGGACTCTCTACATGCCAACCGTTCCTGGCACCATTCTTCTTCACGTGGACATTGCGTGCTGGACATCGTCAGGACCAGATAAATCATACCTTGAGAACTATTGTTATTTCTTGTATTTTCACTATCTTGCATTCCCTGTTTCCCTTAATATCCCACCTTTCTCCTTGCGTGGAGTTTACCCCTGTTAATAGTAAACATGTTAACCCTTGCTCTGCCTCCTGTCCTTCACTGCATCCCTCAACCTGCTTACATCGCTACAGTGCGCTCTCTATTCTAAGCAGTCACAGTGCAGAGGACAGCGACGCTGAGGAGTCCGGATGTGCGGCCCGTCAGGAGAGATGTATGGAGAAATATGACGCCCATTCTCTATGCGCTTGTATACCCTGTTTTCATTTGAGACTAGACCGTGTAGTCCTCCATACATTATTATGGGCACTACATAGTTCTCCGTACAGTATAATGAGCTCCATATGCTGCTTCATATGGAATAATGGGACCCAAATAGTGATCCATACAGAATAATGGGCCCTATATAATGCTCCATGAATACCGAGTGGACCCCATATAGTGCTCCTTAGAGAATGAGCCCCATATAGTACTTAATAAAAAAGGGGCACCTCATATTACTCCATACAAAATTGGCACCAAATAGTAATCCATACAGAATGGGTCCCAAATATTACTCCATTCAGAATGAGCCCCATATAATGCTCCATAGAGAATCTGCCCCAAAAATGCTCCATGCTGAATAAGCCTTATATATATTGCTCCATACAGAATGGGCCCCATAAAATTCTACATACAGAATGGGCTCCATATATTACTCCTTACAAAATGTGCCCTATAACTCCATTCAGATTAAGCCCCATACAATGCTCCATAAAGAATGGCCCCTATATACTCCATACAGTATAATGAGCCCTATATCTTGCTTCATACAGAATAATGAACCCCATATAATGCTCCATACAGAATATTGTGCCCCATATAATCATACAGAATGGGCCCTATATAATGCTCCATACAGAATGCACCCCATATATTGCTCCATATAGAATAATGGGCCCCATATAGTGATCCATACAGAATGGGCCCCATATAATGCTCAATAAAAAATAGGCTGCATTTAATACTCCAAGCAAAATGGGCCCCACATAATGCTCCATACTGAATAATGGACGCCGTATAATGTATCATACAGAATGGGCCACATATAATGCTCCATAGAGAATGGGACCCATATGTTGCTCCATACAGATTGGGCCCCATATAATGCACCTTACAGAATGGGCCTCATAAAATGCTCTACACAGAATGGGCCCTATACAATACTCCATAAAGAATGGGTCCCATATAATACTACATACAAAATGGGCCCTATCTACTCCATACAGTATAATGAGCCCCATATATTGCTTCATACAGAATAATGAACCCCATAAAATGCCCCATACAGAATAATGTGCCCCATATAATGATCCATACAGAATGGGCTACATATAATGTTCCATACAGAGTGGGCCCCATATATTGCTTTATACAGTATGGGCCCCATGTATTGCGCTATACAGGATGGACCCCATAATACTCCATACAGAATGGGCCCCATATATTACTCCATACAGAATGGACCCCATATATTACTCCATACAGAATGGGCCCCATTTCATACCCCATAGAGAATGGACCCCATTTCCTACTCCACACATAATGGGCCTCATATATAACTCCATACAGAATGGGCCCATATATTGCTCTATACAGTATGAGCCCCATATAATACTCCATACAGAATGGGCCCCATATGTTACTCCATAGAGAATAAGCCTTATATATTGTTCCATACAGAATTGGCCCCATATAATGCTCTATAAAGAATAGGCCCCATATA
The DNA here is from genome assembly GCF_051348905.1 of Ranitomeya variabilis. Lineage (NCBI taxonomy): Eukaryota > Metazoa > Chordata > Amphibia > Anura > Dendrobatidae > Ranitomeya > Ranitomeya variabilis. Next base: position 506,527,156 of record NC_135233.1, read on the forward strand.
ATGCTCCATAGAGAATGAGCCCCATAAAATGCTCTATACAGTATGGGCCCCATATAATACTCCACACAGAATAAGCCTTATATATTGTCCCATTCAGAATAGGCCCCATATAATGCTCCATAGAGAATGGGCCCCATAAAATGCTCCATGCTGTATATGTTTTATATATTGCTCCATACAGAATATAATATAATTCTACATACAGAATGGGCTCCATATATTACTCCGTACAGAATGAGCCCCATATAATACGCCATACAGAATGGGCCCCATATATTGCTCCATACAGTATGGTCACCATATAATGCTCCATACAGAATGGGCCTTATATATTACTCAAACATAATATGCCCCATATAATAATCCATACAGATTGGGTCCAGTATATCGATCAATACAGAATTGGCCCCATATAGTGCTCCATAGAGAATGGGCCCTGTATATTTCTCCATGCATAAAAAATCAAATATTCACCTCTCCTCGCTACACTCCCTTTACCGGGACCAAAGAGCCTGCAGAAGACATCGGAGGCTACTCGTCACCGCCAGGATCCGTCCCATTGACTTCACCAGGACTACACCGGACTCTCTACATGCCAACCGTTCCTGGCGCCATTCTTCTTCAAGTGGACATTGCGTGCTGGACATCGTCAGGACCGGATAAATCATACTTTGAGAACTATTGTTATTTCTTGTATTTTCACTATCTTGCATTCCCTGTTTCCCTTAATATCCCACCTTTCTCCTTGCGTGGAGTTTACCTCTGTTAATAGTAAACATGTTAACCCTTCCTCTGCCTCCTGTCCGTCACTGCATCCCTCAACCTGCTCACATCGCTACAGTGTGCTCTCTATTCTAAGCAGTCACAGTGCAGAGAACCAGAAGGCAGCGACGCTGAGGAGTCCGGATGTGCGGTCATTGAGGAGAGATGAGTATTTGCTTTTTTTTTATATATATATATATATATATATATATGGAGAAATATGACGCCCATTCTCTATGTGCTTGCATACCCTGTTTTCATTTGAGACTAGACCGTGTAGTCCTCCATACAGTATTATGGGCACCACACAGTTCTCCGTACAGTATAATGAGCCCCATATGCTGCTTCATACAGAATAATGGGCCCCATATAGTGATCCATACAGAATAATGGGCCCTATATAATGCCCCATCCATACCGAGTGGACCCCATATAGTGCTCCTTAGAGAATGAGCCCCATATAGTACTTCATAAAAAAGGGGCACCATATATTACTCCATACAAAATTGGCCCCATATAGTAATCCATACAGAATGGGTCCCAAATATTACTCCATTCAGAATGAGCCCCATATAGTGCTCCATAGAGAATCTGCCCCCAAAATTCTCCATGCTGAATAAGCCTTATATATTGCTCCATACAGAATGGGTCCCATAAAATTCTACATACAGAATGGGCTCCATATATTACTCCTTACAAAATGGGCCCTATATATTACTCCATTCAGATTGAGCTCCATACAATGTTCCATAAAGAATGGCCCCTATATACTCCATACAGTATAGTGAGCCCTATATATTGCTTCATACAGAATAATGAACCCCATATAATGCTCCATACAGAATATTGTGCCCCATATAATGATCCATACAGAATGGGCCCTATATAATGCTCCATACTGAATAATGGACGCCATATAATGTTCCATACAGAATGGGCCAGATATAATGCTCTATAGAGAATGGGACCCATATATTGCTCCATACAGATTGGGCCCCATATAGTGCACCTTACAGAATGGGCCTCATAAAATGCTCCACACAGAATGGGCCCTATACAATGCTCCATAAAGAATGTGTCCCATATAATAATACATAGAGAATGGGCCCTATCTACTCCATACAGTATAATGAGCCCCATATATTGCTTCATACAGAATAACGAACCCCATAAAATGCTCCATACATAATAATGTACCCCATATAATGATCCATTCAGAATGGGCCCTATATAATGCTCCATACAGAATAGACCCCATATAATTCTCAATAAAGAATAGGCTGCATATAATACTCCATACTTAATGGGCCCCATATAATGCTCCATACTGAATAATGGACGCCATATAATGGTCCATACAGAATGGGCCACATATAATGCTCTATAGAGAATGGGACCCATATATTGCTCCATACAGATTGGGCCCCATATAATGCACCTTATAGGATGGGCCTCATAAAATGCTCCACACAGAATGGGCCCTACATAATGCTCCATACAGAATGGGCTCCATATAATGTTCCATACAGAGTGGGCCCCATATATTGCTCTATACATTATGAGCCCCATATATTACGCTATACAGAATGTACCCCATAATACTCCATACAGAATGGGCCCCATATATTACTCCATACAGAATGGGCCCCATTTCATACTCCATAGAGAATGGACCCCATTTCATACTCCATACATAATGGGCTTCATATATAACTCCATACAGAATGGGCCCATATATTGCTCTATACAGTATGAGGCCTATACAATACTCCATACAGAATGGGCCCCATATGTTACTCCATACAGAATGGCCCTTATATATTGCTCCATTCAGAATGGGCTCCATATAATGCTCCATAGTGTATGAGCCCCATATAATTCTCCATAGAGTATGAGCCCTATATAATTGAATGGGCCCCATAAAATGCTCCATGCTGAATATGCCTTTTATAATGCTCTGTATAGAATGGGCCCCATATAATGCTACATACAGATGGGCTCCATATATTGTTCTATACAGAATGGGCTCCATATATTGTTCCATACAGAATAGGCTCCATTATATTGTTCCATACAGAATGGGCCCCATATATCACTCCATACAGAATGGCTCAATATATTACTTCATACAGAATTGGCCCCATATATTGCTCCATGCAGAATGGGCCCCATATAATGTTTCTATAGAGAACGGGCCCTTAAATTGCTCCATGCTGAATATGCCTTATGTAATGCTTTATACAGAATGGGCCCCATATAATGCTGCACAGAGCATGGGCTCCATATATTGCTCCATACAGAATGGGCCCCATATAATGCTACACACAGAATGGGCCCCATATATTGTTCTTTACAGAATGGGCTCCATATATTGTTCCATACAGAATTGGCTCCATATATTGCTCCACACAGAATGGGCTCCATATATTCTTCCATACAGAATGAGCTCCATATATTGTTCCTATACAGAATGGGGCCCATATATTGTTCCATACAGAATGGGCCTCATATATTGCTGCATCCAGAATGGGCCCCATATAATGCTCCGCTCCATAGAGAATGGGCCCCATAAAATGCTCCATGCTGAATATGCCTTATATAATACACTATACAGAACGGGCCCCATATAATGCTGCAGAGAGCATGCTGCATACAGAATGGGCTCCGTATATTGTTCTAAACAGAATGGGCTCCATATATTGTGCCACACAGAATGGGCCCCATATATTACTTCGTACAGAATGGGCCCCATATAATACTCCATACAGAATGAGCCTCATATATTACTCCATAGAGAATGGGCCCCTTATATTGCTCCATACAGAATGGGCCCCATATAATACTCCACACAGATTTAGATTTATATATTGCTCTATACAGAATGGGCCCTATATATTACTCCATACAGAATGGGCCCCATGTAATTCTCTATACAAAATGGGCCTCATATAATACTCCATACAGATTTAGCTTTATATATTGCTCTATACAGAATGGGCCCCATATAATCCTCGATAGAGAATGGGCCCCCATATATTACTCCATACAGAATAGGCCCTATATATTACTCCATACAGAATGGGCCCCATGTAATTCTCTATACAGAATGGGCCCCATATAATACTCCATACAGATTTAGCTTTATATATTGCTCAATACAGAATGGGCCCCATATAATACTCCATAGCGAATGGGCCCCCATATATTACTCCACACAGAATAGGCCCCATATATTACTCCACACAGAATAGGCCCCATATAATACTCCATACAGAATGGGCCCCATGTAATTCTCTATACAGAATGGGCCCCATATAATACTCCATACAGATTTAGCTTTATATATTGCTCTATACAGAATGGGCCCCATATAATACTCCATACAGATTTAGCTTTATATATTGCTCTATACAGAATGGGCCCCATATAATACTCCATACAGATTTAGCTTTATATATTGCTCTATACAGAATGGGCCCCATATAATACTCCATACAGATTTAGCTTTATATATTGCTCTATACAGAATGGGCCCCATATAATACTCCATACAGATTTAGCTTTATATTGCTCTATACAGAATGGGCCCCATATAATACTCCATACAGATTTAGCTTTATATATTGCTCTATACAGAATGGGCCCCATATAATACTCCATACAGATTTAGCTTTATATATTGCTCTATACAGAATGGGCCCCATATAATACTCCATACAGATTTAACTTCATATATTGCTCTATACAGAATGGGCCCCATATAATACTCCATACAGATTTAGCTTTATATTGCTCTATACAGAATGGGCCCCATATAATACTCCATACAGATTTAACTTCATATATTGCTCTATACAGAATGGGCCCCATATAATACTCCATACAGATTTAGCTTTATATATTGCTCTATACAGAATGGGCCCCATATAATACTCCATAGAGAATGGGCCCCATATATTACTCCATATAGAATAGGCCCCATATAATACTCCATACAGAATGGGCCCCATGTAATTCTCTATACAGAATGGGCCCCAGATAATACTCCATACAGATTTAGCTTTATATTGCTCTATACAGAATGGGCCCCATATAATACTCCATACAGATTTAACTTCATATATTGCTCTATACAGAATGGGCCCCATATAATACTCCATACAGATTTAGCTTTATATATTGCTCTATACAGAATGGGCCCCATATAATACTCCATAGAGAATGGGCCCCATATATTACTCCATATAGAATAGGCCCCATATAATACTCCATACAGAATGGGCCCCATGTAATTCTCTATACAGAATGGGCCCCATATAATACTCCATACAGATTTAGCTTTATATATTGCTCTATACAGAATGGGCCCCATATAATACTCCATAGAGAATGGGCCCCATATATTACTCCATATAGAATATTCCCCATATAATACTCCATACAGAATGGGCCCCATGTAATTCTCTATACAGAATGGGCCCCATATAATACTCCATACAGATTTAGCTTTATATATTGCTCTATACAGAATGGGCCCCATATAATACTCCATAGAGAATGGGCCCCATATATTTCTCCATACATAAAATATAAAATGCTCATCTCTCCTCGCTGGCTGCAGGTCCGGACTTCTCAGTGTCGCCATCTTCTGGTTCTCTGCACTGTGACTGCTCAGAGTAAGAAGGCGCCCTGCAGTGACATCATCACGACCAGTTGTTTGCAGGGAGAGGTAAGTACTCGCATGATCTGGCACCAAACTCTCCTTACTCACGGGCCCCATAGCGTGCTGGTCCCCCCTGCTTGCTCAGGGCCCCGGCACTTGGTGGTGACTCCAGCCCTGTCTGAGGTCTGTAATTACAAGGGAGGAGGGTCTGATCTCCCCTCTTTTATCCCCTTTTCCACCTTGGACGTGTCCATACGTCCCTGTTATCGGTTATCTGTGCTTGACCTGGGACGTATGGATTTGTCTCATCTTTAATGCTGCACCACTATTGTGGTGCTTGTATTAAAAGTCCAGTGCCATTTTGGAGCTGGGCATATGCAGTCATCGATCGGGGGATGGTGACACCCCCCTCCGCAACTACAATCGCTGTGATTGGCTGTTTAGACTTGAAAAGCCAAGCACAGGATTTATCAGTGTTTTAGGCAATCCGATTGGCTAGGAAAAAAAAAACAGTGTGCAAATAGACTGAAGTTAACTGCTTACACCAGAAATTTTTAGGGGGTGAATACAGATGCACGTGCCGATTTTTAATAATTTGATCCATTAATGTATGTAAGTTCCATGAGGAAACTCAATGTCAGGTGAAAACAATATGTATTCTTTTTTTTTTAATTCTTTATTTGTTTTCAAGTAACATAAACAAAATATCAGAACATTCATGCTCACAAGTACATCTCTATTATATATAGTTACAAGAGAGACATGGAACACTGAAAGCAACAAGAGTTCAGTGCAGATATAACTTGAAGTAGACAAGTGAGCATAAGAAACATAAATCAAACTGGTTCAGGCCTAGACAAAAAAGTGAGGCAGGTACAAGGAAGCTAAGAGATGGAGAAACACACAGAGAAATGTTTACCACTGGTCCCTCTGACGGACATTTTGCCACTTGGGTTCTTCAGAAAGGGGGCATAGATATCACAAAACATGGCTGCTGACCTGCACATTCCGCCCCCTATGAATCTGCCTGGACTACAGTAGCTAATCTGTGCAGTATTGGATGTAGACTGCATGGGAATTCTTAAATCAGCAAAGAACAGCATTACTCCCAGATTTCTATCCGCTTCTTTGCCAACTGAATCTGTGGGCATCCTTTGAGTCACTCATGATTTCAGATATACTTATTTTAAATACACAAATTTCCTAGCGTGCTTGTTGCAAGATACAATGCAAACCAAAGCCATTTACGGTTTTCTTTATGAATGAATCAGTGGACATCGGTTTATTATTAAGTTATGCATGGGGATAATTATGCATAATTTTGTAATTTTCCACTTACAGTAGGGCAGTCTGATGATCAGTTAAGTATTATTAGTAATTGAAAAAAATATTAAACTGTTTTAACTCTATCGCGCTGTTATAAAAGATAGGTACTAGACAGGCTTGTTAAGGCCTTTAGTAGCATCCCCTAATTATAGTTACCGTTTGTCTTTGCGGTGCTGGGGAGGGATATGTTCTTTATTTTACCATTTGTGTCATAAAAATGTCTTCTAAACATAGTTTAGTTCTACACTTGGAAGGGGGCTTAGTTGGGGTGGGGGGTGCAAAGATTCTACACTGGGAAGGGAGAGGGGCTTAATTGGAATGGGTGCAATGATTCTACACTGGGAAAGGAGAGGGGCTTAGTTGGGATGGGGGGTGCAATGATTCTACACTGGGAAGGTAGGGGGCTTAGTTGGGATGGAGGGGGGTGCAATGATAAGTTTGTTTATCCATGTGTCAATCAAAAGTCTGCAAACTGTTTTTGATTAAAAAAGATTGTTTATCTTCGTTTTGTCTGGAATTGTTTGCACTTATAAAAATTAATCTAGTTTTTTAAGAAACGTTTTATTGAATTGATAAAAGCAAAATGTTCACTGTACAATATATTGCAGGAAAATACAACAAACCTTACATATCTTGTAACAAGCCAATAAAGATTGACTATATATTTAGTGCAATTAGTAAAACAAATTAGTAAATCTAAAAGTGGGAAACAAAAGGGCTGTACCCAAAAGAGGGTACAGTAGGAGAGTGCTGGTTACGCTCACCTCATGGAGTTGTTACTGTCACATCTCCTATGAATTCATGAAGCAAAACAGCTGTAGCCCCATGGCTGGTGATAAATCCTCCAAGAGATATTGGATCCATTTGGATGAACACGTAAGGTAAGCTGTGCTGCTGGAGTAAATTGCTTCATCAGAAAAGATGATCAGTGTAAGATTTTTTTATTCGCGACATATTTCAGTGCTGTACTGCCATCGTTATCAAGTGAGAAAAAATAAATATTAATAGGTTGCAATTGGCCAAAATGGAGAGATTGCACTCTGCAATCAACTCTAAGCAGTACTTCATAGATAGGTGACTAATAGAGAAAAGTTTGGGTTCGGGTACCAAAACAGAACTGGGCCCAAACATCCAGTATCTGCCACGCTGTCATATGCATGACATCGCAGCAAAAACTGCTTCCGATCGGCAGTAAAATCATTACCACTGGTAAGACAGCCGTGGTTCCCATGCTATCAAATGACAGCATGAGCCCGCTGTGATCGGAAGAACTACTGCTCCCATCAGCCGACGCATGCTGCTGCTAATAACAGCGAGAGCAGATGACAGCTGATGGGGGAGTATTCATCAGCCGGTATCTGCTCTCTAAATAGATCATTTTTTAAAAAATGGCATGAGGTCTCCCCCATTTTTGGCAACCAATAAAGCTAAAGCAGACAGCTGGGAGCTGGTAATCTCAAGCTGGTAAAGGGCCATGGATGTTGCCCACCCTCCCCAGCCTAAAAAACAGCCTGCATCCACCCAGAAAAGGCGCATCTATTCCCTCTTGCCCTGTAGTGGTGGCAAGGGAGGTTCATATTTGTGGGGTTGGTGTCACCTTTGACATCAAGCCAACGGCTTATTAATGAAGAGGTCTATAAACCTACCCATTACTAATTCTACAGTTGTATTGTAAATAAGCACAGAGCAAGTATTGTATTTTATTTGAAATAAAACAAAACACACTTTTACTTTTTCTATTTAAAAAAAAACAGTTATGCCCACCTAACACCAATTCTATTGAATGCCTCGTCTCCTGTAATAAACAAAAATAAAAAACCAACCATCTCCCTCACCTGTCCCATGCCGCAATCCATGTCTCGGGATAAATAGTTTTCAACCCGGATGGTGCCAAGATGTGACCGTCCAGGCTGAGAACCACTGATGAATGAGCTGCTGCCAGGGCAGCATCAGTGACTAGCGGTGATGTCATCAAGCGTTACCACCAGTTACTGAGTTACTGAGGCTGATTTCCTAGCTGGGCATATGTACTGCAGTGACCTCTGTAAGATCAGCGCTGAGCTCAGAGAGTTCACCGCAGTTCACTGAGAAATTTCTCACAGTGAACTGTGGTGAACTCTGAGCTCAGCGCTGTGCAGTGACTTTAAATAAATAAATAATTCATTTAAAATAATGACGCGGGTTCCCCTGTTTTTTTGTTATAACAAGCCACGCAACCCTCAGCTGTCAGTGTTAGCAAGGCTGGTTATGAAGAATAGAGTGGTCCCCACTCTGTTTTTTTTTAAGGATTTAAATAAATAAAAAACACTGCATGGGGTCCCGCTCCCATTTTTGACAACCAGCCTAACTAAAGCAGACAGCCGGAGGATGGTATTCTCAGACTGATCCTCCAGCCTAAAAGTAGCAGCCCTCAGCCGCCCAGAAAAGGCACATCTATTAGATTTGCCAATTCTGGCGCTTTGCCCGACTCTTCCCACTTGTCCTGTGGTGGTGGCAAGTGGGGTTCATATCTGTGGGGTTGATGTTACCTTTGTATTATCCGGTGACATCAAGTCCAAGGCTTAGTAATGGAGAGGCGTCTGCAAAATCCTATAGTTATATTGTAAATGAACACACAACCATAACAAAGTCTTTTAACCCCTTTCTAACCTCAGATGGGATAATACGTCCGAGGTCAGATCCCCTGCTTTGATGTGGGTTCCGGCGGTGAGCCCAGATCAAAGCTGTGACATGTCAGCTGTTTTGAACAGCTGACATGTGCGCACAATAGCGGCGAGTAGAATTGCGATCCTCCCACCGCTATTAACTAGTTAAATGCCGCTGTCAAATGCTGACAGCGGCATTTAACTACCGCTTCTGGCCATCCGGCCTGAAATGTGTGCATCGCCAACCCCCTTCACATGATCGGGGGTCAGCGATGCGTCAGCATAGTAACCAGAGATCTCCTTGAGACCTCTTGTTGCTGGTGCCTGCTTGCTCTGAGCGCCACCCTGTGGTCGGTGTTCATAGCAAGCCTATAATTCAGCTACATAGGAGTGATCTGATGTGAGTTATGTCTGGCAGGTTATCAAAAATGCAAAGGAACCCCACGCTGTGTTTTTTTTAAATTATTTTTTTGTCTCGCTGTTCTTAGCGGCAACAAGCTAATGGGAGCGGTAGTCCCATCAGCTGATGCCAGTTTACCTGCGATCACAGCTGTAGGCTCATACTGTCATTTGCTGTCTGTCCGGTGGTAATGATTTTGGAGCGCCCCCAAGGGCAGCGGGGTATTTGGTACCGGGTCCTTCGGTTCACAAGGGGGGATGTCACGTTGGCTGACCCGGTCCGTGGCTGTTGGGGGACGTCCGAGTTAAAGGGAAAGGTCTTTAAAGGGAATGTTCGTGACGCCACCTGTGGTATTCGGTCAGGGTGACCGACGCTGCTAAGGGGTCCGCTGGGGTGATGTTATGGCAGCTAGATGGTATACCTTCCCACAGGTGAAGTATGTCCCCAGGGCTTCCCAGTGAGTAGATGATGGATGCTGTGAGGCACAGTGAAGAACGAGAACACAAGGTTGCAGTCTCTTTACCTTTTACTGAAGGCTTCAGCATCCACAGTCCAGATCACAGGGCAGGCAGAATCCAGCCGGTTTGGAGGCAAATCCAGAGTCCCCTTATCAAGGTGGAAATCAGTAGCCTTCCTCTAGTGCCTTGGTGTTGTAGTACCTTACTGCTAAGCCTCTCATATGGTCCTCACAACTGTTGAAGATGTTACAGATGTTGTGTCTCTCTGTCTCCCAGATGGATAGGACAACTCGTATGACCGGTGGCTTGAGGCTTTTTATAGGGACTCTATCATGCCCCGGCCTCTCTTGGGTGCCACCTTGCCTCCTGGGTATAGGGCGGATCAGTAACTTGCAATTAGCTGTCCTGCCGGTCTCTGGAGCAAGGCATAAAGGACTGTTGCTCCCTCGGTGTTCCGGTTAGCGGGATCCTGCGCCTCAGAAGGAGGCAGCCTGTGCAGGGCAGAACTCCTTCTGGTTTCCACTCCTTTGCTATGACTTCTCACTCTCTACAATACAGTTCTCTGTTCGTGTCCTTTCTTAGGAACTGCCGCACGTGGGGCAGGCGCAGCTCCGTGACCTGTCTGGGCCTCTGACAGGCTCCCACCCCTGTCAGGGACCAACTACCTGAGCGAAGCTCACCCAGCAACTGCCTAACTTCCTCCCCAGGCCACCAGTTTTACCTAAGTGTGAAGAGTGCACTAATAAATAGGAGCATAGCTCCCCCTGGTGGACTGAAGTATGAAATGTGTTGTATGTTTGTGGTACCTGGTAAAGAGATCTCCTTTATTGCCTCCAAACGTAACATCACTCCACCCTAGAGGAAAGTGACATTACTGCAACGACCAGGACCCTGGGGCGTTGCAATTTTACAGCTGATAAGAAGCAATGCTTGCCATGCTATCATGCACATAACAGCTCGACAAACACCTGGTATTCAGGGGCAGAACCCAAACTAACAGACTTCCTGTTGAAGTCTGTGTTCGGTGTCCGTTCCCGAACGCTAGGTGTTCGGTACAGATGCCGAACTGTACTGTTTGGGTTTGCCCATCTCTAGAGTCAGGCCCTATAGTAAACACCAAGACAAGTGACAGATCTTAAGTCACTTAGAGTGAGTAACAGCAAGGATAGATATTTCATGGAGTTATATAACCTAACTTTTAAAGGGAATCTGTCACCCCCCTCAGGCGTTTGTAACTAAAAGAGCCACCTTGTGCAGCACTAATGCTGCATTCCGACAAAGTGGTTCTTTTAGTTATTGTCAGGGAGAGACTAGGTGAGCGAGAGCTAATGACCTGGGCCCCTGCAGTTTCCCTCAGACTAGGGAAATCCTGACTGACCCTCTACCTGGAGTTTACACTGAAGGTGTGCATGTCCAGGCCTCGAACCTCACCCTGTCTCCTGAGCTCAGCCCTAGGCTGAAACCTCCGCCCACCACCCAGTGAAGATGTTATTCCCCAATACCCACAGTTAGCACAGACAAGGATAAAGGAAAATATACACCACGCCGCAGTCACTCAGGAATACACTATAAATGTGCAGGGCAAAATAAATACAGATATAGGAAGGAGTAAATAAGACAAAGGAAAATACACCACCAGCAACGAATCTCCAACCACCAGCTCTCCTCACCAGACCGAGATAACAACGCACAAGACAGAAGCTATAATCGGTGACGCCCAAAGATCAGGAGAACTATTTAAAGGCAGTGGGCATGGCCCAGCTTCCAATCCAAGGATTAGGTAAATTAACCCCGGAACAGCTAGATAAAATCTAGCAAACGCCAATGAGCAAATAGTGGTCAAAAGCAGAATTACCGCTGTCTGTCGGACGACCTGGTCTGAACAGCGTCCGACATGACAGTACCCCGCCTTCTACGAGGGAAACCAGGGCCCTCACGGCTAATAGGACCCGGCTTGTTCGGATGACGGCGGTGAAACATCCTGACCAGCCGGTCAGCATGAACGTCCGAGGCTGGTACCCAGGACCTCTCCTCAGGCCCATAACCACGCCAATGTATCAAGTACTGTAAAGTGCTACGCACTACACGAGAGTCAACCACCTTGGAGACTTCAAACTCCAAATTACCATCCACCAAGACTGGAGGTGGCATAGGCGCCGCGTCCACAGAACCCACCACCTTCTTTAGAAGAGACCTGTGGAACACGTGTATCTTATACACCGTAGGGAGCTCCAATCGGTACGCTACTGGGTTAATGACGGCGGTGACCCTAAATGGACCAATAAACTATGGAACCAATTTAAGGGATGGTATTTTGAGTCTTATGTTTTTTGTGGATAACCACACCCAGTCATCCACACTCAGGTCCGGACCTGGCACACGCCTACTGTCAGCCACACGTTTGTACCTAGCACCCACACTCAACAGGCGCTGTTTTAACTCCTCCAGACTGATGACAATTGTGTTCCTAACTGGTCCTCCTCCGGAACGCCGGAAGAGCCCCTCTGGCTCAAGGTACGAAATTGAGGATGTAGCCCGTAAACACAAAAAAAACGGAGACTCCCCAGACGACTCCTGGCGGTGATTATTGATGGCAAACTCAGCCAAAGGAAGAAAGGTAGACCACTCCTCCTGGTTATCAGAGACAAAGCAGCGTAAGTACTGTCCCAAATTTTGGTTCATACGCTCAGTCTGACCATTTGACTGAGGATGAAACGCCGAAGAATGAGATAACTTGATTCCCAGCCGTGAGCAAAACGCTCTCCAAAATTTTGCCACAAACTGAGACCCCCTATCAGACATGATGTCAGACGGAACCCCATGAAGTCTGATCACCTCCTGCACAAATACCTGAGCCACAGTCTTAGCGTTAGGCAACACAGGCAAAGACACAAAGTGCGACATTTTAGAAAACCGATCAACAATCACCAAGATGACTGTGTTTCCAGCTGATGAGGGCAAATCAGTGATGAAATCCATGGAGATTTCTGTCCATGGCTTACTAGGTACCTCAAAAGGAAGTAGTGTGCCAACAGGACGGGAGCGGGGCGTCTTAGCCCTAGCGCACGTAGTACAAGCTGACACGTATGAGACCACGTCCTGTCGGATCTTGGGCCACCAAAACCGACGTGACACCAACTCCAAGGTACCTCTAACCCCTGGGTGACCAGCCAGGACAGCATCATGATGCTCCGCCAAAACCTTTAGGCGGAGATGAAGCGGTACAAAAGATTTGACGGGAAGCTCAGATGGTACCTCCTCCTGAGCCTCGGCAATCTCAGCCTCAACCTCGGTAGTGAGAGCCGAAACCACAACACCCTTTTGGAGGATGGGTACTGGATCTTCCCGAGGTTCTCCCCCCGGAAAACACCTGGACAGAGCAATTGAACCGCGTGGAAAACAATGCCCCTTGAGCCTGCCTGGGGGACAGACGCTTGGCAGACTCCAAATACAGCAGATTCTTAAGATCGGTAATAACAGTTACCTGATGTACCGACCCCTCCAAGAATTGTCGCCATTCCTCAAAGGCCAACTTAATTGCCAACAACTCCCTGTTGCCAATATCGAAGTTACGTTCGGCGGACGACAGTTTCTTGGAAAAATAGGTGCACGGATATAAACCACTCAAAAATGAGCCTTGAGATAGTACCGCCCCCACACCTACCTCAGACGCATCGACTTCCACAACAAAGGGTTTAGATACGTCTGGCTGCACAAGAATGGGGGCTGAAACAAAACTGTTCTTAAGAAATTCAAATGCGCGCACAGCAGCCTCAGGCCAAATGGAGAAATTGGTACCCTTTTTAGTCATGTCAGTTAGCGGTTTAGCAATGATGGAAAAATCCTTGATAAATTTCCTATAGTAGTTAGAAAACCTGAAATCACTTCAGCGGTTCCTTGGGTTATCAGGACGTTCCCAACGCAGCACCGCCTGCACCATAGTGGCGTCCATTTTAAAACCAGAAGCAGACACAATATAACCCAAGAAAGGCAACTCTTGAACAGAAAATACACATTTTTCAAGTTTAGCATACAGCTTATTCTCTCTGAGAAGCTGTAACACCTGCCTGACATGATCTAAATGAGTATCCCGGTCGCAAGAATATATGAGAATGTCATCTAGGTACACGATAACGAATTTCCCCAAAACATGCGAGAAGACATCATTGATGAAATGTTGGAACACTGCAGGTGCGTTAGTCAACCCAAACAGCATCACCAAATTTTCAAAATGACCCTCAGGGGTATTAAAAGCCGTCTTCCACTCATCACCTTGACGGACTCTTATGAGGTTGTACGCCCCCCTGAGGTCAAGCTTGGTAAACCACTTAGCACCTGCCACCTGGTTGAACAAATCTGGTATCAGAGGCATAGGGTATGGATCACGAACCGTAATCTGGTTCAACTCCCTGAAATCCAAACACGGGCGTAATCCGCCATCTTTCTTCTTCACGAAGAAGAACCCTGCTGCCACCGGCGAGGATGACGGCCTGATGTGCTCTTTGCTCAAGCTTTCAGCAATGTAATCTTTTATCGCTTGTCTCTCCGGACCGGAGATGTTAAACATCCTTGCTTTAGGCAATTTAGCCCCTGGTTTAAACCTGATAGAACAGTCATAAGGACGATGTTGCGGCAACTCTGAACAACCCTTCTCAGAGAGCACATCCACAAAATCCTGAAGTGACTCCGGAATGCTTGAAGTCACCGCAGCCACACATGTGGCCAGGCAATTCTCCTGGCAGAACTTGCTCCACCGAATTATGTCCTGAGTTTTCCAGTCAATTACCGGGTTGTGCATAGACAACCAAGGAAAACCCAAAACCACCTGAGCAGGAAGATTCCTGAGCACCTTACATGTAACCCGCTCTGAATGTAGAACTCCAATGTGGAGTTTCACCTCAGCCACAAATTCAGTAATCTCCCCCTGAGAGAGAGGAGCAGCATTGATGGTGACCACGCGGATAGGATGAGACAGTTTTTCAATCCTAAAACCCGCTGTGCACGCAAACTCCTCATCAATGAGATTTGTGGCTGAACCACTATCCACAAAAACAGTAATTGGCAGCTCACTGCCAGCAACAAAAACCTTAGCAGGGAGCATGCACTGAGAAACCACCATGGAGGATATACATAAGCTCAGACTGGTCTCCTCCACACCCTCTGAGCTTAGAAGTTTTCCGCCGTTGCGTTTTTCTTAGATAGCAGAGGACAGATGTTAATAAAATGACCCTTTTTTTCCACAGTAAAAACAGGCTCCCTGCGTCCTGAGCTCAGGGACTGGACGCTTCACATGTGACACCCCTGCGATTTGCATAGGCTCCGTGGGCTCACCTGCAGCAACCTCACGTGAACCTAAACCCTCTCCCATAGGCGGTGTCACATGCTCCCCCTGATGCAAACGGCGATCAATGCGGACAATTAGACTCATGGCGGAATCTAGAGAAGCAGGAGTCTCGTACATCAGAAGGGCTTTTTTAACCCTTCCAGAAATCCCATGTATAAACTGACTCCGCAATGCTGGATCATTCCATTGAGTATCGATCGCCCAGCGACGAAATTCAGAACAGTAATCCTCTGCAACTCGCTCCCCCTGGCGAATAGAGCGTATCTTAGATTCTGCTAGAGCCATTTTGTCAGGTTCATCGTAGATTTTCCCAAGACAGGAAAAAAAACTCTCCACAGAGTCAAATGCAGCAGAATCAGATGGCAAAGAAAACGCCCATGCTTGGGGATCCCCACTCAACAATGACAACACAAGGCCCACACGCTGATCCTCATTACCTGAAGATATCGGGCGCATACGGAAACATAGTTTGCAAGCTTCACGAAAAGAAACAAATTTACTGCGTTCCCCAGCAAATTTTTCAGGCAAACGAAATTTAGGCTCAGCAACTCTTCCTGTCACTCCAGTTTGCACATTAGACACTGCTAGTCCCTGTTGCTGTACTGCCCCCCTCAACTCCGTGACCTGTAGGGACAGCGCCTCCAACTGGCGGGTTATGGAAGTCATGGGATTCATGACAAAACACAAAAAAAGAAACCCCTATTTTTTTGTGTTGTTGGGAAATACTAGGTGAGCGAGAGCTAATGACCCGGGCCCCTGCAGTTTCCCTCAGACTAGGGAAATCCTGACTGACCCTCTACCTGGAGTTTACACTGAAGGTGTGCATGTCCAGGCCTCGAACCTCACCCTGTCTCCTGAACTCAGCCCTAGGCTGATACCTCCACCAACCACCCAGTGAAGATGTTATTCCCCAATACCCACAGTTAGCACAGACAAGGATAAAGGAAAATATACACCACTGTTATGGACCTGGTGGTTAGGTGCACCCGGAATGACCTGATAGTTAAACACGAAATCGGGACGAGCTCTGGGGAAATGGGAACTCTGCTGACCGCAAACACTACTCCTATCAACACACACTAGAAATAGCCGTGGAGCGTGCCTGACTCTGCCTAGACGCCTCTTCACAGCCCAGCTAACTACCCCTAAAGAAAGGAAACAAAGCCTCACTTGCCTCAGAGAAATTCCCCAAAGGTAAAAGCAGCCCCCCACAAGTATTGACTGTGAGTTAAGAGGAAATCACAAACACAGGAATGAAATAGGTTTTAGCAAAGGAGGCCAGTCTAACTACACAGATTGAGGATAGAAAAGGGATCTTTGCGGTCAACACAAAAAAACTACAAAAACCACGCAGATACCAAGAAAAAGAAAAACGATGAAATAACGGTCCAACTCAAAATAAATACAAATATAAACTTTTATTAATTACTGAAATGTGACCAAAAAGCAAGGAGGGAAAATTTGACACTACCAGAAAAACACTGAGAGCAGCAGGAGGCGCCTGCCCAGGACCATGTCTACAAAGTGAAGATTGATTTAATGGATAGGGCTTTGCTAAAAAAACTAAGCAAAAGATACAAAATAAACAATAAAAAATTAAGAAAAATAACGCAAAAACCAAGTACTAATTAGTACATATATATTGCGGCAAAAAGACCAATAGTCAGCAACAAATGAATAGGCCATTAGTGATATAGCGATACACAGAAGTAGCAAGAAAATCACTGGAAGAGGTAAGAAATAACACAAATACAGCTCATATAAAGTACTAGAGCCAAATAGTCATTACCTTTAACATGACAAATACTAAGATCGCTGAGATAACTCACCGCACAGTAAGACAATGGTACCTGGGGACGCGCCTCCGCCCCTACGCGCGTTTCGGTGGGAAAAACCTTGGTTTTTGCGTTATTTTTCTTAATTTTTTATTGTTTATTTTGTATCTTTTGCTTAGTTTTTTTAGCAAAGCCCTATCCATTAAATCAATCTTCACTTTGTAGACATGGTCCTGGGCAGGCGCCTCCTGCTGCTCTCAGTGTTTTTCTGGTAGTGTCAAATTTTCCCTCCTTGCTTTTTGGTCACATTTCAGTAATTAATAAAAGTTTATATTTGTATTTATTTTGAGTTGGACCGTTATTTCATCGTTTTTCTTTTTCTTGGTATATGTATTTGATGATAGGCCCTAAGGGTCAGTGGTCACTTTTTGGTACGGATGGTCGTTGTATTATGTGTTACCATGGTGACTAGCTTTATAAGTTTCAAAAAACCACGCAGAGTGTGCAAAAAAGACCCCCGCACCGACTCACGGTGCGGTGGTGCCACTCTGCACCCCCAGAGCTTCCAGCTAGCCAGGCAATTTCATAATAGCAAGCTGGACTAGAACTTAGCAAGAAAAACAATATGCAACAAATGAACAAGCAGGAACTTAGCTTCTGCTGAAGTAGACAGGTCCTCAGAAAGGTCCAAGAGAGATCTGAACCAGTGCAAAGACATCGACAGCTGGCATGCACTAACGATCTGAGTGGAGTTAAATAGAGAAGCCAGTAGCAGTAAACGAGACCAGGTGAGGAACGAACCTCAATGGCTAGTAGCTCCACACACAGCCACCAGAGGGAGTTCACAGACAGAACTCACCGAAGTACCATTCATGACCACAGGAGGGAGTTCGAGAACGGAATTCACAACAGTACCCCCCCTTGAGGAGGGGTCACCGAACCCTCACCAGAGCCCCCAGGCCGATCAGGACGAGCCAAATGAAAGGCACGAACTAAATTGGCAGCATGGACATCAGAGGCAACAACCCAGGAATTATCCTCCTGACCATAGCCCTTCCATTTGACCAAGTACTGAAGTTTCCGTCTCGAAATACGAGAATCCAAAATCTTCTCCACCACATACTCCAACTCCCCCTCGACCAACACTGGAGCAGGAGGATCAACGGAGGGAACCATAGGCGCCACATATCTCTGCAGCAACGACCTATGGAACACATTATGGATGGCAAAAGAAGCAGGAAGGGCCAAACGAAATGACACAGGATTAAGAATTTCAGAAATCTTATAAGGACCAATGAAACGAGGCTTAAACTTAGGAGAAGAAACCTTCATAGGAACATAACGAGATGATAACCAAACCAAATCCCCAACACGAAGTCGGGGACCAACACGGCGACGGCGGTTAGCGAAACTGTTGTGAATTTGGATTCTGGGCTCCCCCGGTGGCTACTGGTGGAATTGAACTGGTGTCTTCATCTTCTCTGTTCACCTGTTCCCATCAAGATGTGGGAGTCGCTATATAACCTTGCTGCTCTGTTAGTTGCTTGCCGGTCAACAATGTTATCAGAAGCCTCTCTGTGCTTGTTCCTGCTCCTAGACAACTACTAGATAAGTTGGACTCTTGTCCATGTTTGTTTTTGCATTTTGGTTCCAGTTCACAGCTGTAGTTTCGTTACTGTGTCTGGAAAGCTCTTGTGAACAGGAATTGCCACTCTGGTGTTATGAGTTAATGCCAGAGTTTTAAAGTAATTTCTGGATGGTGTTTTGATTAGGGTTTTCAGCTGACCATGAAAGTGTCCTTTCTGTCTTCTGCTATGTAGTAAGTGGACCTCAAATTTGCTAAACCTATTTTCATACTACGTTTGTTATTTCATCTTAATTCACCGCCAATACATGTGGGGGGCCTCTGTCTCCTTTTGGGGTATTTCTCTAGAGGTGAGCTAGGACTAATATTTTCCTCTGCTAGCATTATTTAGTCCTCCGGCTGGTGCTGGGCATCTAGAATCAACGTAGGCATACTACCCGGCCACTGCTAGTTGTGTGTTAGGTTTAGTTCATGGTCAGCTCAGTTCCCATCTTCCAAGAGCTAGTTCCTATATATGCTTATGCTATGATCTCTTGCCATTGAGATCATGACAGTTTGACCGGCCCACTAAAGGGTTAAAATCCTTGGCTGAGAGAGGAGAGAAATAAGTAGTCTGCTGAAATTTTTTTTTTTTTTTTTTTTCTCTCCTAATCTTTGAATGGCTCTGTGTCCACCTGTTTGTAATGGATCTTCAGAGTGTAACTGCAGGTTTGAATAATCTCGCCACGAAGGTACAAAATTTGCAAGATTTTGTTTGTCATGCACCTGTATCTGAGCCGAGAATTCCTTTGCCGGAATTTTTCTCGGGGAATAGATCTGGGTTTCAGAATTTTCGAAATAATTGCAAATTATTTTTGTCCCTGAAATCTCGCTCTGCCGGAGACCCTGCACAGCAGGTCAGGATTGTGATTTCCTTGCTCCGGGGCGACCCTCAAGACTGGGCTTTTTCATTGACACCAGGGGATCCTGCGTTGCTCAATGTGGATGCGTTTTTTCTGGCCTTGGGGTTGCTTTATGACGAACCTCATTTGGAGCTTCAGGCAGAAAAAACTTTGATGTCCCTATCTCAGGGGCAAGATGAAGCGGAAATTTACTGCCAAAGATTCCGTAAATGGTCTGTGCTTACTCAGTGGAATGAGTGCGCCCTGGCGGCGACTTTCAGAGAGGGTCTCTCTGATGCCATTAAGGATGTTATGGTGGGGTTCCCTGTGCCTGCGGGTCTGAATGAGTCCATGACAATGGCTATTCAGATCGATAGGCGTTTGCGGGAGCGCAAACCAGTGCACCATCTGGCGGTGTCCACTGAGAAATCGCCAGAGAGTATGCAGTGTGATAGAATTCTGTCCCGAAGCGAGCGGCAGAATTTTAGACGGAAAAATGGGTTGTGTTTCTATTGTGGTGATTCTACTCATGTTATATCAGCATGCTCTAAGCGCACTAAAAAGCTTGGTAAATCTGTTTCCATGTGCACCTTACCGTCTAAGTTTATTCTATCTGTGACCCTGATTTGCTCTTTGTCATCTATTACCACGGACGCCTATGTCGACTCTGGCGCCGCTTTGAGTCTTATGGATTGGTCCTTTGCCAAACGCTGTGGGTATGATTTAGAGCCTTTGGAGACTACTATTCCTCTGAAGGGGATTGACTTCACCCCATTGGCTAATAATAAACCACAATACTGGACACAAGTAACTATGCGTATTAATCCGGGTCACCAGGAGATTATTCGCTTTCTGGTGCTGTATAATCTACATGATGATTTGGTGCTAGGATTGCCTTGGCTGCAATCTCACAACCCAGTCCTCGACTGGAGAGCTATGTCTGTGTTGAGCTGGGGATGTAAGGGGGCTCATGGGAATGTACCTGTGGTTTCCATTTCATCATCTATTCCCTCTGAAATTCCTGAGTTCCTGTCTGACTATCGTGACGTCTTTGAAGAATCCAAGCTTGGTTCGTTACCTCCGCACCGAGAGTGCGATTGTGCCATAGATTTAATCCCGGGTAGTAAATACCCAAAGGGTCGTTTATTTAATCTGTCTGTGCCTGAACATGCTGCTATGCGAGAATATATAAAGGAGTCCTTGGAAAAGGGACATATTCGTCCATCGTCATCTCCCTTAGGAGCCGGTTTTTTCTTTGTGTCAAAAAAAGACGGCTCTTTGAGACCATGTATTGATTATCGGCTTTTGAATAAAATCACTGTTAAATATCAATACCCATTGCCGTTGCTGACTGATTTGTTTGCTCGCATAAAGGGGGCCAAGTGGTTCTCTAAGATTGACCTTCGTGGGGCGTATAATTTGGTGCGAATCAGGCAGGGGGATGAGTGGAAAACCGCATTTAATACGCCCGAGGGCCACTTTGAGTATTTAGTGATGCCTTTTGGTCTTTCAAATGCTCCGTCAGTTTTCCAGTCCTTTATGCATGATATTTTTCGCGATTATTTGGATAAATTTATGATTGTGTATCTGGATGATATTCTGATTTTTTCGGATGACTGGGACTCTCATGTCCAGCAAGTCAGGAGGGTTTTTCAGGTTTTGCGGTCTAATTCTTTGTGTGTGAAGGGTTCTAAGTGTGTTTTTGGGGTACAGAGGATTTCCTTTTTGGGATATATTTTTTCCCCCTCTTCCATTGAAATGGATCCTGTCAAGGTTCAAGCTATTTGTGATTGGACGCAGCCCTCTTCTCTTAAGAGTCTTCAGAAATTTTTGGGCTTTGCTAACTTTTATCGTCGATTTATTGCTGGTTTTTCGGACATTGCTAAGCCATTGACCGATTTGACTAAGAAGGGTGCTGATGTTGCTGATTGGTCCCCTGATGCTGTGGAGGCCTTTCGGGAGCTTAAGCGCCGTTTTTCCTCTGCCCCTGTGTTGCGTCAGCCTGATGTTGCTCTACCTTTTCAGGTTGAGGTCGACGCTTCTGAGATCGGAGCTGGGGCAGTGTTGTCGCAGAAAAGTTCTGACTGCTCCATGATGAGGCCTTGTGCCTTCTTTTCCCGTAAGTTTTCGCCCGCTGAGCGGAATTATGATGTTGGGAATCGGGAGCTTTTGGCCATGAAGTGGGCTTTTGAGGAGTGGCGCCATTGGCTTGAGGGGGCCAGACATCAGGTGGTGGTATTGACTGACCACAAAAATTTGATTTATCTTGAGACCGCCAGGCGCCTGAATCCTAGACAGGCGCGCTGGTCATTGTTTTTCTCTCGGTTTAATTTTGTGGTGTCATACCTACCGGGTTCTAAGAATGTTAAGGCGGATGCCCTTTCTAGGAGTTTTGAGCCTGACTCGCCTGGTAACTCTGAGCCCACAGGTATCCTTAAGGATGGAGTGGTATTGTCAGCCGTTTCTCCAGACCTGCGGCGGGCCTTGCAGGAGTTTCAGGCGGATAGACCTGATCGTTGCCCACCTGATAAACTGTTTGTTCCTGATGATTGGACCAGTAGAGTCATCTCTGAGGTTCATTCTTCTGCGTTGGCAGGTCATCCTGGCATTTTTGGTACCAGGGATTTGGTGGCAAGGTCCTTCTGGTGGCCTTCCCTGTCACGAGATGTGCGAGGCTTTGTGCAGTCTTGTGACGTTTGTGCTCGGGCCAAGCCTTGTTGTTCTCGGGCTAGTGGATTGTTGTTGCCCTTGCCTATTCCTAAGAGGCCTTGGACGCACATCTCGATGGATTTTATTTCAGATCTGCCTGTTTCTCAGAAGATGTCTGTCATCTGGGTGGTGTGTGACCGTTTCTCTAAGATGGTCCATTTGGTTCCTCTGCCCAAGTTGCCTTCTTCTTCCGAGTTGGTTCCTCTGTTTTTTCAAAATGTTGTTCGTTTGCATGGTATTCCTGAGAATATCGTTTCTGACAGAGGGACCCAATTCGTGTCTAGATTTTGGCGGGCATTCTGTGCTAGGATGGGCATAGATTTATCTTTTTCGTCCGCTTTCCATCCTCAGACGAATGGCCAGACCGAGCGGATTAATCAGACCCTGGAGACATATCTGAGGTGTTTTGTGTCTGCTGACCAGGATGATTGGGTTGCTTTTTTGCCATTGGCGGAGTTCGCTCTCAATAATCGGGCCAGCTCTGCCACTTTGGTGTCCCCGTTTTTCTGTAATTCGGGGTTTCATCCTCGATTTTCCTCTGGTCAGGTGGAATCTTCGGATTGTCCTGGAGTGGATGCTGTGGTGGAGAGATTGCATCAGATCTGGGGGCAGGTGGTGGACAATTTGAGGTTGTCCCAGGAGAAGACTCAGCTTTTTGCCAACCGCCACCGTCGTGTTGGTCCTCGGCTTTGTGTTGGGGATTTGGTGTGGTTGTCTTCTCGTTTTGTCCCTATGAGGGTCTCTTCTCCTAAGTTTAAGCCTCGGTTCATTGGCCCGTATAAGATATTGGAGATTCTTAACCCTGTTTCCTTCCGTTTGGACCTCCCTGCATCCTTTTCTATTCATAACGTTTTTCATCGGTCGTTATTGCGCAGGTATGAGGTACCGGTTGTGCCTTCCGTTGAGCCTCCTGCTCCGGTGTTGGTTGAGGGTGAGTTGGAGTACGTTGTGGAGAAAATCTTGGACTCTTGTGTTTCCAGACGGAGACTCCAGTATCTGGTCAAGTGGAAGGGATACGGCCAGGAGGATAATTCTTGGGTGAATGCATCTGATGTTCATGCCTCTGATCTGGTTCGTGCCTTTCATAGGGCCCATCCTGATCGCCCTGGTGGTTCTGGTGAGGGTTCGGTGCCCCCTCCTTGAGGGGGGGGGTACTGTTGTGAATTTGGATTCTGGGCTCCCCCGGTGGCTACTGGTGGAATTGAACTGGTGTCTTCATCTTCTCTGTTCACCTGTTCCCATCAAGATGTGGGAGTCGCTATATAACCTTGCTGCTCTGTTAGTTGCTTGCCGGTCAACAATGTTATCAGAAGCCTCTCTGTGCTTGTTCCTGCTCCTAGACAACTACTAGATAAGTTGGACTCTTGTCCATGTTTGTTTTTGCATTTTGGTTCCAGTTCACAGCTGTAGTTTCGTTACTGTGTCTGGAAAGCTCTTGTGAACAGGAATTGCCACTCTGGTGTTATGAGTTAATGCCAGAGTTTTAAAGTAATTTCTGGATGGTGTTTTGATTAGGGTTTTCAGCTGACCATGAAAGTGTCCTTTCTGTCTTCTGCTATGTAGTAAGTGGACCTCAAATTTGCTAAACCTATTTTCATACTACGTTTGTTATTTCATCTTAATTCACCGCCAATACATGTGGGGGGCCTCTGTCTCCTTTTGGGGTATTTCTCTAGAGGTGAGCTAGGACTAATATTTTCCTCTGCTAGCATTATTTAGTCCTCCGGCTGGTGCTGGGCATCTAGAATCAACGTAGGCATGCTACCCGGCCACTGCTAGTTGTGTGTTAGGTTTAGTTCATGGTCAGCTCAGTTCCCATCTTCCAAGAGCTAGTTCCTATATATGCTTATGCTATGATCTCTTGCCATTGAGATCATGACACGAAACGTTGAGCCTTCTCTTGGGACAAGGTCAAATTGTCCACCACATGAGTCCAAATTTGTTGCAACCTGTCCACCACAGAATCCACACCAGGACAGTCCGAAGGCTCAACCTGCCCTGAAGAAAAACGAGGATGAAAACCAGAATTACAAAAAAAAGGCAAAACCAAAGTAGCCGAACTGGCCCGATTATTAAGGGCGAACTCAGCCAATGGCAAGAAGGTCACCCAATCATCCTGATCCGCAGAAACAAAGCATCTCAGATAAGTTTCCAAAGTCTGATTGGTTCGTTCGGTTTGGCCATTTGTCTGAGGATGGAAAGCCGAAGAAAAAGACAAATCAATGCCCATCTTAGCACAAAAGGACCGCCAAAACCTTGAAACAAACTGGGAACCTCTGTCAGACACGATGTTCTCCGGAATGCCATGCAAACGAACCACATGTTGGAAAAATAATGGAACCAAATCAGAGGAAGAAGGCAATTTAGGCAAGGGTACCAAATGGACCATTTTAGAGAAGCGATCACAAACCACCCAGATGACCGACATCCTCTGAGAAACAGGAAGATCTGAGATAAAATCCATGGAAACATGCGTCCAGGGCCTTTTCGAGACCGGCAAGGGCAAAAGTAACCCACTGGCACGAGAACAGCAGGGCTTAGCCTGAGCACAAGTCCCACAAGACTGCACAAAAGAACTCACATCCCGCGACAAGGAAGGCCACCAAAAGGACCTAGCCACCAAATCTCTGGTACCAAAAATCCCAGGATGACCAGCCAACACCGAACAATGAACCTCAGAGATAACTATTAGTCCATCTATCAGGGACAAACAGTTTCTCCGCTGGACAACGGTCAGGTCTATCAGCCTGGAACTCCTGCAGCACCCGCCGCACATCAGGGGAGATGGCAGACAGAACCACCCCCTCTCTGAGAATACCAGCCGCCTCAGGAACTCCAGGAGAATCAGGCACAAAACTCCTTGAAAGGGCATCAGCCTTCACATTCTTAGAACCCGGAAGGTACGAAACCACAAAATCGAAACGGGAGAAAAACAGCGACCAGCGAGCCTGTCTAGGATTCAACCGCTTGGCAGACTCGAGATAAGTCAGATTCTTGTGATCCGTCAAGACCACCACGCGGTGCTTGGCTCCCTCCAGCCAATGTCGCCACTCCTCGAATGCCCACTTCATAGCCAGCAGCTCCCGGTTGCCAACATCATAATTACGCTCAGCAGGCGAAAACTTTCTAGAAAAGAAGGCACATGGCTTCATCACAGAGCCATCAGAACTTCTTTGAGACAAAACAGCCCCTGCTCCAATCTCAGAAGCATCAATCTCGACCTGAAAAGGGAGCGAAACATCTGGCTGACGCAACACAGGGGCCGAAGAAAAACGACGTTTCAGCTCCTGAAAAGCCTCAACGGCCGCAGAGGACCAATTCACCACATCAGCACCTTTCTTGGTCAGATCAGTCAAAGGTTTAACCACACTAGAAAAATTAGCGATGAAGCGATGGTAAAAATTAGCAAAGCCCAGGAATTTCTGAAGACTCTTCACAGATGTAGGTTGAGTCCAATCATAAATGGCCTGAACTTTAACAGGATCCATCTCAATAGTAGAAGGGGAAAAAATGAAGCCCAAAAAGGAAACCTTCTGAACTCCGAAGAGACATTTAGACCCCTTCACAAACAAGGAATTAGCACGAAGGACCTGGAATACCATTCTGACCTGCTTCACATGAGACTCCCAATCATCCGAAAAGACCAAAATATCATCCAAATATACAATCATGAATCTATCCAGATACTTTCGGAAGATGTCATGCATAAAGGACTGAAACAGAGGGAGCATTAGAAAGGCCGAATGGCATCACCAGGTACTCAAAATGGCCCTCGGGCATATTAAATGCTGTTTTCCATTCATCGCCCTGTTTAATACGCACGAGATTATACGCCCCTCGAAGATCTATCTTGGTGAACCAACTAGCCCCCTTAATCCGAGCAAATAAATCAGACAGTAGAGGCAAAGGGTACTGAAATTTGACCGTGATTTTATTAAGAAGGCGGTAATCTATACAAGGTCTCAGAGAACCATCCTTCTTGGCCACAAAAAAGAATCCTGCTCCCAATGGTGACGACGGGCGAATATGCCCCTTCTCCAAGGACTCCTTTATATAACTCCGCATAGCGGCGTGTTCTGGCACAGATAAATTGAAAAGTCGTCCCTTAGGGAACTTGCTACCAGGAATCAAATTAATAGCACAATCACAATCCCTATGAGGAGGTAGGGCACTAGACTTGGGCTCATCAAATACATCCCGGTAATCCGACAAAAACTCAGGAACTTCAGAAGGAGTGGAGGAAGAAATTGACAACAATGGAACATCCCCATGTACCCCTTGACAACCCCAACTGGACACCGACATTGATTTCCAATCCAATACTGGATTATGGACCTGCAGCCATGGCAAACCCAACACGACCACATCATGCAAATTATGCAACACCAAAAAGTGAATATCCTCCTGATGCGCAGGAGCCATGCACATGGTCAACTGGGTCCAGTACTGAGGCTTATTCTTGGCCAAAGGCGTAGCATCAATTCCCCTCAAAGGAATGGGATGGTGCAAGGGCTCCAAGAAAAAACCACAGCGCCTGGCAAACTCTAAGTCCATCAAATTCAGGGCAGCGCCTGAATCCACAAATGCCATAACAGAATAGGATGACAAAGAGCAAATCAGAGTAACGGACAAAAGAAATTTAGGCTGTACAGTACCAATGGTGACGGACCTAGCGAATCGCTTAGTGCGCTTAGGACAATCAGAGATAGCATGAGTGGAGTCACCACAGTAAAAACACAGCCCATTCTGACGTCTGTGTTCTTGCCGTTCAGCTCTGGTCAAAGTCCTATCACATTGCATAGGCTCAGGCCTCTGCTCAGAGGATACCGCCAAATGGTGCACAGTTTTGCGCTCACGTAAGCGTCGATCGATCTGTATGGCCAAGGACATTGATTCATTCAGACCAGCAGGCGTGGGGAACCCCACCATAACATCCTTAAGGGCTTCAGAAAGACCCTTTCTGAAAATTGCTGCCAGGGCACACTCATTCCACTGAGTAAGCACAGACCACTTTCTGAACTTCTGGCAATATACCTCCGCTTCATCCTGACCCTGACACAAAGCCAGCAAAATTTTCTCTGCCTGATCCACAGAATTCGGTTCACCATAAAGCAATCCCAGCACCAGAAAAAATGCATCTACATTACGCAATGCAGGATCTCCTGGCGCCAGGGCGAATGCCCAGTCTTGAGGGTCGCCACGCAACAAAGAAATAATGATTCTGACTTGCTGAATAGGTCACCAGAAGAGCGGGGTTTCAGAGCAAGAAACAGTTTACAATTATTTTTGAAATTCAGAAATTTAGATCTATCCCCAGAAAACAAATCAGGAAATGGAATTCTAGGCTCCAACATCGGATTCTGAACTACATAATCTTGAATGTTTTGTACCCTTGCAGTGAGTTGATCCACACTAGAGGACAGACCTTGAATGTTCATATCTACACCTGAGTCCTGAACCACCCAGAGTTTAAGAGGAAAAGAAAAACAAAACACACTGCAGAGGAAAAAAAAAATGGTCTCAGAACTTCTCTTTTCCCTCTATTGAGATGCATTAACACTTTGTGGGCCAGCTGTACTGTTATGGACCTGGTGGTTAGGTGCACCCGGAATGACCTGATTGTTAAACACGAAATCGGGACGAGCGCTGGGGAAATGGGAACTCTGCTGACCGCAAACACTACTCCTATCAACACACACTAGAGATAGCCGTGGAGCGTGCCTGACTCTGCCTAGACGCCTCTTCACAGCCCAGCTAACTACCCCTAAAGAAAGGAAACAAAGCCTCACTTGCCTCAGAGAAATTCCCCAAAGGTAAAAGCAGCCCCCCACAAGTATTGACTGTGAGTTAAGAGGAAATCACAAACACAGGAATGAAATAGGTTTTAGCAAAGGAGGCCAGTCTAACTACACAGATTGAGGATAGAAAAGGGATCTTTGCGGTCAACACAAAAAAAACTACAAAAACCACGCAGAGTGTGCAAAAAAGACCCCCGCACTGACTCACGGTGCGGTGGTGCCACTCTGCACCCCCAGAGTTTCCAGCTAGCCAGGCAATTTCATAATAGCAAGCTGGACTAGAACTTGGCAAGAAAAACAATATGCAACAAATGAACAAGCAGGAACTTAGCTTCTGCTGAAGTAGGCAGGTCCTCAGAAAGGTCCAAGAGAGATCTGAACCAGTGCAAAGACATCGACAGCTGGCATGCACTAACGATCTGAGTGGAGTTAAATAGAGAAGCCAGTAGCAGTAATCGAGACCAGATGAGGAACGAACCTCAATGGCTAGTAGCTCCACACACAGCCACCAGAGGGAGTTCACAGACAGAACTCACCGAAGTACCATTCATGACCACAGGAGGGAGATCGAGAACGGAATTCACAACACACCACGCCGCAGTCACTCAGGAATACACTATAAATGTGCAGGGCAAAATAAATACAGATATAGGAAGGAGTAAATAAGACAAAGGAAAATACACCACCAGCAACGAATCTCCAACCCCCAGCTCTCCTCACCAGACCGAGATAACAACGCACAAGACAGAAGCTATAATCGGCGACGCCCAAAGATCAGGAGAACTATTTAAAGGCAGTGGGCATGGCCCAGCTTCTAATCCAAGGATTAGGTAAATTAACCCCGGAACAGCTAGATAAAATCTAGCAAACGCCAATGAGCAAATAGTGGTCAAAAGCAGAATTACCGCTGTCTGTCGGACTACCTGGTCTGATGTTGTGAATTCTGCTCTTGGGCTCCCTCCGGTGGTTATAAGTGATACTGTTGTGAGTTCTGCTCTTGGGCTCCCTCCGGTGGTTATAAGTGGTACTGCTGCTCCTTTGGATTTCAGCAGTTATCAGGTGCTGCCACTTATTAACAATTCTGACTGGGCTATTTAGTCAGGCTAGAGCCTTTGGTTAGTGCCTGTTGTCCATTGTTTCTTGGTGGATTCACATCTCTGTTTGGATTATCCTGCTATTCTGTCCAAATCATCAAAGATAAGTCCTGGCTTTGTTTTTGCAGTCCACATGATGTGGACTTTATAGTTCAGTGCATTTCTATGTTTTTTCTTGTCCAGCTTTGTCTGTGTAAGGATTTATTCAGCCAAGCTGGAAGCTCTGGAGAAGCAGATTTACCCTCCATACCTTTAGTTAGGTGTGGAGATTGTTGTATTCTCTGTGGTGGATATTTTGTAGTATTTTAATACTGACCGCACAGTACTCTGTCCTGTCTTTTCTATTTAGCTAGATTGGCCTCCTTTGCTAAATCCTGGTTTCAGTCTGTGTTTGTTATTTCCCTCTCCTCTCACAGTCAATATTTGCGGGGGGCTGTCTATCCTTTGGGGATTTTCTCTGAGGCAAGATAGTTTTCCTGTTTCTATCTTTAGGGGTATCTAGTCCTCCGGCTGTGTCGAGGTGTCTAGGCCGTGTTAGGTACATCCCACGGCTACTTCTAGTTGTGTTAAGTTCAGGGTCTGCGGTCAGTACAGGTACCACCTCCTCCAGAGCACGTCTCATGCTGCTCCTAAGCCACAGATCATAACAGTCTGAACAGCGTCCGACATGACAGTTATAATGCCTGAACACGCTGAAATAAACTTTTATAAAATGTGCCCCCTCATACCCTGAAATCGTCCCGGGGCCGTCACTCCGGGCCTGTGTGTGCCGGGCGCCGCCTCCTCTTGGTGCATTATTGTCCACGGCGCCTGCCCTGTAAGTACAAAGGGCAGTGCAACTGCGCATGCCCCCCAAAAAAACTTAATGCGCAGGCGTCGGGGACGATAATGCTGCAAGAGGAGGCGGTGCCTGGCGCGCACAGGCCCGGAGTGACGGCTGTGCATCTGATTAGGAAGGAAAGTCCCGCCCCGGGACGATTTCACGGTATGAGGGGGCACATTTTATAAACGTTTATTTCAGAGTGTGCAGGCATCATAACTAAAAGCCACCTTGTCAGAATGCAGCTGTAACAACTCT
This sequence comes from Ranitomeya variabilis, assembly GCF_051348905.1. NCBI lineage: Eukaryota > Metazoa > Chordata > Amphibia > Anura > Dendrobatidae > Ranitomeya > Ranitomeya variabilis. Next base: position 506,557,674 of record NC_135233.1, read on the forward strand.
GCTGGCATCACGGCATGGCCTCTCATCTCACACTATCTTACCCACTGCTCCAGGCCATGATGTGGTTTCTGTTTCATGCCAGCTCCATAGTCTGTGTCTCTGCTCTCTGCATGCTTCATGGCTGTGTGTATAGGGGGGCGGCGCCTGAACTCTCTGGTTCTTATAGGAAGCAGGTGCATCTGTCTAATCTGTTCCTTACCAATTGCCAAGAGGCCTCCAGTATTTAGTGCAGTTCCACCCAGTGGACTGGGCCTGTGCAATGTGTTAGCTCAGTTTGTGTTTTGCTTCTGGGTTTGCCAGGCCTTGCTCTGAGTTACTCCCTCTCTGGAGGCTTTTTTCTGTGTTATTGCCTTGATCTTGTTGTCCGCCCTTCAGGAGGCAGAATATCCTGGTCCCTTTGTCCTTGTGTCTTGTTCCATTGCCTTGTCTGTACTTAGTCTTATCTTGGTCTCCTTGTCTGTGGCTTCCTTCCCTGTTGTCTTTCCTTGTGTTCTCAGTCTGCTTATGCTCTGCACTCTTGCTGCTCTGTACCTTTGTGGCTTTACCTCTGCTCCGCACTCCTGCGGTTCCGCTCCGTTCTGCTGCTGCATTAATCTCTTGCTGCAGCTCCTCTCCACATTGCTTGTGGCTCCGCTCTGCTTAGCTTCTGCAGCTGCAGTAATCTCTTGCTGCAGCTCCTCTCCATATTTCTTGTGGTTCTGTTCTGCTTAGCTTTTATTGCTGTGCTATCTCTTGCTGCTCTACCGCTCCTATCCGCAGCCTTGCGGTTTCCTTCCAGTCTGAACGGGTTCCAACCTGTTCCTTCATACCTCATTCCTTTCTGCTTTTTTCCTTTGCACCTCCTGTGTGAACAGGTCCCTACCTGTTCCTCCATACTACATATCCATACCTGCACCTCCAGTGTGAACAGGTCCCTACCTGTTCCTTCATACACCACATCAACCAGCCCTGTGTTCTCTGCCGTGCCTGCCAGCTTTGTGTTCTCTAACAGCCCTGTATTCTCTGCCGTGCCTGCCAGCCCTGCGTTCTCTGCCGTGTCTTTGCCTGTCCTGTGTCTCAGCCGTGCCAGCCTACTCGTCTGTGTTTCAGCTGAGCTCTTCTGCCAGTCCTGCCTGATGCCCGCACCAATCCTGGTGTTCCTGTCTCCCAAGTGGGATCAGCAGCCACAGCCAGACATCACCCTGGAGTAGCACCTGGCAGCTGCCTGCTGCACAAGCCTGACCTCACCATCAGAGGCTCCAGTGAAAACCCAGGCATCTGTCATAGTCACGCCCCTTCCAGGGTAGTCTGGTTTGTGGCACAGTGGGGCCACAAACCCCCGAGCTCACGCCCACCAGTCAGGGCGTGAGCGTGACAGCAGCATTAGTGCTGCACAAGGTGGCTCTTTTTTTGTTACAAATGCCTGAGGGGGTGACAGGTTCCCTTTAATAATTAAATAAAACCAAGGTGCAAATACAATTCAACAAATACCACAAAAGTGCTGAAAATGACCAGTGCAAATAGTAAAATGGTTAGATCTCACCACTTGGATGTCCTGGAATGAGCCATACTTGCAAGAGGAAGACCGGGGAAAAAATGGTATATTGCATAAATTCCCTTGCCTTGCCTCATTCAGGTCTCCCATCCTTACAAGGACAGTCCCCAAGTGTGCAAATAGATACAGAGAAGACAGGCTAATGGAGCGCCAGGCTGGCGGTCAGGGGAGATGTTGATTGAGAAAGGTTCGATGCAGCTCCTGCCGGGTGCCTCAGGAGAGGAATAAACAGTGAGTTGCAAGATACTCCGGTCACATGGGAGCGCACAGGACACAGATGAAAGGATTAAAAGTTTCTTTGTTTATTGAAATCCACAACGCGTTTCGACGGAACAGCTCCGTCTTCATCAGGTGACAGTATACAGAGAGTGGGCCAGAGTGAGTATATAAAGGAGCACCAACCAATGAGATTTAAGGAGCAATTGTTCGGAACACATGATTAGATGGGATCACATGATTAATTGAGATACAAGTCGCAAACGCAGTTTAAAAACATCAAAAAAGGTAAAAAGACAAGATATAGCATAATAATATAAAATCAAATAGAATAAAAACAATAAAATGCATAAAAATAATAAGAGAACGGTGCAAAAGTGCAGCCATTATGTGACCTTTTCAATGATGAGATTTAACCCCTCAGGTGCCAGTGTGCCAAGTTTAAAAATCCAATAACTTTCTTTTCTTACTAAATTGGTAAAGCAATCAGGCATATCATTTGGTATCTGATCTATGATGGTAAGCTTTAGTGAACTTAGGTTCCTATTATGTACTGCGAGAAAGTGTTTTGACAGACTATGCATTAAATACCCATTCCAGATGTTGTGACGGTGTTTATTCATCCTTGCATGCATAGCCTGTATCATCCACCCGACATATTGCAGCCCACAACCACATTCGATCAGATAAACTACATAGCTAGAGTGGAAACCAACATGCAAATAACTGATGTCTTAATATTTAAAGAGCAAAAACCAAAAAGAACTGACAAAGACCTAAAAAAAATGTTTTAATATAATGATTAAAACCAAAAAACGATAATACCATATAGACCAATAGTAGAAAACCTGCAGGATCTATGGTCTCCGATATGATACCGGAAAAAATTGTATATATAGGAAAGGGCTAGGGAAGATAGATAGTGCCTATCCCTAAAAAATTCCCTATCAGCGGAGGTTGGCACCCTGGGATGCGATTTGGTGCCCCCGCTCAACGTGGACTGACCCTAAAGACCCTGGCAGGTATCCCTACCAAAAAGCCACCACCAAAAAATGACACAACAAAAAAAAGAAAAAAGTGTGATAGTACACACTAACAGTGCTGCTAAATGCTGGCTATTGGTGCAAAGATGGCAGAAGTAGAATTATTCTCAATTAACTCTGGCGTATAGCGTGAGCTGAAGATGAATTATGGTGCTTAGAAAGATTGATAACAACATTATGTTCAATTATCAGAAAGATGCTCGCCTCCTAATTATATGGTGTGCGAGTACTACAGAGGAGAGACCAACGTATCAGTAATATAATACTAAAAGTGTCTCAAGTATATTCACTTTAATATTCAGGACATCAGTAAGGCTTCAGGCCCCTCCATATAGTATTTGATTACGCACCATCGAAATACCCTTTCAAGACAGTGTGACTGTTATAGATGACAAAGTTGAAAAAATGCTATAAAGACTTAGTCACACCTAAAAATATTAGCATTACTGTCAAAATGTCAAGGGCATAACCACATACAAGAATGCTCGTTAGAACGCATCTCATATGATGATAGCTCATGTATAATAAATTTATTCAAATGTAATAAGGGGCATTCTTGCCAGAGATGTAATCATAAAGATACTTAGTGGTATCAACGCCACTAAGAAAAAATATATGCGCGGAGTATCAATCACCTGATCATGAGAGCTACTATGTTCACATATAAGGGCATCCTCGCCAGATAGAAATCATTTGCAGATACATATTCAGATGGCATCAGCGCCAGAGAACAAGAAAAGGAAATGCCCAAATGGTCACCTAATCAAAAAAAACGGATGGCATCCTCGCCAGACAAAATAGTGTTTCTAGCATAAAAAGGCACCATTGCCAGGGATGTAAAAAATAAGTAACAATAGCCTCCCTACCAGGACTAGTGTGTACTCCACACAGTGATAAGCAAGTACTCAAATAATGTTAACATTGTGCTTAATAGCCAACCTCATATTCATATGGTATAATAACAAGGCGCCAGCCCAGCAGCACATGTGTGTAATTTCAGTGCACTTATCTCAAGGAGACGAATATCTCAAGGAGACGAATGTCTCAGCCCGACGCGTTTCGCCCAATCAGGAGGTCCAGAGGGGCTCATCAGGGCAATGCCGATCATAGGCATAAGCAGCGGGCGATGTAGTCGCTGCACGCGGTCCAGAGAAAGCTTGTGAATGCATCAAAAAACAATTTTTAAATTGGATTTCAAATATCCCTTATGGGCAGTACTGGATCAGGAAGAACTGCACTAAAGATAGTGATTTCTTCAAAGAAGCCGATATCTTGAAACATCGTTTTAAGAGTAAAGGGTACCCTAAAAAATTGGTTTTTGATGCATTCACAAGAGCCAGAGCCTTCACACAAAAAGAATGCATTGAGCAGATTAAAAATAAGAATAATAGGTCTGTTAAACCCTCTGATTTCACTAAATGGAGTTTTATAACTACCTTTAACCAATCACATGGGGTCGTACGAAACCTTTTGAAAACATATTGGTTTATTTTGAAAGGGGATCCAGTTTTATCAGCACATATTCCTGCGCAACCTAGAACCATCTTCAGAAAAAATCGCACCCTTTGTAACATCGTTGCTCCCAGCAACGTAACTCGTGAGTGTTCATCCACATCCAGTTGCCGGACACACCATAATCCAGGTTGCTTTGCTTGCAGGGCAGCTAAGTGTTTATGTTGTGGTTCCATCAGTAATGGAGCGAAATAATTTCGGTCATACACTATGGGCATCAGTTTTAATATTAACTGCCATGTAAATTGCCACTCTAGCTAAGTAGTTTATCTGATCGAATGTGGTTGTGGGCTGCAATATGTCGGGCGGACGATACAGGCTATGCATGCAAGGATGAATAAACACCGTCAGAACATCCGGAATGGGTATTTAATGCATAGTCTGTCAAAACACTTTCTCGCAGTACATAATAGGAACCTAAGTTCACTAAAGCTTACCATCATAGATCAGATACCAAATGATATGCCTGATCGCTTTACCAATTTAGTAAGAAGAGAAAGTTATTGGATTTTTAAACTCGGCACACTGGCACCTGAGGGGTTAAATCTCATCATTGAAAAGGTCACATAATGGCTGCACTTTTGCCCCGTTCTCTTATTATTTTTATGCATTTTATTGTTTTTATTCTATTTGATTTTATATTATGCTATATCTTGTCTTTTTTTACCTTTTTTGATGTTTTTAAACTGCGTTTGCGACTTGTATCTCAATTAATCGTGATCCCATCTAATCATGTGTTCCGAACAATTGCTCCTTAAGTCTCATTGGTTGGTGTTCCTTTATATACTCACTCTGGCCCACTTTCTGTATACTGCACCTGATGAAGACGGAGCTGTTCCGTCGAAACGCGTTGTGGATTTCAATAAACAAAAACTTTTAATCCTTTCATTTGTGTCCTGTGCGCTCCCATGTGACCAGAGTATCTTGCAACTCACTGTTTAGTCCCCAAGTGTGGACCTGTCCTGCAGAATGTCCCTTAAAACCCTCCTGATGCGTTTCATCTGCCAGTTGTGATGGACTTAACAGGGGAGCAAGGAATTTTTGAAGATGAATAGGCAAAATCTTCTTGGGACCAAGTATTTTGTATGAAAGATCCTGTCTGCAGAGTGCTGACTGGCAAATTTGGGGACAGATCATGATGGGGAATCAACCAACCTATATGGCCTGCGTACACACACTGAAAGACTGCATCGGTATAGCCTGTGTCGTTGGATACGCTCTGTCTGACGCATTAGGCGTTGCTCACTACGCTGCTTGTAGATACTGACAATGACCACCACTGAATAACGGCTCTGGCCCCTCTTTATGGTCCTAACACATAGGATACTGCCCACCCATTTGGGATTGTGTCTCTAATGGACATTGGAGGGGAGCATTGCCATGCTAGCAGGCTGGACCCTCAGGGGGATCCCTGCTATGACTGGTTATGAGTAAAAAAGGTGGGACACACCGAGAGGTAAATAACATCAGAGGCTTGGGGGTGTTTGTAGCCAATTAGAAATGGTATTTATAGCTCACAGAGCATAGCATCAGTGTTTTAGGTTTCACCTTTGCAAGAAAGCACTCTGCAGACAGGATCCCCCACCATAGGGATTCTTCTTTCGTACAAAATACTTGCTGTTTAGTAATATTAGGGGAATCTCATGTAATTTTTTTCTGGGGTCCAACTTTTACTAATCAATAAAGGCTAAGCAAACAACTGTGAGCTGTTATTAATAGCCTGGAAACCTTAGGCTATGGGCACACGTTGCGGATTTTGATGCTTTTCCGCAGCGTTATTGGACGTGTGGAATTGCATCAAATCCGCAGTGTAGCGCACAAGCAATGTTAGTCAATGGGAAATTGAGAAGTGTTGTGCACATGCTGCTGAAAAAACGTGTGGATTTGCAGCATTTTATTTTCTGCAGCATGTCAATTCTTTTTGCAGATCTGCAGCGTTTCTCACTTCCATTGAGTCAGGCAAATCTGCAAAACTGCAGGTTTTAAAAGATCTGCGGTTTTGCAGCGAATTTGCATGCGAGGAATGCTGCAGATCGGGAGGAGGAATAGTGTGTGGGCGGAGACTGTGTGTCTGTGTGCTGGTGTTTGTGTGTCTGTGGGACTGTTTGTGTGTGCACGGGGCTGTGTGTGTGGGTCTTTATGTAGTCAGACCGTCCGATGGAACTACTAGTCCCATCTGGCTGTGCCTGCCACAGTGACAGCTAGCCGAATGATGGGACAGCAGTAATATCCGGCTACTGTGTTCAAGTGTAAAAAAAAACACACATATACAGTATATACTCACCAATCGCCTAGTCCCGGACGCCCTCGATCACCTGTAAAAAATAAATAAATAAATCAACAGTATACTCCCTGTTCCGATGTAATCCAGTTAATAACAAGTGTCCCACAATGATCTTCCGTGGAGAGGAATCACATCGGCAGATGTGACCGCTCTCCATGGGCTCCGATGATACAATGACAGGAGACAATCCTCCCGCACTGTATCACTTCACCGTCAGAAGTCGCTGTCACTTGCGGCACCGCAGTGTGGGAAAATTCTCACACAGCAGTGTCGTAAAGTGAGAGCCTGAACTCCATTGACCCCTCAGTGATAACACTGCAGGAGCCATTGTCTCCTGTCAGTGTGTCACTGGAGGCCCTGTAGAGCTGTCACATCTCCTCATGTGACAGCTCTATATGGTAGATCGTCATGGGACACTCGTTATTAAATGGACTACGTTGAAACGGAGCATTTATGTTGGTTTATTTTTTGCAGGACATCAAGGGCATCGCGGGAATTAGGCGTACAATAAAGATGGTAAAAATGTGTAGTGTTTTATTTAAAATACTTTATTCTGGCTGTGTCTTTATTTAACCCTTTCACAACTATAGGATTAGTAATGGATAGGTGTCTTATTATTGACACCTCTCCATTACTAAGCCGGCTTAATGTGACCTTACAATTCATAGGTAACATCAATCCCACAAATATTACCCCATATGCCACCGCTACAGGGCAGTACGAAGAGAGAGGCTAAGTGCCCGAATTGGCGCATATTAAGGATGTGCCATTTCTGGGGCGGCTATGTGCTGGTGTTTGTAGTCAGGGGGCAATGTCCATGGCCCCTTCCTAGGCTATGAATATCAGCCCTATCATAACATGGGAAGATCCATGGGTATTATCTAGTGATGAGCGAGCATACTCGCCACTACTCGGTACTCGCCTGAGTATCACAGTAGTCTGCTAGCACTGAGCATTTCCAGGATTATTCGGCGGGAGCTCAAGTCTCCATTGAACTTTGACGCTTTTTAGAGTGCCAATGAACATGGAGGGATTGTCTGCCATGCACTGTAATACCACAGCCATCTTTGTTGTAGTATTACAGTGATTGGCTGGCCGCACAGCATCACCAGGTCTATAAGAGACCTGGCGTCGTCCTGCTCGGTGCATTCTGCTCCGGACTTGGCTACTGTAGGGAGAGCAACTGCTGAGATAGGGTTAGATTCTTTCTTTGCTAAGTTAGTGTGGGTCTACTAGTGTTCAATCCACAAATCCGGATAAACCAACAGTCATTTTTAGGGCTAATTCGGGGGTACATAGATTGCAGTGCTAGGTAGGCAGGAAAGTCTATGTGCACCTATCCACATCAGTGAAAGGCATGCAGGCACTGTATGTGAGTATAGAGATGAGTATATAGATCTCACTGTATACATCAAAAGGCCCCATTACTGTCTGCTGATGCTTATTTTATATATACCTAGCTGCAGGTATCCGTGGCTAGGATTTTTTTTTTTTTTGCACCTTAAAGCTGCTAATTTTATTACAAAGCAATCCATAGCCCCCTTTTTTTTCTACATTTATTTGCTTGGTCACACTGCAGACTACAACCAGGTCATTTCAGTACAAGAGCGTGAAAATCTATACATTCCCCAGTATTTTGGGGTTTTTGTTTTTTTTTTTTTACTCCAGGCCATGTATTGAAACAGTCTGTTGTCTCAGTCAGATGCTCGGTCTCTATGTGGTCTCCAAATACTTGTTTTTCAGGCATACATTCCACTTTTGTCTGTCTGCTACCCTTGCTCTATACAGTATTTTGGGGTTACAAATTTTTTTTTAACCCCTTCACCCCCAAGGGTGGTTTGCACGTTAATGACCAGGCCAATTTTTACAATTCTGACCACTGTCCCTTTGAGGTTATAACTCTGGAACACTTCAACAGATCCCGGTGATTCTGACTCTGTTTTCTCGTGACATATTGTACTTCATGATAGTGGTAAAATTTCTTTGATAATACCTGCGTTTATTTGTGAAAAAAACGGAAATTTGGCGAAAATTTTGAAAATTTTGCAATTTTCCTACTTTGAATTTTTATGCAATTAAATCACAGTGATATGTCACTTAAAATTCTTAATAAGTAACATTTCCCACATGTCTACTTTACATCAGCACAATTTTAGAACCAACATTTTTTTTTTGTTAGGGAGTTATAAGGGTTAAAATTTGACCAGCAATTTCTCATTTTCACAACACCATTTTTTTTAGGGACCACATCTCATTTGAAGTCATTTTGAGGGGTCTATATGATAGAAAATACCCAAGTGTGACACCATTCTAAAAACTGCACCCCTCAAGGTGCTCAAAACCACATTCAAGAAGTTTATTAACCCTTCAGGTGTTTCACAGGAATTTTTGGAATGTTTAAATAAAAATGAGCATTTAACTTTTTTTCACACAAAATTTATTCAGCTCCAATTTGTTTTATTTTACCAAGGGTAACAGGAGAAAATGGACCCCAAAAGATGTTGTACAATTTGTCCTGAGTACGCCGATACCCCATATGTGGGGGTAAACCAAAGTTTGGGCGCATGACAGAGCTCGGAAGCGAAGGAGCGCCATTTGACTTTTCAATGCAAAATTGACTGGAATTGAGATGGGACGCCATGTTGCGTTTGGAGAGCCCGTGATATGCCTAAACATTGAAAACCCCCACAAGTGACACCATTTTGTAAAGTAGACCCCCTAAGGAGCTTATCTAGAGGTGTGGTGAGCACTTTGACTCACCAAGTGCTTCACAGAAGTTTATAATGCAGAACCGTAAAAATAAAAAATCATATTTTTTCACAATAATGATCTTTTCGCCCCCAATTTTTTATTTTCCCAAGGGTAAGAGAAGAAATTGGACCCCAAAAGTTGTTGTACAATTTGTCCTGAGTATGCTGATACCCCATATGTGGGGGTAAACCACTGTTTGGGCGCATGGGAGAGCTCTGAAGGGAAGGAGCGCCGTTTGACTTTTCACTGCAAAATTGACAGGAATTGAGATGGGACGCCATGTTGCGTTTGGAGAGCCACTGATGTGCCTAAACATTGAAACTCCCCCAGAAATGACACCATTTTGGAAAGTAGACCCCCTAAGGAACTTATCTAGAGGTGTAGTGAGCACTTTGACCCACCAACTGCTTCACAGAAGTTTATAATGCAGAGCCGTGAAAATAAAAAAAAAAATTTTCCCCCCAAAATTATTTTTTAGCCCCCAGTTTTGTATTTTCCCAAGGGTAACAGGAGAAATTGGACCCCAAAAGTTGGGGTCCAATTTGTCTTGAGTACGCTGATACCCCATATGTGGGGGGGAGCCACCATTTGGGCGCATGGGAGGGCTCGGAAGGGAAGGAGCGCCATTTGGAATGCAGACTTAGATGGAATGGTCTGCAGGCGTCACATTGCGTTTGCAGAGGCCCTAATGTACCTAAACAGTAGAAACCCCCCACAGGTGACACCATTCTGGAAAGTAGACCCCCTAAGGAACTCATCTAGATATGTTGTGAGAGCTTTGAACCCCCAATTGTTTCACTACAGTTTATAATGCAGAGCCATGCAAATAAAAAATATTTTTTTTCCACAAAAATTATTTTTTAGCCTCCAGTTTTGTATTTTCCCAAGGGTAACAGGAGAAATTGGAACCCAAACGTTGTTCTCCAATGTGTTCCGAGTACGCTGATACCCCATATGTTGGGGTAAACCCCTGTTTGGGCGCACGGGAGAGCTCGGAAGGGAAGGAGCACTGTTTTACTTTTTCAACGCAGAATTGGCTGAAATTGAGATCGGACGCCATGTCGCGTTTGGAGAGCCCCTGATGTGCCTAAACAGTGGAAACCCCCCAATTATAACTGAAACCCTAATCCAAACACACCCCTAACCCTAATCCCAACGGTAACCCTAACCACACCTCTAACCCAGACACACCCCTAACCTTAATCCCAACCCTATTCCCAACCGTAGATGTAATCCTAACCCTAACTTTAGCCCTAACCCTAACTTTAGCCCCAACCCTAACTGTAGCCTTAACCCTAACCCTAGCCCCAACGCTAACCCTAACCCTAGCCCCAACCCTAGCCCCAACCCTAACCCTAGTCCTAACCCTAGCCCTAACCCTAATGGTAAAATGGAAATAAATACATTTTTAAACATTTTTTTATTTTTCCCTAACTAAGTGGGTGATGAAGGGGGGTTTGATTTACTTTTATAGCGGGTTTTTTAGCAGATTTTTATGATTGGCAGCCGTCACATACTGAAAGAAGCTTTTTATTGCAAAAAATATTTTTTGCATTACCACATTTTGAGAGCTATAATTTTTCTATATTTGAGTCCACAGAGTCATGTGAGGTCTTGTTTTTTGCGGAACGAGTTGACGTTTTTATTGGTAACATGCTCGGGCATGGGAGATTTTTTGATCGCTTTTTATTCCAATTTTGTGAGGCAGAATGACCAAAAACCAGCTATTCATAAATTTCTTTTGGGGGAGGCGTTTATACCGTTCTGCGTTTGGTAAAATTGATAAAGCAGTTTTATTCTTCGGGTCAGTACGATTACAACGATACCTCATTTCTATCATTTTTTTATGTTTTGGCGCTTTTATACGATAAAAACTATTTTATAGAAAAAATAATTATTTTGGCATCGCTTTATTCTGAGGACTATAACTTTTTTATTTTTTTGCTGATGATGCTATATGGCGGCTCGTTTTTTGCGGGACAAGATGACGTTTGCAGCGGTACCATGGTTATTTATATCCGTCTTTTTGTTCGCGTGCTATTTTACTTTTTGTTTGGCGGTATGAGAATAAAGCGTTGTTTTTTGCCTCGTTTTTTTTTTTTTTTTTACAGTGTTCACTGAAGGGGTTAACTAGAGATATAGTTTTATAGGTGGGGTCGTTATGGACACGACGATACTAAATATGTGTACTTTTATTGTTTGATTTTTTTTATTTAGATAAAGGAATGTATTTATGGGAATAATATATATATATTTTTTTCTTTATTTAGGATTTTTTTTTCTTTTTTTTTTTTACACATGTGGGAATTTTTTTTTTTACTTTGTCCCAGGGGGGGACATTACAGATCGGTGCACAGCACTCTGTCAGATCACCGATCTCACTTACAGCCGTGCAGGCTTACCAGCGCCTGCACAGCACCCGGAAGTAATCCCTGCAGGACCCGGATGCAGCCCCGCGGCCATTTTGGATCCGGGGCCTGCAGGGATTGGAGGTAGGAGACCCTCGCAGCAACGCGATTACATCGCGTTGCTCCGGGGGTCTCAGGAAAGCCCGCAGGGAGCCCCCTCCCTGCGCGATGCTTCCTTGTACCGCCGGCACACCGTGATCATGTTTGATGATGCCATAGTCAGCTGACACCCGGGCACGATCGGCCGCGCTCCCCCCGTGAGCGCGGCCGATCGTGCTGGAAGTATTGTTCCATCCTTGGGAATTAGGGCCCACCCCACATGGACAGAATAGTACGTCCAATGGCAGAAAGGGGTTAAACTCCAGGCCACATATTAAAACAGCCTGTTAGTCAGACGTCCGCTATATCTGTGGTCTCCAAATACTCCCTCCTAGACCCTTCACAGTCCAGCTTCCTCCCCCTACATTCGACAGAAACTGCACTCATCAAAGTGACCAATGACCTTCTGACGGAAATGTGTAACGGTGACCACTCTGCTCATTCTCTGCAGCTTTTGACACTGTTGACCTCCATCTCCTACTCTCTGGGCTCCAGTCACTAATCATTAAGGACACTGCTCTCCTGGTTCTCTTCCTATCTTTCTGACTGCTTCTTCAGTGTTTTGTTTGCCGGCTCCACTTCATCTCCTCTTCCTCTCACTGTTGGGGTACTTCAGGACTCAGTCCTTGGCCCCCTTCTCTTCTCTCTCTACATGGCCCCAATTGGACAGACCATCAGCAGATTTGGCTTTCAGTACCATCTTTATGCCAATGACACAACTATATACATCATCCCGAGCTTACTCCTGCTATACTACATAACGCCAGTGACTGTATATCCACAGTCTCCGACATCATGTCCGTCCTCTATCTGAAACTCAACCTCTCCAAAACTGAACTTCTGCTCCCACTAACCTTCCTAAATCTGACATGCAAAAATTGTATAAGAACAGCGAGCACTCACCATCATCTTGTGTCCAAACTTTATTGTGGCATATTAACAATAGCAGGTATGGTCAGGGAGAAATGTGCTGGCCCAAGACGACGGCCGTTTTGCGCTCCTGCGCTTCCACGGGTCTTGAAGCCGTCGTCTTGGGCCAGCACATTTCTCCCTGACCATACCTGCTATTGTTAATATGCCACAATAAAGTTTGGACCCAAGATGATGGTGAGTGCTCGCTGTTCTTATACAATTTTTACATGCACAATTGGAGTTTTTCAAGCTAGAGCACCTCACGTCAGAAAAGGGCTATATTGCGCTGATAGGAAAACAAGCAAGCGGGTGTGAGTGATCTAACCAGCTGTTGGTGCTGCTTTTTTTGATTTTCTTTGGCTTCCTAAATCTGACATTTCCCTCTCCGTGGTTGGCACCATAACAACACCCTGGCAGCACATGCGCTGTCTGGTGGTTACGTTTGACACCAATCTCTCCTTCACTTCCTATATACAATCTCTTGCCCGCACATGCCGCTTGCACCTAAAGAACATCTCTAGAATCCGCCCTTTTCTCACCATGGAAACAACAAAAACCCTCACTGTCGCATTAATCCACTCCTGCCTGGACTACTGTAATGCTCTATTAATTAGCCTCCCCCTCACTGAACTTTCCCCTCTCCAGTCTATCCTTAATGCAGTAGCCACGGTCATCTACCTGACTAATCGGTATTCAGATGCAGTCACTCGTCGCCAGTCGTTACACTGGCTGCCCATTCATTATAGAATTCAATTCAAAGTACTTGTTCTCACCCACAAAGCTCTTCACAGTGCAGCACCCCCTTACATCTCCTCCCTTATTTCTGTCTATCGGCCTAGCCATCCACTGCGCTCTGCAAATGACTAACCTCTGCACTAATCCGTACCTCCCACTCCCGTCTCCAAGACTTCTGCCGCTCTGCGCCAATCCTCTAGAATGCTCTACCACAAGAAATTATGACCATCCACAATTTGCTTAGTTTTAGGCTTGCCCTCAAAACATATTTGTTCAGAGCGGCCTACCATGTTCCCTAATCAGTCATTTTATGGGTAAGGGTGCACGTGTAGCCCATTAACTATCTCCATCCAGTGGCGTATCCAGGGGGGGCAGCCGACGGGGGTGCCAGCGGGCCGCCTGATGATGCGGCGGTCCAAGGAGGCTCCTCATCCTGTACTGAGCGGTCACATGGTACCGCTCATTACAGTAATGAATATGCGGCTCCACCTCCCATAGGGAAGGAGCCGCATATTCATTACTGTAATGAGCGGTAACGGTGACCGCTCAGTACAGGAAGAAGCTGCCAACGCCGGGAAGCAGGGACTGCACCACGCCAGGAGCAGGTGAGTATAACAGGGAGGGGAGCGCAGAGCAATATTCACCTGCTCCCCATTCTGGCGCCGCTCCATCTTCAGCAGTGACGCTGAGGTCAGAGGGCGTGGTGACGTAGTTAGTGCGCGCCCTCTGCCTGAACGTCAGTGCTGAAGATGGAGCGGCGGCTGGAACGAGGAGCAGGTGAATATTGAAAGTGCCGCGGGCCTGAGCGATGGAGCGGTGAGTATGTGAATTTTTTTTATCGCAGCAACAGCAAATGGGGCAAGTGTCTGCATGGAGCATCTTATGGGGCCATAACGTTTGTGCAGCACTATATGGGGCAAGTGTCTGTATGGAGCATCTTATGGGGCCATAACATTTGTGCAGCACTATAACGGGGCAAGTGTCTGTATGGAGCATCTTACGGGGCCATAACGTTTGTGCAGCACTATAATGGGGCAAGTGTCTGTATGGAGCATCTTATGGGGCCATAACGTTTGTGCAGGACTATAATGGGGCAAGTGTCTGTATAGAGCATCTTATGGGGCCATAACGTTTGTGCAGCACTATAACAGGGCAAGTGTCTGTATGGAGCATCTTATGGGGCCATAACATTTGTGCAGCACTATATGGGGCAAGTGTCTGTATGGGGCCATAATCAACGTTTGTGCACACTATATGGGGCAAGTGTCTGTATGGAATATCTTATGGGGCCATAATTAACGTTTGTGCAGCACTATATGGGGCAAGTGTCTATATGTAGCATCTTATGGGGCCATAATTAACGATTGTGCAGCACTATATGGGGCAAATATCTTTATGGAGCATCTTATGGGCCCATAATCAACGTTTCTTCAGCACTATATGGCACAAATATCTTCTCTTTATGGAGCATCTTATGGGGCCATAATCAACGTTTCTGCAGCACTATATTGGGCAAATGTGTCTATGGAGCATCTTCTGGGGGCCATTATTAACCTTTATGCAGGATTATATGGGGCTCTTGATTCAATATGGATATTCAAAAACACTTAACCTACTGATGTCTCAATTAATTTGACTTTTATTGGTATCTATTTTAACATGGGGATTCAGGAATGTACCTTGGCTTGGTCATACAGTTTCAATAGAGTTAAGGTTCAAATGGGGGAGGTTAGGGGTGGGGCACCAAACTGATCCTTTGCCCCGTGTGCAGGAAAGGCTAGATACACCTCTGTCTCCATCTATACCCAACTCCCTCAAGATGGCTGGACCATCATTGTAAATACATACCGTAATTGTAAATAAGCTCCTGTACTTTGTATCTCCACCACCTCATTGTAGATTGTAAGCTCTCACGAGCAGGGTCGTCTTATTCTGCTTTAACACTAGGACTACTGGACTCGTGACCCCGACTAGAGCTACTGAATGTAGTCATTCTGACTACTGACTTGTTTTTGTTTATTTTTAGAGTTTCATTTGTTGTTATTTATTACTAATTACATTTTTTTATGTATTATTATTGTGAGATCCAACAGTAATGCTTTGGAATGTTTTTTTCTGATTTTTCGACAGGAAATAACAAAAGTAAACTAAGTAAAACAATAAGTAACATATCCCTGCTGTTCTGTTCGCTACCATTATACAAATATAATGTTCGTTCATTTTTGACTGGACCTATAAAAGTCTTGATGTTTTAGCTAATTTATACATTTTTTTCGCAGAATTATACTGTATGTGAACATGGTTGATCATAAACAAAAGAAAAATGAAAAAAAAACACGTAATTTTTATCGTTTTCACGTCATAAACCATTACATTGCATTATTGCTATATTCATGCATATTGCCCATTTGCAGGTAAAAAAAAATATTCTTTCTAGCTGTAAACTATAACTAATAACATCAAGCTATATGCAAATATAGTTTTTCCCCAAAAAAAATTGCTGCTTCACACTATACAGTACAAAATTATCGAATAATATGACAATAAAATGTTGTATCTGCTATATACTTGTATGAGTTTTTTGAGCTCTTATGTCTGCATGTGTTCTCTTTGTCTCTTCAGCTGAACTGAAAGTAAACTTACTATCCAGACTACTGTCTACTGCTAGGACCAGAGAAAAACAACACCCTTCTTTAGCATAAGATAAGAGCCTACAGTATTAGGGTATGTGCACACGTCAGGATTTCTTGCAGAAATTTCCTGAAGAAAACCGGAAATTTTCTGCAAGAAATCCGCATTTTTTTTTTTGCGTTTTTTTCCCGTTTTTTTCGCGTATTTTTAGCATTTTGCAAGCGAAATTAGCTTGCAGAATCCTAAAGTTTTCCAAGCGATCTGTAGCATCGCTTGGAAAACTGACTGACACTTTGGTCACACTTGTCAAACATAGTGTTTGACAAGTGTGACCAACTTTTTACTTTAGATGCTGCCTATGCAGCATCCATAGTAAAAGATAGAATGTTTAAAAATAATTAAAAAAATTTAAAAAATGGTTATACTCACCTGCAGACAGCCGATCTCCTCAGCGGCGTCCATTCCTATAGATGGTGCGTGCAGGACCTTCGGTGACGTCACGGTCACGTGAGCGGTCACGTGAGCGGTCTTGCGACCAATCACAAGACCGCGACGTCATCGCAGGTCCTTCACACACACCAGCTATAGGAACGGAAGAGAGAGCATACAGTGCTGAGAGGCAGGAACACTCTGGGGGCCATCAGAGGGTGAGTATATGACTATTTTTTATTTTAATTCTTTTTTTTTATACCAATTATATGGTGCCCAGTCCGTGGAGGAGAGTCTCCTCTCCTCCACCCTGGGTACCAACCGCACATAATCTGCTTACTTCCCGCATGGTGTGCTGTTGTGAATTCCGTTCTCGGACTCCCTCCTGTGGTCATGAATGGTACTTTGGTTAGTTCTGCTCTTGGACTCCCTCTGGTGGCTTTGAGCGGAACTGCTGGTCATTGAGGTTGGCTTTCTCAGCTGCCCTCGTTTGTTGCTATGCTGGCTTCCCTATTTAACTCCACTCAGATCGTTACTTCATGCCAGCTGTCAATGTCTCAGTATTGGTTCAGATCTCTCTTGGACTTCTCTGAGGACCTGTCTACTCCAGCAGAAGCTAAGTCCTTGCTAGTTCATTTGTTGTTACTGCTTCCTGAATATATTTCTTAGTACTGCTAAATTCTAGTCCAGCTTGCTATCATGATATTCCCTTGCTAGCTGGAAGCTCTGGGGGTGCAGAGTTGCACCTCCACACCCTGAGTCGGTGTGGGGGTCTTTTTGCATACTCTGCGTGGTTTTTGTAGTTTTTTGTGCTGACCGCATAGTTCCCTTTTCTATCCTCTGACTATTTAGTGAAGTCTGGCCTCCTTTGCTAAAACCTGTTTCATTCCTGTGTTTGTAACTTTCCTCTTGACTCACAGTCAATATATGTGGGGGGCTGCCTTTTCCTTTGGGGAATTTCTCTGAGGCAAGGTTAGGCTTCTATTTCTATCTTTAGGGGTAGTTAGCTCTTAGGCTGTGAAGAGGCATCTAGGGAGAGTTAGGTACGCTCCACGGCTATTTCTAGTGTGTGTGATAGGAGTAGGGTTTGCGGTCAGCAGAGTTCCCACTCCCCAGAGCTTGTCCCGATTACTAGTTTACTCATCAGGTCATTCCGGGTGCTCCTAACCACCAGGTCCATAACAGTGTGCACAGCCCCGTGCGGGAAGTAAGCAGATCAATGCACTCCTAGGTGTGCGGAATCCCCGCAATTCCGCATTTTTAATGAACATGTTGCTTTTTTTTCTGCGATGCGATTTTTTCGCGGAAAAAAAAGTAACATTTGCACAAGAAATGCGGAATACACTGTAAATAATAGGAGGCATATGTTAGCTTTTTTGTGTGTTTTTTTCACACTTTTATAGCGAAAAACGCAAAAAAACCCGTGAAAAATACTGAACGTGTGCACATGGCCTTACAAACAAGCTCTTTTCAGTTCAGCATTACACAGTAATAGAACAGGTAACACAAGGAAAATGTGAAAAGTCGACATCTGAATTGAACTACATCTATATGACCATCAGGGTAAATAAGATACAGTGACAAAATTATGTACAAAACTTTACAGCAACATTTAGTGACAAAAGGACAGCAAAATATAGTAAGTAGTCAAAATGACTAGCTTTAGTAGGTAAATTTTGAAAAAAACGCGCAATTTTTTCACCAAAATTATTTATTGTCACAAAATCTTTTTTCACATTGTATTTGAGGAAAAGTCACCGAGTCTCAAGCCGGAATTCTGAAAAATGTAGTCACAGAAGAGAATTAAAAAGTGCAAGTAGTCAAAATGACTATACCAGTAGTTCTAGTGTTAATTAGTGTATTGTTAACGTTGTTACTTATGACTTGCGTTTGAAACTGTTAAACTGTAAAGCGCTGCGGATTATGTTGGCACTATATAAATAAAGATTATTATTATTATTATTACTTGCTTTTCTGGCATACATTCCACTTTTTTTTGTCTGTATGCTACCCTAGGTCTATACAGTATTTTGGGGTTAAAACATTTTTAAAAACTCCAGGTCACATATTGAAACAGTCTGTTTTCTCAGTCAGATGCCCTGTCTATCTGTGGTCTCCAAATACTTGCTTTTCAGGCATACATTCAACTTTTTTTATCGTTGTGTTAGTCTACTTCGTGACATTAATTTTCTTTTCCAAAAAAATTAAAAAAAGGCCACATATTGAACATTGTGGTTTCTCTGTCAGATTCCACCTCTATCTGTGGGTTAAAATTTTTTGCATTTGAGTGCTCCTTTGAACTGGTTTTGGTGTGTCTTACTGTAGTTATTAGTAAAATTTGTTAAAAACAAAATAAAAAAAATTCCAACATTCCGTTGAATTAAGTGTTTTGTAGGCACACTGATGACATACGTTTTTTCGAATTTAATCAATTTGTATTGAACTGTTAAAATATTTCAGTAGTCCATTTCAAATGGGTAAGGCAAGGGACGGGGAAGTGGATGTGATGGTGCATGCAGAGGATGAGGCCGTGGCCAAGCTGAAAGTGAGCCCCAACAAAGACCCACATCTTCTCGCTCAGCCTTCCTGTCCCAGTTTCTAGGGGACTGCAACACACCACTATTGAAGCCAGAGCAGTGTGAAACGGTTGTTGGATAGATACTGGATAATGCTTCCAGTCACTTTGCCACCACCACCACGTCTTCCACACGGTCAAATAATAAAATATATAATCACTACACTTGTACAGGATAAGGTTTGCTTCACGTGAATAATTTATTGGTGAAAAGTGAGGTGACAGAAAAAAATTAACGTTTCGGCCAATCAGTTGTCTTGATCACAATGTCGCTGAAAAAAATGTAAAATACAATAAATATTTCAAGGTAAATATATACAAAATCAAACACATGTCAGGATGGTCCAAGAAATACACCTAGATACATGGGTGTAAGTATGAGGCATATGGTGAAGTAACATAAAGTATGCAGGACTAGAGTTATCTAGGAAAGGAAAAAATAGTTCCATGGGATGGGATGGAATGTAATAGATGCATAATTGAAACAACAAATCAAATAGACATACCCCTTCGTAGGTTGTTTTCTAGAATTTGAACATGTAGTTTCGTTGAGGTAAATAAATATGAGGGTGTATACATACAATCCTGTTGGGGATGATAGAAGACAGTAAGAGAAGATATGCCTATCTGGCACATGAAATGAGAATTTTTGCCTGTAGGACATTATTGCAAGAAAGCTTGGCTGAGTAGATTACACAAGAAGGAAAACACACAGCAAGTCAGCAGGATCTAGGAGCAACATGGCAGATGTGACAACCTACATGGTGAGCTGCAGCATGTGCTACATGTTCACAGATCAACCAGAAGAAGAATCCAATTTCACCTGTCAGAAGTGTAGACTAGTGGCCCTTTTAGAAGAAAAGGTGCGGGTCTGGAAGAAAGAATAGCAACTTTGAAACTCATCAAAGAGAATGAAGACTTCCTAGACAGAACAGAAGCATCTCTACTGGTCACAGAAGGTGAAAAAAGTGTCAGAGAACCTCCAAAAGCAGATGAGTGGATGCATGTGACCAAAAAAAGCAAGAAGACCATGGAGAAATCACCAACCACACAACTGAAGAACCGATATCAAATCTTAGTAGAGGATGAAGATGGCACACCTAAGGATGAAGCAATTCCAGCAAGCAAAAAAGAAAAGGGCACACAGCAACAAGTGACAGCAAAAAGTACAGCCAAGGAGCAACGAAGAGTGGTGGTGGTGGGAGACACACTACTGAGAGGCACAGAAGCAGCCATCTGCAGACCGGACATAACCGCAAGAGAAGTATGCTGCCTTCCAGGTGCGATGATCAAGGATGTGACCGATAGGATACCAAAGCTCTTCAGCTCCAAGGACATCCACCCATTTCTTCTGATACATGTTGGCACCAATGACACGGCAAGGAAGGACCTACCGACAATATGCAAGGACTTTGAAGAGTTGGGGAAGAAAGTAAAGGAACTGGATGCACAGGTAGTTTTTTCTTCTGTCCTTCCAGTAGACGGGCATGGCACCAGGAGATGGAACTGGACCCTTGATGCGAACAACTAGCTAAGACGATGGTGCAGACAACAAGGATTCGGATTCTTGGACCACGGTGTGAATTACTTGTACGATGGACTCCTCGCCAGAGACGGACTACACCTCAACAAACCTGGGAAACCCACATTCGCCAGAAGACTCGCTACACTCATCAGGAGGGCGTTGAACTAGAAGAAGAGGGGACAGGAAGAAAAACATTAGACTCGAACAAAGAAGACCCAGGAAAACATACTCAGAAGGGAGGTAAGAACATTTCTAAAACAATCCACAGCGAGGAGATTGGAACAAAACAAAATCCTCTAAACTGCATGCTCGCAAACGCCAGAAGCCTGACAAACAAGGTGGAAGAACTAGAAGCAGAAATATCTACAGGTAACTTTGACATAGTGGGAATAACCGAGACATGGTTAGATGAAAGCTATGACTGGGCAGTTAACTTACAGGGTTACAGTCTGTTTAGAAAGGATCGTAAAAATCGGAGAGGAGGAGGGGTTTGTCTCTATGTAAAGTCTTGTTTAAAGTCCACTTTAAGGGAGGATATTAGCGAAGAGAATGAGGATGTCAAGTCCATATGGATCGAAATTCATGGAGGGAAAAATGGTAACAAAATTCTCATTGGGGTCTGTTACAAACCCCCAAATATAACAGAAATCATGGAAAGTCTACTCCTAAAGCAGATAGATGAAGCTGCAACCCATAATGAGGTCCTGGTTATGGGGGACTTTAACTACCCGGAAATTAACTGGGAAACAGAAACCTGTGAAACCCATAAAGGCAACAGGTTTCTGCTAATAACCAAGAAAAATTATCTTTCACAA
Source organism: Ranitomeya variabilis (assembly GCF_051348905.1). Taxonomy (NCBI): domain Eukaryota; kingdom Metazoa; phylum Chordata; class Amphibia; order Anura; family Dendrobatidae; genus Ranitomeya; species Ranitomeya variabilis. The sequence continues at coordinate 506,579,143 of NC_135233.1, forward strand.
TTGGTGCAGAATCCAACCAGAGGAGCAGCACTTTTAGACCTAATACTATCTAATAGATCTGACAGAATAACAAATCTGCAGGTGGTCGGGCATCTAGGAAATAGCGACCACAATATTGTACAGTTTCACCTGTCTTTCACTAGGGGGACTTGTCAGGGAGTCACAAAAACACTGAACTTTAGGAAGGTTTGACCAGCTTAGAGATGCCCTTAATCTGGTAGACTGGGACAATATCCTCAGAAATAAGAATACAGATAATAAATGGAAAATGTTTAAGAACATCCTAAATAGGCACTGTAAGCGGTTTATACCTTGTGGGAATAAAAGGACTAGAAATAGGAAAAACCCAATGTGGCTAAACAAAGAAGTAAGACAGGCAATTAACAGTAAAAAGAAAGCATTTGCACTACTAAAGCAGGATGGCACCATTGAAGCTCTAAAAAACTATAGGGAGAAAAATACTTTATCTAAAAAACTAATTAAAGCTGCCAAAAAGGAAACAGAGAAGCACATTGCTAAGGAGAGTAAAACTAATCCCAAACTGTTTTTCAACTATATCAATAGTAAAAGAATAAAAACTGAAAATGTAGGCCCCTTAAAAAATAGTGAGGAAAGAATGGTTGTAGATGACGAGGAAAAAGCTAGGTGAAATCCAAAGAAACAATGAAAACCCTATATTAAGGGTCACCAATCTAACCCAAGAAGAGGTGCGAAACCGGCTAAATAAGATTAAAATAGATAAATCTCCGGGTCCGGATGGCATACACCCACGAGTACTAAGAGAACTAAGTAATGTGATAGATAAACCATTATTTCTTATTTTTAGGGACTCTATATATCTATATACGGGGTCTGTTCCACAGGACTGGCGCATAGCAAATGTGGTGCCAATATTTAAAAAGGGCTCTAAAAGTGAACCTGGAAATTATAGGCCAGTAAGTCTAACCTCTACTGTTGGTAAAATATTTGAAGGGTTTCTGAAGGATGTAATTCTGGATTATCTCAATGAGAATAACTGTTTAACTCCATATCAGCATGGGTTTATGAGAAATCGCTCCTGTCAAACCAATCTAATCAGTTTTTATGAAGAGGTAAGCTATAGGCTGGACCACGGTGAGTCATTGGACGTGGTATATCGATTTTTCAAAAGCGTTTGATACCGTGCCGTACAAGAGGTTGGTACACAAAATGAGAATGCTTGGTCTGGGGGAAAATGTGTGTAAATGGGTTAGTAACTGGCTTAGTGATAGAAAGCAGAGGGTGGTTATAAATGGTATAGTCTCTAACTGGGTCGCTGTGACCAGTGGGGTACCGCAGGGGTCGGTATTGGGACCTGTTCTCTTCAACATATTCATTAATGATCTGGTAGAAGGTTTACACAGTAAAATATTGATATTTGCAGATGATACAAAACTATGTAAAGCAGTTAATACAAGAGAAGATAGTATTCTGCTACAGATGGATCTGGATAAGTTGGAAACTTGGGCTGAAAGGTGGCAGATGAGGTTTAACAATGATAAATGTAAGGTTATACACATGGGAAGAAGGAATCAATATCACCATTACACACTGAACGGGAAACCACTGGGTAAATCTGACAGGGAGAAGGACTTGGGGATCCTAGTTAATGATAAACTTACCTGGAGCAGCCAGTGCCAGGCAGCAGCTGCCAAGGCAAACAGGATCATGGGGTGCATTAAAAGAGGTCTGGATACACATGATGAGAGCATTATACTGCCTCTGTACAAATCCCTAGTTAGACCGCACATGGAGTACTGTGTCCAGTTTTGGGCACCGGTGCTCAGGAAGGATATAATGGAACTAGAGTACAAAGGAGGGCAACAAAATTAATAAAGGGGATGGGAGAACTTCAATACCCAGATAGATTAGCGAAATTAGGATTATTTAGTCTAGAAAAAAGACGACTGAGGGGCAATCTAATAACCATGTATAAGTATATAAGGGGACAATACAAATATCTCGCTGAGGATCTGTTTATACCAAGGAAGGTTACGGGCACAAGGGGGCATTCTTTGCGTCTGGAGGAGAGAAGGTTTTTCCACCAACATAGAAGAGGATTCTTTACTGTTAGGGCAGTGAGAATCTGGAATTGCTTGCCTGAGGAGTTGGTGATGGCGAACTCAGTCGAGGGGTTCAAGAGAGGCCTGGATGTCTTCCTGGAGCAGAACAATATTGTATCATACAATTATTAGGTTCTGTAGAAGGACGTAGATCTGGGGATTTATTATGATGGAATATAGGCTGAACTGGATGGACAAATGTCTTTTTTCGGCCTTACTAACTATGTTACTATGTGTGTCCAAACTTTTGGTCTGTACTGTATATTCTAATAAAACACAGCAAAAGATATTGCAACCAGTAAGTGAATGAATACAACCATAAATTAATATATAGAGTAGGAGTCCAAACTGTAAAATGAAATGAAAAGAAAAAAATAAAGATGTAAAAATTTGAAAAAAATATAAAATTAGAAGATAATCGAAATGAAAAATGAGTAGGGAAGGGCGACTTCTAGAGAACCTAGTGGGGAGGGGGGGTGTTAATAAATTTTACCATCTCGGGTATGCAAAATGCGCAGACTAAGGCCATGTTCACACTTTGCGGGTTTTACCGCGGATCCGCGGCGATTTTGATGCTGCGGGTCCGCAGCAGTTTCCATAGCATTTACATTTACATGTAAACCCTATGGAAACCGCAAACCGCTGTGCACATGCTGCGGGAAAAACCGCGCAGAAACACAGCGGTTTACAACCCGCAGCATGTCACTTCTTTGTGCAGAATCGCAGCGATTCTGCACACATAGAAATGCATTGATCCGCTTACTTCCCGCATGGGGCTGTGCCCACGATGCGGGAAGTAAGCGGATAATGTGTGGTTGCTACCCGGGGTGGAGGAGAGGAAACTCTCCTCCAGGCCCTGGTAACCATATTTGTGGTGAAAAAAAAAAGAATTAAAATAAAAAATAATGCTATACTCACCTCTCAGCGCTGCACGCGGCCGTCCGGTTGCTGTGCGAGCAGGACCTGCGGTGATGTCGCGGTCACATGACCGTGATGACGTCGCGGTCACATGACCGTGACGTCACGAAGGTCCTTCTCGCACAGCATCTTTGGAAACGGACCGCCGCGTGCAGCGCCGAGGAGATCGGGACGTCAGAGGGGGTGAGTATAACCATTTTTTTTTAATTTTTAACATTACTATTGATGCTGCATATGCAGCATCAATGGTAAAACCAAAGCCCGCAGCAGAAACCGCAAGACAAAACGTGATAAATCTTCAGGGATAACCGCAGCGGTTTTGCCCTGCAGATTTATCAAATCTGCTGCGGGAGAACCCGCAGGGACCCAAACCTACGTGTGCACATAGCCTAAGTGTGCAATTAGTCAATTTATCTAGGATAAAAAAGGAATTTGGTTATGTAAGCCAATCAATTTCTCGGTTTAAACCTCTTGGGTGGAGGGTGTAGATCCAGAATGTTTCAACAGTTGGACATGATTACCACCCCTTCTGGGTCTGTGGAGCTTTTCTATAACTTGAAACTTAAGTTGGGCTACGTTGTGTCTTGCTTCTTTAAAGTGTGCCATAGGGGTAGCCATAATTTTTCGCATCTGATAGTGGATTTATGGCTAGAGATGCGGTCTCTAATAGCCTGGGTTGTTTCACCCTCGGGCATTTAATAATGTAGACTACAAAATTGGATTCGCAGGTATAGTAGTCCTTAATGGGGTATGTTTTACCGGCACAATGTACCCTTGATTATGTTTGATTGGCCGAAACGTTAATTTTTTGTTGCATCAATTTTCACCAATAAATTATTCACTTGAAGCCAACCTTATCCTGTGCTGATTATATATTTTATTACACATGTCTGCAAAAAAAATTTTTCAAGAGCTGTTTTGGTTATTCCACGTAATATTTGTTTTTAAGTGCGCTGAATCCGAAAATGACCTCCGTTTTGTCATAGGACATCACGTTTTCTGACAATTTAAGTAACTATGTTAAATAAGACAATACCTCAAAATAAATGAAAATAGACTCATAAAATTATTTTTTTATTACGAATGTTTCATGAAAATCATTTTTTTTAACTACAATGAGCTCACTAACACACACTAAAATCGATTCTTCTTCCCTGTGAGACTTCTCTTGGTACATTTATGCTTGTGAGTAGCATCTGGAATGTCTCTCTGAAGCGTCCAACAGTAGTCTGCCATCATTGTAATGCTCCATCTTCCCTGGTATCTTCTTTCCATCTATTTAATGTCCTGGTGGAATCGTTCACCTTGCTCTTCACTCACAGCTCCCAAATTTTCAGGAAAGTTGTCAAGGTGGGAATGGAGGAAGTGCACTTTCAAACTCATCAGGCAACCAAAAGCTTGACATTTTTTGTAATCAGGGTCTTTGTTATTGCCTAAAAATTTCTCTACGACTGCAAACCACCCTTCTTTTTGAGGATGCGTCATGGTATTGATAAACTCTTGATCAGCTATAAGCCTTCTAATATCTGGTCCGATGAACACACCTTCCTTCAATTTTGCCTCCGAGAGGCCTGGAAACGCATTCTCCATCTTTTGGAAGTGATTTTACGAATTGCTTCATCAATCCCAATTTTATGTGGAGAGGTGGTAGAAGAACTTTATGGGGAGGAACTAAAGTTTCTCGGAGATCATTTTTTTCACCAACTGTGAGGCACCCTCGGCTGCCAATTCTTCTTGGTCCCATGATTTTGTCGGTCTCGACTGTCCCATAGATACAGAAAACAAGGGTATTTGGTATACCCAGCTTGTTGCCTGAGCAGCATGCACAAGACTTTCAAATCCCCGCACACTTGCCAACCATGGTCTTCATATCTTCGTTTTCACGATGTCTAAACCATGAAAAAGACACTCCTGGCAACAATAAATTATTGCTTTTGAGCCTTGATCCGAGTAACTCAATGGCATCTTTGGGAAGATTCAAGTCATTCATCTCCTCCTGGGAAAACAATTTTGGTCTTGTATCATCTTCAAAGTCAGAACTTGATTCATCTGGTTCAGGTATGACTCCACCTTCATCGGAGCTAGTTATCTCTATGGTATATCTGTGCTATGGGGGTTGGGACGAATTGCTGAGTGAATATTGGGGTATGAAATGGAATGCTTCCATTTTGCATTATACCCTTTCACATCGCATGACCAAAAGTAACAATCGTCACTATGGTTCTTTTGCTCTCGCCATACCATAGGAATCCCATAACTGAAAGCTTTTTTCTTTCCCTTGAACCAATTTCGGAGGTCCTCAACACACCGTTGGCACACTTTATGAGGCGCCTAAGCTTTATCTTGATCTCCAAGCTTTAGTCCAAAATAAGCGAAGTATACTTTTTTCACAAAGTTTGTAATATTCAGCTGTTGCTTCACCACTGTATATTCACCACAAATGTAACAGAAACTGTCAGGCGAATTAATACACTTCCGCTGAGCCATAATGCTAATTTTGGGAAACACGGTTGAATATGACGAGCTAACACGAGCTGAGATGAAAAAGTGTGAACAGGCGATAACCAAGATAAAACAAATGAATCAAGCCCGGGCATGTCAGAGCCTGCTCGTTCAGCTTGCAACATGATGATGCTGCTTTCATTAGCTCACTCTGAAAGTTCTTTTCTTTGAAAGTTATATTTTTTTGGCATTGTATATCTTCAATGCATTGATGTGAATTAATTAATAGTAATTTTGACTTTCAAAACCCTAAGATAAAAAAAATACCAAAAATTGAGAAAAATATACTAAATTAGAAGAGAATTTTGCATTTTGTGTCAAATCCTGACTTCCAGGATTTTTTCAATATTTTTTTCGTTTTCAGCACACCAAAATACATGGAAATTAGATGAAAATAATCAAACAGCTTTTTAGTCGCAGACCTGTGTTATCGATGGTACTACTGGCGCCGTTCACTAAGCACCATCACCTCCACAGAAGTCGAGTGCTAGCCTTCTTCCACACGGACAAGTCTGAGTAGCCGTGAGTCTGGACCGCATATTACTCACCCTGATCCCACTTCCTCCCACCATACCGAGTGCCCTGAGAAAACTGATCCCACACTTGGACACTCCGAAGAGCTGTTCACTTTTCCCTTTAAAGATTCCAAACTCTCAGCCGGTCAGCTTGAAGTGGGGCAAGATGAGATCGCATGTAGCGATGCCCAAAAATTTGAGCAGCCACGGTCACATGAAGTCGATGGTGGGAAAGTCACAAGAGGCCATTTGCAGCACCTACCATGCCCGCATCAGCAGGGGTAGCAAAACTACCAGCCTGACCACCACCATCATGATCAGGCACAAGGCAGCAAAGCACCCGACTTTGTGGGCCGAACCCCAGGCTCCAGGAACTGTCTGCAGGTGACACCAATGTTTCTTCCACTGTTTTGCGTTCAAGCCAATCCCCAGTCCACTTTGCATGCGAAGATGCCTCGTACCCTGCACCTGTTGTTGCCCACAGTCAACTAGCACCATCATCAAGCCTGTCCTTGTCCCAGCACAGCCTTCAGTTGTCTATACCCGAGTCATTGGAATGCAAGCGGAAATACACAGCCAACGCCCCACAGGCCACAGTACTAAATCCTCACATTTCTCATCTGCTTGCACTCGAAATGTTGAGAAGGGAGCTTTCCACAACCTGATGACGGCGGCCTTCCCAAGGTACTTGGTCCCCAGTCGCCACTATTTTTCCCAGTGTGCAGTACTGGCATTACAACAGCATGTGTCCCACAACATAACCCATGCCCTAAACAATACTGTTACTGGGAAAGTCCACCTAATGACAGACACGTGGACAAGTGGTTGTGGGCAGGGACAGTACATCTCACTGACGGCACACTGGGTTAACATAGTGGAAGCCGGGACCCAGTCAGACCTTGAAATGGAACACTTCCTCCCGACGCCGAGGATTGCGGGCCCTACGTCAATCAGGGTTGCCCCCACAGTCTACAGCTCCTGCACCTCCTTCTCCTCTTCAGGAAAGAATTTGTGAGCAGAAGAGGGAAGTTGTTGACTACCAGCATCGACAAGGCTGTCGTTATTCAGTTCAGACTCCACATAAAAGACCTCAAGAGTGGACATGGATGTTAGACATGTACCATTCTCCAAAACCTTGAGGACTGCACCAAGACGCTGAGCAGAGATGACGCCAATTAGCGTCAATATCCTGCTTCTCTGCATTCTGAAAACCTCTCTGCTCACAATTAAGATGCATTGCAGGCGGAACACGAGGACATGGAGCAAGGAACCATACAGGATGATTACACACAGCCCAGCCTCATGTCATCTCAACGTACATTGGTAGACAATGAGGAGGAGGAAGAACAGGAGCTACTTTCATGCGATATAGATGGTACTACAAGCACAGCTGTCATACTGTCTGTTCAGCATGGATGGCCTGAGGACAGGGAGGAGGAGGAGGACAGCATGATCAGTTGTCCTGTTGGCGAGGACACAGAAGTCTTGCCTGTTAGCAGTCTGGCACGCATGGCTGACTATGTTGCGCTGCATTTCACGTGACTCATGCTTCCTCTTCCTTCACTGCATCCTCAGTCTCCCTCCCTTTCACTCAGACTAACTAACCCCGGCTCCAGACCAGAACTTATAGGGTAGCTCCCCTGAAACTGGGTTTAGAGCTCCCCCTTCTGGTCTGGAGTCAGGAAAGTGTTGAATGCCAGTGTTACCTGCTAAGGGGATTCCTTCTTCCTTCCTGGCATGGCATCACCCCCTGTGAGGGAGGCAATGCCATTGTGGCAACCAGACTCCTGGGCTGCCACATATACCCAAGTGTGGGTGTGAAGAGGTGCATGGAAATAGACCTCCCAAAAAATGACACTGGATTTGAGGTTTTGTTTCGCTGTTATAATTTGGTGGTGTAGAGAAGTCTGGTCCAATCCAGCCCTTGTTCATTTTTCTAAGAGTAAGTGGAGTGCCCACTAGGAGCATGGGGTACTTGGTACCGGGTCGGCACAGTTCTTAAAGGGGACGTGGCATGGCAGCAGTGACCCGGTCCGTGGCCCTGGGCATCCAATGAATTAAAGGGGAATAAAGTTTATGGGATAAATGATTGTGATGCCACCTGTGGTACTCGGCAAATGTGAGATGCTAGCCGACGCTGCTTGAAGAGACTGCTGGGGCTGATGGTGATGCAGCAGAGTTGGTACAGCTCTCCACAGGCAGAGATTTATTCCCTGGGCACTTAGGTTGTATTATGGTGGTGATGGCTGCTGTGCTAGTTGTAGTGCAGGGTGGATGGCGCAGTAAATAAGTGTGAGGACACAGCAAGGTGCAGTTTCCAAAGCTTTACTCAGTTCTTAGTTGCCCCAGCCAGGGTGCTGTGTCATCCAGGTTTTTGGTCCAGCCAGCTCTCAAGCAATTTGGGTGCACTTTCCAGAACCCTCTTTCATATGTCCTTTCCTGGCCGTCTCTGTGCTGGCTTCGCCTCTCCTGCCCTGCGCCTGCCACACAGTGTCCCAAGCCAGCAGCCGCGGATTTTGTCGGGTGGTGTGCGCTGAATCCCCCTGGATCCTATATGGCTGCCTTTTCAGCAAATGTGTGCAGTTGTGGCTGTGGCACATACAGATACCACAGCCTCCGGTTATCTAGCTAAGTCCTTAGTTTCTCCACTAGAATTTAGCCGGTCCCTTGACTGCGACCTGGTCCCTCCACCGACCGCGCTGGTGGATACGGGCCCCATGGATGGATCTCTCACTATCTGTGCCCCCCTTCCTTCTCTTCACTTTCCTTCAGTTCCCTGTCTTTGCATACCTCCCAACTTTTAAAGAAAGCAAAGAGGAATATAGTTTGCGTCGTGTGCAGCGCGCCGCGGCACATTTTACGCCACGCCTCTGACCACACCCATTTCACAACTAGTCACACCCATATCCACACCCCAACCACACTAATTTAGCACTGCTGATCACACTGCTTCATAAACAATAGTTATAAAAAAAATATGGCCACACTGCTCCTTATTGTATAATTGCCACACATGATGCTCCATACTGTATAATGGCCACACATAGTGCTCCATACTGTATAATGGCCCCACATGATGCTCCATACTGTATAATGGCCACACATGATGCTCCATACTGTATAATGGCCGCACATGATGCTCCATACTGTATAATGGCCACACATGATGCTCCATACTGTATGATGACCACACGACGCTCCATACTGTATAATGAACACACATGATGCTCCATACTGTATAATGACTGCACATGATGCCCCATACTGTATAATGACTGCACATGATGCTCCATACTGTATAATGACCGCACATGATGCTCCATACTGTATACTGGCTGCACATGATGCTCCATACTGTATAATGACCGCACATGATGCTGCGTACAGTATAATGGCCACACATGATGCTCCATACTGTATAATGGCCACACATGATACGCAATACTGTATAATGGCCACACAGTGCTCCATACTGTATAATGGCCCCACATGATGCTGCGTACAGTATAATGGCCACACATGATGCTCCATACTGTATAATGGCCACACAGTGCTCCATACTGTATAATGGCCACACATGATGCTCCATACTGTAATATGGCCCCACATGATGCTCCATACTGTATAAAGAAGTAGCCGTGGGGTGTGCCTAACAAACCCTAGACACCTCGACACAGCCGGAGAACTAAATACCCCTATAGATGGAAATAGGAATACTATCTTGCCTCAGAGCAGAACCCCAAAGGATAGGCAGCCCCCCACGAAAATTGACTGTGAATAGGAGAGGAAAGACACACGCAGGCAGAAAAAAGAATTCAGCAAAAGAGGCCACTCTAGCTAAATAGGGAAAGATAGGACAGAATACTAAGCGGTCAGTATTAAAACCCTTCCAAAAATATCCACAGCAGATAATACAAAAAGTTCCACAATCTAACTAAAGACATGGAATGTATATCTGCAACTCCTGAGAATCCAACAAGACTGAGAAAATACTGACACAATCTAAGCTGGACAAAAAATGAATAGCACTGAATTTATTGAGCACACAGCATGTGTGCCACAGAAACAAAACCAGACACTTATCTTTGCTGATTGGCAGCAAGGCAGAAGGGACCAAACCAGGACCAACACCTCCCAACAACCATGGACAACTGGCAAGGACTAATGAATCCTGCACGCCTAAATACCCCAGTCAGAACTGCAATCAGCAGATACACCTGACCAGGACTGCAACTCAGGGACAACTGCATTACCACCTACAACCACCGGAGGCAGCCCAAAAGCAGAATTCACAACAGGCACCCAGGGCCACGAACCGGGTCTCTGCCACCGTGACCACCCCTTTAACCGGACCCGGTACCGAGTATCACAACTGCCCTGGCGGGTGTCTCAAAAGCATATGCCTCCTCCACTGAATAGCGTTTTTGGGACAAGCGGGACAACTTTTTTATGGATGTCTGATTGTGTCAGTACTTTATTTAGTTGTGTGTGTTAGAGAGTGCTTGGTGTAAACTTTTTATTTCGAAAGAAAAAGCTAAAAGAAATAAAACAGCAACCGGGGAGAAAAAAAAGTCCGTTAAAAGAAAAGTGTAAAACAGCAGGCAGGAGCTCTGATGAGTGAACTGTATCACTAATCAAAACTCAGCGGCTGCTGGATGTGCGCACGGAGGTGGTGCAAAGGGGGGGTGAAAAAGAAAAGTGGAAAACAGAGCATGAGTGCTGATAAGTGAACAGTGTCATCAATCAACGCTCGGGGACTGCTGGATGTGTGCACGGAGGTGGCGCAGAGGGAGCATGGAGGGGGATAAAAAGAGTTAAAAGGGGGAAGAGGGGGATTGTGGTTGAGGAGAGATCAGGCAGGGATCAGGGATCAAAACTCTTACAGTTGTCTTCTCTGTTCTTTTTTCTTCAGCAGTGAGGGATTGTGGTGTCACAGGCTTCTGTGGCACTACAAGACCAAGCACAACACAGATCTGGTAGTGTGACCATTCTGCACAAATCCTCAGCTACTGTGAGGACATGCGGCGCAGTCACAGACAGGCACAGAGAGGTCACACTGCTGCTGTGCTCTGTCATTGGTGCGATCGATGATGACATCGATCGCACCAATCAGAGCTGGCCCTGGTGAAGCTGGCATTGCCAGGCTTTAGCCAAGATTCGGCGCTCTTACAGCTCCGATCCCAGACAGGTCACAGCCAGGTTACAGTGCGGTCAGACCGTGATTGTGCCCTGTGATTGGCACGAACAATGTAATCATTGATCGCGCCAATCAGTCTATCCAGGCCATGCCTGGCGTAGCCAAGCACCAGCCTAGGATCTGTCATGTTTGTGTCACGATAATGCCAAAAATGTCATATTGTGAGTTTAGTTTCAGAAGGTTACCTGGCTTTCTACACACACTGCAGCTTCGACCCTTTCTCCCCCCTTGCATTAGCTCATACCACAAACAAAGCCCTATGGCAGAGACACTGTGCAACTTGAAACTAATGTGTGAACAGGGTGTGGCTTTTAAACTGCAGGCGACCAATCATGTAAAGACACTTGTTCCCCCTCCCCTTGCCCAAAGAATGCCTTTGTCTGGGGGCTTCCAAAAACGTAAATAACAGGGAAAAGAGTGTATATCATTACTCAGCCCACTCAGTCATGTCACTACAAAGGGTATATCTTCACCCCTGCTGAGTTGGGAGTTTTAAGTCTTGGCCCAGGAAGTGAGCTATCAACAGCTTGGCACAGCTGTTCTAATGCACCTGGATGTATATCCTGAGCACACGGCCGCCATGGTGATATGAAATGATCTGACCGACCTGTAAGTGTTTTCTTTCAATGTTCATCTGTGTCTTCTTTGTAATATCTTTTCTACCTTGTAAACACTGCCTAACTTTTTATGGTGTAAAATATATAATTTACTAGCTGCCTCTTCCTGTTCTATGAACGAACGGTGCATCCTCTGAAGTGAATTACGCTACTGATTTGGGTTGGCTCCGGACCCGTTAACCTTTGGTGGTATCGCAGCTGGTGGCAGCATACTTTGTTCTGTGAAATTGGGAATCTTGGAAGTAGTTATATTGCCCTCGCTGCAGTGTTCCCAATAGCCAGTACATTTCAGGCAGCCTTTCTGGTGACTAATTACCCTAGGTACAGTACCTAATCTGACCTAAGGGTAAAGGGGGTGCTAGAGAGCTGCAAGTTCCAAACCGGAACTGGGAAGTGGGATATAGATAAATCCCATTAAGAAGGAACCAGGAGCAACCAAAACAACCCCTGCTCGTGACAAATTGGTGTGAGTAGTGGGGACGATAAAGGTATCCTCCCCGGGATCCCTGACATATTGTTGGGATCCGTGACCTACTGTTGGCAACACTGTGTGAATCGTGACAGTTTGTCTGTTGGTTCTTCTAGGGTTAATTCCTGTAGCCTCACTCTGATCCTGCATGGACTTTTTATAGCCTCCATCTGGGAATTTCCCTTGTCAGTGATACTTTCGCCGCGTGCTGGTTTGCATGATTCCTTGGTTTTTGACTCGGTCTGTTTTCTGGATACTGTTTGTTGGATTCTGTCTCTGTACTTTCTCTGTCCATTTGGTATTGACCTCTGTTTGGCCCTTACTATCCGTTCTGTCTAGTCCCTTTGTACCGTTGTGCTATCCCATGCTCTGACCCCGGCCTGATCTGGTTTACGTCCCAGTCTTTGCCCCTTGGTAGCTCTGTCCTATAGTTACCTTTCTATCAGTCTTCCTTCAGCTCCTAGCTCCCTGGAGCTTAGGCTACTCCCACCAGCAGTCAGGTGCTTCAGGTCCTGTCAGGCCTGAAGCAATCTCTCTCCAGTCTCGCATGCCCTGTGTTGCTTGGAGCTTGAGTCTCTCTCCGGGACCCATCCTCCCGGGAGATTGCATCGGTGAGTGTCACTTACAACTCCTCCCGTGACAGGATCGGTGCTCTTACAGCTCCAATCCTAGGCAGGTCACTGAGTGGTCACACCATAGCTGTGCCCTCTGATTGGTTCAATCGACGATTGATTGCACCAATCAGTGAGTCCATGCCATGCCTGGCAACGCCATGCAGCAGCCTATGAGCGATGTTCTTGGAGCACCAATCATAGGCTGGGATGTCAGTGTTTAAGGCTATTTTATTGCCTGAAATACTAAGAAATGCTGCGATTGGCTGCTCTGAATTGAACAGCTAATCACAGTGAACCTGGTTGCGGGAGGGCGGCAACACCCACCAGGATGAAGACACCATCTACCCAGAGGTAAGATGGCACTGGAATTTTCATGAGATCACCTCGACTTCGGTCGCAGTGTCGCATTAAAAAATATGACAAAATATTCCGTTGCTGGTCAAATAGGCTCGGGTCACATGGACGGATTATTACGTGCAATGTCAGAAAGGTGTTAAATCAAGATTATGTACTTAATAACAACAATAACAACAACAACATTAACTAACTACTTTAGGGTCCTTATTGTCACCTAGTCTATTTTGTAGTTATTAGTCCAGTTCACGTTCAGGAGGCAAAAAACCTGACTAGACCTAAAGGGCTTTTTTGGATGTGGCACTAAGCGTTGCATAGCCTGTCCTCATGTGTTTAAAACTAATACATTTCAATCTCTACATAATTCTACCACTCCTCACATAGATGATATCATAAATTGTACTGGCACATTCATTATTTATCTCATAGGATGCACTACCTGTAAACTTCAGTATACAGGTCCTTCTCAAAAAATTAGCATATAGTGTTAAATTTCATTATTTACCATAATGTAATGATTACAATTAAACTTTCATATATTATAGATTCATTATCAACCAACTGAAATTTGTCAGGTCTTTTATTGTTTTAATACTGATGATTTTGGCCTACAACTCCTGATAACCCAAAAAACCTGTCTCAATAAATTAGCATATCAAGAAAAGGTTCTCTAAACGACCTATTACCCTAATCTTCTGAATCAACTAATTAACTCTAAACACATGCAAAAGATACCTGAGGCTTTTAAAAACTCCCTGCCTGGTTCATTACTCAAAACCCCCATCATGGGTAAGACTAGCGACCTGACAGATGTCAAGAAGGCCATCATTGACACCCTCAAGCAAGAGGGTAAGACCCAGAAAGAAATTTCTCAACAAATAGGCTGTTCCCAGAGTGCTGTATCAAGGCACCTCAATGGTAAGTCTGTTGGAAGGAAACAATGTGGCAGAAAACGCTGTACAACGAGAAGAGGTGACCGGACCCTGAGGAAGATTGTGGAGAAGGACCGATTCCAGACCTTGGGGAACCTGAGGAAGCAGTGGACTGAGTCTGGTGTGGAAACATCCAGAGCCACCGTGCACAGGCGTGTGCAGGAAATGGGCCACATGTGCCGCATTCCCCAGGTAAAGCCACTTTTGAACCATAAACAGTGGCAGAAGCGCCTGACCTGGGCTACAGAGAAGCAGCACTGGACTGTTGCTAAGTGGTCCCAAGTACTTTTTTCTGATGAAAGCAAATTTTGCATGTCATTCGGAAATCAAGGTGCCAGAGTCTGGAGGAAGACTGGGGAGAAGGAAATGCCAAAATGCCTGAAGTCCAGTGTCAAGTACCCACAGTCAGTGGTGTGGGGTGCCATATCAGCTGCTGGTGTTGGTCCACTGTGTTTCATCAAGGGCAGGGTCAATGCAGCTAGCTATCAGGAGATTTTGGAGCACTTCATGCTTCCTGGCACCTGCTCACAGTGCCAAAACCACTGGTAAATGGTTTACTGACCATGGTATTACTGTGCTCAATTGGCCTGCCAACTCTCCTGACCTGAACCCCATAGAGAATCTGTGGGATATTGTGAAGAGAAAGTTGAGAGACGCAAGACCCAACACTCTGGATGAGCTTAAGGCCGCTATTGAAGCATCCTGGGCCTCCATAACATCTCAGCAGTGTCACAGGCTGATTGCCTCCATGCCACGCCGCATTGAAGCAGTCATTTCTGCCAAAGGATTCCCGACCAAGTATTGAGTGCATAACTGAACATTATTATTTGATGGTTTTTTTGTTTGTTATTAAAAAACACTTTTATTTGATTGGACGGGTGAAATATGCTAATTTATTGAGACAGGTTTTTTGGGTTATCAGGAGTTGTATGCCAAAATCATCAGTATTAAAACAATAAAAGACCTGACAAATTTCAGTTGGTGGATAATGAATCTATAATATATGAAAGTTTAATTGTAATCATTACATTATGGTAAATAATGAAATTTAACACTATATGCTAATTTTTTGAGAAGGACCTGTATATGATGTATATGAACATGAAACACTTTGCACATGTTCATAAAAGTGATGTAAGCGGTCTCAAATTTTGTGGTATAGAAAAGGTGTATAGACCATGCAGAGGTGGAGATCACAGACGCAAACTACTCAAAAGAGAAGCATTATGGATATTCACATTGGAATACCAATAAGGGACAAAAAGAAAGCATTTAGAGAATTAAAGGAAGTAGGTAGTGAGGAGGCATTAAATAAATACAAAAAATTAAATAAATTATGTAAAAAGCAAATCAAGGCAGCAAAGATTGAGACAGAGAGACTCATTGCTAGAGAGCGCAAAAATAACCCAAAAATATTCTTTAACTACATAAATAGTAAGAAACTAAAAAATGATAGTGTTGGCCCCCTTAAAAATAGTCTGGGTGAAATGGTGGATGAGGATGAGGAAAAAGCCAATATGCTAAATGACTTTTTTTCATCAGTATTTACAAAAGAAAATCCCATGGCAGCCAATATGACTAGTGATAATAATTCCCAATTTAATGTTACCTGCTTAACCCAGCAGGAAGTACGGCGGCGTCTAAAAATCACAAAAATTGACAAATCTCCGGGCCCGGATGGGATACACCCCCGAGTACTGCAGGAATTAAGTACAGTCATTGATAGACCATTATTTTTAATCTTTAAAGAGTCCATAATAACAGGGTCTGTACCACAGGACTGGCGTATAGCAAATGTGGTGCCAATATTCAAAAAGGGGACAAAAACTGAACTCGGAAATTATAGGCCAGTAAGTTTAACCTCTACTGTGGGTAAAATCCTGGAGGGCATTCTAAGGGATGCTATACTGGAGTATCTGAAGAGGAATAACCTCATGACCCAGTATCAGCACGGGTTTACTAGGGACCGATCATGTCAGACTAATTTGATCAGCTTCTATGAAGAGGTAAGTTCCGGTCTGGACCAAGGGAACCCAGTAGATGTAGTGTATATGGACTTTTCAAAAGCTTTTGATACGGTGCCACACAAAAGGTTGATACATAAAATGAGAATAATGGGGATAGGGGAAAATATGTGTAAGTGAATTGAGAGTTGGCTCAGGGATAGGAAACAAAGGGTGGTTATTAATGGAGCACACTCGGACTGGGTCACGGTTAGTAGTGGGGTACCACAGGGGTCAGTATTGGGCCCTCTTCTTTTTAACATATTTATTAATGACCTTGTAGGGGGCATTCAGAGTAGAATTTCAATATTTGCAGATGACACTAAACTCTGCAGGGTAATCAATACAGGGGAGGACAATTTTATATTACAGGCTGATTTATGTAAACTAGAAGCTTGGGCTGATAAATGGCAAATGAGCTTTAATGGGGATAAATGTAAGGTCATGCACTTGGGTAGAAGTAATAAGATGTATAACTATGTGCTTAATTCTAAAACTCTGGGCAAAACCGTCAATGAAAAAGACCTGGGTGTATGGGTGGATGACAAACTCATATTCAGTGGCCAGTGTCAGGCAGCTGCTACAAAGGCAAATAAAATAATGGGATGCATTAAAAGAGGCATAGATGCTCATGAGGAGAACATCATTTTACCTCTATACAAGTCACTAGTGCGACCACACTTAGAATACTGTGCACAGTTCTGGTCTCCGGTGTATAAGAAAGACATAGCTGAACTGGAGCGGGTGCAGAGAAGAGCAACCAAGGTTATTAGAGGACTGGGAGGTCTGCCATACCAAGATAGGTTATTACACTTGGGGCTATTTAGTTTGGAAAAACGAAGACTAAGGGGTGATCTTATGTTAATGTATAAATATATGAGGGGACAGTACAAAGACCTTTCTGCTGATCTTTTTAATCATAGACCGGTGACAGGGACAAGGGGGCATCCTCTACGTCTGGAGGAAAAAAGGTTTAAGCATAATAACAGACGCGGATTCTTTACTGTAAGAGCAGTGAGACTATGGAACTCTCTGCCGTATGATGTTGTAATGAGTGACTCATTGCTTCAATTTAAGAGGGGACTGGATACCTTTCTGGAAAAGTATAATATTACAGGGTATATATATTAGATTCCTTGATAAGGCGTTGATCCAGGGAACTAGTCTGATTGCCGTATGTGGGGTCGGGAATGAATTTTTTTCCCCATGATGGAGCTTACTCTTACCACATGGGTTTTTTTTGCCTTCCCCTGGATCAACATGTTAGGGCATGCTAGGCTATGGGTTGAACTAGATGGACTTAAAGTCTTCCTTCAACCTTAATAACTATGTAACTATGTAACCAGAATACTGCATGGTCTCAACCACAGATAAAACCTCATTTACAATATTGAGTCCGCTTACATTTTTTTTCTATTTAAGGTTTTTCTATGATTGTTTTTATATGTACATTATTCTCTTTTATTCTTCATACATATGTGTTTTCTAAATGTACAGTATATGTTCTTTTGGTTTCTATGCAGCTGTCTCTTTAAGAGCTCCCAGGATATTCTCCTGATTTGACTACCTGGAGCAGTCAGTTTGGAAGACTATACTGTATAAATGTGTTCAGTATTGCCATGCACTTACCATGATTAAGACGCAAGGCGAAACGCGTTGGTCCTAATGCTGCACTGTGTGTACGATGCTATTATGTGCAATGTTATATTCGGTGGAGCACTACTGGTGATATTCTGATTTTAAATGGCTCATTAAAAGCTATATTTTATTACAAAGTCACAGTCTCGCTGGATTCAACTTACCTTCCTCTGTTCCTGCACCTGCTGCTCAGCCCTCATCTGTGTGAGCTCTGGGCTTTAGGACTCTATACATCTACCAGGTGAGTGGACCTCTTTTCATTTTGTTTTTGCTAACCTATAAAACTGTCCCACTAGTTAATCCTTTTAGTGAACACCATGAAAAAATTAAAAAAAACAGGACAAAAACAATGCTTTATCATCATGCCACCGAACAAAAAGTGGAATAAAACGCGATCTAAAACACATATAAATAAACATGGTACCACTGAAAACGTCATCTACAGCTCTGGCAAAAATTAAGAGACCACCACATCAAAACCAGAGGCAAGTGTTCACACTAGGCAGTCAGGTCAGGGACCCATCCAGGGGCGGGCTTGGCCCGTTGGCAGGAATGCATATGCCCCCCCGGGCTGCTGCCTAAGCGGCTGCAAAGGCCTACTGGAGGACTGGCAGTGATTATAATACATAGCGCACCTGTGGTGCGCAGTCGCGTCATCCCGCCAGCCACCCCGACATGCAGGCTGCAGCAGTATGTGATGAGCAGGCTCCTGAGCGGCACTGCCACTCTGAGGGAATACTTCCACGTCCGGTCAGCACAACCATAAAAAGCCAGAGTGCACGTCTTTCTCTTCTCTACGATACTCAAGTTGATGTTTGCACCAGCTCCCTCAATGTTGACTAACACCTTTGCATTTGATGAGACGACAGCATCCAGGATCCTATCACGAGTAACTATATCAGGAGACTTCCTCAGAACTCCTGTTAAGGAAATCCATACCAGAGACTATGAGAGAGAACGGAAACGTCTAACCTCATATGACTTACACGCAGCCACCTTGGCTGAGTGCCATAAACTTAACAGAATCCCACGGGGCCTGAGGTGCCATCTGAGACCCACCTTATTCTCTGAGTTTTGTGAGAAATTCAAACATACTCAATAAGTGCTCCCTGGATATCATTTTATTAACCATTGAATCTCTCCAAACAGCTATCACCGAAACAGCACAGAAAATTACCTCAATCGAGGAACAACTGACTTCAACTCTCTCCAGCACAGAGTGGCAGAATCTGAAAACTAAAACAAACAAAACCATTGAGGAACATCGCAAGGTTCTACAAGACGAGAAAAGAGTGAAATTTCAGAGTGATTCCAATGACTAAATCCAAGATCGGGTGTACAAATGGAAGGATTCAACAAATACGGACTCCTGGCGAAGAAACTACAACCCCAGATATACAGGCTCATGCAGTACGGACAGCGACAGCTCTACTGGCGCTTCCTCTCAGAACCGTTTTTTACAGAAATGTCAACCAACCAGAGCACACGGCCGGTAAACAGGAGGAGACCGACAAGGAGGGCCACCCGTAAATGCCACAGACCGGATAACGACAAGATCACAGGTAAACAAATAGAAAAATGGAGGGCACCGCAAACACAATATCAAAAAAGAGGAGGGGAAAATTCACCATGGGCTTGTAAATATGACATAAAAAGACAAGAAAAAAAGATCATGCCCACACAAACGGGAACACCTCCACATATGACAATATTAAAGTTATATTTTATTAAATGGCAAAAGACCTCAAAAGACATGCAAATGCAGAAAACAACAACACACAATAATATAAAAACACTTAAAAAATGCAAACATGCAAAAACTACCTATTAGTATGTCATACCCTGAAATAAGGGAAGAGACAACCCACAACATATGCTGAGCCCCCCAAAAAATTGTTGTTACAATAACATGACCGTATAGAGTGAATGATACAAGCAGTAATAATACAAAAGCAGGGAAAAATACCCACTATATATATAAGAGGTATACCAGCAAAAATATACCAGCATAGATATTGCAGTACCATACAGCCCTGTGGTAATGATAACCCTATAATAAGGTGCATTACGTTCGTGCAGAGATGTTAGTTAGTTAAGAACTAAGACCACATGACAAAGATATGCAAGGGACGTGCACAAAGAATGAAAGGGCTGGGAAAATGTTACAACAGCCCCAAAAAAATTTCTGGAAAAAAAAAAAAAAATGTGCACAAAACTAGGCAATAGTTCACATCACAAACTGCGGAGAGGGGCAGGGAGAGGGGGAACCTAAAAGATATATGTATATAAGGACCCAAGACCTCCAAGCCAGGTAAGCCCCATCATACCCACAGTCCAAAGCCAAGGCAAAAAGTCATGTGAATGGGGGAAGCAAAGTGTGGGAATAAGTTCCCACACGTATCGCCGCCTGGATAGCGGCTTCCTCAGGAAAAAAGTAGCATGTTCTGTGAAGCATGTGACACACTGCGGCCGCGGCCATCTTGTTTTTGTCCCAAGTTACATTGTATAATAAAGTTTTAAAGCTTTGTAAAAGAGCTACTGCGCACGCGCAAAGCTACGAATGCGATGCACATCAGCAGCCCAATACTATCTAGTAAGGAAATGACTGCACGGTTGCGGAGTGGAGTGCTGCCGCATGCGCAGTAGCATAACATTAGAGACTGGCAACTATTAACGCTCCATATACACATAAGGCCGGTTTCACACGTCAGTGGCTCAGGTCCGGCTGAGGTGACAGTTTCCTCACGTACTGGAGCCACTGACACACGTAGACCCATTAAAATCAATGTATCTGTGCAGATGTCATTGATTTTTTGCGGACCGTGTCTCCGTGTGCCAAACACGGAGACATGTCAGTGTTCGTGGGAGCGCACGTATTACACGGACCCATTAAAGTCAATGGGTCCGTGTAAAACACGGACCGCACACGGACGTTCTCCGTGTGCAGTCCCTGTGGCGTGCAAGAGACAGCGCTACAGTAAGCGCTGTCCCCCCCACATGGTGCTGAAGCCGCGATTCATATCTTCCCTGCAGCAGCGTTTGCTGCATAGAAGATATGAATAATAGTGTTTAAAAGAAAGATCTATCTGTCCGCCTCCCCCCCCACCCCCTGTGCATCCCCCCGCTGTTCTGAAAATACTCACCCGCTTCCCTCATTGGCTGTCGCTGCTTCCTGGTCTGGCCGCCCCTTCTACTGTATGCGGTCACGTGGGGCCGCCGATTAGAGTCATGAATATGCGGCTCCACCTCCCATAGGGGTGGAGCCGCCTATTCATGACTGTAAATGAGCGGCCCCACGTGACCGCATACAGTAGAAGCCGCGGCCAGACCAGGAAGCAGCGACAGCCAACGAGGGAAGCGGGTGAGTATTTTCAGAACAGCGGGGGGGGGGCGCACAGGGGGTGGGGGGGCGGCAGACAGATAGATCTTTCTTTTAAACACTATTATTCATATCTTCTATGCAGCAAACACTGCTGCAGGGAAGATATGAATTGCGGCTTCAGCACCAGATGCTGGTACATGTGGTACCCAGCACGGTGCGTGTGGTACCCAGTGGGCACACGGGCGGCACACGTATGCCGCCCGTGTGCCACACTGATGTACACCAGAAATGTAGGGGCACACGGACACGGATAATTCCGGTACCGGAATTATCTGGACGTGTGGGACAGCCCTAAGGCTGGGCAATCGATGTAATAGCGCCCCAAACATCCAGAACCCACCAACAACAGGGGCAAACAGTCCTATAAAATCAAAGCAATAATAGTCTGCAGATTTGTATCCATCTGTGCACAATAAATATAGCCAACCAAGGGCTAATTTGCATGGTTTTTGCATGAAAAAGAAGTTAACACATGCGCAGTGCACAAATATACTGATAGAGACATAGAGAATATGTGCATAGAAGGGTCCCAAATAAGTAAATATATATAGAAGTCCCAAGTAAATGAATACAGTTGAACAACCTGACATCGTTCGTTGCTCCATGTATTCAAACCTTGCTGTCTGAATGAGTGTAGACAATCATATACTCATGCACCCAAACCTGCTGTCCAGATAAATGCATACCTTAATATGCTCCCTATGAAAATAGAGAACAATAAAGACCTATAGAATGAGTACATCCATTGCATGGGAGACCATGACCTAGCCCAAAAAAAAAAAAAAAAAGGTGATACCAGTATTGCACATGAAAAACGACATACATTAAGTTCATAAAAAAATGGAATATCAAATAGAATAAACACCAGTCACAAAAGATGATGTGTCAAACACGTCTATTAGTGGTGAACTGGTAAGTTGTGAGAAACCAGATATAACTCAGATGTATCAATATCTATGGGACAGCGCAAACATGTACATAATGTATGCACATACTTGCAATGTACACCATTATAATAACACCATCTTGTAAAACAGGCAACCAAGTAAATTAATACCATGCTGTTAATCATATGCCTTAGATGCATCACAGAATAAAGATTCGATTTCATATCCCAAAATCAGACTAACCTGAACGTATGGTACTGTAATATCAAACGGCTCACAGAACCGATCCAAGTTATATATATCTCAAATAAATAACAAAGTTGATATTCACTTCACATCACGAAGTTAAAGAATGGAATTTGACCTAATGTATGGTACTGCAGTATCGAGGACCTGTGGGACATGTATAGCCAAAATTGGCTTGAAGGACCCACATGACTGTGAGTATATGTATATATACAAACACATATCCCAACAAACAAACAAAAAAAATTACATGGAAAAGTGGGTGTTAGGGCACACAATATGCGGCTGAGCATAGTCGCCGGCAAAATACTGTCCAAATTTTCCAGTGAGTAGTTGATTGGATAAAGGCAAATGTACAAACCAAGTCAACCATAAAACCCAGAGAAAAGAAGCTCCTCATTAAGTCCATGCGGTGACAAGCTTTTCAGATTAAAGATCCACCACGACTCCCGACGCAAGAGTTCCTTGGTCCGGTCACCACCACGGATGCTGCCCAGCACCTGGTCCACAACCATGACCCTAATATTATGACATCTGCTGTGATGATTTTCCAAAAAGTGGGATGCAACTGAAGAGATGAGCTTGTTCTTTTCTTTATCCACTTTGGCTCTGCTGATATTAGACATGTGCTGTTGGATTCTTCGTCTAATCTCTTGGCTGGTCTGCCCGACATATATCTTTGGACAGGGACACACAAGTAGATAAACCACATTCCTGGATCGGCAGTTGGCATATATCCTTATTTTGATTCCTTCTGGAAAAACCGAAAGCATTAGTATATCAGTGGCAATCATATAAGGGCACACATTGCAGCTGCCGCAAGGAAAAGACCCCTTAAGACGGCTCCCTGTCCCCAAACTTGTGGTGGGCCTCTTAAAGTGACTGGTGGTGAGACAGTCTTTAAGATTTTTAGCTCTCCTGGCAATGACCTTGGGTGTATCAGACAAATGGGGCCTAAGTCTTGCCTCATTTAACAGGATGCCCCAATGTTTCTTCATGATGTTGTGTACATCCTGCCACTAATTGTTGTATGCCATTATCAGATTAATGGATGACATCTGATCTCTGACCCTGGGTTGGAGAAGATCCTGTCTATTACTGCACCGAGAGTTCTCAAAGGCACGTGAAATGACTTTTTTCGGATAGCCTCGCTCAGATAAACGGTTTGTCAGGTCCCATGCCCCTTCCCGAAAGTCAGCATCAGAACTACAATTTCGTCTTACCCTCAGAAATTGTCCTTTAGGAAGATTATTTCGCAAATGTCGAGAGTGAGAGCTTGAAAAGTGGAGTAGATTGTTTGTCGCAGTTGTCTTGCGATAAATTTTTGTTTGAATGTGGCAACCACATTTCATTGTCCTGAGGTCCAAGAATTCCACCGATGTTGTAGAAACCGATGCTGTCAAAGAGATGTTGTATGAATTATCATTAAGCATTGTAATGAATTCCCTACACTCAACCTCAGGCCCTGTCCATAAGACCAACAGGTCATCAATGTAACAGAACCAACGAAATACATGAGTTTTGAAAGCATGCAATGGGCGCACCTGTGTCTCCTCCCACCAACCCATGAAAAGGTTGGCACAGGAAGGGGCACAGCGGGCACCCATCGCAGTGCCAGAAACCTGCTTGTAAAAAAACTCTGTCAAAAACAAAATAACTGTTGGACAATACAAAGGATAGGAGATCTACAATGAAAGATTGGTGTCTGCGGTCACCTGTAATTTGGTGGTTCAAAAAGAAAGAGACCACTTCAATTCCCAGCGTATGGCTAATGCAGGTGTACAAAGAGACAAAGTCCATAGTCACAAGTAAGGTGTACTCAGGAATACTCAGGTCCTGTAGTTGGCAAATCAAATGAGACGTGTCTTGGTTATATGAACCTAAACGAGTTACAAAAGGTTGTAAGAAGTGGTCTAAGTATATACAAGGTCTCTCATAGAGGCTGCCAATACCGGCCACAATTGGCCTACTTGGTGGTTCTTGTATGGACTTATGAATTTTCGGAAGCAAGTATAGGGTAGGGACAACCGGGGAAGCTGTAGTCAAGAATTTGAATTCCCTGTTATCCAATATGCAGTTAAACTTGGCCGATATGATCCAGGCCAAGGCGATCCAGCTTCTTTTTGAAAACACCTGTGGGATCAGAGGGCAAAATTTGATAACAATTAAAATCATTCAATTGTCAGTGGGCCTCCTTTGTGTACATTTCAATCGGCCACAGCACAATATTGCCCCCTTTGTCCGCCTCCTTTATGACAAAGGATGGATTCCCTTTTAGCTCCGCTAAGACTTGTCTCTCTCTTAGTCCCAGGTTTTCCCTTTCTTGATTCTTCAATTGTGAGCAAGCAATGTCTTGACTCACCAATTCGTAAAAAATCTGGACTGCAGGAGCAATAGCAAAAGACGGGGTGGCTTGTGTGGGTGAATGCCATTGTCTACCAGGATTCCCATGGCCAGAGTCCTCATTTTCATCCAACAGCTGTAGTAGGTCATGGAAAACTTGTCTCTCATCCTGGGGCAGTGAATCTGCAAGTGAAGGCTGATGATACAACAGTTTAAAGACAAGCTGTTGGCAAAACAGATACACATCCTTGGTAAGGATAAATTTGTCTAATTTCTGCATTGGGGAAAAAGACAATCCTCTTGTCAGTAAACGTTTCTCCTCATCTGATAAAATATGATTTGACAGATTTATTATTTGTAGATTACCTGTAGTATCGTCATCAAATGCTGTCATTGCTTCCTTCTGTTGTTCCTTGGTGGATACCTGCTTGTCGGAGACCAAGTTTGGTATCGCCGCCCTTTCTTCCTTTGAGTGGGCTGGTTTTCGGCGACCTCTCCTGTGACGCTTTCTTGGTCGCTTGTGCCTGATGATAAAAAATCACTCATCGAGGAATCACCAACTGTGTGTGAAGAAATTGGTTTCTTTCTGTCCAAACCACCAAACTTGTTAAATCGACCATTGCCATGATGTGTCCATTTGAAAATTTGTTGGTTGTCAAAGTCCCCCTTGTCACGCACGAACTTCCTCTTTTTTCTCTGGATAATATCCTTCTCAAACGCTTCAATAGTCTCTTTTAAACGTTGCTGGAAAGGTAAGACCACACTTTGTGCATCAAAGGAACTGAGCTCTGTTTCCTTAGTTTTAATCTTCTCCTTCAATTTGCCCATCAGGCCACGATCATGATCGATCAATAAATTAATGAGAATGGAGGAGCATTTAAGGAGGCCAGCTTCCCAGATGCTTTTGAAGTCACCATCAGCTTCCCGTGCGGGAAAGATTTTTACCCTTAGTCCCCTAGGAACAATGCCCAACTTATTGTATTGCTCCAAGCTTTTGACGTTCCACCACGTTTTAGTAAGTAACTTATAAAGACCCATGATTTCTGAACATAAGTTTGTAGCAGACCCATCCTGCACAGCCTCCGTGTTAGCAACTCCAAAAATATCCTCTGCCTGACCTCTCCATGCCAGTTTCACCTGTGTAGGAAGACTCCATAAAGTGCACATGTGAGACACGCTGCGGCCGGGGCCATCTTGTTTTTGTCCCAAGTTACAGTGTATAATAAAGTTTTGAAGCTTTGTAAAAAAGCTACTGCGCACGCGCAAAGCTACGAATGCGATGCACATCAGCAGCCCAATACTATCTAGTAAGGAAATGACTGCACAGTTGCGGAGTGGAGTGCTGCCGCATGCGCATCTATTCGATATTCCATTTTTTTATGAACTTAATGTATGTCGTTTTTCATGGCCGCGGCCGCAGTGTGTCTCACGTGCGCTTTATGGAGTCTTCCTACACAGGTGAAACTTCTTTTCCACTATTAAGGGACATGTATATATTACTATGCTGAATGCTTCACAGAACTTGCTACTTTTTCCCTGAGGAAGCCGCTATCCAGGCGGCGATACGCGTGGGAACCTATTCCCACACTTTGCTTCCCCCATTCACATGACTTTTTGCCTTGGCTTTGGACTGTGGGTATGATGGGGCTTACCTGGGTTGGAGGTCTCGGGTCCTTATATACATATATCTTTTAGGTTCCCCCTCTCCCTGCCCTTCTCCGCAGTTTGTGATGTGAACTATTGCCTAGTTTTGTGCACATTTTTTTTTTTCCATAAATTTTTTGGGGGCTGTTGTAACATTTTCCCAGCCCTTTCATTCTTTGTGCACATCCCTTGCATATCTTTGTCATGTGGTCTTAGTTCTTAACTAACTAACATCTCTGCACGAATGTAATGCACCTTATTATAGGGTTATCATTACCACAGGGCTGTATGGTACTGCAATATCTATGCTAGTATATTTTTGCTGGTATACCTGTTATATATATATATATATAGTGGGTATTTTTCCCTGCTTTTGTATTATTACTGCTTGTATCATTCACTCTATACGGTCATGTTATTGTAACAACAATTTTTGGGGGGGCTCAGCATATGTTGTGGGTTGTCTCTTCCCTTATTTCAGGGTATGACATACTAATAGGTAGTTTTTGCATGTTTGCATTTTTTAAGTGTTTTTATATTATTGTGTGTTGTTGTTTTCTGCATTTGCATGTCTTTTGAGGTCTTTTGCCATTTAATAAAATATAACTTTAATATTGTCATATGTGGAGGTGTTCCCGTTTGTGAAGATCACAGGTAAACCCACCAACTCGATTCTCAGCATATCTTCATACACTCTCAGCCCAGCAGAACTAGCCATCCTCCAACGGGGGCAAATGGACAAATTTCAATTGTCCCAAGACCTTCAACACTTTTACAGAAACATTCGTCTGAAGACATACTTTGGACTTGAACATGAAACAACAAGGAACAGAGTCCCTCCATCAGGGGGAGCCCTGCTCCCGAAATGTCTCTATCCAATCTGGGCTTACATAATCCTAGCAATTTCTACCCTCCATGCTCCTTTAATGCTACTGAGGCCTTCATTGATCTCGTACACAGGGACATTAGCCAAATTCTAGACCAACACCACAAAGGTTTATTACCTACACATCGCAACATTACCTCCATTGAAAAACAGGCGATTGAGTCCCTTAAAAATAACAAACAAATTGTAATAAAACCCGCCGACAAAGGTGGGGCAATTGTTGTTCAAAATTACACAGACTACACTAACGAAATTCTTCGCCAACTCTCTGATACTGCAACATTTAGTGAACCTAGCAAAAAAGCCAAACAAAAAACAAGTGTGGGATTGCACTTTTTTTGCAATTTCACTGCACTTGGAATTTTTTTCCCGTTTTCTAGTACACGACATGGTAAAACCAATGATGTCGTTCAAAAGTACAACTCGTCCCGCAAAAAATAAGCCCTCACATGGCCAAATTGACGGAAAAATAAAAACGTTATGGCTCTGGGAATGAGGGGAGTGAAAAACGAACACGGAAAAACGAAAAATCCCACGGTCATGAAGGGGTTAATTAAAGTGCCAACATGCTGTAAAATACAAAAGATCTATGGGGGAGAAAATTTGGAATGGAAGGGTTAAGCTCAAAGGGAGTGGTTAAAGAAAATAAGTCAAATGTGACATGAAGACATATGGAAAAAGCAGTGAAACCAAAACACCAATTTATAAAACCACTAAGTTGCCACAATTGATGTCCAGAGGTACAGTATGGGGACCAAGTGTCTTCATTTCAATATGGACCAATGAACATCTGGTACCCAGGTGCAAATGCAATCACAGATGCAGTGGAAGTGTTAGGTACACTAAGAGAAAGGATATATAAAAAATAAAAGGGAATAAAAAATATAAAACCAATAAAATGTCAAACACAGAGATCATGGCGCAGTTAGATCAAAGAAACAGGGCGAAACTGAACGTTTCATTGAGACCAAACAGTTTTAAGGTACGCAACTTCCAAATCCAATGAGATTCTTTTTGTACCAAAAGGTGACAAGAAGTTCCCCCATTTAGATCACTTTGTATACAATTGATGCCCTTAATACGGAGGCCAGAGGAATCACATAAATGGTGTAATTTAAAATGCCTAGGAATGGTTTTTTAATGCATTGAGATCATCCTTTTTGACAGCGCCCATAATGTCCCTCATGTTCTATTAAGATCACCTTACATTAAAGTGTAACAGTTGTTTCAGGAGAACTTGCAGCAGAACGTCTGTATCTGCCTCTAGCTTCTTCCTCCTCCCATTTTCCTCCTCCATAAGAACTTTATGAACAGCAATTGTCATTTCCTATCTCAGTATTAGGAAAATCTGTTTTCACTGAATACAGATTTTACCCATGAATTGAGAGTGATTGATCAGTTTATGTAAAGAAAGAAGCAGATGTCACAAAGTGACTGTCCTAGCGTGACCCGACCCGACGAATGGACGGTCACCAAATGAAATGGCGAAACACACAAGGGTACATCGGGGACACTTTAACAATGGTGGGCTCTGTCGGTAGGGAACGGCGAATGGACACCTCCTGCACTCACCTGAGGATGGGCCCTGCTCTTACTAGCGTCCCTATAGGGTTTTTTTTCAACATTAACCCCCGATAGCCTGAAAGGAAAAAAGTTTTAAACTGAGAGGCCAGATCTGCCACAGATCCAAACATGGATCGTGACAGCAGATTTCTCCTACAACATACATTATAAGTGTAACACCCCTTTAAGCTGCATCTGGGGGGCAAGGTGTCTGGCAGTTCTCACATCAATATGGTGCAATGCCTCCACTTTAATCTTGCTTAGAGCTATAGTAAGATGCAGGAAGCACTTCCTCTTCTGCCAGGGGCCAACTCTAGAAACCTTTATCCACGCTTCGTACACACTCACAAGAGATGAGGTTAAAACAATTTCCAGGTTTATTTCCAGAGGACTAAATGGTGTTAAATTCAGAGGGCATAACAAGAAAGAGCAAAATATTTAATATCACACAATCTATGATACAGCTTCAAAATGTGCTTTGCATTAGATCTAAATGTTAATGATGACACTTCCCTTTTAAGTGGCAGCAGATACACTCCTAACTAATAACACATAACCCAATAGTGGCTGCAGCAATGCCAATAACACAGTCCTGTGAAAGGGTCCAGTTTCTGATTTTGTTGGCGCACTTGTAGAAGCCGTTGGTGCACATAATACAATAGGAAGAAAATCCAATCAGCAACAGTTCTCTTATTAACTCCTCAACATTGGAACCGCAAGTCCCAAAAATAGCTCAGCACCAGTTCTCTTATTAACTCGACAGTGGAACCACAGGTCCCAACAAGAACTACTCATTGACATATCAGGTTTGGGGGGTCACACAAGAATCCAGCTTGGGGTTGCAGGGTAGGGACGCCTTAGAGACAAGTGATAGATTGTAGACTTATTCCCTTAGTTAAGCCAGGCGGCAATGGACATCTCCTGATAACCTGGTTGGTCTGCAGATGTGGCTTGGCTGCAGGATTATCTTTCCCCCCACACATTGAACGGCTGGGCGATTAGCACTCACTTTGTGCCTCTGTCCTCTGCTCTCCAGGATTAGACTCTCACATGTCTGAAATGGAGAATTGCATTTCTCTCCTTCTTGCTAAGTCCACCCTTCCACTCAAACCTGACCAGCCATTCAGTTCCTTCCTCTGCTGCTCCTCCTCCCCTATGATGCTGAGAAGAGCAATGTCTTCTGCGAGTTGTAGTCCAGGAAAGTGCAGCAAGAGAATCATTAATGTCTGCTGCTGTGAATGACTGTGTAATCCCAGCAGCATCAGTCTCGGTACAAATAGGTCTCACTGCAGGTGTTACACAAAGTTACTTATTTTCATGTCTAACATTGATTTATGAAATACAAATTAAAGCAACAGTCACTATGCTTTCAGGTGACTTTTCATAATAAGATTTCCTCTCTGTGTGTGCGTGAAGAATAACAATAAAATGTATGTAACTGACATCCAGCTGTAGATGGCAAGTTTAGGAGGTGGAGGTGGGTAGGAGAAGAATAAGCCATCATAAACTATTTCTCTCCAGTTGGGGCAATGTGCATCAGGCTTTTAGGGCAATGTTCACTAGACTGTTAAGGCAATGTGCACCAGGCTTTTAAGGTACCTTCACACAAAGCGACGCTGCAGCGATAGCGACAACGATGCCGATCGCTGCAGCGTCGCTGTTTGATCGCTGGGGAGCTGTCACACAGACCGCTCTCCAGCGACCAACGATGCCGAGGTCCCCGGGTAACCAGGGTAAACATCGGGTTGCTAAGCGCAGGGCCGCGCTTAGTAACCCGATGTTTACCCTGGTTACCAGCGTAAAAGTAAAAAAAACAAACAGTACATACTCACCTGCGCGTCCCCCAGCGTCTGCTTCCTGACACTGACTGAGCTCCGGCCCTAACAGCACAGCGGTGACGTCACCGCTGTGCTTTCACTTTCACTTTAGGGCCGGCGCTCAGTAAGTGTCAGGAAGCAGACGCTGGGGGACGCGCAGGTGAGCATGTACTGTTTGTTTTTTTTACTTTTACGCTGGTAACCAGGGTAAACATCGGGTTACTAAGCGCGGCCCTGCGCTTGGTAACCCGATGTTTACCCTGGTTACCAGTGTAAAACATCGCTGGTATCGTTGCTTTTGCTTTCAAACACAACGATACACGGCGATCGGACGACCAAATAAAGTTCTGGACTTTATTCAGCGACCAGCGACATCACAGCAGGATCCTGATCGCTGCTGCGTGTCAAACTAAACGATATCGCTAGCGAGGACGCTGCAACGTCACGGATCGCTAGCGATATCGTTACAAAGTCGTTTCGTGTGAAGGTACCTTTAGGGCAATGTGCCCCAGGCTGTTAGGGCAATGGGCACCAGGCTCTTAGGGTAATGTGCCCCAGGCTGTTAGGGCAATGGGCACCAGGCTCTTAGGGTAATGTGCACCAGGGTGTTAAGGCACTCTGCATCAGGCTTTTAGGGCAATGATCACTAGATTGTTAAGGCAATGTGCAGGCTTTTAGGGAAATGTGCACAAGATATTAGGTCAATATGCATCAGGCAGTTGGACTATGTGCACAAGGGCATTAGGGCACCTTGCACCAGGCTGTTTTAGGGCACTCTGTATCAGGCATTTTTTGGGCACTCTGAAACAGGTTGCTAGGAAAATATGCACCAGGATGTTAGGACAATGAGCAGCAGGCTGTTGGGGCAATGTGCACCAGGCTGTTGGGGCAATGTGCACGAGGCTGTTAGGGCCCTCTGCACCAGGTTGTTACAGGGGTAGCACTGCTGCAGCCAGGCATGTCCTCTGAAAGCCGGAGGAGTGACTGCTCCAGTAAGGAGGGAAATAGGATAGCAGTGCAGGCCAGACAGGTGCTGGTAGTGGGGGACTCAATTATTAGGGGAACAGATAGGGCAATCTGTCACAAAGACAGGGATCGTCGAACGGTGTGCTGCCTACCTGGCGCTCGAATCCGACACATCGCTGATCGGGTGGACAGATTACTGGGAGGGGCTGGTGAGGACCCAGCAGTCATGGTGCACATTGGCACAAATGACAAAGTTAGAGGTAGGTGGAAGGTCCTTAAAGATGATTTCAGGGAATTAGGCTGCAAGCTGAAAGCAAGGACCTCCAACGTGGTATTTTCAGAAATACTGCCTGTACCATGTGCCACGCCAGAGAGGCAATGGGAGATTAGGGAGGTTAATAAGTGGCTCAAGAATTGGTGTAGGAATGAGGGGTTTTGGTTCCTGCAGAACTGGGACGACTTCTCAGTTGGCTACAGGCTCTACGCTAGGGATGGGCTGCATCTCAATGGGGAAGGTGCAGGTGTGCTGGGGGAGAAAATGGCTAGAAGGTTGGAGGAGTGTTTAAACTAGGGATTGGGGGGAGGGTATTCAATTTATAGGAGGGGAAGATAGTGCAGATAGAGACCTGGGCACAAATAAGGAAATTGGGGTGGCGGTGGCATGGGGGGTGGGGCTAGAACAGTTAATAATTTAAGAAAGAATAGAGATACAGAGGGGAACATCAAGTGCATGTATACTAATGCCAGAAGTCTCGCCAACAAAATGGACAAATTAGAATTAATGTTGTTGGAGCATAATTATGACATGGTGGGGATATCTGAAACATGGCTGGATGAGAGCCATGACTGGGCTGTTAACTTGCAGGGCTATAGCCTTTTCAGGAATGACTGTACAGATAAGCGAGGGGAAGGGGTGTGTCTGTATGTAAAATCGTCCTTAAAACCCATCCGGTGTGATAATATAGGTGAATTTAATGAAAATGTAGAGTCCCTGTGGGTGGAGATAAGGGGAGGGGGAAAAAATAATAAATTACTGATAGGGGTTTGTTATAATCTCCAAAAATAATGGAATCAATTGAGAATATCCTCGTAAAGCAAATAGATGAAGCTGCGACTCAAGGAGAAGTCATTATTATGGGGGACTTCAACTACCCTGAAATAGATTGGGGAACATAAACCTGCAGTTCAAGCAAAGGTAATCGGTTTTTGACAACTATGAGAGACAATTACCTTTCACAACTGGTTCAGGACCCAACAAGAAGGGGGGCACTGCTAGACCTAATATTAACCAACAGGCCAGACCGCATATCAAATATAAGGGTTGGGGGTCACTTGGGGAATAGTGATCACAAAATAATGAGTTTTCATGTATCCCTTAATAAGATGTGTAGTAGAGGGGTGACAAGGACACTAAACTTCAGGAGGGCAAATTTCCAACGGATGAGAGAGGATCTTGGTGCAATTAACTGGGACAATATCCTGAGACATAAAAATACACAAAGAAAACGTTTATTAGCATCCTGGATAGGACCTGTGCACAGTATATACCGTATGGGAATAAACATACTAGAAATAGGAGGAAACCAATATGGCTAAATAGAGCTGTAAGGGGCACAATAAGTGACAAAAAGAAAGCATTTAAAGGAAGTAGGTAGTGATGAGGCATTAAATAAATACAGAAAATTAAATAAATTCTGTAAAAAGCAAATCAAGGCAGCAAAGATTGAGACAGAGAGACTCATTGCCAGAGAGAGAGTAAAAATAATCCCAAAATATTCTTTAACTACATAAATAGTAAGAAACTAAAAAATGAAAATGTTGTCCCCCTTAAAAATAGTCTGGGGGAAATGGTGGATGAGGATGAGGAAAAAGCCAATATGCTAAATGACTTTTTTTTCATCAGTATTTACAAAAGAAAATCCCATGGCAGACAATATGATCAGTGATAACAAAAATTCCCTATTAAGTGTCACCTGCTTAACCCAGCAGGAAGTACAGGGGCGTCTAAAAATCACTAAAATTGACAAATCTCTGGGCCCAGATGGGATACACCCCAGAGTACTGCAGGAATTAAGTACAGTCATTGATAGACCATTATTTTTAATCTTTAAAGAGTCCATAATAACAGGGTCTGTACCACAGGACTGGCGTACAGCAAATGTGGTGCCAATATTCAAAAAGGGGACAAAAACTGAACTTGAAAATTATATGCCAGTAAGCTTAACCTCTACTGTGGGTAAAATCCTGGAGGGCATTCTAAGGGATGTTATACTGGAGTATCTGAAGAGGAATAACCATATGACCCAGTATCAGCACGGGTTTACTAGGGACCGTTTATGTCAGACTAATTTGATCAGCTTCTATGAAGAGGTAAGTGCCGGACTGGACCAAGGGAACCCAGTAGATGTAGTGTATATGGACTTTTCAAAAGCTTTTGATACGGTGCCACACAAAAGGTTGATACATAAAATGAGAATAATGGGGATAGGGGAAAATATGTGTAAGTGAATTGAGAGCTGGCTCAGGGATAGGAAACAAAGGGTGGTTATTAATGGAGCACACTCGGACTGGGTCGCGGATAGCAGTGGGGTACCACAGGGGTCAGTATTGGGCCCTCTTCTTTTTAACATATTTATTAATGACCTTGTAGGGGGCATTCAGAGTAGAATTTCAATATTTGCAGATGACACTAAACTCTGCAGGGTAATCAATACAGGGGAGGACAATTTTATATTACAGGATGATTTATGTAAACTAGAAGCTTGGGCTGATAAATGTCAAATTTAATGGGGATAAATGTAAGGTCATGCACTTGGGTAGAAGTAATAAGATGTATAACTATGTGCTTAATTCTAAAACTCTGGGCAAAACTGTCAATGATAAAGACCTGGGTGTATGGGTGGATGACAAACTCACATTTAGTGGCCAGTGTCAGGCAGCTGCTACAAAGGCAAATAAAATAATGGGATGCATTAAAAGAGGCATAGATGCTCATGAGGAGAACATAATTTTACCTCTATACAAGTCACTAGTTCGACCACACTTAGAATACTGTGCACAGTTCTGGTCTCCGGTGTATAAGAAAGACATAGCTGAACTGGAGCGGGTGCAGAGAAGAGCGACCAAGGTTATTAGAGGACTGGGGGGTCTGCAATACCAAGATAGGTTATTAGACTTGGGGCTGTTTAGTTTGGAAAAACGAAGACCAAGGGGTGATCTTATTTTAATGTATAAATATATGAGGGGACAGTACAAAGACCTTTCTGATGATCTTTTTAATCATAGACCTGAGACAGGGACAAGGGGGCATCCTCTACGTCTGGAGGAAAGAAGGTTTAAGCATAATAACAGACGCATATTCTTTACTGTAAGAGCAGTGAGACTATGGAACTCTCTGCCGTATGATGTTGTAATGAGTGATTTGTTACTTAAATTTAAGATGGGACCGGATACCTTTCTGTAAAAGTATAATGTTACAGGGTATATACAGGTCCTTCTCAAAAAATTAGCATATAGTGTTAAATTTCATTATTTACCATAATGTAATGATTACAATTAAACTTTCATATATTATAGATTCATTATCCACCAACTGAAATTTGTCAGGTCTTTTATTGTTTTAATACTGATGATTTTGGCCTACAACTCCTGATAACCCAAAAAACCTGTCTCAATAAATTAGCATATTTCACCCGTCCAATCAAATAAAAGTGTTTTTTAATAACAAACAAAAAAACCATCAAATAATAATGTTCAGTTATGCACTCAATACTTTGTCGGGAATCCTTTGGCAGAAATGACTGCTTCAATGCGGCGTGGCATGGAGGCAATCAGCCTGTGACACTGCTGAGATGTTATGGAGGCCCAGGATGCTTCAATAGCGGCCTTAAGCTCATCCAGAGTGTTGGGTCTTGCGTCTCTCAACTTTCTCTTCACAATATCCCACAGATTCTCTATGGGGTTCAGGTCAGGAGAGTTGGCTGGCCAATTGAGCACAGTAATACCATGGTCAGTAAACCATTTACCAGTGGTTTTGGCACTGTGAGCAGGTGCCAGGTCGTGCTGAAAAATGAAATCTTCATCTCCATAAAGCATTTCAGCCGATGGAAGCATGAAGTGCTCCAAAATCTCCTGATAGCTAGCTGCATTGACCCTGCCCTTGATGAAACACAGTGGACCAACACCAGCAGCTGACATGGCACCCCACACCATCACTGACTGTGGGTACTTGACAGTGGACTTCAGGCATTTTGGCATTTTCTTCTCCCCAGTCTTCCTCCAGACTCTGGCACCTTGATTTCCGAATGACATGCAAAATTTGCTTTCATCAGAAAAAAGTACTTGGGACCACTTAGCAACAGTCCAGGTCAGGCGCTTCTGCCGCTGTTTATGGTTCAAAAGTGGCTTTACCTGGGGAATGCGGCACCTGTAGCCCATTTCCTGCACACGCCTTTCCACACCAGACTCAGTCCACTGCTTCCTCAGGTTCCCCAAGGTCTGGAATCGGTCCTTCTCCACAATCTTCCTCAGGGTCCGGTCACCTTTTCTCGTTGTACAGCGTTTTCTGCCACATTGTTTCCTTCCAACAGACTTACCATTGAGGTGCCTTGATACAGCACTCTGGGAACAGCCTATTTGTTGAGAAATTTCTTTCTGGGTCTTACCCTCTTGCTTGAGGGTGTCAATGATGGCCTTCTTGACATCTGTCAGGTCGCTAGTCTTACCCATGATGGGGGTTTTGAGTAATGAACCAGGCAGGGAGTTTTTAAAAGCCTCAGGTATCTTTTGCATGTGTTTAGAGTTAATTAGTTGATTCAGAAGATAAGGGTAATAGGTCATTTAGAGAACCTTTTCTTGATATGCTAATTTATTGAGACAGGTTTTTTGGGTTATCAGGAGTTGTAGGCCAAAATCATCAGTATTAAAACAATAAAAGACCTGACAAATTTCAGTTGGTGGATAATGAATCTATAATATATGAAAGTTTAATTGTAATCATTACATTATGGTAAATAATGAAATTTAACACTATATGCAAATTTTTTGAGAAGGACCTGTACACTAGATTCCTTGATAGGGTGTTGATCCAGGGAATTAGTCTGATTGCCGTATGTGGAGTCGGGAAGGAATTTTTTTTCCCCAAAGTGGAGCTTACTCTTTGCCACATGGTTTTTTTTTGCCTTCCTCTGGATCAACATGTTAGGGCATGTTAGGTTAGGCTACGGGTTGAACTAGATGGACTTAAAGTCTTCCTTCAACCTTAATAACTATGTAACTATGTAACTATGTTAGTGCACACTTTACCAAGCTGCTAGGGCACTCTGCACCAGGCTATTAGGGCACTCTGCACCAGGCTGTTAGGGAACTCTACTCCAGCCTGTTAGGGAAATGTTCACCAGGCTGATGGGGCAATTTGCACCAGGTTGTTAGTGCACTCTTCACTAGGCTGTTAGGCTAATCTGCATCAGCCTATTAGGGCCCTATACATCAGGCTGTTAGCGCACTCTACACCAGGCTATTAGGGCAATGTGCACCAAGCTCTTAGGATAATGTGCACCAGGCTGTTAGGGCACTCTGCACGAGGCTGTTAGGAAACTCTGCACCCAGCTGTAAGGGCAATGTGCACCAGGCTCTTAGTATAATGTGCACCAGGATGTTAGGACACTCTGCACGAGGCTGTTAGGAAACTCTGCACTAGGCTGTTAGGGCAATGTGTGCAAGGATGTTACTGCACTCTACACCAGGTTGTTAGGGCTAATGTATACTAGGCTGTTAGAGCAATGTGCATCAGGCTGTTTGGGCACTCTGCACCATTCTGTTTGGTCACTCTGACCTAAGCTGCTAGGGAAATATGCACCAGGCTGCTAAGGAAATATGTCAATGCTCTTAGTGCTCTGTGCATCAGGCTGTTAGGGTAATCTGCACCACCAGGATGTTAGGGCAATGCGCACCAGACTGTTGGGGAACTCTGACCTAAGCTGTTAGGGAAATGTGCACCAGGCTGCTAGGGAAATGTGACAAGGCTGTTGGGGCACTCTGCACCAGTCTGTTAGTGCATTCTACCCCAGGTTGTTAGGGCACTCTGCACCAGGCTGTTTTAGGGCACTCTGGACCAGGTTTTTAGGGCAATGTGCACCAGTTGGTTAGGAAAATGTGCATTAGGGCGTTAGGACATGCTGCACCAGGCTGTTAGGCCACTCTGCACCAGGCTATTAGATTAATGTGAATAATGCTGTTGGGGCAATGTGCACCAGGTTGTAAGGGCACTCTACACCAGGTTGTACGGGCACTCTACACCAGGCTGTTAGACCACTCTTCACTATGCTGTTAGGGCAATGTGCACCAGGCTGTTAGGGCACTCAGCACTGCGCTGTGAGGGCACTTTGCTCTTTGCTGAGAATAGAATTGCAGAACAACCCTTCATCTGGTGTTTACACTAACTGGGTAATGTGGTGTGCCTGCAATCACAGCCATGCCAATACTTGGGATAGCTGTGATAGTTTCAGAAGTGCCCACAGCCTAAAATCTTGTTGATTGGCTGCACTGTATATTTTCAACAAACTTTATTCCTCATCCAAACCTGGACAATACAACAGACTTCCGGCAATAGTCCGTGTTCAGAGTTCAGCACCAGACACAAGGTGTCTGGTAAGAACCCTGAAATTTACAGTTCGAGTTCGCTCATCTCTAGTCATTAGCAATTAAAGCACACAAATTGTTAGAAAAACAACCATGATTACTGGGTAGACCAGTTATAGATGTACAGTATATTAGGTAGAGATGAGCAAATATGCCCAACACAAAAAAAATTGGTTTTGAGTTTTTAGGAATTTACTGAACAAGATGAAGTCAAAGAATTTTCAGTTCAAATAATGTGAATCACCTGAAATGTCCCCTTAGATTTTATGCATTGCAGAAGATTGCATCAGTCTGAGAAAAATAACAGGGCAGCCAGGTGGACTTCCCCATAATTATTTGTAGCTATCATATTACTTGTCATAGCACAGCCCAACAGGAGGGGTTATCATAGCGTGTCTAAAATTAGAAACAGGAACTACAGCATCCATTTTGCGATGTATTTGGTTGGTGAACAGGACAGTTCATAGTTGTAGAAAAATAGAAAAAATTATAAATAACTGATCAAATTGTACAGATAGTAAGGAGAATAAGGATGCAGATGGGGGGCCCGCCAACCCCAGCATGCATCTCTGCTCCTGGCGTCCTTGCATGGTTCCCCTTCTCCCTCTATGCAGTGATGCCAACATACTCTTTTTGTCACTTATTGCGCCCCTTACAGCTCTATTTAGCCATTTTGGTTTCCTCCTATTTCTAGTATTTTTATTCCCATACGGTATATACTGTGCACAGGTCCTATCCAGGATGCTAATAAACATCTCCCATTTTCTTTGTGTATTTTTATATCTCAGGATATCGTCCCAGTTAATTGCACCAAGATCCTCTCTCATCCGTTGAAAATTTGCCCTCCTGAAGTTGTGTCCTTGTCACCCCTCTACATTGGACCCCATGGCAGTTCCTTTTATCTGAAAAAAGAACTGATTCTCAAAGAGAAAGAAGTTTTTAGTAAGAATCAATGTGAGTAGATCCTTACAAAAATTAAATTGGTCGTTAGAGAAACTAGTGTGTTTAGAGAGGAAGGAAATCACAGATTCCAGTCCTTCTTGGTGCCCAATACTGGTATAATGACTATTTACATCCATAGTTACTAATTTACAGCCTGTTGGTAGAACACCTAAATGATTCAGAGATGCTAGGAAGTCGGTTGTATCCTTAAGATACAATTTGATGAGCGGGACAAGCGGAGACAAGATTTTTTCAGTGTGATCGCTAACGGAGATAAAATGGAATTAGTGGAGGCCATTATAGGATGTCCGGGGGGTCTCGATAAATTCTTGTGAATTTTCAGGAGGGTATAAAATACAGGGATGACTGGGTGCTGATTAATTAAGAATTCCCCTAGTTTCTCATCAATTGTCCCTAGTTGGCAATAATGTGTTACTAGACTTTTAATTTGTTTGGCTATATAAAATGTAGGATTATTAGATATAGGCAAATATGTATTAGAATCACTCAGTTGTGAAGGTATCTCATCCATATAATATGTTCGATCTAGAACCACTATTGAGCCCCCTTGTCTGCGGGATAATAATTAATTGCTTTCTGGATTTAAGTGATATTAACAACCTATACTCATCACTGGTTAAGTTATGTTTAATGCTCAACTGACCCCTTTCTATAGATTCCAAAGTGGCTTTAACATCTGTTTGAACAAGATCAATATATGTTTGAACAGGGTGAAATGATCGTGGTGGTTGAAAAGAGCTCGGAATGCGTAGATTCAGAGCTTTTAGAGCAAAAAGCATCCATTAAGGTTCCGCAACAGGAAGGTTTACTGGTGGTTGGTTAGAGAAATGGGCCTTCAACCTTAAAGTCCTAATGAAATGGTGTAACTCTTGGTCAAGTTGAAAGGTATTAAAGCGTGGTACAGGGCAAAAGGTTAGTCCCTTCTGTAAAAGAATAATTTCGGAGGAAGACAGGCAGTGCGTTGAGATATTGTAGACAATGTTGGTAGATGTATTTGCACCTGTGATCTCGTTGTCATCTTGTGTTGGCCTAGACCTGTGTCGCCTCGCCCTCCGCGTCTTCCTCGGTATGGCCGGGCCTGACGTGATTCTAAAAAAGTTGAATGTGAAGTGCCAAAATTGCTTTCTGAGCTGGTGGACGTAGGACTTTATCCTCGCCATGTAGACCTGCAGTTTCTGAAGGAGCCAGTAGAATGCCATCCGTATACCTGGTTGTTCTTATAATCTTCTGTATCACGTAGGAATTTGTTCCATTTTTTGGTTTGTAGGTTATTAAGAAGTTCAGAGATGGTGTTATCAAGTTTGTCTTTCACAGGCTTGAAATTCTCAGATGAAACAGTATTAATAAGCTGTTGCTCCATTGTGGTGATCTTTGTCTTAAGCTCAGTGATTTAGTTCTGTAAATAATCAATGGTCAAAACAATAAGGTCCATAGAACACTTGTTCAGAATCGATTCAAACGTAACACAAAATTCGGCACAAAGTGGGTCTCATTGGAACTCTGAGACCTCTAGGGATGCGTTGCACCCTATGGTATTCTGCCAGACTAATGCAATGTAAGTCTAGTGCCGTGAGTCTCTGTAAGTCCCTTTCAAAGTCTCTCTTTCGTAATTCTTCTGAGGGAGTGTTTAAGAAAGTCCCAGGGGTAGTGACTTGTGAAATGATGGTGGATGCTTCCTCATGATTGTAGGACAAAGTAGTAAAAGACATTAGTCCAAGCAGGAGCCAACACCCAAACAATATCAATGGCGTCAATAGATTAAGGGGTGCTCACTGCCAAAAAAATAGGTGCTCAGGAGAAAAAGGAAAACCATAAAAATTGTGAACTCCGGCACTCAAATTAGACTTTTTTGAAAACAAGGTGATTTTGTTGTATCCAAAAATATGGTAAATTCAATAAAAGAAGAGTAACAAGCCTTTCTCAATTAATGTCTGTAAATGTAATGTAAATGTAAATTTACAGTTCGAGTTCGCTCATCTCTAGTCATTAGCAATTAAAGCACACAAATTGTTAGAAAAACAACCATGATTACTGGGTAGACCAGTTATAGATGTACAGTATATTAGATAGAGATGAGCAAATATGCCCAACACAAATAAAATTGGTTTGGAGTTTTTAGGAATTTACTGAACAAGATGAAGTCAAAGAATTTTCAGTTCAAATAATGTGAATCACCTGAAATGTCCCCTTAGATTTTATGCATTGCAGAAGATTGCATCAGTCCGAGAAAAAATAACAGGGCAGGCAGGTGGACTTCCCCATAATTATTTGTAGCTATCATATTACTTGTCATAGCACAGCCAAACAGGAGAGGTTATCATAGCATGTCTAAAAGTAGAAACAGGAACTACAGCATCCATTTTGCAATGTATTTGGTTGGTGAACAGGACAGTTCATAGTTGTAGAAAAATAGAAAAAATTATAAATAACTGATCAAATTGTA
This sequence comes from Ranitomeya variabilis, assembly GCF_051348905.1. Lineage (NCBI taxonomy): Eukaryota > Metazoa > Chordata > Amphibia > Anura > Dendrobatidae > Ranitomeya > Ranitomeya variabilis. Next base: position 506,620,762 of record NC_135233.1, read on the forward strand.
CAGATAGTAAGGAGAATAAGCATGCAGATGGGGGGCCCGCCAACCCCAGCATCCATCTCTGCTCCTGGCGTCCTTGCATGGTTCCCCTTCTCCCTCTATGCAGTGATGCCAACATACTCACTGCCGCAGCCGTGCGGCGTGTCCCTTGGCATTCTCCCTGCTTGCAGTCTCTGTGTCTCATTGGCATGCAGAGTGAAATGAGTGTTAGTGGTGCAACTAGTGAGTTGTTAGGTCTGCTCATACTGGTGTGGCCAGTGGTCTGAACCCGTAGTACCTGGTCTTTGCATGACCAGTCCCAAACCTGTAGTTCCTAGGCCTTGAAAGGCCAGTCCTGGACCCATAGTCCCAGGTCCAACTGTGGCCATTTCCTGAAACCTTAACCCCCAGTCACTCTGTGGCCAATACTTGAATCAGTTTCTGATATCCATGTGTCTGAATGTGTGCTTATCCAAGTATTCCTTATATCTAGACTGTCCTATCAGTCGGTGAATCAGCCCTGTCTGAGACTCCTTGTCAGTAACTGTTCTACCAGAGGGTCAATAGATTAGGGGTGCTCACTGCCAAAAAAAAAATAGGTGCTCAGGAGAAAAAAGAAAACTATAAAAAATAATGAACTCCGGCACTGAAATTAGACTTTTTTGATTTTATTATAGCCAGAAAATATGGTAAATTCAAGAAAAGAAGAGTAAATACAGACACCAATTTGCAATGTTTCGGCTAACAAGCCTTCCTCAAGTAATTAACCCTTAAAAAATTCATCAGACCAAAATTTATTCCATAACATTTATTTTTATTTAAAATTAATTGCGATCACAAAATATATCACCAAAATATATGGAAATTTTTATTAAAAGTATTTAAAAACAATTTCAAACAATTATTTTATTATTTAAGAATATAAAATGAATAAATGATAATTTAATATAACTCCTCCAATCGAGGTTTTCTAGGGATTTAATAATATTTAATATAGATCCCGTATGTGCAGGACAGGGCAATTCCAAACTGATCAGTACAAAAACTAAATAAATATAATGCAGCAGATAATATTGATTTTTAATAATATAATAAGTGACAAAAAATAATAAATCAAAAAATTTTGTGGATAATATGCATGTATATACATATACACACACACTCCTACCCTTGTGTGCAACAATCAAATATTCAAATATAATAAAGTGCAATAGTGCATTCAAATAATTAAATCAAATTGCATACAAAACATACCATTATAATCACAAAAATGGTGACTAAAAATTGGAGAGTGAAAAAATCCAACACCAAATAATTATATATCTCTATCACAAAGCTGCAAAATGTGCCAGACCTAGTGCAAACAAAAGTTTGTTAATACTGACCAGTTACGGATGCCACTGCCCCGCACACACCACTCCAACGCCGTTTCGCTCACTGCTTCATCAGGGAGTGATGTGAGTGGGGTAAGATGGCTGTTTATATAGCCATATAGCAGCTGCAAAGTAAATTAATTAGGGGAAGCTATAATTACATGGCGCCGAAGTAACGCATACAGCCGCCACCGCTGCCATGACCGGAACCCGGAAGTGTGTCATCAAGAGCGTCATATGACGCTGTTAACAACACACATCACAAGGAACCACCCACAGAGCAGGAGCAGCGCACGCGCAAATCGGCGCTCAGCATCCCCGCAGCCATCATAAAACAGGGCAACAGAACAGAACGGATACAAACAGCGATCATACCAACAACTTATAAATATCCGGATTTATCCATACAATTCATATTAAGTGTAAGCAATCTATAAAGTGATATGGTAACAGTAAATAATATAAAAATAATAAACAAATAAGAAACCAATAATTCTATGATTAATTGCACATCCCGCATACACATGTATACCATGTGATACCCCAATACCATGACAAAATCCAAATCATTGAATCATATATCATATGGCATACATACAGTATATGACCACATGCACATAATAGACCACACATACACATACATACATGCCTGTATGTACACTCATATAATCATGCACATCCGAACACATACTCAAACACACATACATACATGCCCCTGCAAATACTCACACACATACATATACCCACCACATGCATAATTATATAAACATAATAAATTATCATAAGTGTGACCATCATCTATAAAATATTTCATAATGAAAGTAATCAAAAAGAATAAATAAATCATACATCAAAATTATTTCAATTATAAAATATATAAATAAATAAAACCACAACTTGCATATCCCCTATATACTTAAATACCTCAACACATTCACAACCTCCTCACAATGAAACCATATATCCATGAACATACACCACCATATACACAACAAAACCAAATGAACGCCATACATACATATCACAACACACCACAATATGTAACATTCAATTACAGACAACACAAAACCATACATCCATATACACATGTGCAAAACCACCATGGACCATAAACACACACCCCCATAACATACATTATCTGTGCAATGTGCACACATACTGATCTCATACCAACACATAATTATACAATAACACCCAATGGATGATATCCTATATATCTAATACTATGTATCCCAAATAATGTGTGTATAATAATTAACCCTACATGAAAAATATAATATTCCAAATATTCTGTTGGTCCTTACTCATATAAAAATAAATCTTTACATCTACATATATGGTATCAATGGCCATCTGTAAATACAGAACACCATCTAATACCATGGGGATGAACTAATTATTACTGTGCCCAGATTATCATAACAAAACCTGTCAAACTATATGAATGTAACACTACTGAATGACTATATACTATTAAGCCTAAGCCCCACCACTCAAAAACCATCTATATCCCTGTATAATATATACTTAAAAAAGGAAGAGAATGTTTTCACAAAAAGCTCGAAAAACCCCATTGCTCATTGAGACCCTTAGGATTCATACATTGTAGGAGCGTTATCCACCTACATTCTTTTTGCGCTAATGTGCGACTAAAGTCCCCTCTCCTATTTCCCAAATGTACTCGATCGATACCTTTAACTTTTAATAAGTGAGATTGCTGAGGATGATAACGACGAAAGTGTCTAGCTACCGGTTTGAGTTTATTGAATTTCTCCTTATCCTCTATTTCCACCTTGTCAGCTGCTTTGATGTCCTTAATATGCTCCAAAATTCTGACACGTAGTTCTCGTGTAGTCATTCCCACGTACATAAGATCACATGGGCATGTGGCCTGATAAATTACCATTGATGTACGGCAATTTATAAAATGCAGAATCTTATATTCTGTCTGATTATCAGAGTCATGGAATATATTAGTTTTTACTATATACTGACAGGCTTTACATGTACCACAACTATATGATCCCCATTTAGGACCCTTAGAATCAAAGATAAAACGTGGCATAGGAGGCACATAATGGCTTCGAACCAGTGATTCATGTAAAGTTTTACTGCGTTTTGCGACAATCATTGGTTTGTTTGGCAATATTTTAGACAAACCTGGGTCCTGTAAAAGAATGGGCCAAAATTTTGAAATTATATCCGTCATCTCCCGCCATCTTGAATGGTAATCGGTAACAAATCGAATTTGTCCATCCTTTTCAACATTCTTATTTTTGCTCTTACTTATTAGCAAGGACTGTCTGTCCGTGTCCCTAGATCTAACATAGGCTTTGTGAATAATATCACTCTTATATCCTCGTTTTATAAACCTTTCTTTAAGTTATATTACATTATCATTTATACATTTTATATTCTTAAATAATAAAATAATTGTTTGAAATTGTTTTTAAATACTTTTAATAAAAATTTCCATATATTTTGGTGATATATTTTGTGATCGCAATTAATTTTAAATAAAAATAAATTTTATGGAATAAATTTTGGTCTGATGAATTTTTTAAGGGTTAATTTTTATAGTGGTTTTCATTAGTCTATATAAGTTGTTATTTCTGGTATTTCTTTCTGTATAGGTTTTTGTTTGCTTCCTCAAGTAATGTCTGTTTTTCAGAAACAGACATTACTTGAGAAAGGCTTGTTACTCTTCTTTTATTGAATTTACCATATTTTTTGATACAACAAAATCTCCTTGTTTTCAAAAAAGTCTAATTTGAGCGCCGGAGTTCACAATTTTTATGGTTTTCCTTTTTCTCCTGAGCACCTATTTTTTTGGCAGTGAGCACCCCTTAATCTATTGACGCCATTGATATTGTTTGGGTGTTGGCTCCTGCTTGGACTAATGTCTTTTACTACTTTGTCCTACAATCAAGAGGAAGCATCCACCATCATTTCACAAGTCACTACCCCTGGGACTTTCTTAAACACTCCCTCAGAAGAATTACGAAAGAGAGACTTTGAAAGGGACTTACAGAGACTCACGGCACTAGACTTACATTGCATTAGTCTGGCAGAATACCATAGGGTGCAACGCATCCCTAGAGGTCTCAGAGTTCCAATGAGACCCACTTTGTGCCGAATTTTGTGTTACGTTTGAATCGATTCTGAACAACTGTTCTATGGACCTTATTGTTTTGACCATTGATTATTTACAGAACTAAATCACTGAGCTTAAGACAAAGATCACCACAATGGAGCAACAGCTTATTAATACTTTTTCATCTGAGGATTTCAAGCCTATGAAAGACAAACTTGATAACACCATCTCTGAACTTCTTACAGTTATATGAAAAAGTTTGGGCACCCCTATTAATCTTAAGCTTAATGTTTTATAAAAAAAAAAATTTTTGCAACAGCTATTTCAGTTTTATATATCTAATAACTGTTGGACACAGTAATGTTTCTGCCTTGAAATGAGGTTTATTGTACTAACACAAAATGTGCAATCTGCATTCAAACTAAATTTGACAGGTGCATAAGTATGGGCACCCTTATCATTTTCTTGTTTTAAATACTCCAACCTACTTTTTACTGACTTACTAAAGCACTTTTTTTGTTTTTGTAACCTCATTGAGCTTTGAACTTCATAGCCAAAAAAAAAATAAGCTTAAGATTAATAGGGGTGCCCAAACTTTTTCATATAAATGTAATAACCTACAAACCAAAAAATGGAACAAATTCCTACGTGATACAGAAGATTATAAGAACAACCAGGTATACGGATGGCATTCTACTGGCTCCTTCAGAAACTGCAGGTCTACATGGCGAGGATACAGTCCTACCTCCACCACCTCAGAAAGCGATTTTGGCACTTCACGTTCAACTTTTTTAGAACCACGTCAGACTTGGCCATACCGAGGAAGACGCGGAGGGCGAGGCGACACAGGTCTAGACCAACACAAGATGACAATGAGATCACAGGTACAAATAAATCTACCAACATTGTCTACAACATCTCAATGCACTGCCTGTCTTCCTCCGAAATTATTCTTTTACAGAAGGGACTAAACTTTTGCCCTGTACCACGCTTTAATACCTTTCAACTTGACCAAGAGTTACACCATTTCATTAGGACTTTAAGGTTGAAGGCCCATTTCTCTAACCAACCACCGGTAAACCTTCCTGTTGCAGAACCTTTATGGAAGCTTTTTGCTCTAAAAGCTCTGAATCTACGCATTCCAAGCTCTTTTCAACCACCACGATCATATCACCCTGTTGAAACATATATTGATCTTGTTCAAACAGATGTTAAAGCCACTTTGGAATCTATAGAAAGGGGTCAGTTGAGCATTAAACATAACTTTACCAGTGATGAGTATAGGTTGTTAATATCACTTAAATCCAGAAAGGAATTAATTATTATTCCGCAGACAAGGGGGCTCAATAGTGGTTCTAGATCGAGCATATTTTATGGATGAGATACCTTCACAACTGAGTGATTCTAATACATATTTGCCTATATCTAATAATCCTACATTTTATATAGCCAAACAAATTAAAAGTCTAGTAACACATTATTGCCAACTAGGGACAATTGATGAGAAACTAGGGGAATTCTTAATTAATCAGCACCCAGTCATCCCTGTATTTTATACCCTCCTGAAAATTCACAAGAATTTATCGAGACCCCCTCGGACTTCTGATAATGGCCTCTACTAATTCCATTTTATCTCCGTTAGCGATCACACTGAAAAAATCTTGTCTCCGCTTGTCCCGCTCATCAAATTGTATCTTAAGGATACAACCGACTTCCTAGCATCTCTGAATCATTTAGGTGTTCTACCAACAGGCTGTAAATTAGTAACTATGGATGTAAATAGTCTTTATACCAGTATTGGGCACCAAGAAGGACTGGAATCTGTGATTTCCTTCCTCTCTAAACACACTAGTTTCTCTAACGACCAATTGAATTTTTGTAAGGATCTACTCACATTGATTCTTACTAAAAACTTCTTTCTCTTTGAGAATCAGTTCTTTTTTCAGATAAAAGGAACTGCCATGGGGTCCAATGTAGCACCCGCATATGCTAATATTTATATGGACCATTTTGAAACTTCTTATGTACATCCACATCCAATTTTCATCTTGCACGCCATTCACTGGAGATGTTATATTGACGATGTGATGACGAGACCTTTCTCCATTTCTATAATGATTTCAATTATTTTGTGCCTGAATTTTCATTTTCTATTCGTCATGATTACTGCTTTATTAACTTTTTAGATACTACAGTCACAATTCAGGTGGATGGCAATATAGAGACCGATTTGTATATCAAACCCACAGACAGAAATAGTCTTCTGGTATATACTAGCTGACACCGACAACACATCAAAAAGCGCTCCCAAAATCACAACATGATAGAATTAACAGAAATGTTTCTAACCCTGATACCCGACACAGAAGGTACCATAAAATGGATGTTAAATTCCATAATAGGAGGTACCCTAATAATATCCTAGGCTGCAGAAACATTGGACTAGGTACATCTACCAAGTGCCAGAAGACACCACGTTTGGCTTTTGTTAATGCATTTCATCCCTTTAATTTTCGTATTAATCAATGCATATTGTGACACTGAGGTGTCTTACAGTGTGCTTATCCACAGGTTTCCAAATTTTGTACCAGACCCATTATTTGCAATAAGAGGTCTCAAAATATCAGAAACCACTTTGTTAGAATAGATGTGGGCTCGTCTAACAAGGGACTTAAACAAAAGTTTTTTCTACCCCTGCAACAGAACCTTCCCATGTTTGGGCTGCTTGCAGTGCTCAAACATTTTAAAGGGTGATTCTTTTACACATCCCTGTTCGGGTCGCAGGTATCCAATTAAGGGACACTTCAAGTGTGACTCTTCTTATGTTGTTTATCTCACTAAGTGTCCTTGCAGTCTCGGATATCTTGGTGAGACCACCCAACATATCCGGGATAGCATTTTGCAATATAAGTCTACCATTACATGTGGACGTACATTTCTTCTCATTTCAGCACATTTTCAACAGAGCAAGCATAGTGTTGCCCAATTAAAATATCAAATTATTTATCATATTCATATTGCAAGAAGAGGTGGGGATAGGGTCAAAAAACTAAAAGAGTACGAGTCTTTCTGGATCCATATGCTCCAGACTCTCACTCCCTTAGGTCTGAATAGGGAGTATGAAATTTCCTATTGAGAGTCACATCGTACTTGTTGTATTATTTTTGGCCCCTAACTTTAGGTTTCTTATAATTCCAAGAATACACATGCATATCCGATTATATTCATTGTACTGTTGCTCTAATATCCACATTACCTCTGTGTATATAATTCATATACTGTACATATCGTGTGCATTTAATTTACATTTTTTACATTGCAATTCTCTTATTATAATAGTTACATAGTTATTATTAAGGTTGAAGGAAGACTTTAAGTCCATCTAGTTCAACCCATAGCCTAACCTAACATGCTCTAACATGTTGATCCAGAGGAAGGCAAAAAACCCATGTGGCAAAGAGTAAGCTCCACCTTGGGGAAAAATATTCCTTCCCGACTCCGACTAATGGTACTCTCCTACAATTTATAACAATTATTTCTTCTTCCTTCCCCGTCAGCACACAGGCGCAGAAATGAGATAAAGTCTAATTTCCCTTATATGGCGATGACGCATGCGCACCTCCGCTCTGTCGTCCCTCTTTGTCAATTTGTGGCTGTCTCCGGCGCTCGCAAGCGCATTGTCTCCTTCACCTAACGTACTGCAACCCAGAGGTTTCTTCCAACCCACGCACTTCATTTGTTACACTGTAAGCATGTTCACACACCCCTACCCGGATTCTCCACCTGGTTATCGCCACCCAGAAAGGCTTTCCCGGACACCCTTACCTGGATATCCTCAGGTACTTACCCAGCAATGAGCTTCATTCCAGGGCGAATTATAACATGGCAATCTTACCTGCTATTGTCATGGCGAAATATATTTTTGCTTACATTTTATCTTTTTCTTTCCTTTCAGTGGGAATACTCGCTTTCTTCCTTTAGAAGACTCAATACATAAGTAAAGTACTATTTTCCCACTATTGTTTAATATTGCTCAGCTACTGTATTCTGTTACCACAGCCACGGTAGGCTAGGACTATGAGTCGTGTCTTATTGATATGCACACGGTCTGGAACCTATTATATAAGATATCACAGTGATGATATTTTTCTTGTGTTCATGCTCTAATGTTGTGGGTGCATTCTTATGAATTCCTACTTACCTAACATCTTGTGTTTTTCTATGTCCTTTTTTAGCATGCCTTGCTCTTTTTTCGTTTACCAAAGATTAAGTCCTTTTCTTTTCTAATTATTATATGTATCTTGACACAAGTCTTGTTCTTTTTTTTTTGCATAAACAGACATTACTTGAGAAAGGCTTGTTAGCCGAAACGTTGTAAATTGGTGTCTGTATTTACTCTTCTTTTCTTGAATTTACCGTATTTTTGGATATAATAAAATCACCTTGCTTTCACAAAAGTTTAATTTGAGCGCCGAAGTTCATAATTTTTCATAGTCTACCAGAGGATCATGAACCAAGTAGTCTGAACATTTTATTAACTGTTCAACAGTCTGAACGGAGTCCGAGTCCATATACGTTTCTATGTACCTGACCGCTTGGTTCGGCAGCTGCAGTACAGGGACTGCCTAAGAGTGGTACCTGACAGCTATCTGCAGCTTAAACCTGACTCCGCCATCAGAAGCTACAGTAAACATGAAGTAGTCGCTTAGCTACACTCCTGCTAGGCAACCACGTGCGCCACCTGCATGCTTAACACAGCAGCTATTGCTATTCAGGATGCAAATTCAGCTCAAATGTATTGAGTCGCAGAGGCCAGTTGCTGACGTCGATTTGCAAGTCATTAGCGGCGCACGCTGAAGCCAGTTACTCTACGGCTGTGTCCCCACTACAAACTTTGCTGAGTTTTTGATGCTGCAGATTTTCTCCACCATTTCTGCACCCATCAAGATAATAGATTACTTGCATTTTTTTAAAAAATATGCAGCTTAGAATTCTCACCAAAAGCTCATTGTGGTAATGTAGCCTAAGAAGCCCATGATGGGGACCCATTGTTAGGGGTCGAGTTCCCACCTCTGCACAGGGGGAATCTCGAGCTATCTCCGCTGCGGTCTCCCATTCTTCTCCAGCCGCAGTGGAGCCTGCTCAGCGGAGACATCGGTCCCAGCGTCTGGCTCCGCCTGATACAGTGCGGATGGTTACTGTTGCCTTTCCAGGCTCAGCCATTGTAGCCACTACTGGTCAGCGGCGAGCAGACGTCTCTGGGACTAAGTCCTGCTTTTCCCCTTCTGAGCATGCCCAGGGTAAGACCTCTCATTGGAGGTCGGGGGTCACATGCTCAGATACTGTAGCAGCTCCCATTGGTCCTCTAGGAAGGTCCTGAAGTTGCTGCAGCTATAAAAGGTTTGCATGGTCGCACGGCCATGCGCTAGTATCAACTAAGTTGTGTGTTCAGCGCCAGTGTGGTCTTATGTATGTGGTTTCAGGGTCCAGCTGAAATAAGCCCCTAGAATACCGGCACCTCTGGTGAGGAGTTTTGTGTGAGTGATTCAGGGCCCAGCTGAAATAAGCCCCTAGAATACCGGCACCTCCGGTGAGGAGTTTTGCATGTGCTATTCTGACTGCATGACCACTGTTCGCTCTATTTGGTAGCTGTGTTCCTCTGTGCGTTTAACAGGGCACAGCGTTCTCTTGTCTTAAGTGTCTCTGTGAAGTAACAGAGTTCACTTATACCGCTATATAGTACCATCACTTACTAGCAGCTGGTTTTACTCCTGCACGGTGGACCCCGGGTTGCGAACGCATCTATTACTTTATAAATAAATATTTGATGCATTCCGCCAAACCCTAACACCCATATTAATTAAACCTGACCCCGGATGAAGGACATACCAGGAAAGGAAGTTACTCAGGAAGGAACCATTACACTTGGATAAGGGACAATAATACTGGAAGGGGCCCAGAGTGGAGGACATTATTCTAGAAAGGGGCCAGGATGGGGGACATTGTTACATAAGAGGGTGAAGATCTATGTCTTTACAGTGTCTAGAACGCTACAAGGGCCCATATATCTGCATGTATACATGCAGGGGGACTCAGGTTCAAATTTTGCACCAGGGCTGATCGCCACTGCAGATAGTGTGTTACAACAAATCAGTGAAAAAGATTAGCATGTGAAGAATAGAGAAAAATAAAAAAAAAATTGACAGGGAGAGACAGGAGAGATTAAGGCTGCTACATACTTAATCAGTGTGGTTGTAGTGGTGCTAATTCAATTACACAATTCAAAAGAGCACTCCCATGAATATATTTTTTTCATGAAATGTTCGTGTATGATGTGTAGTATGAGTATATTAACTCACCTTCTTCCACTTTCTCCAGGATCCAGCACTGTTCTGCTCCTCTTCTCAGTGATGTCACCGCAATTCAGACAAGCCGGATCACTTTATGCTCTTTGTGTGAGCCTAAAGTCACTTTGACAATGTAAGCTTATGGAGCATAATTCTCACGCTTTGTAGGCTTACATTGTAAAAGACACTTCTGGATCACGTAGAGCGCAGTGTGACCCGAAGAGTTTGCAGAGACACTGAGAAGAGGAGACGAACGGTGCTGGACATCAGAGAATGACGAAGTTGATGAGTATAGAAATATATTCACACTATAATACAGACATATACTGTATACACATATTTAATGAACAAAAATATTAATGGGAGTACTACTATAAATTTATGCAGAAGTAAGCCACAAATATTGTTGGAAGAAAAAAACACATTTTGATTGCTCGCAGAGAACAAGTTGAAAGGTCCTCTCTGCTGTCTCAGCATGGATACAATCCATTGACTTTACCTGCAAACATGGTAGAAAGAATGCTCCTATAGTTAACTACTACTAATATTTTATTACAAAATATTTTTATATTTCTGGGTTAATTGAAGGTAGATTTAGTGCTTGTATAGTATTATGCATTCATGGTTAACATTTTATATCCCTTAACCATACTTAAGTACTTATCTCTTCTTTCCTAATCTCGGGTCATCTGCTAAGAGTAACCAAATATATTCATAAAAGCTACTGAGGAAGTAAAATATATAACATACTATCCAGTTTTCTGAAAAGCGAGTTAATGAATTCTGGGTTCTCACATCAACATATACAAGATGTTTGGAGAGGTTCATCCATCCATGTCACTGTTTAATCAAATACATAACTTGCTAGCATTAATACATTATCATATCTCTCTGCAGAAGAGGAAGCATCTAATTACAGTGCCTATGATTCCTCAAAGTGGAGGCAAAAGTTTTTTTTACAGCAATATAGGTATGCTAAACCAAAGGATGAAAATACAATGGAGAAATGCAGAGATTTTTAGAGGAATATGTAAATGTCTAACAAGTACCCAAATTACTTTTCATCTTATTGTGTCATTAATTTATACTGTCTTGTTACAACTCTGTGTTTAAAATAGGCTTTTAGTTTAAAATGTAAATGCATTCCAATATTCAAAATAATGGAGATTAGTAATTTATATGGTATCTTGGCTACATAAAACCAGGTAAATTATATCTTCTAATGCTAATTTTCTTAAATACATTTTTTTAAGTTCCTAATTCATGGTTTCTAAACAGGCTTATTCCCTTACTTCTACACTATAGGCATACTAACTAGTGATGATTGAGTGTACTCGTTGCTCGGGTTTTTCCGAGCACGCTCGGGTGACCTTCGAGTATTTATGACTGCTCTGAGATTTAGTTTTCATCGCCGCCGTTGAATGATTCACAGCTACTAGCCTGCTTGATTACATGGGGGGATTCCCTAGCAACCAGGCAACCCCCACATGTACTCAGCCTGGCTAATAGCTGTAAATCATTCAGCTGCCCCGATGAAAACTAAATCTCCGAGCAGTCATAAATACTCGGAGGTCACCCGAGCATGCTCGGGAAAACCCGAGCAATGAGTTCACTCGCTCATCACTAATTCTAACCTTACACCGAACATCGGGAACGACCTGAGGATTGTACCGAGCCCAAGAAATATTGTCATAGGTGAAAATATGCTTGAGATAGATCCATCTGATGCCTTTTAGCAAAAAGTATTTTATTATATCCTGTTTGTGTGTTTGCTTGTTTTTTTGTCTTCTGACCCAGCACACAAATCTGAATGCCCACTGGTGTGTCCTCCAATTTTGAACCGTTGAAAAGTCTTGGTGATGTTCCAATGGACTTAACAAAGTTGTAGAAACTGCTAGCTACTGTATATCCATCATTGTGTCTCTGCACATCACATGTTCCTTCCTTTTTCATTGTTTCTTTCTATTCTTGATTGGTTGTAATGATATACTGTAGATGCATTTTCAGGCTTTTATTTCATAAACATCTGCACAATAGGACACATTTTATCACATACCATTATTTTTTTATGTGGCCTATCATCCTGCTCTTCTTATAACATTATTATTGCTTTTTTTTCTACCTTACTCTTCATTTATTACAGTCCTGCACACTGTTAAAACCTCTTTTTACCAAGATCAATTTTTTCCCCATCACGGCCTATAAAGTTTTAATCAACTGATCCTGGAAATGGAGAAACAGTTATCATTAATTATGATAGTTGGTTATTGTTCAGTACATTTCATAGAACTGTTCCAGTTAAAATCGCCACCACTCATTTTCATCTGACTTAATGAATTAGTTGTGAATACCAACATTTTTTATAACTATGCATATTTGGTCTAAATGCGGCTTTTGTAATTATCACACTAACAATTGTGCATTAGACATATTATTGTCTTATATATTTTTGCATTTGTCTAGGAGCGCTTACTTTTCTAGGTAAATTCCTTTAGAATGACCTTCTTCATCAATTTTTACTTATTTATGTAATTCCTTTCTGCATTTGATATAATTTCTGTTGTTTGATCCCTACTGATGCCTTTTATCCTTTTTTTATATTGGTCTGAGGAAAGGATTAAAACAGTACTAATTCACTGCACTACTGGTTCTTAATTCATTAGCACTAGTGATGACCCAACCCGTGGATGTTTGCCAGGCTTGCTGAATATACACTAAAAAGTTTGATTCAAGTCAGAATTTGATCTCAAGCTTGACCTTGAACCCGAACCCAATAGAAAACAATGGGGATCTGAACTTTGGTACTTTAAAATTACTGTAAAATGGTCATAGTAAGGGCTAGGGAACTACAAAAGGAAGCTAAATGGAGGTAAGAGCAGGACAATTGCCCTTTAAACAAATGAGGATAGGCAATGACTTAAAGAAGTTCTGTCACCATAGCAATCATGGTTAAATAGGAAGTAAATGAATAGCATAAAAAATTTAACAGTGCACTCACAGAGACTGAGGTTTGCTACTGCCTCAGTATCAAGCATCTGGTTCTGTGAGGGAGCTATTAAAGTGAAGGAAATTGTGGACATGTTGCTATGGGTGGAAGAGGCAAGGGAAGAACTATTTTTGTGTATTTTCATGATTTATTCATTTTTTACATTTATTTTATGCAACTCACTTAAAAAATATATTTAAACAACTAAACAAAATTTACACAACTAAAACTGGCTATCTAAAACTGCGAGGTATAGGTTCAAGTCGAGGAAGAAGTGAATGTGGGGGTATGGGTAGAAAAGGCAAAAGAGGAGCAATCTAACACTGTCTCATTTTTTTTAAGGAAATGACTTCAAAGCATATAGAATGAGCCCAAAATAAACTAACAGGCTACAATCAGTAGGCAGAGGTCCAAATGGAGGTGGAGATGGAGGAAGTGGACTTGGCGATACAGGTGGAAGAAGTGGAGGAGGAGGTAGTTGAAAACTGGCTGTTACAGTCTAGTTATCAAAAGGTGTGGAAATGTCCTGTGGGATCCATACCTGGTTCATTGTAAGGAGTGTTAGCTTGCCAAGATTGGCTGTGAACAGGCCGATACGCCTGTCTGTGATTACACCCCCTGCCATGCTAAACACACGTTCCACCAGTACACTTGACGCAGGGTGGGCCAGCACCTCCAAGGCATGAAGGCCAAGCTCAAGACATGTGTATAATTCGGAAATCCGCTAACATAGAAAAATTGAGAAAAACATACCATAAGGAAAAAGCCATATCAAAACTTGTCAGATGACAAATGTCACTAGCAGGATGCAGCAGGCCTCCACTAATAAAGGCAGGGGCAGCACAGGTGTAAACTACTTGTAGAAACAGCCACCCACACACCTACCAGATTATAGAGGGGTTGGCTGCCTAGTAGAAAAAATGCACACTAATAAGGCTTGCATAGAACACTAGTCACACAGGTATGTGTGGTGCAAAGTGTCCGGCTTACAGCTTATTGATGACGCCCATAGTATTTTCAGGTGGGCTGCCCAGCACTATATACATGCACCCCACAGGAACAGATGCCCTAGTACACCAAGCCAACAATTGATGGGGACAGGGAAGTCTTGCCTGTTGGCAGTTTGGCACACATGGCTGTTTTTATGTTGCACTGCTTTTCCCTTGTATTGTAAGCATTTTGGCCAACACTAATTACTGGTTAGTCTCCATTTTAGACCCACAAGGAGAACTTTACAGAAAGAGGTCTAATAAAATGTTGCAGTACCAGGAAGCCCTAGATGAGTTATTTAAAAAATTCCCATCTGACAACTTTGGTGGCAGAGGTCACAGTTTCTTGGACAACCAAGGAGTGGAGATGAGGAAAACACACACCTGATACAGCAGAGGCAGAGGAACACTCTCAAAGGTCTCCGACCCTCCCAGCATCCAGACCCTGATACATGGGGTACTCTAACAAGGAGGGAAAAGTTTTGGAATATGCTGAAGGAGTACCTAGCCGACCATACCAGAGGCCTCCGTGATTCCTCTGTGCCTTACAACTATTGGGTATTCAAGCTAAACACATGGAATGAACTGTCACTCTACGCCTTGAAAGTCCTGACCTACCCTGCCACTAGCGTTTTGTCACAGAAGGTGTTTAGTACCGCGGAGGTATTATAACCGAGAGGGGCATCCACCTGTTTAATGAAAGCGCTGATAAGGCTGATTCTTATCAAAAACAAGGGCTGGATTGGTCCAGACTTCTCAACACCGCCGCATGACAGCAGCGGAACATAAACTCAAATCCAGTGTTTTGTTTTTTATTTTTTCCCATTCATCCCTTCCCACCCAAACATGGGTAAAAGCTTCAGGATTTCATCTTTTTTGTGTCGTACTCCTTCTTCTCCAACTCCACCACCATAGCAACAAGGTGATCATGTCACCTTGCTATACATTTTTTAAGGGTTTTTATGATGCCTGCATTAAGAATTTTGAGAGGCCTACCTCTAACATTCTTTGATATATATGTATACCCCTCAAGGGTAAATGTTTTTCAGCCCATGCACTTTGTGCATGTGCATTACCTGCCTAGGATACCCATTCCTTAATAATGGGAAAAAAATATTTTCTGAGGTGCTCCACTACGTCTCTTCAAAGGAATATTGTAGTGCCTCCTTCTAATTTTTGGCATCCCTTGCACTTAGTGCATACGCTATGCCAGTATAGGAGATCCACTCTTTAGTATTGGGAAAAAAATGTTTTTCTGAGGCTCCACATTCTAGTTGAGGGAACATTTTTGAAGTTGAAAAGAGCCAGTGGGTTCTATTAGTATATAATTCAGAGTCTTGTTGTGGGTTATCAGGTGGTCATCACATAGGGAGATCTCACACTGCATACAGGATTTCACAGCCGAGACACGAGACTTTATACAGTACGTACAGTAAGATCTTGTCTCCTCCATATCAGGCTCAGTAGATGTGAAACGCTAAACTATATTCCCCAGCAGGGTTAAATAAAAGTCCTTGATGCTACTACGTTAAACTAATAGCTTTTTTCAGGGCTAATTCCAATAAATTATATTCTGTTATAGTAGTACTGCTCTTATCTGCAATTTGTCTACGGTGAGGTATGGCAGTAGGGATAAGATATGACAGGCATAAAGTCAGGGATTATTTCCTTATAAATTCCAAGCCTTGCTGCTGATTTTTACCATACAATACTTTACAGATTCATGTTTTTACGATGATCTGTACTCAGAAATTCATCAAAGCTGACAGTGTTACTTGCGTTCCTCCAGAGTTTGCTGCTGCCACGTACAATAAAATATCTTTTCAAGGCAAGTTCAAATCCCTTCTATTATACAATAATATCATTCTTATCTGCAATTTGTCTATGGTGAGGAGTGGCAGTAGGTATTGCATATGACAGGCATCTTGTCAGGGATTATTACCTTATAAATTGTAAGCCTTGCTGCTGCTTTTTTTCAATGCACTTATTGACCGATTTCTGTTTTTTAAAGTGATCTGTACTCAGAAATTCATCACAACTGGCAGTGTTGCCTGTGTTCCTCCACATTTTGTTGCTGCCACGTACAAAAAAATAATATTTAGGGTCTGTACAAGTCCCTTCTATATTCTACAATAATACTGCTCTCATCTGCAATTCATCTATGGTGAGATGTGGCTGGAGGTATAGAGTATGATAGGCATCTAGTCAGTGGTAATTGATTTATAAATTCTAGGCCTTGCTGCTGCTTTTCCATGCACTCCTTGACCAACTCAAGGTGATCTGTACTCAGAAATTCGTCAAAGCTAGCAGTGTTGTTTGCGTTCCTCCAGAGTCTGTTGCTGCCACATACAATAAAATATATTTTCAGGACCAGTTCAAATAGAAGCGGTAGAAGCAATCTCTGTTGCTTCACAGAGTCGCTATAAAGAAAGGACTGTGTCCTGTTAAACTCCACAGGAATACACAGTAACTGCTGAGTAGATAGCAGCTTGTGGTCACAAAGTGAAGGAGGCAAACATACAATCTCCTCACCGGAGGAGCCGGTATTCTAGGTGGCTTATTTCAGCCAGGGCCCTGAAACCATACACACAATCTCCTCACCGGAGGTGCCGGTATTCTAAGTGGCTTATTTCAGCCGGGTCCCTGAATCCACACAAGCATGACCACATTTGCGCAAAACTCATAACATGCATTGATACTAGCGCATGGCCGTGCGGCCATGCGAACCTTACATAGCTGCAGCAAGTACAAGACCTTCCTAGAAGGACCAATGAGAGGCTGCCACAGAGTCTGATCACCTTCAGGACCTTCCTAGAGAACCAATGGGCTTTGCTGCAGTATCCAAGCATGTGACCCTCGATCTCCAATGAGAGATCTTACCCTGAGCATGCTCAGAAGGAGAAAAGCAGGCCTTAGTCCCAAAAGCATCTGCTCGCTGCTGCCCAGCACTGGCTTCAATGGCAGAAGCTGGAAAAGCAGCAGTAGCCCTTTGCACAGAGTCAGACTGAGCGAGACGCTGGGACCTGTCACGCCGTTCTGTCTGTATCTGGTTTTCGGTGTGACAATGCATATGTTTGCTTTAACCCTTTACTCTTTTCCCCCTAATTTGAGCAAGGATACTGTTGGCTGCTAGCTGGATGGAGCCTTCTCAGTTTCCTGCTCTGCTGCGCAGTCGTACATGGGTGTTTAGGTATTTGCCCCGCTGCATACCTTCCTCATGTGCGGTCCCTGGTTGCTGCTGTGAAGCTGTCCGCGAGTTGTGAGGTCATTTGCGGTTTGTGCATGACTTTCCATGTGGCTCAGTGCATGCAGTCTCTGCCAGGTGCCCTGAGCCTCAGATCCTACACTGTGTGTGCTGAAATGGTTTCTGTTTGTGCTTAGGGCGTGCACGGCCACACCTCCCCTGCTTTTATCAGAGTGAGGATGTGTCCTCCAAATGCTGTCCCCAGCCAATTGCTGAGGGGCAGCTCCTATATAAAGCTCCCCTGCCCTATGGGCGGGGCCGGAGCTACACTCACAATGCTCTTGATCTTTGCTATGTGTGTTTGTGTTCCTGGACCTCTCCTGTCTATGTTTTGGTACCAAAGTCCTTGCCTTGATTCCTGTTTTGTCCTGTTCTGGTGCCTGTCCTGGAGGCGGTATATCCAGGCCCTGATCCTGTACCTGAACCTGTCTGAACTGTGTCTGCTGTGATTATGTTCCTGGATTCCCCCTGCATCTGGAGCTTCATTCCCAGTGACTTTGAGTCTCTTGTAACCGGTGTTTCTGCTGAGCATCTGCTACTCTGTGCTCTGACTACCATGAGGTGTTAACCCCGTCTGGCTCTCGTCCAGTACGGCGGTTCTTGCACCATCACGCTTGAGTTCCTTCCTAGGTCTGATGCCCGGAGCCTGACCACCGCAGTCTGGAACCTGATGACCACGGTCTTGATCGTGGAGCCTGATGACTCTGGTGGTGCCTGTAGGTCGTGTCGGATGTCCGGAACCGAACGACTCCTGTCTGATGTCTGCCGGTGACCCTGGGTCCAGATGTCCTGATGTCCTGTCTGTACCCTGATGTCCTGGCTGTGTCTTGTTGACCTCATGGATCCTGATGTCCTGATATCCTGTCTGTTCCCTGATGTCCTGAGGTCTTTCCTGAGTCCAGATGTCCTGATTGTATCCTGATGTCTTGCCCACACCCTGATGTCCTCATGTACCCTGATGTCCTGCCTGGGTCCTGATGTCCCGCCTATCTGTGCCTCGGTGATCCATTGGTGCCTTGGGGTCCACTGGGTGGTACCCTTCTGAGGTGTGGAATCGGGAACCTGACATCGTCATGTTTTGTTTATGTACTGTGTGATTTTACTTTAGTAAACTTTACTTTCTCTATACCTGAAGTATCGGTGTAATCAAGTCCTACGTGTCTCTTTTCTTTGTCCACGTGCTCAGCTGCCACAGAACCCCGGTCGCTGCCATCCCCTAGTTTGGGTAGGCCCGGGTCCCCCTCTGCGGTTTAAAGGGTCCGTATTGCGTCCCCGGGGGACGCGCGCCCCACGCCTTCTGAGGTTGGTCGGCTTGGGGGCGTATACTGGCTGGGTCGCATCTGCGGCTGCAGCTGATCGTGACTGGACCGATGTCTCTGCTGAGCAGGCTCCACTGCGGCAGGAGAAGAATGGGAGACTGCAGCGGAGATGGCCCGAGATTCCCCCTGTGCAGAGGCGGGAACCCGATCCCTAACATTACATATCCCATGCTGATACAGCAAGTACTGAGGTTTGTTCTCAGCATTACAATTTTGGTGGCCATATGGTATATTGTGAAGACGCTGTCTCTCAAAGCTCTAGGTTCATGGTACAAAGTCTCAACACAGGGCATACTGGTTAGGCAAAGGCGCAGGGGTGGGGAACCTCGGCTCTCCAGCTGTTATAAAACTACAACTCCCAGCATGCCCTAGCAACTTGCAGCAGTTGAGGCATGCTGGGAATTGTAGTTCTCCCACAGCTGGAGGGCCAAGGTTCCTGACCCCTGGTTGAGGTACCTTATAAGTTTGTGACTTATTTATCAATTGGTGTGGTTGCCACTTAAACGGTTCTTTGGGTTTACCTGTAGGGCTTATGAGTGTCCTGAGAAGAGCAGAACTGCGAGGCTAATGTTAAAGACAAATTGGTCTGAAGTATCCAGTAGTGTTCCAGACACACACAGACATTGTGGATATCCATGCTGATCATGGATATCGGACATTAAGGTTTCATGATTTCCAGTCCTCGGCTGACATTCGGACCAAGTCAGGAGGCTCCACCATTATTTATAATGGACACTTTCACACGCCAGCAGTTCTGTTCTTCACAAACATTAAGATTGGACTCTAATATGTTGGCCAAGAAAGACTGTATGAAATAGACATGCTTTTTTCCCAGACAAAATCTTTTTCATGCATTTGTATCCCACATTCAGATCACTTTCTGAAAAAACTTGAGTATTTAGGGGATGGAAAGCTGAACACTTACATGGGATAGTGTGGAGTTGCTCTGTTACACTGGTAGTGGTGTTGGTGATGGTGTCATATCCTCTCTTTGTCGGGAAGCAAGTGGCCCTGTTGATCACGAGTGGGAGGAAGAGGCCGATTCTGTAGCAAAAGAGCGAACAGGAGGAGGATCTGATGTGTCATGCTTTTTTAAGGTGTGTACTCCACTGCACCCCATGCTTGGAAGTCAGATGTCTCTTCATACAGGTGGTGCTCTGGTTCAGAACATTTATTCCTCACTTCAGGGTCTGACTGCACTCCCTTCCCTCCTTGCTGGTCTGCTCACTGCAGAAAGACAAAGTAATTGGTAATTTAGTTTCATCATTATATGACATGTACTGCGGTGGTCCACTGACTGTGTGCACTAGCAGCTACACCAGCACCACAATGGCCAAATCCAATTCTCTTTTTTGATGTTCTCATTTTTGGAAGTGGTTTTTCTATACACTACTCGCAAACAGATGGTGAAAGAGTAGATTTGTTTATTTACAACAGTACTAGAAGACACCAGTTCAGAAAAATTATTTTTTTTGCTCTAGAAATGACAACTAGACCGCTGATGCCAATTGTTTATTTCACAGACTAGTAAAAAACACACAGCAGTCAAGAAATTATTTTTTGGCCTAGGAATGGCAACTAGATGGCTGATGCCAATTATTTATTTCACAGACTAGAAAAAGGTTTGAAGCGCACACACAGCAGCTTTTATCACAGTACTAGCACAGATATTGGTTGCAGAGTACGCTCAGCATTTTATTTTTTTGTAGCATATGCAGTCAGAATTTGTCCCTCACTCCAGCTACGTCTTATCCCTACACTAATGAGAGCATAATGGCAGCGACAATCTTTATACAGGTCGGGTCATGTGCTGAGCTGGCCAGTGGCCAATCACAGCCATGCCAATGCCTGCCATGGCTGTGATGACTCTGGAAGTGCTCACAGTCTAAAAACATGTTGATTGGCTGTGCCGCAGCCTTTCAACAAGCTTTATTAGATTGGCGAACCAGAACAGGAAAACTGACCTACAGTAAAAAATCTGTGTTCCGATACGGACCTCAAATTTTCCATTTCGGGTTCACTTATCCCTAATTAGCATTAGTGATGAGCGAATATATTCGTTACTTGAGATTTCCCGAGCACGCTCGGGTGCCCTCTGGGCATTTGTAAGTGCTCGGAGATTTAGTTTTCAGCGCTGCAGCTGAATTATTTACATCTGTTAGCCAGCATAAGTACATGTGGGGATTCCCTAGCAACCAGGCAACCCCCACATGTAATCAGGCTGGCTAACAGATGTAAATCATTCAGCTGTGGTGATGAAAACTAAATCTCCGAGCTCTAAAAAATACTCAGAAAACACCTGAGCGTGCTCGGGAAATCTCGAGCAATGAGTATATTCGCTCATCACTAATTAGCAGCAGTTTTCTTCTTCTTTTCATATTTTAAAGATGCCGGCTTCCTCACCATTAGATGCAAGGGGATTCAGGACATCTTCAGCTGATACTACTACATAAATCTGCAATGAAGCAAAGTTGTAGCTGGTATTGGCATATCTTGTGAAGGGGACCATAATACCTGTTATCTTATGTGTCATATATTACTACTTTTGGTATCTAAACTCTGGAGTGCACAGCATTTTAGATGTTATAGCTTGGGGTTAAGATATGGCTAGGTGGAATAGAAATGAACATTTGCAGAGGATTTTCATTGGTAAATGCTTTAAGTATAAAATATCTTTTCAACAGCAGGTTCCTTTGGATCAGGTTTCGGGTAAATCTGCGTGTATGCCTGTATTTACTGACAATCGCTGAGTCAGCAGTTCTTCATAGTATGGGAACACTGAAAGCTGATGTTCATTTGGCAGCACTGATTATATTCTGTAGAAGCAAAAGGGAGAAAAGCATGAAATTTGCCTGTTATGCTAATAGAACATCTGTGGATAAAGCAGCTGTGCACATTTCATTCAGCCGCCTGGGCGACTATAAACTGACTGTAGGCAGAGTTCATACTTTGAAGGCAATTTAGCATGAATCAGTCCAATGAAAAGCAATGATTCTGAGAGCCACAGAGTTTCTTCTGAGAATTATATTTTAAGATGAACAAGAAGACACTGAGTAAGGACTGATAACACAAGAGACTCAATGCAGAATTTAACAGCGAAACATTCGGCGTTGTGGACTGATCATCAGCTTCTCTTTTTTGCTTTATATATAGAAATTCATGGCCAAAAGTATTGGCACCCTTGAAATTTAATTTAGATCCAGACTCATTGCTGGCCACTTCTCCAGCGCTTTGTTTCCATAATTTTTTAAGTGCTTCTTGAAGTATGTTTGGGATTATTGTTCTGCTGAAAGACCCATTACCTAAGAAGCAAACTCAACTTTCTGATACTGGGCGCTACATTGCGACCCAAAGACCCCTGGTAATCTTTAGATATCAAGATGCTTTGCACACAGACAAGGCACCTAGTGCCAGACGCAGCAAAACAATCCCAAAACGTCTTTGAACCTCCACAGTATTTGACTGGGGGAACTTTGTTCTTTTCTTTGTAGACCTCATTCCATTTTCGGTAAATAGTAGAATGATTTTCTTTTTGTGTCAGTACTGGGGTGCTCTTGAGTCTCCTGCCATAGCGTTTCACTTCATTCATATGTCGACGGATAGTTTGCACTCGCAATGATGCACCCTAAGCCTGCAGGACAGCTTGAAGTTACGGCATTTGGAACTTGATTGGGCTGCTTGCAACCTTTCATCAACTTTTCCGTCCATGTCCAGGTAGATTAGCTACAATGCCATGGGTTGTAAACTTCTTGATTATGTTGCACACAATAAATAAAGGAACATTAAGATCTTTGGAGATGGACGTGTAACCTTGAGATTGCTGATATTGCTCAGAAATTTTGCTTCTCGTCCTCAGAGAGATATCTCCACTTTCTGTTCTCCATGCTTAGAGTGGCACACACAGACACACAATGCAAAGACTAAAGGTACCGTCACACTAAGCGACGCTGCAGCGATACAGACAACGATGCCGATCGCTGCAGCGTCGCTGTTTGGTCGCTGGAGAGCTGTCACACAGACCGCTCTCCAGCGACCAACGATGCCGAGGTCCCCGGATAACCAGGGTAAACATCGGGTAGCTAAGCGCAGGGCCGCGCTTAGTAACCCGATGTTTACCCTGGTTACCAGTGTAAAATGTAAAAAAACAAACACTACATACTCACCTTCACGTCCCTCGCCGTCCGCTTCCTGCACTGACTGAGCGCCGGCCCTAACAGCAGAGTGGTGACGTCACCGCTGTGCTGTACTTTCACTTTGCGGCCGGCCGGAGCTCACAGTCAGTGCAGGAAGCGGACGGCGAGGGACGTGTGACAGACATCAGAGGGTGAGTATGTACTGTTTGCTTTTTTACATTTTACACTGGTAACCAGGGTAAACATCGGGTTACTAAGCGCGGCCCTGCGCTTAGTAATCCGATATTTACCCTGGTTACCATTGTAAAACATTGCTGGTATCGTTGCTTTTGCTGTCAAACACGACGATACACGCCGATCTCACGACCAAATAAAGTTCTGAACTTTAATCAACGACCAGCGATATCACAGCAGGATCCTGATCGCTGCTGCGTGTCAAACACAACGATATCGCTAGCCAGGACGCTGCAACGTCACAGATCGCTAGCGATATCGTTTAGTGTGACGGTACCTTAAGTCAACTTCTTCCCTTTTTATCTGGTTTCAGGTGTGATTTTAATATTGCCTACACCTCTTGCCACAAGTGAGCCCATTTTTGAAATTTTGTTTGAAATTATGTCCAATTTGCCTTTTGTATTTGCAATAATTTTCTGGGAGAAATACTTCATTTTTCTAGACCAATTTCAAGTCTACCTATTCTAATACAATGGGTACGGAATGCATTTATACCCCTTTAAATTATTTACTCTTTGTTTCATTGCAGCCATTTGGTAAATTCAGAAAAGTTCATTTTTTTCTCATTAATATACCCTCTGCACCACATCTTGACTAAAAAAACAGAAATGTAGTAATTTTTGCAAATTTATTAAAAGAGAAAACCTGAAATATCACATGGTCATAAGTGTTCAGACCCTTTGCTCAGTATTGAGTAGAAGCACCCTTTTGAGCTAGTACAGCCATAAGTCTTCTTGGGAATGATGCAGCAAGTTTTTCACATCGATATTTGGGGATCCTCTGCCATTCTTCCTTGCAGAGCCTCTCCAGTTCCATCAGGTTGGATAGTGAACATTTTTGGACAGCCATTTTCAGGTCTCTCCAAAGATGCTCAATTGGGTTTAGGTCAGGGCTCTGGCTGGGCCAGTCAAGAATGGTCACAAAGTTGTTCTGAAGCCACTCCTTTGTTTGAAGGTGAACCAAGTCTGAGGTCCAGAGCACTCTGGAAGAGGTTTTCATCCAGGATTTCTTTGTATTTGGCCAAATTCATGTTTTCTTCAATGACAATCATTTGTCATTTCCCTGCAGCTGAAAAACACCCCATAGCATGATGCTGCCACCACCATGTTTCACTGTTGGAATTGTATTGGGCAGGTGATGAGCAGTGCCTGGTTTTCTCCACACAAGCCGCTTAGAATTATCACCAATAAGGTCTATCCTCATCTAATCAGACCAGAGAATCTTATTTCTCATAGTCTGGGAGTTCTTCATGTGTTTTTTTCAGCAAACTCTATGCGGGCTTTCATATGTCTTGCACTGAGGAGAGGCTTCTGTCGGGCTACTCTGCCATAAAGGCCCAACTGGTGGATGGCTGTAGTGATAGTTGACTTTGTGGAACTTTCTTCCATCACCCTACTGCATGTCTGGAGCTCAGCCACAGTGATCTTGGGGTTCTTCTTTACCTCTCTCATCAAGGCTCTTCTCCCGTTATTGCTAGGTTTGGCTGGACAGCCAAGTCTAGGAAAACTTCTGGTGGTCCCACACTTCTTCCATTTAAGAATTATGGAGGCCACAGTGCTCTTAGGAACCTTGAGTACTGCAGAAATTCTGTTGTAACCTTGGCCAGATCTGTGCCCAGCCACAATTCTGTCTCTGGGTATCATTATCAAACCTCACTGTAAAAAACATAAGATATACTTATGCAGAGTCCTAACGGGACTCTCAATACTGATATATTTTCAAAACCCACAGACTCCAACAGTCTTCTCCACTACCATAGCTGCCACCCCACTTCTATCAAACATAGCCTACCCCGATCGCAATTCCAACGTGTATCTTGCATAGTCTCTGACTCTGGAGTACTACCTGCCTGTCTCGATGACATGTCCCATAAATTCAAAACCAGACATTACCCTAAGAGCCTACTAGACAGAGAAAGGATGTTGGCCTTGAATCCATCTCTACGTCCAATTGTCTCAACAAAGCCAGAACGTGTTCCCTTCATTCATACCCACCACCCGGTCATGCCTAGGATCTACAATATTATCCGTAAACACTGGCCTCTATTGAAACACTCATATCCACAGATTGTGGCCTTCACAACACCACCACTAATGTGTAAACGGAGACCTAATAACATCAGGGACTGAGTCGTTAAGACAGACCTGGGTAGCTCTTCTAGAATACCCACATAAACCTTTCTTGGTACTGAAAGATGTGGCACGTTCCCATGTCTGGGATGCGCATGCTGCTCCAATGTCATTAAATCCAACACAATTACTCATCCGCACTCCGGTAGACAATACCAGATCAAGGGATTCTTTACATGTGAATCCAATAACCTGGTATACGTTATTAAATGCCCGTGCGGGCTACTTTATGTTGGGGAAACAACACAGCATATCCGTGATCGCATCTCCAGTCATAAGTCCACCATAAGATGTAAGAAAACATGGCTTCCTCTCCCCTATCATTTTGTGACTGCCAACCACTCAGTCTCCCAACTCCGTTTCCAGGTTCTGTAGCAGGTGGAGCGCCCTAGGAGGGGTGGTAATCATATTAAGTTGCTTAGACAATGGGAATCCTATTGGATCTACACTTTGCAAACCCTCACACCTAAGGGCTTGAATAGGGAACTTGATTTAATCTGATGTGTGATCACCACGGGGCCACGTGCTCTCCTGCTAGCTATAGGTTTCTTAATGTACAGCTCGTATATTCTGTACCATTATGCACACCCTGTATATTATGTATTATTATGAATATTCTGTTGATATGTCTGTATAGCATGCTGACCTTCTTTCCTTTCGTCATTCACGAACCTATCCCCTACTTTTAGGCGGTCGAATCCAGCATATCGCCACATTCATATGGGGTAAGTACCCGGGCCCCTCCTTTCAACAAACTCCTTATTTTTTATTTTTACTTTTTTCTTCATTTTTTTCATTTTATATTTTTAGAAATTTTTTTATTTATTTCTTTATATTTTTTATATTTATTTTTTATTTTTCATGTTTATTTTTCCATTTTTATTTTCCTTATTTTTCCTTATTTTTCCTTATGTCCTATCTTTTTACATATTTTTTCTCCATATTTTTCTTTACTTTCATCCGCTTCATAATTATTGTTATAATTTTCAATTTTTTATTTTCTATGGCTTTATTATTTTTATTTTTATTTATGTTTATCCGTTTTACATTCATGACTTTACCATTTATTTGTTTTTGCATCTTTCAGGTGTGTACTTTATTTACTTCATATTTTTCCATTTTTTTCCCCAATTTTTATTTTATTTTACTGTTTTTTACTTTCATTTTTTATTTTTTATTTTTATTTTTCATTTTTCTTACGTCAATCCACTTACAGTTTGCATATTGCATTTTTTCTTCAATCAGCTTATTTTTGTGCACCATCTTTATTTTTTATTTTTATTTTTTCTATTTTTTCTTTATTTTTTTCTTTATTTTTTCCTATGTTTCATTTTTTCATTTTTCATTCCTGTATCCTCTTTTTTCCTTTATATTCTTTACATATCCTGTCATTATTCCACCTTTCTAATTCTCCTAACCTCTCCTCTTGCATTCTCTTTATTTCCTCTCCCTATTTCCCATCCTCTTCTGCCTATCTTCACACAAACTTCCCCTTCTCCTTCTTTCCCCGGCATCCCCCATCCAGCTTTTCTCCCACAGTCTCCTCCCCCTGTCACCAGCACGCGCTCAGCGTTCTGTGTATAGGCGTCATGCTATTCCACTCTTCTCTTCAGTGCGCACACGCCCCCTTGTGGCTGCTTCCCACGTCGGCCTCCTGCTATGTACAGACGCCGCCTTCCACGCGTGCGCACACACAGCGCTGCGCTCCATTCTCTGCTGCGTTCCATGCAGCAAGTGCTCCTAGCCTCCCTCTCACATTCTGCGCGCGCGCTCACCCACACCGCTGCACTTCCTGTCTGTTGGCTATTTTAACCCGCTGGCCACCAATGATGCCTCACACCACTGCCTCTTTTCCTCCTGCTGGACCCACAGGTATTTAGCTTTCTGATCCGTTCCCTGCACTCTCACTATTAAGCACTCTTACTCTATGCCTTTTGTCCATAGTGCCTCTAGGGAACCTGCTCCCTGTTCGTGCCATACCGGACCCCCGCACCTTCCAGCTATCTCTGTGGTATGTGTGTGTTTTTTACTCTGTTTTTTACTCTGCTTTTTACTCTCTTTGCTAGCTTGCTCCGCAGCATCAGTTCTTCTGTCTCACTCTCCTTAACCCTTTGCAGGAGCCTCTGCCTCCGTGCGCTGGACAAGCATCTTCCTCTCTCCCCTATCATTCTCTACTTATTAAGGTCAGTTTTGCTCTACACCTCCCACATATCATTTTCGTATTTGCTCTGATCATTTTCTATGAGGTCTGCCGTTGCCGTTTTTGCTTGCCTGGACGCTGCAGGATCACATCCATTAATTACGTACTCCTTTGGGCTTTTTTGTATATTATGTATATTGTGTACATATGTGGATTATTGGCTACTTCCTTTTGTTTTTGTCTTTGTCGTTATATTTTGCTTTGTATGTTTGATTCTCTATTTATTCATTTATCCATTTATTCAATTTTGCAACAATGGCTGAAAGAGCATGAGGAAAAAAAGATTTGATTCTTCTGGTATAGTAATTTGACAATTTGAAGAAAGAATAAAGCATAAGTCAAAAACATCTTAAATTGCTGTTAACACTGGAAGAAAAGGATTTGGTAGATAATTTACAGTAAGCTCAAAAAACACCTTTGAATTGCCATACTGCATACAGCATGAATAACATTGATTTACTATGATTTTAACATTAATTCATTCCTTGTCAATATTCATGGTAACTATTAGAGATGAGTAGATCTTTTGAAATTTGTATTTGCCAGCTTTACCAAATTTTCCTCAAGAATGTGATTTGCTGCAAATAAATTTTCACCAAACACATAATTAAAAAGCCGCCAAGTGATCATGCATAGAGTTCGGTATTACAAACTCAATCTTTTTAACGCATAAATGTCTTCTTCATATCCAGCCAGAGGAAAGTTTACGGTAACCAACAGCATGCTCAACAACATACTGCAGTATCAGACATTTTAGGCTACTTAAATTGTGTAAGCAACCTAAAAAATATCCCTTTTGTGGTAGCACAAACATGAATTGCTGTTCTTTAAAGACAGGCTGTGAAAATGGAAGAAGTTGAAGCATTTGCTCATGGTTGGGTGTCACAATTATCCCTGTTTGGACAGTATAAAGAGCTTTGCACCTTTGGTCAATGAATTATAGTGCTTTGGAACAAAGCACTATACTGTTATTCCACCGTGGTAAACTTCTTATTATAGTGCTTTGGAACAAAGCACTATACTGTTATTCCACCGTGGATAACTTCTTCTTCTTATTATAGTGCTTTGGAACAAAGCACTATACTGTTATTCCACCGTGGATAACTTCTTCTTATTATAGTGCTTTGGAACAAAGCACTATACTGTTATTCCACCGTGGTAAACTTCTTCTTATTCTTATTATTCAGTCCGCACGTAATGCAGCCCGAACCGCTAAACTCACAGACTCCAGTGAGGTGTCATTTCGAAGCCAGCGTCCCCAAGAGGTGTGCTAAGTATTTTTCGTGCCGATCGGATTTGTAGTTTTTGCGCAATTTGTGTTTGAAAAAAGTCTTTCAATGCGTTTCAATAGGGAAATTGTCCCATACGTTTATAATGGGCTGGTTTCTGAGGCAATTTCTAAAAATAACTGCCACCTGGCTGATTAGCTCATTGATATGCGCAGTCAGACACAGTTACTATGCCAACGCCTATGAACTCTACATCAGCTCACAAGTTTTGTCAGATAATATCAGCTCTTAAAGTGACAGTACAGCACAATTCCAAACCACTATCTGTAGTCTTATGATTATTAGATGGAGGCCCGATTCTAACTCATCGGGTATTCTAGAATATGCATGTCCACGTAGTATATTGCACAGCCACGCAGTATACAGTGCAGAGCCGCGCAGTACACAGCGCAGAGCCGCGCACTACACAGCGCAGAGCCGCGCAGTATAAAGCGCAGAGCCGCGCAGTACACAGCGCAGAGCCGCGCAGTACACAGCGCAGAGCCGTGCAGTACACAGCGCAGAGCCGCGCAGTATAAAGCGCAGAGCCGTGCAGTACACAGCGCAGAGCCGCGCAGTACACAGCGCAGAGCCGTGCAGTACACAGCGCAGAGCCGCGCAGTATAAAGCGCAGAGCCGTGCAGCTCACAGCGCAGAGCCGCGCAGTACACAGCGCAGAGCCCCGCAGCATACAGCGCAGAGCCCCGCAGTATACAGCGCAGAGCCCCGCAGTATACAGCGCAGAGCCCCGCAGTATACAGCGCAGAGCCCCGCAGTATACAGCGCAGAGCCCCGCAGTATACAGCGCCCACCAAATCGGCCCCTGAGGGGCCCCACCCACCAAATCGGACCCAGAGTGGCTACAACTACCAAACCAGCGCCTGAGGGGCACCCAAGTGTGAAAGTCTTGCTGGAGCAACCCGGGCACCATTCCAAAGCACTATCTGTAGTTCCTTCAGGAAATACCCATCTATTTCTCTCTGTTATCAGCCATTCCCCGTACTGCTGTCAGTCTATTTCTCTCTGTTATCAGCCATTCCCCTGTCCTGCTGTCAGTCTATTCTCTCTGTTATCAGCCATTCCCCGTCCTGCTGTCAGTCTATTCTCTCTGTTATCAGCCATTCCCCTGTCCTGCTGTCAGTCTATTCTCTCTGTTATCAGCCATTCCCTTGTCCTGCTGTCAGTCTATTCTCTCTGTTATCAGCCATTCCCCATCCTGCTGTCAGTCTATTTCTCTCTGTTATCAGCAATTCCCCTGTCCTGCTGTCAGTCTATTCTCTCTGTTATCAGCCATTCCCTTGTCCTGCTGTCAGTCTATTCTCTGTTATCAGCCATTCCCTTATCCTGCTGTCAGTCAGAGTGACCCGGCCCACCAAATCGGACCCAGAGTGACCCGGCCCACCAAATCGGACCCAGAGTGACCCGGCCCACCAAATTGGACCCAGAGTGACCCGGCCCACCAAATCGGACCCAGAGTGACCCGGCCCACCAAATCGGACCCAGAGTGACCCGGCCCACCAAATCGGACCCAGAGTGACCCGGGCCACCAAATCGGACCCAGAGTGACCCGGCCCACCAAATCGGACCCAGAGTGACCCGGGCCACCAAATCGGACCAAGAGTGACCCGGGCCACCAAATCGGACCCAGAGTGACCCGGGCCACCAAATCAAACCCAGAGTGACCCGGGCCACAAAATCGGACCCAGAGTGACCCGGGCCACAAAATCGGACCCAGAGTGACCCGGGCCACCAAATCGGACCCAGAGTGACCCGGGCCACCAAATCGGACCCAGAGTGACCCGGGCCACCAAATCGGACCCAGAGTGACCCGGGCCACCAAATCGGACCCAGAGTGACCCGGGCCACCAAATCGGACCCAGAGTGACCCGGGCCACCAAATCGGACCCAGAGTGACCCGGGCCACCAAATCGGACCCAGAGTGACCCGGGCCACCAAATCGGACCCAGAGTGACCCGGGCCACCAAATCGGACCCAGAGTGACCCGGGCCACCAAATCGGGCCCAGAGTGACCCGGCCCACCAAATCGGACCCAGAGTGACCCGGCCCACCAAATCAAACCCAGAGTGACCCGGGCCACCAAATCGGACTCAGAGTGACCCGGGCCACCAAATCGGACCCAGAGTGACCCGGGCCACCAAATCGGACCCAGAGTGACCCGGGCCACCAAATCGGACCCAGAGTGACCCGAGCCACCAAATCGGACCCAGAGTGACCCGGGCCACCAAATCGGACCCAGAGTGACCCGGGCCACCAAATCGGACCCAGAGTGACCCGGGCCACCAAATCGGACCCAGAGTGACCCGGCCCACCAAATCGGACCCAGAGTGACCCGGCCCACCAAATCGGACCCAGAGTGACCCGGCCCACCAAATCGGACCCAGAGTGACCCGGCCCACCAAATCGGACCCAGAGTGACCCGGCCCACCAAATCGGACCCAGAGTGACCCGGCCCACCAAATCGGACCCAGAGTGACCCGGGCCACCAAATCGGACCCAGAGTGACCCGGCCCGCCAAATCGGACCCAGAGTGACCCGGCCCGCCAAATCGGACCCAGAGTGGCGCCGCCCGCCAAATCGGACCCAGAGTGGCGCCGCCCGCCAAATCGGACCCAGAGTGGCGCCGCCCGCCAAATCGGACCCAGAGTGGCGCCGCCCGCCAAATCGGACCCAGAGTGGCGCCGCCCGCCAAATCGGACCCAGAGTGGCGCCGCCCGCCAAATCGGACCCAGAGTGGCGCCGCCCGCCAAATCGGACCCAGAGTGGCGCCGCCCGCCAAATCGGTCCCAGAGTGACCCCGCCCACCAAATTGGTCCCAGAGTGACCGCGCCCACCAAATTGGTCCCAGAGTGACCCCGCCCACCAAATCGGACCCATAGTGGCCTCACCCCTTTAGGGGATACAACTACCAAGCCAGCGCCTGAGGGGCACCCAAGTGTGAAAGTCTTGCTGGGGCAACCCGGGCACCATTCCAAAGCACTATCTGTAGTTCCTTCAGGAAATACCCATCTAGTTCTTATTATTATTCAGTCCGCACGTAATGCGGCCCGAACCGCTTCACTCACAGACTCCAGTGAGGTGTCATTTCGAAGCCAGCGTCCCCAAGAGGTGTGCTAAGTATTTTTCGTGTCGATCAGATTTGTAGTTTTGGCGCAATTTGCGTTTGAAAATGTTTTTTCCCCTCATTGTAATGCTTTTCAATAGGGAAATTTTCACATAGGTTATAATGGCCGGGTTTCTGAGGCAATTTGAAATGTACCTGCCACCTGGCTGATTAGCTCATTGATATGCTCAGTCAGGCCCAGTTACTATGCCAACGCCTGCGAACTGTACATGACCCTAGCAGGACAGTTTTGGCAGATAATATCAGCTCTTAAAGTGATAGCACAGCACAATTTCAAAGCACTATCTATAGTCTTATTATAATTATTGCCCCGCTCACCAAATCGGACCCAGCCCGCCAAATCGGACCCAGAGTGGCGCCGCCCGCCAAATCGAACCCAGAGTGGCGCCGCCCGCCAAATCGGACCCAGAGTGGCGCCGCCCGCCAAATTGGACCCAGAGTGGCGCCGCCCGCCAAATCGGACCCAGGGTGGTGCCGCCCACCAACTCGGACCCAGGGTGGCGCCGCCCGCCAACTCGGACCCAGGGTGGCGCCGCCCGCCAAATCGGACCCAGGGTGGCGCCGCCCGCCAAATCGGACCCAGGGTGGCGCCGCCCGCCAAATCGGACCCAGAGTGGCGCCGCCCGCCAAATCGGACCCAGAGTGGCGCCGCCCGCCAAATCGGACCCAGAGTGGCGCCGCCCGCCAAATCGGACCCAGAGTGGCGCCGCCCGCCAAATCGGACCCAGAGTGGCGCCGCCCGCCAAATCGGACCCAGAGTGGCGCCGCCCGCCAAATCGGACCCAGAGTGGCGCCGCCCGCCAAATCGGACCCAGAGTGGCGCCGCCCGCCAAATCGGACCCGGAGTGGCGCGGCCCGCCAAATCAGACCCGGAGTGGCGCGGCCCGCCAAATCGGACCCGGAGTGGCGCGGCCCGCCAAATCGGACCCGGAGTGACCCGGCCCCCCAAATCGGACCCCGAGTGGCGCGGCCCGCCAGATCGGACCCGGAGTGGCGCGGCCCGCCAAATCGGACCCCGAGTGGCACGGCCCGCCAAATCGGACCCCGAGTGGCACGGCCCGCCAAATCGGACCCCGAGTGGCGCGGCCCCCCAAATCGGACCCCGAGTAGCGCGGCCCCCCAAATCGGACCCCGAGTGACCCGGCCCCCCAAATCGGACCCCGAGTGACCCGGGCCACCAAATCGGACCCAGAGTGGCCTCAACCCTGAGGGGCTACAACTACCAAACCAGCACCTGAGGGGCACCCAAGTGTGAAAGTCTTGCAGGGGCAGCCCGGGCACCATTCCAAAGCACTATCTGTAGTTCCTTCAGGAAATACCCATCTAGTTATTATTATAATGCTTTGGAACAAAGCACTATACTGTTATTCCATCGTGGATAACTTCTTATTATAGTGCTTTGGAACAAAGCACTATACTGTTATTCCATCATGGTAAACTTCTTCTTATTATTATTATAGTGCTTTGGAACAAAGCACTATACTGTTATTCCACCGTGGTAAACTTCTTCTTCTTATTATAGTGCTTTGGAACAAAGCACTATACTGTTATTCCACCGTGGTAAACTTCTTATTCTTATTATTATTATTCAGTCCGCACGTAATGCGGCCCGAACCGCTAAACTCACAGACTCCAGTGAGGTGTCATTTCGAAGCCAGCGTTCCTGAGAGGTGTGCTAAGTATTTTTCGTGTCGATCGGATTTGTAGTTTTGGCGCAATTTGCGTTTGAAAAAAGTGTCTCAATGCATTTCAATAGGGAAATTTTCCAATACATTTATAATGGGCCTGATTTCTGAGGCAATTTCTAAAAATAACTGCCACCTGGCTGATTAGCTCATTGATATGCGCAGTGAGACCCAGTTACTATGCCAACGCCTATAAACTCTACCAGCCCACCAGGTCACAAGTTTTGTCAGATAATATCAGCTCTTAAAGTGACAGTACAGCACAATTACAAAGCACTATCTGTAGTCTTATCATTATTGCCCCGCTCACCAAATCGGACCCAGCCCACCAAATCGGACCAGAGTGCCCCCGCTTGCCAAATCGGATCCAGAGTGCCCCCGCCCGCCAAATCGGACCCAGAGTGGCGCCGCCCGTCAAGTCGGACCCAGAGTGGCGCCGCCCGCCAAATCGGACCCAGAGTGGCGCCGCCCGCCAAATCGGACCCAGAGTTGCGCCGCCCGCCAAATCGGACCCAGAGAGGCGCCGCCCGCCAAATCGGACCCAGAGTGGCGCCGCCCGCCAAATCGGACCCAGAGTGGCGCCACCCGCGAAATCGGACCCAGAGTGGCGCCGCCCGCCAAATCGGACCCAGAGTGACCCGGGCCGCCAAATCGGACCCAGAGTGACCCGGGCCGCCAAATCGGACCCAGAGTGACCCGGGCCGCCAAATCGGACCCAGAGTGGCGCCGCCCGCCAAATCGGACCCAGAGTGGCGCCGCCCGCCAAATCGGACCCAGAGTGGCGCCGCCCGCCAAGTCGGACCCAGAGTGGCGCCGCCCGCCAAGTCGGACCCAGAGTGGCGCTGCCCGCCAAGTCGGACCCAGAGTGGCGCCGCCCGCCAAGTTGGACCCAGAGTGGCGCCGCCCGCCAAGTCGGACCCAGAGTGGCGCCGCCCGTCAAATCGGACCCAGAGTGGCGCCGCCCGTCAAATCGGACCCAGAGTGACCCGGGCCACCAAATCGGACCCAGAGTGACCCGGGCCACCAAATCGGACCCAGAGTGACCCGGGCCACCAAATCGGACCCAGAGTGACCCGGGCCACCAAATCGGACCCAGAGTGACCCGGGCCACCAAATCGGACCCAGAGTGACCCGGGCCACCAAATCGGACCCAAAGTGATCCGGGCCACCAAATCGGACCCAGAGTGACCCGGGCCACCAAATCGGACCCAGAGTGACCCGGGCCACCAAATCGGACCCAGAGTGACCCGGGCCACCAAATCGGACCCAGAGTGACCCGGGCCACCAAATCGGACCCAGAGTGACCCGGGCCACCAAATCGGACCCAGAGTGACCCGGGCCACCAAATCGGGCCCAGAGTGACCCGGGCCACCAAATCGGGCCCAGAGTGACCCGGGTTGACCAAATCGGGCCCAGAGTGACCCGGGCCACCAAATCGGGCCCAGAGTGACCCGGGCCACCAAATCGGACCCAGAGTGACCCGGCCCACCAAATCGGTCCCAGAGTGACCCGGCCCACCAAATCGGACCCAGAGTGACCCGGCCCACCAAGCCTCAACCCTGAGGGGCTACAACTACCAAACCAGCGCCTGAGGGGCACCCAAGTGTGAAAGTCTTGCAGGGGCAGCCCGGGCACCATTCCAAAGCACTATCTGTAGTTCCTTCAGGAAATACCCATCTAGTTATTATAGTGCTTTGGAACAAAGCACTATACTGTTATTCCACCGTGGATAACTTCTTCTTATTCTTATTATTCAGTCCGCACGTAATGCGGCCCGAACCGCTAAACTCACAGACTCCAGTGAGGTGTCATTTCGAAGCCAGCGTCCCCAAGAGGTGTGCTAAGTATTTTTCGTGCCGATCGGATTTGTAGTTTTTGCGCAATTTGTGTTTGAAAAAAGTCTTTCAATGCGTTTCAATAGGGAAATTGTCCCATACGTTTATAATGGGCTGGTTTCTGAGGCAATTTCTAAAAATAACTGCCACCTGGCTGATTAGCTCATTGATATGCGCAGTCAGACACAGTTACTATGCCAACGCCTATGAACTCTACATCAGCTCACAAGTTTTGTCAGATAATATCAGCTCTTAAAGTGACAGTACAGCACAATTCCAAACCACTATCTGTAGTCTTATGATTATTAGATGGAGGCCCGATTCTAACTCATCGGGTATTCTAGAATATGCATGTCCACGTAGTATATTGCACAGCCACGCAGTATACAGTGCAGAGCCGCGCAGTACACAGCGCAGAGCCGCGCAGTACACAGCGCAGAGCCGTGCAGTACACAGCGCAGAGCCGCGCAGTATAAAGCGCAGAGCCGTGCAGTACACAGCGCAGAGCCGCGCAGTACACAGCGCAGAGCCGTGCAGTACACAGCGCAGAGCCGCGCAGTATAAAGCGCAGAGCCGTGCAGTTCACAGCGCAGAGCCGCGCAGTACACAGCGCAGAGCCCCGCAGCATACAGCTCAGAGCCCCGCAGTATACAGCGCAGAGCCCCGCAGTATACAGCGCAGAGCCCCGCAGTATACAGCGCAGAGCCCCGCAGTATACAGCGCAGAGCCCCGCAGTATACAGCGCCCACCAAATCGGCCCCTGAGGGGCCCCACCCACCAAATCGGACCCAGAGTGGCTACAACTACCAAACCAGCGCCTGAGGGGCACCCAAGTGTGAAAGTCTTGCTGGGGCAACCCGGGCACCATTCCAAAGCACTATCTGTAGTTCCTTCAGGAAATACCCATCTATTTCTCTCTGTTATCAGCCAT
Organism: Ranitomeya variabilis; assembly: GCF_051348905.1. Classification (NCBI taxonomy): domain Eukaryota; kingdom Metazoa; phylum Chordata; class Amphibia; order Anura; family Dendrobatidae; genus Ranitomeya; species Ranitomeya variabilis. The sequence continues at coordinate 506,657,647 of NC_135233.1, forward strand.
TCCCCGTACTGCTGTCAGTCTATTTCTCTCTGTTATCAGCCATTCCCCTGTCCTGCTGTCAGTCTATTCTCTCTGTTATCAGCCATTCCCCGTCCTGCTGTCAGTCTATTCTCTCTGTTATCAGCCATTCCCCTGTCCTGCTGTCAGTCTATTCTCTCTGTTATCAGCCATTCCCCTGTCCTGCTGTCAGTCTATTCTCTCTGTTATCAGCCATTCCCCGTCCTGCTGTCAGTCTATTTCTCTCTGTTATCAGCAATTCCCCTGTCCTGCTGTCAGTCTATTCTCTCTGTTATCAGCCATTCCCTTGTCCTGCTGTCAGTCTATTCTCTGTTATCAGCCATTCCCTTATCCTGCTGTCAGTCAGAGTGACCCGGCCCACCAAATCGGACCCAGAGTGACCCGGCCCACCAAATCGGACCCAGAGTGACCTGGCCCACCAAATCGGACCCAGAGTGACCCGGCCCACCAAATCGGACCCAGAGTGACCCGGGCCACCAAATCGGACCCAGAGTGACCCGGCCCACCAAATCGGACCCAGAGTGACCCGGGCCACCAAATCGGACCCAGAGTGACCCGGGCCACCAAATCGCACCCAGAGTGACCCGGGCCACCAAATCAAACCCAGAGTGACCCGGGCCACCAAATCGGACCCAGAGTGACCCGGGCCACCAAATCGGACCCAGAGTGACCCGGGCCACCAAATCGGACCCAGAGTGACCCGGGCCACCAAATCGGACCCAGAGTGACCCGGGCCACCAAATCGGACCCAGAGTGACCCGGGCCACCAAATCGGACCCAGAGTGACCCGGGCCACCAAATCGGACCCAGAGTGACCCGGGCCACCAAATCGGACCCAGAGTGACCCGGGCCACCAAATCGGACCCAGAGTGACCCGGGCCACCAAATCGGACCCAGAGTGGCGCCGCCCGCCAAATCGGACCCAGAGTGGCGCCGCCCGCCAAATCGGACCCAGAGTGGCGCCGCCCGCCAAATCGGACCCAGAGTGGCGCCGCCCGCCAAATCGGACCCAGAGTGGCGCCGCCCGCCAAATCGGACCCAGAGTGGCGCCGCCCGCCAAATCGGACCCAGAGTGGCGCCGCCCGCCAAATCGGACCCATAGTGGTGCCGCCCTCCAAATCGGTCCCAGAGTGACCCCGCCCACCAAATTGGTCCCAGAGTGACCCCGCCCACCAAATTGGTCCCAGAGTGACCCCGCCCACCAAATCGGACCCATAGTGGCCTCACCCCTTTAGGGGCTACAACTACCAAGCCAGCGCCTGAGGGGCACCCAAGTGTGAAAGTCTTGCTGGGGCAACCCAGGCACCATTCCAAAGCACTATCTGTAGTTCCTTCAGGAAATACCCATCTAGTTATTATTATTATAGTGCTTTGGAACAAAGCACTATACTGTTATTCCACCGTGGTAAACTTCTTCTTATTCTTATTATTCAGTCCGCACGTAATGCGGCCCGAACCGCTAAACTCACAGACTCCAGTGAGGTGTCATTTCGAAGCCAGCGTCCCCAAGAGGTGTGCTAAGTATTTTTCGTGCCGATCGGATTTGTAGTTTTTGCGCAATTTGTGTTTGAAAAAAGTCTTTCAATGCGTTTCAATGGAGAAATTTTCCTATACGTTTATAATGGGCTGGTTTCTGAGGCAATTTCTAAAAATAACTGCCACCTGGCTGATTAGCTCATTGATATGCGCAGTCAGACACAGTTACTATGCCAACGCCTATGAAATCTACATCAGCTCACCAGGTCACAAGTTTTGTCAGATAATATCAGCTCTTAAAGTGACAGTACAGCACAATTCCAAACCACTATCTGTAGTCTTATAATTATTAGATGGTGGCCCGATTCTAACTCATCGGGTATTCTAGAATATGCATGTCCACGTAGTATATTGCACAGCCACGCAGTATACAGTGCAGAGCCGCGCAGTACACAGCGCAGAGCCGCGCAGTACACAGCGCAGAGCCGCGCAGTACACAGCGCAGAGCCGCGCAGTACACAGCGCAGAGCCGCGCAGTACACAGCGCAGAGCCATGCAGTACACAGCGCAGAGCCGCACAGTATAAAGAGCAGAGCCCCGCAGTACACAGCGCAGAGCCGCGCAGTACACAGCACAGAGCCGCGCAGTACACAGCGCAGAGCCATGCAGTACACAGCGCAAAGCCGCGCAGTATAAAGCGCAGAGCCGCGCAGTACACAGCGCAGAGCCGCGCAGTACACAGCGCAGAGCCGCGCAGTATAAAGCGGAGAGCCACGCAGTACACAGCGCAGAGCCGAGCAGTACACAGCGCAGAGCCGAGCAGTAGACAGCGCAGAGCCGTGCAGTACAGAGCGCAGAGCCGCACAGTATAAAGCGCAGAGCCGCGCAGTATACCGCGCAGAGCCGCGCAGTACACAGCGCAGAGCCGTGCAGTACACAGCGCAGAGCCATGCAGTACACAGCGCAAAGCCGCGCAGTATAAAGCGCAGAGCCGCGCAGTACACAGCGCAGAGCCGTGCAGTATAAAGCGGAGAGCCGCGCAGTACACAGCGCAGAGCCGAGCAGTACACAGCGCAGAGCCGCGCAGTAGACAGCGCAGAGCCGTGCAGTACAGAGCGCAGAGCCGCACAGTATAAAGCGCAGAGCCGCGCAGTATACCGCGCAGAGCCGCGCAGTACACAGCGCAGAGCCGAGCAGTACACAGCGCAGAGCCGCGCAGTACACAGCGCAGAGCCGCGCAGTACACAGCGCAGAGCCGCGCACTACACAGCGCAGAGCCGCGCAGTATACAGCGCAGAGCCGCGCAGTACACAGCGCAGAGCCGCGCAGTACACATCGCAGAGCCGCGCAGTATAAAGCGCAGAGCCGCGCAGTACACAGCGCAGAGCCGCGCAGTACACAGCGCAGAGCCGCGCAGTACACAGTGCAGAGCCGCACAGTACACAGCACAGAGCCGCGCAGTACACAGCGCAGAGCCACCCAGTATATAGCGCAGAGCCGCGCAGTACGCAGCGTAGAGCCAAGCAGTATGCAGCGCAGAGCCGCGCAGTATACAGCGCTAAGCCGCGTAGTATACAGCGCAGAGCCCCGCAGTATACAGTGCAGAGCCCCGCAGTATACAGCGCAGAGCCGTGCAGTACACAGTGCAGAGCCGCGCAGTACACAGCGCAGAGCCGCGCAGTATACAGCGCAGACACGCGCAGTACACAGCACGGACACGCGCAGTACACAGCGCAGAGCCGCGCAGTACACAGCGCAGAGCCGCGTAGTATACAGCGAAGAGCCACGCAGTATATAGCGCAGAGCCGCGCAGTACAAAGCGCAAAGCTGCGCAGTATACAGCGCAGAGCCGCGCAGTATACAGCGCAGAGCCGCGCAGTATACAGCGCAGAACGCGCAGTACACAGTGCAGAGCCGCGCAGTATACAGCGCAGAGCCGTGCAGTACACAGCGCAGAGCCGCGCAGTACACAGCGCAGAGCCGCGCAGTACACAGCGCAGAGCCACGCAGTATACAGCGCAGAGCCGCGCAGTATACAGCGCAGAGCCGCGTAGTATACAGCGCAGAGCCACGCAGTATACAGCACAGAGCCACGCAGTATACAGCGCAGAGCCACGTAGTTATACTGCCCAGTCACGTAGTATATTGTCCAGTCACATAGTATACTGCATATCCCTGTTAAAAAAAAAAAAGAATTAAAATAAAAAAGTTACATACTCACCTCCTGGAGCGGCCGGTATCTGATGGTTGTTGCACCTCCTAGAGCGGCCGGTACACGATGCTTGTTGCACCTGGAGTGGCCGGTACCCGATGCTTGTTGCGCGCTCCGGTCCCAAGAGTGCATTGCGGTCTCACGAGATGATGACGTAGCGGTGTTGTGAGACAGAAAGACGGAAGTGCCCTTAGACAATTAGATAGTAGATTACCCCGCTCACCAATTCGGAACCCGAGAGGCCCGGCCCACCAAATCGGACCCCGAGGGGCCCGGCCCACCAAATCGGACCCAGAGTGACCCCGCCCCCTAAATCAGACCCAGAGTGACCCCGCCCACCAAATCGGACCCAGAGTGGCTCCGCCCACCAAATCGGACCCAGAGTGACCCCTTCCACCAAATCAGACCCAGAGTGACCCCTTCCACCAAATCGGACCCAGAGTGACCCCTTCCACCAAATCGGGCCCAGAGTGACCCCGCCCACCAAATCGGACCCAGAGTGACCCCACCCACCAAATCGGACCCTGAGGTGCCCAGCCCACCAAATCAGACCCTGAGGTGCCCAGCCCACCAAATCGGACCGAGTGACCCCACCCACCAAATTGGTCCCTAAGGTGCCCCGCCCACCAAATCGGACCCAGAGTGGCTCCGCCCACCGAATCGGACCCAGAGTGGCCGCGCCCACAGAATCGGACCAAAAGTGACCCCGCCCACCGAATCGGACCTAGATTTACCCCGCCCACAAAATCAGACCCAGATTGACCCAACCCACCAAATCGGACCGCCTGAGGAGCACCCAAGTGTCAAAGTCTTGCAGGGGCAGCCCGGGCACCATTCCAAAGCACTATCTGTAGTTCCTTCAGGAAATACCCATCTAGTTATTATTATTATTCAGTCCGCACGTAATGCGGCCCGAACCGCTTCACTCACAGACTCCAGTGAGGTGTCATTTCGAAGCCAGCGTCCCCAAGAGGTGTGCTAAGTATTTTTCGTGTCGATCGGATTTGTAGTTTTGGCGCAATTTGCGTTTGAAAATGTTTTTCCCCTCATTGTAATGCATTTCAATAGGGAAATTTTCCCATAGGTTATAATGGCCGGGTTTCTGAGGCAATTTGAAATGTACCTGCCACCTGGCTGATTAGCTCATTGATATGTGCAGTCAGGCCCAGTTACTATGCCAACGCCTGCGAACTGTACATGACCCCAGCACAGTTTTGCCAGATAATATCAGCTCTTAAAGTGATAGCACAGCACAATTTCAAAGCACTATCTGTAGTCTTATTATAACTATTGCCCCGCTCACCAAATCGGACCCAGAGTGGCGCCGCCTGCCAAATCGGACCCAGAGTGGCGCCGCCCGCAAAATCGGACCCAGAGTGGCGCCGCCCGCCAAATCGGACCCAGAGTGGCGCCGAACGCCAAATCGGACCCAGAGTGGCACCGCCCGCCAAATCGGACCCAGAGTGGCGCCGCCCGCCAAATCGGACCCAGAGTGGCGCCGCCCGCCAAATCGGACCCAGAGTGGCGCCGCCCGCCAAATCGGACCCAGAGTGACCCGGGCCACCAAATCGGGCCCAGAGTGACCCGGGCCACCAAATCGGGCCCAGAGTGACCCGGGCCACCAAATCGGGCCCAGAGTGACCCGGGTTGACCAAATCGGGCCCAGAGTGACCCGGCCCACCAAATGGGACCCAGAGTGACCCGGCCCACCAAATGGGACCCAGAGTGACCCGGCCCACCAAATCGGACCCAGAGTGACCCGGCCCACCAAATCGGACCCAGAGTGACCCGGCCCACCAAATCGGACCCAGAGTGACCCGGCCCACCAAGCCTCAACCCTGAGGGGCTACAACTACCAAACCAGCGCCTGAGGGGCACCCAAGTGTGAAAGTCTTGCAGGGGCAGCCCGGGCACCATTCCAAAGCACTATCTGTAGTTCCTTCAGGAAATACCCATCTAGTTATTATTATTATTCAGTCCGCACGTAATGCGGCCCGAACCGCTTCACTCACAGACTCCAGTGAGGTGTCATTTCGAAGCCAGCGTCCCCAAGAGGTGTGCTAAGTATTTTTTGTGTCGATCGGATTTGTAGTTTTGGCGCAATTTGCGTTTGAAAATGTTTTTTCCCCTCATTGTAATGCATTTCAATAGGGAAATTTTCCCATAGGTTATAATGGCCGGGTTTCTGAGGCAATTTGAAATGTACCTGCCACCTGGCTGATTAGCTCATTGATATGTGCAGTCAGGCCCAGTTACTATGCCAACGCCTGCGAACTGTACATGACCCCAGCACAGTTTTGCCAGATAATATCAGCTCTTAAAGTGACAGTACAGCACAATTTCAAAGCACTATCTGTAGTCTTATTATTATTACAGTACACAGCGCAGAGCCGCGCATTATACAGCGCAGAGCCAGGCAGCATACAGCGCGGAGCCGCGCAGCATACAGCGCAGAGCCCCACAGTATACAGCGCAGAGCCGCGCAGCATACAGCGCAGAGCCGCGCAGTATACAGCGCAGAGCCGCGCATTATACAGCGCAGAGCCCCGCAGCATACAGCGCAGAGCCCCGCAGCATACAGCGCAGAGCCCCGCAGTATACAGCGCAGAGCCGCGCAGCATACAGCGCAGAGCCCCGCAGCATACAGCGCAGAGCCGCGCAGTATACAGCGCAGAGCCCCGCAGCATACAGCGCAGAGCCCCGCAGTATACAGCGCAGAGCCCCGCAGTATACAGCGCCCACCAAATCGGCCCCTGAGGGGCCCCACCCACAAAATCGGACCCAGAGTGGCTACAACTACCAAACCAGCGCCTGAGGGGCACCTAAGTGTGAAAGTCTTGCTGGGGCAACCCGGGAACCATTCCAAAGCACTATCTGTAGTTCCTTCAGGAAATACCCATCTATTTCTCTCTGTTATCAGCCATTCCCCGTACTGCTGTCAGTCTATTTCTCTCTGTTATCAGCCATTCCCCGTCCTGCTGTCAGTCTATTCTCTCTGTTATCAGCCATTCCCCTGTCCTGCTGTCAGTCTATTCTCTCTGTTATCAGCCATTCCCCGTCCTGCTGTCAGTCTATTTCTCTCTGTTATCAGCAATTCCCCTGTCCTGCTGTCAGTCTATTCTCTCTGTTATCAGCCATTCCCTTGTCCTGCTGTCAGTCTATTCTCTGTTATCAGCCATTCCCTTATCCTGCTGTCAGTCAGAGTGACCCGGCCCACCAAATCGGACCCAGAGTGACCCGGCCCACCAAATCGGACCCAGAGTGACCCGGCCCACCAAATCGGACCCAGAGTGACCCGGCCCACCAAATCGGACCCAGAGTGACCCGGCCCACCAAATCGGACCCAGAGTGACCCGGCCCACCAAATCGGACCCAGAGTGACCCGGCCCACCAAATCGGACCCAGAGTGACCCGGCCCACCAAATCGGACGCAGAGTGACCCGGCCCACCAAATCGGACCCAGAGTGACCCGGCCCACCAAATCGGACCCAGAGTGACCCGGCCCACCAAATCGGACCCAGAGTGACCCGGCCCACCAAATCGGACCCAGAGTGACCCGGCCCACCAAATCGGACCCAGAGTGACCCGGCCCACCAAATCGGACCCAGAGTGACCCGGCCCACCAAATCGGACCCAGAGTGACCCGGCCCACCAAATCGGACCCAGAGTGACCCGGCCCACCAAATCGGACCCAGAGTGACCCGGCCCACCAAATCGGACCCAGAGTGACCCGGCCCACCAAATCGGACCCAGAGTGACCCGGCCCACCAAATCGGACCCAGAGTGACCCGGCCCACCAAATCGGACCCAGAGTGACCCGGCCCACCAAATCGGACCCAGAGTGACCCGGCCCACCAAATCGGACCCAGAGTGACCCGGCCCACCAAATCGGACCCAGAGTGACCCGGCCCACCAAATCGGACCCAGAGTGACCCGGCCCACCAAACCGGACCCAGAGTGACCCGGCCCACCAAACCGGACCCAGAGTGACCCGGCCCACCAAACCGGACCCAGAGTGACCCGGGCCACCAAACCGGACCCAGAGTGACCCGGGCCACCAAACCGGACCCAGAGTGACCCGGGCCACCAAACCGGACCCAGAGTGACCCGGGCCACCAAACCGGACCCAGAGTGACCCGGGCCACCAAACCGGACCCAGAGTGACCCGGGCCACCAAACCGGACCCAGAGTGACCCGGGCCACCAAACCGGACCCAGAGTGACCCGGGCCACCAAACCGGACCCAGAGTGACCCGGGCCACCAAACCGGACCCAGAGTGACCCGGGCCACCAAACCGGACCCAGAGTGACCCGGGCCACCAAACCGGACCCAGAGTGACCCGGGCCACCAAACCGGACCCAGAGTGACCCGGGCCACCAAACCGGACCCAGAGTGACCCGGGCCACCAAACCGGACCCAGAGTGACCCGGGCCACCAAACCGGACCCAGAGTGACCCGGGCCACCAAACCGGACCCAGAGTGACCCGGGCCACCAAATCGGACCCAGAGTGACCCGGGCCACCAAATCGGACCCAGAGTGACCCGGGCCACCAAATCGGACCCAGAGTGACCCGGGCCACCAAATCGGACCCAGAGTGACCCGGGCCACCAAATCGGACCCAGAGTGACCCGGGCCACCAAATCGGACCCGGAGTGACCCGGTCCACCAAATCGGACCCGGAGTGACCCGGGCCACCAAATCGGACCCGGAGTGGCGTCGCCCGCCAAATCGGACCCGGAGTGGCGCCGCCCGCCAAATCGGACCCGGAGTGGCGCAGCCTGCCAAATCGGACCCGGAGTGGCGCCGCCCGCCAAATCGGACCCGGAGTGGCGCAGCCCGTCAAATCGGACCCGGAGTGGCGCCGCCCGCCAAATCGGACCCGGAGTGGCGCCGCCCGCCAAATCGGACCCGGAGTGGCGCCGCCTGCCAAATTGGACCCAGTGTGGCTACAACTACCAAAACAGCGCCTGAGGGGCACCCAAGTGTGAAAGTCTTGCTGGGGCAACCCGGGCACCATTCCAAAGCACTATCTGTAGTTCCTTCAGGAAATACCCATCTAGTTATTATTATTATTCAGTCCGCACGTAATGCGGCCCGAACCGCTTCACTCACAGACTCCAGTGAGGTGTCATTTCGAAGCCAGCGTTCCTGAGAGGTGTGCTAAGTATTTTTCGTGCCGATCGGATTTGTAGTTTTTGCGCAATTTGTGTTTGAAAAAAGTGTTTCAATGCATTTCAATAGAGAAATTTTCCAATACGTTATTAATGGGCCTGATTTCTGAGGCAATTTCTAAAAATAACTGCCACCTGGCTGATTAGCTCATTGATATGCGCAGTGAGACCCAGTTACTATGCCAACGCCTATAAAGTCTATCAGCTCACCAGGTCACAAGTTTTGTCAGATAATATCAGCTCTTAAAGTGACAGTACAGCACAATTACAAAACACTATCTGTAGTCTTATGATTATTAGACTGTGGCCCGATTCTAACTCATCGGGTATTCTAGAATATGCATGTCCACGTAGTATATTGCACAGCCACGCAGTATACAGTGCAGAGCCGCGCAGTACACAGCGCAGAGCCGCGCAGTACACAGCGCAGAGCCGCGCAGTATAAAGCGCAGAGCCGCGCAGTACACAGCGCAGAGCCGCGCAGTATAAAGCGCAGAGCCGTGCAGTACACAGCGCAGAGCCGCGCAGTATACCGCGCAGAGCCGCGCAGTACACAGCGCAGAGCCGCGCAGTACACAGCGCAGAGCCGCGCAGTACACAGCGCAGAGCCGCACAGTATAAAGAGCAGAGCCGCGCAGTATACCGCGCAGAGCCGCGCAGTACACAGTGCAGAGCCGCGCAGTACACAGCGCAGAGCCGCGCAGTACACAGCGCAGAGCGGCGCAGTGCAAAGCGCAGAGCCGCGCAGTACACAGCGCAGAGCCGCGCAGTACACAGCGCAGAGCCGCGCAGTATAAAGCGCAGAGCCGTGCAGTACACAGCGCAGAGCCGCGCAGTATACCGCGCAGAGCCGCGCAGTACACAGCGCAGAGCCGCGCAGTACACAGCGCAGAGCCGCGCAGTACACAGCACAGAGCCGCGCAGTACACAGCGCAGAGCCGCACAGTATAAAGAGCAGAGCCGCGCAGTACACAGCGCAGAGCCGCGCAGTACACAGCGCAGAGCCGCACAGTATAAAGAGCAGAGCCGCACAGTACACAGCGCAGAGCCGCGCAGTACACAGCGCAGAGCGGCGCAGTGCAAAGCGCAGAGCCGCGCAGTACACAGCGCAGAGCCGCACAGTATAAAGAGCAGAGCCGCACAGTACACAGCGCAGAGCCGCGCAGTACACAGCGCAGAGCGGCGCAGTGCAAAGCGCAGAGCCGCGCAGTACACAGCGCAGAGCCGCGCAGTACACAGCGCAGAGCCGTGCAGTACACAGCGCAGAGCCGCGCAGTACACAGCGCAGAGCCGCGCAGTACACAGCGCAGAGCCGCGCAGTATAAAGCGCAGAGCCGTGCAGTACACAGCGCAGAGCGGCGCAGTGCAAAGCGCAGAGCCGCGCAGTACACAGCGCAGAGCCGCGCAGTACACAGCGCAGAGCCGTGCAGTACACAGCGCAGAGCCGCGCAGTACACAGCGCAGAGCCGCGCAGTACACAGCGCAGAGCCGCGCAGTATAAAGCGCAGAGCCGCGCAGTACACAGCGCAGAGCCGCGCAGTACACAGCGCAGAGCCGGGCAGTACACAGCGCAGAGCCGCGCAGTACAGAGCGCAGAGCCGCACAGTATAAAGAGCAGAGCCGCGCAGTATACCGCGCAGAGCCGCGCAGTACACAGTGCAGAGCCGCGCAGTACACAGCGCAGAGCTGTGCAGTACACAGCGCAGAGCCGCGCAGTACACAGCGCAGAGCGGCGCAGTGGAAAGCGCAGAGCCGCGCAGTATACAGCGCAGAGCCGCGCAGTACACAGCGCAGAGCCGCGCAGTACACAGCGCAGAGCCGCACAGTACACAGCGCAGAGCCGCGCAGTACACAGCGCAGAGCCGCACAGTATAAAGAGCAGAGCCGCGCAGTATACCGCGCAGAGCCGCGCAGTACACAGTGCAGAGCTGCGCAGTACACAGCGCAGAGCCGCGCAGTACACAGCGCAGAGCGGCGCAGGGCAAAGCGCAGAGCCGCGCAGTACACAGCACAGAGCCGCGCAGTACACAGCGCAGAGCCGCGCAGTACACAGCGCAGAGCCGCGCAGTATAAAGCGCAGAGCCGTGCAGTACACAGCGCAGAGCCGCGCAGTATACCGCGCAGAGCCGCGCAGTACACAGCGCAGAGCCGGGCAGTACACAGCGCAGAGCCGCGCAGTACAGAGCGCAGAGCCGCACAGTATAAAGAGCAGAGCCACGCAGTATACCGCACAGAGCCGCGCAGTACACAGTGCAGAGCCCCGCAGTATACAGCGCAGAGCCGTGCAGTACACAGTGCAGAGCTGTGCAGTACACAGCACAGAGCCGCGCAGTATACAGCGCAGACACGCGCAGTACACAGCACGGACACGCGCAGTACACAGCGCAGAGCCGCGCAGTACACAGCGCAGAGCCGCGTAGTATACAGCGAAGAGCCACGCAGTATATAGCGCAGAGCCGCACAGTACAAAGCGCAGAGCCGCGCAGTATACAGCGCAGAGCCGCGCAGTATACAGCGCAGAACGCGCAGTACACAGCGCAGAGCCGCGCAGTACACAGCGCAGAGCCGTGCAGTACACAGCGCAGAGCCGCGCAGTACACAGCGCAGAGCCGCGCAGTACACAGCGCAGAGCCGCGCAGTATACAGCGCAGAGCCGCGTAGTACACAGCGCAGAGCCGCGCAGTATACAGCGCAGAGCCGCGTAGTATACAGCGCAGAGCCGCGTAGTATACAGCGCAGAGCCACGCAGTATACAGCGCAGAGCCACGCAGTATACAGCGCAGAGCCACGTAGTTATACTGCCCAGTCACGTAGTATATTGTCCAGTCACATAGTATACTGCATATCCCTGTTAAAAAAAAAAAAAAGAATTAAAATAAAAAAGTTACATACTCACCTCCTGGAGCGGCCGGTATCTGATGGTTGTTGCACCTCCTAGAGCGGCCGGTACACGATGCTTGTTGCACCTGGAGTGGCCGCTACCCGATGCTTGTTGCGCGCTCCGGTCCCAAGAGTGCATTGCGGTCTCACGAGATGATGACGTAGCGGTGTTGTGAGACAGAAAGACGGAAGTGCCCTTAGACAATTATATAGTAGATTACCCCGCTCACCAATTCGGAACCCGAGGGGCCCGGCCCGCCAAATCGGACCCCGAGGGGCCCGGCCCACCAAATCGGACCCAGAGTGACCCCGCCCACCAAATCGGACCCAGAGTGACCCCGCCCACCAAATCGGACCCAGAGTGACCCCGCCCACCAAATCGGACCCAGAGTGACCCGGCCCACCAAATCGGACCCAGAGTGACCCGGCCCACCAAATCGGACCCAGAGTGACCCGGCCCACCAAATCGGACCCAGAGTGACCCGGCCCACCAAATCGGACCCAGAGTGACCCGGGCCACCAAATCGGACCCAGAGTGACCCGGGCCACCAAATCGGACCCAGAGTGACCCGGCCCACCAAATCGGACCCAGAGTGACCCGGGCCACCAAATCAAACCCGGAGTGACCCGGGCCACCAAATCAAACCCGGAGTGACCCGGGCCACCAAATCGGACCCGGAGTGACCCGGGCCACCAAATCGGACCCGGAGTGGCCTGGCCCATCAAATCGGACCCGGAGTGACCCGGCCCACCAAATGGGACCCAGAGTGACCCGGCCCACCAAATGGGACCCAGAGTGACCCGGGCCACCAAATCGGACCCAGAGTGACCCGGGCCACCAAATCGGACCCAGAGTGACCCGGGCCACCAAATCGGACCCAGAGTGACCCGGGCCACCAAATCGGACCCAGAGTGACCCGGGCCACCAAATCGGACCCAGAGTGACCCGGGCCACCAAATCGGACCCAGAGTGACCCGGGCCACCAAATCGGACCCAGAGTGACCCGGGCCACCAAATCGGACCCAGAGTGACCCGGGCCACCAAATCGGACCCAGAGTGACCCGGGCCACCAAATCGGACCCAGAGTGACCCGGGCCACCAAATCGGACCCAGAGTGACCCGGGCCACCAAATCGGACCCAGAGTGACCCGGGCCACCAAATCGGACCCAGAGTGACCCGGGCCACCAAATCGGACCCAGAGTGACCCGGCCCACCAAATCGGACCCAGAGTGACCCGGCCCACCAAATGGGACCCAGAGTGACCCGGGCCACCAAATCGGACCCAGAGTGACCCGGGCCACCAAATCGGACCCAGAGTGGCCCGGGCCACCAAATCGGACCCAGAGTGACCCGGGCCACCAAATCGGACCCAGAGTGACCCGGGCCACCAAATCGGACCCAGAGTGACCCGGGGCACCAAATCGGACCCAGAGTGACCCGGGCCACCAAATCGGACCCAGAGTGACCCGGGGCACCAAATCGGACCCAGAGTGACCCGGGCCACCAAATCGGACCCAGAGTGACCCGGGCCACCAAATCGGACCCAGAGTGACCCGGGCCACCAAATCGGACCCAGAGTGACCCGGGCCACCAAATCGGACCCAGAGTGACCCGGGCCACCAAATCGGACCCAGAGTGACCCGGGCCACCAAATCGGACCCAGAGTGACCCGGGCCACCAAATCGGACCCAGAGTGACCCGGGCCACCAAATCGGACCCAGAGTGACCCGGGCCACCAAATCGGACCCAGAGTGACCCGGGCCACCAAATCGGACCCAGAGTGACCCGGGCCACCAAATCGGACCCAGAGTGACCCGGGCCACCAAATCGGACCCAGAGTGACCCGGGCCACCAAATCGGACCCAGAGTGACCCGGTCCACCAAATCGGACCCAGAGTGACCCGGGCCACCAAATCGGACCCAGAGTGACCCGGGCCACCAAATCGGACCCAGAGTGACCCGGGCCACCAAATCGGACCCAGAGTGACCCGGGCCACCAAATCAGACCCAGAGTGACCCGGGCCACCAAATCGGACCCAGAGTGACCCGGGCCACCAAATCGGACCCAGAGTGACCCGGGCCACCAAATCGGACCCAGAGTGACCCGGGCCACCAAATCGGACCCAGAGTGACCCGGGCCACCAAATCGGACCCAGAGTGACCCGGGCCACCAAATCGGACCCAGAGTGACCCGGGCCACCAAATCGGACCCAGAGTGACCCGGGCCACCAAATCGGACCCATAGTGGCCCGGCCCACCAAATCGGACCCATAGTGGCCCGGCCCACCAAATCTGACCCAGAGTGACCCGGCCCACCAAATCGGACCCAGAGTGGCTCCGCCCCCCAAATCGGACCCAGAGTGGCCCCGCCCACCAAATCCTCAACCCTGAGGGGCTACAACTACCAAACCAGCATCTGAGGGGCACCCAAGTGTGAAAGTCTTGCAGGGGCAGCCCGGGCACCATTCCAAAGCACTATCTGTAGTTCCTTCAGGAAATACCCATCTAGTTCTTATTATTATTCAGTCCGCACGTAATGCGGCCCGAACCGCTTCACTCACAGACTCCACTGAGGTGTCATTTCGAAGCCAGCGTCCCCAAGAGGTGTGCTAAGTATTTTTTCGTGTCGATCGGATTTGTAGTTTTGGCGCAATTTGCGTTTGAAAATGTTTTTTCCCCTCATTGTAATGCTTTTCAATAGGGAAATTTTCACATAGGTTATAATGGCCGGGTTTCTGAGGCAATTTGAAATGTACCTGCCACCTGGCTGATTAGCTCATTGATATGCTCAGTCAGGCCCAGTTACTATGCCAACGCCTGCGAACTGTACATGACCCTAGCAGGACAGTTTTGGCAGATAATATCAGCTCTTAAAGTGATAGCACAGCACAATTTCAAAGCACTATCTATAGTCTTATTATAATTATTGCCCCGCTCACCAAATCGGACCCAGCCCGCCAAATCGGACCCAGAGTGGCGCCGCCCGCCAAATCGAACCCAGAGTGGCGCCGCCCGCCAAATCGGACCCAGAGTGGCGCCGCCCGCCAAATCGGACCCAGAGTGGCGCCGCCCGCCAAATCGGACCCAGGGTGGCGCCGCCCGCCAAATCGGACCCAGGGTGGCGCCGCCCGCCAACTCGGACCCAGGGTGGCGCCGCCCGCCAACTCGGACCCAGGGTGGCGCCGCCCGCCAACTCGGACCCAGGGTGGCGCCGCCCGCCAAATCGGACCCAGGGTGGCGCCGCCCGCCAAATCGGACCCAGGGTGGCGCCGCCCGCCAAATCGGACCCAGAGTGGCGCCGCCCGCCAAATCGGACCCAGAGTGGCGCCGCCCGCCAAATCGGACCCAGAGTGGCGCCGCCCGCCAAATCGGACCCAGAGTGGCGCCGCCCGCCAAATCGGACCCAGAGTGGCGCCGCCCGCCAAATCGGACCCGGAGTGGCGCCGCCCACCAAATCGGACCCAGAGTGGCGCCACCCGCCAAATCGGACCCGGAGTGGCGCCGCCCGCCAAATCGGACCCGGAGTGGCGCCGCCCGCCAAATCGGACCCGGAGTGGCGCCGCCCGCCAAATCGGACCCGGAGTGGCGCCGCCCGCCAAGTCGGAACCGGAGTGGCCCGGCCCGCCAAGTCGGACCCGGAGTGGCGCGGCCCGCCAAATCGGACCCGGAGTGGCGCGGCCCGCCAAATCGGACCCGGAGTGGCGCGGCCCGCCAAATCGGACCCGGAGTGGCGCGGCCCGCCAAATCGGACCCGGAGTGGCGCGGCCCGCCAAATCGGACCCGGAGTGGCGCGGCCCGCCAAATCGGACCCGGAGTGGCGCGGCCCGCCAAATCGGACCCGGAGTGGCGCGGCCCGCCAAATCGGACCCGGAGTGGCGCGGCCCGCCAAATCGGACCCGGAGTGGCGCGGCCCGCCAAATCGGACCCCGAGTGGCGCGGCCCCCCAAATCGGACCCTGAGTGGCACGGCCCCCCAAATCGGACCCCGAGTGACCCGGCCCACCAAATCGGACCCAGAGTGGCCTCAACCCTGAGGGGCTACAACTACCAAACCAGCACCTGAGGGGCACCCAAGTGTGAAAGTCTTGCAGGGGCAGCCCGGGCACCATTCCAAAGCACTATCTGTAGTTCCTTCAGGAAATACCCATCTAGTTCTTATTATTATTATTCAGTCCGCACGTAATGCGGCCCGAACCGCTAAACTCACAGACTCCAGTGAGGTGTCATTTCGAAGCCAGCGTTCCTGAGAGGTGTGCTAAGTATTTTTCGTGTTGATCGGATTTGTAGTTTTGGCGCAATTTGCGTTTGAAAAAAGTGTCTCAATGCATTTCAATAGGGAAATTTTCCAATACGTTTATAATGGGCCTGATTTCTGAGGCAATTTCTAAAAATAACTGCCACCTGGCTGATTACCTCATTGATATGCGCAGTGAGACCCAGTTACTATGCCAACGCCTATAAACTCTACCAGCCCACCAGGTCACAAGTTTTGTCAGATAATATCAGCTCTTAAAGTGACAGTACAGCACAATTACAAAGCACTATCTGTAGTCTTATCATTATTGCCCCGCTCACCAAATCGGACCCAGCCCACCAAATCGGACGAGAGTGCCCCCGCTTGCCAAATCGGACCCAGAGTGCCCCCGCCCGCCAAATCGGACCCAGAGTGGCGCCGCCCGTCAAGTCGGACCCAGAGTGGCGCCGCCCGCCAAATCTTACCCAGAGTGGCGCCGCCCGCCAAATCGGACCCAGAGTGGCGCCGCCCGCCAAATCGGACCCAGAGTGGCGCCGCCCGCCAAATCGGACCCAGAGTGGCGCCGCCCGCCAAATCGGACCCAGAGTGGCGCCGCCCGCCAAATCGGACCCAGAGTGGCGCCGCCCGCCAAATCGGACCCAGAGAGGCGCCGCCCGCCAAATCGGACCCAGAGTGGCGCCGCCCGCAAAATCGGACCCAGAGTGGCGCCGCCCGCCAAATCGGACCCAGAGTGACCCGGGCCGCCAAATCGGACCCAGAGTGACCCGGTGTTATGACCCCAATGGCGAGGGTCTCAGAGGAACGTGGAAGTCTGCAGAATACAAAAATCCAGCTCATAGGGCAGTGGTAACTGGGTTGACCATATATCTACTCCTAACGCCAACACTAGAAGTAGCCGGGGATCATTCCTACGTTGATTCTAGATGACACGCGCCAGCCGGAGAATCTAGCTACCCCTAGTAGAGGAAAACAAAGACCTTTCTTGCCTCCAGAGAAGGGGACCCCAAAGCTGGATAGAAGCCCCCCACAAATAATGACGGTGAGGTAAGAGGAAATGACAAACACAGAAATGAACCAGGTTTAGCACAGAGAGGCCCGCTTACTGATAGCAGAATAAAGAAAGGTAACTTATATGGTCAACAAAAACCCTATCAAAATCCACACTGGAAATTCAAGAACCCCCGAACCGTCTAACGGTCCGGGGGGAGAACACCAGCCCCCTAGAGCTTCCAGCAAAGGTCAGGATATAGATTTGGAACAAGCTGGACAAAAATACAAAACCAAAACAAATAGCAAAAAGCAAAAGGCAGACTTAGCTGATATAACTGGAACCAGGATCAGTAGACAAGAGCACAGCAGACTAGCTCTGATAACTACGTTGCCAGGCATTGAACTGAAGGTCCAGGGAGCTTATATAGCTACACCCCTAACTAACGACCCAGGTGCGGATAAAAGGAATGACAGAAAAACCAGAGTCAAAAAACTAGTAACCACTAGAGGGAGCAAAAAGCAAATTCACTACAGTACCCCCCCCTTAGTGAGGGGTCACCGAACCCTCACCACGACCACCAGGGCGATCAGGATGAGCGGCATGAAAGGCACGAACTAAATCGGCCGCATGAACATCAGAGGCGACCACCCAGGAATTATCCTCCTGACCATAGCCCTTCCACTTGACCAGGTACTGAAGCCTCCGCCTGGAGAGGCGAGAATCCAAGATCTTCACCACCACGTACTCCAACTCGCCCTCAACCAACACCGGAGCAGGAGGCTCAGCAGAAGGAACTACAGGCACAATGTACCGCCGCAACAAGGACCTATGAAATACATTGTGAATAGCAAACGACACAGGAAGATCCAGACGAAAAGATACAGGATTAAGGATTTCCAATATCTTGTAAGGCCCAATAAAACAAGGTTTAAATTTGGGAGAGGAGACCTTCATAGGAACAAAGCGGGAAGAAAGCCATACCAAATCCCCAACGCGTAGTCGGGGACCCACACCGCGACGGCGGTTGGCAAAGCGCTGAGCCTTCTCCTGTGACAACTTCAAGTTGTCCACCACATGATTCCAGATCTGCTGCAACCTATCCACCACAGAATCCACCCCAGGACAGTCAGAAGGCTCCACATGACCCGAAGAAAAGCGAGGATGGAAACCAGAGTTGCAGAAAAAAGGCGAAACCAAGGTGGCGGAACTAGCCCGATTATTAAGGGCAAACTCAGCCAACGGCAAGAATGTCACCCAATCGTCCTGATCAGCAGAGACAAAACACCTCAAATAAGCCTCCAAAGTCTGATTGGTTCGCTCCGTCTGTCCATTAGTCTGAGGATGGAAAGCAGACGAAAACGACAAATCAATGCCCATCCTACTACAAAAGGATCGCCAGAACCTGGAAACGAACTGGGATCCTCTGTCTGACACAATATTCTCAGGGATGCCGTGCAAACGAACCACGTTCTGGAAAAACACAGGAACCAGATCGGAAGAGGAAGGCAGCTTAGGCAAAGGAACCAAATGGACCATCTTGGAGAAGCGATCACATATCACCCAGATAACGGACATGCCCTGAGATAGCGGAAGATCAGAAATGAAATCCATGGAGATATGTGTCCAAGGTCTCTTCGGGACAGGCAAGGGCAAGAGCAAACCGCTGGCACGAGAACAGCAAGGCTTAGCTCGAGCACAAGTCCCACAGGACTGCACAAATGACCACACATCCCTTGACAAGGAAGGCCACCAAAAGGACCTGGCCACCAGATCTCTGGTGCCAAAAATTCCCGGGTGACCTGCCAACACCGAGGAATGAACCTCGGAAATGACTCTGCTGGTCCACTTATCCGGGACAAACAGTCTGTCAGGTGGACAAGACTCAGGCCTATCAGCCTGAAATCTCTGCAACACACGTCGCAGATCCGGAGAAATAGCTGACAAGATAACTCCATCTTTAAGAATACCAACAGGATCAGTGACTCCAGGAGCATCAGGCACAAAGCTCCTAGAAAGAGCATCGGCCTTCACATTCTTTGAACCTGGTAAATACGAGACAACAAAATCAAAGCGGGAGAAAAACAATGACCAGCGGGCCTGTCTCGGATTAAGGCGTTTAGCAGACTCGAGATACATCAGATTTTTGTGATCAGTCAAGACCACCACACGATGCTTAGCACCCTCGAGCCAATGACGCCACTCCTCAAATGCCCATTTCATGGCCAACAACTCCCGATTGCCCACATCATAATTTCGCTCGGCAGGCGAAAACTTCCTAGAGAAAAAGGCACAAGGTTTCATAACAGAGCAACCAGGGCCTCTCTGCGACAAAACGGCCCCTGCCCCAATCTCCGAAGCATCCACCTCAACCTGAAAGGGAAGTGAGACGTCAGGCTGGCACAAAACAGGCGCCGAAGTAAACCGGCGTTTCAACTCCTGGAAAGCCTCCACGGCAGCAGGAGCCCAGTTAGCTACATCGGAGCCCTTCTTGGTCATATCCGTCAAAGGTTTCACAATGCTAGAAAAATTAGCGATAAAACGACGGTAGAAGTTAGCGAAGCCCAAGAACTTCTGAAGACTCTTAACTGACGAGGGCTGAGTCCAATCAAGAATAGCTCGGACCTTGACTGGGTCCATCTCCACAGCAGAAGGGGAAAAAATGAACCCCAAAAAGGGAACCTTCTGTACACCAAAGAGACACTTTGAGCCCTTGACAAACAAAGAATTTTCACGCAAAATTTTAAAGACCAACCTGACCTGCTCCACATGCGAATCCCAATTATCAGAAAAAACCAAAATATCATCCAGATAAACAATCAAAAATTTATCCAGATACTTCCGGAAAATGTCATGCATAAAGGACTGAAAAACTGAAGGCGCATTGGAGAGCCCAAAAGGCATCACCAAGTACTCAAAATGACCTTCGGGCGTATTGAATGCGGTTTTCCATTCATCACCTTGCTTAATGCGCACAAGGTTGTACGCACCACGAAGGTCTATCTTGGTGAACCACTTGGCACCCTTAATCCGGGCAAACAAGTCAGACAACAGCGGTAAAGGATACTGAAATTTGACAGTGATCTTATTTAAAAGCCGATAATCAATACAAGGTCTCAAAGATCCGTCCTTCTTTGCAACAAAAAAGAATCCCGCACCAAGAGGGGAAGAAGACGGACGAATATGTCCTTTCTCCAGAGACTCCTTGATATATGAACGCATAGCGGTATGTTCAGGTACCGACAGATTAAACAGTCTTCCCTTAGGAAATTTACTGCCTGGGATCAAATCTATAGCACAGTCACAGTCCCTATGAGGAGGCAGTGCACTGGACTCAGACTCACTGAAGACATCCTGATAATCAGACAAATACTCCGGAACTTCCGAAGGCGTAGAAGAAGCAATAGACACAGGCAGGGAATCCCCATGAATACCACGACAGCCCCAACTTGAGACTGACATAGCCTTCCAGTCCAGGACTGGATTATGGGTCTGTAACCATGGCAGCCCTAAAACAACCAAATCATGCATTTTATGTAAAACCAGGAAACGTATCACCTCGCGGTGTTCAGGAGTCATGCACATGGTAACCTGTGTCCAATACTGCGGTTTATTTGCTGCCAATGGTGTAGCATCAATACCCCTAAGAGGAATAGGATTTTCTAATGGTTCAAGAGTAAAACCACAGCGCTTAGCAAATGAGAGATCCATGAGACTCAGGGCAGCACCTGAATCTACAAACGCCATGACAGGATAAGATGACAGTGAGCAAATCAAAGTTACAGACAGAATAAATTTAGGTTGCAAATTACCAACGGTGACAGGACTAACAACCTTAGCTATACGTTTAGAGCATGCTGAGATAACATGTGTAGAATCACCACAGTAGTAGCACAAGCCATTCCGGCGTCTATGAATTTTCCGCTCATTTCTAGTCAGGATTCTATCACATTGCATTGAATTAGGTGTCTGTTCAGACAACACCATGAGGGAATTTGCGGTTTTGCGCTCCCGCAACCGCTGGTCAATTTGAATAGCCAGTGCCATAGTATCATTCAGACCTGTGGGAATGGGAAAACCCACCATAACATTCTTAATGGCTTCAGAAAGGCCATTTCTAAAATTAGCGGCCAGTGCACACTCGTTCCAATGTGTCAGCACGGACCATTTCCGAAATTTTTGGCAATACACTTCAGCCTCGTCCTGCCCCTGAGACATAGCCAGCAAGGCCTTTTCTGCCTGAATCTCAAGATTGGGTTCCTCATAAAGTAAACCGAGCGCCAGAAAAAACGCATCAAGATCAGCCAATGCCGGATCTCCTGGCGCCAGCGAAAAAGCCCAATCCTGAGGGTCGCCCCGTAAGAACGAAATAACAATTTTTACTTGCTGAGCAGAATCTCCAGATGAACAGGGTCTCAGGGACAAAAACAATTTACAATTATTCACGAAATTCCTAAACTTAAAACTGTCTCCGGAAAACAGTTCAGGAATCGGTATTTTAGGTTCTGACCTAGGATTTCTGATAACATAGTCTTGTATGCCCTGCACACGAGTAGCCAGCTGGTCCACACTTGTAATCAAGGTCTGGACATTCATGTCTGCAGCAAGCATAGCCACTCTGAGGTAAAGGGGAAGAAGAAAAAAAAAAAAAAAAACTCAGAATCTTCTTTCTTATAATCCCTCTTCTGCAATGCATTAAACATTTAATACTGGCCTGGCAAACTGTTATGACCCCAATGGCGAGGGTCTCAGAGGAACGTGGAAGTCTGCAGAATACAAAAATCCAGCTCATAGGGCAGTGGTAACTGGGTTGACCATATATCTACTCCTAACGCCAACACTAGAAGTAGCCGGGAATCATTCCTACGTTGAGTCTAGATGACACGCGCCAGCCGGAGAATCTAGCTACCCCTAGTAGAGGAAAACAAAGACCTTTCTTGCCTCCAGAGAAGGGGACCCCAAAGCTGGATAGAAGCCCCCCACAAATAATGACGGTGAGGTAAGAGGAAATGACAAACACAGAAATGAACCAGGTTTAGCACAGAGAGGCCCGCTTACTGATAGCAGAATAAAGAAAGGTAACTTATATGGTCAACAAAAACCCTATCAAAATCCACACTGGAAATTCAAGAACCCCCGAACCGTCTAACGGTCCGGGGGGAGAACACCAGCCCTCTAGAGCTTCCAGCAAAGGTCAGGATATAGATTTGGAACAAGCTGGACAAAAATACAAAACCAAAACAAATAGCAAAAAGCAAAAGGCAGACTTAGCTGATATAACTGGAACCAGGATCAGTAGACAAGAGCACAGCAGACTAGCTCTGATAACTACGTTGCCAGGCATTGAACTGAAGGTCCAGGGAGCTTATATAGCTACACCCCTAACTAACGACCCAGGTGCGGATAAAAGGAATGACAGAAAAACCAGAGTCAAAAAACTAGTAACCACTAGAGGGAGCAAAAAGCAAATTCACAACACCCGGGCCGCCAAATCGGACCCAGAGTGACCCGGGCCGCCAAATCGGACCCAGAGTGGCGCGGCCCGCCAAATCGGACCCAGAGTGGCGCCGCCCACCAAATCGGACCCAGAGTGGTGCCGCCCGCCAAATCGGACCCAGAGTGGCGCCGCCCGCCAAAACGGACCCAGAGTGGCGCCGCCCGCCAAATCAGACCCAGAGTGGCGCCGCCCACCAAATCGGACCCAGAGTGACCCGGGCCGCCAAATCGGACCCAGAGTGGCGCCGCCCGCCAAATCGGACCCAGAGTGGCGCCGCCCGCCAAATCGGACCCAGCGTGGCGCCGCCCGCCAAATCGGACCCAGAGTGGCGCCGCCCGCCAAATCGGACCCAGAGTGACCCGGCCCGCCAAATCGGACCCAGAGTGACCCGGCCCGCCAAATCGGACCCAGAGTGACCCAGCCCGCCAAATCGGACCCAGAGTGGCGCCGCCCGCCAAATCGGACCCGAGGTGGCGCCGCCCGCCAAATCGGACTCGGAGTGGCACCGCCCGCCAAATCGGACCCGGAGTGGCGCCGCCCGCCAAATCGGACCCGGAGTGGCGAAGCCCGCCAAATCGGACCCAGAGTGGCGCCGCCCGCCAAATCGGACCCGGAGTGGCGCCGCCCGCCAGAGTGGCGCCGCCCGCCAAATCGGACCCGGAGTGGCGCCGCCCGCCAAATCGGACCCGGAGTGGCGCCGCCCGCCAAATCGGACCCGGAGTGGCGCCGCCCGCCAAATCGGACCCGGAGTGGCGCCGCCCGCCAAATCGGACCCGGAGTGGCGCCGCCCGCCAAATCGGACCCGGAGTGGCGCCGCCCGCCAAATCAGACCCAGAGTGGCGCCGCCTGCCAAATCGGACCCAGAGTGGCGCCGCCCGCCAAATCGGACCCAGAGTGGCTACAACTACCAAAACAGCGCCTGAGGGGCACCCAAGTGTGAAAGTCTTGCTGGGGCAACCCGGGCACCATTCCAAAGCACTATCTGTAGTTCCTTCAGGAAATACCCATCTAGTTCTTATTATTATTATTCAGTCCGCACGTAATGCGGCCCGAACCACTAAACTCACAGACTCCAGTGAGGTGTCATTTCGAAGCCAGCGTTCCTGAGAGGTGTGCTAAGTATTTTTCGTGTCGATCGGATTTGTAGTTTTGGCGCAATTTGCGTTTGAAAAAAGTGTCTCAATGCATTTCAATAGGGAAATTTTCCAATACGTTTATAATAGGCCTGATTTCTGAGGCAATTTCTAAAAATAACTGCCACCTGGCTGATTACCTCATTGATATGCGCAGTGAGACCCAGTTACTATGCCAACGCCTATAAACTCTACCAGCCCACCAGGTCACAAGTTTTGTCAGATAATATCAGCTCTTAAAGTGACAGTACAGCACAATTACAAAGCACTATCTGTAGTCTTATCATTATTGCCTCGCTCACCAAATCGGACCCAGCCCACCAAATCGGACGAGAGTGTCCCCGCTTGCCAAATCGGACCCAGAGTGTCCCCGCTTGCCAAATCGGACCCAGAGTGGCGCCGCCCGTCAAGTTGGACCCAGAGTGGCGCCGCCCGCCAAATCGGACCCAGAGTGGCGCCGCCCGCCAAATCGGACCCAGAGTGGCGCCGCCCGCCAAATCGGACCCAGAGTGGCGCCGCCCGCCAAATCGGACCCAGAGTGGCGCCGCCCACCAAATCGGACCCAGAGTGGCGCCGCCCGCCAAATCGGACCCAGAGTGGCGCCGCCCACCAAATCGGACCCAGAGTGACCCGGCCCGCCAAATCGGACCCGGAGTGACCCGGCCCGCCAAATCGGACCCAGAGTGACCCGGCCCACCAAATCGGACCCAGAGTGGCGCCGCCCACCAAGTCGGACCCAGAGTGGCGCCGCCCGCCAAGTCGGACCCAGAGTGGCGCCGCCCGCCAAGTCGGACCCAGAGTGGCGCCGCCCGCCAAGTCGGACCCAGAGTGGCGCCGCCCGCCAAGTCGGACCCAGAGTGGCGCCGCCCGCCAAGTCGGACCCAGAGTGGCGCCGCCCGTCAAATCGGACCCAGAGTGACCCGGGCCACCAAATCGGACCCAGAGTGACCCGGGCCACCAAATCGGACCCAGAGTGACCCGGGCCACCAAATCGGACCCAGAGTGACCCGGGCCACCAAATCGGACCCAGAGTGACCCGGGCCACCAAATCGGACCCAGAGTGACCCGGGCCACCAAATCGGACCCAGAGTGACCCGGGCCACCAAATCGGACCCAGAGTGACCCGGGCCACCAAATCGGACCCAGAGTGACCCGGGCCACCAAATCGGACCCAGAGTGACCCGGGCCACCAATTCGGACCCAGAGTGACCCGGGCCACCAAATCGGCCACAGAGTGACCCGGGCCACCAAATCGGGCCCAGATTGACCCGGGCCACCAAATCGGGCCCAGAGTGACCCGGGTTGACCAAATCGGGCCCAGAGTGACCCGGGCCACCAAATCGGACCAAGAGTGACCCGGGCCACCAAATGGGACCCAGAGTGACCCGGGCCACCAAATGGGACCCAGAGTGACCCGGGCCACCAAATGGGACCCAGAGTGACCCGGCCCACCAAATGGGACCCAGAGTGACCCCGCCCACCAAATGGGACCCAGAGTGACCCGGCCCACCAAATGGGACCCAGAGTGACCCGGCCCACCAAATCGGACCCAGAGTGACCCGGCCCACCAAATCGGACCCAGAGTGACCCGGCCCACCAAATCGGACCCAGAGTGACCCGGCCCACCAAATCGGACCCAGAGTGACCCGGCCCACCAAGCCTCAACCCTGAGGGGCTACAACTACCAAACCAGCGCCTGAGGGGCACCCAAGTGTGAAAGTCTTGCAGGGGCAGCCCGGGCACCATTCCAAAGCACTATCTGTAGTTCCTTCAGGAAATACCCATCTAGTTATTTTTTATAAGCCATCCAAAAACTATCCTTTTAGTTAGGAAGACAAAACAGGTGTACTATACTGTTTTGAATGTGCTGAAGTAGTGGCCTCAACTAAAAGAGAAAAATAAATCCCTATTTGGGGGTCCACAGCTGATTTGCTAATCAAAAAACTGATTAGGTATTTACAAAGGCTTTTTACTAAGCTGTCCAAAAACTATCCCTCTCTTTTTCTGGAGATAAAACAGGAGCACTGTTTTGAACATAAAGGAGTTAAGGCTTGCTTTCACCAAGTATTTAAAAAAAAATTAGCACTATTTTGAGAGCTTTTTCTTGAGGATACAAGTCATGAGAGTGTATTTCCCAACATGAGCAGTACTGTCTATCACTATACACTGTGTGCAGAATTATTAAGTTGTATTTTAGAGGATTATTTTTATTATTGATCAACAACTATGTTCTCAGTCAACCCCAAAGACTCATAAATAGTGTTGAGCGATACCTTCCGATATCAAGAAGTATCGGTACCGGATTGGATCAGCCGATATCCAAAAAAATCAGATATCGCCGATACCGATACCCAATACCAATGCAAGACAATGGGACACAAATATCGGAATGTAAATAAGCCCTTTCTGTGCTTCTACATCCTGTTCCGGAGGGGGGAAGAGTATGGGCGGTGGGTGGGTGAACATTGTGCGTGTCTGTGTGTGCAGGTGGGGTCTGTGCGGGCCTGCCGGAGATCTGTGTGGGGGTCTGTGCGGGCTGCCGGGGGTCTGTACGTGCCTGCCGGGGCTCTGTGCGGCCTGCCGGGGCTCTGTGCGTGCCTGCCGGGGCTCTGTGCAGCCTGCCGGGGCTCTGTACGGCCTGCCGGGGCTCTGTGCGTGCCTGCCGGGGCTCTGTGCGTGCCTGCCGGGGCTCTGTGCGGCCTGCCGGGGCTCTGTGCGGGCTGCCGGGGCTCTGTGTGGGCTGCCGGGGTTCTGTGCGGTGTGCCGGGGCTCTGTGTGGTGTGCCGGGGCTCTGTGCGGACCTCTGTGTGGCATGCCAGGGCTCTGTGCGGTCCTCTGTGTGGTGTACCAGGGCTCTGTGCGGGCCTCTGTGCAGCGTGCCGGGGCTCTGTGTGGCATGCCGGGGCTCTGTGTGGGGCTCTGTGTGCAGGCCTCTGTGCGGCGTGCCGGGGCTCTGTGTGGCGTGCCGGGGCTCTGTGTGATGTGCCGGGGCTCTGTGCGGGCCTCTGTGCGGCGTGCCGGGGCTCTGTGCGGCGTGCCGGTCCTCTGTGCGTGCCGGGGCTCTGTGCGGGGCTCTGTGTGATGTGCCGGGGCTCTGTGCGGGGCTCTGTGCGGTGTGCCGGGGCTCTGTGCGGTGTGCTGGGGCTCTGTGCAGCATGTCGGGGCTCTGTGCTGGGCGCTGTGCAGCATGCTGGGGCTCTTTGCTGGGCTCTGTGCAGCATGCTGGGGCTCTGTGCGGCGTGCAGGGGCTCTGTGTCGGGCTCTGTGCGTCGTGCCGGGGCTCTGTGCGGTGTGCCAGGGCTCTGTGCGTGTATGCAGGCATTGTCCGATGGGACTACAAGTAGTAGTCCCATCATCCGGCTAATGTGTTGAATGTAAAAAAAAAACATACATACTACATACATGCTACATACATACTACATACATACATACATACATACATACTACATACTACATACATACAATACATTCATACATTACATACAATACATACATACAGACATACAGTACATTAAACATAGATTTCATGCTCACCATTACTTGTCACTTTGTTCCCCGAAGTGTCATCTGTAAAAAAGATTAAAATAACAAGCAACCAATATACTCCCTGTCTGCAGAAATCCACGAGTGTCCCATGACGATCTCCCATGGAGAACGACATCATCAGTTGATGTGACCACTCTCTAGGGGCTTCAGGAATACAATGACGGGAGGAAGGTATCCTTCCACACTGTATTCCTCCGCCGCTGTAAAAAAATAGTCGCTAGTCTCACTTTATGCCATTGCTGTGTGAAATTTTCCCAAGGATACCTTCCTCCCGTCATTGTATTCCTGGAGCCCCTAGAGAGCGGTTGCATCAGCAGATGCTGCCGTTCTCCACGGGAGATCGTCGTGGGACACTCGTGGATTTCTGCGGACAGGGAGTATATTGGTTGTTTGCTATTTTAATCTTTTTTACAGATGACCCTGGCTTCGGGGATCAAAATGACAAGTAATGATGAGTATGTAATCTATGTTTAATGTACTGTATGTCTGAATGTATGTATTGCATGTAATGTATGAATGTATTGTATGTAGTATGTATGTAGTATGTTTGTAGTATGTAGTATGTATGTAGTATGTACGTAGTATGCATGTAGTATGTATTATGTATGTATGTAGTATGTATGTAGTAGGTATGTAGTATGTATACAGTATATTATGTAGTATGTATGTAGTATGTATGTATGTAGTATGTATATAGTATGTAGTATGTATGTAGTATGTATATAGTATGTATGTAGTATGTAGTATGTATGTAGTATGTATGTAGTATGTATGTAGTATGTATGTAGTATGTATGTTGTATGTATGTAGTATGTATGTAGTATGTATGTTGTATGTATGTAGTATGTATGTAGTATGTATGTAGTATGTATGTCGTATGTATGTAGTATGTATGTTGTATGTATGTAGTATGTATGTTGTATGTATGTAGTATGTATGTAGTATGTATGTAGTATGTATGTTGTATGTATGTTGTATGTATGTAGTATGTATGTTGTATGTATGTAGTATTTTTTTTACATTCAACACATTAGCTGGATGATGGGACTACTACTGTCCCATCATTGGCTAATGTGTCAATCACTGTCACTGTTGCAGGCATCATCCGATGGAACTTGTAGTCCCATCGGACGATGCCTGCACACACGCACAGACCCCCGGCAGCCCGCATAGAGCCCCGGCAGCCCACACAGAGCCCCAACAGGCCACACAGAGCCCCGGCAGGCACGCACAGACCCCGCCCACACACACACACACGCAGTCTCCGCCCACGCACCACCCACCCACCGCCCACACTCCATTACAGTGCATAATTGCACTATGGTAACTTCCTATTCCGGTATCCGATATCGCAAAAATTCGGAACTGAGTATCGGAATTCCGATACAGCGAATATCGTCCGATACCCAATATTTGCAGTATCGGAATGCTCAACACTACTCATAAATATCAAATCTTAATTATTTTTGGAAGCTGGAGCTGGCTTTTTTAGATTTGGCTATCTTAGGAGGATATCTGTTTGTGCAGGTAACTATTACTGTGCAGAATTATTAGGCAACTTAATAAAAAACAAATATATTCCCATCACACTTGCTTATTTTCACCAAGTAAACCAATATAACTGCAAAAAATTAAGAAATAAACATTTCTGACATGCAAAAACAACCCCCCCAAAAAATAATGACCAATATAGCCACCTTTCTTTATGATGACACTCAACAGCCTAACATCCATAGATTCTGTCAGTTGCTTGATCTGTTTACGATCAACATTGCGTGCAGCAGCCACCACAGCCTCCCAGACACTGTTCCGAGAGTTGTACTGTTTTCCCTCCCTGTAGATCTCACATTTTATGAGGGACCACAGGTTCTCTATGGGGTTAAGATCGGGTGAACAAGGAGGCCATGTCGTTATTTTTTCTTCTTTGAGACCTTTACTAGCCAGCCACGCTGTGGAGTAGTTGGATGCATGTGATGGAGCATTGTCCTGCATGAAAATCATGTTTTTCTTGAACGATACTGACTTCTTACTGTACCACTGCTTGATGAAGTTGTCTTCCAGAAACTGGCAGTAGGTCTGGGAGTTGAGATTCACTCCATCCTCAACCTGAAAAGGTCCCATAAGTTCATCTTTGATGATACCAGCCCATACCAGTACCGCACCTCCACCTTGCTGGCGTGAGTCGGAGTGGAGCTCTCTGCCCTTTACTGATCCAGCCTCTGGCCCATCCATCTGGCCCATCAAGAGTCATTCTCATTTCATCAGTCCATAAAACCTTTGAAAAGTCATCTTGGTAGTGGCATTGCTGTAATTGGCTGGCCATATTACATCATCAGTGTTTATAGAACAACAGGTGCCGTCAGCACACTGATGCCATTTAACAGCTAACACCGTTTTTACTGGAGGGAGAAAGTGGTTGTCCAGGCCTATGTGTGCACAGTTTAACAAGTCGAGTCCTCTAATGTTGATACTGGTTCTGATGCTGAACCACCATACTAATAGTCCTTCTAAGTGCTAATCTTGTGCTTTGCTGTATGCATCAGATACAGTACATTATGCATTTAGCCTAGGGAGGGACAGTTGCAGAAGCAGGGAGAGTGGCAGAATACAGCCTCTAGGCAGGGCTTAGGGCTTTGCAGACCTGTGCCAATTATGTATCTGCTGTACTTGACCACATTGGTTTTTTTTCTACGATACAATAATTGACTATGTTGGCATCCATAGAGCATTACTTGCTTAGTGTTAAATTTTGGTAGTATATATAGTATATCAGACTTCTAAAAATTGTTTGTATTATTTTCTGGATTCAATTAATCATTTAAAGAGTATTACGTGTTCTCTGTTAAACTTTAGTGGTATATAACACTCCAAAAAATGTGAACAATTTTTTTGGGGATATTCAGTTAGTCATCTATAGAGTATTACATTGTGTTAAATTTTGGTGGTATATAACACTACAAAAAAGAGTTCCAAATATTTTTTGGAATAAATTAGTAATCAATACTGTGTAAAGTGCTTAGTGAGCTACAAGGCAACAAAGATGGCAGAATCCCGGAGACTCCAGAGGGAGCGAGAGGAGGAATATCGGAGCCAAGCTGATGTGACAAGGGAGGTGGCAGAAGCCTGTGGTCAAGAACTATCAAGTCCTGAACCCAAGCTGCAGCCTTCACTGCTGGGATTCTTGCGGACTGCAGATGGGAGAGCCAGGAGTCAGCAAATAGTGAGTGGACTGCATGGCCTAGGCTAGTTAGAAGAGAGAAGGAGGCAAGCCAGGACCAGGGTTGGAGACATGCTAGTGGACATGCTATCTGCAAGGTATCGAGCGTTGACATCCTGGGTGCGAGGTTGTTACGTACGTCCAGCAGTTGAGATGGGGGTCTATAGAAGAGTTTGGGACCAATCAATACATCTCGCTCAACAAGCGGGCAGTAGAGAAGAAACACTTGCCTCAAAGGCTGCAAGAGCTAACAACTAGAACCATGTCACGTTTCTCAAAATGGATGGGCAACATCATTGGTATGCAGTGGATGTGATCTGAGAAGAGGAAGAGAGCATGATGAACCCTTCTTGCAAATGAATGGGCCTGGGATAGGTTCCTTGAGGCAGCTCGAGTTGGGGCTACCACACCTTAGAGAGCGGACTGTCCTTGGAGTTCCCCACCTCCTATGCTAGAGCAGGTGATGGTGCAGGTGACAAAGGGAGTTGTTGCCCATTTCTACATGTTGGAGGCTTTGGCACTACCCAAAGCTAGGTCACTTACAAACCAGGAAATCTGGTTCTAGAAAGCAGATGGAGGCAGTGTTCCAAGCCTCACAAGGAAGGAGAAGAAGAAATAGACATCTGAAGAGGATTCATTTATTATCCACCTTTATAATTTCTTCCCGGCTTTGCACTTTGTGCAATGCCTTTATTAGTGTAGGAGTGCATCAACTACACTTTCAAAATATTTGAATGATGTCTGACAGTTTTGGCTTTCAAGTCTCTTTCGATGACTGATGACCCTCCTTTTAATTTTTTCCTGGCTTTGCGCTTTGTTTTGAGTTCGTCAACTACACCTTAAATTTTAAAACATAACAATTATCAATGTAAATCAAAATGTATATCAAATGGAGGTCTGGATTTGGAATGATAATTAAAATCAAAGTGGAAAATCAAATTACAGGCTGATCCAACTTCAATGGAAATGCCTCATAACAAGGAAAAGATGCTCAGCATTGTGTGTGGCCTCCACGTGCCTGTATGACCTCCCTACTGTACAATGCCTGGGCATGCTCCTGATGAGGCAGTGGATGGTCTCCTGAGGGATCACCTCCCAGACCTGGACTAAAGCATCCACCAACTCCTGGACGATCTGTGGTGCAACGTGACGTTGGTGGATGGAGCCAGACATGATGTCTTAGATGTGTTCAATCAAAATCAGGTGTGGGGAATGGGCAGGCCAGTCCATAGCTTCAGTGCCTTCATCTTGCAGGAACTGCTGACACACTCCAGCCACATGAGGTCTGGCATTGTCCTGCATTAGGAGGAACCCAGGGCCAACCGCACCACCATATGGCTCACAAAGGGTCTGAGGATCTCATCTTGGTACCTAATGGCAGTCATCTACCTCTGGCGAGCACATGGAGTGCTGTGCAGCCCTCCAAAGAAATGCCACCCCACACCATTACTGACCCACTGCCAAACCGGTCATGCTGAAGGATGTTGCAGGCAGCAGACTGCTCTCCACGGTATCTCCAGACTCGGTCACGTGTGTCACATGTACTCAGTGTGAATCTGCTTTCATCTGTGAAGACCACAGGGTGCCAGTGGCGTATTTGCCAATCCTGGTGTTCTGTGGCAAATGCCAAGCATCCTGCATGGTATTGGGCTGTGAGCGCAACCCCCATCTGTGGACATCATAAACTCAGACCATCCTTATGGAGTCGGTTTCTAACCATTTTTGCAGACGCATGCACATTTGAGGCCTGCTGGAGGTCATTTTGCAAGGCTCTGGCAGTGCTCCTGTTCCTCCTTGCACAAAGGCGGAGGTAGTGGTCCTGCTGCTGGGTTGTTGCCCTCCTATGGCCCCCTCCACGTCTCCTGGTGTACTGGCCTGTCTCTTGGTAGCGCCTCCAGCCTCTGGACACTACGCTGACAGGCACAGCAAACCTTCTTGCCACAGCTCGCAACACTACGCTGACAGGCACAGCAAACCTTCTTGCCACAGCTCGCATTGATGTGCCATCCTGGATGAGCTGCACTACCTGAGCCACTTATGTGGGTTGTAGAGTCCATCTCATGCTACCATGAGTGTGAAAGCACAACCAACATTCAAAAGTGACCAAAACATCAGCCAGAAAGCATTAGTACTGAGATGTGGTCTGTTGTGCCCACCAGCAGAACCACTTCTTTATTGAGGGTGTATTGATAAATGCCAATAATTTTCCATCTGTTGTCTATTCCATTTGTACAACAGCATGTGAAATTGATTGTCAATCAGTGTTGCTTCCTAAGTGGATAGTTTGATTTCACAGAAGTTTGATTTACTTGGAATTATATTCTGTTGTTTAAGTGTTCCCTTTATTTTTTTGAGCAGTGTATATAGCAGCATAAAGATTACAAGGAAATAGTCTGTATAATAGCAGCAAGATGGTTATCAGAAAAACACATGTAACAAGCAAGTGCATTTAAGGAAAAAAGTGTCCATAGTGTTAATAAAACATCATAATTAAATCGCTGTGTGTGTATCAGACCATATGGTAAAGCTCTAAAATATCTCCACTGAAGATGAGCGAACTTCACCAATCTCAAATTCGGGAAGAATGTAACTCATTCGGATTAGTGTTCAGATTCCCTAGCATTTTCCCTCAAAGTTGGCAAACTTAAGGCACAGTTCAGTAAACGATTGTGTCCACTAATGCTTTTGTTAGGACTAAGGCTAGGATAGTAGTGCTGTATGACGAGCTGGGTGTATGTGTTTAATGAGGGGAGGTGGCGAGTAGAGGTCAGAGGACCAGCGGAGTGTAATTTTATTTTAATTTTTTTTAGTTAACACTGTGTAGATTCTGGCAGCCAATCAGGGTGCAGAAACCACTCACAACATTCAGACACAAGGGCTTCTATCATTGGGTGCCAAAATTACATGTCCCTATCCATGTTGTTTTGCTGGCAACATTATGTCAGTGTATCAGTGCAGACAGGCTGCTCCTGCTGCTGCAATTTGTCAGACAGATGGTATCCTGTCCTGTGTGAAATTCGCCTTCCAGCTTCTAACTAGTTTGTGCGAATAGTGTTGTGCAGTCACATTTGCTAATCCAGATCATTTTGATAATACTGTGTTGCAGTAAGGAAGTCACATATCCTAAATAAAATTGTTTGGGTTAATATTGGGTGTGCAGGCATAAGTCCACATTTCCTAATCAAATTTGTTTGCGCTAATATTGTTGTGCAGGTACCAGGCCACATTTCCTAAGTAAAATTGTTTGGTCTAATATTGGGGTGCAGGCAGGAGTCCACATTTCGTAATCAAAATCGTTTGGGCTAATATTGTTGTGCAGGCACCAGGCCACTTTTTCCTAAGCAAAATCGTTTGGACTAATATTGTTGTGCATACAACAGGCCACATTTCCGAATGAAAAATTTTTGGTCTGTTATTGGAGTGCAGGCACTAGGCCACATTTAATAAGTAAAATTGTTTTGTTAATATTGGGGTCCGGGCAGGAGTCCACATTTCCTAATCAAAATCGTTTCAGCTAACATTGTTGTGCAGTCACCAGGCCACATCTCCTAATCAAAATTGTTTGGGCTAAGATTGTTGTGCAGGCACCAGGACACATTTCCTAAGTAAGATCGTTTCAGCTAATATTGGGGTGCAGGCCAGAATTCACATTTCCTAATCAAAATTGTTTAGGCTGATATTGCTGTGCAGGCACCAGGCCCCATTTAATAATCAAAATCATTTGGGATAATATTGTTGTGGCACACTACAGTACATCAGAAAATAAATATATTTAATATATTGCTAATATAGTGACAGGTGACTGACAGGTCTGGTCCTAGGTTTGTGAAACTGCTGGTTAAAAGAGGGGAAGGGTGGGTACATCCAACATGAGTGGGAAAAAGTGAGGTCATGGTTGAATGGGGAATAGGCTTGGTGTTCGACATGCACGTGGGTGAGAGGGTAATGTGTTGTGAATTTGGATTCTGGGCTCCCCCGGTGGCTACTGGTGGAATTGAACTGGTGTCTTCATCTTCTCTGTTCACCTGTTCCCATCAAGATGTGGGAGTCGCTATATAACCTTGCTGCTCTGTTAGTTGCTTGCCGGTCAACAATGTTATCAGAAGCCTCTCTGTGCTTGTTCCTGCTCCTAGACAACTACTAGATAAGTTGGACTCTTGTCCATGTTTGTTTTTGCATTTTTGTTCCAGTTCACAGCTGTAGTTTCGTTACTGTGTCTGGAAAGCTCTTGTGAACAGGAATTGCCACTCTGGTGTTATGAGTTAATGCCAGAGTTTTAAAGTAATTTCTGGATGGTGTTTTGATAGGGTTTTTAGCTGACCATGAAAGTGTCCTTTCTGTCTTCTGCTATGTAGTAAGTGGACCTCAAATTTGCTAAACCTATTTTCATACTACGTTTGTTATTTCATCTTGATTCACCGCCAATACATGTGGGGGGCCTCTGTCTCCTTTCGGGGTATTTCTCTAGAGGTGAGCTAGGACTAATATTTTCCTCTGCTAGCTTTATTTAGTCCTCCGGCTGGTGCTGGGCATCTAGAATCAACGTAGGCATGCTACCCGGCCACTGCTAGTTGTGCGTTAGGTTTAGTTCATGGTCAGCTCAGTTTCCATCTTCCAAGAGCTAGTTCCTATATATGCTGATGCTATGATCTCTTGCCACTGAGATCATGACAGTTTGACCGGCCCACTAAAGGGTTAAAATCCTTGGCTGAGAAAGGAGAGAAATAAGTAGTCTGCTGATATTTTTTTTTTTTTTTTTTTTCTCTCCTTTAATGGCTCTGTGTTCACCTGTTTGCAATGGATCTTCAGAGTGTAACTGCAGGTTTGAATAATCTCGCCACGAAGGTACAAAATTTGCAAGATTTTGTTTGTCATGCACCTGTATCTGAGCCGAGAATTCCTTTGCCGGAATTTTTCTCGGGGAATAGATCTGGGTTTCAGAATTTTCGAAATAATTGCAAATTATTTTTGTCCCTGAAATCTCGCTCTGCCGGAGATCCTGCACAGCAGGTCAGGATTGTGATTTCCTTGCTCCGGGGCGACCCTCAAGACTGGGCTTTTTCATTGACACCAGGGGATCCTGCGTTGCTCAATGTGGATGCGTTTTTTCTGGCCTTGGGGTTGCTTTATGACGAACCTCATTTGGAGCTTCAGGCAGAAAAAACTTTGATGTCCCTATCTCAGGGGCAAGATGAAGCGGAAATTTACTGCCAAAGATTCCGTAAATGGTCTGTGCTTACTCAGTGGAATGAGTGCGCCCTGGCGGCGACTTTCAGAGAGGGTCTCTCTGATGCCATTAAGGATGTTATGGTGGGGTTCCCTGTGCCTGCGGGTCTGAATGAGTCCATGACAATGGCTATTCAGATCGATAGGCGTTTGCGGGAGCGCAAACCAGTGCACCATCTGGCGGTGTCCACTGAGAAATCGCCAGAGAGTATGCAGTGTGATAGAATTCTGTCCCGAAGCGAGCGGCAGAATTTTAGACGGAAAAATGGGTTGTGTTTCTATTGTGGTGATTCTACTCATGTTATATCAGCATGCTCTAAGCGCACTAAAAAGCTTGGTAAATCTGTTTCCATTTGCACCTTACCGTCTAAGTTTATTCTATCTGTGACCCTGATTTGCTCTTTGTCATCTATTACCACGGACGCCTATGTCGACTCTGGCGCCGCTTTGAGTCTTATGGATTGGTCCTTTGCCAAACGCTGTGGGTATGATTTAGAGCCTTTGGAGACTCCTATTCCTCTGAAGGGGATTGACTCCACCCCATTGGCTAATAATAAACCACAATACTGGACACAAGTAACTATGCGTATTAATCCGGATCACCAGGAGATTATTCGCTTTCTGGTGCTGTATAATCTACATGATGATTTGGTGCTAGGATTGCCTTGGCTGCAATCTCACAACCCAGTCCTCGACTGGAGAGCTATGTCTGTGTTGAGCTGGGGATGTAAGGGGGCTCATGGGGATGTACCTGTGGTTTCCATTTCATCATCTATTCCCTCTGAAATTCCTGAGTTCCTGTCTGACTATCGTGACGTCTTTGAAGAATCCAAGCTTGATTCGTTACCTCCGCACCGAGAGTGCGATTGTGCCATAGATTTAATCCCGGGTAGTAAATACCCAAAGGGTCGTTTATTTAATCTGTCTGTGCCTGAACATGCTGCTATGCGTGAATATATAAAGGAGTCCTTGGAAAAGGGACATATTCGTCCATCGTCATCTCCCTTAGGAGCCGGTTTTTTCTTCGTGTCAAAAAAAGACGGCTCTTTGAGACCATGTATTGATTATCGGCTTTTGAATAAAATCACTGTTAAATATCAATACCCATTGCCGTTGCTGACTGATTTGTTTGCTCGCATAAAGGGGGCCAAGTGGTTCTCTAAGATTGACCTTCGTGGGGCGTATAATTTGGTGCGAATCAGGCAGGGGGATGAGTGGAAAACCGCATTTAATACGCCCGAGGGCCACTTTGAGTATTTAGTGATGCCTTTTGGTCTTTCAAATGCTCCGTCAGTTTTCCAGTCCTTTATGCATGATATTTTTCGCGATTATTTGGATAAATTTATGATTGTGTATCTGGATGATATTCTGATTTTTTCGGATGACTGGGACTCTCATGTCCAGCAAGTCAGGAGGGTTTTTCAGGTTTTGCGGTCTAATTCTTTGTGTGTGAAGGGTTCTAAGTGTGTTTTTGGGGTACAGAGGATTTCCTTTTTGGGATATATTTTTTCCCCCTCTTCCATTGAAATGGATCCTGTCAAGGTTCAAGCTATTTGTGATTGGACGCAGCCCTCTTCTCTTAAGAGTCTTCAGAAATTTTTGGGCTTTGCTAACTTTTATCGTCGATTTATTGCTGGTTTTTCGGATATTGCTAAGCCATTGACCGATTTGACTAAGAAGGGTGCTGATGTTGCTGATTGGTCCCCTGATGCTGTGGAGGCCTTTCGGGAGCTTAAGCGCCGTTTTTCCTCTGCCCCTGTGTTGCGTCAGCCTGATGTTGCTCTACCTTTTCAGGTTGAGGTCGACGCTTCTGAGATCGGAGCTGGGGCAGTGTTGTCGCAGAAAAGTTCTGACTGCTCCGTGATGAGGCCTTGTGCCTTCTTTTCCCGTAAATTTTCGCCCGCTGAGCGGAATTATGATGTTGGGAATCGGGAGCTTTTGGCCATGAAGTGGGCTTTTGAGGAGTGGCGCCATTGGCTTGAGGGGGCCAGACATCAGGTGGTGGTATTGACTGACCACAAAAATTTGGTTTATCTTGAGACTGCCAGGCGCCTGAATCCTAGACAGGCGCGCTGGTCATTATTTTTCTCTCGGTTTAATTTTGTGGTGTCATACCTACCGGGTTCTAAGAATGTTAAGGCGGATGCCCTTTCTAGGAGTTTTGAGCCTGACTCGCCTGGTAACTCTGAGCCCACAGGTATCCTTAAGGATGGAGTGGTATTGTCAGCCGTTTCTCCAGACCTGCGGCGGGCCTTGCAGGAGTTTCAGGCGGATAGACCTGATCGTTGCCCACCTGATAAACTGTTTGTTCCTGATGATTGGACCAGTAGAGTCATCTCTGAGGTTCATTCTTCTGCGTTGGCAGGTCATCCTGGCATTTTTGGTACCAGGGATTTGGTGGCAAGGTCCTTCTGGTGGCCTTCCCTGTCACGAGATGTGCGAGGCTTTGTGCAGTCTTGTGACGTTTGTGCTCGGGCCAAGCCTTGTTGTTCTCGGGCTAGTGGATTGTTGTTGCCCTTGCCTATTCCTAAGAGGCCTTGGACGCACATCTCGATGGATTTTATTTCAGATCTGCCTGTTTCTCAGAAGATGTCTGTCATCTGGGTGGTGTGTGACCGTTTCTCTAAGATGGTCCATTTGGTTCCTCTGCCCAAGTTGCCTTCTTCTTCCGAGTTGGTTCCGCTGTTTTTTCAAAATGTTGTTCGTTTGCATGGTATTCCTGAGAATATCGTTTCTGACAGAGGGACCCAATTCGTGTCTAGATTTTGGCGGGCATTCTGTGCTAGGATGGGCATAGATTTATCTTTTTCGTCCGCTTTCCATCCTCAGACGAATGGCCAGACTGAGCGGATTAATCAGACCCTGGAGACATATCTGAGGTGTTTTGTGTCTGCTGACCAGGATGATTGGGTTGCTTTTTTGCCATTGGCGGAGTTCGCTCTCAATAATCGGGCCAGCTCTGCCACTTTGGTGTCCCCGTTTTTCTGTAATTCGGGGTTTCATCCTCGATTTTCCTCTGGTCATGTGGAATCTTCGGATTGTCCTGGAGTGGATGCTGTGGTGGAGAGATTGCATCAGATCTGGGGGCAGGTGGTGGACAATTTGAGGTTGTCCCAGGAGAAGACTCAGCTTTTTGCTAACCGCCGTCGTCGTGTTGGTCCTCGTCTTCATGTTGGGGACTTGGTGTGGTTGTCTTCTCGTTTTGTCCCTATGAGGGTCTCTTCTCCTAAGTT
Organism: Ranitomeya variabilis; assembly: GCF_051348905.1. Lineage (NCBI taxonomy): Eukaryota > Metazoa > Chordata > Amphibia > Anura > Dendrobatidae > Ranitomeya > Ranitomeya variabilis. The sequence continues at coordinate 506,696,501 of NC_135233.1, forward strand.
TAAGCCTCGGTTCATCGGCCCGTATAAGATATTGGAGATTCTTAACCCTGTTTCCTTCCGTTTGGACCTCCCTGCATCCTTTTCTATTCATAACGTTTTTCATCGGTCATTATTGCGCAGGTATGAGGTACCGGTTGTGCCTTCCGTTGAGCCTCCTGCTCCGGTGTTGGTTGAGGGTGAGTTGGAGTACGTTGTGGAGAAAATCTTAGACTCTCGTGTTTCCAGACGGAGACTCCAGTATCTGGTCAAGTGGAAGGGATACGGCCAGGAGGATAATTCTTGGGTGAATGCATCTGATGTTCATGCCTCTGATCTGGTTCGTGCCTTTCATAGGGCCCATCCTGATCGCCCTGGTGGTTCGGGTGAGGGTTCGGTGCCCCCTCCTTGAGGGGGGGGTACTGTTGTGAATTTGGATTCTGGGCTCCCCCGGTGGCTACTGGTGGAATTGAACTGGTGTCTTCATCTTCTCTGTTCACCTGTTCCCATCAAGATGTGGGAGTCGCTATATAACCTTGCTGCTCTGTTAGTTGCTTGCCGGTCAACAATGTTATCAGAAGCCTCTCTGTGCTTGTTCCTGCTCCTAGACAACTACTAGATAAGTTGGACTCTTGTCCATGTTTGTTTTTGCATTTTTGTTCCAGTTCACAGCTGTAGTTTCGTTACTGTGTCTGGAAAGCTCTTGTGAACAGGAATTGCCACTCTGGTGTTATGAGTTAATGCCAGAGTTTTAAAGTAATTTCTGGATGGTGTTTTGATAGGGTTTTTAGCTGACCATGAAAGTGTCCTTTCTGTCTTCTGCTATGTAGTAAGTGGACCTCAAATTTGCTAAACCTATTTTCATACTACGTTTGTTATTTCATCTTGATTCACCGCCAATACATGTGGGGGGCCTCTGTCTCCTTTCGGGGTATTTCTCTAGAGGTGAGCTAGGACTAATATTTTCCTCTGCTAGCTTTATTTAGTCCTCCGGCTGGTGCTGGGCATCTAGAATCAACGTAGGCATGCTACCCGGCCACTGCTAGTTGTGCGTTAGGTTTAGTTCATGGTCAGCTCAGTTTCCATCTTCCAAGAGCTAGTTCCTATATATGCTGATGCTATGATCTCTTGCCACTGAGATCATGACAGTAATGTTACTGAAAGCTCAACTGAACAAACACTGTTTCATCCTATCCAAAGACCACTGACATAATCTGTTATGGCCATTCTACCCACCTCTTTCTTTGGCAGCTGCACAGCGGTACAAGGGTCAGAAAGAACATGTGATCCAGTGGATGGCAAGCGCTGCATCAAGTGTCCTGTCCTCCTCTTCCTCCAACTTAACATTACACACAGTACAATCGTCAGGGGTGGCACCCCATTTACCCTTGTTTTTCCCTGCATCATAACTCTCTAACCGCACATCTGACTAGGGAACCACAGATGGGCGAGTCTGCAGAGCTCTTCACACATTCTATTCCATGGACATAAGAGGTCTAGTGCATTTAACCCCTTCGTGCCAGCCGCAGTACTAGTACGGCGCCCCGATCACCGCGGTCTCACGCTGAGCGCCGCGGTGATCGGGTGCGGGTGTCAGCTGTATATGACAGCTGACACCCCGCAGCAATGCCCACGATCGGCGCTGTCGCCGATCGCGGGCATTTAACCCCTCTGATGCCGCTGTCAATAGTGACAGCGGCATAGAGGGGGATCGCGCAGGGACGGGGGCTCCCTGCGCTCTCCCACCGGAGCAGCGCGATGAGATCGCGCTGCTCCGGTGACCTGGAAGGAGTCCCCGGATCCAAGATGGCCGCGGGACTCCTTCCGGGTCATAAGATGACCCTGCTTGCCGGCGTCTGCTGAGAATTCCTCATAGCAGGCGCCGGCAAGCCTCTGCAATGTGCCTGTCAGATCGGTGATCTGACAGAGTGCTGTGCACACTATCAGATCACCGATCTGTGATGTCCCCCCCTGGGACAAAGTAAAAAAGTAAAAAAAAAAATTTTCCATATGTGTAAAAAAAAAAAATCCTAAATAAAGAAAAAAAAAAATAAATATATTCCCATAAATACATTTCTTTATCTAAATTAAAAAAACACCACACAATAAAAGTACACATATTTAGTATCGCCGCGTCCGTAACGACCCCACCTATAAAACTATATCACTAGTTAACCCCTTCAGTGAACACCGTAAAAAAAATAAAAAAAAAACGAGGCAAAAAACAACGCTTTATTCTCATACCGCCAAACAAAAAGTGGAATAACACGCGATCAAAAAGACGGATATAAATAACCATGGTACCGCTGAAAACATCATCTTGTCCCGCAAAAAAAAAGCCGCCATACAGCATCATCAGCAGAAAAATAAAAAAGTTATAGCACGCAGAATAAAGCGATGCAAAAACAATTATTTTTTTATATAAAATAGTTTTTATTGTGTAAAAGCGCCAAAACATAAAAAAATTACTTAAATGAGGTATCACTGTAATCGTACTGACCCGAAGAATAAAACTGCTTTATCCTTTTTACCAAACGCGGAACGGTATAAACGCCCCCCCTAAAAGAATTTCAGGAATTGCTGGTTTTTGTTCATTCCGCCTCCCAAAAATCGGAATAAAAAGCAATCAAAAAATGTCATGTACCCGAAAATAGTACCAGTAAAAACGTCAACTCATCCTGCAAAAAACAAGATCTCACATGACTCTGTGGACCAAAATATGGAAAAATTATAGCTCTCAAAATGTGGTGATGCAAAAACTATTTTTTGCAATAAAAAGCGTCTTTTAGTGTGTGATGGCTGCCAACCATAAAAATCCACCCAAAAAACGCTATATAAGTAAATCAAATCCCCCTTCATCACCCCCTTAGTTAGGAAAAATAATAAAATTTTAAAAAATATATTTATTTCCATTTTCCCGTTAGGCTACTTTCACACTAGCCCGTTAGGCTACTTTCACACTAGCATGTGCAAGCGCCGCACAACGGGGGCAGCGGATGCTGTTTTTCCACGCATCCGCTGCCCCATTGTGAGGTGCGGGGAGGTGGGGGCGGAGTTCCAGCCGCGCATGCGCGGTCGGAAATTGTGGACCGTCGGCACAAAAAAAGTTACATGTAACGTTTTTTGCTGCCGGCGGTCCGCCACAACACGACGCAACCGTCGCACGACGCTTGCGACGTGTGTCAATACGTCGCTAATGTTAGTCTATGGGGAAAAAACGCATCCTGCAGATGACTTTGCAGGATGCGTTTTTTCGCCAAAACGACGCATTGCGACGTATGCAAAAAAAACGCTAGTGTGAAAGTAGCGCTAGGGTTAGGACTAGGGTTAGGGTTTCAGTTAGAATTGGGGAGTTTTCACTGTTTAGGCACATCAGGGGCTCTCCAAACGCGACATGGCGTCCGATCTCAACGCGTTTGCGTTAAAAACGCATGCGTTTTTATAGAAAAAAACCAGAACACACACTGAAAAGTCACCCACCACCATCAAGGTGATAAAGGGATCCAAACCCTAACCCTACCCCTAAACTCATCCCTAACCGTTTAATGAACATTTTCTGACAGTCATAGTGCCACGTCTTTCAGTGCCACGTCTTTCAGTGCCACATCTTTCAGTGCCACGATATTTCAGTGCCACGATATTTCAGTGCCACGTATTTAAGTGCCACGATATTTCAGTGAAATACGTGGCACTGAAATATCGTGGCATTTACGTTAAATACGTGGCACTTAAATACGTGGCACTTAAATACGTGGCACTTAAATACGTGGCACTTTTATACGTGGCCACTGAAATATCGTGGCACTTATATACGTATATACGTATATAAACGTATTTCAGTGCCACGTATTTCAGTGCCACGTATTTCAGGTTAGGGGTAGGGTTAGGGTTTTTTGTTTTTTTCTTGTTTTCTTGTGTTTTTCTATAAAAACGCATGCGTCTAAAAAACGCATGCGTTTTACCGCGTTTACATGCGTTTTTTCACACATGCGTTTTTTAAAAAAATGCATGCAGATAAAAACGCAAGTGTGAAACCAGCTTTACCCTTGGGAAAATAAAAACATGGGGGCTAAAATAATTTTCGTGGAAAAAAATATATTTTTTATTTTCGCGGCTCTGCGTGATAAACTGTAGTGAAACACTTGTTGGTTCAAAGTTCTCACAACACATCTAGATAAGTTCCGTGGGGGGTCTAGTTTCCAATATGGGGTCACTTGTGGGGGGTTTCTACTGTTTAGGTACATCAGGGGCTCTGCAAATGCAACATGACACCTGCAGACCAATCCATCTAAGTCTGCATTTCAAACGGCGCTCCTTCCCTTCCGAGCTCTGCCGTGCGCCCAAACAGTGGTTCCCCCCCATATATGGGGTATCAGCGTACTCAGGACAAATTGGACAACAACATTTGTTGTCCAATTTCTCCTGTTACCCTTGGGAAAATAAAAATGTGGGGGCTAAAATATAATTTTCGTGGAAAAAAAAATATTTTTTATTTTCACGGCTTTGCGTGATAAACTGTAGTGAAACACTTGTTGGTTCAAAGTTCTCACAACACATCTAGATAAGTTCCGTGGGGGGTCTAGTTTCCAATATGGGGTCACTTGTGGGGGGTTTCTACTGTTTAGGTACATCAGGGGCTCTGCAAATGCAACATGACACCTGCAGACCAATCCATCTAAGTCTGCATTTCAAACGGCGCTCCTTCCCTTCCGAGCTCTGCCGTGCGCCCAAACAGTGGTTCCCCCCAATGTATGGGGTATCAGCGTACTCAGGACAAATTGGACAATAACTTTTGTGGTCCAATTTCTCCTGTTACCCTTGGGGGAAAAAAAATTGCGGGCTAAAACATCATTTTGTGGAAAGAAAAAATGATTTTTTAATTTTCACAGCGCTACATTCTAAACTTTAGTGAAACAACTGGGGGTTAAAAGTGCTCACCACACATCTAAATAAGTTCCTTAGGGGGTCTTCTTTCCAAAATGGTGTCACTTGTGGGGGTTTCCACTGTTTAGGCACGTCAGGGGCTCTCCAAACACGACATGGGTTCCGATCTCAATTCCAGCCAATTTTGCATTGAAAAGTCAAATGGCGCTCCTTCCCTACCGAGCTCTGCCATGCGCCCAAACAGTGGTTTATCCCCATATATGAAGTATCAGCGTACTCAGGACAAATTGCACAACAACTTTTGGGGTCCAATTTATCCTGCTACCCTTGGGAAAATAAAAAATTTGGGGCAAAAAGATCATTTTTTGTGAAAATTAATATTAATTTTTTTTTACGGCTCTACATTATAAACTTCTGTGAAGCACTTGGAGGTTCAAAGTGCTCATCACACATCTAGATTAGTTCCTTAGAGGGTCTACTTTCCAAAATGGTGTCACTTCTGGGGGTTTCCACTGTTTAGGCACGTCAGGGGCTCTACAAACACGACATGGGTTCCGATCTCAATTCCAGCCAATTTTGCATTGAAAAGTCAAATGGCGCTCCTTCCCTTCCGAGCTCTGCCATGCGCCCAAACAGTGGTTTATCCCCATATATGAAGTATCAGCATACTCTGGACAAATTGCACAACAACCTTTGGGGTCCAATTTATCCTGCTACCCTTGGGAAAATAAAAATTTTGGGGCAAAAAGATCATTTTTTGTGAAAATTAATATTATTTTTTTTTACGGCTCCACATTATAAACTTCTGTGAAGCACTTGGAGGTTCAAAGTGCTCACCACACATCTAGATTAGTTCCTTAGAGGGTCTACTTTCCAAAATGGTGTCACTTGTGGGGGTTTCCACTGTTTAGGCACGTCAGGGGCTCTCCAAACACGACATGGGTTCCGATCTCAATTCCAGCCAATTTTGCATTGAAAAGTCAAATGGCGCTCCTTCCCTTCCGAGCTCTGCCATGCGCCCAAACAGTGGTTTATCCCCATATATGAAGTATCAGCGTACTCAGGACAAATTGCACAACAACTTTTGGGGTCCAATTTATCCTGCTACCCTTGGGAAAATAAAAAATTTGGGGCAAAAAGATCATTTTTTGTGAAAATTAATATTAATTTTTTTTACGGCTCTACATTATAAACTTCTGTGAAGCACTTGGAGGTTCAAAGTGCTCACCACACATCTAGATTAGTTCCTTAGAGGGTCTACTTTCCAAAATGGTGTCACTTGTGGGGGTTTCCACTGTTTAGGCACGTCAGGGGCTCTCCAAACACGACATGGGTTCCGATCTCAATTGCAGCCAATTTTGCATTGAAAAGTCAAATGGCGCTCCTTCCCTTCCGAGCTCTGCCATGTGCCCAATCAATGGTTTACCCCAACATGTGGGGTATCGGCGTACTCAGGACAAATTGTACAACGACTTTTTTGGTCCAATTTCTCCTGTTACCCTTGGTAAAATAAAACAAATTGGATCTGAAGTAAAAATTTTGTGAAAAAAAAGTTAAATGTTCAATTTTTTTTAAACATTCCAAAAATTCCTGTGAAGCACCTGAAGGGTTAATAAACTTTTTTAATGTGGTTTAGAGTACCTTGAGGGGTGCAGTTTTTAGAATGTGGTCACTTTTGGACATTTTCTGTCATATAGACCCCTCAAAGTCACTTCAAGTGTGTGAGGTGGTCCGTAAAAAAAATGGTTTTGCAAATTTTGTTGCAAAAATGAGAAATCGCTGGTCAACTTTTAACCCTTATAACTCCCTAACAAAAAAAAATTATGTTTCCAAAATTGTGCTGATGTAAAGCAGACATGTGGGAAATGTTGTTTATTAACTATATTATGTGATATGACTCTCTAATTTAAGGGCATAAAAACGAAAAATTTGAAAATTGCTAAATTTTCATAATTTTCGACAAATTTCTGTTTTTTTCACAAATAAATGCAAGTCATATCGAAGAAGTTTTACCACTATCATAAAGTACAATATGTCACGAGAAAACAATCTCAGAATCACCAGGATCCGTTGAAGCGTTTCAGAGTTATGACCTCATAAAGTGACAGTGGTCAGAATTGTAAAAATTGGCCATGTCACTTAGGTGAAAACAGGCTTTGGGGTGAAGGGGTTAATATAGGCATTTAATTTGGCATTTAAATGTTGAAATGCCCCAAATTTCTTTTAAGACCTTATAAGGTCCACAACATGATATATAAATGAAACATAAATCAACAGATTGTGACAAGTAGAGTCTGCATTGATGATTGAGAATGATCCAACATTTGTCATACATTGTAAGCTTGCGAGCAGGGCCCTCATTCCTCTTGGTATCTGTTTTGATGTATGTGCTTATTCTTATGCTGTAATGTCCATTGTCTGTACAAGTCCTCTCTAAAATGCAAAATGCTGCGGAATATGTTGGCGCTACAGAAATAAAATTATTATTATTATTATTACTAGAGGGGTTAAAATAGTTAAAGGAGACAAGGAGTGGTTAGCTTAGCCCAAAAGGGATTCTGGGAAAGTTGTTGTTGTGTCTGGGACCTATAAGAGAAATCTGTCTCAGGGAAAGTCTCCTGTCAGACTTGACTGAGATAAGCTGTAGAGTCTAGGGGTACCGTCACACATTGAAATTTTCATCGCTGCGACGGCACGATTCGTGACGTCGCAGCGTCGTATGATCATCGCTCCAGCGTCGTAGACTGCGGTCACACGTTGCAATCACGGCGCTGGAGCGATGCCGAAGTCCCCGGGTAACCAGGGTAAACATCGGGTAACTAAGCGCAGGGCCGCGCTTAGTAACCCGATGTTTACCCTGGTTACCAGCGTAAACGTAAAAAAACAAACAGTACATACTCACCCGTCGGTGTCCTTCAGGTCCCTTGCCGTCTGCTTCCTGCTCTGAGTGCAGCCGTACACTGAGAGCAGAGCGCAGCCGCTGCGCTCTGCTCTCACTTTCCGGCCGGCACTCAGAGCAGGAAGCAGACGGCAAGGGACCTGAAGGACACCGACGGGTGAGTATGTACGGTTTGTTTTTTTACGTTTACGCTGGTAACCAGGGTAAACATCGGGTTACTAAGCGCGGCCCTGCGCTTAGTTACCCGATGTTTACCCTGGTTACAAGCGAAGACATCGCTGGATCGCTGTCACACACAACGATCCAGCGATGTCAGCGGGTGATCAAGCGACGAAAGAAAGTTCCAAACGATCTGCTACGACGTACGATTCTCAGCAGGGTGTCTGATCGCAGTAGCGTGTCAGACACAGCGATATCGTAACGATATCGCTAGAACGTCACGAATCGTAACGTCGTAGCGATGGAAATTTCAATGTGTGACGGTGCCCTAGCTTGTTCAGAGACTTGACTGCTGGAATCATAAAACTATTCAGGGCAGCCAGGAGCAATCTTGTTTCCTCATGATAAAAAGGTGAGAGAGCCACAGCAGGGGACACATCCCCCCCCCCACTTCACTGCATCCGAAGGTATTGTGTACTGCACTGTGTATGGACATTGTATGAAGAAAAGTGATTCAGTGTGTTGGAAATAAACTTGACTAAAACTGCATGATCAACTTCTGCTGGAACAGTGCAATCTAACTGCATGCAGGAAGACTGTGACTTCACATACATACACCATGTAGGATTTTGATTAATAGACACCCTGAGTAAAATTCCTTCAGGATTCCAAAGGACTCATGTCATGTTCCTTTGTACTACCTCTCTATATTGAGTGACATGCATGCAACAACATAATAAAAATGCAGGAAAAATTAACAAATAATACAAAAGCCAATGCAAATTGATTTTACTAATCCCGCCTGATGAAAAAAACATCTAATACGGCATATAAAAAATAATTGTTATGAAAAGGAGAAGACATTTGAAAATGTATTCAGCTGGTACTTTGTGGCTATAAAGAAAACATAAAAAAAAATTGAAAAGCAGTAGAAATGAGCGAATATTGTCAGATCCCTTGTTATTCGGCTCGCTAATAGCGCATACCGAATAGCTGCATCGGGAACCTGGATACTTGGATCGCTGTCGATAATCAGGTGTCCGGTGCAGCAGCCTCATGTATCGCGGCTGTGTGACAGTCACAACACACAGGTTCTCCATACATGTGTTGTGACTGTCGCAGAGCCACGATACATGAGGCTGCTGCACCGGACACCTGATTATTGGGAGCGTTCCAGATCTCCGGGTTCCAGCTGCAGCTATTCGATAAACGCTATTAGCAAACCGAATAAGGAGGGATCCGACGATATTCGCTCATGTCTATAAAACAGAAACATTTCCTGTTTCCCGCCATTATTGCCATAAAAACAATGAAAAAGAGTATAAAAATTATGAAAAAATATAAACCACGTATCATGAAAGAAAAATGCTAAATTACTTGAATAGAAAAAAGAGAAAAATATGTTCAGCTCTTTGGCTACTTTCACACTAGCGTCGTGCGACGCATGACGAATTGCGTCGTTGCGACGTACCGACGCAAGCAGTGAAAGCGCCGCACAACAGGGGCAGCGGATGCTGTTTTTCAACGCATCCGCTGCCCCATTAAGAGGTGCGGGGAGGAGGGGGCGGAGTTCCGGCCGCGCATGCGCGGTCGGAAATGGCGGACACGACGCACCAAAATTTTTTACATGAAACGTTTTTTGGTGCCGACGGTCCGCCGCAACACGACGCAACCATAGCACAACGGTTGCGACGTGTGGCAATGCATCGCAATGCGTCGCTAATGTTAGTCTATGGAGAAAAAACGCATCCTGCAAGCAATTTTGCAGGATGCGTTTTTTATCCACAACGACGCATTGCGACGTGCAGTGCACGACGCTAGTATGAAAGTAGCCTTTAAATTGCATGTGCGAAAAAAAGAAAATGTGCATGGTCAGGAACGGGTTAAGCTAAGCCAAAATTAGGACACTTGGCTTGGAACACAGTATTTACTGATCACTTGCGTTAGTTAGGGGGATTAAGCTATATAATGCCTTGAAGAAGTATTCATGCTCTGTGACCTTTTCCACATTTTTTCACGATACACCACAAACTTAAATGTTTTTTAATTAAATTTTATGTGATATACAAACACAGAGTAGCTAGTATTTGTGAAGTGTAACGGAAACTACATAATTTTTTCTTTCTGATGCAAGTCTTTTGGGGTATGTATCCACCAGTTTTTCACATCCAGAGGCTGAAATTGTTGCCCATTCTGTGCAAACTAGCTCTACCTCAGTGAAATTGGATGGAGAGTGTCTGTGAACATAAATTTTCAAGTTTTGCCACAGTGATCCATGGGACTTAGGTCTGGACTTTGACTGGGCCAATCAAACACATGAATATGTTTTGATTGAAACCATTTCATTGTAGCAGTATCAGTATGTTTAGGGTAGTTGTCCTGTTGGAAGTTAAACCTAAGTGCCAGTCATACGTTTTTTGCATCCTTCAACAGGTTTTCCTCCACTATTGCCCTATATTTAGCTCCATCCATCTTCTCATCAACTCAGACCAGCATTCCTGTCCCTGCTGAAGAGAAGCATTCCAAAGTACGATTCTGCCAACACTATGTTTGACAGTAGGTATGGTGTTTTCATGGTGATTTGCATTGTTAGTTTTCTGCCACATACAGCATTTTGCATGTAGCCTAAAAAGTTCTATTTTGGTTTCATCTGACCAGAACACCATCTTCCACATGTTAGATGTATCCTCTTTTTTGAAACTGCAAATGGGACTTCATATAGCATGCTTTCAAAAGTGTCTTTCTTCTTTCCACTCTTTCATAAAGGCCAGATTTGTGGGGTATGCAACTAATAGGTATCCTTTGGACAGATTCTCCCACCTGATCTGTGGATCTCTGCAGCTCCTCTAGAATAACCACGGGCCTCATGGCTGCTTCTCTAATTAGTGCTCTCCATGCTTGAGATGTCAGTTTAGGTTTTCAGTTTTGTCCGTGAAAGAAAAAAGGTGGCACTCATCGTTTCTTAAAAAAAGTTCCTTTTATTGGTTCAGCTTTTAAAATATGCCAGCAGGAAGGAATTTATGTGGAGCACAATGAATGATGGCCATTTCAGGCCTCCGTCTCTTCAACAGGTCCTGTTGAAGCACAGGAAACGTGAAACGCATGGGAGGTGAGTATAAGTTTTATTATGTTATTGTGGCCAGGCAAGGTGTCAGGACTCTGAACATTTTTTATTACCTTTTTTTTGCATTACTGCCCTTTTCCAAGATGAGGTCTTTGGTCTCATGTGCACTGTGTCTTCCTGCTATAAAACTCCACCCCAGCCTTCAGTCTGTGCTAGAGTATTCTGCCTTGCATCCAGCTCCTGACCTCTGGTGACTCCCTGGCTATATACCTGCTCCTGTGAACCTGTGGGGTTATCCTGCTACTCTGCGCTGAGTTCCTGCTGCATACACCAGTTCCAGTAATCCTCCTTCATCTGCTGCTCGTGTTTACTCCCATCTGCATTTGCTGGACATGTAAGCTGTTGCTGCTCTGCAAGAACCTGAGACTATTACCCTGACCTCCCTAGTTGAGCTAAGATATTATTTGAACTGCCTTATAAGCATATCTATCTGTGTTTTGGACTAAGCAAGGACTTATTTGTGTCAAGTATCTGTCAGGGAGAGAGATTAGGTGAGTGAGAGCTAATAACCCGGGCCCCTGCAATTTCTCTCAGACTAGGGAAATCCTGACTGACCCTCTACCTGGAGTTTACACTGATGGTGTGCATGTCCAGGCCTCGAACCTCACCCTGTCTCCTGAGCTCAGCCCTAGGCTGAAACCTCCGCCCACCACCCAGTGAAAAGGTAATACTCCAATACCCACAGTTAGCACAGACAAGGATAAAGGAAAATATACACCACGCCGCAGACACTCAGGAATACACTATAAATGTGCAGGGCAAAATAAACACAAATATAGGAAGGAGTAAATAAGACAAAGGAAAATACACCACCAGCAACGAATCTCCAACCACCAGCTCTCCTCACCAGACCGAGATAACAACGCACAAGACAGAAGCTATAATCGGCGACGCCCAATGATCAGGAGAACTATTTAAAGGCAATGGGAATGGCCCAGCTTCCAATCCGAGGATTAGATAAATTAACCCCGGAACAGCTAGATAAAATCTAGCAGACGCCAATGAGCAAATAGTGGTCAAAAGCGGAATTACCGCTGTCTGTCAGATGACCTGGTCTGAACAGCGTCCGACATGACAGTATCCTCAAGAATAATTGTGCTTCATAGACTTTCTGCGTGATTGCATTTTCCTCTGAAGTTTCCTATGGACTGCTGAGCTGCATTTGATATTTGCACTAAGTGTTGTGGACTTGAGTTTCTCTCTGCACCTGTTTGAATCACTGTGTGATAATATAGACTTTACCACTTATAAAACTGTGTCCTGTAGTTGTCTTGTTCCACGCAAAGAGTCTCCTGAGTTATCCCCTATAATTATTACACAAGGAATATGAGAAGAAGTTGTGTAAGTGGTGGACAACTTTTTTCACAGGAAAACGGTAACCTCAATCCTAATTCTAGTATGCAATATGTGTAATTCTACAAAGACAAACATTTCTCAAATTCAGAATAACTGACACTTTTTGCCATGTCTGAATCTATCATTTCAAAATGTAGATGCACAATTTTTTCAGATTTTTTTTGTACAATATACAGCTCTGGCAAAAATTAAGAGACCACCACATCAAACCCTGTCATGGGCAGCCCAATCTCCAGACCTGAACCTCTGAAATGTAATAAAGAGGATGATGGATAGTCACAAGCCATCAGATAAAGAAGAGCTGCTTACATTTTTGTGCCAGAAGCAGTGTGAAAGACTGGTGGAATGCATGCCAAGACACATGAAAACTGTGATTAAAAATCATGGTTATTCCACAAAATATTGGTTTCTGAACTCTTCCTGAGTAAAAAAATTAGAATGGTTGTTTCTAAATGATTTTGAACTTGTTTTCTTTGTATTATTTGAGGTCTGAAAGCACTTTTTTTTTTTTTTTTGACCATTTTTCTTTGTCAGAAAAAAATACAAAATTCATTGCTTTGAAATTCAGCGAAGTTTATAGAATAAAAGGACAATTTACATTTTACTCAAAAATATACCTATACAGAGAAAAATCAGACAAACTCAACATTTTACAGTGGTCTCTTAATTTTTGCCAGAGCTGTATATTGTTACTGTATAAATCTTATGGACAAAGATAAAGTGAAATATAGACTACATCATTGACTTCATCAACATTTGTAAACGACGTTAATTTATTGTTCTCAGAAAATAAATCTCTTTATAATGCTGAGGATTAAACACAGGCTGGTGTGTGCAAAGTTAATCTTGTTCATGATGCCATGGTTAGGCAGTTCTGGATAAATCACATGAAATAATTGAACATATTTTGCAATAACAAATGACCTAAATGCCTTTCTCAAAGCAGTGAAAAAAATATTATAAGCCTTTTAAATTTGACATTAATTGGGACTAATTTCATCTAAAGGACATGGACACTTTGCCCATTGTACACATGTATTCTGCACAAGCTAGAAGGCTGCATGCTTAGTAATATTAGCTGTTTGATGATATATTAGGATGATACAATAGGATCATAAAACAAAATATTATAAATATATAAAATGCATATAAATAATATGATATCATTGGCACTGGTCCTACCAGAAGTAGTGAAAGGGGCAGGGGTGGACATTCCATTGGTGCTGCCAGAGCAGCAACACAAGGGGCCCAGAGCGGTGGGGGCACTTACACCTTGAAAGCTGGTAGAATTGTGCATTGTGATGGCAAAAGGCCTATATACTGTTCTTTTGTCTGTGTTTATTCTCCGAATACAGGACATTTCTCAGACTGTACAGTGCGTTCTACGGAAACTGCAGAAGCCATTGAGTATAGAAGAAGATAGCAAAAGGGCTGCTATAAATTTGCCATTTATGAAAAACTAATTCTAGATTCTCTGTAAAATTGGAAGCACCTTGTGTGTCTGTAACTTTCTATGGACAGCATAATAGGGATCCCTTATATGAAGCCTAAGGCTGGGTCAACAGATCGATAAACAATTTACTTTGTATACTTTCATATAAGTAAGGAAATGGACAGATGATATAAATTTATGAAAAAGAGAGAAAATGTTCCAGCTCCATTAAAAAAAGCTCAATATTCAATATTCTTTAAAATTACACATCTCAATTTTTAATGAAGCTGGAATATTTTCTTTCTTTTTGATTGTTTCCACACCTGGTCAGGACAGATTTCCATGCTCCAAACAATCAAACCACAAGAGGTGAGCTGGCATTTCCCCTTTACCATTTGATATATATATATACATTAGTCATCAGACCTGTAGGACACTGACCACCATCCTAAAAAAAATATAGAAAAACTATATACTGTATAGAGCAGCAAGAGCCAGGTTCAACATTATAGCCTAATTCTTACAGCATATTTTTGCTTTATGGTGTGTTAGAATGTCACAGGGAGAACTGCATCTAGTTAAAGAGACCTAACCCAGTATGGAGACTTATTTCGAAGGCAATACTTTATGGGAAAAATAACATGCAAAGTAGTCCATACTGGCCAAACTAGAGGCTCATCTCTAGAGTTCTTTGGTTTGGGGTTCTTTCCCCGTATCAAAAGAGAACAAGTTACTGCTTGGCCAAATTAGATACCTCACATGCAGCTGGGTCTCTTCAATAAGAGCCTGTATTTTCTGTTACTGATTCTCATGTGCACACTAGTCAGCACATGGCGCAGGGAGCAAAGGCTATTTCCTCTCATTCATTATTATCAACCTCTGTGGTAGCCTACAAATGGAGCATACATCACCCAACACAGTCCAGAACCCGCCGCCACCATTCATTAAGCAAATAGGGCGATGAGTTCCCAAAATATATACAACCATTTTATAGAAAAAAAATAATGATTTTTGCATCTCTTTATTCTGACAGCTATAACGTTTTTATTTTTTTGCTGATGGAGCTGTATGGCAGCTTGTTTTTTGCGGGACAAAATAACGTTTTCAGCTATATCATTTTTAATTACATTTGTTTTTGATTATGCTTTATTCCACATTTTGTTCAGCAGTATGATTACTTTTTTTAAAAACTTTTTTACTTATTCCCACTATGGGACTTTCTCTTTCCGCAGTCTGACCGCAGTTATAAGGTATAGCAATGTATAAGCATTGCTATACCTTATAACATGTCAGCCCTGCAGACACGAGGTAGTTGCGCATGAACTAGCTAACTTGTTAGTGCCAGGTAACCCAGATGTTGTATGATGACATCAGGTTGCCATGGCAACAATCGGGACTCTGCGGTGACGTCGCAGGGTCTCTGATCCAGGGGCAGAGGGGCTTTCTTCTCTCTTCCAGTTCGCTAAACCTGTTCAACAACCTTGTGAAAACTTACAGAAAACGTTTGACCTCTGTCATTGCCAACAAAGGATATATAACAAAATATTGAGATGAACTTTTGTTAATGACCAAATACTTATTTTCCACCATAATTTGCAAAATTAATCTTGCCAAATCAGACAAGGTGATTTTCTGGATTTGTTTTCTCATTTTGACTCTCATAGTTGTGGTCTATCTATGATGTCAATTAGAGGCCTCTCTCATCTTTTTAAGTGGGAGAACTTGCATAATTGGTGGCTGACTAAATACTTTTTTTCCCCGCTGTATATAACTAACTTGAGATTCTTTTCTTTGTATTCCTGGTTCAGATCCATTCATTGGTTATTATTAATGCCAGCATTTGTGTTTAATTATATGTTCAATATGCAAATTTCCTATATACTTTTCTATTCCATTCCTTTGCATTTGTCCTCTTGGTATGTATTAACACCTTTTCGTTTTATCCTAGCACAAAACAGAAAATATCTATCACTTGAATCCTTGCGGCAGATTCTGTCTCTGGGACCAGGCACTGGACCATCCACATTGCCACTTCCTTCTATGCATGACGGCTGTTTATTACGATCACTACAGAAAACATCTAGATGCCTTCATCTCCTGTGCCCTTCCAACTCGACTCCCTTTCCTGATGAAGGGACCAAACCCTGTGTTGCTATCATCTGTTTGGTCAGCAGGTTTTTGCTATGTAATCTGCAGACAGCATGCTGTAGCGGTTAGCACACAGATTTCAGCCTGCCTCTATTATCGAGCTCCGAGGTTTTGTTTGCTTACAATGACTGTTTTAGCACCAGTAGATTATCATTGCTGTGACTAGCTGGTGGAGTAAAGGCCCCGTCTCACATAGCGAGATCGCTAGCGAGATCGCTGCTGAGTCACAAGTTTTGTGACGCAACAGCGACCTCCATAGCGATCTCGCTATGTGTGACACGTACCAGCGATCAGGCCCCTGCTGTGAGATCGCTGGTCGTGTCGGAATGGCCTGGACCTTTTTTTGGTCGTTGAGGCCCCGCTGACATCGCTGAATCGGTGTGTGTGACACCGATCCAGCGATGTCTTCACTGGTAACCAGGGTAAACATCGGGTTACTAAGCGCAGGGCCGCGCTTAGTAACCCGATGTTTACCCTGGTTACCAGCGTAAATGTAAAAAAAAACAAACACTACATGCTCACCATCTGATGTCCGTCAGGTCCCTTGCCGTCTGCTTCCTGCTCTGACTGAGATCCGGCCGTACAGCGAGAGCGCAGCGGTGACGTCACTGCTGTGCTGTGCTCTCGCTGTACGGCCGGATCTCAGTCAGAGCAGGAAGCAGACGGCAAGGGACCTGACGGACATCAGATGGTGAGCATGTAGTGTTTGTTTTTTTTTACATTTACGCTGGTAACCAGGGTAAACATCGGGTTACTAAGCGCGGCCCTGCGCTTAGTAACCCGATGTTTACCCTGGTTACCCGGGTGCTGCAGGGGGACTTCGGCATCGTTGAAGACAGTTTCAACGATGCCGAAGTCGTTCCCCTGATCGTTGGTCGCTGGAGAGAGCTGTCTGTGTGACAGCTCCCCAGCGACCACACAGCGACTTACCAACGATCACGGCCAGGTCGTATCGCTGGTCGTGATCGTTGGTAAATCGCTTAGTGAGACGGGGCCTTAAGCCCTGGTCTCACATGCCTATCCTATGATAGACACCTCACTGTCTATAGACTTGGTATATACAGAGCCTGATGGGGGGTTATCTTTTCAGCTCTGCTTCATTGCTTAACCTAAACCATCTGATTGTGTCAGAAATGCTGCACCTAGTAATCTAGGTGACACATCATTGGATTCAGCTTCTCTTTGCCTACATCAGGCTGCTCTCAGATGAGAAAGCAAAAACCTTCTGGCACATTCCATTTAAACTTTACAGCCTTTATCTGTACTCAGCACCTACTCATTTTCATGCTATCCCACAGTGCTACTGACTTTAAGCTAAGCAGTTTCTCCTGGACAATCTGATAGTTATCATTTGTTTGTTTTTCCTTTTCTTTTACTCATACTTGTAAGGTGCACAGGGCGGTAGTCATGGGCCCGATGCTGGCACCATACAAATAAATGGTGTCCCGAATCTCCAGTGCTGTGTGTGTGGTGCGTAAGACTCACTATTTGGTTGCAGGCCTCTCCTGTCTACGGTTCTTCACCTTCATTAATTGCCGCACACACATTTGGGTACATAAAATTTGTTTTTGTAATAAAGAAATGTACTTAACTGTCCATTTTCACTATATTGAAACGCCGTATTGTGCACAAAGTTTTCAGCTTTCAAACTCCATAGCACAGCACGTTCTGATGTCCGCTGTTCGCTCGCTCTATGCTATCCTTTTCCTCACTGGCATCTCTGATTCCCGTCCCAACTCCATTATGCGATTTACCATCCAATTTCCTCTCCTAGGAAAATATTGAGGCACATTTCTCAGGGCCTTAGTTGGACCATAGGCCCTGAACAATCTAGGCATGTTCACTCCGAGTTTAAGGCTGACGTTCTCTTTCTCCTGAACAGCCCATGCTCCTCATGCCCTCAGATCTCCAACTACTGCTCTCTCTCCATCTAATCTCTTACTCTGACTGAACTAACCAGGAAGTGTTCCTTTTGTTAACCGGCCTTGCCTCTCCCACACTGGGGCTGTTCCTGAACACGTTAACTGCTTCTATCCTAAACCTGTCTATTTCCTGAACTTATTGTGCCTACCACTGCCCAATCTGATCCTATAGCTAAATCTAAGTCTTATGTAATAATCTTATCCTTTCCCTATATCTAACACATTTATCAGAACACGTTGAGTTATCCACATATTATAGCAATACATAAAACGTGCACCTTTGTGCTTATAAGGTTATGTGCAATATATAACACTTTGTTAGGGTTTGCGGAACGCACCGAATATATTTATTGATGTGATTGGTGCGTTCGCAACCCGGGATCCACTGTGCAGGAAATATCCTGCCGCTAAGTAAATGGCGGCACTATATGGCGGTATTAACCAGCTCTGTTAGCTTCACAGAGCGGCCGAGAAAGCAAAGCTCTGTGCCCTGTTAACTTTCACAGAGACACAGGCTAACTACCCAGAAGAGAGCAGTCAGTGGTCATGCATGCACACAACACTCCTCGCCGGAGGTGCCAGCATTCTAGGGGCTTATTTCAGCCGGGTCCCTGAACACATTCACACATATGACCACAGTGGCGCAAAGCACGTAACTTTAGAAGATACTAGCGCATGGCCATGCGAGCCTTAAATAGCTGCAGCACGTACAGGACCTTAAAGAAGAGGACCAATGAGAGACTGCTACTGAGTCTGCGTACCTACAGGACCTTCCTAGAAAGACCAATAGACTTGGCTGCAGTACCTGAACATGTGACCCTTGATCTCCACTGAGAGATCTTACCCTGGGCATGCTCAGTGTGTGCAAAGCAGGACTTAGTCCCAGAAAAGCCTGTTAGCCGTAGATCAATGCAGGGTACAATAGCAGAGCCTGGAGAGGCAGCAAAAACCCTTTGCACTGAATCAGACTCAGTGAGACGCTGGGACCGACGTCTCTGCTGAGCAAGCTCCACTGCGGCCAAAGGAGAATGGGAGACCACAGCAGAGACGGATCGAGATTCCCCCTGTGCAGCAGAGGAAACTCGACTCCTAACATTACCCCCCTCCTAGGGCCCCCCCCCTTGAGCCTCGCTACGCTCAAAAGCTGCAATGAGCAGCGGAGCCCGAATGTGCTCTACAGGCTCCCAGGTTCTATCCTCTGGACCGTGACAATTCCAATCCACCAGATAAAATTTCTTGCCACGTACCACCTTGCACCCCACGATAGCATTCACCTCAAACTCATCCGTGGATGAACCCGATGTCCCGGCAGATGACTCAGAAAACCGGGACAAATGAATGGGCTTTAAAAGGGAAACGTGAAAGGTATCAGTGATACCAAGGCGTGGAGGAATAGCCAAACGGTAGACCACAGGGTTCACCTGTTCCAGAACCTTGAACAGACCAATGTAGCGAGGCGCAAACTTAGTGGACTCAACTCGCAGCCTGATGTTACGGGCGGAGAGCCACACTAAGTCATCAGGAGCAAAGGTCGGAGCGGGGCGCCGGTGTGAA
Source organism: Ranitomeya variabilis (assembly GCF_051348905.1). NCBI lineage: Eukaryota > Metazoa > Chordata > Amphibia > Anura > Dendrobatidae > Ranitomeya > Ranitomeya variabilis. Next base: position 506,715,955 of record NC_135233.1, read on the forward strand.
TCAGCCGAGACCCTCATTCTCTCCTTGGAGGCCCGGATGGCATCCTGTGTGCGGTCCCAGATGTCACGTGCCTCCACCATCCAGTCTGCCACCATAGAATCGGTGGAAGACACGGGCATGGGCACAGGGACACGCGGATGCTGGCCGTAATTAAGGAGAAAAGGAGTCTGACCAGTGGAATCGGCTACGGCGTTGTTCAAGGTAAATTCCGCCCAAGGTAGCAAAGATGCCCAGTCATCCTGCCTAGCAGAGACAAAATGTCGCAAGTATGTCACCAGAGTCTGATTGGTTCTCTCTACCAACCCATTCGTCTCGGCATGATATGCAGAGGAGAGATTCAGCTCTATGCTGAGTAAACGGCAGAGCTCTCTCCAAAACCAAGACGCAAACTGGAGACCCCGGTCGCTGACAACTTTATTAGGCATTCCATGTAAGCGGAAAATATGTTTAATGAACAACGCCGCCAAGGCCCGTGCAGAAGGTAACCGTGGTAGCGGCACCAAATGCACCATTTTCGAGAAATGATCGGTGATGACCCAAATGATGGTACAGTCCCGAGACTTGGGCAAACCCACCACAAAGTCCATCCCGACCATCTCCCAGGGTCTGTCTGCCACCGGCATGGGGTAAAGTAACCCAGCAGGCCATTGCCGTGAAGACCGATTCTGGGCGCAGGAGACACACGCCTGAATATAGTCCCCGACGTCATGGGCCATATGCGGCCACCAGTATGTCCTCGCCAAAAGCTCAGATGTCCTCTTGGTTCCAAAATGTCCACCCACTCTGGACGAGTGAGCCCAAGAGAGAACCTCCGGTCGCAAATTCGCTGGCACGAAAGTCTTGCCCGGGGGCACGGACTCTAGCGAAACCGGAGCCACAGTTCTCAGGCTCTCAGAGGGGACAATAAGCTGAGGCTCCTCGTCCTCCTCCTCAGATGACACTACGGAGTGGGAGAGAGCGTCGGCACGAATGTTCTTCTCCCCAGAGAGAAAATGGAGAGTAAAATGGAAGCGGGAGAAGAACAGGGACCATCTGGCCTGGCGAGAATTCAGCCACTGGGCCGTCTGTATGTACACCAAGTTTTTGTGGTCGGTGAATACTTGGAAGGGAAAGTGAGCTCCCTCCAAGAGGTGTCTCCACTCAGAAAAAGCTAACTTCATTGCTAGCAACTCCCTGTCCCCGATGGAATAATTCCTCTCCGCTGGTGTGAAGGTCTTGGAGAAGAAGAAGCAAGGATGCTTCCGACCTTGAGCATCCTTTTGGAAAAGGACTGCTCCAGCACCAACGGATGAGGCATCCACCTCCATTATAAATGGCTTACCTACATCGGGGCGATGTAGAATAGCAGCGCTAGCGAAGTGTGACTTAATCGAAAGGAATGCCTTGGAGACATCCTCCGACCACAACTTGGGATTTGCTCCCTTCTTGGTGAGGGCAACCAAGGGAGTTACCAAAGTTGAAAAGTGTGAAATGAACTGGCGATAGTAATTGATGAACCCCATAAAGCGTTGCACCGCTTTAAGAGAATGGGGTTCCTGCCAGTCCATCACAGCCTGTAGTTTGGCAGGATCCATAGCCAAACCCTGGGCAGAGATGATATAACCAAGGAATGGCAAGGACTCCTGCTCAAACACACACTTCTCCAACTTGGCGTAGAGGGAGTTTGCTCGTAAGAGGTCGAAGACTTTGCGAACATCTCTCCGGTGGGAGTCAATATCTGGAGAGTAGATGAGAATATCATCCAGATAGACTACGACCGAGGTGGTGAGCAACTCCCGGAAGATGTCGTTCACAAAGTCTTGGAAAACGGCTGGGGCATTACAGAGCCCGAAGGGGATCACCAGATATTCATAGTGCCCATCCCTGGTGTTAAAAGCCGTCTTCCACTCGTCCCCCTCACGGATGCGGTTATAAGCACCCCGCAAATCTAATTTAGTAAATACCCTTGCTCCCCATAGCCTATCAAAGAGCTCAGATATCAGGGGTAGTGGGTACTTGTTTTTAACGGTGATGGCGTTAAGACCCCTGTTGTCAATGCATGGATGTAATTCTCCACTCTTCTTCTGCACAAAGAAGAACCCAGCCCCTGCAGGTGACACTGACTTCCTAATAAAACCTCTTGCCAGATTCTCTTGGATATACTGAGACATTGCCTCCGTCACTGGGAGAGATAACGGATAGACTCGACCCCGGGGAGGCTCAGCACCAGGCAAGAGATCGATAGGACAGTCATAGGGGCAGTGAGGCGGAAGGGTCTCCGCAGCCCTTTTGGAGAACACGTCCGCATAAGTCCAATAGTGCTTGGGGAGAGAGGAAAGATCTGCGGGTACCTCAGTTGTAGCAACCTGAACGCACTCCCTCTGACATCTACCCTTACAGGATTTACTCCATCCCAAAATTCTCCCTGAGGACCACTCTATATGAGGAGAATGAAAACGAAGCCAGGGTATCCCCAACAGGACCTCATCAACTCCCTCAGGAAGGACCAAAAGAGAAATAATCTCCTGATGTGATGGAGATACAGAAAGAGTGAAAGGGATGGTTTGGTGTGTAATCTGTGAAGGTAGTGTCGACCCATTTACCACTCGAATGGTTATTGGCTTGGCGAGCATCACCAGGGGTATTGCGTGTCGCTGAGCGAAAGCGGATGACATAAAATTAACCTCCGCCCCAGAGTCCACGCAAAGCTCTACCATAAGAGTGGATGGGCCTATGGTAATTGTCCCCTTAAAGGACAATTTTGAGGTAAACGTCGCTGTGTCTAATGTACCTCCTCCAACTGCCACTAGACGCTGACGTTTCCTCGACCGCTGCGGACACTTGGAGGCAAGATGTCCGGACTGCCGGCAAACATGACAGACCTTAAGGGCACGAGCGGCCTGGGACTTAGACCCCGCTCGCGACCCCTCTATGGCCTCATGTGACTTGGGTGCCTGGACCGGAGATTCCAAAGGTCTGGTGAAGGTGGGAGCCAGCCAAAACCTCTGCTTACACTGGGCTCGCTCCAACTCTCGCTCGTGAAAACGAAGGTCTATGCGAGTTGATATAGATATGAGCTCCTCCAGTGTAGCGGGAATCTCCCTAGTGGCCAAAGCGTCCTTCACATGGTCAGCCAGCCCCCTCCAAAATACTGGGATGAGGGTTTTATCTGACCACTCCAACTCAGACGCTAAAGTCCAGAAGAGAATGGCAAATTGGCTGACCATGGTCGAACCCTGAGTCAATGCCAGCAGTTGGAGCGCCGTATCATGGGTGACTTGAGGTCCTACGAAGACCTGCTTCAGAGTGCCCAGAAACTGAGGAACACTCTGCACCACATGATCGTTGCTCTCCCACAGCGGCGTAGCCCACTCCAAAGCTCTGTCCGACGGGAGAGAAATTACAAATCCCACCTTTGCCCGCTCTGTGGGAAAACGTGCAGCCAGGAGCTCGAGATGTATACCACACTGGCTCACGAATCCCCTACAGGACTTACTGTCCCCAGAGAATTTTTCAGGCAAAGGAAGGTGGGATAAGGTCGAAACAGAGGTGGCAGTGGGTAAAGCTGCTGCAGCCACGCTAGCAGCCTGAACAGCAATTGCGGTAACATCCACCGCTGAGGTTGCACGCTCGAGAGACGCCAACCGGCCCTCTGTGTAAGCTTCACAGAGCGGCCGAGAAAGCAAAGCTCTGTGCCCTGTTAACCCTCACAGAGACACAGAAGAGAGCAGTCAGTGGTCATGCATGCACACAACACTCCTCGCCGGAGGTGCCAGCATTCTAGGGGCTTATTTCAGCCGGGTCCCTGAACACATTCACACATATGACCACAGTGGCGCAAAGCATGTAACTTTAGAAGATACTAGCGCATGGCCGTGCGGCCATGCGAGCCTTAAATAGCTGCAGCACGTACAGGACCTTAAAGAAGAGGACCAATGAGAGACTGCTACTGAGTCTGCGTACCTACAGGACCTTCCTAGAAAGACCAATAGACTTGGCTGCAGTACCTGAACATGTGACCCTTGATCTCCACTGAGAGATCTTACCCTGGGCATGCTCAGTGTGTGCAAAGCAGGACTTAGTCCCAGAAAAGCCTGTTCGCCGTAGATCAGTGCAGGGTACAATAGCAGAGCCTGGAGAGGCAGCAAAAACCCTTTGCACTGAATCAGACTCAGTGAGACGCTGGGACCGACGTCTCTGCTGAGCAGGCTCCACTGCGGCCGAAGGAGAATGGGAGACCGCAGCAGAGACGGATCGAGATTCCCCCTGTGCAGCAGAGGAAACTCGACTCCTAACACACTTATTCGTATACAAAGGTTATAACCGTTTTTCTAATCAAGGGAGAAGAACATGACCATCCCGGTCACCCTCTTACATACTCATGGTGTTAATTGTGTCATTGCTTTACTTTTGATTTATCTGCAGCTAGATACCTTCCTCTGTGGTTCTTGTTAATATATAACCTGCACATTGTATTATTTTACTCTGTAATGCCTACCTTGTCTCTGTATTTACCATCACTCAGCTGGGCACATTGTACTTGTATATTAACATCTTCTCATGTTTACACATGGTGTCTTGTGGTTTCATACTATTTACCTTGGTTACATTTGTCTAAGATCTTTGTCAGTGAATTTGGTTACCTTGTTTTGACATTCTCTTTACTTTATAAGACTTAGGGTACCGTTACACTAAACGATTTACCAACGATCACGACCAGCGATACGACCTGGCCGTGATCGTTGGTAAGTCGTTGTGTGGTCGCTGGAGAGCTGTCACACAGACGGCTCTCCAGCAATCAACGATGCCGAAGTCTCCGGGTAACCAGGGTAAACATCGGGTTACTAAGCGCAGGGCCGCACGTAGTAACCCGATGTTTACCCTGGTTACCATTGTAAATGTAAAAAAAAAAACACTACATACTTACATTCCGGTGCCTGTCACGTCCCTCGCCGTCAGCTTCCCGCACTGACTGTGTCAGTGAGTATTTCAGAACACAGGGGGGGCGCACAGGGGGTGGGGGGGCGCACAGGGGGTGGGAGGGCGGGGGACAGATAGATCTTTCTTTTAAACACTATTATTCATATCTTCTATGCAGCAAACGCTGCTGCAGGGAAGATATGAATCGCGAATTCAGCACCAGATGCTGGTACGTGTGGTACCCAGCACGGTGCGTGTGGTACCCAGTGGGCACACGGGCGGCACACGTGTGCCACACTGATGTACACCAGAAACGTAGGGGCACACGGACACGGATAATTCCGGTACCGATTGTTTCCGGTACCGGAATTATCTGGACGTGTGAGACTGGCCTAAGTGCACCTTACAGGGACAAACACCCGGATTTCACCAGCCAACACTGAAGGGCCTGGCTGTATCCTGAAAAGAAATAAAAAAAAGTGTAAAAAACATATGTACAATATATATGAGGTATTGGTCAATATTTTGGCCAAAATACGCAAGCTCACATCCAACGTCAAGGGTTCTCATTGTTTTGCAAGTCCCTAAATTAAAAGCAAAAGACAGGAAAAAAACACAAAATAAAAATATACAGCATAAAAAAGGGCATCAATACTTACCAATACCACTAACAATAATAATGCATTACGAGATGCAGAAGGCCCCCATGATAAAGGTGGAGGTAGCACAGGAACTGATGAAACAACCACTTGAATACCTTTGATTCATGGACTGGGCAGTTACCTAGTATTAAAATGTACAAAATTCAGGCTTGTATAGAGAATCTCACAAAGGTAAGTACATTATTTATCTTTAAGCGATCACTAAAAACTTTTTAACCCCTTCATCACCTTGTGATTTTACATTTTTGCACTTTTGATTTTACTCCCCTTCTTCCCAGATCCATGACTTTTTTATTTTTCAGTCAATATGGCCATATGATGGCTTATTTTTGCAGGATGAGTTGTTCGTTTGAATGACACCATTGATTTTACAATATAGCATACTGTAAAACGGGACAAAAATTCCAAGTGCGGTGAAATTGCAAAAAAAATTCCACAATTGTTTTTTCGTTTTTTTATTTACCATGTTCGCTAAATGCTAAAACTGACCTGCCATTATTATTTCTCAAGGTCAGTACAAGTACGTAGATACCAAACATTTATAGGTTAATTGATATTTAAGTAGTGATTTTTAAAAAAAAATTGTAAGAATAAAAAAAAAAATGTACTCATGTTGCCAATTTCCTATAGTGTGTCCATATTTCGTTATCTGGGGCTGGATGATGGCTTATTTTTGCTTCCGACCTGATGTTTTAGTGACACCATTTTGGAGTTTTGATCGTTCATTGTTGCAGTTTTTTTTTCTCTCTTTATACCGTTTACCGATGTGATTAATTTACATAATATTTTAATTTAATAGCTCGGACATTTCTGAATGTGGTGATGCCAAATATGTGGATTTTTTTTGTTTTTTAATTGTTTTATTTTCAATAGGGCAGAAGAAGGGTGATTTGAACTTTTGTGTTTTTTTAAAGATTTGTAAAACTTGTATTTTTTTTACTTTTTACTGCCTTCAATAGTCCCCTGTGATTATCCGATTGCCTGTGCTACACATAGCAGGGCCATAGCCCTGCTATGTATAGCAAAAATCACAAACTCCTATGAATGCCTTGCCATGAGGTGCCGTTCATGGGAGATTCACAATGGCAGGCACAGGTTCTTCTGTCATGACAACCCATTGGAGCTGACAGAGGCGCTGATGGGTGGGACTTGTGATGTGCTTCCGGACGTCACGTATTAAATACTGCTGTCAGTGGATGACAGCGGAATTTAACTGGTTAACAGCCACGGTTGGATCTCAGATCCACTCACAGCTGTTAGAGGAACATGACAATTGATCAAATCAGCTGTCATGTGCAGGGAAAGATACAGGCCCGCATGAAAGCAGCGGCATTGCCTTGGACATACCTATTCATTCAAGGTCATGAAGCACAGCATATAAAATCACTATATATCACTTTACCCAAATACCTTGTATAAACAAAATGGTTTAGAGTCTGTTCGGTAAATTGTATTTTTATTGCTATTTTATCTTTGAATATGCTTTTTATTATATAATTCAAGTATCTTTGTATCTCATTTGTAAAACTCAATAAGACTATAGGTGACCACATTAAATAACATTTGAGTTTTGTCTATTGTGTATGTGTACCATTACAGTTTAAGAGCATTTTAGCACAAGATTTTATTTGTGTTTTTTCAGGCTTTGTTGTATTATTTCTTTGTTTCTTAGTTAAAAATTGCTGGACTAATCAACAATTATTAGAAACATTGGATGCCTTGATGCTCTATCAGACTCATTATACACTACTTGATTGTTGCCCGATTCTAACGCATCGGGTATTCTAGAATATGTATGTCCATGTAGTATATTGCCCAGCCACGTAGTATATTGCCCAGCCACGTAGTAGATTGCTCAGCCACGTAGTATATTGCCCAGCCATGTAATATATTGTCCAGCCACGTAGTAGATTGCCCAGTTACATTGTATATTGCCCAGTGACGTAGTATATTGCCCAGTTACATAGTATACAGCAGAGCCACATAGTATATTGCCCAGTTACGTAGTATACAGCACAGAGCCACATAGTATATTGCCCAGTGACATAGTATATTGCCCAGTGACGTAGTATACAGCACAGAGCCACGTAGTATATTGCACAGCCCATGTAGTATATTGCCCAGCTATGTAGTATAGTGCCCAGCCACGTATGACACAGGTTAAAAAAATAAACATATACTCACCTTCCGCAGGCGCGTTGTAGCACTGTCGCCTGTGTGGGGTGCAGGCGGCATCTTCCGGTCCCAGGGTGTGATGACGTCGCGGTCACGTGACCGTGACGTCACAGCAGGTCCTTGTCGTGCAGGACCTGTCATGACGTCGCGGTCACATGACCGTGTAGCGGTCACATGACCGTGACGTCACGGCAGGTCCTTTCCGCGCAGGCGCGCAGGACTTGTGATGACGTCGCGGTCACATGACCGTGACCTCATGGCAGGCCCTTCTGCCAGACCATCCGTGCGACCAGAACATGCCGGTTGCATCGCGAGGAGCGGGAAAGGCGGCGTAGGTGAGTATATAATCATTTTTTTATTATTTTTAACATTAGATGTTTTTACTATTGGCGCTGCATAGGCTGCTTCAATAGTAAAAAACTTGGTCACACAGGGTTAATAGCAGCGGTAACGGAGTGTGTCACCCGCGGCATAACGTGGTCCGTTACCGCCGGCATTAACCCTGTGTGAGCGGTGAGCGGAAGGGTGTATGCGGGCGCCGGGCAGTGAGTGCGGGGAGTAAGGAGCAGCCATTTTCTTCCGGACTGTGCGCGTCGCTGATTGGTCACGGCAGCCATGACAGGCAGCTGGCGAGACCAATCAGCGAACGAATAACCGTTACAGACAGAAGGACAGACGGAATTGACCCTTAGACAATTATATAGTAGATAGAGAGAAGTAATGATTTTAGGGCAAATACAGTACATCTGTATATACAAAGTCAATTGAACCATGCTACAATTGTATTAATTATGGATTCATAGAAATCAAACTGAAAAATAACCTCTACATGAAATCTAGACACATGGAAGTACATTACAGACTCATGGACTTTTTTGGAAGTGTCGCCAGAAAAGGATTTTAATGTGCAAAATTTGTTATAGAAATATACCTGCTTGAGAAAGGTGGTGGCTATGACCAAGACAGTGTCTGCACACATCACCTGTTCATTTGTTACAAAGCCCACCGTCCTAGGTTGGCAAAAACAATTCATCCTACAAGAGTGCCACTTAATTTACAAAGTCGCACCCTGCTGGAATCTGCTTCATATGTTGGAGTGTCTGTACGTGCAGCGTAAAGCAGAGGCATTCTATATTATGGCTGAGGTCTGGTTGGGACACAGAGGGCAATACCACAAGAAAAATGGGAAAGGGTGAGAATGATGGTAGTGATCACCTGGGGTGGTTGTGTATGGACACAACACTAATAAAAATTTTAGAATCTGCGGCTGCAGCCCCGTTGCTGAAGGGAAAACTATTTCGGATTTCAATCCACTTTAGTGGAGAGATCACATTTTTTGGGCTGCACTTCCGGAAATGAAGAATCCTCAATGGAATAAAATGAAGGGTTTTTATTACACATATTATTACATTTATTGGAGCCTTTTCTAAGGTAAAAAACAAATGTACAAGACACTCTGCCAGAAATCTTTAAGAATGCTAAAATAGGAATTGCCCCTAAAGGAGAGGGGGGCAAGGAACTCCCTTTAGGGGTGCTTCATCAATTGTTTTAGACTTTTTAAAGCTCACTGGCAGAGTGTCTTGTACATTGTAATTCTAACTTGAAAAAGACACCAGTTCGGCACCAAAACCCATTGAGTAATGACAACCTTCATTTTATATCAACAAGGATTCTTTATTTCCGCAAGCACCGCCCAGGTACCATGATCTCTCCACTAAAGTTGACTTTATATTACAGAGCATTAAAACTGGAGCATGGGTAACTTTGAGATTTGTCATTGGCAGATGAAGATAGATATGTGTTGCCTACTGAAGCCCTTCAAATAGACGGCTAAATTGTTGTCTCCTTATATTTATACTGGAAAAAACACTCAACAGGATGTACAACTCAAGATGGGAAAGAACAGCAACTTGTGCATGTTCATCATTGCCTTGTGGCTGTTGGGGACCTTAAAGGTTCTTATTACATGGAGCAGGAGGTGGAGCAGCAACAATTGGATGTAATGGGGTACATTGAGTTATCACAAGCATAGACTGGGTATGAGGCTGAAAGTAAGAATGAGGATGATAACAACGACACTGGCCATAATAACCAACTGCAGCATGGTGCATTAAGTAAAAAAAATAAGACCTTCGAACATGCTGGCAGGTAAGGCAAGTTCTATGCTGGTATGCTTTAGTGAAGACAGAAGTATTGTTACCATTAAACAAACGGATGACTGTTGGATAACCATACTTTTAGGCCCTTGCTGTAAAAGCAAAATGGAGGGAATCTAAGTGGGTGCATGACCAAGACAAGCTATGTTCCCAGATTGGCAAAGCTGTAGCCGAGTGGATACCTGCTGACCTCACAGCTGACCAAAAGACTCTCTGCTTGACAAAGGCCGGTTGCTGGCCGAAACGTTGCATCATGTAATGGCAGAATAAAGATTTTGTATTTTTTCACCTGGAAACGGATGCTGCTCCTTTCTTCAAAATTTCTGTGAGTATTGGTCCAGTTGGATTCAAGGACTTTGGAGCGTGCACTGTGAATACTTGAGTGCTGTTGGTTGACTACCTTTTATTAAAGGAAAGGTCACAGTGGCAACGACCCGGTCCATGGCCCTGAGCACCCAAATGAAAGGGAAGGTCTTTAAAGGGGTTGTGGAAATAATGAAAGTTCATGACGCCACCTGTGGTTCTCGGTCAGATTTGACCGATGCTGCTTAAAGGAGTCCTCTAGGGGTGATGGTGCTGCAGCAAAGATGGTGTCCCTTCCCACAGATGAAGCGGGGTCACCAGGGCTCCCGGTGTGTTTGGCAGGGATGGTGAATGCCTGCAAATAAATGGAGGACACAGGGTTGCAGCCTTTACATGGTTTACTGGTGTTAAGCAGCCTCAGTCCATGGTAGCAGCAACAGGTGTAGATGGAGTCCAGGCAGCCTGAAGACAAGTAGAAATCCCTTTGACAGGTCAGTTTGGGAACCTTCCACTATGCGCTGGTCTGTAGTCCCTTGCTGTCTAACAAGGTCCTCTTTCTCCCCTGTCCTATGACAGTACCTGCATGGTAGGCAACTTGAGCCGTCTCTTTGGGTCTCTGTCCATGGTGACTCCGGGCTCTGATTGCTGCTGTACCTCAGGTATTATGTGAGCAAATCCCTTTTAGTTTCCTGCCCTTCAGTTCTGCCATGGGACCTGTAGTTCCTCACGACCTCAGGCTCCCGGTGCCCGGTTTCTGTGCTCAGCTTAAAAGGGCCCAGTCACAGCCCTCTTCAAGCTCCTAAGTCCTTCTGTGCTCCTTCACTGAGTGCTACCAACTGTCAAATGCATAGCAACTGACTCCTCCTCTCGGCCAGAGAAAGCAGCTCCCCTGAAGTCAGGTGTAGAGCTCCCCCTTCTGGCCTGGAGTCAGAACGGTGTTGAATGTGCTGAATACCTGTTAAAGGGATCCCTCCTGCCTCCAGGCATGGCACTACCCTCCCTGAGAGGAAGGCAGCACCACTGTGGTACTCGAACTCCTGGGGTACCACAACTACATAGTTTCGTAGTTTGAAAAAAGGCCTATGTCCATCAAGTTCAACCTTTCTCCAAAAATTGTGCAGTTTGTCACTAATTTAGCATATAACCCTAATGTTATGTGCATCAAGGAAATCATCCAGCCCACATGCTTGAACAGACATTATATCTGACACCGCACCAACCTGACAGACTTCAGCAAATAGAGATGCAAAAGCTGAATAGCAAGGTTACATTTTTCAGAGTTTGTATTCTTTCTCTGGTGGAAACCCTGTGCCCCAAACCTCATGAACTTCTGGCTGAATAGGACCAGTGGAAGAGCTGACTTATTTTGCTATGGGTGTACTGTCATGTGTCCTGTCAGATAAGGTATTTGGCGAAGCTGGTGGCTTTGCTATGCAAGATTGTCCTCTGCAAGCACTGAAAACCTTACATTTATCAAAATGTACCTTTCATGGAACAGTGCCGACATTCATTCATCTATGGCTGTAGCAAATGCAGCATTTTCCTGCCCTACCATCTATTGTCTTTAACACTGTTCTGCTGCCACCAGTGCAGATGGTTCATGTCTCGCCAGTAGTGTTGAGTGATACCTTCCGATACTCAAAGGTATCGGATGTATCGGCCGATATCCAAAAAGTATCGGATATCGCCGATACCGATGCCCGATACCAATGCAAGTCAATGGGACACAAGTATCGGAAGGTATCCAGGATGGTTCCCAGGGTCTGAAGGAGAGGAAACTCTCCTTCAGGCCCTGGGATCCATATTCATGTAAAAAATAAAGAATTAAAATAAAAAATATGGATATACTCACCTCTTCGGCGGCCCCTGGACCTTACCGATGTAACCGGCAGCCTCCGTTCCTAAGAATGAGTTCGTGAAGGGCCTTCGATGACGTCGCGACTTCTGATTGGTCGCGTGACCGCTCATGTGACCGCTCACGCGACCAATCACAAGCCGCCACGTCATCGCAGGTCCTTCACGCGCTCATTCTTAGGAACGGAGGCTGCCGGTTACAGCGGTAAGGTCCAGGGGCCGCCGGAGGGGTGAGTATATCCATATTTTTTATGGATCCGATTCCGATTTCCGATATCACAAAAGTATCGGAACTCGGTATCGGAATTCCGATACTGCAAGTATCGGCCGATACCCGATACTTGCGGTATCGGAATGCTCAACACTACTCGCCAGGCATCCACTTCCTTTCCATCATGTCATCTGATGTGTACTGCTGCTGCCTGGTTGCCTGTATGGGCCCTACATTGCCAGGCAACTTCTTGCCTACCCGATCATAATCCTATACTGTTTGCCTGCTGCCACTGCTGCGATACATTTACTGTCTACCCATTGTGTGTTATAGTGCCATGCTGCACTGCTGCTGCAGGAACAGCCATAGTAGACCCTACATAACCAGACATCTACTGGCCTGCAACGTGATATTTTATACTGTGCAGTTGTTGCTGCTAGAAACCTACATACTCTCCTGCTTGTCCAATGTGTTCTGCTTTAAGCAAAGGACAAACCTCTTAATACTCCCCAATCGGAGATCATTTTTGCACCAACTCTATGTATTCAATAGCAAAACAAGTATCTGACACCAAGTAATGGGTTGTGACAGTTTTTTGTTACAAAAAAGCCGAAAAGTCTGTTAGTGCAGTGTATTGCTAAAAAGGCTGCCGGTACTCACTAGTAACCAATTATTTACCCCTTGCTGGCAATATTGAGATAATGCTGTGTTTGCATTAAAGAGTTTAAAAGGATTTGATACAGTCCCGTGAGACCTGAGAGCATTACACATTGTTTGTGGGCATTTCAAGGCTTAAAAGTACTTACAGTTTCCATCAAATCGACTTGCTCCTAATCAAATTTGTTGAATTTGGCAAAATAGGCAAATGTCAGTTTCAAAAGAACCTGAATAGAGGACATACAGAATACAGCACAGCTCCATAGGCTGCATAAACTCTTGCGTTGAGCCAAAAGTTAAACTCAGCGTATAATTTGACATCTCCATTTATCACTAATGTTCTGTTCAGTAGTTTAGCAATACAATAAGAAGCAAAAATTAGCTTAACATTTGTAATGCCTAACCACTTACTGTAGTTCATGTATTGGTATCTCAAAATCATTAAACAGAAAATCATTCGAGCAATTCAAGGCTGTTTATAAATGTAATGGAAGCAGTAGACACGCTTTGTACCTCGAGCTACAAATTCCATCTATAAACCCCTATACTTGTATAGGGATCAGAAAACATTAGATAAATGTCAGATGAAATATAGCTTATTCAGCTGTGCTTCACTTTATTGATCTTGTATACTTATTTATTGACTAGATGGCAGCCCGATTCTAAAGAATCGGGAGTCTAGAATCCATATATACTTTATTTATTCAAATGTAAGAATAATTTGGTGGGCGGGGACCCTCGGCCTCCGATTTGGTTGGCGGGGCCCCACGGCCTCCGATTTGGTGGGCGGGGTCCCTCTGCCTCCGCTTTGGTGGGCGGGGCCGCTCGGCCTTCGATTTGGTGGGCGGGGCTCCTCAGCCTCCGATTTGGTTGGTGGGGCCCCTTATCCTCCGATTTGGTGGGCGGGGACCCTCGGCCTCCGATTTGGTGGGCGGGGCCCCTCGGCCTCCGATTTGGTTAGCGGGGCCCCTCGGCCTCCGATTTGGTGGGCAGGGACCCTCGGCCTCCGATTTGGTGGGCGGGGCCCCTCGGCCTCCGATTTGGTAGTCAGGGACCCTCGGCCTCCGATTTGGTGGGCGGGGCCCCTCGGCCTCTGATTTGGTGGGCGGGGCCCCTCGGCCTCCGATTTGGTGGGTGGGGCCCCTCGGCCTCCGATTTGGTGGGCGGGGACCCTCGGCCTCCGATTTGGTGGGCGGGGACCCTCGGCCTCCGATTTGGTGGGCGGGGACCCTCGGCCTCCGATTTGGTGGGCGGGGACCCTCGGCCTCCGATTTGGTGGGCGGGGACCCTCGGCCTCCGATTTGGTGGGCAGGGACCCTCGGCCTCCGATTTGGTGGTCGGGGACCCTCGGCCTCCGCTTTGGTGGGCGGGGCCCCTCGGCCTCCGATTTGGTGGGCGGGGTCCCTCTGCCTCCGATTTGGTGTGCGGGGACCCTCGGCCTCCGCTTTCGTGGGCGGGGACCATCGGCCTCCGATGTGGTGGTCGGGGCCCCTCGGCCTCCGCTTTGGTGGGCGGGGCCGGGCCCCTCGGCCTCCGCTTTGGTGGGCGGGGCCGCTCAGCCTTCGATTTGGTGGGCGGGGCTCCTCGGCCTCCGATTTGGTTGGCGGGGCCCCTCGGCCTCCGATTTGGTTGGCGGGGCCCCTCGGCCTCCGATTTGGTGTGTGCTCTGCCTGGGGCCACTGTGCTCTGCCTGGGGCCCCATATGCTGCCTGGGGCCCCTGTGCTCTGCCTGGGGCCCCATATGCTGCCTGGGGACCCATGTTCTGCCTGGGGCCCCTGTGCTCTGCCTGGGGCCACTGTGCTCTGCCTGGGGCCACTGTGCTCTGCCTGGGGCCCCATATGCTGCCTGGGGCCCCTGTGCTCTGCCTGGGGCCCCATATGCTGCCTGGGGCCCCTGTGCTCTGCCTGGGGCCCCTGTGCTCTGCCTGGGGACCCATGTTCTGCCTGGGGCCCCTGTGCTCTGCCTGGGGCCACTGTGCTCTGCCTGGGGCCCCATATGCTGCCTGGGGCCCCTGTGCTCTGCCTGGGGCCCCATATGCTGCCTGGGGCCCCTGTGCTCTGCCTGGGGCCCCTGTGCTCTGCCTGGGGCCCCATATGCTGCCTGGGGCCCCTGTGCTCTGCCTGGGGCCCCTGTGCTCTGCCTGGGGCCCCATGTTCTGCCTGGGGCCCCTGTGCTCTGCCTGGGGCCACTGTGCTCTGCCTGGGGCCCCATATGCTGCCTGGGGCCTCTGTGCTCTGCCTGGGGCCCCATATGCTGCCTGGGGCCCCTGTGCTCTGACTGGGGCCACTGTGCTCTGCCTGGGGCCCCATAGGCTGCCTGGGGCCCCTGTGCTCTGCCTGGGACCACTGTGCTCTGCCTGGGGCCCCATATGCTGCCTGGGGCCCCTGTGCTCTGCCTGGGGCCACTGTGCTCTGCCTGGGGCCCCATATGCTGCCTGGGGCCCCTGTGCTCTGCCTGGGTGTAGGACACTGGTGACGTCACTTATCTCCGGACATTAGCTCCGGACATAAGCTCCGGACATTAGCTCCGGACATTAGATCCGGACATTATCTCCGGACATTAGCTCCGGACAAAGCCACGGAAGTTGGCACAAATTGCAGGAAGTAGTATTCTAGGCAATTATATATTAGATGTTATATATAAAACACACTAATATAAAATGCATCTTTATTTGGTATGTAAAAAGCACACAATGTTTCAAGAGAGATTTTAAAGTACAGACTGTCTTCCAATTAGTATCTTAAGAGGAAGTTCAATGTATAGTATATTATATGCTTCTGCAAATATCTGACGTATCTATAAAAAATATCCATTTGACAACATTTTATTTTGTAATGTATTCAATCACAGTGGATTTCACAAGGCGCTTCTGACACTAAAATGTCTCCACGCTTTGCTACAAAATTATTTAAGCTATTTTAATTTCAACAATAATTCTCAAATGGTTAAATTCTGTGCATTCCTTTGACCACTGTGAGACAGTGAGGGGGATCATACGGGAGGGTCAATACTGTATGTATCCCCCAGGATGTGCGTTGAAGCGGGAGTGCATTGCAGTCACAGGCATAGCTGTGATTGCAGTGCAAAATAAATGAAAGTTTGGTCTTGGGCAAGCTATTTGTCCAAGGCAGATTTAAGAAAACCTGGCAGGGGCTTTTATTTTTGGAGCGAACTACAGGATGGTAGTGGGGCAGTTTGCTCCCTCCAGATAGGGTCTTACAAGTGGCTCATGGCCACAGATTCCATTTAAAAACCCTGCAGCAAGGGTTAGGTGTGTCAGTCTTGGTTTGAAAACTGCAGAACAGGTGGCTCTGCAAGATTCAGCCTGTGTGAAGTAATATGGAGCCAAGCAAAGCCAAAAGGCCTGGCACCCCTCAGCGTGAAACAGTGATGCAGTCACCCACAGCAACCGGTCTCGGATACGGACTGTCTTGATGCCCCAGCTGTAATCCAGTGGAAACTGTTTGTTTTCCAGTTGTGAGTTTCTTTGGACATTAAAAGACAATTGCTTTGAACTTTTCTGTGATCCCTGCCTTTCTGTTGCACTGCACCAACCCTGCTGCACTACACTATATACATTTGATTTTATCAAACTGTAGAACCTTTAGCTTTACAACACTGAAGATGGCTATGTCATAGACAGAAAAAAAGGCTCAGTTTTCATTACTTTGTGGGAATTTGATCATAAGGAAGTAGAAATTTATCTGGGCAATGTTCAACTACCCATTGCAGAATAATCTCATGGTTTTTTATAATTTAAAAATCTACTAAATATATGGAGAATTGATCTCTTGAACAAGATCTAGTCACGTCAGATCCTGTTAAGTCTACAAAAGGTATTTTTATGCACTCTAAGCAATTTTTCAGAACCTGGAATTGTTGTTGTTGTATTTATCACCTAATAGGTACTTTTCAATAACTTTGTTACAAATTACTACAGCTCAAAAGGTCTGGTATCTTCTTTTGCGGCCAACATTAACTAGCTATAGTCTCATTAAGGTATGTGCATACCTCTCTAACCTAGCACAGGTTCCCTTCCCTAGTGAGTATACCCAGTGCCAAGACAGCCTTTCGAGAGTTATCCACTCAGGCTGACAGTACACTTTGCCAACATCACTTAAGCGATGGCTCACATAGAACACCTAACTCCCACAATGTCACAGTTAGCCACTGTCAGTCCCAAGACCACTAGCATCACTCTGATATATCAGCACCTGATCTATTACATACCATTCAGAAACAACTTCCTTCTCAAAGAGTTTCCTCTTTCTCAAACACTTGACAGGTAATTTTCCTCCTTAACGCAGCAGAGTCCTAGCATGATAACCCCCACACTGTTTATCCACTCCTGCAGTCATAGTCTCTAGTCTCCCTGGCTTCACCTGATGTCCAGATCTCAGCCTCCAACTTGCACATAGCTTCATAATCAAGCACACAACGTGTTTCATCTGCACTCTAAAATTTGATGCCAGACCACCTACATATATTGGCTGTCTCCTTTCTTAACCAGACAGTGTGGTGTAGTGGCCTAACCAAGCTGTTTCTGAGCCAGCAGCTGGACAGTTCTTTGTCTATCCCTTGAACATCACTCAGAAGACTGTTATTCCTTTCAGGTCTGTGCAGAAGTATGAGGCTGGAGGCTTAATTGTTGCCCTTTTGACCTCTTTGTGGTGCCTGAAAATAGAACTTATTGGTTTTTAGATCAAAGAAAGCAATCTTCATGACACACATCTCCCCTCACATACAGTCCCAGTGACTCTGTCACAAATCCCCCTTCTGCCCAAAGCTGGTGATTTTAGCACCTTCAGACATCAAACAGGGGATTTAGGAGAGAGCATCCACATTACCATGTAACTTGCCTGATCTATGTGCTACGTAGAAACTGAAATCTTGAAGGGCTAAGAACCACCTAGTTACCCGGGCATTCTTACCCTTCTTTTCCCTTAACCAACTCAGAGGGGTATGGTCTGACACTAGTTTGAATGTTTGGCCTAGCAGGTAATATTTCAGTGTATCAGAGGCGTATTTTATGGTTAAGCACTAGTGTTGAGCATTCCGATACCGCAAGTATCGGGTATCGGCCGATACTTGCGGTATCGGAATTCCGATACCGAGTTCTGATACTTTTGTGATATCGGAAATCGGAATCGGATCCATATTCATGTAAAAAATAAAGAATTAAAATAAAAAATATGGATATACTCACCCCTCCGGTGGCCCCTGGACCTTACCGTTGTAACCGGCAGCCTCCGTTCCTAAGAATGAGCGCGTGAAGGACCTGCGATTACGTCGCGGCTTGTGATTGGTCGCGTGAGCGGTCACATGACCAATCAGAAGCCGCGACCTCATCGAAGGCCCTTCACGCGCTCATTCTTAGGAACGGAGGCTCCCGGTTACATCGGTAAGGTCCAGGGGCCGCCGGAGAGGTGAGTATATCCATATTTTTTATTTTAATTCTTTATTTTTTACACGAATATGGATCCCAGGGCCTGAAGGAGAGTTTCCTCTCCTTCAGACCCTGGGAACCATCCTGGATACCTTCCGATACTTGTGTCCCATTGACTTGCTTTGGTATCGGGTATCGGTATCGGCGATATCCGATACTTTTTGGATATCGGCCGATACCATTCGATACCGATACCTTTGAGTATCGGAAGGTATCGCTCAACACTATTAAGCACTCTTTCTTGATAATGGCAACCAAAACTGGATGTTTACACAGTGCCAGTTTCAGCTCTTAAAATGCCATCTCTGTGTCAGAAGTCCATTTAATCATTGACTTAGTGCCCTTAAGGAAATCCATTAATGGTGCGATAATTATGGCAGAATTTGGGATAAACCGCCGGTAATTCCCCACAATTCCAAGAAATGCCTTCACTTGCTTCCTGGAAAGCGGTTGCGGCTCTCCTGACGACATAGCCTAAGTACTCGGCCTCTTCCTTCTCTATTTACTTTTTCAGATTCACGGTGAACTCAGCTTTTCTTAGCACATCTGGAATCATCTGTAGCTTTTGTAAATGGCTACTCTAGTCAGGGCTGAAAACCACAATGTCATCAAGGTAGGCTGCGGCATACTTCTTATCTGGAGTTAAGATCCGATTCATCACCCTCTGGAAGGTACCTGGGGCCCCCTGCAGTCCGAAGGGCATTCTAGTGTTCTGGAAACACCCATCAGGTGTCGAGAAGGCCGTCTTCTCCTTGGCACTCTGGGACATGGAGATCTGCCAGTAGCACTTTTTCAGGTTGAGGTTTGTAATGTACCTTAATGCGGCAGCCAGGGTTGTCCATCTGGCTAATCGTTACTCGGACGTGTCCGCTCTTCGCCAGTCATTACACTGGCTGCCCATTCATTACAGGATACAATTCAAAGTACTTGTTTTCACCCACAAAGCTCTCCACAGTGCGGCACCCCCTTACATCTCCTCCCTCATTTCTGTCTATCGGCCTAGCCGACCACTGCGCTCTGCTAACGACTTTCGACTAACCTCTGCACTAATCCGTACCTCCCACTCCTAACTCCAAGACTTCTCCCGTGCTGCGCCAATCCTCTGGAATGCTCTACCCCAAGATATTAGAACCATCCACAACTTGCATAGTTTTAGGCGCTCGCTCAAAACTCATTTTTTCAGAGCGGCCTAACATGTTCCCTAATCAAACTCATTTTATGTTTGTGTGTGTGTAGCCCATTCACTATCTCCATCTACCCCCCACTCCCTGAAGATGGCTGGACCATCATTGAAAATACATCATTGTAAATACACATCTGTACTTTGTATCTCCCCACCTCATTGTAGATTGTAAGCTCTCACGAGCAGGGTCGTCGTATTTTGTCTTATTTTGCTTTATTACTGTATTGTTAACATTGTTACCATGACTGTTGTGTTTGAAACTGTTAAACTGTAAAGCACTGCGGAATATGTTGGCGCTATATAAATAAAGATTATTATTATTATTACCTCTTGAGTCCATGTCTCTCAATGAGTTTGTTCACGTGGGGCATCGGATACGCATCAAAACTGGACACCTTGCTCAGCCTGCGGTAGTCTTTACAAGACTGCCAATCATCGTCGGGTTTCTGAGTATGATGGGACTCGACCATCTAAATTTTGACTCCTCTATCACACCAAAGTCTAGCATTCTCTTAACCTCCTTTGAAATTATCTCCCTGCGTGCTTCGGGAATTCTATAGGGCTTGAGGTTTACCCTTACATGCAGCTCTTTTAATATTTCATGCTCCACCACCTTGCACCTTGTACGCTCTTGCAACTCCTAGAATAGGTCACGGTTCCTCAGTAGCAGTTCTTGACCCTGCTGCTTCTGGGCTGGTGTTAGCGTCTCTGCAATTGTGACCTCCTCCTCTTTGGCTTCAGGATGGGCTCCTAGGAAAGGAGCTTCCAGTGATTCCTGATCTCGCCATGGTTTCAGCAAGTTCATATGATATACTTGGTGCGGCTTCCTTCGACCTGGCCTGTGTACGTTGTAATTCACCTCATTCAGTTTTTCCATCACCTCATATGGGCTTCACCATTTGGCTAGGAACTTGTTCTCCACTATGGGGATAAGCACTAGCACACGGTCCCAGGGCTGGAACTGCCTCAGCCTTGCTGATCGGTGATATACCCTTGCCTGTGCCTTCTGTGCCTGGTGAAGATGCTCCTTTATGATAGGCATTACTTGTGCTATCCTCTCCTGCAACTGAACAACATGCTCCAGTGTGACATCACCTTGGCTTCTCAGGTTTCCTTGGCAATGTCCAGGAGCCCTTGCTGATGTCGACCGTACAGCTGCTCGAATGGCGAAAAGTCAGTGGAGGTTTGAGTAACTTATCTGATGGAGAAGAGCCGAAATGGAAGCAGATAGTCCCAGTCTTGACCATTCTTCTTAATGACCTTCTTGAGCATGACCTTTAAGGTCCTATTGAATCGCTTTACCAGGCCATCAGCCTGCTAATGGTAAACGTAGGTTCACAGCTGGGCAATCTGAAGGATTCTACACAGCTACCTCATCACTATGCACATGAAGGGGGTTCCCTGTTCCATCAAAATCTACTTTGACAGGCCCATCCTAGCAAAGATATTGACAAATTCTCAGGCAAAACTCTTAACCTAAGAGTTTCTTAGTGGCACCGCTTCAGGGTACCGGGTTGCAGAGTCCATGACCACTAGAATGTACTGATGGCCCTGTGCAGACTTAACTAGGGAACCTACTGGGTCCATGTCAATCCTCTCAAAGAGGACTTCTATTACTGGTAACGGGACTAAGCGACTTCTGAAGTGAGAATTGGTAGCGGTTATCTGGCAGGTGGGGCAGGACCTACAATAATTTAGGATCTCCCAGTAACATCCTGGCCAAAAAAACCTACGTATTACTCTCTCCTGAGTTTTCTCTACCACCAGATGTCCCCCAAAAATATGAGAATGGGCCATGTCTAAAGCTCTCCACTGTAGGGTCCTGGAACCAACAGCTGCTCCACTATCTCACTTCCCCTCAGATTGGTCACCCGATGCAATAAATCGCCATTGACTGCAAAGTGTAGGAACTCCTCCATCTTTGTTTTTGATGGAGTCTCTTCCAGAGGGACCTGGCTTTTGTCTGGGACACTCTGTGTAGCCCTCTTTTGCCACAAGTTCCAAAATGATGAAAAATCCCACCCCAGTATGACAGGTGCATCAAGTCTTTTACTATCTCAACCACATGGGACTTAGTACCACAATCTGTTCCCATGGTCACTCTGTCCACAGGGTATTTCTTGGCATCTCCGTGTATGCAGTGGACACCCACAAACTTATTAGGGATCAACTGGTGGGGCAGTGTAGCACCGATTAGGGTCTCTAGATTGCCAGTCTAAAAATCCGAGAACCAGTACCCTATTGATGGACACAGTACTTGCCCGCGGTCCTTCGCCAGGTTGACAGCCCACACTACAGGCCAGGTAGGCGTAATAGGAGCAACACCTGCCCAGAATGCAGTTCATTGGTTAAGGGGACATATAACACCGCAATGTGGCAATGTGGCCAGGATTGTGACATCGCCAACAGACCACAACATTAATAAAAGCCTTAGGGGACCCCTAAGCGACATTGGGAGTCCCCTCATTTGTGGGTCTAGACACCCTCCATGGTGAGCTCAACCCCCTTTGAGTATCTCAATACGGGTACAGTGGGGCAAAAAAGTATTTAGTCATTCAGCAATAGTGCAAGTTCCACCACTTAAAAAGATGAGAGGCGTCTGTAATTTACATCATAGGTAGACCTCAACTATGGGAGACAAACTGAGAAAAAAAAATCCAGAAAATCACATTGTCTGTTTTTTTTATCATTTTATTTGCATATTATGGTGGAAAATAAGTATTTGGTCAGAAACAAAATTTCATCTCAATACTTTGTAATATATCCTTTGTTGGCAATGACAGAGGTCAAACGTTTTCTGTAAGTCTTCACAAGGTTGCCACACACTGTTGTTGGTATGTTGGCCCATTCCTCCATGCAGATCTCCTCTAGAGCAGTGATGTTTTTGGCTTTTCGCTTGGCAACACGGACTTTCAACTCCCTCCAAAGGTTTTCTATAGGGTTGAGATCTGGAGACTGGCTAGGCCACTCCAGGACCTTGAAATGCTTCTTACGAAGCCACTCCTTCGTCGCCCTGGCGGTGTGCTTTGGATCATTGTCATGTTGAAAGACCCAGCCACGTTTCATCTTCAATGCCTTTGCTGATGGAAGGAGGTTTGCACTCAAAATCTCACGATACATGGCCCCATTCATTCTTTCATGTACCCGGATCAGTCGTCCTGGCCCCTTTGCAGAGAAACAGCCCCAAAGCATGATGTTTCCACCACCATGCTTTACAGTAGGTATGGTGTTTGATGGATGCAACTCAGTATTCTTTTTCCTCCAAACACGACAAGTTGTGTTTCTACCAAACAGTTCCAGTTTGGTTTCATCAGACCATAGGACATTCTCCCAAAACTCCTCTGGATCATCCAAATGCTCTCTAGCAAACTTCAGACGGGCCCGGACATGTACTGGCTTAAGCAGTGGGACACGTCTGGTACTGCAGGATCTGAGTCCATGGTGGCGTAGTGTGTTACTTATGGTAGGCCTTGTTACATTGGTCCCAGCTCTCTGCAGTTCATTCACTAGGTCCCCCCGCGTGGTTCTGGGATTTTTGCTCACCGTTCTTGTGATCATTCTGACCCCACGGGGTGGGATTTTGCGTGGAGCCCCAGATCGAGGGAGATTATCAGTGGTCTTGAATGTCTTCCATTTTCTAATTATTGCTCCCACTGTTGATTTCTTCACTCCAAGCTGGTTGGCTATTGCAGATTCAGTCTTCCCAGCCTGGTGCAGGGCTACAATTTTGTTTCTGGTGTCCTTTGACAGCTCTTTGGTCTTCACCATAGTGGAGTTTGGAGTCAGACTGTTTGAGGGTGTGCACAGGTGTCTTTTTATACTGATAACAAGTTTAAACAGGTGCCATTACTACAGGTAATGACTGGAGGACAGAGGAGACTCTTAAAGAAGGAGTTACAGGTCTGTGAGAGCCAGAAATCTTGATTGTTTGTTTCTGACCAAATACTTATTTTCCACCATAATATGCAAATAAAATGATAAAAAAACAGACAATGTGATTTTCTGGATTTTTATTTCTCAGTTTGTCTCCCATAGTTGAGGTCTACCTATGATGTAAATTACAGACGCCTCTCATCTTTTTAAGTGGTGGAACTTGCACTATTGCTGACTGACTAAATACTTTTTTTCCCCACTGTAAGTGGCAATGTCTAGTTTCCCAAGAGATTTCTCAACAACCTGA
This sequence comes from Ranitomeya variabilis, assembly GCF_051348905.1. Classification (NCBI taxonomy): domain Eukaryota; kingdom Metazoa; phylum Chordata; class Amphibia; order Anura; family Dendrobatidae; genus Ranitomeya; species Ranitomeya variabilis. The sequence continues at coordinate 506,739,682 of NC_135233.1, forward strand.
TATCTCTCCACCAGGCTAACCAGGTTGTCTGCATTCCAAGTGTTGCCCTGGACAACCCAGGTCTGTATTGGCCTGGGAAGAGAGTGGATGAACCTGTCCATCACCACATGCTCGACCATCTGGCCCAGAGTGGAAGTCTCTGGCTGCAACCACTTTTGGACTAGGTGCAACAAAACAAACATCTGCGAGCGAAGTGCTTTGTCGCTAGCATACGTCCACCAGTGGCTCGCTGAACTCTAACGAAGATAGTTTTTCCCAAGCATGCCAAGATTTTAGTCTTTAATTTGGTGCATTCTCTGGCATCCTGGAGTGCTAATCATAATATGCTTTTTGAGGCCTCCTGTTGCTGTCGCTGGTGCTGCTGTTGTTGGAGCTGCTGTGTTAACAGTTTGTTAATTTCCTGTTGTGCCATTTGCTGCTGTTGACTTGCCAGCTGTTGCTGGTGTTGAACCTGGACCAGATGCTTGACAAGCTCCTCCATGCTGTCAGGCATCTTGTGCTGGATGATGGATTTTACCAAGGATGTGAAGTGAGTCCACAGCCACTCTCTGTGTTCCTGTATCGTTGCACGTATTCAAAACATCACATGTGAGGGGATGTCTCACTCAGCTGCTTGCATAGGTAAACACAGGAATGCCTCTTATGGTAAATCACCTGCTGGTTTATCATGGAACATCATAAACCATAGCAGGGTTGAGCAAAGTATACGTGGCCTCTCTGGCTTAATGGCAAAACAAAACAAAGATAAAGTTCAACAGAGTCCTTTTTCCTGCAAGGTCCACCAGCAGTGAACACTCAAAGTCCTCAGCTCCTCCTGGAGCCACATCTGTAGACTTTCCTCTTCAAGAACACAACAGAGAAAAAAAATAGTGGCTGAACATTTAACTCCCTAGCCACACCATTGAGGTGGAAATATGGTGAGTAGGCGTCCCGCCCATGTCTTACCTACTCACCAAAAAAACCTGGTCCCTTATTATGGCTGATTAACTACTTCAGCATATAGCATGCTGGAGAGAAACTTATTGATTTTTAGATCACGGAAGAAAGCAATCTTCGTGAAACATATCTCCCCTCACACACACTGCCAGTGACCCTGTCACAGCCTCTATTCTTGTTAACCAACCTTGCTAAAGTTGAGGGTTGCAGCCAGGGCTGCCAATAGTAATTTCGGGGCCCTCTTGAGACTCCACCCAAGCTCCAACCCAACCCAGCCTCCACCCCTCAAACCTTACATAGTCCCACAGCCCACTCAGAAAAATTCCATATCTGCACCATAACCTCACCAATCACACATTAACAGTTCCCATCACCAGATCACACACATAGCCGGCAGCTTTTGTTTTGGCCAAATATTTTTTTAAGTCACCACCACAACAAGGTAGACACTTTTTGACGGGCCCTACTCTTCTCTAACCTATTAAACATTTTTTAAAATATGCAATACAATTTAGGTATATTTTTATTTATTTTTCAATTTTTTTAAAATGACAATATCACATACAAGGAGCAAATACCTCCGGATCATGACCAAATCACAAATTACCACCACAGAGACCGGATAATATCACATATAAGGGACAAATACACCACACCATGTTCATACCACATATTACCATCACTGTTGTGAATTCTGTTTTTGGCTCCCTCTGGTGGCCACTGCTGGTACTGGCTTACTTTGGTCTTTTGTTCTCAGCGCATCTGTTTTCATCAGGCTATTGGGAGTTTCCTACTTAAGCTGGCTTCCCAGCCATTCTTGTGCCGGCAATCAATGTTATCAGACCGTCTCTGATTTTGTTACCTGCTCCAAGTCTGCAACTCAGCTAAGTTGATCTTTTTGCATCTTGATATTTGTTTTGTCCAGCTTGCATTTATATTTCCTGTGCGGCTGGAAGCTCTGGTGATCTGAAATTACCACTCCGGTATCATGAGTTGATAAACGGAGTTAAGGTAATTTCAGGATGGCTTTTCAGGGTTTTGAGGTAACCGCGAAGTCCTCTTTTGTATCTTTCGTTATTTAGCTAGAGGGCCTCGCTTTGCTGAATCTATATTCATACTGCGTTTGTGTTTTCCTCTTACCTAACCGTTATTACATGTGGGGGGCTACTATATCTTTTGGGGATTCCCTTGAGGCAAGCCAGGTCTGTGTATTCCTCTACTAGGGGTAGTTAGATCTCCGGCTGGCACGAGGGGTCTAGAATCAACGTAGGAACCCCCCTGGCTACTTTAAGTTGTGTGTTAGGTTCAGGGTCGCGGTTATCTAAGATACCATCTTCCCAGAGCTTGTCCGTTTTGTCCCTGTTTCCCTGCCATTGGGAAATCATGACAGTATTGCCGGCCAGAATATATTAAACGTATTGGCTGAAGAAAGAGAGAAAAAAGAAGTTTCTGACATCATTTTTTTTTTTTTTTTTTTGCTCTGAGACTCTGTCAGCCAAAATTGCAATCTGCTGTGTTTTTTTTTTTCTCTCCTCTTAACTCCCGAATGGCTTAGATCTCTAGTGCTGAGAGATGGATGTCCAGGGTTTAGCTTCAAACTTAAATGCTCTAGCTTCTAAAGTTCAAAATATCCAAGACTATGTTATACATGCTCCTATATCTGAACCCAAGATCCCTATACCCGAGTTCTTTTCTGGAGATAGATCTCGTTTTTTGAATTTTAAGCACAATTGTAAATTGTATCTATCTCTGAGATCTCGCTCCGCTGGAGACCCCGCTCAGCAGGTTAAAATTGTTATTTCCTTGTTGCGGGGTGACCCCCAGAATTGGGCATTTGCATTGGCACCAGGGGATCCTGCGTTGCTCAGTGTGGATGCGTTTTTTCTGGCACTGGGGTTGCTCTATGAGGAACCTAATTTGGAAGTTCAGGCTGAAAAGGCCTTGATGGCCCTTTCTCAAGGGCATGATGAAGCTGAAATATATTGTCAAAAATTTCGAAAATGGTCAGTGCTTACTCAGTGGAATGAGTGCGCCCTGGCGGCGAATTTCAGAGAAGGTCTCTCTGACGCCGTTAAAGATGTTATGGTGGGGTTTCCTACGCCCACAGGTCTGAATGAGTCCATGACTATGGCGATTCAAATTGATCGGCGTTTGCGGGAGCGCAAACCTGTGCACCATTTGGCGGTGTCTTCTGAGCAGGCACCAGAAATTATGCAATGTGATAGAATTCTGTCCAGAAATGAACGGCAGAATTATAGGCGTAAAAATGGGTTGTGCTTTTACTGCGGCGATTCTGCTCATGTTATATCAGCATGCTCTAAACGCACAAAAAAGGCTGATAACTCTTTTGCAATTGGCACCTTGCAATCTAAGTTTATTTTGTCTGTAACTCTGATTTGTTCATTGTCATCTATTACTGTGGATGCCTATGTGGATTCTGGCGCTTCCTTGAGTCTTATGGATTGGTCCTTTGCCAGACAATGTGGGTTTAGCCTAGAACCATTGGAAGTTTCTATCCCTCTGAAGGGTATCGATTCCACACCTTTGGCTAGGAATAAACCACAATTCTGGACACAAGTGACTATGTGCATGACTCCTGATCATCAGGAGGTCATTCGTTTTCTTGTGCTGCATAACTTGTATGATGTCCTAGTACTTGGACTGCCATGGTTGCAAACTCATAACCCAGTCCTGGACTGGAAGACAACATCTGTACTAAGCTGGGGATGTCGGAGGGTTCATGGGGAAGCACCTTTGGTTTCTATTGCTTCATCTACTCCCTCTGAAATTCCAGCATTTTTGTCTGATTTTTCTGATGTTTTTGAGGAGCCGAAAATTGGTTCTCTTCCCCCCCACAGGGAGTGTGATTGTGCTATAGACTTAATTCCAGGCAGCAAGTTTCCCAAGGGTCGTTTGTTCAATCTGTCTGTGCCTGAGCATGCTGCTATGCAGGAATATATTAAGGAGTCCTTGGAAAAGGGACTTATACGTCCATCCTCATCCCCTTTAGGAGCGGGTTTTTTTTTCGTGGGTAAAAAGGATGGCTCCTTGAGGCCCTGTATTGATTATCGCCTGTTGAATAAGATTACAGTCAAATACCAGTATCCTTTGCCACTATTGACTGATTTATTTGCTCGTATTAAAGGGGCAAAGTGGTTCTCTAAGGTCGATCTTCGGGGTGCGTATAATTTGGTGCGGATTAAGCAGGGAGATGAGTGGAAAACCGCATTTAATACGCCCAAGGGCCATTTTGAGTATTTGGTAATGCCTTTTGGTCTTTCTAATGCTCCTTCAGTCTTTCAGTCCTTTATGCACGATATTTTCCGTGAATACCTGGATAAATTTATGATCGTGTATTTGGATGATATTTTGATTTTTTCGGATGACTGGGAGTCGCATGTTCAACAGGTTAAGAAGGTTTTTCAGGTTTTGCGTTCTAATTCTTTGTTTGTAAAGGGTTCAAAGTGTATCTTTGGGGTTCAGAAAATATCCTTTTTGGGGTATATTTTTTCCCCTTCTTCTGTTGAGATGGATCCTGCTAAGGTTCGAGCTATTTGTGATTGGACGCAGCCTACTTCCCTGAAGAGTCTTCAGAAGTTCTTGGGCTTTGCTAATTTCTATCGTCGATTTATAACTGGGTTCTCAAGTATTGCTAAACCTTTGACTGATTTGACTAAGAAGGGTGCTGATGTTGCCAATTGGTCCTCTGTGGCTGTGGAGGCCTTTCGGGAGCTTAAGCGCCGCTTTGCTTCTGCCCCTGTGTTGCGCCAGCCTGATGTTTCGCTTCCTTTTCAGGTGGAGGTTGATGCTTCCGAGATTGGAGCAGGAGCAGTTTTGTCGCAGAGAAGTCCCAATTGCTCAGTGATGAGACCATGTGCATTTTTCTCTCGAAAGTTTTCGCCCGCAGAGCGAAATTATGATGTCGGTAATCGGGAGCTCTTGGCTATGAAGTGGGCATTTGAGGAGTGGCGTCATTGGTTGGAGGGTGCTAGACATCAGGTGGTGGTCTTGACTGATCACAAGAATCTGATTTACCTGGAGTCTGCCAGGCGTCTGAATCCTAGACAGGCGCGCTGGTCGTTGTTTTTCTCCCGGTTTAATTTTGTGGTTTCATACTTGCCGGGTTCGAAAAATGTGAAGGCTGATGCTCTTTCTAGGAGTTTTGAGCCTGACTCCTCTGGTGATTCTGAGCCTACTGGGATCCTTAAGGATGGAGTGATTTTGTCTGCTGTCTCCCCAGACTTGCGACGTGCGTTGCAGGAGTTTCAGACTGATAGGCCTGATCGTTGTCCGTCTGGGAGATTGTTTGTTCCAGATGAGTGGACCAGTAGAGTCATCTCAGAGGTTCATTCTTCTGTGTTGGTAGGCCATCCTGGAATTTTTGGTACCAGAGATTTGGTGGCCAGGTCCTTCTGGTGGCCTTCCCTGTCTCGGGATGTGCGTACCTTTGTGCAGTCTTGTGATATTTGTGCTCGGGCCAAGCCTTGCTGTTCTCAGGCGAGTGGATTGTTGAGGTCCTTGCCTATTCCAAAGAGGCCGTGGACGCACATCTCCATGGACCTTATCTCGGATCTCCCGGTTTCTCAGAAGATGTCCGTCATTTGGGTGGTATGTGACTGTTTTTCTAAGATGGTTCATTTGGTACCCTTGCCCAAATTGCCTTCTTCATCGGAGTTGGTCCCTTTGTTTTTTCAGAATGTGGTTCGTTTGCATGGTATTCCGGAGAACATCGTTTCTGACAGATGATCTCAATTTGTGTCTAGGTTCTGGCGGGCATTTTGTGCCAGGATGGGCATTGATTTGTCGTTTTCGTCTGCGTTCCATCCTCAGACTAATGGCCAGACGGAGCGAACTAATCAGACCTTGGAGACTTATTTGAGGTGTTTTGTGTCTGCTGATCAGGATGATTGGGTCGCCTTTTTGCCGTTGGCCGAGTTTGCCCTCAATAATCGGGCCAGTTCTGCCACTCTGGTTTCTCCTTTCTTTTGCAATTCAGGGTTTCACCCCCGTTTTTCATCTGGTCAGGCGGAATCTTCGGATTGTCCTGGAGTGGACACTGTGGTGGATAGACTGCACCAGATTTGGAGTCATGTGGTGGACAATTTGAAGTTGTCTCAGGAGAAGACTCAGCAGTTTGCTAATCGTCATCGTCGTGAGGGTCATCGTCTCCGTGTTGGGGACTTGGTGTGGTTGTCTTCTCGCTTTGTCCCTATGAAGGTCTCTTCTCCTAAGTTTAAGCCTCGGTTCATAGGTCCTTATAAGATTTTGGAGATTCTTAATCCTGTATCTTTTCGTTTGGATCTACCAGCATCTTTCACTATTCATAACGTCTTCCATCGGTCGCTGTTGCGGAGGTACGAGGTACCGGTTGTTCCTTCTGTTGATCCTCCTGCTCCTGTGCTGGTGGAGGGTGAATTGGAGTATGTTGTGGAAAAGATTTTGGACTCTCGTATTTCCAGACGGAGACTTCAGTATTTGGTTAAATGGAAGGGATACGGTCAGGAGGATAATTCTTGGGTGACTGCCTCTGATGTTCATGCCTCTGATTTGGTCCGCGCCTTTCATAGGGCGCATCCTGATCGCCCTGGTGGTTCTCATGAGGGTTCGGTGCCCCCTCCTTAAGGGGGGGGTACTGTTGTGAATTCTGTTTTTGGCTCCCTCTGGTGGCCACTGCTGGTACTGGCTTACTTTGGTCTTTTGTTCTCAGCGCATCTGTTTTCATCAGGCTATTGGGAGTTTCCTACTTAAGCTGGCTTCCCAGCCATTCTTGTGCCGGCAATCAATGTTATCAGACCGTCTCTGATTTTGTTACCTGCTCCAAGTCTGCAACTCAGCTAAGTTGATCTTTTTGCATCTTGATATTTGTTTTGTCCAGCTTGCATTTATATTTCCTGTGCGGCTGGAAGCTCTGGTGATCTGAAATTACCACTCCGGTATCATGAGTTGATAAACGGAGTTAAGGTAATTTCAGGATGGCTTTTCAGGGTTTTGAGGTAACCGCGAAGTCCTCTTTTGTATCTTTCGTTATTTAGCTAGAGGGCCTCGCTTTGCTGAATCTATATTCATACTGCGTTTGTGTTTTCCTCTTACCTAACCGTTATTACATGTGGGGGGCTACTATATCTTTTGGGGATTCCCTTGAGGCAAGCCAGGTCTGTGTATTCCTCTACTAGGGGTAGTTAGATCTCCGGCTGGCGCGAGGGGTCTAGAATCAACGTAGGAACCCCCCCTGGCTACTTTAAGTTGTGTGTTAGGTTCAGGGTCGCGGTTATCTAAGATACCATCTTCCCAGAGCTTGTCCGTTTTGTCCCTGTTTCCCTGCCATTGGGAAATCATGACACATCACATGGTGACCAATAATACCACATAAAAGGATCAAATACCACCACACCATGATCAGACCACATAGTGACCAACTAATAGCACATACAAGGGACAAATACCACCACACCATGACCGGATGACATATTACCACAACATAGTGACCAAATAACAGCACATACAAGGGACAAATGCCACCACACCATGGCCAGACAACATATTGCCACCACATAGTGACTGAATACTGCAATACTGATCATTAATAAAAACACACAATACTAATATCACCATAAGTGCCATTATACACAGGAGATCTGTACTTAGTATGCAGTGTCCTGTACATGTAATACAGTGATTACCAGTGACATTATACACAGGAGCTCTGTATACAGTATCATTGTACAGGTTATACAGTGATCAATGACATTATACACAGGAGCGCTGTATATAGTGTCAGTGTAAAGGTAATACAGTGTGATCACTGGAGACATCGTACACAGGACCTCTGTATATAATGTCAGTGTACAAGTAACAGTGATCACCAGTAACATTGTACACAGGAACTCTGTATAAAATATACAATGCATAGTGTCAGTGTGCAGGTAACACACTGACTCACCAGTGAAGTTTCTAGGTGAAGTCCTTCATCTTCACTTTCATCTTCATCCAGCACAGACCGCCTTCTTTTCTTCCAGCCAGGGCTCGTCTCTGCAGGAAATAACACAGTTATCTAGAGCACCGCTTGCAGAACACATTACTTAATTTTTTCCCAACTTCTACACTACACCAGATGAAGAAAAAAAATCGACATAGTGTCGCTCTGCACAGTAACAGGACTGCCCCCCATTTAAAACAGTATCCTCAAAAAATAAAATAAATTCATCACTGCAGTAATAATATCCTTTAAATAGCCCCAATAGTAATAATATCTCCCATCCTGGCCCCCATGTTTCTCATTCCTGGCTACAGCCATAGGTTCTTCCATCCTGGTCCCATATGTTCTCCCATCCTGCCGTCATGAGTATCCATTCTGCCCCCATGTGATGTCCCATCATGCCCTATCTGTCCCATGATCCTGCCCCATCTGTCCCATGATCGTGCCTCATCTGTCCCATGATCCAGCCCCATCTATCCCATGATCCAGCCCATCGGTCCCATGATCCAGCCCCATCTGTCTCACGATACAGCCCCATCTGTCCCATGATCCAGCTCCAAATGCCTCATGATTCAGCCCCAGGTGTCTCCATCGTATCCATCCTGTCCCATGATACTGCACCAAGTGTCTCCATCCTGCCCCATGTCTCCATTCTGCCCCATGATCCTGCACCATGTGTCTCCATCCCGTCCCATCTGTCTCCCTGTTGCCCCATGATCCTGCACAATGTGTCTCCATACTACCTCATGTGTCTCCATCCTGCCCTATATTCCTGCCCCATCTGTCTCCATCCTGCACCATGTCTCCATCCTGCACCATGTGTCTCCATCCTGCACCGTGATCCTGCACCACGTGTCTCCATCCTTCCGCAACTGTCTCCATCCTGCATCAAGTGTCTCCATTCTGCACCATATGTCTCCATCCTGCACCATGTGTCTCCATCCTGCCCCATGATCCTGCACCATGTGTCTCCATCCTGCCTAATGTCCTCATCCTGCCCCTTGTTTCCATTTTGCCCCCTGTGTCTCCATCCTGACACCTGTGTTTCCATCCTGCCACCTATGTCTCCATCCTGCCCTTTGTGTCTCCATCCTGCCCAATGATCCAGCACCATGTGTCTCCATCCTGCTCCATATTCCTGCCCCATCTGTCTCCATCCTGCACCATGTCTCCATCCTGCCCCCTGTGTTTCTATCCTGCCCTCTGTTTCTCCGTCCTACCCCATGATCCTGCACCATGTGTGTCCATCCTGCCCCATCTGTCTCCATCCTGCCACATCTGTCTCCATCCTGCACAAATCCTGCCACGTTCCTGAGGCGATGTTCCCTCCAGGCACTTCATGTGAGGACTCGCCGGTGAATAACAATGACATCATACACTGGCGAAGTGCATGCTGACGTCAGCTGCCAGCCTCCGATTGGCTGACAGGCCCACACAGCAATAGGGTTTAACTGAACCTGCATATCGGATGCAGGTTCAGTTACTGCACCGGCAGAAACTTGCCGCTGAGGCCTGATGAGCAGAAGAGAGGGGGCCCAATGCGGGCCCCTTCTGCTCATCGGGCCCCAAACGCCAGTCAGGGCACTAATGCCCTAATGGTGGCCCTGGTTGCAACGTGCAGCTGTCAGTTTTGCCTGGCTGGTTATCAAAAATACAGGGGAACCCAATGACAATTTTTTTAAAATTTATTTATTTATACAGCAGGTGGCGGCTCATGGATACTCTCATGAACTGCTGCCTGCTCTCGCGGTTATCAGTTGAATACAACTCTCAACATTCTTCCTTTCTAGTGCTCATCGCAGCGCATGCAGGGGATAATGATGAGAGCTGTCTTCAGCACATGGCACCGGGGAACAGCGTGGACGGTAACTCTGATTCTCAGGCACCAGTACATGTCACACTGATAACACACGGCTGTGATCCGTGTCTCATCAGTGTGCACGTGTGTGGGACATTTTGAGGCCTGTGCTGCTGTTAAAAAAATGACATGTCAGGGTGTTTTGCCCATGGACTTACGGTGCATTGAAACACACTAACATGTGCACAGACCCAATGTGGTGCTATTCACATATTCAGGATTTTTTTGCAGACTGTGTCCACAAAAACAAATAAGTCTGTTTTTGATAGGAGACACATATTAATATTATACATACATGTCTATGGGTAAGTGAGAATTAAAGACAGCACATGCATGGCATTAGTGTGCAATCCATGTGCTGTCCATGATTATTATTGTAATGGGTATGAGAAGCTTTGCAGTTTGTTTTTCATACGAGAAAATCACTGATGAAACACTGATGGTAAAAAATGACACACTGACCAAACACTGGTGAAAATCTCATCAAAAACACTTGCAGCGCCCCAGAGTCCTGGTCGTTGCAGTACTGTGGCTCCGCCACTATGGGGAGCCATGGTGCGTCCGGTGGCACTGAAGGAGTTCATCTGATCAGGTATCACAGACACCAATACATTTCACAGCTGGGCCTCCGGGGGGAGCTAAGGGTTCTATTCACTAGGCCACTCCCCACCATAGTGGGTAAACTGGGGGTCAGGCAGGAAGTTAGATCAGAAAGCTGACTGGGTTGGAACCAGGCAACACCTTGTGGCAGAGGGTGTTGTGGGGAAGATACAGTAGGGTCTCTGTCAGGGGTGGGATCCTGACAGAGGCTTGGCAACTTGAACGAACGTAACGGGACCGTGCCTGCTCAGGATAGCGGCGGTGCCCAAGGAAGGACTAGAAGCGAGATAGATTGTGCTGAGTGAGAAACGAGATCAAAGCAAAAGGAGAAATACCAGTAGGGGTCGTGCTGTAAGACCGGAGCAACACCCTACTGAGGCGCACTACCGGTGGCCGGAACGCCGAGGGAGTATCATAACATTCAGCTTCAAGCAATACTCTAAACAGCGGCAGGACAGTCAGTCTAAGGCGGGCTGTCTAACTCAAATCACCTATGCAGTCTTGGGGGGCAACTTGTGGAGAGGGGCGACTCTAGGGTCCCGGAAGAGCTCCGAGCCTACCCGTCAAACGGGTGCCGTCCCAACCAGAACATCAGGGAGGGACAGAGGATTAGAAGAACATCATTTAATCGAGTTGTGAGGGAACTTAAGAAACAGACACAACAGTTGTGGGGGACTTTCCGTAAGCACAGCAGGGAACGACCACAACACATAGCGCTAGAAGGAAGGCACCGATTTCCACCTGTGAGGAGGACTCTGGAGGTGCCATTGGACCGGCCGGACTTGCGCAGCCTGGTGAACCATATTCCGGACTGAGGACCCAGAGATCTTCAGTAAAGAGGTAAAGAGACTGCAACCTGGTGTCCTCGTTATTTACTGCACCGCACCACTACAGCTTCACCCCCATCTACATCATAAACACCCATCGTTCACTGTGCGCCCCTCGGCAGGGTCACGGATCGGGCCTAGCCACCGTGACAACCCCATAGCAGAGACTTCAGAGGCCCGGTACCGGGTACCCCTCGGCCCTGCGGCGGTGGGGGCGCTACAACTTGGCGTCACGAACAGGATCTACTTAAGCCTGAGGAATCAGGTCATGTGTGCCTTGGAACTGTGATTTGTTGTGCTTGGACTGAACTATATTGCAAAGACTGTGCTGTGCCGTTTGCCGCCAAAAGTTGCCGCCAAAATCTGCCGCCATTACAGCGCTGAGGAGAGCGCGGGAGGAGAAGAGGGGCGTGAAGTGGGCGTAGGCAAGCTGGAGAGCGCGAACAGCAATGGCCGCCCAGTCTAAATATTTCTGTGTCTTGAGGACGTGTCCGTCAACAGCTGAGGTCCGCCTCCTGATCCTGTTTGGAGGGTGGAGACCATGGAGACGGGGCCGCCCACGAAAGAGACCGCGGGAAGAAGACATTGGAGAGGAGATGAAGATGGCGACACCAGAAGCACCGCATGGGGATGGTCGAACTCAGAGAGAGGCTGGACAGCCCGGTGTGGCTCAGGATATGCCGCCACTGCGGGAGCTGACCCTTACGGAGCCAACGATGGGCTGACCCCCCAGGCCGCCGTCGGAAGAGTGTATGGCCGCAGCCGAGGCCCGGCGGATCGCTGCCCGCCTGGAGGCCGATGCCCGTGTGACTGCTCGGCTGGGCCAGCCCATGGAGGTCTGCTTGTCTCCAATGTCCCCTGATCCTCTCAACCCGGTTGCGGCTGGAAGTGCGCCGCCGACACCAGGCTTGAAGCTCACGCCTGAGGCCGAACACCTGCGGCGCATGATGGCTGCATGGCGAGCCCGACCACAACCGGTACCCCAGGTGGACTTACTCACTGTTGCGGAGCCCCCCTTGTCCCACTGGGGTGTAGTGGTCTCCTTCAACCCCCGATATGGACGCGGGGTTATCCAAGAGATCGGGGAGCCGCTACAAGTCCACGTGGACCGAGAGGAGGTGGAGCCTTGCAGTGGAAGGTTTGATCGTGACCTGGAGCCGGGTGATGCCGTCACTTACACCAGGTGGAGGAGAGCAGCCGGCGAAGCGGGCTGGATGGCGCGGGGCGTCCAGTGGTGCGTCGTGCTTCAGGCCGCCGCTGCAACTCCCGAAGGTAAACCTCCCGCCGATAAGACAACAGAACCTGATCCTGGGGAGCAGCGAGGGACCCGGACCTACCATGCACCGTGGGGGCGTGCCGGATCCTCGGTAAAAAGAACATCCCGGCGAGGGATCCTGTCGTTGTTGGAGCGGGACCCGATCCTTGAACCAGCAGGACGACCCGTTGGTCTGGTGAGTCCCGGGAGGAAACCACCTTCCTCCCCGAAGGACGAGTAAGCATAATGCTTTAAAGATGTACATAGTTTTAATTGTTTGTTTCCTGAATTTTGCTGAACCCGTTCAGGGTTAACTCTTAAGGGGATCCTTCTGTGGACCTGGGATCCCTATTGTTTTGTTTTCGTTTGATTTTTCCAAGTTTTTGCACAAAGTTTCTAGAACTGCTGAAATCATGAACAGTGCATGATCTGAACTTCTTGTATATAGTTTGCACCTTATTAAAGGCGCTCCCTACTGGTTTTACTTAAAGAAGGACTCTTTGTGAAGATACCACACTGGAACCTTTGCTGAGTATGGACTGGTAGCCTGAGAAGGCGTGCTACCTCATAGAGACTTGGTCCCCTCTTAAAGGGGATGTTCATTTGTTGCGCTTCGACCATGATATTGCTTTAAGATCGGAAGCAATAATGTCTTGACCAAAGAAAATGATGATAATGTTTACATGAGAAAGTTATATGTATTTAATTAGTTAATTGTGAAGAAATACTGATGATTTTCTCTGAGAAGAAAAAGGTGAAAGATAGAAGAAGGATGCAGTGGACCCGTAGGGATAGACGTGGTGTCCAGCATGCAAGATAGAAAGAAAGATAATGAGAAAGCTTAATGTTCAATAGAAAATGTTTTTGATAATGCTGATAGATAGTTAGGATAGAAGGTAAACCCTGAGTCCTCATAGGAGTCATGAAGAGATGACTCAGTGCTCTTAAACTGAAAGTAATGTTATGTTCTATACTGTGTATAGTAGTTGAAAAGGCAGTAGGCCCTGGCTGAACGGGGCGGTCCTGTAACTGAAAGGAGAGGCAGTAGGTCTGGTGCCGATAGGACAGGCGGTCCTGCAGATTTAAAGAAGGAGAATGGAAAAAGTTAAATTACCTTATAATGTGATTATAGGAAGGTCTTTAGTGGATTTAGAGTGTAAGTCCTTAAAGGTAATGTTAAATTATTGTCCAACAATTTTGCACTTAGTAGAATACCCGGTTGGGTAACAGGAGTTATTTATAGCCTGTAATTTATAATGTTAACCATGTTTGTAACGTTCAAGTGTCCTCACCTCCCATAAAGGGAAGCCTGTTCAAGTATACTTATTGTTATTACACTCAACGAAACTGTATGTCTTTTTGCTAACTTGTATTGTTGTTTTCTTCCCAGTCCCGGAGTACTGTGTTTAACCAGGGGGGAGTGCAGCGCCCCAGAGTCCTGGTCGTTGCAGTACTGTGGCTCCGCCACTATGGGGAGCCATGGTGCGTCCGGTGGCACTGAAGGAGTTCATCTGATCAGGTATCACAGACACCAATACATTTCACAGCTGGGCCTCCGGGGGAGCTAAGGGTTCTATTCACTAGGCCACTCCCCACCATAGTGGGTAAACTGGGGGTCAGGCAGGAAGTTAGATCAGAAAGCTGACTGGGTTGGAACCAGGCAACACCTTGTGGCAGAGGGTGTTGTGGGGAAGATACAGTAGGGTCTCTGTCAGGGGTGGGATCCTGACAGAGGCTTGGCAACTTGAACGAACGTAACGGGACCGTGCCTGCTCAGGATAGCGGCGGTGCCCAAGGAAGGACTAGAAGCGAGATAGATTGTGCTGAGTGAGAAACGAGATCAAAGCAAAAGGAGAAATACCAGTAGGGGTCGTGCTGTAAGACCGGAGCAACACCCTACTGAGGCGCACTACCGGTGGCCAGAACGCCGAGGGAGTATCATAACATTCAGCTTCAAGCAATACTCTAAACAGCGGCAGGACAGTCAGTCTAAGGCGGGCTGTCTAACTCAAATCACCTATGCAGTCTTGGGGGGCAACTTGTGGAGAGGGGCGACTCTAGGGTCCCGGAAGAGCTCCGAGCCTACCCGTCAAACGGGTGCCGTCCCAACCAGAACATCAGGGAGGGACGGAGGATTAGAAGAACATCATTTAATCGAGTTGTGAGGGAACTTAAGAAACAGACACAACAGTTGTGGGGGACTTTCCGTAAGCACAGCAGGGAAGGACCACAACACATAGCGCTAGAAGGAAGGCACCGATTTCCAACTGTGAGGAGGACTCTGGAGGTGCCATTGGACCGGCCGGACTTGCGCAGCCTGGTTAACCGTATTCCAGACTGAGGACTCAGAGATCTTCAGTAAAGAGGTAAAGAGACTGCAACCTGGTGTCCTCGTTATTTACTGCACCGCACCACTACAGCTTCACCCCCATCTACATCATAAACACCCATCGTTCACTGTGCGCCCCTCGGCAGGGTCACGGATCGGGCCTAGCCACCGTGACAACCCCAGAGCAGAGACTTCAGAGGCCCGGTACCGGGTACCCCTCGGCCCTGCGGCGGTGGGGGCGCTACACACTGATTAACCTTGATCTGCTTTTTTCTTACTTGAAAATGTCTATATTTCTCTATAAATTTGACCCGAGAAAGCTTTGGATTTTCAATTTGTAAATTTTCACAATAGATTTATCACATTTTAAAATGCTTTTCTAATATAGCACTATCATATTCCGCAGCACTTTACATACATTATCATCGCTGTCCCCATTGGGGCTAATTTACCTATCAGCATGTGTTTGGAGTGTTGGAGGAAACTGGAGAACCCGGAGGAAACCCACACAGACATGGGAAGAACATATAAACTCCTTGAAGATGGTGTCCTTGGGATTTGAACCCAGGACCCCGGCGCTGCAAAGCTGCAGTGCTAACCACTGAGCCACAATGCTTTAATGGTTTAAATTATGTGACTGCATGCATAACTTTTAAATTGTGCAAAAATATTGGCTTTTGTACACCAGCCCCGACCAAGGACACCAAAGTGGGCATACCATGGGCAGGACATGGGCATGATGGGGCTTGGCTTCGCCCACCCATCAATTCATGAAAAGTTCCATCACTATAGTGGTGCACCTTACTCCAGAAATGAGTGGAGTACATTTCAGGCTCTGGTGAACACAAGTTGACAGATACGCCTAAATCATTTAGTGGCAAGCAACTCTCAATGATTTAGCCACATTGCGCTTCAGCAAGCCCCATTACTAAGGCTGGAGTGCGTAGCGTCAGTCTTATTGAATCAGCTCCATGGAGTCCATCTCAGTATATAGTGCAACAAAACAAAGGGTGTACAGCTAGTGTACTAGGAGATACACAGCTGCAATACTGTACAGACAACTCTGGGCACATAGCTTTGCAAAGCACATGAACCTTTAGACTCCAAATGAGTAATTTGTGCTTAACATGTCTGAGTTAATGAGCTAGAATAATGAGCTAGACAATGTATCAATTTATGTAAATACAAAAAAAATCTTAATTTATTATATTGCTGCTTCTAAATTGTTTATTTCAGCCATACTTGAATTCTTCCTATTACTTGATATAATCAATACACCTTGATTAACACAAATAAACAACTAAAGGGATTACTGCATTAAGCCATGCTTTTCTGCTGTATTTGCATGATAAAGGAAGGCAAAGGGAAGCAAGGTTTCTTAAGGTACCTTCACACTAAATGATATCGCTAGCGATCCATGACGTTGCAGCGTCCTGGCTAGCGATATCGTTGAGTGTGACAGGCAGCAGCGATCTGGATCCTGCTGTGATATCGCTGGTCGTTGGTTAAAGTTCAGAACTTTATTTGGTTGTCAGATCGCCGTGTATCATTGTGTTTGACTGCAAAAGCAACGATGCCAGCGATGTTTTACACTGGTAACCAGGGTAAATATCGGGTTACTAAGCGCAGGGCCGCGCTTAGTAACCCGATGTTTACCCTGGTTACCAGTGTAAAATGTAAAAAAACAAACACTACATACTCACCTTCGCGTCCCCCGGCGTCCGCTTCCTGCATTGACTGAGTGCCGGCCGTAAAGTGAAAGCACAGCACAGCGGTGACGTCACCGCTCTGCTGTTAGGGCCGGCACTCACAGTCAGTGCAGGAAGCGGACACCGGGGGACGCAAAGGTGAGTATGTAGTGTTTGTTTTTTTACATTTTACACTGGTAACCAGGGTAAACATCGGGTTACTAAGCGCGGTCCTGCGCTTAGCAACCCGATGTTTACCCTGGTTACTCGGGGACCTCGGCATCGTTGGTCGCTGGAGAGCTGTCTGTGTGACAGCTCTCCAGCGACCAAATAGCGATGCTGCAGCGATCGGCATCGTTGTCTGTATCGCTGCAGCGTCGCTTAGTGTGAAGGTACCTTTATTCTCAGTAACAATCAATTTGGAAACAGAGCTCCTTGTTTCTTGACACTGCCAGACCTTATAGAACTGCATGTTAAGAGCACCTGAAAGCAAAACCCAGTGGGCAGGCAGTCAAATAATAATCAATTGCCTGTCTGCTCTTCCTTGCATGAATGGTCTTCCTTTTGGTCTGCCTCAAGGTCTTTATAACACTGTAAATATTGGACTATTATTATACTATGGATCTCTCTCCTAGATAAGCATTTCAATATTACAATCACATGCACATCTGTAATGTAGTTTCAACAGTCGTACTGGGAACAGAAACTCTGTAAAACATTACGAAATAAAAGTCCAATAAATGTAAAACATTTATAAAACTCTGCTGTCTTTTTTTTTTTAACGTATTCCCTAAGTCATGATGTAAATATCTAAATTGAAGTTAAGATTAATGAAATTAAAAACAATCTTCTATCAAAACAGAGAAGAATGAAAAAGATAGATGTTGCAATAACACACCCACTTTTTAATTTCAGGCCTAGAAGACTTGGTGATGTCCTTAGAAATCATGGAGGTCATGCAAAATACTAGGAGCAGTTAGTTGTGCTTGATGTAGGGTGTATTCATTTTGTAGCAAATAATTTGAGAAAAACGGAAGATTTTGTAATGAATGTTATGTTACTAACCTTACTTTCATGCTATGTATTAATAAAATGTTCTATAAAACCCAGTCTTGTCAAAATGTTGGAAACTGTTCTTGTGTTCAGTGAAGTGTTGATTAAAATCTTATTTTAACCCCTTCCCTATATGCGGCGCATATATACTGCTCTGCGGAAGCTGCGTTCCTGCAAAGAGATGTATATGCACGGCACTGCAATCACGAGACACTGTCAGTGACACTGACATCAAGAAGCATCGCAGAGGGAGGAAACACCCTGTCTGCTCTCATTGGTACAAGACTATGCGATCGTATTATGCCAATAGTCTCCATGGTGCCCACGGGCCGCAAGATGGCCACATGGTCCTTCAGGGTCCTTCAGGGAAGTTGGCCTGTGAGCTCCTACTCAGAGCAGGAGCTGACACGCCTCCTTCCTGGCTGTCAGAGGCTGCTCTGATTAAAAATTGAGGCGATAACTATGCTTTCTCATCATACACCTGAACAAAAAGTGCAATAAGACGCAATTAAAAACACAAATGTAAATAAAAATGGTACCGCTGAAAACATCATCTTGTCCTGCAAAAAACAAGTTGCCTTACAGCTCTGTCAGTGGAAAAATGAAAAGATATAGCTCTCAGAATAAAGCAATGCAAAAATATTTTTTTTCTATAAAATAGTTTTAATTGTGTAAAAGCGCCAAAGCAATAAAAAAATTATATAAATGTGGTATTGTTGTAATCGTTAGTGACCTGAAGGATAAAGCTGCCTTATCAATTTTACCATACACAGAAAAACATAAAAAGAACCTCCAAAAACAGTTGCTGGTTTTTCTTCATTCTGCCTCCCAAAAATTGGAATAGAAAGTGATCAAAAAAGGTAATGTGCCCAAAAATGATATCAATAAATACGTCAACTCATTCATCAAAAAAGAAGCTGTCGCATGACTCTGTGTGCCGAAATATGGAAAAATTATAGCTGTCTAAATATGGGGATACAAAAACTAGTTTTGCAAATAAAAGCGTCTTTTAGTGTGACAGCTGCCAAACAAAAAAACCCGCAATAAATGTGGTATCGCTGTAACCGCAAAGACCCAAAGAATAAAGTCGTTTAGTCACTTATACTGTACAAGAAATAGCGTAAAAAATAAATCAAATCAATTGTTCACCTGCAGTTAGAACGCATACCTGGGGCCTCGCAGGCCTGCCAGGCTACTTGTTTTCTATTTTCTGTAAAAGTACTTTAGTAAGAATTTTGAAAATCTAGGTAATCCTCAGGTATATAGTTGTTAGTAATTTCCAGTTATTCATATATTTTTATGTTACAGACATTTCGGTATAACAACCTTTTTTTGGGACTACCCCATATTCACGCACCTGGGGCCTTTTAGGCCTGTACTAGGTTTACATGTGATACTCAGTCTTTTTGTCTGTATTGTTGCTGGGGAAGAACTTTTATGACTCTGCAATTGCTGGGAAGAGTGTGGATTCTGCATGACAACATAAAAATAATAAAAATAAGAAAAAAAAAGAATAAAAATATTACAATGGATAATTACTTTACCAATTTTGAAATGGCCAACTTTTTGCTTCAAAAGCAACTTACACTTGTTGGTACTATGAGGCCAAACCGCCGCGAAATTCCTCCAATCATGAAGCACAATGCACAGTGAACAATCTAGTATTAGTGTATTCGGTTTCTGCAATCAAGCAACAATGGTGTCTTATAAAGCCAAGAAAGAAAAATCCGTGATATTACTGAGTACAATGCATCATGATGGAAGTATTGACACCAATGACAGGAAAAAAAACCTGAAATCATACTGCATTATAATAAGACAAAAGGAGGTGTCGACAAGATGGACGAAATGATTGGAGAGTATTCGTGCAAAAGGCAGACTAAACGTTGGCCTGTTGCCCTTTTTTCCAATATCCTTGATGTGTCAGCCCTCAATAGCTACATTGTTTATTGTCAAACTAATCCAGAATTCCATGCCAACAGGAAAGACAAGAGACGTCTATTTTTGACAGAACTTTGATATGAACTTTTGATGCCTACTATGATGGAGAGAAGCAGCATGATATGCTTATCAAGGCAAATTACGGAGGCAATGATCCGATGTGGAATACGCTTTCTGGAACATCCAGAGCAAAGAGAAAAAAAAGAAAGCGCTGCTATATTTGTCCAGCAAAGAAGGAAAGAAAATCGGAGCGTTTCTGTTCTACTTGCGGACAAAATGTATGCAAGGAACATTCAGCCGAAAAAATAATATGCGAGAATTGTCGGGGGAATATGTAAAGTTACAAATAAATATTCCTGCACCAAGTTTGCTACAACCAAAAAATGTTTTCATAAAAAAAATTGCATATAGAATGCCTATATTTGGCATGCCCGTTTACTTACTTTTTTGTTGTTTTATGCACATAATTATGTTTTGAAATATACACATCTTAGGCTGTGTTCCCAGTAGCGCTGGGGTTCGCCAGAAGGGGATCCATAAAGGATCTGACCTCCTGGTAACTCCAGCTAAGGCTGCCGGAATGGCGGGATTCTGCCAGCCTTAGCTGGGGTCACCAGGAGGTCAGATCCATTACGGATCCTGTTGTGAACTCTATTTTTGGGCTCCCTCTAGTGGTCACAAGCGGTATTGTGTAGTGTTGTCTTTCTGCAGGTTGCAGCATCAGCTGGTTCGTTATCCTTGGTTGGTTTCCTATTTTAGCTCACCTGGATACTCAGTTCCTTGCCTGCTATCAATGTATTCAGTGCTCTTCAGATTCCTTGTGTCTACCTTGCTCCCAGTCTCTCCAAGACAAGCTAAGTTTTTGTTTGATCATTTTTTGATTATCAGTGTTCATTATGTTTTTAGTCCAGCTCGCTAAAATGTGACTTCCTCGCTTGCTGGTTGCTCTAGGGGACTGAGTTTCTCCCCCCACACCGTGAGTTGGTGTGGGGGTTCTTGAAATCTCAGTGTGGATATTTTGTAAGGGTTTTTTACTGACCGCATAGATTCCCTTTTCTATTTTCTACTATCTAGTATTAGTGGGCTGAATCTGCTTTCACCCCTGTGTATGTGCCTTCCTCTTACCTCACCGTTATTATCTGTTGGGGGCTTCTATATCTTTGGGGATTATTTCTCTGGAGGCAAGAGAGCTCTTTCTTTCTCTCTAGGGGTAGTTAGTTCCTCAGGCTGGCTCGAGACGTCTAGGATTTTTAGGCACGTTCACCGGCTACTTCTAGTGTGTTTGGATAGGTTCAGATTTGCGGTCAGTCCAGTTTGCCACCTCCCTAGAGCTTGTCCTACGTTTGTTACTTAGCTGGAGTAATTTGTGATCCTCAACCACTAAGGATCATAACAGGATCCCCTCCTGGCGGACCCAAGCGCTAGATGGAATGCATCCTTACCTTGCAATTGTAAAATAAATTTTGAAAAGTATTTTTATTTTAGTTATTCTGTGTTATTTGCACACAGGCCTAAAAGGCCCCAGGTGCGTGAATATGGGGTAGTCCCAAAAAAAGGTTGTTATACCGAAATACCTATAACATAAAAATATATGAACAACTGGAAATTACTAACAACTATATACCTGAGGAATACCTAGAGTTTCAAAATTCTAACTAAGTAATTTTACAGAAAATAGAAAACAAGTAACCTGGCAGGCCTGCGAGGCCCCAGGTATGTGTCCGCCAGCCTTAGCTGGGGTCACCAGGAGGTCAGATCCATTACAGAATCCCGTCCTGGTGGACCCCTGCGCTAGTGGGAATGCATCCTTACTTTGCAATAAACTTTGAAAAGTATTTTTATTTGAGTTATTCTATGATAATTGTAAACAGGCCTAAAAGGCCCCAGGTGCGTGAATGTGTAGATTTCTATGGGTATGCGTTCTAGGGTTAATCATTCTGCATCTCACAGATCGCAGTAAGGCTCAGCTCACATTTGTTCTAGCTCTGTGCTGAATACTTACACCAGGGTTTCCATGTAATTCTCTGAAATACGTGATTCAGACAGAACTCCTGGTGGATGATTTAATATAATGAGGTAGTTGGAGACACTTTGGACGCTGTCTGGCCTATGATTCAGCAGTGTCTGTCTTTTTAGGTGCACACGATGCAGATTTGGTGCAGAATTTTCTGCACAAAATCTGCACAAAATCTGCATCTTCTGGCAGAAAACGCACCTGCGTTTTTTTTGCGTTTTTTGTGCGTTTTTAGTGCGTTTTTTGCAGTGCAGTTTTGGTGCAGTTTTTTAGTGCGTTTTTAGTGCGTTTTTTGTGCGTTTTTTATGCTGATTTGTCAGCTTAATAAAGCTAAATAAAGAGATTAAAAAAAAAAAAAAATTACGTGATGTCATTTCCTAGTCCAACCTCTTCTCAATCTCCATTTTGGAAAGCCATAACCACTTTCTGACAGGCCTTACCATGAGTGCTGGTAATGAAGAACACAGGGAAGAAAGTAGCCCACCGCATACTGAACAGCATGTTACTTCTGTGCGGATACGCAGGCCACAACGCCTCCAGATGATTGGGGTTTTACTGGAGTATCTGAACCAGCAAAGATTGCAGGTAAGGCTAGGTTCACATTAGCGTTGTGCGGCGCAGCGTCGGGCGCTGCAGTGGTGACGCATGCGTCATGCGCCCCTATATTTAACATTGGGGCGCATGGACATGTGTTGCGTTGCGTTTTGTGACGCTTGCGTCTTTTTTGGTGTTTTTTCGCATGCGTTTTGATGCGTTTTCGGCAACGCATGCGTTTTAGGACGCGTGCGTTCATTTGCAGAAATGCAACCTGTAGTAATTTCTAGCGGCGTTTTTTTGCCGCAAAAAAACGCATGTGTTTATTTGCGGCAAAAAAATGCATTGCTGTCTATGTAAACGCATGCGTTTTTAAGCACATGCGTTTGTTTGCGTTAAAAACGCATGCGTTTTTATAGAAAAAAAAAAACAGAAAACAAACTGAAAAGCCACCCACCACCATCAAGGTGATAAAGGGATCCAAACCCTAACCCTACCCCTAACCTCACCCCTAACCGTTTAATGAACATTTTCTGACATAGTGCCACGTATTTCAGTCACGTTTAATGAATATTTTCTGAGTCATAGTGCCACGATATTTAAGTGCCACGATATTTAAGTGCCACGATATTTAAGTGCCACGTATTTCAGTGCCACGATATTTCAGTGCCACGTATTTAAGTGCCACGATATTTAAGTGCCACGTATTTCAGTGCCACGATATTTCGGTGCCACGTATTTAAGTGCCACGTATTTAAGTGCCACGTATTTAAGTGCCACGTATATAAGTGCCACGTATTTAAGTGCCACGTATATAAGTGCCACGTATTTAAGTGCCACGTATATAAGTGCCACGATATTTTGGTGCCACGTATATAAGTGCCACGTATTTAAGTGCCACGTATTTAAGTGCCACGTATTTAAGTGCCACGATATTTTGGTGCCACGTATATAAGTGCCACGTATTTAAGTGCCACGTATTTAAGTGCCACAATATTTCGGTGCCACGTATATAAGTGCCACGTATTTAAGTGCCACGTATTTAAGTGCCACGCATTTAAGTGCCACACATTTAAGTGCCACGTATTTAAGTGCCACGCATTTAAGTGCCACGCATTTAAGTGCCACGCATTTAAGTGCCACGATATTTCGGTGCCACGCATTTAAGTGCCACGTATTTAAGTGCCACGTATTTAAGTGCCACGATATTTTGGTGCCACGTATTTCAGTGCCACGTATTTCAGTCACGTTTAGGATTAGGGTTGATATTCATAGCCTAGAGAGGGGCCATGGATATTGCCCCCCCCAGCTACAACTACCAGCCCGCAGCCGCCCCAGAAATGGCGCATCTCTAAGATGCACCAAATCTGGCGCTTAGCCTCTCTCTTCCCACTCCCGTGTAGCGGTGGGATATGGGGTAATAAGGGGTTAATGTCACCGTGACATTGTAAGGTGACGTTAACCCCAGTTAATAATGGAGAGGCGTCTATAAGACGCCTGTCCATTATTAACCCCTAAAAAAAATTGGCGTAGGCTCCCGCCCAATTTTCATGTCCAGAAAGGGAAAGCCAGCGACTGCAGGCTGCTAATTTGTAGCCAGGGAAGGGGTTAATCTTCCCAGGCTATGAATATCATCCCACAGCTGTCTGCGTGGCCTTACTGGCTATTAAAATGGGAGGACCCCAGAAAAAAAATGACATAGGGTCCCCCTATATTTTATAGCCAGAAAGGCTACGCAGACAGCTGCGGGATGATATTCATAGCCTAGAGAGGGGCCATGGATATTGCCCCCCCCGGCTACAACTACCAGCCCGCAGCCGCCCCAGAAATGGTGCATCTCTAAGATGCGCCAAATCTGGCGCTTAGCCTCTCTCTTCCCACTCCCGTGTAGCGGTGGGATATGGGGTAATGAAGGGGTTAACGTCACCTTGACATTGTAAGGTGACGTTAACCCCAGTTAATAATGGAGAGGTGTCTGTAAGACGCCTATCCATTATTAACCCCAAATTACTGAACACAAAAAAAAAGAGACAGGAAAAAGTATTTTAATATTCTAAATTTTACCATACTTACAAATCCCTTGATGATCTGTAGTCTTTTCCGACGTAGTCCATTAATATCGAGTGTCCCACGACGATCTGCCATGGAAAACAGCCACACCAGGAGATGTGACTGCTCTCCATGGCTGCCAAAACACACTGACAGGAGCAAAAGCTCCTGCAGTGTGCCTGCGCATGCGCGCGAGTTTACCGGCGTTCAATGAACTCCGGGACTCTCGCTTTACGACACTGCTGAAAAATTTTACAGCAGTTCAATTGCCGTAAAGTGAGCTCCCGGAGTTCATTTAGCTCCAGGAAAAGAACGGGCAGCTCCGATACACTGCAGGAGTGATTAACTCCTGCAGTGCATCACCGGAGGACGTCGTGGGACAACCTATTAATGGATTACGACGGAAAAGTTTTTTTTTTGGGGGGAGAAGAATGATCGAGGAAGGTGGCCTTCGGGGACGTATGTGGTGAGTATGTACTACATGTTATATGTGTGTTTGTGTTTTTAACCCATTGTAGTCAGTCGCCTGACGATGTGACAACTCTCCCATCATCACATTTCGATGGGAGCAGTAGTCCCACCCGACGAATGACTACAATGAGTCACTACTGACAGACTGACTGACAGACAGACACACAGACACACACACACACAGAGACACTATACATACCATTTCTACCATACGCCTCACATCGATCCCCATCCGACTGTACGACTCCATTTTCGCTACACTCCGCCCACTCACTTCCTCCTCTGACGTCACTTCCGTCTGCTGCGGTTTTGACACCCAAATCCGCATAAAATCTGCAGATGGTATATACATCTGCAGTTTTTATGCGGATTTGACCCACAGAATGGGAGTCAATGGGTGCAGAAACGCTGCAGTTCTGCACAAAAGAAGTGACATGCACTTCTTTGAAATCTGCAGCATTTCTGCACGGATTTTTCTGCACCATGTGCACAGCTTTTTTTTTTTCACATTGATTTACATTGTTCTGTAAATCACAGTGCAGTTCTGCAGCGTTTCTGCTGCAGAAAAAAACGCTGCAGAACTGCACTAAATCTGCATGGTGTGCACATACCCTAAAAGCGAAGTCGACCACTGTTTTCTGCACTTGTGAAAAGAAGCACAACACTGAACAGAGACCAGACGGAGTCCAGAGTAGCTCTGATGCCTCATTATAGTGAATGGATCCCATGGGGGTTTCACCTGTCACATCACTCGGAGATTTAGATGGAAACCCCAAAGTAAGTGCTCAATGTGCTTCCAAAATGCCTTTTTGGAAGTGCATTTGAACAGCAAGGTGGATTGCTGTTGAGGGGAAATAGAGAGAAAAAAAAATCTATAAATCTTCAGCATAGCGAGTGTGAGCGAGCTGAGTGTGACCTGAGCGTAAGTGTGAACGGCGGTAAGTGTGACTTGTGATTCAGTGACTGGAATCAGGGAGTTTCCAAGGGGAGAATTGCTGTCTGTTTTTTATTAATACTTTGTATTTATTTTTTATTTAACTTTTCTGTCTGGTGCAATCCCCATTAGGAAATGTGCTCCACTATTGTTAATGCCATCCAGAGGACATCTTGCCACATGTATGCAATCCTTGATCAGCCGGTCGAGGGTGCATACTGCTGTGCGAGATGTGAGCACGTTGAGCATTTGGAAGCCCAGATTCTGGATCTAAATGTGCAGCTGGCAACACTGAGATCCATTGACAACATGGAAAGGAGTCTTCTGCTCACTGAGCAGACGCTCAATGGGATAGATGAGGGGGGGATGGTAGGATGGAGCTGCAGGACAGTGAAGTAGCAAGCTGGGTGACATTTAGGAAGCGGGGTAGAGGGAAGAGTGCTAGGGAGGCTAGTCCTGATCTGGCACACCCTAACAAGTTTGCTAAGTCGGCAGATGAGGGGGATGCCAGTACAGGGGTAGCACTGTTGCAGCCAGGCATGCCCTCTGAAAGCCGGAGGAGTGACTGCTCCAGTAAGGAGGGAAATAGGAGAGCAGGGCAGGCCAGACAGGTACTGGTAGTGGGGGACTCAATTATTAGGGGAACAGATAGGCAATCTGTCACAAAGACAGGGATCGTCGAACGGTTTGCTGCCTACCTGGCGCTCGAGTCTGACACATCGCTGATCGGGTGGACAGATTACTGGGAGGGGCTGGTGAGAACCCAGCGGTCATGGTGCACATTGGCACAAATGACAAAGTTAGAGGTAGGTGGAAGGTCCTTAAAGATGATTTCAGGGAATTAGGCTGCAAGCTGAAAGCAAGGACCTCCAACGTGGTATTTTCAGAAATACTGCCTGTACCATGTGCCACGCCAGAGAGGCAATGGGAGATTAGGGAGGTTAATAAGTGGCTCAAGAATTGGTGTAGGAATGAGGGGTTTTGGTTCCTGCAGAACTGGGACGACTTCTCAGTTGGCTACAGGCTCTACGCTAGGGATGGGCTACACCTCAATGGGGAAGGTGCAGCTGTGCTGGGGAGAAAATGGCTAGAAGGTTGGAGGAGTGTTTAAACTAGGGATTGGGGGGAGGGTATTCAATTTATAGGAGGGGAAGATAGTGCAGATAGAGACCTGGGCACAAATAAGGAAGTTGGGGGTGGCGGTGGCATGGGAGGTGGGGTTAGAACAGTTAATAATTTAAGAAAGAATAGAGGTACAGAGAGGAACATCAAGTGCATGTATACTAATGCCAGAAGCCTCGCCAACAAAATGGACGAATTAGAACTAATGTTGGAGCATAATTATGACATGGTGAGGATATCTGAGACGTGGCTGGATGAGAGCCATGACTGGGCTGTTAACTTGCAGGGCTATAGCCTGTTCAGAAATGACCATACAGATAAGTGAGAAGGTGGGGTGTGTCTGTATGTAAAATCGACCTTAAAACCCATCCTGCGTGATAATATAGGTGAATCTAATGAAAATGTAGAGTCCCTGTGGGTGGAGATAAGGGGAGGGGGGAAAAATAATAAATTACTGATAGGGGTTTGTTATAAATCTCCAAAAATAATCGAAGCAATGGAGAATATCCTCGTAAAGCAAATAGATGAAGCTGCGACTCAAGGAGAAGTCATTATTATGGGGGACTTCAACTACCCTGAAATAGATTGGGGAACAGAAACCTGCAGTTCCAGCAAAGGTAATCGGTTTTTGACAACTATGAGAGACAATTACCTTTCACAACTGGTTCAGGACCCAACAAGAAGGGGGGCACTGCTAGACCTAATATTAACCAACAGGCCAGACTGCATATCAAATATAAGAATTGGGGGACACTTGGGGAATAGTGATCACAAAATAATAAGTTTTCGTGTATCCTTTAGTAAGATGTGTAGTAGAGGGGTGACAAGGACGCTAAACTTCAGGAGGGCAAATTTCCAACGGATGAGAGAGGATCTTGGTGCAATTAACTGGGACGATATCCTGAGACATAAAAATACACAAAGAAAATGGGAGATGTTTCTTAGCATCCTGGATAGGACCTGTGCACAGTATATACCGTATGGGAATAAACATACTAGAAATAGGAGGAAACCAATATGGCTAAATAGAGCTGTAAGGTGCGCAATAAGTGACAAAAAGAAAGCATTTAGAGAATTAAAGGAAGTAGGTAGTGAGGAGGCATTAAATAAATACAAAAAAATTAAATACATTCTGTAAAAAGCAAATCAAGGCAGCAAAGATTGAGACAGAGAGACTCATTGCCAGAGAGAGTAAAAATAATCCCAAAATATTCTTTAACTACATAAATAGTAAGAAATTAAAAAATAAAAGTGTTGGCCCCCTTAAAAATAGTCTGGGTGAAATGGTGGATGAGGATGAGGAAAAAGCCAATATGCTAAATGACTTTTTTTCATCAGTATTTACAAAAGAAAATGCCCTGGCAGACAAAATGACTAGTGATAAAAATTCCCAATTAAATGTCACCTGCTTAACCCAGCAGGAAGTACGGCGGCGTCTAAAAACCACTAAAATTGACAAATCTCCGGGCCCGGATGAGATACACCCTCGAGTGCTGCAGGAATTAAGTACAGTCATTGATAGACCATTATTTTTAATCTTTAAAGACTCCATAATAACAGGGTCTGTACCACAGGACTGGCGTATAGCAAATGTGGTGCCAATATTCAAAAAGGGGTCAAAAACTGAACTCGGTAATTATAGGCCAGTAAGCTTAACCTCTACTGTGGGTAAAATCCTGGAGGGGCATTCTAAGGGATGTTATACTGGAGTATCTGAAGAGTAGTGTTGAGCGATACCGTCCGATTCTTGAAAGTATCGGTATCGGATAGTATCGGCCGATAACCGAAAAGTATCGGATATCGCCGATACCGATACCCGATACCAATACAAGTCAATGGGACACCAAGTATCGGAAGGTATCCTGATGGTTCCCAGGGTCTGAAGGAGAGGAAACTCTCCTTCAGGCCCTGGGATCCATATGAATGTGTAAAATAAAGAATTAAAATAAAAAATATTGATATACTCACCTCTCCGACGCAGCCTGGACCTTACCGCTGTTAACCGGCAGCCTCCTTTGCTTAAAATGTGCGCGTTTAGGGCCTTCCATGACGTCACGGCTTCTGATTGGTCACGTGCCACTCATGTGACCACCACGCGGCCAATCACAAGCCGCGACGTCATTCTCAGGTCCTAAATTCCTAGAATGAGGAGTTTAGGGCCTGAGAATGACGTCGCGGCTTGTGATTGGTCGCGTGGCGGTCACATGAGCGGCACGCGACCAATCAGAAGCCATGACGTCATGGAAGGCCCTAAACGCGCACATTTTAAGCAAAGGAGGCTGACGGTTAACAGCGGTAAGGTGCAGGGGCCTCCGAAGAGGTGAGTATATCAATATTTTTTATTTTAATTCTTTATTTTACACATTCATATGGATGCAATACCGATTCCCGATACCACAAAAGTATCGGAACTCGGTATCGGAATTCCGATACCGCAAGTATCGGCCGATACCCGATACTTGCGGTATCGGAATGCTCAACACTACTGAAGAGGAATAACCTCATGACCCAGTATCCGCACGGGTTTACTAGGGACTGTTCATGTTAGACTAATTTGATCAGCTTCTATGTAGAGGTAAGTTCCGGACTGGACCAAGAGAGCCCAGTGGATGTAGTGTATATGGACTTTTCAAAAGCTTTTGATACAGTGCCACACAAAAGGTTGTTACATAAAATGAGAATAATGGGGATAGGGGAAAATATGTGTAAGTGCATTGAGAGCTGGCTCAGGGATAGGAAACAAAGGGTGGTTATTAATGGAGCACACTCGGACTGGGTCGCGGTTAGCAGTGGGGTACCACAGGGGTCAGTATTGGGCCCTCTTCTTTTTAACATATTTATTAATGACCTTGTAGGGGGCATTCAGAGTAGAATTTCAATATTTGCAGATGACACTAAACTCTGCAGGGTAATCAGTACAGGGGAGGACAATTTTATATTACAGGATGATTTATGTAAACTAGAAGCTTGGGCTGATAAATGGCAAATGAGCTTTAATGGGGATAAATGTAAGGTCATGCGCTTGGGTAGAAGTAATAGGATGTATAACTATGTGCTTAATTCTAAAACTCTGGGCAAAACCGTCAATGAAAAAGACCTTGGTGTATGGGTGGATGACAAACTCATATTCAGTGGCCAGTGTCAGGCAGCTGCTACAAAGGCAAATACAATAATGGGATTCATTAAAAGAGGCATATGTCACGCTCACGCCCTGACTGGTGGGTGTGAGCTCGGGGGGTTTGTGGCCCCACTGGGCCTCAAACCATACTACCCTGGAAGGGGCGTGACTATGACAGCTGCCTGGGTTTTCTGTTCTGAACTGGTGGCCTAGGAGCAGCATGAGGAACACTCTGGAGAAGGTGGTACCTGTACTGACCGCAGACCCTGAACTTAACACCGCAACTAGAAGCAGCCGTGGGATGTTCCTAACACTCCCTAGACACCTCGTCACAGCAGGAGGTCTAAATACCCCTAGAGACAGAAAAGGGAACACTATCTTGCCTCAGAGAAAATCCCCAAAGGATAGACATATTGACTGTGAGAGGAGAGGGAAATAACATACGCAGACTGAAATCAGGATTTAGCAAAGGAGGCCGTACTAGCTAGATAGAAAGGATAGAACAGAGTGCTATGCGGTCAGTATTAAAAAACACTAGAAAATATCCACCACAGAAAGTACACAATCTCCACATCCAACTAAGGATATGGAGGGTATATCTGCATCTCCAGAGATACCAGCATGGCTGAACAAATCCTTGCACAGACCAAGCTGGAACAAAACAAAACGTAGAAATGAACTGAACTATTAAGCCCACAGCATGTGGACTGCAAAAAGCAAAGCCAGAACTTATCTTTGATGAAATGAACAGCAAGCAGGAGAGACCAGGAAAGGATTTGAATCCTCCAGGAACAATGGACAACTGGCACTGACTAAAGGGTGAAGCCAGACTGAATAGCCCAGTCCGAAGTGGACACATCTGATGACTGCTGTGAAAGACAGACAGCAGCGCTACCACTTATAACCACCGGAGGGAGCCCAAGAGCAGAATTCACAACAGTTTTCACTGGAGCCTCTGATGGTGAGGTCAGGCTTGTGCAGCAGGCAGCTGCCAGGTGCTACTCCAGGGTGGTGTCTGGCTGTGGCTGCTGATCCCACTTCGGAGACAGGAACACCAGGATTGGTGCGGGCATCAGACACGACTGGCAGAAGAGCACGGCTGAAACTCAGACGAGTAGGCTGGCACGGCTGAGACACAGGGCTGACAGAGACACGGCAGAGAACACAGGGCTGGATGGTACACAGGACTGGCAGGGACAGCAGGAAACACAGGACTGGCTAGGACGGCAGGAAACACAGGACTGAAAGGCACAGCAGGAACGGCAGGAACACTGGATTGGAAGGCACGGCAGAGAACACAGGACTGGTTGCTGCGGTTTATGAAGGAACAGGTAGGGACCTGTTCACACAGGAGGTGCAGGAACGGATATGTAGTGTGGAGGAACAGGTAGGGACCTGTTCACACAAGAGGTGCAGGAAAGGAAACAAGCAGAAAGGAATGAGGTGTGAAGGAACAGGTTGGGGCCTGTTCACATAGCAGATGCAGGTACAGAAACAAGCCAGAAGGAAAGGAGAATGAAGGAACAGGTTGGGACCTGTTCACAGACAAACCAAAACAAAGCAAGGATCCCTAAAATATAACTTTTAATAGAGCAATTTAAAAGTAGACTTTATTTAACAATGAATATTAAAAGGTAAGGAGGCATCAGATGTACCTAAACCACCCTGTATCATACACTGATGAAGCCTGCCTGACAGTGGAGGTAGGCACCCTACTTTACCGCGGTAGGCGCCCCCACTCCTCGAAGGCTCACCCTGTTGTTGCCCTGAGAACTCCCTACAATAGAGGAAACCTGGTAAGTACTACAACAAATCACTATAGTGACACCTACCTAACAGTGGAGGTAGGCACCCTAAGTTGTTGCGGTAGGCGCCCCCACTCAGCGGTGGCTGACCCTAGGGTCCCTTACTAGCCCTGAACTCAGGAAAGATAAAAGATACATTTCCCAATACACCACAGGTACCCATAAAGAAGAAAAAACAGAAAAAAATAGAAAAAATAACCAGAAAAAATGATCAAAACTATAACCAAAATGATGTAAATACACTTCAGAATACTGTAGCCCAGATAAATAAATTGTAAAATACTCTGGCTAAATAGGCAGTAGACTGACTAGTCCCATAAAAAAATCACGGGTAACCAGAGTGTAATAATACACATTAATCCGAATAAATAATTATATGTACTCACAGCACAAGGATACCTTACAACGTGCACATGTTATGCTATCAGCATTCCTCTATTAATCTAGAGAGGTATAACCTTATCTTGCAATATAGTGCTCAAAGATGAAAAAATTAACACTAAATAACACTAGAATCTCTATTTATCTGTTAGTTCACAGGCTCAATAGCCAGCATCCAATATGCCAAAGCAAGACAAAGGTACAAATAATTAGGAGAGAAGACCTCCTGGTAGTAGGGACATACTGCCAACCAATCGTGGTTGACACTTAAGTAGGAGAATTACCCCGGCTCACTTTCACATATACATTAAAGGACTCAATCGTCCTGCTGCTATACACAAACAAGAGCAGTTGCATAAAGTATACTTATCAACACACTGGGAACTCCCATCTTGTTCGTCCCACTACTGCTCCAGATGAGGATGGTCTCGGTAGTCAGCTACTCTCACACAGTCCCCATACAGTGCCCGACGCGTTTCCCCCCCTTTTTTTTGGGAATGACGGGGGTTCATCAGGGGTAACACAGCCACATAAATCAATGAAAAAATAGAGGAGCTGTAAGGATAGGATCCACTCACCAAGTACCCCTTTTTAAATGAGCCGTGAACTCTCATCCCCGGCGTCTCAGCCGCGTGGAGTGTGCGTCATCAGTACGCACCTAGGCCTATGCTGAATTCAGCGGCGGGCCGGAAATGACACACTAGAGACCGGCGAAGTACAGCCAGCTCTATTGGCTACAAAGACATGGCTGACGGCGCCGCGTCTCAGCCACGTGTAGTGTGCGTCATCAGTACGCACCTAGGACGATGCTGAATCCAACGGCGGGCCGGAAATGACAAGCTACAAATCGGTGATATACAGCTAGTTCCATCGGCTACAAGAAAATGGCCGACGCCGCCGCGCATGCGCACTGATACCAAACTGCGCTCAACGGCCATAAGGAACTAATACAATCAAAAACAGACTACACCGGACATAAGTATTACCGGACTGAGCTAAAAGTTCCTCAAAATAGCTAGCGGTCAAAAGACTATTGTATTAAAGGGGTCAATGTAAAATAGGGGATAAATAATGGATCAGACATTCGGAAAACGGAACAGTTAATGAAAAATAAAGTCAAATGAAAAAAATGTACATTGGATCATATTAAATGACCCCGAAACAAATATGTAATATAAATATATATGGCTTAAGTAGAAGGACCACGATAAATGGCTAGATGAAACTAACAAAGGACAATTGTTCATTAAGGCCCAGAGGGCTCATAGATTTCAATAAATAAATCCACCTGGATTCACGTTGTAGGATCTTCCTGTCCCAGTCCCCCAACCTGATCGATGGTGCAATCACCTCGGATGTTTTATCAGCATATAAAAATAACATCAAATCCTGGTGGGAGGTCCAGTCTTTGGACAACTATATCAAACATAAAATTGTACCACGTGGTCTGAGAATACATTTGTTACCGGCCCCAAGGTGTGTGTCCCCCGCTTTATTGTTAAAGTGGGAGGAAGAGTCAATTGCCTCTTCACTGAGGTTTATGCATATACTTCTGGAAGAGGAGAAGAAGACTTTGGAAAACTCCTCCTCCAAATTAAAGGAACTTATTGAGAATATCTTGAAATACAAAAACGACTCTGATTTTGCAAATAGAGAGGAAACCCTCAAGAACTCAGTGGAGAAATTCCATCTGGAAATAAAAGAGAGGAAACAAACGCTTCATAAAAGACTGTCTAGAGTTTAAGGAGAAGAGAGCTTATCCTTCCTTACAGACCACCACGACGGCGAGGGTGGAGGCTTCCTCCTCGGATATTGACTCTTCAGATAATGACTCAACACCTAGGGGGTCCGTGTCTAAACAATTCTCTAGATCAAAAAGTCGTGGGTGGAGAGGAGGGCAAAGATGGCAAAATTTTGGTCCAGACGGGATATCAACCTTCTACCTCCTCTTCTTCCTCTTTTTTAGAGGATCGGGGGGGATTTATGTACGACCTTCGGAACCGGAACCCCATCAGTTATCAGAAGTAATGACACGGCCTGTAAGAGAGGATAATCAGATCATCAATTTATCATCATACCTTCTGACTATAACAGAAAAACAGGTACTCAGTAGAGTTGAGCGACTTTCATTTTTTTAAGATCGAGTCGGGTTTTGTGAAACCCGATTTTGTCCAGAGTCGAGTCGAGTGCAGTCGGCCGATTATCGCTAAAAGTCGGGGATCGACCGAAACACGAAACCCAATGCAAGTCAATGGGGAAGCATAGTCGGCAGTGAGTGGAGGCCAGGAAAACACCTACAGTGCCCATTTTAATGCCAAAAACATCCATTCTTGTTTCTGAAGCTTGTCAATCTTAATTAACTTTATAATAATAGTTGGGCATAGGGAATTGGGGGTCATTTGGCAAAAGTTGTGGGGGGAGTAGGGCCGGCTCAAGTTTTTCGTGGGCCCAGGAAATGCGGACTACGTCACGGCGGTGTTGCAGGGAAAGGTAAGTATTTCAACGTTGCAAGTGCTGTGATCCTGAGCAAGCAGGGGGGGCCCACTCGTTCGCATTGGCACTGGCACAGGGCCCCTCAAAGTACAGCGATGTGTGTTTGCATGGCGGGGGCGCCTCCCACCAGCAGCGACACTTTTGCGTACTCTGAGGGGCCCTGTGCCAGTGACGTCGCCAACGAGTATGCCCCCCCACCTGATGAAGGAACCTGCACTTTCATCTGCACCTTCCTCTCTGTCCCTGTGTAAGGTGGTATAACATGCGGGAAGGGGAACCTTACTTTCAGCAGGGTCAGATTCTGGCTGTGTAGAGTATAAGGGGAATGTAGTGGTCTAGGTCAATGTACCAGCAGACTCATCTAGCAGTGGCTGGGCAGTGGGCAGGATGAGGAGGAAACAGATATAGGGCCAAAGAATAAAGTAGGCTAAATGCAGTTCAAAATTGGTAACAGGACTAAACAGGCGGCATTGCTTTGTTCAGTGGAGTAGCAAACCCAAGAGCAGCAGACACTGTTTCAAGGGCATAACCACACTAGTAGGCCAAATGCAGTTTAATATCTGATAGTATAGGGCGAAAGCCAGAATGTGGAAGCTCAGCTTTGTTCAGTTGAGGACAACACCAGGCAGGGGCAGACAGACACCTTTAGTAGGCCGGAACAGCCAATTGCATTTTTAAAAATGGTAATTTGGAACTGAAGGTTGAAGCTCAGCTTTATTCAGTTGAGGACAACACCAGGCAGGGGCAGACAGACACCTTTAGTAGGCCGGAACAGCCAATTGCATTTTTAAAAATGGTAATTTGGAACTGAAGGTTGAAGCTCAGCTTTATTCAGTTGAGGACAACACCAGGCAGGGGCAGACATTCACCTTTAGTAGGCCGGAACAGCCAATTGCATTTTTAAAAATGGTAATTTGGAACAGAAGGTTGAAGCTCAGCTTTATTCAGTTGAGGACAACACCAGGCAGGGGCAGACAGACACCTTTAGTAGGCCGGAACAGCCAATTTTTTAAAAAAACAGCAGTTAGTAAGAGGCAGAAGTGTTGTGAATTTGCTTTTTGCTCCCTCTAGTGGTTACTAGTTTTTTGACTCTGGTTTTTCTGTCATTCCTTTTATCCGCACCTGGGTCGTTAGTTAGGGGTGTTGCTATATAAGCTCCCTGGACCTTCAGTTCAATGCCTGGCAACATAGTTATCAGAGCTAGTCTGCTGTGCTCTTGTCTACTGATCCTGGTTCCAGTTATATCAGCTAAGTCTGCCTTTTGCTTTTTGCTATTTGTTTTGGTTTTGTATTTTTGTCCAGCTTGTTCCAAATCTATATCCTGACCTTTGCTGGAAGCTCTAGGGGGCTGGTGTTCTCCCCCCGGACCGTTAGACGGTTCGGGGGTTCTTGAATTTCCAGTGTGGATTTTGATAGGGTTTTTGTTGACCATATAAGTTACCTTTCTTTATTCTGCTATCAGTAAGCGGGCCTCTCTGTGCTAAACCTGGTTCATTTCTGTGTTTGTCATTTCCTCTTACCTCACCGTCATTATTTGTGGGGGGCTTCTATCCAGCTTTGGGGTCCCCTTCTCTGGAGGCAAGAAAGGTCTTTGTTTTCCTCTACTAGGGGTAGCTAGATTCTCCGGCTGGCGCGTGTCATCTAGAATCAACGTAGGTATGATCCCCGGCTACTTCTAGTGTTGGCGTTAGGAGTAGATATATGGTCAACCCAGTTACCACTGCCCTATGAGCTGGATTTTTGTATTCTGCAGACTTCCACGTTCCTCTGAGACCCTCGCCATTGGGGTCATAACAGTTTGCCAGGCCAGTATTAAATGTTAAATGCATTGCAGAAGAGGGATTATAAGAAAGAAGATTCTGAGTTTTTTTTTTTTTTTTTTTCTTCTTCCCCTTTACCTCAGAGTGGCTATGCTTGCTGCAGACATGAATGTCCAGACCTTGATTACAAGTGTGGACCAGCTGGCTACTCGTGTGCAGGGCATACAAGACTATGTTATCAGAAATCCTAGGTCAGAACCTAAAATACCGATTCCTGAACTGTTTTCCGGAGACAGGTTTAAGTTTAGGAATTTCGTGAATAATTGTAAATTGTTTTTGTCCCTGAGACCCTGTTCATCTGGAGATTCTGCTCAGCAAGTAAAAATTGTTATTTCGTTCTTACGGGGCGACCCTCAGGATTGGGCTTTTTCGCTGGCGCCAGGAGATCCGGCATTGGCTGATCTGGATGCGTTTTTTCTGGCGCTCGGTTTACTTTATGAGGAACCCAATCTTGAGATTCAGGCAGAAAAGGCCTTGCTGGCTATGTCTCAGGGGCAGGACGAGGCTGAAGTGTATTGCCAAAAATTTCGGAAATGGTCCGTGCTGACACATTGGAACGAGTGTGCACTGGCCGCTAATTTTAGAAATGGCCTTTCTGAAGCCATTAAGAATGTTATGGTGGGTTTTCCCATTCCCACAGGTCTGAATGATACTATGGCACTGGCTATTCAAATTGACCGGCGGTTGCGGGAGCGCAAAACCGCAAATTCCCTCATGGTGTTGTCTGAACAGACACCTAATTCGGTGCAATGTGATAGAAAAACCGCAAATTCCCTCATGGTGTTGTCTGAACAGACACCTGATTTAATGCAATGTGATAGAATCCTGACTAGAAATGAGCGGAAAATTCATAGACGCCAGAATGGCTTGTGCTACTACTGTGGTGATTCTACACATGTTATCTCAGCATGCTCTAAACGTATAGCTAAGGTTGTTAGTCCTGTCACCGTTGGTAATTTGCAACCTAAATTTATTCTGTCTGTAACTTTGATTTGCTCACTGTCATCTTATCCTGTCATGGCGTTTGTAGATTCAGGTGCTGCCCTGAGTCTCATGGATCTCTCATTTGCTAAGCGCTGTGGTTTTACTCTTGAACCATTAGAAAATCCTATTCCTCTTAGGGGTATTGATGCTACACCATTGGCAGCAAATAAACCGCAGTATTGGACACAGGTTACCATGTGCATGACTCCTGAACACCGCGAGGTGATACGTTTCCTGGTTTTACATAAAATGCATGATTTGGTTGTTTTAGGGCTGCCATGGTTACAGACCCATAATCCAGTCCTGGACTGGAAGGCTATGTCAGTCTCAAGTTGGGGCTGTCGTGGTATTCATGGGGATTCCCTGCCTGTGTCTATTGCTTCTTCTACGCCTTCGGAAGTTCCGGAGTATTTGTCTGATTATCAGGATGTCTTCAGTGAGTCTGAGTCCAGTGCACTGCCTCCTCATAGGGACTGTGACTGTGCTATAGATTTGATCCCAGGCAGTAAATTTCCTAAGGGAAGACTGTTTAATCTGTCGGTACCTGAACATACCGCTATGCGTTCATATATCAAGGAGTCTCTAGAGAAAGGACATATTCGTCCGTCTTCTTCCCCTCTTGGTGCGGGATTCTTTTTTGTGGCAAAAAAGGACGGATCTTTGAGACCTTGTATTGATTATCGGCTTTTGAATAAGATCACTGTCAAATTTCAGTATCCTTTACCGCTGTTGTCTGACTTGTTTGCCCGGATTAAGGGTGCCAAGTGGTTCACCAAGATAGACCTTCGTGGTGCGTACAACCTTGTGCGCATTAAGCAAGGTGATGAATGGAAAACCGCATTCAATACGCCCGAAGGTCATTTTGAGTACTTAGTGATGCCTTTTGGGCTCTCCAATGCGCCTTCAGTTTTTCAGTCCTTTATGCATGACATTTTCCGGAAGTATCTGGATAAATTTTTGATTGTTTATCTGGATGATATTATGGTTTTTTCTGATAATTGGGATTTGCATGTGGAGCAGGTCAGGTTGGTCTTTAAAATTTTGCGTGAAAATTCTTTGTTTGTCAAGGGCTCAAAGTGTCTCTTTGGTGTACAGAAGGTTCCCTTTTTGGGGTTCATTTTTTCCCCTTCTGCTGTGGAGATGGACCCAGTCAAGGTCCGAGCTATTCTTGATTGGACTCAGCCCTCGTCAGTTAAGAGTCTTCAGAAGTTCTTGGGCTTCGCTAACTTCTACC
The DNA here is from genome assembly GCF_051348905.1 of Ranitomeya variabilis. Lineage (NCBI taxonomy): Eukaryota > Metazoa > Chordata > Amphibia > Anura > Dendrobatidae > Ranitomeya > Ranitomeya variabilis. Next base: position 506,778,104 of record NC_135233.1, read on the forward strand.
GTCGTTTTATCGCTAATTTTTCTAGCATTGTGAAACCTTTGACGGATATGACCAAGAAGGGCTCCGATGTAGCTAACTGGGCTCCTGCTGCCGTGGAGGCTTTCCAGGAGTTGAAACGCCGGTTTACTTCGGCGCCTGTTTTGTGCCAGCCTGACGTCTCACTTCCCTTTCAGGTTGAGGTGGATGCTTCGGAGATTGGGGCAGGGGCCGTTTTGTCGCAGAGAGGCCCTGGTTGCTCTGTTATGAAACCTTGTGCCTTTTTCTCTAGGAAGTTTTCGCCTGCCGAGCGAAATTATGATGTGGGCAATCGGGAGTTGTTGGCCATGAAATGGGCATTTGAGGAGTGGCGTCATTGGCTCGAGGGTGCTAAGCATCGTGTGGTGGTCTTGACTGATCACAAAAATCTGATGTATCTCGAGTCTGCTAAACGCCTTAATCCGAGACAGGCCCGCTGGTCATTGTTTTTCTCCCGCTTTGATTTTGTTGTCTCGTATTTACCAGGTTCAAAGAATGTGAAGGCCGATGCTCTTTCTAGGAGCTTTGTGCCTGATGCTCCTGGAGTCACTGATCCTGTTGGTATTCTTAAAGATGGAGTTATCTTGTCAGCTATTTCTCCGGATCTGCGACGTGTGTTGCAGAGATTTCAGGCTGATAGACCTGAGTCTTGTCCACCTGACAGACTGTTTGTCCCGGATAAGTGGACCAGCAGAGTCATTTCCGAGGTTCATTCCTCGGTGTTGGCAGGTCACCCGGGAATTTTTGGCACCAGAGATCTGGTGGCCAGGTCCTTTTGGTGGCCTTCCTTGTCAAGGGATGTGCGGTCATTTGTGCAGTCCTGTGGGACTTGTGCTCGAGCTAAGCCTTGCTGTTCTCGTGCCAGCGGTTTGCTCTTGCCCTTGCCTGTCCCGAAGAGACCTTGGACACATATCTCCATGGATTTCATTTCTGATCTTCCGCTATCTCAGGGCATGTCCGTTATCTGGGTGATATGTGATCGCTTCTCCAAGATGGTCCATTTGGTTCCTTTGCCTAAGCTGCCTTCCTCTTCCGATCTGGTTCCTGTGTTTTTCCAGAACGTGGTTCGGTTGCACGGCATCCCTGAGAATATTGTGTCAGACAGAGGATCCCAGTTCGTTTCCAGGTTCTGGCGATCCTTTTGTAGTAGGATGGGCATTGATTTGTCGTTTTCGTCTGCTTTCCATCCTCAGACTAATGGACAGACGGAGCGAACCAATCAGACTTTGGAGGCTTATTTGAGGTGTTTTGTCTCTGCTGATCAGGACGATTGGGTGACATTCTTGCCGTTGGCTGAGTTTGCCCTTAATAATCGGGCTAGTTCCGCCACCTTGGTTTCGCCTTTTTTCTGCAACTCTGGTTTCCATCCTCGCTTTTCTTCGGGTCATGTGGAGCCTTCTGACTGTCCTGGGGTGGATTCTGTGGTGGATAGGTTGCAGCAGATCTGGAATCATGTGGTGGACAACTTGAAGTTGTCACAGGAGAAGGCTCAGCGCTTTGCCAACCGCCGTCGCGGTGTGGGTCCCCGACTACGCGTTGGGGATTTGGTATGGCTTTCTTCCCGCTTTGTTCCTATGAAGGTCTCCTCTCCCAAATTTAAACCTCGTTTTATTGGGCCTTACAAGATATTGGAAATCCTTAATCCTGTATCTTTTCGTCTGGATCTTCCTGTGTCGTTTGCTATTCACAATGTATTTCATAGGTCCTTGTTGCGGCGGTACATTGTGCCTGTGGTTCCTTCTGCTGAGCCTCCTGCTCCGGTGTTGGTTGAGGGCGAGTTGGAGTACGTGGTGGAGAAGATCTTGGATTCTCGCCTCTCCAGGCGGAGGCTTCAGTACCTGGTCAAGTGGAAGGGCTATGGTCAGGAGGATAATTCCTGGGTGGTCGCCTCTGATGTTCATGCGGCCGATTTAGTTCGTGCCTTTCATGCCGCTCGTCCTGATCGCCCTGGTGGTCGTGGTGAGGGTTCGGTGACCCCTCACTAAGGGGGGGGTACTGTTGTGAATTTGCTTTTTGCTCCCTCTAGTGGTTACTAGTTTTTTGACTCTGGTTTTTCTGTCATTCCTTTTATCCGCACCTGGGTCGTTAGTTAGGGGTGTTGCTATATAAGCTCCCTGGACCTTCAGTACAATGCCTGGCAACGTAGTTATCAGAGCTAGTCTGCTGTGCTCTTGTCTACTGATCCTGGTTCCAGTTATATCAGCTAAGTCTGCCTTTTGCTTTTTGCTATTTGTTTTGGTTTTGTATTTTTGTCCAGCTTGTTCCAAATCTATATCCTGACCTTTGCTGGAAGCTCTAGGGGGCTGGTGTTCTCCCCCCGGACCGTTAGACGGTTCGGGGGTTCTTGAATTTCCAGTGTGGATTTTGATAGGGTTTTTGTTGACCATATAAGTTACCTTTCTTTATTCTGCTATCAGTAAGCGGGCCTCTCTGTGCTAAACCTGGTTCATTTCTGTGTTTGTCATTTCCTCTTACCTCACCGTCATTATTTGTGGGGGGCTTCTATCCAGCTTTGGGGTCCCCTTCTCTGGAGGCAAGAAAGGTCTTTGTTTTCCTCTACTAGGGGTAGCTAGATTCTCCGGCTGGCGCGTGTCATCTAGAATCAACGTAGGTATGATCCCCGGCTACTTCTAGTGTTGGCGTTAGGAGTAGATATATGGTCAACCCAGTTACCACTGCCCTATGAGCTGGATTTTTGTATTCTGCAGACTTCCACGTTCCTCTGAGACCCTCGCCATTGGGGTCATAACACAGAAGGTAGAAGCTCAGCTTTATTCAGTTGAGGACAACACCAGGCAGGGGCAGACAGACACCTTTAGTAGGCCGGAACAGCCAATTGCATTTTTAAAAATGGTAATTTGGAACAGAAGGTTGAAGCTCAGCTTTATTCAGTTGAGGACAACACCAGGCAGGGGCAGACAGACACCTTTAGTAGGCCGGAACAGCCAATTGCTTTTTTAAAAATGGTAATTTGGAACAGAAGGTTGAAGCTCAGCTTTATTCAGTTGAGGACAACACCAGGCAGGGGCAGACAGACACCTTTAGTAGGCCGGAACAGCCAATTGCTTTTTTAAAAATGGTAATTTGGAACAGAAGGTTGAAGCTCAGCTTTATTCAGTTGAGGACAACACCAGGCAGGGGCAGACAGACACCTTTAGTAGGCCGGAACAGCCAATTGCTTTTTTAAAAATGGTAATTTGGAACAGAAGGTTGAAGCTCAGCTTTATTCAGTTGAGGACAACACCAGGCAGGGGCAGACAGACACCTTTAGTAGGCCGGAACAGCCAATTGCTTTTTTAAAAATGGTAATTTGGAACAGAAGGTTGAAGCTCAGCTTTATTCAGTTGAGGACAACACCAGGCAGGGGCAGACAGACACCTTTAGTAGGCCGGAACAGCCAATTGCTTTTTTAAAAATGGTAATTTGGAACTGAAGGTTGAAGCTCAGCTTTATTCAGTTGCAGCTTCTTGGCAATAATATAAAGAAGACGAGACAGGACAACACTCGTTGGATGCCATATCTGTGTTTTCACTGGAAAAAAAAACTGTCAGTTAACTACTTGTAGGAGAAAGTTTTTGTAGCTGGAGGCCACTTTTTGTATTGTACCAGTTTTCTGTTGTATGTTTGGAACTGAAGGTTGAAGCTCAGCTTTATTCAGTTGAGGACAACACCAGGCAGGGGCAGACACCTTTAGAAGGACGGAACAGCCAATTTTTTTAAAAACAGCAGTTAATCAGAGCCAGAAGGTAGAAGCTCAGCTTTATTCAGTTGAGGACAACTTGAATTAGGGACTGCAGACAGACTTTGCAGGCTGTCCCCTGTGTGGACCATGCATCCAATACATTAACCCATTTAGCCACAAAGGACACGTAACCTTCCGTGGCCAGGCCTACAGGTCCATGTGTCTGTTGTCAGGTATACCTTTGGACTGACAAATTGACAGAATGCAAGGACAATGCGGTCTTTAACATGCAGGTGGAGGGGTGGGATGGCTTTTCTCGCAAAAGAATTGTCAACTGGGTAGCTCATAGCGTGGTATATCGTAGTTCATCCTGGCTTTATTAATATTAAATTAAATAAAAAAATAGGCTCTAGGCACTTTATTATTGGTTCCAGGGGTACACGGGCAGCAGTGGTCAGGTGAGTGGAGGCCTAGTGGAAGGAGGGACCTTAGACAGGCTTCGAAGGCCTAACATAATAAAATGGGCTGGCGGTAGGCACTTTATTATTGGTTCCAGGGGTACACGGGCAGCAGTGGTCTGGTCAGTGGAGGCCTAGTGGAAGGAGGGACCGCAGACAGGCTTCAAAGGCCTAACATAATAAAATGGGCTGGCTGTAGGCACTTTATTATTGGTTCCAGGGGTACACGGGCAGCAGTGGTCAGGTGAGTGGAGGCCTAGTGGAAGGAGGGACCGCAGACAGGCTTCGAAGGCCTAACACAATAAAATGGGCTGGCTGTAGGCACTTTAAAATTGGTTCCAGGGGTACACGGGCAGCAGTGGTCTGGTCAGTGGAGGCCTAGTGGAAGGAGGGACCGCAGACAGGCTTCGAAGGCCTAACACAATAAAATGGGCTGGCTGTAGGCACTTTAAAATTGGTTCCAGGGGTACACGGGCAGCAGTGGTCTGGTCAGTGGAGGCCTAGTGGAAGGAGGGACCGCAGACAGGCTTCGAAGGCCTAAAATAACAAACAATAGGCTCATGGCAGTTTTACAGCGGTTACATGGATACACGGGCAGCTTGGTGGTGAGTGGAGGAGTATTTAAAGTAGGGACCGCAGACAGGCTATCAAAGGCCTAAAATAACAAACAATAGGCTCATGGCAGTTTTACAGCGGTTACATGGATACACGGGCAGCTTGGTGGTGAGTGGAGGAGTATTTAAAGTAGGGACTGCAGACAGGCTATCAAAGGCCTAAAATAACAAACAATAGGCTCATGGCAGCTTTACAGCGGTTACATGAATACACAGGCAGCTTGGTGGTGAGTGGAGGAGTATATAAAGTAGGGACCGCAGACAGGCTATCAAAGGCCTAAAATAACAAACAATAGGCTCATGGCAGTTTTACAGCGGTTACATGGATACACGGGCAGGCAGCTTGGTGGTCAGTGGAGGAGTATTTAAAGTAGGGACCGCAGACAGGCTATCAAAGGCCTAAAATAACAAACAATAGGCTCATGGCAGCTTTACAGCGGTTACATGGATACATGGGCAGGCAGCTTGGTGGTCAGTGGAGGAGTATTTAAAGTAGGGACCGCAGACAGGCTATCAAAGGCCTAAAATAACAAACAATAGGCTTATGGCAGTTTTACAGCGGTTACATGGATACACGGGCAGGCAGCTTGGTGGTGAGTGGAGGAGTATTTAAAGTAGGGACCGCAGACAGGCTATCAAAGGCCTAAAATAACAAACAATAGGCTCATGGCAGCTTTACAGCGGTTACATGGATACACGGGCAGGCAGCTTGGTGGTCAGTGGAGGAGTATTTAAAGTAGGGACCGCAGACAGGCTATCAAAGGCCTAAAATAACAAACAATAGGCTCATGGCAGCTTTACAGCGGTTACATGGATACACGGGCAGGCAGCTTGGTGGTCAGTGGAGGAGTATTTAAAGTAGGGACCGCAGACAGGCTATCAAAGGCCTAAAATAACAAACAATAGGCTCATGGCAGTTTTACAGCGGTTACATGGATACACGGGCAGGCAGCTTGGTGGTCAGTGGAGGAGTATTTAAAGTAGGGACCGCAGACAGGCTATCAAAGGCCTAAAATAACAAACAATAGGCTCATGGCAGCTTTACAGCGGTTACATGGATACACAGGCAGCTTGGTGGTCAGTGGAGGAGTATTTAAAGTAGGGACCGCAGACAGGCTATCAAAGGCCTAAAATAACAAACAATAGGCTCATGGCAGCTTTACAGCGGTTACATGGATACACGGGCAGGCAGCTGGTGATGAGTGGAGGAGTATTTAAAGTAGGGACCGCAGACAGGCTATCAAAGGCCTAAAATAACAAACAATAGGCTCATGGCAGCTTTACAGCGGTTACATGGATACACAGGCAGCTTGGTGGTGAGTGGAGGAGTAGTGCAAGGAGTGTCTGTCCCAGTACTCCCAAAATATAAATAGATGTTAATGTCTCGCAAAACAACCAAAACAAAAAAAAAGGTGGCATACTTAGGTACAGGGGTGGGCTCATCTACTGAGTTTCTGACATAGTAATTTGGCAGTAACTATTTAATGGTGCCAATATAGGACACAGACACAGACTACTTTAAGTTGCATCATAGATGTCTACAAATTTGTATTGTCAGTGCCAGACATTGAATGATGTCAGCGAATAGACTAAAGATTGGTAGAGCTGTGCGACATAATTTTGCACGTGGTAGAGCACATTTTGAGCTGGGGTAGGGGGGAACTCTCTTGAGGCCGGCGGGACCGCCCCAGGGCCCCTCATGTTACAACGGTGTGTCTGACGTTGGGTGCGCACCACCACCGCCAGAGACACTACATTGTACTATGAGGGACCCAGTAGCAATGCCGTCAACCAAAAGCGAGCACACCCACCTCTTCAGACAAACAGCAGTCTCACGGGTGCTTGCGCCAAGTCGCGATACCACGGCCCCGTGTGGGGAGTTTTGCCATTTAGGGAGGTGTAAACATGTCGTATGCTGTACAATCAGCTGCAGCAAATTAGACATCAGAAAAGTAATTCACAGGCAAGAGCTTTTCATAGGAAAGCTAGGTGTCGGCCGGGCAAGGTGGGGCAAAAGATTTCGAAATCCAGTTGTGGTTCATTTTAATGAATGTTAGATCGTCAACATTTTGGGTAGCCAGACGAGTCCTTTTTTCGGTTAATATTGAACCTGCAGCACTGAATACTCTTTCTGATAGGACACTTGCTGCCGGGCAAGCAAGCTCCTGCAATGCATATTCTGCCAATTCTGGCCAGGTGTCTAATTTGGAGGCCCAGTAATCAAATGGGAATGACGGTTGAGGGAGAACATCGATAAGGGATGAAAAATAGTTAGTAACCATACTGGACAAATGTTGTCTCCTGTCACTTTCAATTGATGCAGCAGTACCTGTCCTGTCTGCGGTCATAGCAAAATCACTCCACAACCTGGTCAGAAAACCCCTCTGTCCAACGCCACTTCTGATGTGTGCACCCCTAACACTCCTAGTCTGCTGCCCCCTGGAGCTCGTGTGAGAACGATCACGTGCGCTGTGTGCTGGGAATGCCTGAAGCAAACGGTCAACAAGAGTTGATTGTTTGGTTGCTAATATTAGTTCCAAGTTCTCATGTGGCATAATATTTTGCAATTTGCCTTTATAGCGTGGATCAAGGAGGCAGGCCAACCAGTAATCGTCATCGTTCATCATTTTCGTAATGCGTGTGTCCCTTTTTAGGATACGTAAGGCATAATCCGCCATGTGGGCCAAAGTTCCAGTTGTCAAATCTCCGGTTGTGATTGGTTGAGGGGCAGTTGCAGGCAAATCTACGTCACTTGTGTCCCTCAAAAAACCAGAACCCGGCCGTGACACGCAACCAATTTCCTGTGCCCCCGGGAAAGGTTCGGCGTTAAAAATATACTCATCCCCATCATCCTCCTCGTCCTCCACCTCCTCTTCGCCCGCTACCTCGTCCTGTACACTGCCCTGACCAGACAATGGCTGACTGTCATCAAGGCTTTCCTCTTCCTCTGGTGCAGACGCCTGCTCCTTTATGTGCGTCAAACTTTGCATCAGCAGACGCATTAGGGGGATGCTCATGCTTATTACGGCGTTGTCTGCACTAACCAGCCGTGTGCATTCCTCAAAACACTGAAGGACTTGACACATGTCTTGTATCTTAGACCACTGCACACCTGACAACTCCATGTCTGCCATCCTACTGCCTGCCCGTGTATCCTCCCACAAATAAATAACAGCACGCCTCTGTTCGCACAGTCTCTGAAGCATGTGCAGTGTTGAGTTCCACCTTGTTGCAACGTCTATGATTAGGCGATGCTGGGGAAGGTTCAAAGACCGCTGATAGGTCTGCATACGGCTGGCGTGTACAGGCGAACGTCGGATATGTGAGCAAAGTGCACGCACTTTGAGGAGCAGGTCGGAGAACCCAGGATAAGTTTTCAATAAGCACTGCACCACCAGGTTTAAGGTGTGAGCCAGGCAAGGAATGTGTTTCAGTTGGGAAAGGGAGATGGCAGCCATGAAATTCCTTCCGTTATCACTCACTACCTTGCCTGCCTCAAGATCTACTGTGCCCAGCCACGACTGCGTTTCTTGTTGCAAGAACTCGGATAGAACTTCCGCGGTGTGTCTGTTGTCGCCCAAACACTTCATAGCCAATACAGCCTGCTGACGCTTGGCAGTAGCTGGCCCATAATGGGACAACTGGTGTGCAACAGTGTCATCTGCCGATGGAGTGGTTGGCAGACTGCGTTCTGTGGAAGAGCTGTAGCTTCTGCAGGAGGACGAGGAGGAGGAGGAGGAGGGGGTGCGAACGCCTACAGCCAACTGTTTCCTAGACCGTGGGCTAGGCACAACTGTCCCTAAATTGATGTCGCCTGTGGACCCTGCATCCACCACATTCACCCAGTGTGCCGTGATGGACACATAACGTCCCTGGCCATGCCTACTGGTCCATGCATCTGTAGTCAGGTGCACCTTTGTACTCACAGATTGCCTGAGTGCATGGACGATGCGCTGTTTAACATGCTGGTGCAGGGCTGGGATGGCTTTTCTGGAAAAAAAGTGTCGACTGGGTAGCTCGTATCGTGGTTCAGCGTACTCCATCAGGGCTTTGAAAGCTTCGCTTTCAACTAACCGGTAGGGCATCATCTCTAACGAGATTAGTCTAGCTATGTGGGCGTTAAAACCCTGTGTACGCGGATGCGAGGATAAGTACTTCCTTTTTCTAACCAGAGTCTCATGTAGGGTGAGCTGGACTGGAGAGCTGGAGATCGTGGAACTTTCGGGTGTGCCGGTGTACATGGCAGACTGAGAGACGGTTGGAGACGGTATTGTTTCCGCCGGTGCCCTAGATGCAATATTTCCTCCTACAAAACTGGTGGTTCCCTGACCCTGACTGCTTTTGGCTGGCAAAGAAACCTGCACAGATACTGCCGGTGGTGCGGAAAATGGTGGCCTTACAGTGACGGAAGGGATGTTGCGTTGCTGACTAGCTTCATTGGCCGAGGGTGCTACAACCTTAAGGGACGTTTGGTAGTTAGTCCAGGCTTGAAAATGCATGGTGGTTAAGTGTCTATGCATGCAACTAGTATTTAGACTTTTCAGATTCTGACCTCTGCTTAAGCTAGTTGAACATTTTTGACAGATGACTTTGCGCTGATCAGTTGGATGTTGTTTAAAAAAATGCCAGACTGCACTCTTCCTAGACTCGGATCCCTTTTCAGGGATTGCAGACTGAGCTTTAACCGGATGGCCACGCTGTCCTCCAACAGGTTTTGGCTTTGACACGCGTTTTGGGCCAGATATGGGCCCGGCAGATGGAACCTGTTGCGATGTTGATGCCTGCTGCGGCCCCTCCTCCACCTCCGCTTCTGAACTACTGCCGCCTGCACCCTGTTCCCCCAATGGCTGCCAATCGGGGTCAATAACTGGGTCATCTATTACCTCCTCTTCGAGCTCGTGTGCAACTTCGTCTGTGTCACTGTGTCGGTCGGTGGTATAGCGTTCGTGGCGGGGCAACATAGTCTCATCAGGGTCTGATTGTGGATCTGTACCCTGAGAGGGCAATGTGGTGGTCTGAGTCAAAGGAGCAGCATAGTACTCTGGCTGTGGCTGTGCATCAGTGCACTCCATGTCAGAATATACTTGTAATGGGCATGGCCTGTTAAATGTTTCACTTTCTAAGCCAGGGACGGTATGTGTAAAGAGCTCCATGGAGTGACCCGTTGTGTCGCCTGCTGCATCCTTCTCTCTTGTTGTAGTTTTTGCTGAGGAGGACAAGGAAGCGACTTGTCCCTGACCGTGAACATCCACAAGCGACGCGCTGCTTTTACATTTACCAGTTTCGGAAGAGGAGGCAAAAGAGCTAGAGGCTGAGTCTGCAATGTAAGCCAAAACTTGCTGTTGCTGCTCCGCCTTTAAAAGCGGTTTTCCTACTCCCAGAAAAGAGAGCGTTCGAGGCCTTGTGTATCCTGACGACGAAACTGGCTCCACAGCTCCAGACTTAGGTGGAATATTTTTATCCCCACGACCACCTGATGCTCCACTACCACTACCATCATTACCAGCTGACAATGAACGCCCACGACGACCTCTTGCACCAGACTTCCTCATTGTTTTAAAATCTTAACCAAAGTAACTTTATTTGTTGCTGTCAAACAACTTACACGGTGAGCTATAACTTCAGTATGATTTCAATATCCCTTAACAAGTTGGTGAGACCACAAGGAAAATCAGGCACAATGTTACACACTCTGTTTTCTGTGGCACAAAATCACAGAGATGACACACACGCAGGACTGTCACTCAAGCACTAATGTCAATATTAATCTCCCACCTAATTTATTTTTTTTTTTTTTTCACGGAGACTTTAGAAACCAAATAATATTAAAAAAAACAAAAAAATAAATAGGCTTTCTATGGCCCACTGAATGAGAGAGAGGTGGCACACCCAGGAGTCAAGACTGGCACACAAGCTGAAAGAGCAATATTACTCTCCCACTGTTTTTTTTTTTTTTTTTTTTTTCAGGGAGACTTTAGAAACCAAATAATAAGAAAAAAAATAAATAAATAAATAGGCTTTCTATAGCCCACTGAATGAGAGATAGCACACACAGCAGTGGCACACAAGCCCTGACTGAGGCCAATATTTTTCTCCCACTGATTGATGTAGTGTTTTTGTGTTGAGGTAGATTTTAGAACACAAATCAAGGAAAAAAAAAAAAAATGCTTTCTATGGCCCACTGAATGAGAGAGGTGGCACACCCAGGAGTCAAGACTGGCACACAAGCTGAAAGGGCAATATTACTCTCCCACTGTTTTTTTATGTATTTTTTGTTTTTTAAGGGAGACTTTAGAATCCCAATAATATTTTAAAAAATAAAATAAATAGACTTTCTATGGCCCACTGAATGAGAGAGGTGGCACACCCAGGAGTCAAGACTGGCACACAAGCTGAAAGGGCAATATTACTCTCCCACTGTTTTTTTAAGTTTTTTTTTTTTTATTTTCAGGGAGACTTTAGAAACCAAATAATATTAAAAAAACCAAAAAAATAAATAGGCTTTCTATGGCCCACTGAATGAGAGAGAGGTGGCACACCCAGGAGTCAAGACTGGCACACAAGCTGAAAGGGCAATATTACTCTCCCACTGTTTTTTTTTTTTTTTTTTTTTTTTCAGGGAGACTTTAGAAACCAAATAATAAGAAAAAAAATAAATAAATAAATAGGCTTTCTATAGCCCACTGAATGAGAGATAGCACACACAGCAGTGGCACACAAGCCCTGACTGAGGCCAATATTTTTCTACCACTGATTGATGTAGTGTTTTTGTGTTGAGGTAGAATTTAGAACACAAATCACGGAAAAAATAAATAGGCTTTCTATGGCCCACTCAGTGAGAGATGGCACACACAGGGATGGCACTGTAGCAGAAATGCCAATCTTAATCTCCCACAAAAAAAAAAAAAAAAAAAAAAACAGGGACTGTTGTTGTGAATTTGGATTCTGGGCTCCCCCGGTGGCTACTGGTGGAATTGAACTGGTGTCTTCATCTTCCCTGTTCACCTGTTCCCATCAAGATGTGGGAGTCGCTATATAACCTTGCTGCTCTGTTAGTTGCTTGCCGGTCAACAATGTTATCAGAAGCCTCTCTGTGCTTGTTCCTGCTCCTAGACAACTACTAGATAAGTTGGACTCTTGTCCATGTTTGTTTTTGCATTTTTGTTCCAGTTCACAGCTGTAGTTTCGTTACTGTGTCTGGAAAGCTCTTGTGAACAGGAATTGCCACTCTGGTGTTATGAGTTAATGCCAGAGTTTTAAAGTAATTTCTGGATGGTGTTTTGATAGGGTTTTCAGCTGACCATGAAAGTGTCCTTTCTGTCTTCTGCTATGTAGTAAGTGGACCTCAAATTTGCTAAACCTATTTTCATACTACGTTTGTTATTTCATCTTAACTCACCGCCAATACATGTGGGGGGCCTCTGTCTCCTTTCGGGGTATTTCTCTAGAGGTGAGCTAGGACTAATATTTTCCTCTGCTAGCTTTGTTTAGTCCTCCGGCTGGTGCTGGGCATCTAGAATCAACGTAGGCATGCTACCCGGCCACTGCTAGTTGTGCGTTAGGTTTAGTTCATGGTCAGCTTAGTTCCCATCTTCCAAGAGCTAGTTTCTATATATGCTGATGCTATGTTCTCTTGCCATTGAGATCATGACAGTTTGACCGGCCCACTAAAGGGTTAAAATCCTTGGCTGAGAAAGGAGAGAAATAAGTAGTCTGCTGAAATTTTTTTTTTTTTTTCTCCTTCTAATCTTTGAATGGCTCTGTGTCCACCTGTTTGTAATGGATCTTCAGAGTGTAACTGCAGGTTTGAATAATCTCGCCACGAAGGTACAAAATTTGCAAGATTTTGTTTGTCATGCACCTGTATCTGAGCCGAGAATTCCTTTGCCGGAATTTTTCTCGGGGAATAGATCTGGGTTTCAGAATTTTCGAAATAATTGCAAATTATTTTTGTCCTTGAAATTTCGCTCTGCCGGAGACCCTGCACAGCAGGTCAGGATTGTGATTTCCTTGCTCCGGGGCGACCCTCAAGACTGGGCTTTTTCATTGACACCAGGGGATCCTGCGTTGCTCAATGTGGATGCGTTTTTTCTGGCCTTGGGGTTGCTTTATGACGAACCTCATTTGGAGCTTCAGGCAGAAAAAACTTTGATGTCCCTATCTCAGGGGCAAGATGAAGCGGAAATTTACTGCCAAAGATTCCGTAAATGGTCTGTGCTTACTCAGTGGAATGAGTGCGCCCTGGCGGCGACTTTCAGAGAGGGTCTCTCTGATGCCATTAAGGATGTTATGGTGGGGTTCCCTGTGCCTGCGGGTCTGAATGAGTCCATGACAATGGCTATTCAGATCGATAGGCGTTTGCGGGAGCGCAAACCAGTGCACCATCTGGCGGTGTCCACTGAGAAGTCGCCAGAGAGTATGCAGTGTGATAGAATTCTGTCCCGAAGCGAGCGGCAGAATTTTAGACGGAAAAATGGGTTGTGTTTCTATTGTGGTGATTCTACTCATGTTATATCAGCATGTTCTAAGCGCACTAAAAAGCTTGATAAATCTGTTTCCATTTGCACCTTACCGTCTAAGTTTATTCTATCTGTGACCCTGATTTGCTCTTTGTCATCTATTACCACGGACGCCTATGTCGACTCTGGCGCCGCTTTGAGTCTTATGGATTGGTCCTTTGCCAAACGCTGTGGGTATGATTTAGAGCCTTTGGAGACTTCTATTCCTCTGAAGGGGATAGACTCCACCCCATTGGCTAATAATAAACCACAATACTGGACACAAGTAACTATGCGTATTAATCCGGATCACCAGGAGATTATTCGCTTTCTGGTGCTGTATAATCTACATGATGATTTGGTGCTAGGATTGCCTTGGCTGCAATCTCACAACCCAGTCCTCGACTGGAGAGCTATGTCTGTGTTGAGCTGGGGATGTAAGGGGGCTCATGGGGATGTACCTGTGGTTTCCACTTCATCATCTATTCCCTCTGAAATTCCTGAGTTCCTGTCTGACTATCGTGACGTCTTTGAAGAATCCAAGCTTGGTTCATTGCCTCCGCACCGAGAGTGCGATTGTGCCATAGATTTAATTCCGGGTAGTAAATACCCAAAGGGTCGTTTATTTAATCTGTCTGTGCCTGAACATGCTGCTATGCGAGAATATATAAAGGAGTCCTTGGAAAAGGGACATATTCGTCCATCGTCATCTCCCTTAGGAGCCGGTTTTTTCTTTGTGTCAAAAAAAGACGGCTCTTTGAGACCATGTATTGATTATCGGCTTTTGAATAAGATCACTGTTAAATATCAATACCCATTGCCGTTGCTTACTGATTTGTTTGCTCGCATAAAGGGGGCCAAGTGGTTCTCTAAGATTGACCTTCGTGGGGCGTATAATTTGGTGCGAATCAGGCAGGGGGATGAGTGGAAAACCGCATTTAATACGCCCGAGGGCCACTTTGAGTATTTAGTGATGCCTTTTGGTCTTTCAAATGCTCCGTCAGTTTTCCAGTCCTTTATGCATGATATTTTTCGCGATTATTTGGATAAATTTATGATTGTGTATCTGGATGATATTCTGATTTTTTCGGATGACTGGGACTCTCATGTCCAGCAAGTCAGGAGGGTTTTTCAGGTTTTGCGGTCTAATTCTTTGTGTGTGAAGGGTTCTAAGTGTGTTTTTGGGGTACAGAGGATTTCCTTTTTGGGATATATTTTTTCCCCCTCTTCCATTGAAATGGATCCTGTCAAGGTTCAAGCTATTTGTGATTGGACGCAGCCCTCTTCTCTTAAGAGTCTTCAGAAATTTTTGGGCTTTGCTAACTTTTATCGTCGATTTATTGCTGGTTTTTCGGATATTGCTAAGCCATTGACCGATTTGACTAAGAAGGGTGCTGATGTTGCTGATTGGTCCCCTGATGCTGTGGAGGCCTTTCGGGAGCTTAAGCGCCGTTTTTCCTCTGCCCCTGTGTTGCGTCAGCCTGATGTTGCTCTACCTTTTCAGGTTGAGGTCGACGCTTCTGAGATCGGAGCTGGGGCAGTGTTGTCGCAGAAAAGTTCTGACTGCTCCGTGATGAGGCCTTGTGCCTTCTTTTCCCGTAAATTTTCGCCCGCTGAGCGGAATTATGATGTTGGGAATCGGGAGCTTTTGGCCATGAAGTGGGCTTTTGAGGAGTGGCGCCATTGGCTTGAGGGGGCCAGACATCAGGTGGTGGTATTGACTGACCACAAAAATTTGATCTATCTTGAGACCGCCAGGCGCCTGAATCCTAGACAGGCGCGCTGGTCATTGTTTTTCTCTCGGTTTAATTTTGTGGTGTCATACCTACCGGGTTCTAAGAATGTTAAGGCGGATGCCCTTTCTAGGAGTTTTGAGCCTGACTCGCCTGGTAACTCTGAGCCCACAGGTATCCTTAAGGATGGAGTGGTATTGTCAGCCGTTTCTCCAGACCTACGGCGGGCCTTGCAGGAGTTTCAGGCGGATAGACCTGATCGTTGCCCACCTGATAAACTGTTTGTTCCTGATGATTGGACCAGTAGAGTCATCTCTGAGGTTCATTCTTCTGCGTTGGCAGGTCATCCTGGCATTTTTGGTACCAGGGATTTGGTGGCAAGGTCCTTCTGGTGGCCTTCCCTGTCACGAGATGTGCGAGGCTTTGTGCAGTCTTGTGACGTTTGTGCTCGGGCCAAGCCTTGTTGTTCTCGGGCTAGTGGATTATTGTTGCCCTTGCCTATTCCTAAGAGGCCTTGGACGCACATCTCGATGGATTTTATTTCAGATCTGCCTGTTTCTCAGAAGATGTCTGTCATCTGGGTGGTGTGTGACCGCTTTTCTAAGATGGTCCATTTGGTTCCTCTGCCCAAGTTGCCTTCTTCTTCCGAGTTGGTTCCTCTGTTTTTTCAAAATGTTGTTCGTTTGCATGGTATTCCTGAGAATATCGTTTCTGACAGAGGGACCCAATTCGTGTCTAGATTTTGGCGGGCATTCTGTGCTAGGATGGGCATAGATTTGTCTTTTTCGTCCGCTTTCCATCCTCAGACTAATGGCCAGACCGAGCGGATTAATCAGACCCTGGAGACATATCTGAGGTGTTTTGTGTCTGCTGACCAGGATGATTGGGTTGCTTTTTTGCCATTGGCGGAGTTCGCTCTCAATAATCGGGCCAGCTCTGCCACTTTGGTGTCCCCGTTTTTCTGTAATTCGGGGTTTCATCCTCGATTTTCCTCTGGTCAGGTGGAATCTTCGGATTGTCCTGGAGTGGATGCTGTGGTGGAGAGATTGCATCAGATCTGGGGGCAGGTGGTGGACAATTTGAGGTTGTCCCAGGAGAAGACTCAGCTTTTTGCCAACCGCCACCGTCGTGTTGGTCCTCGGCTTTGTGTTGGGGATTTGGTGTGGTTGTCTTCTCGTTTTGTCCCTATGAGGGTCTCTTCTCCTAAGTTTAAGCCTCGGTTCATCGGCCCGTATAAGATATTGGAGATTCTTAACCCTGTTTCCTTCCGTTTGGACCTCCCTGCATCCTTTTCTATTCATAACGTTTTTCATCGATCATTTTTGCGCAGGTATGATGTACCGGTTGTGCCTTCCATTGAGCCTCCTGCTCCGGTGTTGGTTGAGGGTGAGTTGGAGTACGTTGTGGAGAAAATCTTAGACTCTCGTATTTCCAGACGGAGACTCCAGTATCTGGTCAAGTGGAAGGGATACGGCCAGGAAGATAATTCTTGGGTGAATGCATCTGATGTTCATGCCTCTGATCTGGTTCGTGCCTTTCATAGGGCCCATCCTGATCGCCCTGGTGGTTCTGGTGAGGGTTCGGTGCCCCCTCCTTGAGGGGGGGGTACTGTTGTGAATTTGGATTCTGGGCTCCCCCGGTGGCTACTGGTGGAATTGAACTGGTGTCTTCATCTTCCCTGTTCACCTGTTCCCATCAAGATGTGGGAGTCGCTATATAACCTTGCTGCTCTGTTAGTTGCTTGCCGGTCAACAATGTTATCAGAAGCCTCTCTGTGCTTGTTCCTGCTCCTAGACAACTACTAGATAAGTTGGACTCTTGTCCATGTTTGTTTTTGCATTTTTGTTCCAGTTCACAGCTGTAGTTTCGTTACTGTGTCTGGAAAGCTCTTGTGAACAGGAATTGCCACTCTGGTGTTATGAGTTAATGCCAGAGTTTTAAAGTAATTTCTGGATGGTGTTTTGATAGGGTTTTCAGCTGACCATGAAAGTGTCCTTTCTGTCTTCTGCTATGTAGTAAGTGGACCTCAAATTTGCTAAACCTATTTTCATACTACGTTTGTTATTTCATCTTAACTCACCGCCAATACATGTGGGGGGCCTCTGTCTCCTTTCGGGGTATTTCTCTAGAGGTGAGCTAGGACTAATATTTTCCTCTGCTAGCTTTGTTTAGTCCTCCGGCTGGTGCTGGGCATCTAGAATCAACGTAGGCATGCTACCCGGCCACTGCTAGTTGTGCGTTAGGTTTAGTTCATGGTCAGCTTAGTTCCCATCTTCCAAGAGCTAGTTTCTATATATGCTGATGCTATGTTCTCTTGCCATTGAGATCATGACAGACTGTCCTACAATTACTATCTCCCTGCAGTAATCTAAGCCAGGTATGGCAGGCAGCAATAGGAGTGGACTGATGCACAAATTAAATAAAAAGTGTGGACAAACAAAAAAGATAGCTGTGCAGAAAGGAACAAGAGGATATGTGCTTTGAAAAAAGCAGTTGGTTTCCACAGTGGCGTACACACAGCAATACAGCTATCACGGAGCCTTCTAGGGCAGCCCAATGAGCTACAGCGCTGAGGAAAAAAAAAAAAAAAATAGCTTCCACTGTTCCTGCACACCGAAGGTGGTGTTGGACAGTGGAAATCGCTACAGCACAAGCGGTTTGGTGGTTAGTGGACCCTGCCTAACGCTCTCCCTGCTTCTGACGAAGCGGCAGCAACCTGTCCCTAAGCTCAGATCAGCAGCAGTAAGATGGCGGTCGGCGGGAACGCCCCTTTATAGCCCCTGTGACGCCGCAGACAGCAAGCCAATCACTGCAATGCCCTTCTCTAAGATGGTGGGGACCAGGATCTATGTCATCACGCTGCCCACACTCTGCGTTCACCTTCATTGGCTGAGAAATGGCGCTTTTCGCGTCATTGAAACGCGACTTTGGCGCGAAAGTCGCGTACCGCATGGCCGACAAGCACAGGGGTCGGATCGGGTTTCATGAGACGCCGACTTAGCCAAAAGTCGGCGACTTTTGAAAATGATCGACCCGTTTCGCTCAACCCTAGTACTCAGTAAGGGTCTCACCTTTGTTCCAACAATGAGATTTGACCCTTTTATTTGGATTAAGGACCTCAACCTTTTTACGAGGAAACTCAGATGGAGACAATTTTTTCACAAAAATGATATACAAAAGTGTCAACAATTGGGTATCTTGATCTTGAAACACTAACGGAATTGAGTGTGGAAGGGAGAAGGATAACTGGTGAGGGTCCCTTTTCAGATCTCAGATCTGTCAGTAAAAAGATGCCACCGGGGAGTGGCTTTGGCAGCATTGATGTGTTCCAAATATTGGTGACAGATGAGATCAACAATATTATCCCAGGTTTTGATTGTACTTATCCCAATTTAACTAAATCAGAAAGGAGATCTCTAGAAGATCTGAGGAACAACACGTCTATTGTCGTGAAGCCTTCCGACAAAGGCGGTAATATTGTTGTCATGGATCATGTTAAATACACTGAGATGTGTATGTCCATTTTGTCTGACAGGTCATCATACGAGGTACTAAAAAATGATCCAATGGCTGGTTATACCTCCGAGTTACTGAGTATTTTAACACGGGCCTTAGAGTCTAGACTCATCTCAAAAAGTGAATTTGATTTTCTTCTTCCTAAATCCCCTATGGTAGCGACCTTTTATGCTATGCCTAAGATCCACAAGGGGCTTAGTCCCCTTAAGGGACGCCCCATTGTGTCAGGGGTAGATGCTCTATCCCAAAATTCGAGCGTCTACCTGGACAGATTATTGAGACCATTTGTGACAGCCCTCCCATCTTACATCAGGGACACCAGTGATTTGTTAACTAAATTGGAAGGGGTCTCCATTGAGCCAGATACTATCATTGCCTCTATTGATGTAGAGGCACTCTACAGTAGCATTGTACACAAAGATGGTCTCAAAGCCATTGGGTACTTCTTGAGCAGCAGGGGAGTTCAGTATACATCACATAATGTTTTTTTACTTGAACTTCTTAATTTTGTGCTACAGCGGAATTATTTTCTTTTCAGCGGGAAGTATTACCACCAGCTCAGGGGCACAGCGATGGGGAGCCCGTGTGCCCCCACATATGCCAACTTGCTCCTGGGCTGGTGGGAAGACACCTTTGTCTTCGAGGAGGAGGATGACATTTGGAGCCCCAGAATTATTTTCTGGGGCAGGTTTATCGACGATATCCTGATTTTGTGGAAGGGTGATGCTTGCTCCTTTACTAACTTCCTACAATATCTGAATACCACTCTGGAGAGTTTATTTTTCACCTATGAAATTGGTTGGCAGAGCATTAACTTCCTTGATGTCACTATCTGTAGACAAGTGGATGGCTCTCTGGGTACAAGCATCTTTCGTAAACCAACGGCTACTAATAGCCTTCTGAGATGGGAGAGCCACCACCCCTTCCCGCTGAAAAGAGGTATCCCAAAAGGACAGTTCCTGCGGCTTCGCAGGAACTGTTCCTCTGTTCCTCTTTGAGTGATTTCAAGGTTAAATCACTTGAACTCAAACATCGGTTCTATGATAGGGGATACCCGATTGATGTAGTAGATTCTGCATATTCTGTTGCATTACGTTCGAGCAGAACATCGCTACTGGTACCAAGGACCAATATGGATGGTCAAAATATTACAAGGCTCATTGGGACCTTTGACGATCAGTCCAGGAGGGTGTATGATATTTTTAAACGACACTGGCAAATTTTGAGATCCGACCCTGAGATTGGCAATTTTGTGTCCTCACACCCGTCGATAACATATCGGAGGGGAAGATCTATTAAGGGCAGTATAGTCCATAGTCATTTTATCCCCCCTAAAAAACAGAACACCTGGCTGATGAATAGATCGACGGGCACTTTCAAATGTGGACACTGCTCTTTCTGTAAATTTGTTGAAGTGTCTAAGACCTTTAAGAGCTCTGCCACAGGCAGGACTTTCTCAATGAGACAGTTCGCTAATTGTAGAACGACAGGTTTGGTATACCTCTGCACGTGCTCTTGTCATAAGGACTACATAGGGAAAACCAAACGTGAACTTCGGGTTCGCATTAGCGAATACCTGGGAGATATCAGACATGGTCGAGATACACCAGTTGCACGTCATATCAACACTGTGCATGGTGGTGATCTGGGTTCTCTATCCTTTAAGGTCATTGAGGTGATTGCACCATCGATCAGGTTGGGGGACTGGGACAGGAAGATCCTACAACGTGAATCCAGGTGGATTTATTTATTGAAATCTATGAGCCCTCTGGGCCTTAATGAACAATTGTCCTTTGTTAGTTTCATCTAGCCATTTATCGTGGTCCTTCTACTTAAGCCATATATATTTATATTACATATTTGTTTCGGGGTCATTTAATATGATCCAATGTACATTTTTTTCATTTGACTTTATTTTTCATTAACTGTTCCGTTTTCCGAATGTCTGATCCATTATTTATCCCCTATTTTACATTGACCCCTTTAATACAATAGTCTTTTGACCGCTAGCTATTTTGAGGAACTTTTAGCTCAGTCCGGTAATACTTATATCCGGTGTAGTCTGTTTTTGATTGTATTAGTTCCTTATGGCCGTTGAGCGCAGTTTGGTCTCAGTGCGCATGCACGGCGCCATCGGCCATTTTCTTGTAGCCGATGGAACTAGCTGTATATCGCCGATTTGTAGCTTGTCATTTCCGGCCCGCCGTTGGATTCAGCATCGTCCTAGGTGCGTATTGATGACGCACACTACACGTGGCTGAGACGCGGCGCCGTCGGCCATGTCTTTGTAGCCGATAGAGCTGGCTGTACTTCGCCGGTCTCTAGTGTGTCATTTCCGGCCTGCCGCTGAATTCAGCATAGGCCTAGGTGCGTACTGATGACGCACACTCCACGCGGCTGAGACGCCGGGGATGAGAGTTCACGGCTCATTTAAAAAGGGGTACTTGGTGAGTGGATCCTATCCTTACAGCTCCTCTATTTTTTCATTGATTTATGTGGCTGTGTTACCCCTGATGAACCCCCGTCATTCCCAAAAAAAAGGGGGGGAAACGCGTCGGGCACTGTATGGGGACTGTGTGAGAGTAGCTGACTACCGAGACCATCCTCATCTGGAGCAGTAGTGGGACGAACAAGATGGGAGTTCCCAGTGTGTTGATAAGTATACTTTATGCAACTGCTCTTGTTTGTGTATAGCAGCAGGACGATTGAGTCCTTTAATGTATATGTGAAAGTGAGCCGGGGTAATTCTCCTACTTAAGTGTCAACCACGATTGGTTGGCAGTATGTCCCTACTACCAGGAGGTCTTCTCTCCTAATTATTTGTACCTTTGTCTTGCTTTGGCATATTGGCTATTGAGCCTGTGAACTAACAGATAAATAGAGATTCTAGTGTTATTTAGTGTTCATTTTTTCATCTTTGAGCACTATATTGCAAGATAAGGTTATACCTCTCTAGATTAATAGAGGAATGCTGATAGCATAACATGTGCACGTTGTAAGGTATCCTTGTGCTGTGAGTACATATAATTATTTATTCGGATTAATGTGTATTATTACACTCTGGTTACCCGTGATTTTTTTATGGGACTAGTCAGTCTACTGCCTATTTAGCCAGAGTATTTTACAATTTATTTATCTGGGCTACAGTATTCTGAAGTGTATTTACATCATTTTGGTTATAGTTTTGATCATTTTTTCTGGTTATTTTTTCTATTTTTTTCTGTTTTTTCTTCTTTATGGGTACCTGTGGTGTATTGGGAAATGTATCTTTTATCTTTCCTGAGTTCAGGGCTAGTAAGGGACCCTAGGGTCAGCCACCGCTGAGTGGGGGCGCCTACCGCAACAACTTAGGGTGCCTACCTCCACTGTTAGGTAGGTGTCACTATAGTGATTTGTTGTAGTACTTACCAGGTTTCCTCTATTGTAGGGAGTTCTCGGGGCAACAACAGGGTGAGCCTTCGAGGAGTGGGGGCGCCTACCGCGGTAAAGTAGGGTGCCTACCTCCACTTTCAGGCAGGCTTCATCAGTGTATGATACAGGGTGGTTTAGGTACATCTGATGCCTCCTTACTAGTGTTGAGCGATACTTTCCGATATCGGAAAGTATCGGTATCGGAAAGTATCGGCCGATACCGTCAAAATATCGGATCTAATCCGATACCGATGCCCGATCCCAATGCAAGTCAATGGGACGAAAATATCGGAATTAAAATAAACCCTTTATAAACTTGTAGGTTCATTCTACATGAAGGAAAACAACTAAGAATAATGTAGGATGTATGGGGGGACGTGGCGGAGACATTAAAGGCACAGAGGTTTAGCCCAATGTAATAGAATAGCAGGATTTTGTTTTTTTTGTATGACGTTCGGCGGTAGAAAGATTTTGACTATGTTAATTTTTTTTTTATTTTGTCAGATATTGATGTTTCACTACTTCCACGCCCTTCACCTTCTTTTTTACTTCTCCCACACTTTCTTCTTCATTATCCTCATCATCAGCTTCTTTGACATCAACTTCTTCACCTTATTCATCTTCTTCTTCATCTTCTACCTATTATTTTTTTGGTTACATTGTTCATATTCTTTTTATTTTACTATTATCTTCATCATATTCTACTTCTTCATCATATTCTTATTTGTGACAGGCATTCCCGTAGTTGTTATCTATAAAAGTTTGAAGATTACACCTTCCGTTCTGCCTGTCACAAAAGAGTTACATTTGTCCGCGTTCAGTTTGGCCTGCAGCATCAGGCTTTATCCAGGGGCACCACGAGGAGGAACGGACTCACCCCCATACACTGCTTAGTCTTCTTCTGCTTATAATTTAGATAATATTTTTTGCTCTGATATATTTAGTGTTATGCTTAATGTTCTTCTGCTCTTTGATCTGCAGCCTCTTGTTCTTCTGCTTCTCGGTCTTCCAGGTCGTCGTCGTCTCCAGGGTCGTCGTCTCCGGGGTCGTCGTCATCGGGGTGGTCTTCAGGGTCGTCGTCTCCGGGGTTGTCGTCTTCGGGGTGGTCTTCAGGGTCATCGTCTCCAGGGTCGTCGTCATCACGGTGGTTGTCGTCTCTGGTGTCGTCGTCATCTTAGGGGTGGTCTTCCGGGTCATCGTGTTTAGTCTCTTGAACTTGGAAATGTAGCAGAAGGTACAAGAAGGCTGAGAAAATGCCGAGAACCAGCTGATGGAACTGGAACTCGGATGGCTACCCGAAGGTCCAAGAGCCAATGGAACTACCGAGGACCAGCTGACGTTACTGGAACCCGGTTACTAAGCAGGAGGTACCCGTGCCTGAAAGCACTACCAAGGACCACCTGACGTTGGTGGAACTCGGATACCCAGAGGGAGGCACCTAAGCCAAAGGCTCTGCCCGGAACCAGCTGACGGTACTGGAACCAGGATGGGGAGCAGAAGGTACAAGAGCAAAAGACAGTGCCGAGAACCAGCTGACGGTGCTGGAACCCGGATGGGTAGCCGAAGGTCCAAGAGCCAATGGAACTACCGAGGACCAGCTGACGTTACTGGAACCCGGTTACTAAGCAGGAGGTACCCGTGCCTGAAAGCACTACCAAGGACCACCTGACGTTGGTGGAACTCGGATACCCAGAGGGAGGCACCTAAGCCAAAGGCTCTGCCCGGAACCAGCTGACGGTACTGGAACCAGGATGGGGAGCAGAAGGTACAAGAGCAAGTGTCTGCGTGGCTTTTGCAGGACACGATGCCGGCTGCACAGCAGGGGAACAGCTGGTGGTGCTGAACCCCACTGACACATTGGCTGGTGTTTTTCTCTGTGCAGCTAGCAGTACCGGGCCCCAACTGGCGGTGTTAGAGCCCGGGGTCAGCAGGAGGAGGAGATGGAGCAGAGTGTAGGCCGAAGCCTGCACTGGCGGCAGCTTTGGGTCTGTTGTGCCTGCGTGGCTGTTGCAGGACACGTTGCCGGCTGCACAGCAGGGGAACAGCTGGCGGTGCTGAACCCCACTGACACATTGGCTGGTGTTTTTCTCTGTGCAGCTAGCAGTACCGGGCCCCAACTGGCGGTGTTGGAGCCCGGGCTCTGCAGGGGGAGCAGAGTGTAGGCCGAAGCCTAATTGAACCAATTTCAAAGGTAACCTTTAACCCCCCCTCAGGGGTTACAAAGTAGAAGAGCCACAGCTTATGCAGCAGTAGTGCTGCACAAGTCAAAGGTTGCTCTTTTAATTTTGCTCCTTGCACACGCTGAATGAAACACGTATAACATTTAGCCCTTTATACAGTCAAACTGTGTTGGAGGCGCGAGTTCCCTTTGTAATGAGACGCAGCACAGATGTCAAGAATCCCACCTTGGTGCTGGGTGCAGCCTCCTGAGCGTTGTTATTTGCTGTACAGGAGTCTGCGCTGTCGTGTTATCCCCTGGCCTAGCGCTGTTAGCGCTGCCCATCTTCTGACCTCATTTAATGTCGGCCGCTGCGGTTCGCGATGACCATGAATCCCAGCCCCCCAGTGTGTTAACATTGTTAAAACACTGCGGGGCTGTGATTCATGGCCTGGCGCAGCACATATGTTCGCCTCTCGCACTCGGGTCCTTACACCCGCTGCAGACTGTGCGGCGTCAGCTGATCCCTTATCGCATGCCGCGGCCATGAAGCCGCACAGTCTGAGGAAGGCGGAAGGAGATGAGGGACAGGCGAAGAAATGCACCGTTCATGCCCATCAATCACACCCTCGCAGTCCAAATAAATAAGACACCGAGGGGCGTTGTGTGGGGCAAGGCGGCCGCAGAGGCGCAGGCAGCCAAACAGTGATATCAGAAGACGGGCAGCGCTACCAAGGAGCTTGTTGCGTGTCAATACAAAGGAAAATCACACCTGAGGGACGTTTTAATGGTCGCAGAGGACTCATTTTTAGACGTGTTCACTTCAACATGGGCAAAGAGATTAAGTTTCTGAGCCACCTTGCACACATGCAGCATTACTGTCGTACAAGGTGGCTGTAAAACGTAAAAACGCCTGGGGGAGGGGGGACAGGTTTCCTTCAATTTCAGTTCTTGTGTCTGCGTGGCTGTTGCAGGACACGTTGCCGGCTACACAGCAGGGGAACAGCTGGCGGTGCTGAACCCCACTGACACATTGGCTGGTGTTTGGCTCTGTGCAGCTAGCACATCTGGGCCCCAACTGGCGGTGTTAGAGCCCAGGGTCAGCAGGAGGAGGAGAGGAGCAGAGTGTAGGCCGAAGCCTGCACTGGAGCAAGTTGAAAGGGAAACTTTAACCCCCCCCCAGGCGTTTGTAGCTGAAAGAGCCATCGTGTACAGCACTAATGCTGGAAAAGGTAAACTTAGCTCTTTTAATTATGGTCCTTGCACATGCTGAACCTAACACTTATAAAAAGTGTCCCCTCCTACCGTGATACCGTCCGGTAGGTGGAACTTTCCTTTGTGATGTGACGCAGCACAGCCGTCATTCTTACCCCCTTGGCGCCGTGCGCCGCCTCCTCAGCGTTGTTTGAATCAGTCCCGGAGCCTGCGCTGTTAGGTTAGCCCTTGGCCAGGCACACATTTTGCGCTGCCCGTCTTCTGACATCATTTGGTGTCAGGCTGGCTGCGCCTGTGCGGCCGCGCTGGCCGAGAGCCTGCCTCGTACTGTCTTCTGATTTAATCCCACTGGGGGCCTGAGATCCATGGACATGCGCAGTGCATATCTGAACCTCCACCTCTCACTCATCTCCCTACGGCTTCTTCTGACTGTGCGGTGTCACGGCCGTGGCATGCTATTAGGGACCAGCTGACACCGCACAGTTTGAAGAAGCCGTAGGGAGATGAGTGAGAGGTGGAGGTTCAGATATGCACTGCGCATGTCCATGGATCTCAGGCCCCCCAGTGGGATTAAATCAGAAGACAGTACGAGGCGGGCTCTCGGCCAGCGCGGCCGCACAGGCGCAGCCAGCCTGACACCAAATGATGTCAGAAGACGGGCAGCGCAAAATGTGTGCCTGGCCAAGGGCTAACCTAACAGCGCAGGGTCCGGGACTGATTCAAACAACGCTGAGGAGGCGGCGCACGGCGCCAAGGGGGTAAGAATGACGGCTGTGCTGCGTCACATCACAAAGGAAAGTTCCACCAACCGGACGGTATCACGGTAGGAGGGGACACTTTTCATAAGTGTTAGGATCAGCATGTGCAAGGAGCACCACGAAAAGAGGCACTTTTTCCCTTTGCATCATTACTGCTGCACAAGGTGGCTCCTTCAGTAACAAACGCCTGGGGGGGGGGACAGGTTCCCTTAAATTTAACTTGTTGTGCCTGCGTGGCAGTCGCAGTACACGTTGCCGGCTGCACAGCAGGGGAACAGCTGGCGGTGCTGAACCCCACTAACACATTAGCGAGGTGTTTGGCTCTTCAGCACTTCTGGACGGCAACTAGCGGTGTTGGAGCCCAGGGACAGGTGGAGGAGGAGGAGGTGGAGGAGGTAGGAGGGATTGCCACACACACAGCTGGGGAACAGCTGACGTTACTGAACCCCAATAACAGAGGAGCGACTGTTGGGACTGTGCGGACAGCACTTCTGGACGGCAACTAGCGGTGTTGGAGCCCAGGGACAGGTGGAGGAGGAGGAGGTAGGAGGAGGTAGGAGGGATTGCCACACACACAGCTGGGGAACAGCTGACGTTACTGAACCCCAATAACAGAGGAGGGACTGTTGGGACTGTGCGTACAGCACTACCAGGCAACAACTAGCGGTGTTGGAGCCCAGGGACAGGTGGAGGAGGAGGAGGTGGAGGAGGTAGGAGGGATTGCCACACACACAGCAGGGGAACAGCTGACGTTACTGAACCCCAATAACAGAGGAGGGACTGTTGGGACTGTGCGTACAGCACTACCAGGCAACAACTAGCGGTGTTGGAGCCCAGGGACAGGTGGAGGAGGAGGAGGTGGAGGAGGTAGGAGGGATTGCCACACACACAGCTGGGGAACAGCTGACGTTACTGAACCCCAATAACAGAGGAGCGACTGTTGGGACTGTGCGGACAGCACTTCTGGACGGCAACTAGCGGTGTTGGAGCCCAGGGACATGTGGAGGAGGAGGAGGTAGGAGGAGGTAGGAGGGATTGCCACACACACAGCAGGGGAACAGCTGACGTTACTGAACCCCAATAACAGAGGAGGGACTGTTGGGACTGTGCGTACAGCACTACCAGGCAACAACTAGCGGTGTTGGAGCCCAGGG
The DNA here is from genome assembly GCF_051348905.1 of Ranitomeya variabilis. Classification (NCBI taxonomy): domain Eukaryota; kingdom Metazoa; phylum Chordata; class Amphibia; order Anura; family Dendrobatidae; genus Ranitomeya; species Ranitomeya variabilis. Next base: position 506,805,316 of record NC_135233.1, read on the forward strand.
ACAGGTCGAGGAGGAGGAGGTGGAGGAGGTAGGAGGGATTGCCACACACACAGCAGGGGAACAGCTGACGTTACTGAACCCCAATAACAGAGGAGGGGCTGTTGGGACTGTGCGTACAGCACTACCAGGCAACAACTAGCGGTGTTGGAGCCCAGGGACAGGTGGAGGAGGAGGAGGTGGAGGACGTAGGAGGGATTGCCACACACACAGCAGGGGAACAGCTGACGTTACTGAACCCCAATAACAGAGGAGGGACTGTTGGGACTGTGCGTACAGCACTACCAGGCAACAACTAGCGGTGTTGGAGCCCAGGGACAGGTGGAGGAGGAGGAGGTAGGAGGAGGTAGGAGGGATTGCCACACACACAGCAGGGGAACAGCTGACGTTACTGAACCCCAATAACAGAGGAGGGACTGTTGGGACTGTGCGTACAGCACTACCAGGCAACAACTAGCGGTGTTGGAGCCCAGGGACAGGTGGAGGAGGAGGAGGTGGAGGAGGTAGGAGGGATTGCCACACACACAGCAGGGGAACAGCTGACGTTACTGAACCCCAATAACAGAGGAGGGACTGTTGGGACTGTGCGTACAGCACTACCAGGCAACAGCTAGCGGTGTTGGAGCCCAGGGACAGGTGGAGGAGGAGGAGGTAGGAGGGATTGCCACACACACAGCAGGGGAACAGCTGACGTTACTGAACCCCAATAACAGAGGAGGGACTGTTGGGACTGTGCGTACAGCACTACCAGGCAACAACTAGCGGTGTTGGAGCCCAGGGACAGGTGGAGGAGGAGGAGGTAGGAGGAGGTAGGAGGGATTGCCACACACACAGCAGGGGAACAGCTGACGTTACTGAACCCCAATAACAGAGGAGGGACTGTTGGGACTGTGCGTACAGCACTACCAGGCAACAACTAGCGGTGTTGGAGCCCAGGGACAGGTGGAGGAGGAGGAGGTGGAGGAGGTAGGAGGGATTGCCACACACACAGCAGGGGAACAGCTGACGTTACTGAACCCCAATAACAGAGGAGGGACTGTTGGGACTGTGCGTACAGCACTACCAGGCAACAACTAGCGGTGTTGGAGCCCAGGGACAGGTGGAGGTGGAGGAGGTAGGAGGGATTGCCACACACACAGCAGGGGAACAGCTGACGTTACTGAACCCCAATAACATTGGAGAGACTGTTGGGACAGTGCGTACAGCACTACCAGGCAACAACTAGCGGTGTTGGAGCCCAGGGACAGGTGGAGGAGGAGGAGGTGGAGGAGGTAGGAGGGATTGCCACACACACAGCAGGGGAACAGCTGACGTTACTGAACCCCAATAACAGAGGAGGGGCTGTTGGGACTGTGCGTACAGCACTACCAGGCAACAACTAGCGGTGTTGGAGCCCAGGGACAGGTGGAGGAGGAGGAGGTGGAGGAGGTAGGAGGGATTGCCACACACACAGCAGGGGAACAGCTGACGTTACTGAACCCCAATAACAGAGGAGGGACTGTTGGGACTGTGCGTACAGCACTACCAGGCAACAACTAGCGGTGTTGGAGCCCAGGGACAGGTGGAGGAGGAGGAGGTAGGAGGAGGTAGGAGGGATTGCCACACACACAGCAGGGGAACAGCTGACGTTACTGAACCCCAATAACAGAGGAGGGACTGTTGGGACTGTGCGTACAGCACTACCAGGCAACAACTAGCGGTGTTGGAGCCCAGGGACAGGTGGAGGAGGAGGAGGTGGAGGAGGTAGGAGGGATTGCCACACACACAGCAGGGGAACAGCTGACGTTACTGAACCCCAATAACAGAGGAGGGACTGTTGGGACTGTGCGTACAGCACTACCAGGCAACAGCTAGCGGTGTTGGAGCCCAGGGACAGGTGGAGGAGGAGGAGGTAGGAGGGATTGCCACACACACAGCAGGGGAACAGCTGACGTTACTGAACCCCAATAACAGAGGAGGGACTGTTGGGACTGTGCGTACAGCACTACCAGGCAACAACTAGCGGTGTTGGAGCCCAGGGACAGGTGGAGGAGGAGGAGGTAGGAGGAGGTAGGAGGGATTGCCACACACACAGCAGGGGAACAGCTGACGTTACTGAACCCCAATAACAGAGGAGGGACTGTTGGGACTGTGCGTACAGCACTACCAGGCAACAACTAGCGGTGTTGGAGCCCAGGGACAGGTGGAGGAGGAGGAGGTGGAGGAGGTAGGAGGGATTGCCACACACACAGCAGGGGAACAGCTGACGTTACTGAACCCCAATAACAGAGGAGGGACTGTTGGGACTGTGCGTACAGCACTACCAGGCAACAACTAGCGGTGTTGGAGCCCAGGGACAGGTGGAGGAGGAGGAGGTGGAGGAGGTAGGAGGGATTGCCACACACACAGCAGGGCAACAGCTGACGTTACTGAACCCCAATAACAGAGGAGGGACTGTTGGGACTGTGCGTACAGCACTACCAGGCAACAACTAGCGGTGTTGGAGCCCAGGGACAGGTGGAGGAGGAGGAGGTGGAGGAGGTAGGAGGGATTGCCACACACACAGCAGGGGAACAGCTGACGTTACTGAACCCCAATAACAGAGGAGGGACTGTTGGGACTGTGCGTACAGCACTACCAGGCAACAACTAGCGGTGTTGGAGTCCAGGGACAGGTGGAGGAGGAGGAGGTAGGAGGAGGTAGGAGGGATTGCCACACACACAGCAGGGGAACAGCTGACGTTACTGAACCCCAATAACAGAGGAGGGACTGTTGGGACTGTGCGTACAGCACTACCAGGCAACAACTAGCGGTGTTGGAGCCCAGGGACAGGTGGAGGAGGAGGAGGTGGAGGAGGTAGGAGGGATTGCCACACACACAGCAGGGGAACAGCTGACGTTACTGAACCCCAATAACAGAGGAGGGACTGTTGGGACTGTGCGTACAGCACTACCAGGCAACAGCTAGCGGTGTTGGAGCCCAGGGACAGGTGGAGGAGGAGGAGGTAGGAGGGATTGCCACACACACAGCAGGGGAACAGCTGACGTTACTGAACCCCAATAACAGAGGAGGGACTGTTGGGACTGTGCGTACAGCACTACCAGGCAACAACTAGCGGTGTTGGAGCCCAGGGACAGGTGGAGGAGGAGGAGGTAGGAGGAGGTAGGAGGGATTGCCACACACACAGCAGGGGAACAGCTGACGTTACTGAACCCCAATAACAGAGGAGGGACTGTTGGGACTGTGCGTACAGCACTACCAGGCAACAACTAGCGGTGTTGGAGCCCAGGGACAGGTGGAGGAGGAGGAGGAGGTAGGGATTGCCACACACACAGCAGGGGAACAACTGACGTTACTGAACCCCAATAACAGAGGAGGGACTGTTGGGACTGTGCGTACAGCAATACCAGGCAACAACTAGCGGTGTTGGAGCCCAGGGACAGGTGGAGGAGGAGGAGGTAGGAGGGATTGCCACACACACAGCAGGGGAACAGCTGACGTTACTGAACCCCAATAACAGAGGAGGGACTGTTGACTGTGCGCACAGCACTACCAGGCAACAACTAGCGGTGTTGGAGCCCAGGGACAGGTGGAGGAGGAGGAGGTGGAGGAGGTAGGAGGGATTGCCACACACACAGCAGGGGAACAGCTGACGTTACTGAACCCCAATAACAGAGGAGGGACTGTTGGGACTGTGCGTACAGCACTACCAGGCAACAACTAGCGGTGTTGGAGCCCAGGGACAGGTCGAGGAGGAGGAGGTGGAGGAGGTAGGAGGGATTGCCACACACACAGCAGGGGAACAGCTGACGTTACTGAACCCCAATAACAGAGGAGGGACTGTTGGGACTGTGCGTACAGCACTACCAGGCAACAACTAGCGGTGTTGGAGCCCAGGGACAGGTGGAGGAGGAGGAGGTAGGAGGAGGTAGGAGGGATTGCCACACACACAGCAGGGGAACAGCTGACGTTACTGAACCCCAATAACAGAGGAGGGACTGTTGGGACTGTGCGTACAGCACTACCAGGCAACAACTAGCGGTGTTGGAGCCCAGGGACAGGTGGAGGAGGAGGAGGTGGAGGAGGTAGGAGGGATTGCCACACACACAGCAGGGGAACAGCTGATGTTACTGAACCCCAATAACAGAGGAGGGACTGTTGGGACTGTGCGTACAGCACTACCAGGCAACAGCTAGCGGTGTTGGAGCCCAGGGACAGGTGGAGGAGGAGGAGGTAGGAGGGATTGCCACACACACAGCAGGGGAACAGCTGACGTTACTGAACCCCAATAACAGAGGAGGGACTGTTGGGACTGTGCGTACAGCACTACCAGGCAACAACTAGCGGTGTTGGAGCCCAGGGACAGGTGGAGGAGGAGGAGGTAGGAGGAGGTAGGAGGGATTGCCACACACACAGCAGGGGAACAGCTGACGTTACTGAACCCCAATAACAGAGGAGGGACTGTTGGGACTGTGCGTACAGCACTACTAGGCAACAACTAGCGGTGTTGGAGCCCAGGGACAGGTGGAGGAGGAGGAGGTGGAGGAGGTAGGAGGGATTGCCACACACACAGCAGGGGAACAGCTGACGTTACTGAACCCCAATAACAGAGGAGGGACTGTTGGGACTGTGCGTACAGCACTACCAGGCAACAACTAGCGGTGTTGGAGCCCAGGGACAGGTGGAGGTGGAGGAGGTAGGAGGGATTGCCACACACACAGCAGGGGAACAGCTGACGTTACTGAACCCCAATAACAGAGGAGGGACTGTTGGGACAGTGCGTACAGCACTACCAGGCAACAACTAGCGGTGTTGGAGCCCAGGGACAGGTGGAGGAGGAGGAGGTGGAGGAGGTAGGAGGGATTGCCACACACACAGCAGGGGAACAGCTGACGTTACTGAACCCCAATAACAGAGGAGGGACTGTTGGGACTGTGCGTACAGCACTACCAGGCAACAACTAGCGGTGTTGGAGCCCAGGGACAGGTGGAGGAGGAGGAGGTAGGAGGAGGTAGGAGGGATTGCCACACACACAGCAGGGGAACAGCTGACGTTACTGAACCCCAATAACAGAGGAGGGACTGTTGGGACAGTGCGTACAGCACTACCAGGCAACAACTAGCGGTGTTGGAGCCCAGGGACAGGTGGAGGAGGAGGAGGTGGAGGAGGTAGGAGGGATTGCCACACACACAGCAGGGGAACAGCTGACGTTACTGAACCCCAATAACAGAGGAGGGACTGTTGGGACTGTGCGTACAGCACTACCAGGCAACAACTAGCGGTGTTGGAGCCCAGGGACAGGTGGAGGAGGAGGAGGTAGGAGGAGGTAGGAGGGATTGCCACACACACAGCAGGGGAACAGCTGACGTTACTGAACCCCAATAACAGAGGAGGGACTGTTGGGACTGTGCGTACAGCACTACCAGGCAACAACTAGCGGTGTTGGAGCCCAGGGACAGGTGGAGGAGGAGGAGGTGGAGGAGGTAGGAGGGATTGCCACACACACAGCAGGGGAACAGCTGACGTTACTGAACCCCAATAACAGAGGAGGGACTGTTGGGACTGTGCGTACAGCACTACCAGGCAACAGCTAGCGGTGTTGGAGCCCAGGGACAGGTGGAGGAGGAGGAGGTAGGAGGGATTGCCACACACACAGCAGGGGAACAGCTGACGTTACTGAACCCCAATAACAGAGGAGGGACTGTTGGGACTGTGCGTACAGCACTACCAGGCAACAACTAGCGGTGTTGGAGCCCAGGGACAGGTGGAGGAGGAGGAGGTAGGAGGGATTGCCACACACACAGCAGAGGAACAGCTGACGTTACTGAACCCCAATAACAGAGGAGGGACTGTTGGGACTGTGCGTACAGCACTACCAGGCAACAACTAGCGGTGTTGGAGCCCAGGGACAGGTGGAGGAGGAGGAGGTGGAGGAGGTAGGAGGGATTGCCACACACACAGCAGAGGAACAACTGACGTTACTGAACCCCAATAACAGAGGAGGGACTGTTGGGACTGTGCGTACAGCACTACCAGGCAACAACTAGCGGTGTTGGAGCCCAGGGACAGGTGGAGGAGGAGGAGGTAGGAGGGATTGCCACACACACAGCAGGGGAACAGCTGACGTTACTGAACCCCAATAACAGAGGAGGGACTGTTGGGACTGTGCGTACAGCACTACCAGGCAACAACTAGCGGTGTTGGAGCCCAGGGACAGGTGGAGGAGGAGGAGGTAGGAGGAGGTAGGAGGAGGTAGGAGGGATTGCCACACACATAGCAGGGGAACAGCTGACGTTACTGAACCCCAATAACAGAGGAGCGACTGTTGGGACTGTGCGGACAGCACTTCTGGACGGCAACTAGCGGTGTTGGAGCCCAGGGACAGGTGGAAAAGCAGAGGAACACAATGTAGGCCGAAGCCTGAGAAAGTCGAAAGGGAACCTTTAACCCCCCCCCCCCAAGGCGTTTGTAGCTGAAAGAGCCAGCTTGTGCAGCACAAAAGATGCAAAAGGAAAAGGTGGCTCTTTTCATCATGCTCCTTGCAAACACAGAACTAAACACTTATAAAATGTGTCCCCTGAAACCGTGAAACCGTCCCGGAGGTGGGACTTTCCTTCGTAATATGACGCAGCACAGCCGTCATTCCTACCCCCCCGGCGCCGCGCCCCGGCTCCTCAGCGTAGTTTGATTCCGTCCCGGAGCCTGCGCTGTTATGTTATCCCTTGGCCAGGCACACTTAGCGCTGCCCATCTTCTGACATCATTTGGTGTCAGGCTGGCTGCGCCTGTGCGGCCGCGCTGGCCGAGAGCCCGCCTCGCAGTGTCTTCTGATTTTATCCCACTGGGGGCCTGGGATCCATGGCCATGCGCAGTGCATATCCTCGCCTCTCACTCCCCTCCCTACGGCTTCTTAAGACTGTGCGGTGTCACGGCCGTGGCATGCTATTAGGGACCAGCTGACACCGAACAGTCTGAAGAAGCCATAGGGAGATGAGTGAGAGGTGGAGGTTCAGATATGCACTGCGCATGTCCATGGATCCCAGGCCCCCAGTGGGATTAAATCAGAAGACACTGCGAGGCGGGCTGTCGGCCAGCGCGGCCGCACAGGCGCAGCCATCCTGACACCAAATGATGCCAGAAGACGGGCAGCGCTAAGTGTGCCTGGCCACGGGATAACATAACAGCGCAGGCTCCGGGACGGAATCAAACAACGCTGAGGAGCCGGGGCGCGGCGCCGGGGGGGGAGGAATGACGGCTGTGCTGCGTCATATTACGAAGGAAAGTCCCACCTCCGGGACGGTTTTACGGTATCAGTGGACACATTTTATAAGTGTTAAGTTCTGCGTGTGCAAGGAGCTAAACCAAAATAGCTACCTTTTCCAAACGCCTTGGGGGGGGGGGGACAGATTCCCTTACATTTCAGTTGTTGTGTCAGCGTGGCGGTCGCATGACACATTGCCGGCTACACAGCTGGGGATCAGCTGACGTTACTGAAACCCAATAACACTGGGTCATATGTTTTGACTGTGCAGACGGCACTTCTGAGCCTCAACTGGCGGTGTTGGAGCCCAGGAATTTAAGTTCAGGTGGTAGAAAGATGAACACAACAGGAGACCTGGATAACGTATACAGTGACCTAATTATTTAATCAGGAGGAGGAGTGGCAAATTCCTGCGAGATCCAGGCCTTGTTCATTTTCAGGAAAGTAAGCCGGTCAATGTTATCGGAGGATAGTCGCATGCGACGGTCAGTTAGTACACCACCTGCAGCACTAAAGACACGTTCCGATAATACACTGGCCGCAGGGCAAGACAGCACCTCCAATGCATACTGGCTTAGCTCTGGCCATGTATCCAGCTTTGAGACCCAAAACTTGAAAGAGGAAGAGCCGTCTGGGAGTACAGCAAGAGGGCAAGACATGTAGTCTGTCACCATCTGACGGAACCGTTGCCTCCTGCTGACTGGAGCCGTCTGTGATGGTGTAGACTTTTGTGGGGGGCACAGAAAACTGTGCCACAGTTGGGCCATACTGGTCTTGCCTTGGGCAGAGGCACTGCTTCTGCTCCCTCTTTGTGCAGAGCCTCCACCACTGCCTGGACGCACTGAGCTGCTTTGGAATGCACTAGCAGCACTTCTCTCAGTTGGAATGGAGAAGATGATGGAATTGACCAGTGTGTCTTGGTACTCCCGCATTTTTCGCTCCCGGTTCAACGGTGTGATGAGGCTTTCTACGTTGTCCCGGTAGCGAGGATCGAGGAGGGTGAACACCCAATAATCAGACATGTTGAGAATGTGGGCGATGCGGCGGTCGTTTCTCAGGCACTGCAGCATGTAATCCACCATGTGCTGCAGACTGCCAACTGCCCAAGAAACGCTGTCCCCTGCTGGAGGCGTGATCTCTGCCCGCTCGTCATCACCCCACCCTCGCTGTACACACTGAGTACTGGACAATTGTGTAACTCCCTCCTCTGGACGGATGTCTTCCTCCTCCATTGACTCCTCCTCATCCTCCTCACAAACTGTCCCCTGCCTACGCGTTTGTGAGCAACCACGTGGCGCTGACTGTCCAGAAGATGATGGAAATGCTGAATCCTCATCCTCCACCTCTTCCACAACATCATCCCTTAGCGCTTGCAGTGATTTTTCAAGCAGGCAGATAAGGGGGACAGTCATGCTGACTAGTGCATCATCTGCACTCGCCATCCGCGTGGAATAATCAAAGGGACGCAAAACCTGGCAGACGTCATTCATAGTGGCCCACTCTGTGGTTGTGAAGTCTGTACGGCGCTGACTGCGACTTCTTTGCGCCTGAAGCAGCTGGTACTCCATTACAGCTTGCTGCTGCTCACACAACCGCTCCAACATATGTAACGTGGAATTCCACCTGGTAGGTAGGTCACATATGATGCGATGTTCTGGCAGGTGGTGTCGGCGCTGCAGAGCCGCAATGCGCGCTTTTGCCGTGCTGGAACGCCGCAAGTGAGCACACTCTAGGCGGACCTTGTGCAGCAGTGCATCAAGATCCGGATAGTCCCTCAAAAAGCTCTGCACGACCAAATTGAGCACATGTGCCAGACATGGGATGTGAGTGAGGTTGCCGAGGCCCAGAGCTGCCACCAGATTTCGGCCATTATCACACACTACCATGCCTGGCTGGAGATTCGCTGGCACAAACCACACATCGCTCTCCTGCTTGATGGCATTCCAGAGCTCCTGCGCTGTGTGGCTACGATTCCCCCAAAAAATTAATTTCAAGACGGCCTGTTGACGTTTGGCCACGGCTGTGCTCATGTCGGTCGTAACAGGTACACGTTCATCACGGGTCCATGTGGAGGTGGACTGTGACGGCTCCTGCAGCGATGATTCTGAGGAACTGGTGTAAGAGGAGGAGTCAATGCGTACAGAATGGATTCCTGCAATCCTTGGAGTGGGCAGGACACGTCCTGCGCCACTCGCACGGTCTGTACCCGGCTCAACGACATTAACCCAATGGGCAGTGAGGGAAAGGTATCGCCCCTGTCCATGTTGACTGGTCCACGCATCGGTGGTGAGGTGGACCTTGCTACTGACGGCGTTCAGTAGCGCGTGTTTTATGTGTCCCTCCACATGCTTGTGCAGGGCAGGGACGGCTTGCCTGCTGAAGTGAAAGCGGCTGGGCACATTGTACTGTGGGACTGCCAATGACATCAAGTCACGGAAGCTGTCAGTCTCCACCAGCCTGAATGACAGCATTTCCAGTGACAGAAGTTTGGCAATGCCTGCAGTCAGAGCCTGTGCTCGTGGGTGGTTTGACGAGAAAGGCCGCCTTTTCTCCCATGCCTGTACTACCGATGGCTGTAGACTGGGCTGGGAGTGTGTGGATGACTGGGAAAGTGGTGCTGCGGGTGGAATTACAGCGGGTCTCTGGACAACAGGGCCAGAGGTTCTTCCACGGCGATCCTGGGAGGAAGCCGAACCAGCTGCGTGTGAGCTAGAGGAAGAGGCAACACAAGCTGAAGAGGTGGTAGCTGCCGCTGTTGGTTGGCCTAGCTCTTCAGTGTGTTTTTCTAACTCCGCCGGGTGCCTGTTGCGCACATGTTTCCACATGTTGGAGGTATTGAGGTTGCTGACATTTCGACCTCTTTTGACTTTTTGATGACACACCTTGCATCTGACATAGCAAATGTCATCTGCAACTGTGTCAAAAAAGGACCAGGCACTGCAAGTCTTGGGAGCGCCCTTTTTGGCTTTTGGAAGAGACATGCTCCTAACGGGTGCCAAAGCGGAGGCTGCAGGATCCGCAGTCTTCCCCCTCCCTCTCCCTCTTTGGGCCGTACGGGGAATCTCTTCCTCAGAGCTGCTCCCACCACCTTCCTGTCCCTCACGCCAAGATGGGTCAAGGACCTCATCATCTACACTACCCTCTGCCCCCAACTGCTCCTCCTGGGTAGTCTCAGCAGCAGAGCACGCACCAGTAAGTGGCACCTGAGTGTCATCATCAGCTGATGCGGCCTGCGATGTGGTGACCGGAGCCACTGGCCCACCCGCCTCTTCAGAGGAAGAGAGAAAGCTGTTGGGCATCACTGCACCCTGCCTCTTCTTCCATTTCTCCAATGCTGCTTGGCTGGCCCCCTGTTTCCAAGCCAAGAGATTCAGAGAACAGAAGTAGAGACGGCTCCTGTCCTGGGCTCTCTGTCTGCCTGGGCAATTTGGCAGGTGGTGAAGAGACAGATGGCTGCTCTCCAGTGCTCTGTGTCTGAGAGGATGTGGCACTAATTGAAGTTGATGCATTAGCTGCCATCCATCCGACAACGGCTTCAATTTGTTCTTCACGCAGCAGCAGTGTACGGCGCTCTGACACAAAGCTGCGCATGAATGACTGTTGCCTGGTGAAAGTGGGTGCTGATGAGTCACCGATGCCCGCAGCAGGCACAGAATCCCCACGTCCCCTCCCTGCTCCGCGTCCACGCCCACGCCCACGTGCCTTACTCACTGCCTTCTTCATCTTGGTTGACTGATAAAGATAAGCAGAAAAGTACTAACGGCTTTGTGTGCTTATTCCTGAGCAACTCCTCCTAACAGGTATAAGAAACACTAATTTTCTAAAGTGTGGACTAGACTTTAATATGAGCTAATGTGGCCTACACAAATGTAAAGTGGTGTAACTGGTGTGTTTGGTGAACTTTATTATTTATTTATTTTTGGGGGGCTGAACTGACAACGGATAGAGCTGCAGTCACACGGAGACCGTGCAGACAGACGTAAACGGCGCTGCAAGGCCCAAAAACCCTCCTCTACGTTATCCTATGTAGTGTTTTTCCACAAGTTAGCTGGAGACGGGTGGAAAGACACTAATAGGATTTTTTTGAAAAAATGTGCAGCAGCCTGCACTACTTAAAACAAAATGAAAATTGATTTGGCGGTATGACGCAGTGAAGAACCCTGAGCTGGAGACAACCAGGCTATGGCTGCTCACAGACTACAGGGCGAGCTGCAGTCACACGGAGACCGTGCAGACAGCCGTAAACGGCGCTGCAAGGCCCAAAAACCCTCCTCTACGTTATCCTATGTAGTGTTTTTCCACAAATTAGCTGGAGACGGGTGGAAAGACACTAATAGGAATTTTTTGAAAAAATGTGCAGCAGCCTGCACTACTTAAAACAAAATGAAAATTGATTTGGCGGTATGACGCAGTGAACAACCCTGAGCTGGAGACAACCAGGCTATGGCTGCTCACAGACTACAGGGCGAGCTGCAGTCACACGGAGACCGTGCAGACAGCCGTAAACGGTGCTGCAAGGCCCAAAAACCCTCCTCTACGTTATCCTATGTAGTGTTTTTCCACAAATTAGCTGGAGACGGGTGGAAAGACACTAATAGGATTTTTTTGAATAAATTAGCAGCAGACTACACTACTTGAAAAAAAAAAAAAAAAAAGAACAGTATGAGGCAATGAACCACCCTCCCTGAACTGAATACAACCAGCTATGGATGGCCTATGTGGCTGCACTCAGACTAGAGAGTGGGCTGCACTCACACACACACACACACACACACAGACCTTGCAGATCGCTGTGAAAACAGCGCTACAAGGCAAAAGCAAGGTGAATAGTAGGTGAACACAGCGGTTGCTAAATTAGCCTTTGGAAAGCACAAAGAAGCAAATCGCTATCTCTAAACTGTCCCTCAGTCAGCAAACAGCGTCCTGTCACTAACTGAATTCACAGCAGAGTGATCGCAAAATGGCGCCAGCGACTTTTAAACTGCATCATGACATCATTTCAGCAGCCAATCACAGCCTTGCCAGTAGTTTCATGCCCTCCATGCTAAACAGGATGTGCCCACACTTGGAATCATTCTCATTGGCTGAATTTCTGCATTTTGAATCTTGGAACTTCCGATTCCGGTATCCGATACGCGGCAAGTATCGGAATCCCGGTATCGGAATTCCGATACCGCAAGTATCGGCCGATACCCGATATTTGCGGTATCGGAATGCTCAACACTACTCCTTACCTTTTAATATTCATTGTTAAATAAAGTCTACTTTTAAATTGCTCTATTAAAAGTTATATTTTAGGGATCCTTGCTTTGTTTTGGTTTGTCTTTGTTTCTAGGATTCCGATATATTGTAGTTTGGTTTTTGGTTGGGACCTGTTCACACAGGAAGAGAACTGCAAGGCTGCGGATAGGAATGCTAGAGCAGCAAGAGATAATGTAGCAACAGAAGCTAAGCAGAGCGGAACCGCAAGGAATGCGGAGAGGCGCTGCAGCAAGAGATTACCGCAGCTGCAGAAGCTAAGCAGAGTAGAAAGGAGCAGAACCGCAGGAGTGCAGAGCAGAGGTAAAGCCACAAAGGTATAGAGCAGGCAGAGCCGCAAGAGTGCGGAGTGTAAGCAGACTGAGAACACGAGGAAGGACACAGCAGGGAAGGAAGCCACAGACAAGGAGACCGAGCTAAGATTAAGTTCAGACAAGGAAATGGAACAAGACAAGAAACAAGGACTAAGACACAGGGACCAGGATATTCTGCCTCCTGGAGGGCGGACAACAAGACCAAGGCAATAGCACAGAGAAAAGCCTCCAGAGAGGGAGTAACTCAGAGCAAGGCCTGGCAAACTTAGCAGCTAAACACAAACTGAGCTAACACATTGCACAGGCCCAGACCACTGGGTGGAGCTGCACTATATACTGGAGGCCTCTTGGTAATTTGTCAGGAACAGATTAGACAGATGCACCTGATTCCTATAAGAACCAGAGAGTTCAGGCGCCACCCCCTTATACACACAGCCATGAAGCATGCAGAGAGCAGACACAGAACATGGAGCTGGCATGAAACAGAAACCACATCATGACCTGGAGCAGTGGGTAAGATAGTGTGAGAGATGCGAGGCCATGCCGTGATGCCAGCAGAGTTGTTACAGTACCCCCCCTTTACGGCCCCTCTTCTTCAAGCCCGCCAGAATAACTTGTAGAAGAAGGATAGGAGCGCACATAGTCAGAGCCATCACATCATTCCTCTGGTAGAATGAGGTATGAGACATTAGAGATCTCAGGTTGCCCAGTCTCTTTGAGTCCAGTAAGATCAGCTTCCCACACAGAAGACACAAGGGACAGGACTTCTTTCACCTGGTTAACTGAAAGCAGGAACTTGGAAACTTACGATTTGACCACAACATAATCTGATTCTTTGGAAACTGAAGACACGTTCACTGGATCCAACTTAAGCCCATCATGACAAGAAAATTGAACCTCCTTTAGACTGGTGGAAAGCAGAGATGAGAACCTCTTGGAATCTTCACCCAATAGCCAGATGAAAGCTGGAGGCATACATACAGGAAACATTTTCAGCCTGGAACCCTGAAAAAACTGGACCTCCTCTTCTGGATTAGAGGATGAGTAAGTCTCTGTCTTAATATTAAGTAGCCACTTGGAAGCAGAAGGCATACATTCAGGAAGCCCCATCAGCCTGTTACTCTGACAAAACTGGACCATCTCTTCCTTTAGATTGGTGTAGAACAGAGATACAAGAGCTTCTGCTTCAACTTCTTCATCCACCTGCCACATGGAGTCTGAAGGCATCTTTAAAGGAAGCATCTTCTGCCCATAGTTCAGAGAAAAACTTTTAAGTGACAGGGATGTTCCTGGGAATTGGTCACTGGTATTGACACTGGAGGTGTGCGGAGAGGACGCCACTGCTTCCTTTACTTCAGTGAGGTCAGCACACCGTGATTCAGTAGCCAGCAAATCAGATGGAGAGGATGTTAACACTGTAGACTGACCTTGCATTATAGGAACTAGAGACCTCTGGAGACTAGGTAGTTCAAAATGCAGCACCATGCTGGGTCTTCGGACTGGACAGGACAGTAGAGTACCCGGCTCAGAACGACCGATGGGCAAACTGGTCAGCAAGTGAAAGACAAATTTCTTTACATATAATGCTCCGATTTGGAGCTGTAGTTGTCCCTTCGACACTGGACTGTTCATAAGTAGGACTCGGAAATCACCAAACACCTTCACAGGATTCTGGAGCAGTGGAACAGGAACCACACTTCGACTCGCTCTGGTTTGCAGTTTGAACACATCTGCAGGACTGAAGCTCCCACAAGGCACTGGATCAGACACAGACTTTAGCGGAAAGGAGTTATTCTCACCAAGGGCAGTCTCTCCTACTGGCCCGAGGTTTTGGAGCTTTAGATCCCCTGGACAGAGGCTATCCAGGTGTTCCTCACAACAGCAGCAATATAGTAAGCCCTTCTTATGACTGGTCTTAGACTGGTGCTTTGCCAGTCCACTCTTGACAGTCTTTTTGGGTTCTATTTGAGTAGCTGCTTTAACGGGTAGAGGAACTGGAGGGTCACAGACGGTCATGGCTTGACGTGGAGGTTTCTTCACGGGTTTTGCCCATCTGGAGCGCCTCTCGGATCTAGATGGGGAAGTCTTCACAGGAACAGCAGGACGAGGCTTGTCAAAGACTTACGGAAGGCCACGAGGAAGGCCCCAAGACTCATGACGATAGGATCCCCTGCTTCCCAGAGGGGACAAATCCATAATAAAGCATCTCCTGCTAGGTAGGACATGATGTAGCCCACCTTAATCCGGTCAGAGGGAAAACAAGCTGCATTCTGCAGGATGTAGCGCAAGCACTGTTGCAGGAAGCTTTGGCATTCTTCTGGATTCCCATAGAACCTAGGCGGGTCTGCTGGGTTGTGCTTTTCCTCATAGGCCAGATGTTGCTTGAAGAGAGCATTTGAGACTACGATTGGCTCAGAAGTCTCCTCAATCTGAACCACCCTTGGTGGAACAAATTTTTCAGGTTACTCATACGAATAGGGAGAAAGTTCATCATGCTCTGCGAGCGCTAGGACATGGGATACAGTGGAGGCCATGGCCTGTGCAAACTGTCACGCTCAGGCCCTGACTGGTGGGCGTGAGCTCAGGGGGTTTGTGGCCCCACTGAGCCACAAACCAGACTACCTGGAAGGGGCGTGACTATGACAGCTGCCTGGGTTTTCACTGGAGCCTCTGATGGTGAGATCAAGATTGTGCAGCAGGCAGCTGCCAGGTGCTACTCCAGGGTGGTGTCTGGCTGTGGCTGCTGATCCCACTTGGGAGACAGGAACACCAGGATTGGTGCGGGCATCAGGCACGACTGGCAGAAGAGCACGGCTGGAACTCAGACGAGTAGGCTGGCACGGCTGAGACACAGGGCTGGCAGGGACACAGCAGAGAATACAGGGCTGGCAGAGACACGGCAGAGAACACAGGGCTGGCAGGAACACAGGACTGGCAGGGACGGCAGGAAACACAGGACTGGCTGGATGGCAGGAAACACAGGACTGGAAGGCACAGCAGGAACGGCAGGAACACTGGATTGGAAGGCACGGCAGAGAACACAGGACTGGTTGCTGCGGTTTATGAAGGAACAGGTAGGGACCTGTTCACACTGGAGGTACAGGTACGAATATGTAGTGTGGAGGAACAGGTAGGGACCTGTTCACACAGGAGGTGCAGGAACGGATATGAAATTTGAAGGAACAGGTAGGGACCTGTTCACACAAGAGGTGCAGGAAAGGAAACAAGCAGAAAGGAATGAGGTATGAAGGAACAGGTTGGGGCCTGTTCACATAGCAGATGTAGGTACGGAAACAAGCCAGAAGGAAAGGAGAATGAAGGAACAGGTTGGGACCTGTTCACACAGGAAGAGAACCGCAAGGCTGCAGATAGGAATGGTAGAGCAGCAAGAGATAATGTAGCAACAGAAGCTAAGCAGAGCGGAACCGCAAGGAATGCGGAGAGGAGCTGCAGCAAGAGATTACGGCAGCTGCAGAAGCTAAGCAGTGTAGAAAGGAGCAGAACCACAGGAGTGCGGAGCAGAGGTAAAGCCACAAAGGTATAGAGCAGGCAGAGCCGCAAGAGTGCGGAGTGTAAGCAGACTGAGAACACGAGGAAAGACACAGCAGGGAAGGAAGCCACAGACAAGGAGACCGAGATAAGACTAAGTTCAGACAAGGAAATGGAACAAGACAAGAAACAAGGACAAAGACACAGGGACCAGGATATTCTGCCTCCTGGAGGGCGGACAACAAGACCAAGGCAATAGCACAGAGAAAAGCCTTCAGAGAGGGAGTAACTCAGAGCAAAGCCTGGCAAACTCAGCAGCTAAACACAAACTGAGCTAACACAATGCACAGGACCAGACCACTGGGTGGAGCTGCACTATATACTGGAGGCCTCTTGGTAATTGGTCAGGAACAGATAGGAATCAGGTGCATCTGTCTAATAAGAACCAGAGAGTTCAGGTGCCACCCCCCTATACACACAGCCATGAAGCATGCAGAGAGCAGAGACAGAACATGGAGCTGGCATGAAACAGAAACCACATCATGACCTGGAGCAGTGGGTAAGATAGTGTGAGAGATGTGAGGCCATGCCGTGATGCCAGCAGAATTGTTACAGCATAGATGCTCATGAGGAGAACATCATTTTACCTCTATACAAGTCACTAGTTCGACCACACTTAGAATACTGTGCACAGTTCTGGTCTCCGGTGTATAAGAAAGACATAGCTGAACTGGAGCGGGTGCAGAGAAGAGCGACCAAGGTTATTAGAGGACTGGGGGGTCTGCAATACCAAGATAGGTTATTAGACTTGGGGCTGTTTAGTTTGGAAAAACGAAGAGCAAGGGGTGATCTTATTTTAATGTATAAATATATGAGGGGACAGTACAAAGACCTTTCTGATGATCTTTTTAATCATAGACCTGAGACAGGGACAAGGGGGCATCCTCTACGTCTGGAGGAAAAAAGGTTTAAGCATAATAACAGACGCGGATTCTTTACTGTAAGAGCAGTGAGACTATGGAACTCTCTGCCGTATGATGTTGTAATGAGTGATTCATTACTTAAATTTAAGAGGGGACTGGATACCTTTCTGGAAAAGTATAATGTTACAGGGTATATACACTAGATTCCTTGATAGGGCGTTGATCCAGGGAACTAGTCTGATTGCCGTATGTGGAGTCGGGAAGGAATTTTTTTCCCCAAGGTGGAGCTTACTCTTTGCCACATGTTTTTTTTTTTGCCTTCCTCTGGCTCAACATGTTAGGGCATGTTAGGTTAGGCTATGGGTTGAACTAGATGGACTTAGTCTCCCTTCAACCTTAATAACTATGTAACTATGTAATGAAGAGAGCCGGATAAATGTGATCCTAAATATTATGTAAAATGTTCCCAATAAACGCTTCAACTCTGTTCACAAAAAAAGCAAGTCCTCATTCAGATCTGTCATCTGTTAACTGAAATATAGGGGGCTTCCACATTACTGGTAGTACAAAGGCTCTGGAAGAGCACTGTGGCACCTCACTCCCCAAAAGAAATCCAGGGAATTCTGCACTCCCAAATCCAAATGCTCCCCTCCCCAGTGTGCTTAAAGCACGTTTAGCGTCCACTTGTATGGCATTTTTGTAGCGATGAGAACCCGCTTAATGTACAGATGCATGTCTACAGAAGCAGAAGCTAGTCATAATGTACTGGTCACTACAACATACTAAGGGGTATGGTTTCTCCTTGTGGAGAGTGACATACCAGCTCTGGCTTGTCAAGGTAAGGAGGCTTATTTGCCGTGCAATGCTCCTCTGGGAAATTTAATATGCAAATTTCCTCTTCAGAGAAAAAGAGGACTTGAACTCTATAGCGCCACCTGTTGGAAGTAGCGATCCTACAAGTCACAATCAACCCTTTAACGAGTCATGCAATATGACTTAGGATAAAAACCAAATCAGTATCTCAAAAGGCTGGAAAAAGAGATAATTAATCCAAACATGTGAAGCTCATTGTTCTTTGTGCCTGAACTACTTCTTAATACTTTAGGGGAACCAAACAGAATTCTGGTGGGTTGAGGGGTTGAATAATAAATGACCCTCTGAAAAAACTTTTCACAATTTTTTAAAAAAGCAGAAATTATCGTACAAATTTTGGTGCCATGTTTACCCATTTCCTAGCATAATAATGTAAAATTTGGGGCTAACATACAACCTTGGTGGTAAAAATGTAATTATTGTTTCTTCATTTTCAACGGTATAAAATCCTGTGACCCACCTGTGGTGTCAATATGATCAGTGTACCCCTAGATGAATTCATTCAGAGGTGTACTTTGTAAAATGGGGTTACATATGGGTGTGTTCTGCTGGTCTTGCGCCTCAAGGGATCTACCAATGTGACATGGCACGGTCAATCCAGTCCAGAAAAATCTGTACTCCAATATGGCGCTCCTTCCCTTCTGAGCATTACATTGTGCCTCAAAAGTAGTTTTTTTTACCAAATATAGGGTATCAGTGTACTCGGGAGAAATTGCCCAATCATTTTTGGGCCCATTTTCTCTTGTTACCCTCAAGGAAATGCAAAATTTGGAGGCTGAAAAAACATTTTTATGGGAAAAAATTGGATATTTTTTCCTTTCACGGCTCAACATTATAAACTTTATGAAGCACCTTGGGGTTTAAGGTGCTCACCACACAATGACATAAGTTCCCTAAGGGATCTAGTTACCAAAATAGTGTCACTTGCTGGGGATTTCCATTGCTTAGGCACATCAGGGGCTCTCTAAACATGACATGGAGTCCGCAAATTATTTCAGCAATTTTGCATTCAAAAAGGCAAATGGCGCTCTTTCCTTTCAAAGTCCTGCCATGCGCACAAACAGCACTTCTCATCCACATATTGGGTATCGGCGTACCAAGCAGAAATTGCACAGCAAATTGCACTGTGCAATTTCTCTTGTTAACTTTATGCAATAGCAAAATTTGAGGCTGAAAAACATTTTTGTGGGATTTTTTATTTCCTCGGATCAACTTTATAAACTTCTGTGAAGCATCTGGTAGTTCAAGGTGCTCACACATATTTAGATAAGTTGCCTGAGTGGTCTAGTTTCCGAAATGATGTCATTTGTGGGAAGTGTCTGCTGTTTCGGCACATGATGGGCTCTCCAAATGCGACTTGGCGTCAGCTAATTATTGCAGCAAATTTTGCATTCAAAAAGTCAAATAGCACACTTTTTATTCTGAGGCCTTCCGTGCATCTAAACAGTGATTTCCCACAACATATGGGGCATCCGTGTGCTCAGGAGAATTTGCACAACAAATTGCATAGTCCATTTACTCCTTTTACCCTTGTGAAAGAAAAAAAAAATTGGGACTAAAGGAAAATTTTGTGAAATGGTTACATTTTTATTTTTTCCTTCCACATTCCATCAATTCCTGTAAAGCACCTGAAGGTTTAATAAACTTCTTGAATGTGTGTCTGAGCACTGTGAGATAGAGCTCCCTGAGTGCATTGGGGGAACCTCATTTGGCAATGGAATTAAAGCACTCAGGCATGGTGTGCTCAGGAGAATTTGCACAACAAATTGTATAATCCATTTATTCCTTTTACCCTTCTGAAAGAAAAAAAAATTGTGACTAAAGGAACATTTTGTGAAATAGTTACATTTTTATTTTTTCCTTCCACATTCCATCAATTCCTGTAAAGCACCAGAAGGTTTAATAAACTTCTTGAATGTGTTTTTGAGCACTGTGAGATAGCGCTCCCTGAGTGCATTGGGGGACACTCGCTTGGCAATGGGATTAAAGCACTCAGGCACAGTTTCTCACAAAAACAGTCTATTCCGGTTTATTTATCTATTCCGTCCTTGTGACCAGGGCACCTCAGATAGTCCAGACCCGCAGAAAGAATAGTAGCTTCCCCAACACAGAGCCGTCACTGACTCTGCATGTACGGCCTCACCATGTGCTTACAGGTATCCAGTCCACTTCAGGACATTCCAACACACAGGCCATCCAGGACCTCACACTCTGACCATCCAGGTCCATACACTCTGACCATGTGACCTAAACCCAGGTCACATTATGTACCTGTAACCACCCCCATAGTTGGGAGGTGTGTGGTTAGTCAATAATAATAATCTTTATTTTTATATAGCGCTAACATATTACGCAGCGCTTTACAGTTTGCACACATTATCATCGCTGTCCCCGATTGGGCTCACAATCTAAATTCCCTATCAGTATGTCTTTGAAATGTGGGAGGAAACCGGAGTGCCCGGAGGAAACCCACGCAAACATGGGAGAACATACAAACTCTTTGCAGATGTTGTCCAAGGTGGGATAAGAACCCAGGACTCCAGCGCTGCAAGGCTGCTGTGCTAACCACTGCACCACCGTGCTGCCATCCGGCCAGCTCTCCAACTAACCCTCTAAGCCCCCTTATAACTAAACAAGCACTTATGGAACTACAAGTCCCAGAACAACAACATTTCGGGCTTACAGAGCAGAGGACCACCTCTGTCTCTGCGACACATACTGGCCATTCACAATGACACCAGTCACCGTATCACAAACCCTTTCCCTCTGTTCAAACTTGTGGGGTTGAACACTTGACATAAACCAGGGGCCCCGAGACCGGGCGCCCATGTCACCTTGCCCTACCAGTTGAGAAAACCGTCTCAGTCAGGTTTGAGAATCATTAATCACTATACCCTTGTTAGGCCTCCCCCGCCCCCAGCGGTCAGTATGTAGGCATTGAGCTTTGGTTCTTAAATCACAGTCTGTGTGTCTTCAGACCTTGTTTAGTCTCCACATTTTCCCAGTATGCCCCGTCACCCGACCTTTCTCTCCATGACTGTCTCTAGTGGCCATGAGTCTCATGTACAGTCGAGCATACTGTTTGGTCTAAGTCTGACCCATCTAGTACATCACAGGGGCTACTGTCCAGGTCCCTCAGTCTTGTACTGAGATTAGAACTGCCACTTGCAGAATCCCGGTCTCCTTGGCTTGC
The DNA here is from genome assembly GCF_051348905.1 of Ranitomeya variabilis. Classification (NCBI taxonomy): domain Eukaryota; kingdom Metazoa; phylum Chordata; class Amphibia; order Anura; family Dendrobatidae; genus Ranitomeya; species Ranitomeya variabilis. Next base: position 506,826,603 of record NC_135233.1, read on the forward strand.
TGAACGTCTTTGGCTGTTGGCTATTCCATTGTTTGGAGGGTCCCTCTGTCCCTTTACCCTGGGTTGAAGGCGGCCACCATCTTATGTCCTGTAGCTGTTTAGTAATCTGCAGTTGGTCAAGTCTTAGCTGCTCAATCTCCCTCAGGTATGTCGCCCGATATTCAAGGAGCATACGGATATAAGTAAGGCTTTCCATTGAACCGACAATGACAAATGGTACCATCTCATCTTCACCAGCTACCTGGGCTTCGTCTCCAGCTGGAATCTCCACTCTCACTACACCAGAAGGATTCACTAGTTCCTGCATCACCTTTCCAAGTCTCCCAATGAGTCTCCTCACCAGATTTCTGGGCACTCGAATGATGTCTTCCACAAAGCCCAGCCGACTTTGAACTTTCTTGGCACGCTCCAAACGTCGAGCGGCTTCCTTATTCCTCACCAGGATAATCTGTCAGTTTTATGTTTCCCACGTCCTCGACTACCTCAGTGCTGATTTTCGTCAGTTGTAAAGCTATCTCTTTATCAAGGACGTCAACTGTTATGACCCCAATGGCGAGGGTCTCAGAGGAACGTGGAAGTCTGCAGAATACAAAAATCCAGCTCATAGGGCAGTGGTAACTGGGTTGACCATATATCTACTCCTAACGCCAACACTAGAAGTAGCCGGGGATCATTCCTACGTTGATTCTAGATGACACGCGCCAGCCGGAGAATCTAGCTACCCCTAGTAGAGGAAAACAAAGACCTTTCTTGCCTCCAGAGAAGGGGACCCCAAAGCTGGATAGAAGCCCCCCACAAATAATGACGGTGAGGTAAGAGGAAATGACAAACACAGAAATGAACCAGGTTTAGCACAGAGAGGCCCGCTTACTGATAGCAGAATAAAGAAAGGTAACTTATATGGTCAACAAAAACCCTATCAAAATCCACACTGGAAATTCAAGAACCCCCGAACCGTCTAACGGTCCGGGGGGAGAACACCAGCCCCCTAGAGCTACCAGCAAAGGTCAGGATATAGATTTGGAACTAGCTGGACAAAAATACAAAACCAAAACAAATAGCAAAAAGCAAAAGGCAGACTTAGCTGATATAACTGGAACCAGGATCAGTAGACAAGAGCACAGCAGACTAGCTCTGATAACTACGTTGCCAGGCATTGAACTGAAGGTCCAGGGAGCTTATATAGCAACACCCCTAACTAACGACCCAGGTGCGGATAAAAGGAATGACAGAAAAACCAGAGTCAAAAAACTAGTAACCACTAGAGGGAGCAAAAAGCAAATTCACAACAGTACCCCCCCCTTAGTGAGGGGTCACCGAACCCTCACCACGACCACCAGGGCGATCAGGATGAGCGGCATGAAAGGCACGAACTAAATCGGCCGCATGAACATCAGAGGCGACCACCCAGGAATTATCCTCCTGACCATAGCCCTTCCACTTGACCAGGTACTGAAGCCTCCGCCTGGAGAGGCGAGAATCCAAGATCTTCTCCACCATGTACTCCAACTCGCCCTCAACCAACACCGGAGCAGGAGGCTCAGCAGAAGGAACTACAGGCACAATGTACCGCCGCAACAAGGACCTATGAAATACATTGTGAATAGCAAACGACACAGGAAGATCCAGACGAAAAGATACAGGATTAAGGATTTCCAATATCTTGTAAGGCCCAATAAAACGAGGTTTAAATTTGGGAGAGGAGACCTTCATAGGAACAAAGCGGGAAGAAAGCCATACCAAATCCCCAACGCGTAGTCGGGGACCCACACCGCGGCGGCGGCTGGCAAAGCGCTGAGCCTTCTCCTGTGACAACTTCAAGTTGTCCACCACATGATTCCAGATCTGCTGCAACCTATCCACCACAGAATCCACCCCAGGACAGTCAGAAGGCTCCACATGACCCGAAGAAAAGCGAGGATGGAAACCAGAGTTGCAGAAAAAAGGCGAAACCAAGGTGGCGGAACTAGCCCGATTATTAAGGGCAAACTCAGCCAACGGCAAGAATGTCACCCAATCGTCCTGATCAGCAGAGACAAAACACCTCAAATAAGCCTCCAAAGTCTGATTGGTTCGCTCCGTCTGTCCATTAGTCTGAGGATGGAAAGCAGACGAAAACGACAAATCAATGCCCATCCTACTACAAAAGGATCGCCAGAACCTGGAAATGAACTGGGATCCTCTGTCTGACACAATATTCTCAGGGATGCCGTGCAAACGAACCACGTTCTGGAAAAACACAGGAACCAGATCGGAAGAGGAAGGCAGCTTAGGCAAAGGAACCAAATGGACCATCTTGGAGAAGCGATCACATATCACCCAGATAACGGACATGCCCTGAGATAGCGGAAGATCAGAAATGAAATCCATGGAGATATGTGTCCAAGGTCTCTTCGGGACAGGCAAGGGCAAGAGCAAACCGCTGGCACGAGAACAGCAAGGCTTAGCTCGAGCACAAGTCCCACAGGACTGCACAAATGACCGCACATCCCTTGACAAGGAAGGCCACCAAAAGGACCTGGTCACCAGATCTCTGGTGCCAAAAATTCCCGGGTGACCTGCCAACACCGAGGAATGAACCTCGGAAATGACTCTGCTGGTCCACTTATCCGGGACAAACAGTCTGTCAGGTGGACAAGACTCAGGCCTATCAGCCTGAAATCTCTGCAACACACGTCGCAGATCCGGAGAAATAGCTGACAAGATAACTCCATCTTTAAGAATACCAACAGGATCAGCGACTCCAGGAGCATCAGGCACAAAGCTCCTAGAAAGAGCATCGGCCTTCACATTCTTTGAACCTGGTAAATACGAGACAACAAAATCAAAGCGGGAGAAAAACAATGACCAGCGGGCCTGTCTCGGATTAAGGCGTTTAGCAGACTCGAGATACATCAGATTTTTGTGATCAGTCAAGACCACCACACGATGCTTAGCACCCTCGAGCCAATGACGCCACTCCTCAAATGCCCATTTCATGGCCAACAACTCCCGATTGCCCACATCATAATTTCGCTCGGCAGGCGAAAACTTCCTAGAGAAAAAGGCACAAGGTTTCATAACAGAGCAACCAGGGCCTCTCTGCGACAAAACGGCCCCTGCCCCAATCTCCGAAGCATCCACCTCAACCTGAAAGGGAAGTGAGACGTCAGGCTGGCACAAAACAGGCGCCGAAGTAAACCGGCGTTTCAACTCCTGGAAAGCCTCCACGGCAGCAGGAGCCCAGTTAGCTACATCGGAGCCCTTCTTGGTCATATCCGTCAAAGGTTTCACAATGCTAGAAAAATTAGCGATAAAACGACGGTAGAAGTTAGCGAAGCCCAAGAACTTCTGAAGACTCTTAACTGACGAGGGCTGAGTCCAATCAAGAATAGCTCGGACCTTGACTGGGTCCATCTCCACAGCAGAAGGGGAAAAAATGAACCCCAAAAAGGGAACCTTCTGTACACCAAAGAGACACTTTGAGCCCTTGACAAACAAAGAATTTTCACGCAAAATTTTAAAGACCAACCTGACCTGCTCCACATGCGAATCCCAATTATCAGAAAAAACCAAAATATCATCCAGATAAACAATCAAAAATTTATCCAGATACTTCCGGAAAATGTCATGCATAAAGGACTGAAAAACTGAAGGCGCATTGGAGAGCCCAAAAGGCATCACCAAGTACTCAAAATGACCTTCGGGCGTATTGAATGCGGTTTTCCATTCATCACCTTGCTTAATGCGCACAAGGTTGTACGCACCACGAAGGTCTATCTTGGTGAACCACTTGGCACCCTTAATCCGGGCAAACAAGTCAGACAACAGCGGTAAAGGATACTGAAATTTGACAGTGATCTTATTTAAAAGCCGATAATCAATACAAGGTCTCAAAGATCCGTCCTTTTTTGCCACAAAAAAGAACCCCGCACCAAGAGGGGAAGAAGACGGACGAATATGTCCTTTTTCCAGAGACTCCTTGATATATGAATGCATAGCGGTATGTTCAGGTACCGACAGATTAAACAGTCTTCCCTTAGGAAATTTACTGCCTGGGATCAAATCTATAGCACAGTCACAGTCCCTATGAGGAGGCAGTGCACTGGACTCAGACTCACTGAAGACATCCTGATAATCAGACAAATACTCCGGAACTTCCGAAGGCGTAGAAGAAGCAATAGACACAGGCAGGGAATCCTCATGAATACCACGACAGCCCCAACTTGAGACTGACATAGCCTTCCAGTCCAGGACTGGATTATGGGTCTGTAACCATGGCAGCCCTAAAACGACCAAATCATGCATTTTATGTAAAACCAGGAAACGTATCACCTCGCGGTGTTCAGGAGTCATGCACATGGTAACCTGAGTCCAATACTGCGGTTTATTTGCTGCCAATGGTGTAGCATCAATACCCCTAAGAGGAATAGGATTTTCTAATGGTTCAAGAGTAAATCCACAGCGCTTAGCAAATGAGAGATCCATGAGACTCAGGGCAGCACCTGAATCTACAAACGCCATGACAGGATAAGATGACAGTGAGCAAATCAAAGTTACAGACAGAATAAATTTAGGTTGCAAATTACCAACGGTGACAGGACTAACAACCTTAGCTATACGTTTAGAGCATGCTGAGATAACATGTGTAGAATCACCACAGTAGTAGCACAAGCCATTCCGGCGTCTATGAATTTTCCGCTCATTTCTAGTCAGGATTCTATCACATTGCATTAAATCAGGTGTCTGTTCAGACAACACCATGAGGGAATTTGCGGTTTTGCGCTCCCGCAACCGCCGGTCAATTTGAATAGCCAGTGCCATAGTATCATTCAGACCTGTGGGAATGGGAAAACCCACCATAACATTCTTAATGGCTTCAGAAAGGCCATTTCTAAAATTAGCGGCCAGTGCACACTCGTTCCAATGTGTCAGCACGGACCATTTCCGAAATTTTTGGCAATACACTTCAGCCTCGTCCTGCCCCTGAGACATAGACAGCAAGGCCTTTTCTGCCTGAATCTCAAGATTGGGTTCCTCATAAAGTAAACCGAGCGCCAGAAAAAACGCATCAAGATCAGCCAATGCCGGATCTCCTGGCGCCAGCGAAAAAGCCCAATCCTGAGGGTCGCCCCGTAAGAACGAAATAACAATTTTTACTTGCTGAGCAGAATCTCCTGATGAACAGGGTCTCAGGGACAAAAACAATTTACAATTATTCACGAAATTCCTAAACTTAAACCTGTCTCCGGAAAACAGTTCAGGAATCGGTATTTTAGGTTCTGACCTAGGATTTCTGATAACATAGTCTTGTATGCCCTGCACACGAGTAGCCAGCTGGTCCACACTTGTAATCAAGGTCTGGACATTCATGTCTGCAGCAAGCATAGCCACTCTGAGGTAAAGGGGAAGGAGAAAAAAAAAACTCAGAATCTTCTTTCTTATAATCCCTCTTCTGCAATGCATTAAACATTTAATACTGGCCTGGCAAACTGTTATGACCCCAATGGCGAGGGTCTCAGAGGAACGTGGAAGTCTGCAGAATACAAAAATCCAGCTCATAGGGCAGTGGTAACTGGGTTGACCATATATCTACTCCTAACGCCAACACTAGAAGTAGCCGGGGATCATTCCTACGTTGATTCTAGATGACACGCGCCAGCCGGAGAATCTAGCTACCCCTAGTAGAGGAAAACAAAGACCTTTCTTGCCTCCAGAGAAGGGGACCCCAAAGCTGGATAGAAGCCCCCCACAAATAATGACGGTGAGGTAAGAGGAAATGACAAACACAGAAATGAACCAGGTTTAGCACAGAGAGGCCCGCTTACTGATAGCAGAATAAAGAAAGGTAACTTATATGGTCAACAAAAACCCTATCAAAATCCACACTGGAAATTCAAGAACCCCCGAACCGTCTAACGGTCCGGGGGGAGAACACCAGCCCCCTAGAGCTACCAGCAAAGGTCAGGATATAGATTTGGAACAAGCTGGACAAAAATACAAAACCAAAACAAATAGCAAAAAGCAAAAGGCAGACTTAGCTGATATAACTGGAACCAGGATCAGTAGACAAGAGCACAGCAGACTAGCTCTGATAACTACGTTGCCAGGCATTGAACTGAAGGTCCAGGGAGCTTATATAGCAACACCCCTAACTAACGACCCAGGTGCGGATAAAAGGAATGACAGAAAAACCAGAGTCAAAAAACTAGTAACCACTAGAGGGAGCAAAAAGCAAATTCACAACAGTCAACCTTGTTAGCACCTGTCCCTGTCCCCTCTTTATCAATCTTTTCAGAGGGTGCAATTTGTTCTGCCCCTTCATGCCCTTAACACCTCCAGCGACAGGAGGAAGACTTGCCACTTGTACCTGAGTCAGCCTCACTGCATTCTTTTCCGCTTACATCACCATCTAATGGGAGTCACCACCACCCAATCGGTCATCCTAGTACCAGCAGTCCCCATTTCTGACGGTGTCAGACCCCATTCCTGGAGCTTCCCCATCTTCAACGATCACACCTTTGGTCACCTCTGCCAAGTCCCAGAGTTGGTCAGACCCACACTTCCGTCCAGTCATATGTTCTGGTATGGCTACCACTGTCATTCTGACTTCACCTTGTGGAGCACTGTCATTCCACTGTGTCAGTGCTTCTGTCAGCACACCATTGTACTTAGCCCTAGCGGTTGCTACTAGCAATGACATGTCACAGTAACGCCAGAGTTTGTGTTACACCCCACAGTATGGTGAACCCTCAAGTTCCTCTCAATCTGAGTGTCAGCTTTGCTATTTATATCTGCCAAATCACTATCAATCACATTGTGGTACCCTTCAGGTGACATCAGGTCAGTAAGTTAGGCAGACACAATCTTTCCTTTGGTCATGCCTAATGTGGGACTGTCAATTTTGGGAGGTATTACTGCTTTTAAATATACAACCCCATCAACCAAGAGCCCTCCATTCTCCTGCTGTAGAGGAGCTCACCTCTCCCACAATTCTGAGAATAACCTAGAGTCCTATTATAACCAGACAGGTTAAGATTGGGACTATAGCAACCTCATGGCCTTTAATGTCCCTGACCAGCTCTAGGATCACCCAGGCCACTGAATAGCCCCTAGTGCACCCATGGATGCAGGTGACCTCGATCTTCCTTTGGGACATTATAAATTTATTGGGCATAGCCCTCACTAGGGTCAACGAGCTCTCAGAATCGACCAGTCCGAATATATACTCTGCATTCATCAGCAGGACACATCCGCGTAGCCTCTTGCCGGGTGGGTAGTTCAGATGGCAAATTGGACATATATAGTATAATTGCTCCTGGCAACAGTCCATCTGTGCCACCCCTTTAACTTCATTAGGATCTGCCCCTTTTTGGGTAACTACCAATTCCTGGGACTCCACCCCCTCTTGGGCAACCATCCCTGTTTGGGTTACCACCCCTCTTAGGACTCCACCCCTTTTTGGGCAACTATCCCTGTTCGGGTTACTGCCCCCTTTTCTGGGGTACACCCCGTGGACTCCCCAAGGTACTCTCAGACACCAGTTCGCACACTACAAAAAAGTCTCTTTAGGTCGGCACTGGCCCTTTTAGAGTCTGTAAGCAAAATAAAAATAAAAAAATCCAGCTCCAGGAGTAAAATTAACAACATTTTTTATTCAAACATTTTTAAAAATTGGAAAGCTGCTTACCAAAAATATAAATTACAAAATAAGGATGGAGACAACCATCAATACGCTGGACGCGTTTCGAGCGCTGAAAGCGCTCTTAAACTTCAGCACAATGAACAGAAAGGTCCCGGATATAAAAAGCAATGCAACAGGTGGATACAATCAGTCTGATCACTGCCAAGCCGAACAGCAGCGAGAAAGAAATCCAGAACCAACTTAAAAACTGTGCAAGAACAGATGTGTATAAAACAAATACAAGAAAAACATTATAAAACACAAGTTAATAATGCAACATCGCTTCTTTTCTCAGATTTAACCCTGTAGGTACACGGGTATTGAGCAGATAAATACAGAATGCCTCTTTATCGCGTAATTTCCTTTCTCTGTCTCCTCCTCTGTTGTTCCTATAGATCTGTTCAATCGCATGGACTTTTAAACTTTTGGTTTGCCTGTTATGAATTTTAATAAAATGATTAGAAATGTTTGATACATGTCTCAATGTTGGTTGCATAATGTCATACAGGTGTTCACGAAATCTGTCCTTAAGTCTTCTAATAGTAGATCCAATATACAAGAGTTTGCATTCAGTACATTCAATTACATAAACAACAAAGTTCGTGTTACAATTAAGAAAACTTTTGATAGAAAAAATTTTTTGGTTCTCAGAACAAGTGAATGTAGTAGTTTTTTTGGTGTATGGACAGGTTTTGCATGGGTGTGAACCACAACCAAAAAATCCTTTAGTGGATAAACAAGTAGTAGAGTTTTTACTGATAGTAAAATCTAATAAGGGTACTGTCACACTATACGATTTACCAACGATCACGACCAGCGATACGACCTGGCCGTGATCGTTGGTAAGTGGTTGTGTGGTCGCTGGGGAGCTGTCACACAGTCAGCTCTCCAGTGACCAACGATGCCGAAGGCCCCGGGTAACCAGGGTAAACATCGGGTTACTAAGCGCAGGGCTTAGTAACCCGATGTTTACCCTGGTTACCATCGTAAAAGTAAAAAAAACAAACCGTACATACTTACATTCCGGTGTCTGTCCCCCGGCGTTCTGCTTCTCTCCACTGTGTCTGCGCCAGCCGGAAAGCACAGCGGTGACGTCAGACGTCACCGCTGTGCTCGCTTTCCGGCCGGCCGGCGCTCACAGTGCAGAGAAGCAGAACGCCGGGGGACAGACACCGGAATGTAAGTATGTACTGTTTTTTTTGTTTTACTTTTACGCTGGTAACCACGGTAAACATCGGGTTACTAAGCGCGGCACTGCGCTTAGTAACCCGATGTTTACCCTGGTTACAAGCGAACGCATCGCTGGATCGGTGTCACACACACCGATCCAGCGATGACAGCGGGAGATCCAGCGACGAAAGAAAGTTCCAAACGATCTGCTACGACGTACGATTCTCAGCAGCGTCCCTGATCGCTGCTGCGTGTCAGACACAGCGATATCGTATGGATATCGCTGGAACGTCACGGATCGTACCGTCGTAGCGACAAAAGTGCCACTGTGTGACAGTACCCTAAATAGCTGGGAGATAAGATGTTGCCCAAGGTAGGGGCTCGTCTAGGTACAATTTTGATACCGTTTTGAAGAATAGTATCCATAATGTCATCATCTCTAAGAATATTAAGATTGCGAAAAACAATATCAGAAATGGATTTGAAATAAGTACTATATGTAAGTATTAAAGTTGGTTGATCTAAAGATGTTTAATTACTATTTTTTTTGGTGTTTTTTTATTGTTTTTTTTAGAGCTAGTGTTAATATTGATGAGATCCGATCTTTGTTTAGTATCCACTATATTAAAGGCACGTTCTATGCTCCAGTTCGGATAATGTCTGGTATTTAAACGTTTTTTAATGGTAAGTTTTTCTTGTTCAAAAGCTTTGTTGTTATTACAATTTCGTTTGGCTCTGAGTGCTTCACCCAGTGGAATGGATTGTATGGTATGAGTAGGGTGAAAACTTTTAGCATGTAAAATGGTATTACCTGCAGTCCTCTTACGATAAGTATGGGTTTGAATTGGTTCATAATGTGTACCTGTGAGAACTAAGTCCAAAAAAGTTATACATACTTTGTCACAAACATGAGTAAATTTGAGATTAAAAGGATTGTTATTTATGTAAGGGTACCGTCTCACAGTGGCACTTTGATCGCTACGACGGTACGATCTGTGACGTTCCAGGGATATCCTTACGATATCGCTGTGTCTGACACGCAGCAGCGATCAGGGACCCTGCTGAGAATCGTACGTCGTAGCAGATCATTTGGAACTTTCTTTCGTCGCTGGATCTCCCGCTGTCATCGCTGGATCGTTGTGTGTGACAGCGATCCAGCGATGCGTTCGCTTGTAACCAGGGTAAACATCGGGTTACTAAGCGTTTTCTTAATTGTAACACGAACTTTGTTGTTTATGTAATTGAATGTACTGAATGCAAACTCTTGTATATTGGATCTACTATTAGAAGACTTAAGGACAGATTTCGTGAACACCTCTATGACATTATGCAACCAACATTGAGACATGTATCAAACATTTCTAATCATTTTATTAAAATTCATAACAGGCAAACCAAAAGTTTAAAAGTCCATGCGATTGAACAGATCTATAGGAACAACAGAGGAGGAGACAGAGAAAGGAAATTACGCGATAAAGAGGCATTCTGGATTTATCTGCTCAATAAATAATTAAATTAAATCTGAGAAAAGAAGCGATGTTGCATTATTAACTTGTGTTTTATAATGTTTTTCTTGTATTTGTTTTATACACATCTGTTCTTGCACAGTTTTTAAGTTGGTTCTGGATTTCTTTCTCGCCGCTGTTCGGCTTGGCAGTGATCAGACTGATTGTATCCACCTGTTGCATTGCTTTTTATATCCGGGACCTTTCTGTTCATTCTTATGCTGAAGTTTAAGAGCGCTTTCAGCGCTCGAAACGCGTCCAGCGTAATGATGGTTGTCTCCATCCTTATTTTGTAATTTATATTTTTGGTAAGCAGCTTTCCAATTTTTAAAAATGTTTGAAAAAAAATTTTTGTTAATTTTACTCCTGGAGCTGGATTTTTTTTTTCTTTTGCTTACAAACTGCAGCGTTGGACAGAGACGCTTTCCGTGCTCGGATTATACTTGGACTATGGAAAATTCTGCTATGCGGGTGAGCTGAAATACAATGTTTTTTCTTTCCCTTTTAGAGTCTGCATGATCTTGACCAATGTCCTCTCATGTCACCTCACCAGCTCCTGCTGGCACTACCACAGTTCCTGCTGCAGTCACAAACCGCCTGCACCTCCGGGTGCTGATCACAAGCTGCTGCTGCTGCAACTGCAGCTAATGCTGCTGCAGAACCTCTTGCTGCACCTGCAGCTACTCTCCACAAGGCTCTGCGTGGCTCCACACAACAGACTTCAGAGACCTGCCGATCCACAGCAACTCTTCATAACCATGCCAAGTTACAGCCAGACGCTTTTAAGCTTTGTGAACCCGCCGATCCACAGCAAACTTTGTTACCCCGCCAAATTACAGCAATCACCTCCACACGTGCTTCCTGGACCGTTGCCCGCATTCTCCACCATATGTGAGATAGCGCTCCCTGAGTGCGTTGGGGGACACTCGCTTGGCAACAGGATAAAAGCACTCAGGCAGTTTCTCACAAAAACAGTCTATTCCGGTTTATTTAGACTCATAAACCGCACCATGAACAGTTCATTATATACATCAACGGAACATAATAACCATCAACAGTCTGTTCCAATGGCAGATACTTCTCTGCCCGTAACACCCTTTATCTGGAGTTACCTTACAGGAGCTCCTGCTCCACACACTGACTCCTGTCAGTCCTGGTTCCCAGGGAAGCAGTCTAACTGGGATCACCATCCTTGTGACCAGGGCACTTCAGATAGTCCAGACCCGCAGAAGGAATGGTAGCTTCCCCAACGCAGTGCCGTCACTGACTCTGCATGTATGGCCTCATCTTGTGCTTCCAGGAATCTAGACCACTCCAGGACATTCCAACACACAGGCCATTAGTCCATGGCCTCACCATGTGCTTCCTGGAATTCAGTCGAGTAGGAATCCTACTCTTCCAAGTGAGATAAGCATAGGTAAAGTGCCAGAATTGGCGCATTTAATGGATGCACCATTTCTGGGACACCTGAAGGCTAATGTTCTAAGTCTGGGAGGGGGCCAATATCTGTGATACCTTCTTAGGCTGTTTATCTTAGCCCATAGTTGTCTGCACAGCCTTTGATGGTTAGTAAATATAGGGGGACACCATGGCATTTTTGGGGGGTCTTCCCTATAATAACCAGTAAAGTCTAAGCAAACAGCTGTGAGCTGACATTAATAGCCTGGGAACCTTTATAGCTATTGGCCCCTTCACAGAATATTAACTTCAGTCCCCAGCCATTGGCTTTCCCTCAGCTGGTTAGGAAAATTACAGTAGACCCCACGCCATTTTTTACATTTATTTATTTCTTAATTTTAAAAAGTAAATACAAGTATAGAAAAATTAGCACACAAAGCACTTATTAGAAATCACACTGACATATTTCTATCTATCTATCTATCTATCTATCTATCTATCGAACTATCTATTTATCTATCTAACTACAGTGGGGAAAATAAGTATTTGACACCCTGTCAATTTTGCAAGTTTTCCCACCTACAAAGAATGGAGAGGTCTGTAATATTTATCGCATGCACACTTTAACTGTGAAAGACTGAATTACACTGAAAGCACATTAACACGGACAGCACATGGACACACAGATGGCAAACAGATAGCACACAGATGTCACATACATACAAATGGATGGCACACGGACTCGGAGCATAGATTTCACCAGTACTGTTTTTTTTCCAGTACAGAAATCACCATGACATGTGAAGGAGGCCTAAGGTAGTAATATCAGTCCTAGTACATGGGTTGTAATTAAAAGGAAACTGTCAGCATGATTGTGCTGAGTTACCTACAACCTGTCAGGTTGGCGCTATTATACTGATTAAAATGATACCTTGGTTGATGAAATCTATTTTGTGATTGTTGCTTAATCTTTATTTTTAGTTTTCAGTTGATGAGATTCTCGTGCTCTGGGGGGCTTGTGGAGGGCGGTCTTCATGTGGTGCTCTGGTTAGCTATTCATACTGATGGCTTATGACAGGTCTCTGATCCCTCAGTAACCTGCCCCCTTTTTAACATACTGAATATTATATGTATTGAAAAAAAATCACATTCAGCAGGCGGCGTCCCGATAGCTGCTAGTAGCATCTATTGGCGACTGCGCAGGAACCGCTGGCGCTATCTTGCTAGAGGAAAAAATTGTCCCCACCAAGATGGCGCCGGCCACATTTGTGCAGTAGCCATATTGCTGATAGATGCTACTGCGCAAGTGATGTCTTAGTGGAAACTCAATTTTTATTCTCTATCAAGATAGTGCCAGTGGCACCTGGGCAGTAGCATTTATCAGGTCGCCGATAGATGATACTGATGAAGGAGTGTCCAGAGCCATTTTGAGACAGAAATTTTTTATGAATAAAGTTATATCAGCAAATAAAATAATTTAATGGATATTATACATGCGATCATGCTGTAGTGTAGACGCCTCCCTGCTGAATGTGATTTATTTTTTTCAGTACATATAATATTGGGTATGTAAAATATCATTAACTGAAAACTACAAATAAAGAATAAACAAGAACCACAAGTCGGATTTCAACAACCCATGTATCATTTTAATCAGTATAACGGTGCCGACCTGACACTGTCTGGAGGTTACTCACCACAATTCAGCTGACAGGTTCCCCTTTAATGATGATTTTGGTGGTATTATCACTAATGCAAATTCTGGTAGTAATTGGTTTTCATCTGATGGTAGTTTTCTGTTGTATAGCAATATTATTAATAAAACTTACATGATTATATTACTGGTAATATAGGTTTTGTAGTAATTCTAGATTTCCTCCAGGCAGGGTAATATTAGTAATAAAAACCCCAATCTTGGGAAGGGTGCAGAGACAGCATGAGCCTGTGTTCTTTCAAATCCTGAAATTCAATCTCAGTCCATCCCTGAAGGCATGTCATCATTGAAGGTTTGGTAGGGACCTGTAAAGCAACAGTTCTGAGGCACTATAGAGACTCAAAGTTAAAGTAATGTTATTTCTTCATTTTAGATTTAAAAATGATAGAAAACCCTATGAGACTGTTTTTTTCCTACACTTTTAAACACAGAGGTTTGACATTTCCTACATTTCTTAATCACCAGTCAAGAAAGTTGTATTGAAGTGAACTTTTCCCAAATACAGAACCTGTGCTTTCTTTTCCTTCAAATGTTGGATTGATTGCAAGCTACAATAGCGTCGTCTCAAGAAGCCGAAATAAGTCCTGCATGGCAACCATTAATTGATCACTTTTGCTAATGTAATATTAGCCTAACTGCTTTATGGATTGGCTATATTATAAAGTGATGGGAAAGCTCTCTGTGTGATCTACAGAGAATCAGCTGTGGATACTGCTCCAGCTCTTCTCCCAACAATTCTCCACTGTTACATAAAACAAACCTTATCAGCTGTTGCAGACGTTCCACCTTTTTATGTTCTCCATTGTAATTCCTTTTTCACAGCTTGGTTACCATCTTATCTATGTCCATCTGCTTACTGAGATGAGGACGCCAAAACACATACAGGTTAGATGATTTCATATGGCGGTCGACATTCGGCTACAGTTTCTGTCTGTAATCTCTTGAAGAACACTACACTTGGCTGTATCACAGACAGAAAATGTTACATAGAAATATTGATTTCATTTAAGTGCAAAGCAAATGTAGATGCTGAAAATAAAAATATACTGTAAGTGCTTCCTTCATTCAAGTTCATTTCTAGTCACATGTAAGAGTATCAATAACGTGATATTTTGTATCCATAGATAGTCAGATAATCTCAGCTGAATGTAGAAGTTTAACCCACTTATACACTTTTTAGCGAATGGGAGTAATAAGTTCAACCATAGACTTGAATAGGCGAGTCCCAGGAAGGAATATTTCTGAGATGCAATTTTCAAAATGTTTAACAAACTTTCTCTAAGGTCAAATCTCTCTTATTGTTTCGAGATGTCTCAATCCCTAACTATAGAAGGGGACTGCTTAGACATTTTCTTTCTACAGCTAGAGTACTTGTATCTAGATACTGGAAGCAATGGATCTCCCTTCCTCAGGATGAATATGTGGCAGAGCTAAGCAATACCATCATGATGGAAGAACTTTGGCCCAATTTGTGGTAAGGTAGGAAAAGCTTTCAATATATGTGCATCTTGTACCATGCATATAGATTCCCAGGAATTAGATACTTGGCAAATAAGTATTTGAGCCATTCTAAATCGAGTTATTACCATTTGGGTGAGAGTCCTTTCCGTAATCCTCTCTTCTCGCTTCTCTTTTTTCATTTCTTACCTTTCTTCTCCTTTCTTCTCACTTTACGACCCTTCATCCTTCCTTCCTTTTTTCCTCTTTCCTTTTTTCTCACTTTTGTTTAAGTAATAAAAGGTTAAACTTGTAGATATCGCAAGTTACTGAATACCTACGTATATGGTTGCAATCTCTGTCACTAATGTGCCATCATACAATGTATCTCCAACCTAATGTTGTGACAACTGAAGAAAATTTCTGATTTACTCTAAAAAAAAGTAATTAATAGTTTAATTCATGTTTGGTATCCACATCTGTAACAGCACACACACAATATAGTTACATTTTTAGGCTATTTCGTGCTTCTTCCCACATAATAAAATTAAAGCGGTTATTCACATCCGCACCAATCAGCTGTTTAAAGAAGACATATCTTAATCTACCTACTATCTAATATTAATTACCTATGTTAAAAATGAATTATTAAGTCTATAAGCCCAAGATAATGCCGTAAAGATCAACTAAACACTAAAGAACTTGTCACATCTGTGCTTGTCCCCATTACTCTTAATTTGTCAACACAGAGTGGCTATTCAGTAGCCCTGTTTTATTGCTGAGATTTGTTGTTCTGACCAGTTGTAGGGGGTGGTGCTGTTATGAACAGTAAGGAACATGCTGCCAATTTAAGAGACAGCACCCCCTTGTCTGGTGTAATGGAATTTTCTGCTCCCCCCGCAATAGACTGTGTGAATGAACTGGACTGTGCTGAGGGGAGGGCTGGAGCCTGGACAGTGTGTAGCTGAAGCTGCTGCAGAGATAACTTTGTGCTTATAGCTGCACAAGAGGACCCACAGCCTGGGACGGAGTGGACTCGTAAAATTTGACAGACTCTTCGGGTGTAGCAAGGGTGGCTGTCCTGTGCTAGTTTGAGAAGCCACGAAGATACCAAGAAAGTGATTTACAGTTTCCAGGAGCACCTCCCGGATTCAGAAGCAAGGAGAAGACCACGTTTCACGGAGCTGGCAGAGAGCCATGCACACCACCATACTGGACTGTTGGGGGCCCCCGGGACTGGATCTGTGTCCCCAACATCATCGTGAGTTTGTTCCTGTTTTGTGCACATGTCAGGGCCTAGTGTAGGCTTCAACAGACAGAACATGGCAACTGTGTGGCCTGCTTAGTAAAAGCCAGGGAGGCTATATGTAGAGTAGCATCATCCTTTGTTTATTGTTTACATTTGCTTGTGTGATGTATATTGATTCTGTAATAGTTGGAGCACCGTGCTATTTGACGGCCCAGCTAAAGAATACAACTCTTGTAGATTATCTTTTGCCATTGCATACCCCTGTTTGCTCCTTCCTCATCCACTTCATTCCTTGCCTTCCAATAAATTTACCCTTTGTTGTTTGCACCTCATCTTGTGTACAGTAGTCTCCCTGCACCGTGGTGGTTCCCCGGCCATCGCTTCAAGTGGCGCTGCGAGCAGGGTACTGTCACCAAGATGACAGCAACAGCGGGAATGCTAATGTTAATGGGGATGCTGTGGGCATTGGTGGAACCCCTGCAAGAACACTCCCTATGGGCACCATATTTAGTGTGCTACCAAAGTTTGATGGTAATAATATGCCACTTTCGGGCTGGGTGACGCCACTGCAAAGCACCCTGAAGATTTATAACATCAGCCCAGACCTTGAAGTGGACATCGCTTTAACTGCCCTAGAGGGCGAAGCCCATAGAAACGTCTGCCTACAACCAAAGCTCACCCGTAGTACCCTGAAGGAGCTAGTAAAGTTCCTGGAAGAGATCAACGGCGAGACTGCTAGCGCGGGACACCTTCACCCCAAATTTTTCTCCAGGCTGCAGCGGGAAGAAGGAATTTCTCAGTATGCAATAGCACTGCAAGAAGTGTTAGCGGAGGTGCAGAGAAAGGAGTCGGATGGACTTGGCGACATGGGCACTAAAGACCGGATACTCCGGGAGCAATTCGTTCTGGGACTGCACAGCACATCCTTGAGGCGAGCACTGTCAGAATGGGTCCGGGCAGATTCGGCTTTCACATTTCATCAAATCCTGACGGAAACAGTGGCCCGAAGTAAAGAGGAAAATTTACACATCTGGGGTGATGTGTGTCCAGGGCGCCAATACCAGAGGGGACCCAAACCACCAGGAGGTGGTGGTCCAGGTGGTGCAAGACTTGTAGCGGTCCCTTGTCAATGTGCAAGAGAAACTGACCCAGATGGAGCAACGAGTGGGGGAACTACAACAGTCTGACCCATCGTATCTGACCCATCGTTCTCATACAACTATTCTTCGGCCCGACCGATAAGGGATCAGTGGGAGAAAGCCCCCTCCCATCAAGCATCAGAGGCAAGAGGACATGTTAGAGCTGCCCCCCTGCAAGGAGGAGGCATTCAGTGCTGGGAATGTGGAGGATTGGGGCACCTTGCCAGAGACTGTTGGAATTACTCTCAAGGCCAGTGGAAGCTGCCGTTAAACTACCAACCCCCGCAGTAGTGCGGCACTCTGTGGGGGAGGCGAGGAGAGAGGCCACTCCATATCGTAACAAATACTTGATTGCTGGGTGTCCCTTCCTGCGTGCTGAATTCAAGGGTGTTCTAGTGGATTGCTTGATAGATACCGGGTCACAAGTGATGAAGATGCCAGAAACATTTCAAGCAGCATTTCCTTGCACTGGCCAAGCCAGAAAAATAGACATTGATCCTGTTGTTTGCTGCAAACCAACAATCGATCCTGGTCACAGAGGTCGTGTGGATGAATATCCGTTTCTGTGGGGAGAAAAGGGATCCTTCTAGTCCCTGAGCCTATCAAAGAATATGTGCCTGTAGTACTGGAAATGAATATCCTATGTGAACTCCATCAAATTATGTTTACCAAACAGGGACCCGGATATTGGAAGAAGGCTACTACACATAAGCCCACTCAAGAAGCCCTTCAACGACTGATCCGTTTCTGTGGGACTCAGAAGAGTGTACCATTTCATCAGACAGTAGGGGTCATCAGGGCTCCTGGTAGAGAGCCTGTAATCCTGACTCCCAAGCAAGAAACTATATTACACCTTCCAGTGGGGACTCATCGCAACCTCGACGGGTTGGAAGTGATTGTTCAGCCTGTGGTAGGCGGAAGAGTGGACCAAGAAGTCATGATAGCTCATATGATAGCTATGGTCCAGCGAGGACACGTCCCCATAAGAGCTTTGAATGTGGGCCACAGGGAGGTCACCTTGCCACGAGGGACAGATCTGGCCCTGGTGTACCTACATAAGGGTGAAGACCGGGTTTTTCAATGTATCCGCGCTAACCACACATGATGGAAATGTTCTTGAAAACTTTATTGTGCCAACGCGTTTCATGGCAATCTGCCACTTCCTCAAGATTTACTGAGGAAGTGGCAGATTGCCACGAAATGCGTCGGCACAATAAAGTTTTCACGAACATTTCCATTGTGTGTGGTCAGCACGGATACATTGAAAAACCCGGTCTTCGCCTTCCTTGTTTGTCACATTGTTATCCACGGGAGTCTGAAGCGACCACTGTTTCTTCTCACATTCTGCAAGGTGTTGTGACTTTTCACAACCTCTAAAAGTGAGTGCACCTACCGTGTATGGTCATCCAAATTATCATTTTTATCGCCCTATGTGCGCTCTCTCTCCTTAATTACATAAGGTTGAAGTGATGAGTCAGAAGGAGATGTCTTTATTGCCGGTGGAAGGTGAGGGGTGGACTCGGTGCAGTACTGTCTCAGATACAGGATGGACATGAGAGAGTCATCGGGTATGCCAGCAGGTACCTATGAGACAGCGAAAGAAACCCCCACAATTACAGCTCCTTCCGGTTAGAGCTCTTGGCCCTGGTGTTGGCCATGACAGAAAAGTTTGCGGGCTTCCTGACAGGGACTAAGATTCAAGTTTGAACAGACAATAATCTCCTGGCCCACCTTGAGAATGCTAAATTGGGGTCCTTAGAACAACAAGAGAAATGATCCAGCTGGAGGTGATCATCATGAGCAAGACTTCATAGTTGAAACGCGTTGATCCTCCTCACTGGTGTGCCAGGTGTTTGCTATGTAAAGATTTTTCTTTTTGAAGAACTATTTATTGCTTTAGTTGTCTAATAAAGTCTCACTAAGTCTGAACTGCCTCCACCTCCAGCTGGATCAATTCTCTTTTTGTCTTCATTTGCTGTGGGCGCTCACCACGAACCATGCTGGGCGTTGGCAATTCTGGGGATTTCGTCTAAGACTGGTAAGCTGACTACATTCCTTTTTGCCTTAGAACAACGTTTGGTGGCTCGCCTAGCCAAGTTTGACTTTACCATCCGTTATCGCTCTGCTACCGAAAACGCAAATGCTGACGGGCTGTCAAGAGTGACTGTAGAGACTCCAGTGGGGGATCTCAATGAACAACTTGAAGAGGAGGAAACCCCAGACTTTTGTAAGTTTAAGCTGCCAGTGGTTGCGGCCCAGTCAAGTAGGGAGGCCTGCACACTACCCCGATCCCTGGGGAGAACCAATGAGGAATGGGGACATGTTCAGGATGAAGACGAAGGGCTGAGACAGATGAAATGGTGGGTAACTCAGAAGCGGAAGCCTGGCAAACAAGAGAAGGGTGATCTGGACGCTGAAATGAAGAGTGTCTTGCACCAGTGGGATAGACTGGAAGTGTGAGTGCCATATCGTAAGAGACAACAGCCAAAAGACATGGAAGTAAGGTGGCAGGTGGTCATCCCAGGAAAATGGCTCAAGAAGTAGCTAAAGAAGCCCACAAATTTAGAGCACACTTCGGACCCACAAAGACCTAACAGTGGTTACAGCGGTACATGAATTGCCCCCGGTTGGAGTCTGTGGTGGAAGAGGTTTGCCGGCAATGTCGAGTATGCGACCTCATTAAGAGTACTAAACAGATGGCACCCATCCAGACCATACAAACTAAGGAACTAAGGTCTTGATGATCAACTATCTCCTCATGGGACACTGTTTGGTGATGACTGATCATTTCTCCAAGTTCGCAGTAGTCACCCCGACTAGAGATCAGACTGCGGAGTCGGCGGCGCGAGCCATCTGTCAAGACTTCATCTGGGTGTATGGGTGCCCAAAACACATCCACTTCGACCAAGGCAAGGTGATGGAAGAGCTCTATCGTATGTATGGCAACGAGCGGTCCTAGACCACCCCTTACCATCCTCAAGGCAACAAAGCATATGAACACTACAAGCGAACCCTACTTCAAATGCTGAGGATGTTGGAGGAGGATAAGAAGGCATGTTGGCCAGACTACCTGCCAGAGTTGGTCTGGACCTACAACAATCGTGTCCACTCCACCATGGGTTATACCCCCTATCTTCTGCTGTTTAGAAGAGTGGGACGAGAGATTATTAAGATGAATTTGGAACAGCCTGAGGAGCTGATGGAGCGAACTGTCACTTCATGGGTAAAAGAGCATTGGCAACGATTACAAATGATACGGCGGTTGGCGGGTCAGCAGCTGCAGGAAAAAGAGCATACAGGCCGTAAACCGACTGAAGAGATACCGCTCCAACCCGGAGACCGAGTGTTAGAGAGAAATGCCCCAAGGGAAAACTAAGTGAGAGATGGGAAGTACAGCCTTACAGAGTAATCGAGCGAGTGTATGCTGACTGCCCAGTCTACAAGGTGCAGATTGAGAGTGGGTCGTCCGCCTTTAGAATACTTCACAGAAATATGCTATGGCCTTGCCGGTCTGAGGTCTGTTCTGCATTATTGCTACCTGAAGGCGCTACTCCACTTCACTGAATCTGTCATGCCTGATGGTGAAATCGATAATGAGTGGTGGACCATCCCTGACACAGTAGGGGGTCCTCAGCCGTACAGAGACAGTAATCCCATTGATGTACCACTACCGCCACGCGACGACGAGATCCGACAAGAGCCCACTATGACTCCTGCATCAAGTGTTCCTCTGGAAGATAGTCAAGCCTTGCCTGACAGCCAAGGGCTCTGGAGATCTCAGTGGTTTACTGCAGGGGTTCCACCAGTCCGATACGTAGAACAGTGTCTGTTTTTCCAACTTTGCTGCCTCCTCTATAGGTGCTGTTTCCGCATTGCACGTTCCTTCATTACACTGTGACCTTGATGTTGTGATGGTCGAGGACAACCATCATTAAGTAGGGAGGCATGTAGGGGGGTGGTGCTGCTATGGACAGAAAGGAACATGCTGCCACTTAGTTCAGAAGCAATAAGGTTAAATTCTATTAGGTCGTGTTGCTTCCTGCTTTTAGCACTGGGTGGCACACTAAGTAAACCCCTGTGAATCAGTTCCCACTGCCAGTCAATAGCTCTGCTGTCCTAGTATATACCTCTATGTTTTGTCCTGATTTTCCCATTCTTTGACCTAGGCTTGACATTTGACATCTTGCTTTCTTTATGATTTGGTCCCTGAGGATACCTTCTGATGCTGAGCCGGCTACCTGACTATCCTTCTTGCCAGCTTATACCACCGAATATCAGCTAACCCTATCACCCTGCCCAGGAATTACTGTGTAAGTCCAGATCCATGTAAATGGGTTAAAGTGTGAAGGCCTGAGAAACCCATAGGTCCTGGAAAACAAAGTAGCTAGCGTCAAGATTGTTCATAATAGCCATTGTGGAGCAGACAGGTGACCATGAACAGTGCCTATATTGATATAATGCTTAACTAGTTGAAAATTAATTTATCATATGCACATAATGAGGAGCAGGCAGTTGCAACACTAAAATGAGCATATTGTCGGCATCTAGCAAGGTCAGGCTAATACTGGGGTTGACTTTGGGAGAAGAGTTTCATCTGGGATCACTGGCCATGTTGACTTCTACTTGCCTGCCACACCTAGACTGGCAGGTCATAATAATATTTCTATAGCGCCAACATATTATACAGCACTCTACAATCAGAGGGGACATAGAGTATATAAACTATAGAAGGCAGTAGATAGCAATACTTTATTCAACTATTCAAATGAGGCGTGAGAGCCATTCTTGCAAACTTACAATCTATGAGGAAATATGGGGGGCAGAAAATGTAAAAGTGCTTGTCCTGTAAGGTCCTGCCATGATTATAATAAATATATAGATGTATTTATATAAATATATAGATGTATTTAAACAAAGGTGCATGAACCAGTCACCAGCCAGTATCTATAAGCACAGATACAAAGTGTTATTAAGTGCATGGAGGGTGTAGGAGTTGTTGGAAAGGGAACAGATTTTAAGGCAAAGTTAGAAAGGGAAAAAAAAGAAATGTTAGACTAGCGAGTTGAGGTGATGACTGAGTCTGACTAAATCAATGTGTTTTTAGAGCCTATTTAAAAGTGTGGGCACTGAGATTTAACAGGTCTGTCTGAAATAGCACATACCAGAGAATTCCAGTGTGGCATTTCAGAGAACAGGTGCAGCATGAGAGAAGTCTTTGAGACTGGAGTGTGAGGTTCAGATTATAAAGGATGTTAGGGTACCGTCTCACAGTGGCACTTTTGTCGCTACGATGGCACGATCCGTGACGTTCCAGCGATATCCATACGATATCGCTGTGTCTGACACGCAGCAGTGATCAGGGACCCCGCTGAGAATCATACGTCGTAGCAGATCGTTTGGAACTTTCTTTCGTTGCTGGATCTCCCGCTGTCATCGCTGGATCGGTGTGTGTGACACCGATGCAGCGATGCGTTCACTTGTAACCAGGGTAAACATCGGGTTACTAAGCGCAGGGCCGCGCTTAGTAACCCGATGTTTACCCTGGTTACCATCGTAAATGTAAAAAAACAAACAGTACATACTCACATTCCGGTGTCCGTCAGGTCCCTCGCCGTCCGCTTCCCGCACTGACTGAGCGCAGGCCGTAAAGTGAAAGCAGAGCACAGCGGTGACAGCGCACAGCGCTTAGTAACCCGATGTTTACCCTGGTTACCCGGGGACTTCGGCATCGTTGGTCGCTGGAGAGCTGTCTGTGTGACAGCTCCCCAGCGACCACACAACGACTTACCAACGATCACGGCCAGGTCGTATCGCTGGTCGTGATCGTTGGTAAATCGTTTTGTGTAACGGTACCCTAAGTCTTAGATCATTAGCAAAATTGAGAAAAAGATAGGGTGGTAAAAAGAGATGAGATAGGAAATGTAGATTGATATGGAACTTTTTGTGTGCTAACTGATAAGCTTAGATTACATTCTGCAGTGGATAGGCAACCAGTGCAATCGCTGGAACAGAGTGGAGGCATTGGTGTAAGGCCATGTGCCCACGTTCAGTATTTTTCACGTTTTTTCCGCGTTTTTTCGCTATAAAAACGCGATAAAAACGCGGAAAAACCGCTTACACATGCCTCCCATTATTTACAGTGTATTCCGCATTTCTTGTGCAAATGTTGCATTTTTTTCCGTGAAAAAATCGCATAGTGGAAAAAAAAAGCAACATGTTCATTAAAAATGCGGAATTGCGGGGATTACGCACACCTAGGAGTACATTGATCTGCTTACTTCCCACACGGGGCTGTGCACACCATGCGGGAAGTAAGCAGATTATGTGCGGTTGGTACCCAGGGTGGAGGCGAGGAGACTCTCCTCCACGGACTGGGCACCATATAATTGGTCAAAAAAAAGAATTAAAATAAATAATAGCGATATACTCACCTTCGATGTCCCCCGGAGTGTTCCCGCCTCTCACCGCTGCATGCTGCCGCTTCTGTTCCTATAGATGGTGTGGTTCAGGACCTGCGATGACGTCACTGTCTTGTGATTGGTCGCGTGACCGCTCATGTGACCGCTCGCGACCAATCACAAGCCGCGACATCATCTCAGGTCCTGAACCACACCAGCATCTATAGGAACGGAGGCTGCAGAGGGTGAGTATAACTATTTTTTTTATTTTTTTATTGTTTTTAAACATTCTATTTTTTACTATAGATGCTGCATAAGCAGCATCTATAGTAAAAAGTTGGTCACACTTGTCAAACAGTATGTTTGACAAGTGTGACCAACCTGTCAGTCATTTTTCCAAGGGATGCTACAGATCGCTTGGAAAACTTTAGCATTCTGCAAGCTAATTACGCTTGCAAAATGCTAAAAAAACGCGAAAAAAAAAATGTGGATTTCTTGCAGAAAATTTCCGTTTTTTTTCAGGAAATTTCTGCAAGAAATCCGGACGTGTGCACATACCCTAACAGTTGCAGATTATCAATGGGGTTGCTAAAGTCTCCCATGATGAGAGTAGCATTGTATAGAGAGAGACCTGTCAGTCTGTGGAGGGGAAAAGCTCTACCTGCTTCTGACTAGTCATTCCAGATTAAATTTTTCAGGCCTGCTTTATAAAGTTTTCAATGAAATTCATTTCATAGTAAAAGTGTACACGGATCAGGCATTATGAATCTCCTGCCAGGTTCCTTTTAACTTCTTCCTGACATGCGCCATACACATACTGCTCTGTGGGAGCTGCATTCCCGCAAAGAGAATATGTATGGCGGGAATATGTATTTTTTTAAATCCCCAAATAAAGAAACAAATATGTTTCCAATAAATACATTTATGTAAAAAAAATGAAAGTACACATATTTGGTATCACCACACCCTTAAGATTGCCTTGTGCAGGCATGTACTACGGAGGACAGAGAATGAACTTCAATCCAATATTGTAGCCAGCAGGCAGCCAGCGGGTAAGGAAAGGGTGAATCAAACACCTGAAAACCCCGCCCATATGACTGAAAATTGTTCCCTCCAAATTCAGGTGATAGAGTCCCTTTAACAAACCGCTCTATAAAAATGTCCCACTAGTTAACCCAGTGAACACCGTAAGAAAATAAAATTAAAAATGAGGCAAAAAATAATGCTTTATCATCATACCGGCGAACAAAAAGTGCAATAAAACGCAAACAAAAAACAAATGTAAATAAAAATGGTACTGCTGAAAACGTCAACTTGTCAGGCAAAAAAACATCCACCATACAGCTCTATCCGCAGAAAAATAAAAATATGCTCTCAGAATAGAGCAATGCAAAAATAATTATTTTTTCTATCAAATAGATTTTATAGTGTAAAACTGACCCAAAGAAGAAAGCTGCCTTACCAATTTTACCGCACGCAAAATGGTATAAAAATAAAACAAAAGCATTTCCTGAATTTCTTGTTTTTGTTCATTCTGTCTCTCAAAAATCGAAGTAGAAAGCGATCAAAAATGTAATATGCCCAAAAATGGTACCAATAGAAATGTCAGCTCGTTCCGCAAAAACAAGCCATAACATGACTCTGTTGGCTGAAGTATGGAAAAATTATAGCTCTCAAAATATGGTGATGCAAAAACTAGTTTTCACAATAAAAAGAGTCTCTTAGTGTGTGACAGCTGTCAAGCATAAAAACCCAATTATAAATTTGGTATCGCAATAATCGCACCAACCCGAATCATATAGTTGCCTAATCACTTATGCCCCATGAGGAACAGCGAAAAAAATAAATAAAATCAATTCTTTACACTCATTATATTCATCTTTCATTCTGCCTCCTAAAGATCGCAGTAAGGCTCGGCTCACATTTATCCTGGGCTCTATGCTTAGTGCTTACACTGGGGTTTCCATGTAAATCTCTGAAATATGTGATTCAGACAGAACCCCTGGTGGAAGATTCACTATAAAGAGGCAGATGGAGGCACTATGGATATCATAGGACCTGTGATCCGGCGGTGTCCGTCTTTTTAGGAATGCATAAAAATGCCATCGGCCACAGTTTGTGCTCTTCTGAAAAGAAGAACACCACTGAACAAAGGCCAGACGAAGTTCAGAGTAACTCTGCTGCCTAATTATAGTGAATGGATCCATCAGGGGGTTTCATTTGTCACATCACGTGGAGATTTAGATGGAAACCCTGATGTAAGTGCTTAGCGTAGAGCACCGGATAAATGTGATCCCTAACTTAATCTGAAATGTTCCAAATAAAAGCTTCAAGTCAATCGACACAAAAAAGCAAGTCCCCACTTAGGTCCATCATCTGTTAACAGAAAAATAGGGGGCTTCCACATTACTGGTAACACAAAGGCTCTGGAAAAATGAAATGGCTGCTCACCCCTCAAAAGAAATTCAGCAAATTCTCCACTCACAAACTAAAATTACCCTCTCACTTTTGAGCTCCAGTGTGCCTAAACCACATTTAGCGCCCACATATTTGACATTTCTGTAGTGATGAGAGCCTGCCTAATTTACAGGTGTATGTCTCTAGAAACATGAGCTGGGCATAATGTACTGTGCACTACAACATACTGGTTACTACAGCGTACTGGTCACTACAACGGCAATTTGCAGTTATCACTCAGCAACATCCACTGCTGCTCGTTTCTGGAAAACCCCCTTGGAGTCAAAATAGTCACTACACCTGTAGATAAATTCCCAAAGGGTGTAATTTCCAAAATGTGGTCACTTGAGGGGGAATTCTGATTTCCTTAGGGGCTCTTTATATGAAATCTTCAAACTATTCTAGGAAAATCTGCGTAATAGGAGGCAAATAGCGCTCCATTCCACACGAGTCACTCCATATGGCTAAGTAGTACTGTACATATGAGGTATTGCTACACTCAGTAGAAATTGTGGAACACATTTTGGTGCCATTTTTACCCATTTCCCAGTATGAAAATGTAAAACTTGGGGCGAACACACAGTCTTGGTGGTAAAAATGTAAATTATTTCATCTTCAGTACCAAATGGTTTAAAAGTCTGTGATACACCTGTGGTGTCAATATAATCACTGCACCCCTAGATTAATTCATTGAGAGGTTTAATTTGTAAAATGGAGTCACTCATGGGGGGGGGGGGGGTTCTGTGTTAGCACCTCAGGGGCTCTGCCAATGTAGAAATACAAAATATATACAGTCCACTGGCGCTTGACATACTCCTGAGTTTCTGGCTGCTAAGTTTGGGTGATAGTAACCACCTCCTGTCAAATTATATTGAAAAAGGACAAGTGTATATCCCAAACAGCACTCAGAAATGAGAAATAGGAGAAAAGGTGTCCTCCTGCAGTTTTTTTCGGTAAGTATACAGTAACACTGAGGCTAGAAGTAAATCCCCACTGCGAGATGGTGCCCTTAATTTCACAACAGTAGCATCGTACTTGGGGAAAGAAATACCGTAGGTCAAAATACCACCACACATATAAAGGTGTTAATGCGTATGCGTGTAGTTATACACAGAAGCTACAACTACTATTTTTGGTATAGGTTGCTAGAAAAGCTGGGTGCACTGATCCTGCTAAAATTCGGAAAGCTGGGTGCACTGTGTCTAGAGCCACGGTGTACTTATACAATACATATACCTGACTGTGATGGTGTGATATGCTGTGTGGGTATCATTTTTCTGTACATTTCTATTTTACTGATTATCGTGGTGTTAAGGTACCGTCACACTCAGCGACGCTGCAGCGATATAGACAACGAGCCGATCGCTGCAGCGTCGCTGTTTAGGTCAGTGTAGAGATGTCAAACACAGCAGCTCCAGAACGATGCAGGAGTGATCCTGTGACGTAGCAGTGACTCATTTATCGTTCTCACAGGTCGTTAGCTCCATGTAAAACATTGCTGGCATCGTTGCTTTTGCTGTCAAACACAACGATACACGCCGACCTGATGACCAAATAAAGTTCTGGACTTCTAGCTCCGACCAGATCACAGCGGGATCCAGATCACTGCTGCCTGTCAAACACAACGAGATCGCTATCCAGGACGCTGCAACGTCACGGATCGTTGTCGTTCTCGTTGTAAAGTTGCTGAGTGTGACTGTACCTTTAGGGTACTGTCACACATTGGCACTTTGATCGCTACGACGGTACGATCTGTGACGTTCCAGCGATATCCATACGATATCGCTGTGTCTGACACGCAGCAGCGATCAGGGACCCTGCTGAGAATCGTACGTCGTAGCAGATCGTTTGGAACTTTCTTTCGTCGCTGGATCTCCCGCTGTCATCGCTGGATCGTTGTGTGTGACAGCGATCCAGCGATGCGTTCGCTTGTAACCAGGGTAAACATCGGGTTACTAAGCGCAGGGCCGCGCTTAGTAACCCGATGTTTACCGTGGTTACCAGCGTAAAAGTAAAAAAAAAAAAACAGTACATACTTACATTCCGGTGTCTGTCCCCCGGCGTTCTGCTTCTCTGCACTGTGAGCGCCGGCCGGCCGGAAAGCGAGCACAGCGGTGACGTCACCGCTGTGCTTTCCGGCTGGCACAGACACAGTGGAGAGAAGCAGAACGCCGGGGGACAGACACCGGAATGTGAGTATGTACTGTTTTTTTTTTTTTACTTTTACGCTGGTAACCACGGTAAACATCGGGTTACTAAGCGCGGCCCTGCGCTTAGTAACCCGATGTTTACCCTGGTTACCCGGGGCCTTCGGCATCGTTGGTCGCTGGAGAGCTGACTGTGTGACAGCTCCCCAGCGACCACACAACCACTTACCAACGATCACGGCCAGGTCGTATCGCTGGTCGTGATCGTTGGTAAATCGTTTTGTGTGACAGTACCCTTACTGTATCTTGTAGGATGAGTTGTTATTTGCCATATGATATTCTCTCCACAGTTCTGTATTGTATGCTAATGACATGTTGACATAGCTTGTTGAAACAATGACCCCCTGTAGTGCCTTAATCCACCAGGCACCATTGTCAGGTGTGGGAGGCCTGAAAACCGCCCCAACCTGTCTGACTACTTGTGGACATAAGGAGACGACAGGAGCTGGGGGGGAATTGAGATCCGGTGTGGACCCATGATGTGAAGACAGCACGTCAGAGAGAGAAAGGAGGGAATATGGACTGTTATCCTCTGTGCTGGATTGTTGGACTTTTATCCTGTTACTGAAATGCATTTGTGTTCTGGAATATTTTATCCTGGATCGTATACACTCACCGGCCACTTTATTAGGTACACCATGCTAGTAACGGGTTGGACCCCCTTTTGCCTTCAGAACTGCCTCAATTCTTCGTGGCATAGATTCAACAAGGTGCTGGAAGCATTCCTCAGAGATTTTGGTCCATATTGACATGATGGCATCACACAGTTGCCGCAGATTTGTCGGCTGCACATCCCAAAGATGCTCCATACAAGGCAGGATGGATCCATGCTTTCATGTTGTTTACGCCAAATTCTGACCCTACCATCCGAATGTCGCAGCAGAAATCGAGACTCATCAGACCAAGCAACGTTTTTCCAATCTTCTACTGTCCAATTTCGATGAGCTTGTACAAATTGTAGCCTCAGTTTCCTATTCTTAGCTGAAAGGAGTGGTACCCGGTGTGGTCTTCTGCTGCTGTAGCCCATCTGCCTCAAAGTTCGACGCACTGTGCGTTCAGAGATGCTCTTAGGCCTACCTTGGTTGTAACGGGTGGCGATTTGAGTCACTGTTGCCTTTCTATCAGCTCGAACCAGTCTGCCCATTCTCCTCTGACCTCTGGCATCAACAAGGCATTTCCGCCCACAGAACTGCCGCTCACTGGATTTTTTTTCTTTTTCGGACCATTCTCTGTAAACCCTAGAGATGGTTGTGCGTGAAAATCCCAGTAGATCAGCAGTTTCTGAAATACTCAGACCAGCCCTTCTGGCACCAACAACCATGCCACGTTCAAAGGCACTCAAATCACCTTTCTTCCCCATACTGATGCTCGGTTTGAACTGCAGGAGATTGTCTTGACCATGTCTACATGCCTAAATGCACTGAGTTGCCGCCATGTGATTGGCTGATTAGAAATTAAGTGTTAACAAGAAGTTGGACAGGTGTACCTAATAAAGTGGCCAGTGAGTGTATATGGACCTTTCGTGTTTTGCCTAAATAAAGGTCTTGGAATTGTTCACTATTCTCTTGCTCGGTTGATTGTGTGATACCGGAGAAGGAACCTGTGACAACTGGTGGCAAGCAGCGGGATCAACAGAGCATAACCTAATGGAGAACCACACACAGAGTGAGTACAGAAATTGGATTGTATCCAGTTTACAGGAGAGAGACAGAGACCTGGGCCTGAACTACCAGGGACTGACTAAAGAGGCCTTAATCGATCTACTGGTGGGTGCTAGCCAGACTACCTACTCCCATATGTCTGAAGGACGAGCACTGGAGACGAGGACCCCCACCCCAAAAAGCCAGTGGGTGGTGTGGTACGAAGAAAAGATGGCGGTTCTGGGCCCAGGTGTCTCAGGAGTATAAGGAGGAGGCTTCCCGCTGAGCACAGCGGAGACAAGAAGCAATGGAGCTTGAAAGAGGGAGTAACACAATGTGGAATGTAAACCCAACGATCCGGGAGCCTGTATGGATCACCCGGACAGAGTTTAAGCCATTTGATGAGGCTTCCGGAGATGTGGAGGGGTTCTTCAAGGACTTTGAGCAGCAGTGTGCTGTTTTGGAGGTGCCCCACTCTGGCTGGATGCGTTTGTTAGTGAGACTCCTGAACGGTAGCCGAGCGGAGGCTTACCGAACCATTGACTCACAGTGGAATTGGGATTATTACATTGTAAAGCAGACTATCCTGGATTACCATGCTATCACCCCAGACTCATATAGGGCCAAGTTCCGAGACCTCCCATGCACTACAGGGGGATCGTTTAGGATGTATGCACATAAGATTTCCACGTATGTTGGAGATGGCTGGAAGCAGAAAATGCCTTTACTGTGGAAGATGTTATAAAGGAGTTCCTTATAGAACAATTTCTTGCCAAGTGCCCCGCAGAGGTACGGGAATGGGTCCGGGAGCGCACGACGTGCACCGTGGATAGAGCTGCAGCCCTGGCCGATGAAGCCCTTACTATCCGACCGCAATGGAGGAGGCTTCTGGACAATGAACCACGGCCTTCGACCGCGCCCCATCCCCCTCCGATTATATCTGCCCCTCCACCCAGCCGCAGGCCGATGACAATCACGGCTCACAATCTTGGGCCCCAACAGTTCCGACCACGACCTGGGGGTATCACAGAGAGGAGATGTTACGGGTGTGGGCAACCTGGACATTTGCAGTCTGGCTGTCCCTCAAGGATTCGGAGGGAGCCCCACGCAGCCCCACCTCGTCCAGTGCATCTTGTGCACTCCATCCCGCCTGAGGAATAGGAACAACCATCCTCACCAGAGTGGACCACCGACCACGGCACCATAGATACCCCTCCTGGAGTGTACGGACTCCGGCCTTTGTTCATCAGAAATACACAGCAA
Organism: Ranitomeya variabilis; assembly: GCF_051348905.1. Taxonomy (NCBI): domain Eukaryota; kingdom Metazoa; phylum Chordata; class Amphibia; order Anura; family Dendrobatidae; genus Ranitomeya; species Ranitomeya variabilis. The sequence goes on from NC_135233.1 coordinate 506,857,843, forward strand.
CAGCATTGCCACCTGCAGGATGTCTTAATTGATGGATACAAAGTGTCGGGATTTAGAGACACAGGGGCATTCCTGACTATCGCTGACCCCCGTGTGGTTCGACCCGAGGCAATTCACCAGGGCCTGGGAATTCCCATTGTCCTGGCGGGGGGTGTCCGCAAATATATACAGAGAGCTTTGGTATGTTTGGATTTTGGTTTTGGAGAAAAACTGTGTTGGATTGGCATTATGGGAGGACTTCCTGCAGATATCCTCCTTGGAAATGACATTGGGGAGTTGCAAAGTCATTTTCTGGGAGAAGAAGGTCCGTGGGCCTCTCCTTCTTCTGAAAGAACAATTGGAGGGAGATATTGCAGATACCGTAATGCCCATCATTCCCTACATTCTAGAGTTCAGAGACTGTCTTGCCCAGCTAGCTACCTTGGCTAATGAACATCAACGAACGGCCAAGTCCAGTCAAAGAGCCTGGTATGACCATAAAGCCAGGACCTGGGAATTTATGGTTAAGTGCTCATGATTATTGCAACCCCTGCCACTGTACAAGGAACTATAAACAGTGGAGCAAAAGTGGACTAAAGTGAGCAGGCCAGAGGTCTGTGTAGACCTAATAGATTATGAGGGGGGAGAGGTTGTGATGGTGTGATATGCTATGTGGGTAACATTTTTCTGTATATTTATAATAATAATAATAATTTTTATTTATATAGCGCCAACATATTCCGCAGCGCTTTACAACTTATAGAGGGGACTTATGCTGTAATGTCTATTGTCTGTACAACAGAAATCACAGTTCAAAACAGATACCAGGAGGAATGAGGGCCCTGCTCGCAAGCTTACAAACTATGAGGAAAAGGGGAAGGGGAGACACGAGAAGTGGATGGTGACAATTGCTTTAGTTATTTGGACCAGCCATAGTGTAAGGCTCGGGTGTTCATGTAAAGCTGCATGAACCAGTTACTGTATCTTGTAGGATGAGTTGTTATTTGCCATTTGATATTCTCCCCACAGTTCTGTATTGTATGCTAATGACATGTTGACCTAGCTTGTTGAAACAATGACCCCCTGTAGTGCCTTAATCCACCAGGCACCTTTGTCAGGTGTGGGAGGCCTGAAAACCGCCCCAACCTGTCTGACTACTTGTGGACATAAGGAGAGGACAGGAGCTGGGGGAGAATTGAGATCCAGTGTGGACCCATGATGTGAAGACAGCACGTCAGAGAGAGAAAGGAGGGAATATAGACTGTTATCCTCTGTGCTGGATTGTTGAACTTTTATCCTGTTACTGAAATGCATTCGTGTTCTGGAATATTTTATCCTTTGTGTGATGGATCGTATATATGGACCTTTCGTGTTTTGCCTAAATAAAGGTCTTGGAATTGTTCACTATTCTCTTGCTTGGTTGATTGTGTGATACCAGAGAAGGAACCTGTGACACTGACTGCCACCACATGTGTGTTAATGCTAGTGCATATAATTAAATATAGAGGCTCAAACTATTACCTTAGATTTTAGTAGCGGGTAGCTAGAAAAGCTGGGCGCACTAATCTTGCTGTCGTTAGGAAAGATGGTTGCACTGTGTCCGTCTTATGTCATGGAAAGGCGGTGCTATTTGTCTGTGGTGGGCACGGAGGTGTCCATTAGTGTTAGCATTGAGACACATGCGGTGCCAGTGGGAGGAGTATGATGTGTCAGCGCACGGAAACCGCGGCCAGGGACACGCGGTGATGCTCTAGAAGCCTTGCGGCCTGAAGGGAGTAGGTGGAGTTTGTTTATAATGTATCAGGAAGCTGATACAAAGTAACTAGGTTCTGTGAGCTCCAAGCGCTGACCTGCATAAGTTCATCTGTAGCAGCACGTAACCGTGGATCTAAGGATTTTGGAGACTATATGGGGCTAAGTTTGGGCAATAATAATGTACACCAGATGCTGCCCCAGCCGGTGGCAGGTCTATGGAATACTAATGCCAAGTGACCCAAGAGGTGTAACTGCATATAATAGGGTTAGTGACATCACACCCCTACCTGTAAACAGATGTATAGAAATACAGATAGGGTCCTAATCCTATGCGTTTCGGGAGCTTTCGGCTTCCTTCATTAGGGCTAGTTACAGCCCCAGTGAGATGAACCCTTAAATACCACAGACAAAACACCTAGGCAGTCATGTGACACATGATAGGGTCACATTCCTTGATGATAAGGTTGCTTGCCAATTTATGATACATTGAAGTAAAAATGTGTCCAAATAATTAAATATTAATGGCAATATTCACAATTAATTTCTTAGTACAACATATAATGGGGGGAGGAGGTATATAATTAAAACGGTTTGAGAGACTGTTCGATATGAAAATATATATAGGTAGGATAAACCCTTTTTGATAACAGGCAGGACAGCTGTGCAATTTTGTGAGACACGATAGGGCCTCCTTCCATATTAAATGGGTTGCTTAATTACTAAGGATACTCTACAGTGAAAACGTACCCAAATAATTGACTATTAGTGAAAACATTCATGCTTGTCCCAATGTAACATGGCACCCTCAAACAAGTGGAGCAAAATCTGCAATGTAATATGTAATACTTCCCTTCTGAGTAGTGATGAGCGAGTATACCCGTTGCTCGGGTTTTCCCAAGCACGCTCGGGTGGTCTCCGAGTATTTGTGACTGCTCGGAGATTTAGTTTTCCTTGCCGCAGCTGCATGATTTACGGCTACTAGACAGCTTGATTACATGTGGGGATTCCCTAGCAACCAGGCAACCCCCACATGTACTCAGGGTGGCTAGCAGCTGTAAATCATGCAGCTGAGTCAACAAAAACTAAATCTCTGAGCAGTCAGAAATACTCGGAGACCACCCGAGCGTGCTCGGGAAAACCCGAGCAACGAGTATAATTGCTCATCACTAATTCTGAGCTTTGATTTGTGCCTCAAAAGTAGTTTACAACGACAGATGGGGTATCGGTAAACTCAGTCGACATTGCACAATAAATACTGGGGTCCATTTTTTACTTTTACCCTTGTGAAAATACAAAATTTGGAGCTGAAAAAGATTTTTCTGGGAAAAATGTGATTTTTTTTTATTTTCATGGCTTAACGTTATAAACTTCTGTGAAGCACCTGTGGATTCAAAGTGCTCAATACACACCTAGATCAGTTCCCTGAGGGGTCTAGTTTCCAAAATGGTGTCACTTGATGGGGGTTTCCACTGTTTAGGCACGTCAGGGGCTCTCCAAACATGACATGAAGTCCGCTAATTATGCCAACAAATTTTACATTAAAAAAGTGAAAAGGCGCTCCTTCCCCGACATATTGGGTATTCCCAAACAATAGATTTCCCTGACATATTGGGTATTGGCATGCTCAGGAGAAATTGAACAATAAATTGTATGGTCCATTTTCTCCTGCTACCCTTGAGAAAGTTAAAAAAATTAGGCCTAAAGGAATACTTTTGTGAAAGAAAAGTAAATGTTTATTTTTTTCTTCCACATTTTAAAAATTCCTGTGAAACACCTGAAGTGTTAATAATCTTCTTACATGTGGTTTTGAGTACCTTGAGGGGTGCAGGTTTTAGAATGATGTCACATTTGGGTATTTTCCGTCATATAGACCCCTCAAAGTCACTTCAAATGCAAGGTGGTCCGTAAAAAAATTGTTTTGCTAATTTTGTTGTAAAAATTAGAAATCGCTGTCAACTTTTAACCCTTCTAACTCCCTAACAAAAAATTATTGTTTCAAAAAGTATGCTGATGTTAATTCAACATATGGAAAATGTTATTTATTAACTATTTTGTGTGATATGACTCTCTGATTTAAGGGCATCAAAATTAAAAGTTTGAAATTTGCAAAATTTGCGTCAATTTTACATTTTTTTCACAAATAAGCGCAAGTCATATCAAAGAAATGTTGCCACTATCATGAACTACAATATGTCACGAGAAAACATTCTCAGTATCAGTGGGATTCATAGAAGTGCTCCAGAGTTATTACCTCATAAATTGACAGTGGTCAGAATTGTAAAATTTGGCCTGGTCAGGAACGTGAAAACAGGATTCGGGGTGAAGGGGTTAAAGATGAAAAGGTGCTGAACTGCATATCAACACTAATAGAGTTGGAATATTCAGAAACTTTTATTGGTTTGATGGCTGTATGTCCACATAGACTAACAAATATGTTATCTCACTATAAAGATTAATTAGCAAATGAATTGCAGAATTACGGACCTTTCTCAAATGACATAACCATTGTAAGCCAAATATAAAATGTATATCTTTATCTTTTTCTTGAAAGCAATATCCAAAAAGAAAGTAATTTATTATAAGTATATGAGCCTCGTTGTTGAGTTGAGATGTGAAAATTAATATACCCGTAAAGCTTTTACTAGCTGGTGCAAAAACTGTGAAAATGTCTTTGGAAAATGTTCTGAAAAGAATGTGTACAGTAAGTGGATGATCTTGTTATATTGTGATAGGCAACTAAGACATATGCTAGAATTACTTGCAGAAAACACCTATCATTAATAAAAATAAAATTAACCAATTAAAGACCTGTCAATTTTCCTCTATTTATGATTATGCACATTTTTGGGTTTTATTTTACATGCGCTTTTAAGAACTTTAACATTTTTTCTTATTTGGATATTCAAATAATCCTTGCCTCTTTCTTTGCAAATATACAAGACTAAATTTGTATGTCACTCATTTTTATATTCCCTTTTGTTTTCTTGCTGATATTAGAGGAAAACGTAAACAAAAATAGGAAATACACATTTTTTACTACCACAAAGGTCCACAAACGTTTTAAATTGTTTCCTTTTCCATGAAACTTATTTTTATTGATTGGACATATTTTTTTGAGCTCTGCAGAGCTCCGTCTCGGGCTGTTAACCTGTTACATGTCACAATATTTTTTGCATACCATCAGGGAACGTGTTATTCTATCCACCCATAGATATGTTCATGACATAATTGCGAGGTGCCGATGGGTTACAATAGAAACGGTAAAGAGAGGGGCGCAATAGCGCAGTTACCAAAATAACAAATAGTTTATTGCAAGGTTAAACTCTCAACTTTACATTTTGTGAGTATGCACAACACATATACTAAGCATGATAGGAGGGCTACAGATGGCACCAGAACAAAGATCTTCAAGAAATTCTGGATAGGATATTCAAGATGCCAACAATTCTGTGCTCCTCCAAAATCAGGCAAGGGAATCACAGAGTTCAGAAGTGTTGCATACTTTATTCAGGGCTATAAAACTATGCGTTTCGTGGACTTCCTGTTTACTTCCTCAGGTATTTTATGTTTATCGCACACCTAGGGCCACAGAGTCGGTTCACGGCCCTGTGAATTCCCCAAAGAACTGTCCGACCCGCTTCCGAGTACCCCACAGCCCTGGTGGACGTGGCAACTTGGCATCACAAACAGGATTTCGTAGCCCGGTACCCAGAGGTGTATATAGGGTTTCTGGCACCCAGGGCAAGAATTCATTTTGGTGCCCCCCCCCTACCCCCCAGGACATATGCGATTTTCACACTTAGCTATGTACCGACGAGCCTCTCTCCCTATTGCTCTAAATATTCAGTGAAAAACTGAGAGAAGCAGAAGAGAAGCTCGTTGTTACAGGACCATAAGTATGAAAATCACATATGAGTGAAGTGTCCATGTGATGACTACTGGAACCTGCAGAGCTGAATCCTGACATCGCAGGTTTCTGAATTCTCACAGCGAATGCACTGCACACTTTTAGGATTCTCCCTTGCCAGTGGACAGTCATGTCAGCACAAGCATGTGATCTGTATACTTCTGACAATATTCCGACTAGACGTGCCCGGCCTCGCTCAGTTCATTTTCATTGAGTGAGGCCACACTGTTATGATCTGGTGACCTTGGAGCTGCATGAAACCTTCTCAGGAGACGTGGAATCTGTACTGACCGCAAACCCTGAACTTAACACCGCAACTAGAAGTAGCCGTGGGGTGTACCTATCACAACCTAGACACCTCGACACAGCCGGAGGACTACATACCCCTATAGATGGAAATGGGAACGCTAGCTTGCCTCAGAGCAGAACCCCAAAGGATAGGCAGCCCCCCACAAATATTGACTGTGAATAGGAGAGGAACGACACACACAGGTAGAAAACAGATTTCAGCAAAAGAGGCCACTCTTAACTAAACAGGGAAAGATAGGACAGAATACTAAGCGGTCAGTATTAAAACACTTCAAAAATAGCCACAGCAGAAAATACAAGAAGTTCCACAAACTAACTAAAGTCATGGAATGTACATCTGCCTCTCCTGAGAATCCAACAAGACTGTGAATACACTGACACAATCAAAGCTGGACAAAACAACAATGAATAGTACTGTATAATTAAGCACCCAGCATGGGTGCACAAAGAAACCAGACACTTATCTTGCAGATTTGGCAATAAGGCAGAAGGAACCAGGCAAGGACTAAACCTCCAAAAAACAATGGACAACTGGCAAGGACTAACGAATCCTGCAAGCCTAAATAGCCCAGTCAGAACTGCAATCAGTAGATTCACCTGACCAGAGCTGCAGGCCAGGGACCACTGCACTACCATCCACAACCACCGGAGAGAGCCAAAAAGCCGAATTCACAACAGTACCCCCCCTTGAGGAGGGGTCACCGAACCCTCACCAGAGCCCCCAGGCCGATCAGGACGAGCCAAATGAAAAGCATGAACCAAATCAGCAGCATGGACATCGGAGGCCAAAACCCAAGAATTATCCTCCTGGCCATAACCCTTCCATTTGACAAGATACTGAAGCCTCCGCCTCGAAAAACAAGAATCCAAAATCTTCTCAACCACATACTCCAACTCGCCATCAACCAACACAGGGGCCGGAGGATCAACAGAGGGAATAACAGGTACCACATATTTCCGCAATAAAGATCTATGGAAGACATTATGGATAGAAAAAGAGGCAGGAAGCGCCAAACGAAAAGACACAGGATTAATAATCTCAGAAATCTTATAAGGACCAATAAACCGAGGCTTAAACTTAGGAGAAGAAACCTTCATAGGAACATGACGGGAAGAAAACCAGACCAGATCCCCAACCCGAATCAGGGAACCAACACCCCGACGGCGGTTAGCAAAACATTGAGCCTTCTCCTGAGACACCACCAAATTGTCTACCACATGAGACCAAATCGGCTGCAACCTGTCAACCACAGAATCTACACCAGGACAGTCAGAAGGCTCAACCTGCCCAGAGGAAAAACGAGGATGAAAACCAAAATTACAAAAAAAAGGCGAAACCAAAGTAGCCGAACTAGCCCGATTATTAAGGGCAAACTCGGCCAAAGGCAAAAAGGTTACCCAATCATCCTGATCAGCAGACACAAAGCATCTCAAATAAGTCTCCAAGGTCTGATTAGTTCGCTTGGTCTGGCCATTTGTCTGAGGATGAAATGCAGAGGAAAAAGATAGATCAATGCCCAGCCTAGCACAAAAGGCCCGCCAAAACCTAGAAACAAACTGGGAACCCCTGTCAGACACTATATTCTCCGGAATACCATGCAAACGAACCACATGCTGAAAAAACAACGAGACCAAATCTGAGGAGGAAGGCAATTTAGGCAAAGGCACCAAATGAACCATCTTAGAGAACCGGTCACAAACAACCCAGATAACCGACATCTTCTGGGAGACGGGAAGATCAGAAATAAAATCCATAGAAATATGCGTCCAAGGCCTCTCAGGGACCGGCAAAGGCAAAAGCAACCCGCTAGCACGGGAACAACACGGCTTGGCCCGCGCACAAGTCCCACATGACTGCACAAAAGAACGCACATCACGTGACAAATAAGGCCACCAAAAGGACCTACCAACCAAGTCTCTGGTACCAAAAATACCAGGATGACCAGCCAACACAGAACAATGAACCTCAGAAATCACTCTACTAGTCCATCTGTCAGGAACAAACAATTTCCCCTCCGGACAGCGATCAGGTCTGTCAGCCTGAAATTCCTGAAGAACCCGTCATAAATCAGGGGAAATGGCAGAAAGAATAACCCCCTCCTTCAAAATGCCGACCGGTTCAAGAACCTCAGGAGAATCAGGCAAAAAACTCCTAGAAAGGGCATCAGCCTTAATATTCTTGGAACCCGGAAGATACGAGACCACAAAATCAAAACGGGAAAAAAACAAAGACAATCGAGCCTGTCTAGGATTCAGCCGCTTGGCAGCCTCGAGGTAAATCAGATTCTTATGATCAGTCAGGACCACAAAACGGTGCTTAGCCCCCTCAAGCCAATGTCGCCACTCCTCAAACGCCCACTTCATAGCCAACAACTCACGATTGCCGACATCATAATTGTGATCAGCAGGCGAAAATTTACGGGAAAAGAAGGCACATAGTTTCATCAAGGAACCACTAGGATCCCACTGAGACAAAACGGCCCCTGTGCCAATCTCAGAAGCATCAACCTCAACCTGAAACGGAAGAGAAACATCTGGTTGACGCAACACAGGAGCAGAAGTAAATCGACGCTTAAGCTCTTGAAAGGCAGATACCGCCGCAGAGGACCAATTCGCCACATCAGCACCTTTCTTTGTCAATTCGGTCAAGGGTTTAACCACGCTGGAAAAGTTAGCAATAAAACGGCGATAAAAATTTGCAAAACCCAAAAATTTCTGAAGGCTCTTTACGGACGTAGGTTGAATCCAATCATGAATGGCCTGAACCTTAACTGGATCCATCTCGATAGATGAAGGAGAAAAAATAAAACCCAAAAAAGAAACCTTCTGCACCCCAAAGAGACACTTAGACCCCTTCACAAACAAAGCATTGTCACGAAGGATCGGAAACACCATCCTGACCTGCTGCACATGAGACTCCCAATCATCAGAATAAATCAAAATATCGTCCAGATATACAGTCAAGAATTTATCAATATAATTCCGGAAGATATCATGCATGAAAGAGTGAAAAACAGATGGAGCATTAGAAAGCCCGAACGGCATCACAAGGTATTCAAAATGGCCTTCGGGCGTATTGAACGCAGTTTTCCATTCATCACCCTGCTTAATATGAACAAGATTATATGCCCCCGAAGGTCAATCTTTGTAAACCAACAAGCCCCCTTAATCCTAGCAAACAAATCGGAAAGCAAAGGTAAAGGGTATTGAAACTTGATCGTGATCTTATTCAAGAGGCGATAATCAATACAGGGTCTCAGGGAGCCATCCTTCTTAGCAACAAAAAAAAATCCCGCTCCCATCGGTGAAGAAGATGGCCGAATATGCCCTTTCTCCAAAGACTCCTTAACATAACTCCACATAGCGGTATGTTCAGGCACAGACAGGTTGAAGAGTCGGCCCTTAGGAAACTTACAGCCTGGAATCAACTCAATAGCACAATCACAGTCCCTGTGTGGTGGAAGAGAACTGGACTTGGGCTCATTGAATACATCCTGAAAATCAGACAAAAACTCTGGGATTTCGGAAGAGGAAGAAGAAGAGATGGACATTAAAGGAACATCATTATGAACCCCCTGACAACCCCAACTAGTCACAGACATAGACTTCCAATCCAACACAGGATTGTGTACCTGCAACCACGGAAAACCCAGTACGATAGAATCATGTAAATTATGCAACACCAGAAATCGACAATCTTCCTGATGGGCTGGTGCCATACGCATGGTCACCTGTGTCCAAAACTGGGGCTTATTTTTAGCCAAAGGTGTAGCATCAATGCCCCTTAAAGGAATAAGGTTCTGCAAAGGCTGCAAGGGAAAACCACAATGCTTAGCAAACTCAAAGTCCATTAAATTCAAAGCGGCTCCTGAATCCACAAACGGCATGACAGAAAATGATGACAATGAGCAGATCAAGGACACAGATAACAGAAACTTAGGTTGTACAGTACTGATGGTAAATGAACTAGCGATCCTCTTTGTCCGCTTAAGGCAGACTGAAATAACATGAGAGGCATCGCCACAATAGTAACACAACCTATTTTGACGTCTGAATCCCCGTCGTTCTGTTCTAGACAGAATCCTATCACACTGCATTGGCTCAGTACTCTGCTCAGAGGACAACGCCACAGCGTGCACAATTCGGCGCTCCCGCAAGCGCCGATCAATCTGAATAGCCAGAGACATAGAATTGCTCAGATCGACAGGCGTGGGAAACCCCACCATAACATCTTTAATGGATTCAGAAAGACCCTTTCTGAAAATTACCGCCAAAGCATCATCATTCCATTTAGTCAGCACAGACCATTTTCTAAATTTCTGACAATACAATTCTGCTGCCTCTTGAGCCTGAGACAGGCCCAACAAGGTATTTTCTGCTTGATCCACAGAATTAGGTTCATCATATAATAGTCCTAAACCCTGAAAAAAGGTATCTATATTAAGCAAAGCAGGATTCCCAGATTCCAGGGAAAATGCCCAATCCTGTGGATCGCCACGCAGCTGGGAAATAACAATTTTAACCTGCTGAATGGAATCACCAGAGGATCGAGGTCTCAAAGCAAAAAACAGTTTACAGTTGTTTTTAAAACTCAAAAATTTAGACCTGTCACCAAAAAACAAATCAGGAGTAGGAATCTTCGGTTCTAAAACCGGAGTCTGAACAATGTAATCCGAAATTCCCTGCACCCTGACAGCAAGCTGGTCTACACGAGAAGCTAATTCCTGAACATCCATGCTAATGCAAAACTCCTCAGCCACCCAGGGAGAAAGAGGGAGGAACAGGCAAAACAAACTAAAGAAAAAAAAATGACTCAAGACCTTTCTTCCCTTCTTCTGAAATGCATTTAACTCATTGTTGGCCAGTTGTACTGTTATGATCTGGTGACCTTGGAGCTGCATGAAACCTTCTCAGGAGATGTGGAATCTGTACTGACCGCAAACCCTGAACTTAACACCGCAACTAGAAGTAGCCGTGGGGTGTACCTATCACAACCTAGACACCTCGACACAGCCGGAGGACTACATACCCCTATAGATGGAAATGGGAACGCTAGCTTGCCTCAGAGCAGAACCCCAAAGGATAGGCAGCCCCAACCAAATATTGACTGTGAATAGGAGAGGAACGACACACACAGGTAGAAAACAGATTTCAGCAAAAGAGGCCACTCTTAACTAAACAGGGAAAGATAGGACAGAATACTAAGCGGTCAGTATTAAAACACTTCAAAAATAGCCACAGCAGAAAATACAAGAAGTTCCACAAACTAACTAAAGTCATGGAATGTACATCTGCCTCTCCTGAGAATGCAACAAGACTGTGAATACACTGACACAATCAAAGCTGGACAAAACAACAATGAATAGTACTGTATAATTAAGCACCCAGCATGGGTGCACAAAGAAACCAGACACTTATCTTGAAGATTTGGCAGTAAAGGTACCGTCACACTAGGCGATATCGCCAGCGATCCGTGACGTTGCAGCGTCCTGCATAGCGATATCGCTATGTTTGGCACGCAGCAGCGATCTGGATCCTGCTGGGATATCGCTGGTTGCAGGGAGAGTGGACGAACTTTCTTTCGTCGCAACTCTCCCGCTGACACCGCTGGATCGCCGTGTGTGACGCCGATCCAGCGATGTCTTCACTGGTATCCATGGTAAACATCGGGTTACTAAGCGCAGGCCCCGCTTAGTAACCCAATATTTCCCATGGATACCATGGTAAAAGTAAAAAAAAAACACTACATACTCACCGTCTGTTGTCACGTCCCCTGGAGCTTGCCGTACTGACTGTCTCAGCGCCGTCCGGCCGTAAAGCAGAGCCCAGCGGTGAACCTGCAGTAACAGCGGTTCACCGCTGGGCACCGCTGTTACGGCCGGCCGGCGCTGAGACACAGTCAGTGCGGCAAGCGCCGAGGGACATGAAGGACGACAGAAGGTGCGTATGTAGTGTTTTTTTTTTTTTTTACATGGGGACTTCGGCATCGCTGAAGACAGTTTCAGCGATGCCGAAGTCGCTTGGTCGCTGGAGAGAGCTGTCTGTGTGACAGCTCCCCAGCGACCACACAGCAACTTACCAGCGATCACGTCGCTGGTCGCGATCGCTGGTAAGTTGCTTAGTGTAACGGTACCTTAAGGCAGAAGGAACCAGGCAAGGACTAAACCTCCAAAAAACAATGGACAACTGGCAAGGACTAATGAATCCTGCAAGCCTAAATAGCCCAGTCAGAACTGCAATCAGTAGATTCACCTGACCAGAGCTGCAGGCCAGGGACCACTGCACTGCCATCCACAACCACCGGAGCGAGCCAAAAAGCCGAATTCACAACACAACACATGTCTAGTCAGCACGTGACTGAATGTATGTAAATCGCCAGCACGACAGATTCCTGACAGCGTGCAGTGCGCACTCTGAGAAGTCTGCAGTCACAAAGAATGACTGCAGACTCATTACAAACCTGGACATCCCCTTTAATGCTCCTAACATAAATAAAAACATGAGTTAGTTAGTATCACAAATAACCTTTACATCCAGGTACCTAATAGATGACGTCATTTCTGGAGTCATTTTCCTTCTTTTCTTCATCTTGTCCAGACCCCATGATGAGTTTTCTCATCCATAGTTCATCGCTGCAGACTTCCATCTTCTCCACTGTTTTGCAGACAATCTCCACATGATACCCTTAAAGATATAAGTGTCATTATAATGCTCCTGAATAAAAAATTGCCCCTCACTATATTGTCTGCACAAAATATGACCCCCACACTGTCCCTCTTATGGTACATGTTCTTCACACTGATCTCTCCTTTCCATTCTGGCACCCTCTTCACACTGTCCTTTCATACTGTGTCCCCCTACAGGGCCCAGTATTCATACTGTACTCTCATCACACTCCCCCTCCTTGGTATATTGTCCCCTCCTGACTGTGCCCTTACACTGTCCCTCCATGCTATGCCCCACTACTCAGTTTCTATTCTGTGCCCAATCACTTTTCTCCCCCATACTGTCTCCTCAAACTATTCCCCTCCCTCCTCATACTGTCTCCTCTCACATTCCCCTGTTCACCATACAATCTCCACATATATTTACCCCCTCACTTTCTATAATGCCTGCTCACCCTAATCCCCATACTGTGTCTGCACACATCCCATCACCCTCACTCCCTGTACTCTGTCCACATACATTTTTCACATCGCTACTCATACTGTGTCCACATACATTCCCCCGTTCACTCCTCATACTGTGCACCCATCCCCCTTACTGTTTCCTCAGATATGTGTTGTGAATTCCGCTCTTGGGCTCCCTCCGGTGGTTGTAAGTGGCACTTTTGTGAGTTCTGCTCTTGGGCTCCCTCCGGTGGTTTTAAGTGGTACTGCTGCTCCTTGGATTTAGTAGTCAGCAGCTGCTTCCACTGATTGTCTTTCTGGCTTGGCTATTTAGCCTGGTTCTATCCTTCAGCCTGTGCCAGTTGTCAATGGTTCCTGGTTGGATTCACATCTCTGCTTGGATTTCCCTGATATTCTGACCAGTTCAGCAAAGATAAGTCCTTGCTTTGTTCTTTTGCAGTCCACTTGTTGCGGACTTAATCTATCTGCACTTTCTATGTTTTTTCTAGTCCAGCTTGTCAGTATGGATTTATTCAGTTAAGCTGGAAGCTCTGGGAAGCAGATTTACCCTCCACACCTTTAGTCAGGTGTGGAGATTTTTGTAAACTCTGTGGTGGATTTTTCTAGTTTTTAATACTGACCGCACAGTGTTCTGTCCTGTTCTATCTATCTAGCTAGACTGGCCTCCTTTGCTACATCCTGGTTTCATTCTGCGTATGTCATTTCCCTCTCCACTCACAGTCAATATTTGTGGGGGGCTGTCCTATCCTTTGGGGATTTTCTCTGAGGCAAGATAGCTTTCCTGTTTCTATCTTTAGGGGTAGTTAGTCCTCTGGCTGTGACAAGGTGTCTAGGGAGTGACAGGAACATCCCACGGCTACTTCTAGTGTTATGTTAAGCTCATGACTTTTGGATATGGGATGGACCCCACTCCTTCTTAAAACCACCATAACTACTGTAAACCTAGGTACTAAAATAAATACACAAAACACATTATTTTGGTTGTCAAAATGGCCACAGCTTTTATTCAAATCACAGGATTAAATAATCACAGTAGGAGTCAGGTGGAGTGCTAGTACATTGGGATTCACAAGTACTGCGATATCCCCATCTGTCTGACATACAGCACCAGGACAGACAGCCATAAAGGGGCGGCACGCACTGGCTTGCCATTCAAGCAGAGCCAGTAAACTTTCAGGGCACCAATGACCCTATTATCCTCACTCCTGTGCTTAACCACTGTGCCCGCCCCTGATTGATGTTACCATTACAACGTCCTTGAGGCTGGCCACCAAAGCCGAGCCTGCTCACCACCATGAGGTTTTACATCCTCTATTAGTTAAAATGAGTCCACCTTAACTTGTCTGCAACTTCCACCTGACTCCTAAACCACAAAGCTGTGACGGGTTAAATATTCCAAGTCTCATTTGACACCTTTTTTTTTTTTTTTTTTTTTTTTAATAAATAATTAAATCATTTTTGTAAACTTAAAAACTAGAAGTCTCTGCAAAAGCATTAATGGGACTAAACTTGGCAAACCCCCGACTCACAAAGAGTCATCCTACAGCGCTCAGGAGAGGAAAAACCCCCTGTGGAGGAAACCTCCAGGGAACCATGGCTGAAGGATTGCCCTTCCCTTGGGCTTAGAAGGTTACCACAAATAATAACTCTTTATAGCCAATATACAATTGAACATGGTACAAGATATACAATGACAAATTCAAAAATACAATAAAACATTTATCATTATACAAGCAATAATTAAAAAGTTTAAGGACAAAGATTATAAACAGGGCGGGAGGGCGGGTAATGTTTCCTCCTGTCCATCCTGTGAGAGAGAGAGGGAGAGCCAGAGTTGCCTCCCCTATATAAGCCCCACCCTCCTCACAGTAATACACCAGGCACAAACATCTAAACTTCCTCTTAAAGAAACAACACTCTTGTTTAAAATCTACACCGCAATACAAACAAAAGCTGCAGGAGTTCTCGGTCCACCCATCCCCAAGTCATGTCCACCTCCATCTAGTCTCCGGTGGTTTCTTGACTTTTGGATATGGGATGGACCCCACTCCTTCTTAAAACCACCATAACTACTGTAAACCTAGGTACTAAAATAAATACACAAAACACATTATTTTGGTTGTCAAAATGGCCACAGCTTTTATTCAAATCACAGGATTAAATAATCACAGTAGGAGTCAGGTGGAGTGCTAGTACATTGGGATTCACAAGTACTGCGATATCCCCATCTGTCTGACATACAGCACCAGGACAGACAGCCATAAAGGGGCGGCACGCACTGGCTTGCCATTCAAGCAGAGCCAGTAAACTTTCAGGGCACCAATGACCCTATTATCCTCACTCCTGTGCTTAACCACTGTGCCCGCCCCTGATTGATGTTACCATTACAACGTCCTTGAGGCTGGCCACCAAAGCCGAGCCTGCTCACCACCATGAGGTTTTACATCCTCTATTAGTTAAAATGAGTCCACCTTAACTTGTCTGCAACTTCCACCTGACTCCTAAACCGCCACCAGCGAGGCCATTTGACACCTTGAATGGACTCGACCCCCATCACCCATGCCTAATAAAGTCATCAACGAGTTCTGCATGCTATGGAAAGACTGTGCATATAAGTAACAAAATTCCAGGACTACAGATTAATTTTAACAATGCAACTACCAAGTTATGATCAATAATACGGTAACTACAGCAAAATAACAGCCGCTAAACATCCTGCAATGTGGATCCTATAATGGGTAATGCAGAAACTAAACCATAATAAAGGGGTAGCCACAGTCTGACTACCTGTATAATGACATCTGTCATGCCTCAAAAACTATTATACCGCATGTATTGTAGCCAGCTCTAATAACTCACTAATTCACAGATTTTAGTTCTAGAAACCACCATTACATACAGTTGCTGGGCTGTGTAGTAACCAATTCTTAAACCCACTTACTATTACTACCCAAAAAGTGATGAGTGTATATAAAGAGAAAGATATTATAAACAAGGAGAAATTAAAAGCCATACACAATATAATATCAACATTATAACCAATCATTAAATAATTTAAACAATTTCTGTAATATTTGGACATAGTAAATGAAATAAGCCTATAGCAGAAAATTCTACAAAGGCATTATTAATAACCTTGCCACGCCATTGTTAATTGCTTTACAGGCATTCGATAACAAATACCATTAACCCTCTCCAACTGGAACAAAGGCATTGGGAATAGGCACATCGCCCTTCGTGTTAATGCGCTTGATTTCTTCACCCTTAGCCGCTCCCACTGGCTCAAGGGCATCGAGATGCACTTTATTACTTTTCCCTTAGTCACTCCCACTGACTCCAGGGCACCCATATTAGGTACATTGCTCTTCAGTTTAATTCCCCAGATTACTGCATTGTCCAGAGGACAACCTTGAAAGAAACAAGAGTTGGTCAATATAAACAGTCAAAATCTGTGCCTCAGCATTCTCAAGTCACATGAAAAAAGAGAGCGTCCTTGAAGCTAATGATTGTATTGAAATGCATGCCTTTATTTTTTAAGCTATTGTTCCTAGCTCATAGGACCCAATTTAATTTGTAGGCATGTAGAATATGATTGCCATGTCCACAGGGACTTTACCCTAACTGGGTCTTGTAGGATATAAATGCTTCTGGAGACCAGGGGGCCATACTGTGATGGTCACTCCTCCACACCAGGGGGCCATACCAAAGATGGCTACCCCTCCATACCAGGGGGTCATACTATGATGTACACCCCTCCATCCAGGGGTCATACCCGAGATGTTTACTCCTCCACACAAAGGGTCATACTATGATGAATACCCCCCTAAACAGAGGGTCCATACCTGAGATGGTTACCCCTACTGACCAAATCATAATTAGCTTCAAGGACCCACTAAAAAAGAAACAAATAAGTGCTTTTTTTTTTTTTTCTTTAATACCTTTATTAAAAACAAACATACAATAACCCAACAAAGCATAAATAACCTTAGCTCGCTGGGAGGAGTCCTTGAAGCTCATAAGATCTGGCGATTACCAAACATAAAGTGAACATAAAATGTACCAACAATTACTCCCAGCCGTTACCCCACCAGCTCGGGAGCACCATAACCACAGGGTTCCAATGTTCACTTGCACTTCCTGAGGATCCGACAAACCCTTGCCGAAACTCCCCTCCACATTTCACCAGATTCAGAACCATATTTAATACCAAACGGAAGAGGAAGAATCCATATCCCAATGGATCCCCCAGACCAATTTGCAACCAACTTCAAGGACCCCCCCAACTGCCCGGCTCCAGGTAATCCACTCAGTCTGTGCTATCCACCATCTTAGGTAATATAAAATTAAGCACTCGGTGGGTATACACCATTCCTGCAAATATATGAAGGGGACAATATAAGAATTAAAACAGCATACAATAAAACATCAAAGCATAAAGAACATTAACATGCTGGGAGGAGTCCTTGAAGCTCATAAGATCTGGTGATTACCAAACAAAAAGTGGACAAAAAATGTACCAACATTTACTCCCAGCCGTTACCTCACCAGCTCGGGAGCACCATAACCACAGGGTTCCAATGTTCACTTGAACTTCCTGAGGATTCAACAAACCCTTGCTGAAAATCCCCTCTACCATTCACCAGATCAAGAACCAAATTAAATTCCAAAAAGAGGAATCCATATCCCAATGGATCCCCCAGACCAATTTATAACCAACTTCAAGGACCCCCCCAACTGCACAAGATGTGGGAGAAGTGAAGATGAAAACACCATGTAAGTTTACAACCAAGGTATATTACAGGTTGATACTGGAAA
Organism: Ranitomeya variabilis; assembly: GCF_051348905.1. Taxonomy (NCBI): domain Eukaryota; kingdom Metazoa; phylum Chordata; class Amphibia; order Anura; family Dendrobatidae; genus Ranitomeya; species Ranitomeya variabilis. Next base: position 506,875,738 of record NC_135233.1, read on the forward strand.
ATGTCCCATCATAAGGTCAGATAAATTCGATGATGGGCAATGCTGTGTTATATGCTGTAACAATAAAGAAGCCGCCTGCTCCTCTACAGCAGTTACAGACAGGGTCTCTAATCACCAGCTGCACATACATCGTAGGAAAATATATGTATGTAGGTCTAGTATAAGCTGCCTGCAGCCATAAGTGTATGTGCAGAAAACTGCAAGGTCTGTGTCCCCAGTCAGTCACGCTACCTACATACAATAGACAGGGCTGAAAACTGGGCCCATGATGTGTTCTCCAGAGCAAGGTGCAGCATCACACTAGGAGTGCCCACTCACTGCCCGCCATGTGCTGAGTTATTAGTGCCCACTCACTGCCCGCCATGTGCTGAGCTATTAGTGCCCCACTCACAACCACGCCATGTGCTGAATTACTCCCTGAATATTTATTGACACCTGATAATATATATATAGTAAGGCTCCAGGTAATGCACTCAGGCTTGTGCTATCCACCATCTTAGATGTATAGAAAAAGGGGGGTGGATATATCAGGCAGGACAGCATGCAACATAATAGGACTAAAGGCTGCCATATCTCCAGAAATAAAGAACGGATTTGGAAGTCATACACAAATTATATGTGCAGCAAGGAAAGTAACCTGGAGACCCAGGATCTAACATGCACTCAAAGTCTGTATACATGATAAGCATGCTGCACAGAGATGGAGCCTTTACTCATATATCACATATATATATAGTGAGAGTAACCTGTCACACTGGATCTGTACACCCAGCACCATCAGACTGTACTGTACAGAGATGGAGCCTTTACTCATATATCACATATATATAGTGAGAGTAACCTGTCACACTGGATCTGTACACCCAGCACCATCAGACTGTATTGTACAGAGATAAGGTCACATACAGGTCACCACACTCCATAAATGGGAAGGGGGGGAATCAGAACACAGCAGCATACAATGCACAGACATGAAGTGCAGCCTCTTACCCTCATATATATACGGTATATATATATACACCATCCCATTACTGCTCCCTCTCACCAGTGACTAGTCCCTGTAACTGCCCAGTTCCGCGCTAGCAATAGCAGACACTGTATGTGTCAATCCTCTGACCCATCATACAGATGCTCAAAACTCATGAAGACTCTGTATAATACAGCAGAAATGTGATACAACAGCCATGTCCGTAAGGAGGTCACACAGGAGCTGTCTCTGCAGTGTGTGAGGCAACTTGTAACAGACCCATGAAGGAACATGGCAGCTACATGCATCTCTGAGGTAATATTGCTCCCAAATAAGATGTAAGAGCTGATACTACACTAATACATGATGAATGTGGAGTAGTATATCAGCCATGTCTGCAGGGAGGTTCACATGAGGGAACATGGCGGCTACATTAATTTCTGAGGTAAAATTGATCCCATATATGATGTAGGAGCTGATACTACACTAATACATGATGTGTGAGGTGAATGTGCTTCTATCAGCTATAATGTGAGGTGATAACCCCAGTATTATACTCCCTGAAACTGCAGACATGTTTCCTCCTGTCCATCCTGTGAGAGAGAGAGGGAGAGCCAGAGTTGCCTCCCCTATATAAGCCCCACCCTCCTCACAGTAATACACCAGGCACAAACATCTAAACTTCCTCTTAAAGAAACAACACTCTTGTTTAAAATCTACACCGCAATACAAACAAAAGCTGCAGGAGTTCTCGGTCCACCCATCCCCAAGTCATGTCCACCTCCATCTAGTCTCCGGTGGTTTCTGGAACTGCGGTCAGTACAGGTACCACCTCCTCCAGAGCACGTCCCATTTTGCTCCTAAACCACCAGCTCATAACAGTACAACTGGCCAAAAATGAATTAAATGCATCCCAAAAGAAGGAAAAGGAAGTTCTGAGCCATTTTTTTTTCTGCAGTCTGTTTTGTCTTTTTTTTCCTCTTAATCTCTGGGTGGTTCAGGATTTTGGCGCTGGCATGGATGTTCAGGGTTTGTTTTCTCATGTGGATCAACTTGCTGCAAGAGTACAGAGTATCCAAGATTATGTTGTCCAGACTCCGGCTTTAGAGCCTAGAATTCCAACCCCTGATTTGTTTTTTGGGGACAGATCCAAGTTTTTGAACTTTAAAAATAACTGCAAATTGTTTTTTGCCTTGAAACCCCGTTCCTCTGGTGATTCCATTCAGCAGGTTAAAATTGTCATCTCCCTGCTGCGTGGTGACCCTCAGGACTGGGCATTCTCCCTTGAATCAGGGGATCTGGCATTGCTTAACCCCTTCATGACCCAGCCTATTTTGACCTTAATGACCTGGCCGTTTTTTGCAATTCTGACCAGTGTCCCTTTATGAGGTAATAACTCAGGAACGCTTCAACGGATCCTAGCGATTCTGAGATTGTTTTTTCGTGACATATTGGGCTTGATGATAGTGGTAAATATAGGTCGATAATTTCTGCGTTTATTTGTGAAAAAAACGGAAATTTGGCGAAAATTTTGAAAATTTCGCAATTTTCACATTTTTAATTTTTATTCTGTTAAATCAGAGAGTTATGTGACACAAAATAGTTAATAAATAACATTTGCCACATGTCTACTTTACATCAGCACAATTTTGGAAACAAAATTTTTTTTTGCTAGGAAGTTATAAGGGTTAAAATTTGACCAGTGATTTCTCATATTTACAACAAAATTTACAAAACCATTTTTTTTAGGGACCACCTCACATTTGAAGTCAGTTTGAGGGGTCTATATGGCTGAAAATACCCAAAAGTGACACCATTCTAAAAACTGCACCCCTCAAGGTGCTCAAAACCACATTCAAAAAGTTTGTTAACCCTTCAGGTGTTTCACAGCAGCAGAAGCAACATGGAAGGAAAAAATGAACATTTAACTTTTTAGTCACAAAAATGATCTTTTAGCAACAATTTTTTTATTTTCCCAAGGGTAAAAGGAAAAACTGGGAAAGTTGTTGTCCAATTTGTCCTGAGTACGCTGATACCTCATATGTGGGGGTAAACCACTGTTTGGGCGCACGGCAGGGCTCGGAAGGGAAGGAGTGCAATTTGACTTTTTGAATGAAAATTTGGCTCCAATCTTTAGCGAACACCATGTCACGTTTGGAGAGCCCCCGTGTGCCTAAACATTGGAGCTCCCCCACAAGTGACCCCAATTTGGAAACTAGACGCCCCAAGGAACTTATCTAGATGCATAGTGAGCACTTTACACCCCCAGGTGCTTCACAAATTGATCCGTAAAAATGAAAAAGTACTTTTTTTTCACAAAAAAATTCTTTTAGCCTCAATTTCTTCATTTTCACATGGGCAACAGGATAAAATGGATCCTAAAATTTGTTGGGAAATTTCTCTTGAGTACACCGATACCTCATATGTGGGGGTAAACCACTGTTTGGGCACATGATAAGGCTCGGAAGGGAAGGAGCGCCATTTTACTTTTTGAATGAAAAATGATCTCCATCGTTAGCGGACACCATGTCGCGTTTGGAGAGCCCCTGTGTGCCTAAACATTGGAGCTCCCCCACAATTAACCCCATTTTGGAAACTAGACCCCCCAAGGAACTTATCTAGATGCATAGTGAGCACTTTAAACCCTCAGGTGCTTCAGAAATTGATCCGTAAAAATGAAAAAGTGCTTTTTTTCACAAAATTTTTTTTTTAGCGTCAATATTTTCATTTTCACATGGGCAACAGGATAAAATGGATCCTAAAATTTGTTGGGCAATTTCTCCTGAGTACGCCGATATCTCATATGTGGGGGTAAACCACTGTTTGGGCGCACGGCAAGGCTCGGAAGGGAAGGCGCGCCATTTGACTTTTTGAATGGAAAATTTGCTCCAATCATTAGCGGAGACCATGTCGCGTTTGGAGAGCCCCTGTGTGCCTAAACATTGGAGCTCCCCCACAAGTGACCCCATTTTGGAAACTAGACCCCCCAAGGAACTTATCAAGATGCATAGTGAGCACTTTAAACCCCAGGTGCTTCATGGAAGTTTATAACGCAGAGCCGTGAAAATAAAAAATAATTTTTCTTTCCTCAAAAATGATTTTTTAGCCCGGAATTTTTTATTTTCCCAAGGATAACAGGGGAAATTGGACCCCAAATGTTGTTGTCCAGTTTGTCCTGAGTACGCTGATACCCCATATGTGGGGGTAAACCACTGTTTGGGCACACGGCAGGGCTCGGAAGGGATGGCATGCCATTTGACTTTTTGAATGGAAAATTTGCTCCAATCATTAGCGGAGACCATGTCGCGTTTGGAGAGCCCCTGTGTGCCTAAACATTGGAGCTCCCCCACAAGTGACCCCATTTTGAAAACTAGACCTCCCAAGGAACTAATCTAGATGTGTGGTGAGCACTTTGAACCCTAAAGTGCTTCACAGAAGTTTATAACGCAGAGCCATGAAAATAAAAAATAATTTTTCTTTTCTCAAAAATGATTTTTTTAGCCCGGAATTTTTTATTTTCCCAAGGGTAACAGGAGAAATTTGTCCCCAAAAGTTGTTGACCAGTTTCTCCTGAGTACGCTGATAAACCATATGTGGGGGTAAACCACTGTTTGGGCACATGCCGGGGCTCGGAAGTGAAGTAGTGACATTTTGAAATGTAGACTTTGATGGAAAGCTCTGTGGGCGTCACGTTGCGTTTGCAGAGCCCCTGATGTGCCTAAACAGTAAAACCCCCCACAATTGACCCCATTTTGGAAACTAGACCCCCAAATGGAACTTATCTAGATGTGTGGTGAGCACTTTGAACCCCCAAGTGCTTCACAGAAGTTTATAACGCAGAGCCGTGAAAATAATAAATACATTTTCTTTCCTCAAAAATAATTTTTTAGCCCAGAATTTTTTATCTTCCCAAGGGTAACAGGAGAAATTTGACCCCAAAAGTTGTTGTCCAGTATATCCTGAGTACGCGGATACCCCATATGTGGGGGTAAACCTTTGTTTGGGCACATGCCGGGGCTCGGAAGTGAAGTAGTGACATTTTGAAATGCAGACTTTGATGGAATGCTCTGCGGGCGTCACGTTACGTTTGCAGAGCCCCTGATGTGCCTAAACAGTAGAAACCCCCCACAATTGACCGTATTTTGGAAACTAGACCCCCAAAGGAACTTATCTAGATATGTGGTGAGCACTTTGAACCCCCAAGTGCTTCACAGAAGTATACAACGCAGAGCTGTGAAAATAAAAAAATCATATTTCTTTCCTCAAAAATGATGTTTTAGCAAGCAATTTTTTATTTTCACAAGGGTAACAGATGAAATTGGACCCCAATAGTTGTTGCCCAGTTTGTCCCGAGTATGCTGGTACTCCATACGTGGGGGTAAACCACTGTTTGGGCGCACGTTGGGGCTCGGAAGGGAGGGAGCACCATTTTGACTTTTTGAACGCAAGATTGGCTGGAATCAATGGTGGCGCCATGTTGCGTTTGGAGACCCCTGATGTGCCTAAACAGTGGAAACCTCTCAATTCTAACTCCAACACTAACCCCAACACACCCCTAACCCTAATCCCTACTCTAGCCATAACCCTAACCACACCCCTAACCCCAACACACCCCTAACCCCAACACACCCCTAACCCCAATCCCCCAACTCTAACCCTAATCCCAACCCTAACCCCAACACACCCCTAACCCCAATCCCAACTCTAACCCTAATCCCAACCCTAACCTCAACACACCCATAACCCTAACCACAAGCCTAATCTTAAACCTATTTCCAACCCTAGCCCTAATTCCAACCCTAACTCTAATTCCAACCCTAACCCTAAGGCTATGTGCCCACGTTGTGGATTCGTGTGAGATTTTTCCGCACCAGTTTTGAAAACTCTGCAGGTAAAAGGCACTGCGTTTTACCTGCGGATTTACCACGGATTTCCAGTGGTTTTTGTGCGGATTTCACGTGCGGATTCCTATTGAGGAACAGGTGTAAAACGCTGCGGAATCTGCACAAAGAATTGACATGCTGCAGAAAATACAACGCAGCGTTTCCGCGCGGTATTTTCCGCACCATGGGCACAGCGGATTTGGTTTTCCATAGGTTTACATGGAACTGTAAACCTGTTGGAAAACTGCTACGAATCTGCAGCAGCCAATCCGCTGCGGATCCGCAGCCAAATCCGCACCGTGTGCACATAGCCTAATTCTAAGGCTATGTGCACATGCTGCGGAAAACGCTGCAGATCCGCAGTGTTTCCGCAGCTGCGGGTCCGCAGCAGTTTCCCGAGTTTATAGTTCAATGTAAACCTATGGGAAACAAAAAATCGCTGTGCACATGCTGCGGAAAAAAACTGCGCGGAAACGCAGCGGTTTACATTCCGCAGCATGTCACTTCTTTCTGCGGATTCTGCAGCGGTTTTACAACTGCTCCAATAGAAAACCGCAGTTGTAAAACCGCAGTGAAATCCGCAGAAAAACCACGTTGAATCCGCGATAAGTCCGCAGCGGTTTTGCACTGCGGATTTATCAAATGCGCTGTGGAAAAATCCACAGAGGACCAGAATACCCTAACCCTAACCCTAACCCTAGTTCTAAGCCTAGTGGGGAAAAAAAAAATATATATATTTTTTTTATTTTATTATTGTCCCTACCTATGGGGGTGATAAAGGGGGGGTTCATTTACAATTTTTTTTATTTTGATCACTGTGATAGGTTTTATCACAGTGCTCAAAATGTACATGGAACGAATCTGCCGGCAGATTCGGCGGGCGCACTGCGCATGCGCCCGCCATTTTGGAAGATGGCGGCGCCCAGCGAGGAGACGGACGGACATGGGAGGCTCGGTAAGTATGAGGGGGTGAGGGGGGAGCACGGGGGGTGGATCGGAGCACAGGGGTGGTGGATCCGAGCAAGGAGCGAGCGGACAGGAGGACGGGGGAGCGGGCAGGCGGACGGAGGGGACCGGACCACATAACGGAGGACTGGGGAGGATGTTGTGAATTCCGTTCTTGGGCTCCATCCTGTGGTTATGAATGGTATTTTTGGGAGTTCTGCTCTTGGGCTCCCTCTGGTGGTTTCGAGTGGAACTTAACAGCTGCGTTCACTAATCGGTTCCCTGGCCTTATTTAACTGGGCTCTAGTCTGTAGTCGATGCCAGCTGTCAATGTTTTCCTGTTGGATTCAGTCCTCTCCTGGAAGTACTCTGTTGGCCAGTCCATTTCAGCTTAAGATAAGTTCTGCTACTTCTTGGGTGTATCCCTGCTTTTGACCTTCTGTTCAGGTTTAAGTTATGTCTCTTTTGTCCAGCTTGTCATTATGAAATATTCAGGCTAGTTGGAAGCTCTGGGGTAGCAGATTTGCCCCTCCACACCGTGAGTCGGTGTGGAGGTTATTTTTGTAAACTCTGCGTGGATATTTAGTTTTTATACTGACCGTACAGTATCCTTTTCTATCTCTGTCTATTTAGATAGTGTTGGCCTCCTTTGCTGAAATCTATTTTCATTTCTGAGTTTGTCATTTCCCTCTCCACTCACCGTCAATATTTGTGGGGGGCTATCTTTCCTTTTGGGGGTTTCTCTGAGGCGAGATAGTTTTCCGTTTCCATCTGCAGGGGTAGTTAGTTCTTAGGCTGTGATGAGGCGTCGAGGCAGAGATAGGAACGCTCCACGGCTATTTCTAGTGTTGGTGTTAGGAGTAGGGATTGCGGTCAGTAAAGCTACCACCTCCTCAGAGCTTGTACATTACTTGTTTTACCCACCAGGTCATTTCTGTGCTGCTCCGTAATCACCAGGTCATAACTGTGATTGCTGTCGGTGGAGCTACCACCTCCTTGGAGCTTGTCCATGATTGGTTTTACCCACCAGGTCATCTCAGTGCTACTCCGTAACCACCACCTGTCACTGTTATGACCTCATAACAGTACAGCTGGCCTCGACTACAGACTAGAGCCCAGTTAAATAACAAGGCCAGGGAACCGATTAGTGAACGCAGCTGCTAAGTTCCACTCGAAACCACCAGAGGGAGCCCAAGAGCAGAACTCCCAAAAATACCATTCATAACCACAGGATGGAGCCCAAGAATGGAATTCACAACAGTAAGCTATTTTCAGAAAGGGTCTTTCTGAAACCCTTAAAGATGTTATGGTGGGGTTCCCCACGCCTGCTGGTTTGAACGAATCAATGTCTCTGGCCATTCAGATTGATCGACGCCTACGAGAACGTAAAGTGGTGCACCATATGGCGGTGTCCTCTGGGCAGAGTTCTGAGCCTATGCAATGTGATAGGATTTTGACGAGAGCAGAACGGCAGGAGTTCAGACATCAGAATTGGCTGTGTTTTTACTGTGGTGACGCTACTCATACTATCTCTGACTGCCCGAAGCGTACTAAGAGGGTTGCTAGGTCGGTTTCCATCAGTACTGTACAGCATAAATTTCTCTTGTCTATTACCCTGCTTTGCTCATTGTCGTCCTTTTCTGTAATGGCATTTGTGGATTCTGGCGCTGCCCTGAACTTAATGGACCTAGAATTTGCCAAGCGCTGTGGTTTTTCCTTGGAGCCTTTGCAGAGCCCTATTCCCTTGAGGGGGATTGATGCCACGCCATTGGCCAAGAATAAACCTCAATACTGGACACAGTTAACCATGAACATGGCTCCAGCACATCAGGAAGATATTCGCTTTTTGGTGTTGCATAATTTGCATGATGTGGTTGTGCTGGGGTTTCCATGGTTACAGGTACATAATCCAGTGCTGGATTGGAAATCTATGTCTGTGACTAGTTGGGGTTGTCAGGGGATACATAGTGACATTCCTCTGATGTCAATTTCCTCGTCCCCTTCTCCTGAAGTTCCTGAGTTTTTGTCGGATTTCCAGGATATATTTGAGGAGCCCAAATCCAGTCCCCTGCCTCCTCATAGGGACTGTGATTGCGCTATTAATTTGATTCCTGGCTGTAAATTCCCTAAGGGCCGACTTTTCAATCTGTCTGTGCCAGAGCATGCCGCTATGCGGAGTTATGTAAAGGAGTCCTTGGAGAAGGGGCATATTCGCCCGTCTTCGTCACCGTTGGGAGCGGGGTTCTTTTTTGTTGCCAAGAAGGATGGCTCCTTGAGGCCCTGTATAGATTATCGCCTTCTCAATAAGATCACGGTCAAATTCCAGTACCCTTTGCCTTTGCTCTCTGATTTGTTTGCTCGGATTAAAGGGGCTAGCTGGTTTACCAAGATTGACCTTCGAGGGGCGTATAATCTTGTGCGTATTAAACAGGGCGATGAATGGAAAACAGCATTTAATACGCCTGAGGGCCATTTTGAGTACCTGGTGATGCCATTCGGGCTTTCTAATGCTCCATCTGTGTTTCAGTCCTTTATGCACGACATCTTCAGGAAGTATCTGGATAGGTTCATGATTGTATATTTGGATGATATTTTGGTCTTTTCGGATGATTGGGAGTCTCATGTGAAGCAGGTCAGGATGGTATTCCAGGTCCTTCGTGCTAATGCGTTGTTTGTGAAGGGGTCTAAATGCCTCTTTGGAGTCAAGAAGGTTTCCTTTTTGGGCTTCATTTTTTCCCCTTCTACTATCGAGATGGACCCTGTTAAAGTTCAGGCCATTTATGACTGGACTCAACCTACATCTGTGAAGAGTCTTCAGAAGTTCCTGGGTTTTGCTAATTTTTACCGTCGCTTCATCGCTAATTTTTCTAGTGTGGTTAAGCCTTTGACCGATCTGACGAAGAAAGGCGCTGATGTGGTTAATTGGTCCCCTGCGGCCGTTGAGGCTTTTCAGGAGCTTAAACGTCGTTTTACTGCGGCCCCTGTGTTGTGTCAGCCAGATGTTTCGCTCCCTTTCCAGGTCGAGGTTGATGCTTCTGAGATTGGGGCAGGGGCTGTTTTGTCTCAGAGAAGTTCTGATGGCTCTTTGATGAAGCCATGTGCTTTCTTTTCTAGAAAGTTTTTGCCTGCTGAGCGTAATTATGACGTCGGCAATCGGGAGTTGTTGGCTATGAAGTGGGCATTCGAGGAGTGGCGTCATTGGCTAGAGGGAGCCAAACATCGCGTGGTGGTCTTGACTGATCACAAGAATCTGACTTATCTCGAGTCTGCCAAGCGGTTGAATCCTAGACAGGCTCGATGGTCGTTGTTTTTCTCCCGTTTCGATTTTGTGGTCTCTTACCTTCCGGGATCTAAGAATGTGAAGGCTGATGCCCTTTCTAGGAGTTTTTTGCCTGATTCTCCGGGAGTTCCTGAGCCGGCTGGTATTCTCAAAGAGGGGGTGATTTTGTCTGCCATCTCCCCTGATTTGCGGCGGGTGCTGCAGGAGTTTCAGGCTGATAGACCTGACCGCTGTCCAGTGGGGAAACTGTTTGTCCCTGATAGATGGACTAGTAAAGTTATTTCTGAGGTTCATTGTTCAGTATTGGCTGGTCATCCTGGGATTTTTGGTACCAGAGATTTGGTTGCTAGATCCTTTTGGTGGCCTTCCTTGTCACGGGATGTGCGTTCTTTTGTGCAGTCCTGTGGGACTTGTGCTCGGGCCAAGCCTTGCTGTTCTCGTGCCAGTGGGTTGCTTTTGCCATTGCCTGTCCTGAAGAGGCCCTGGACGCATATTTCCATGGATTTTATTTCTGATCTTCCTGTCTCTCAAAGGATGTCCGTCATCTGGGTGGTTTGTGATCGGTTTTCTAAAATGGTCCATTTGGTACCCTTGCCTAAATTGCCTTCCTCCTCTGATTTGGTTCCACTATTTTTTCAGCATGTGGTTCGTTTGCATGGCATTCCGGAGAACATTGTGTCTGACAGAGGTTCCCAGTTTGTTTCTAGGTTTTGGCGGTCCTTTTGTGCTAAGATGGGCATTGATTTGTCTTTTTCTTCAGCGTTCCATCCTCAGACAAATGGCCAAACCGAACGAACCAATCAGACTTCGGAAACCTATCTGAGATGCTTTGTTTCTGCTGATCAGGATGATTGGGTGACCTTCTTGCCATTGGCCGATATATATCGGGATAGTTCGGCCACTTTGGTTTCGCCTTTTTATTGTAATTCTGGTTTTCATCCTCGTTTTTCTTCAGGGCAGGTTGAGCCTTCTGACTGTCCTGGTGTGGATTCTGTGGTGGACAGGTTGCAGCAAATTTGGACTCACGTGGTGGACAACTTGACGTTGTCTCAGGAGAAGGCGCAGTGTTTTGCTAACCGCCGTCGCTGTGTTGGTCCCCGACTTCGTGTTGGGGATTTGGTTTGGTTATCTTCTCGTTATGTTCCTATGAAGGTTTCTTCTCCTAAGTTCAAGCCTCGCTTCATGGGTCCTTATAAGATTTCTGAAATTATCAATCCTGTGTCGTTTCGTTTGGCTCTTCCAGCTTTTTTCCATCCATAATGTGTTCCATAGGTCGTTGCTGCGGAGATATGTGGCGCCTATGGTTCCTTCCGTTGATCCTCCTGCTCCGGTGTTGGTTGATGGGGAGTTGGAGTATGTGGTGGAGAAGATTTTGGATTCTCGTATTTCGAGACGGAAGCTTCAGTACCTAGTTAAATGGAAGGGTTATGGTCAGGAGGATATTTCCTGGGTTCCTCCGATGTCCATGCTGCCGATTTGGTTCGTACCTTTCATTTGGCTCATCCTGATCAGCCTGGGGGCTCTGGTGAGGGTTCGGTGACCTCTCCTCAAGGGGGGGTACTGTTGTGAATTCCGTTCTCGGGCTCCCTCCTGTGGTCATGAATGGTACTTTGGTGAGTTCTGTCCTTGGACACCCTCTGGTGGCTTTGAGTGGAACTGCTGATCTTTGAGGTTGGCTTTCTCAGCTGCCCTCGCTTATTGCTTCTGCTGGCTTTCCTATTTAACTCTGCTTAGATCGTTAGTTCATGCCAGCTGACAAAGTCTCAGTACTGGTTCAGATCTCTCTTGGACTTCTCAGATGACCTGTCTACTCCAGCAGAAGCTAAGTCCCTGCTAGTTCATTTGTTGTTCATTGGTTTTGAATATATTTCTCAGTACCTGCTATGCTTCTAGTCCAGCTTGCTATTATGATATTTCCTTGCTAGCTGGAAGCTCTGGGGGTGCAGAGCTGCACCTCCACACCGTGAGTCGGTGTGGAGGCCTTTTTGCACACTCTGCATGGCTTTTGTAGTTTTTAATACTGACCGCATAGTTCCCTTTCCTATCCTCAGTCTATTTAGAGAAGACTCGGCCTCCTTTGCTAAAATCTGTTTCATTCCTGTGTTTGTCACTTCCCTCTTAACTCACAGTCAATATTTGTGGGGGGCTACCTTTACTTTGGGGAATTTCTCTGAGGCAAGGTAGGCTCCTATTTCTATCTTTAGGGGTAGTTAGCTCTTAGGCTGTGAAGAGGCGTCTAGGGAGAGTTAGGTACGCTCCACGGCTATTTCTAGTGTGTGTGATAGGATTAGGGATTGCGGTCAGTAGAGTTACCCTCTCCTCAGAGCTTGTCCCAGGTTTTACGTTTTAACCATCAGGTCATTCCGGGTGCTCCTAACCACCAGGTCCATAACAAACATCTACTTAATGAGAGCCTGAAGATTAAAGCTCAGCTTTGTACAGTGGAGGACAACACCAGGGAGCAGCAGACACCGTTAGTAGGCCCCAACCGAAATAGTAGGCCAACTGCACTGTTATCTTAACAACAACTACTTAATGAGAGCCTGAAGATTGAAGCTCAGCTTTGTACAGTGGAGGACAACACCAGGGAGCGGCAGACACCGTTAGTAGGCCCCAACCACACTAGTAGGCCAACTGCAGTGTTATATTAACAACAACTACTTAATGAGAGCCTGAAGATTGAAGCTCAAGAAAACCAAACAGGAGAAAACCCAGGAGCGGCAGACACCATTAGTAGGGCCCAACCAGACAAGTAGGCCAAATGCAGTTAAGTATCTGATACAATAGGCCGAAAGCCTGAAGACTGAAGCTCAGCTTTGTACAGTGAAGGACAACACAAGGGAGCGGCAGACACCGTTAGTAGGCCCCAACCACACATATTAACAACAACTACTTAATGAGAGCCTGAAGATTGAAGCTCAGCTTTGTGCAGTGGAGGACAACACCAGGGAGCGGCAGACAACGTTAGTAGGCCCCAACCGAAATAGTAGGCCAACTGCACTGTTATCTTAACAACAACTACTTAATGAGAGCCTGAAGATTGAAGCTCAGCTTTGTACAGTGGAGGACAACACCAGAGAGCGGCAGACACCGTTAGTAGGCCCCGACCGAAATAGTAGGCCAACTGCACTGTTATCTTAACAACAACTACTTAATGAGAGCCTGAAGATTGAAGCTCAGCTTTGTACAGTGGAGGACAGCACCAGGGAGCGGCAGACACCGTTAGTAGGCCCCAACCACACATATTAACAAAAGCTACTTAATGAGAGCCTGAAGATTGAAGCTCAGCTTTGTACAGTGGAGGACGACACCAGGGAGCGGCAGACACCGTTAGTAGGACCCAACCGAAATAGTAGGCCAACTAACTGCACTGTTATCTTAACAACAACTACTTAATGAGAGCCTGAAGATTGAAGCTCAGCTTTGTACAGTGGAGGACAACACCAGGGAGCTGCAGACACCGTTAGTAGGCCCCAACCAAACTCGTAGGCCAAATGCAGTTTAATATCAGATACTATAGGCCGAAAGCATGAAGACTGAAGCTCAGCTTTGTACAGTGAAGGACAACACAAGGGAGCGGCAGACACCATTAGTAGTCCCCAACCAAAATAGTAGGCCAACTACACTGTTATCTTAAGAACAACTAGTTAATGAGAGCCTGAAGATTGAAGCTCAGCTTTGTGCAGTGGAGGACAACTGTAATGGGAGACAGACACAATAAGTAGGCCTAAATAAGTAATTAGGAAAAATGCAGTTCAAAATTGGTAAGTGGAGTACACTTGCAGCATAGCATGGTTCAGCGGAGGAGGGCATGTGTAATTAGTGGCTCTGACACAGGAAGTAGGCCTAAAATAAAAATGAAGGCTATATTAAGTTCAAAATTGGTAAAAGGAGTACACAAGTGGCATAGCTGGGTTCTGTGGTGGAGGACAACTGTTATGACAGGCTTACACAGTTACTAGGCACAAATAAGTAAGTAGGATAAATGCAGTTCACAATTGGTAACAGGAGTACACAGGCAGCATAGCTTTGTTCAGTGGAGGACAAATGCAAGGAGTGGACTGGTCGAGACAGACACAGGTAGTAGGCCTACAATAGAAAGTAGGCTCTATGCAGTTTAAAGTAGGCTACAGGGGTACACAGGCAGCATTGTTGTGGTCAGCGGAGGTCAATTTCAAAGAGGGACCACAGACAGACTTCCTAGGCATAAAATAACAAAATAGGCTCTATGCAGCTTCCATTATGTGGCAGGGGTACACAGGCAGCATTGGGGTGCTCGGCGAAGGACAATTGGAACGAGGGACTTCAGACAGACTTAGTAGGCCTAAAATAACAAAATAGGCTCTATGCAGCTTCCATTATGTGGCAGGGGTACACAGGCAGCATTGGTGTGCTCAGTGGAGGACAATTGGAAGGAGAGACCGCAGACAGACTTAGTAGGCCTAAAATAACAAAATAGGCTCTATGCAGCTTCCATTATGTGGCAGGGGTACACAGGCAGCATTGGTGTGGTCAGCGGAGGACAATTGGACGGAGGGACCGCAGACAGACTTAGTAGGCTGTTATGGACCTGGTGGTTAGGTGCACCAGGAATGACCTGATAGTTAAACACGGAATCGGGACGAGCTCTGGGGAAATGGGAACTCTGCTGACCGCAAACCCTACTCCTATCAACACAACTAAAAGTAGCCGTGGAGCGTGCCTGACTCTGCCTAGATGCCTCTTCACAGCCTAAGAACTAACTACCCCTAAAGAAAGGAAACAAAGCCTCACTTGCCTCAGAGAAATTTCCCCAAAGGTAAAAGCAGCCCCCCACAAGTATTGACTGTGAGTTAAGAGGAAATCACAAACACAGGATGAAATAGGTTTTAGCAAAGGGAGGCCAGTCTAACTAAACAGATTGAGGATAGAAAAGGGATCTTTGCGGTCAACACAAAAATACGACAAAAACCACGCAGAGTGTGCAAAAAATACCCCCGCACCGACTCACGGTGCGGTGGTGCCACTCTGCACCCCCAGAGCTTCCAGCTAGCCAGGCAGTTTCATGATAGCAAGCTGGACTAGAACATAGCAAGAAAAACCATATGTAACAAATGAACAAGCAGGAACTTAGCTTATGCTGGAGTAGACAGGTCCTCAGAAAGATCCAGGAGAGATCTGAACCAGTACTAGAACATTGACAGCTGGCATGGAGTAACGATCTGAGTGGAGTTAAATAGAGAATCCAGCCTAGCCCTAAATGAGGGCAGCTGGGGAAGGAATCTCAGAACCAGCAGCTCCACTCACAGCCACCAGAGGGAGTCCACAAACAGAACTCACCGAAGTACCATTCATGACCACAGGAGGGAGTTCGAGAACGGAATTCACAACAGTAGGCATAAAATAACAAAATAGGCTCTATGCAGCTTCCATTATGTGGCAGGGGTACACAGGCAGCATTGGTGTGGTCAGCGGAGGACAATTGGATGGAGGGACCGCAGACAGACTTAGTAGGCCTAAAATAACAAAATAGGCTCTATGCAGCTTCCATTATGTGGCAGGGGTACACAGGCAGCATTGGTGTGCTCAGTGGAGGACAATTGGACGGAGGGACCGCAGACAAACTTAGTAGGCCTAAAATAACAAAATAGGCCCTGTTATGGTTCTCAATGGCAAGAGAACATAGCCCAGCAAACATACGAACTAGCTCTTGGAAGGATGGAAACTAAACTGACCATGAACTAAACCTGCCGCACAACTAACAGTAGCCGGGTAGCGTAGCCTGCGTTTTATCCCTAGACGCCCAGCGCCGGCCGGAGGACTAACTAATCCTGGCAGAGGAAAATATAGTCCTGGCTCACCTCTAGAGAAATTTCCCCGAAAGGCAGACAGAGGCCCCCACAAATATTGGCGGTGATTTTAGATGAAATGACAAACGTAGTATGAAAATAGGTTTAGCAAAATTGAGGTCCGCTTACTAGATAGCAGGAAGACAGAAAGGGCACTTTCATGGTCAGCTGAAAACCCTATCAAAATACCATCCTGAAATTACTTTAAGACTCTAGTATTAACTCATAACATCAGAGTGGCAATTTCAGATCACAAGAGCTTTCCAGACACAGAAACGAAACTACAGCTGTGAACTGGAACAAAATGCAAAAACAAACAAGGACTAAGTCCAACTTAGCTGGGAGTTGTCTAGCAGCAGGAACATGCACAGAAAGGCTTCTGATTACAATGTTGACCGGCAAGGAAGTGACAGAGGAGCAAGGCTAAATAGCGACTCCCACATCCTGATGGAAACAGGTGAACAGAGAGGATGATGCACACCAGTTCAATTCCACCAGTGGCCACCGGGGGAGCCCAAAATCCAATTTCACAACAGTACCCCCCCCTCAAGGAGGGGGCACCGAACCCTCACCAGAACCACCAGGGCGATCAGGATGAGCCCTATGAAAGGCACGGACCAAATCGGAGGCATGAACATCAGAGGCAGTCACCCAAGAATTATCCTCCTGACCGTATCCCTTCCATTTGACCAGATACTGGAGTTTCCGTCTGGAAACACGGGAGTCCAAGATTTTTTCCACAACGTACTCCAACTCGCCCTCAACCAACACCGGAGCAGGAGGCTCAACGGAAGGCACAACCGGTACCTCATACCTGCGCAATAATGACCGATGAAAAACATTATGAATAGAAAAAGATGCAGGGAGGTCCAAACGGAAGGACACAGGGTTAAGAATCTCCAATATCTTGTACGGGCCGATGAACCGAGGCTTAAACTTGGGAGAAGAAACCCTCATAGGGACAAAACGAGAAGACAACCACACCAAGTCCCCAACACAAAGCCGAGGACCAACCCGACGCCGGCGGTTGGCAAAAAGCTGAGTCTTCTCCTGGGACAACTTCAAATTGTCCACTACCTGCCCCCAAATCTGATGCAACCTCTCCACCACAGCATCCACTCCAGGACAATCCGAAGATTCCACCTGACCAGAAGAAAATCGAGGATGAAACCCCGAATTACAGAAAAAGGGAGACACCAAGGTGGCAGAACTGGCCCGATTATTGAGGGCAAACTCCGCTAAAGGCAAAAAAGCAACCCAATCATCCTGATCTGCAGACACAAAACACCTCAAATATGTCTCCAAGGTCTGATTCGTCCGCTCGGTCTGGCCATTAGTCTGAGGATGGAAAGCAGACGAGAAAGACAAATCTATGCCCATCCTAGCACAGAATGCTCGCCAAAATCTAGACACGAATTGGGTACCTCTGTCAGAAACGATATTCTCCGGAATACCATGCAAACGGACCACATTTTGAAAAAACAGAGGAACCAACTCGGAAGAAGAAGGCAACTTAGGCAGGGGAACCAAATGGACCATCTTAGAGAAACGATCACACACCACCCAGATGACAGACATCTTCTGAGAAACAGGAAGATCCGAAATAAAATCCATCGAGATGTGCGTCCAGGGCCTCTTCGGGATAGGCAAGGGCAACAACAATCCACTAGCCCGAGAACAACAAGGCTTGGCCCGAGCACAAACGTCACAAGACTGCACGAAGCCTCGCACATCTCGAGACAGGGAAGGCCACCAGAAGGACCTTGCCACCAAATCCCTGGTACCAAAGATTCCAGGATGACCTGCCAACGCAGAAGAATGAACCTCAGAAATGACTTTACTGGTCCAATCATCAGGAACAAACAGTCTACCAGGTGGGCAACGATCAGGTCTATCCGCCTGAAACTCCTGCAAGGCCCGCCGCAGGTCTGGAGAAACGGCAGACAATATCACTCCATCCTTAAGGATACCTGTAGGTTCAGAATTACCAGGGGAGTCAGGCTCAAAACTCCTAGAAAGGGCATCCGCCTTAACATTCTTAGAACCCGGCAGGTAGGACACCACAAAATTAAACCGAGAGAAAAACAACGACCAGCGCGCCTGTCTAGGATTCAGGCGTCTGGCGGACTCAAGATAAATTAGATTTTTGTGGTCAGTCAATACCACCACCTGATGTCTAGCCCCCTCAAGCCAATGACGCCACTCCTCAAAAGCCCACTTCATGGCCAAAAGCTCCCGATTCCCAACATCATAATTCCGCTCGGCGGGCGAAAATTTACGCGAGAAAAAAGCACAAGGTCTCATCACGGAGCAATCGGAACTTCTCTGCGACAAAACCGCCCCAGCTCCGATTTCAGAAGCGTCGACCTCAACCTGAAAAGGAAGAGCAACATCAGGCTGACGCAACACAGGGGCGGAAGAAAAGCGGCGCTTAAGCTCCCGAAAGGCCTCCACAGCAGCAGGGGACCAATCAGCAACATCAGCACCCTTCTTAGTCAAATCAGTCAATGGTTTAACAACATCAGAAAAACCAGCAATAAATCGACGATAAAAGTTAGCAAAGCCCAAAAATTTCTGAAGACTCTTAAGAGAAGAGGGTTGCGTCCAATCACAAATAGCCTGAACCTTGACAGGATCCATCTCGATGGAAGAGGGGGAAAAAATATATCCCAAAAAGGAAATCTTTTGAACCCCAAAAACGCACTTAGAACCCTTCACACACAAGGAATTAGACCGCAAAACCTAAAAAACCCTCCTGACCTGCTGGACATGAGAGTCCCAGTCATTCGAAAAAATCAAAATATCATCCAGATACACAATCATAAATTTATCCAAATAATCACGGAAAATGTCATGCATAAAGGACTGAAAGACTGAAGGGGCATTTGAAAGACCAAAAGGCATCACCAAATACTCAAAGTGGCCCTCGGGCGTATTAAATGCGGTTTTCCACTCATCCCCCTGCTTAATTCGCACCAAATTATACGCCCCACGAAGATCTATCTTAGAGAACCACTTGGCCCCCTTTATGCGAGCAAACAAATCAGTCAGCAGTGGCAACGGATATTGATATTTAACCGTGATTTTATTCAAAAGCCGATAATCAATGCACGGCCTCAAAGAGCCATCTTTCTTAGCCACAAAGAAAAAAACGGCTCCTAAGGGAGATGACGAAGGACGAATATGTCCCTTTTCCAAGGACTCCTTTATATATTCTCGCATAGCAGCATGTTCAGGCACAGACAGATTAAATAAACGACCCTTAGGGTATTTACTACCCGGAATCAAATCTATGGCACAATCGCACTCCCGGTGCGGAGGTAATGAACCAAGCTTAGGTTCTTCAAAAACGTCACGATATTCAGTCAAGAATTCAGGAATCTCAGAGGGAATAGATGATGAAATGGAAACCACAGGTACGTCCCCATGCGTCCCCTTACATCCCCAGCTTAACACAGACATAGCTTTCCAGTCAAGGACTGGGTTATGAGATTGCAGCCATGGCAATCCAAGCACCAACACATCATGTAGGTTATACAGCACAAGAAAGCGAATAATCTCCTGGTGATCCGGATTAATCCGCATAGTTACTTGTGTCCAGTATTGTGGTTTATTGCTAGCCAATGGGGTGGAGTCAATCCCCTTCAGGGGTATAGGAGTTTCAAGAGGCTCCAAATCATACCCACAGCGTTTGGCAAAGGACCAATCCATAAGACTCAAAGCGGCGCCAGAGTCGACATAGGCATCCGCGGTAATAGATGATAAAGAACAAATCAGGGTCACAGATAGAATAAACTTAGACTGTAAAGTGCCAATTGAAACAGACTTATCAAGCTTCTTAGTACGCTTAGAGCATGCTGATATAACATGAGTTGAATCACCGCAATAGAAGCACAACCCATTTTTTCATCTAAAATTCTGCCGTTCACTTCTAGACAGAATTCTATCACATTGCATATTCTCTGGCGTCTTCTCAGTAGACACCGCCAAATGGTGCACAGGTTTGCGCTCCCGCAGACGCCTATCGATCTGGATAGCCATTGTCATGGACTCATTCAGACCCGCAGGCACAGGGAACCCCACCATAACATCCTTAATGGCATCAGAGAGACCCTCTCTGAAATTCGCCGCCAGGGCGCACTCATTCCACTGAGTAAGCACAGCCCATTTACGGAATTTCTGGCAGTATATTTCAGCTTCGTCTTGCCCCTGAGATAGGGACATCAAGGCCTTTTCCGCCTGAAGTTCTAACTGAGGTTCCTCATAAAGCAACCCCAAGGCCAGAAAAAACGCATCCATATTGAGCAACGCAGGATCCCCTGGAGCCAATGCAAAAGCCCAATCCTGAGGGTCGCCCCGGAGCAAAGAAATCACAATCCTGACCTGCTGAGCAGGATCTCCAGCAGAGCGAGATTTCAGGGACAAAAACAACTTGCAATTATTTTTGAAATTTTGAAAGCAAGATCTATTCCCCGAGAAAAATTCAGGCAAAGGAATTCTAGGTTCAGATATAGGAACATGAACAACAAAATCTTGTAAGTTTTGAACTTTCGTGGTGAGATTATTCAAACCTGCAGCTAAACTCTGAATATCCATTTTAAACAGGTGAACACAGAGCCATTCCAGGATTAGAAGGAGAGAGAGAGAGAAAGGCTGCAATATAGGCAGACTTGCAAGAGATTCAATTACAAGCACACTCAGAACTGAGAAAAAAAAAAAAAAAAAAAAATCTTCAGCAGACTTCTCTTTTCTCTCCTTTCTCTGTCAATTAATTTAACCCTTTAGGGCCGGTCAAACTGTTATGGTTCTCAATGGCAAGAGAACATAGCCCAGCAAACATACGAACTAGCTCTTGGAAGGATGGAAACTAAACTGACCATGAACTAAACCTGCCGCACAACTAACAGTAGCCGGGTAGCGTAGCCTGCGTTTTATCCCTAGACGCCCAGCGCCGGCCGGAGGACTAACTAATCCTGGCAGAGGAAAATATAGTCCTGGCTCACCTCTAGAGAAATTTCCCCGAAAGGCAGACAGAGGCCCCCACAAATATTGGCGGTGATTTTAGATGAAATGACAAACGTAGTATGAAAATAGGTTTAGCAAAATTGAGGTCCGCTTACTAGATAGCAGGAAGACAGAAAGGGCACTTTCATGGTCAGCTGAAAACCCTATCAAAATACCATCCTGAAATTACTTTAAGACTCTAGTATTAACTCATAACATCAGAGTGGCAATTTCAGATCACAAGAGCTTTCCAGACACAGAAACGAAACTACAGCTGTGAACTGGAATAAAATGCAAAAACAAACAAGGACTAAGTCCAACTTAGCTGGGAGTTGTCTAGCAGCAGGAACATGCACAGAAAGGCTTCTGATTACAATGTTGACCGGCAAGGAAGTGACAGAGGAGCAAGGCTAAATAGCGACTCCCACATCCTGATGGAAACAGGTGAACAGAGAGGATGATGCACACCAGTTCAATTCCACCAGTGGCCACCGGGGGAGCCCAAAATCCAATTTCACAACAAGGCCCTATGCAGCTTCCATTATGTGGCAGGGGTACACAGGCAGCATTGGTGTGCTCGGCGGAGGACAATTGGACGGAGGGACCGCACACAGACTTAGTAAGCCTAAAATAACAAAATAGGCTCTATGCAGCTTCCATTATGTGGCAGGGGTACACAGGCAGCATTGGTGTGCTCGGCGGAGGACAATTGGACGGAGGGACCGCAGACAGACTTAGTAGGCCTAAAATAACAAAATAGGCTCTATGCCGCTTCCATTATGTGGCAGGGGTACACAGGCAGCATTGGTGTGCTCAGTGGAGGACAATTGGACGGAGGGACCGCCGACAGACTTAGTAGGCCTAAAATAACAAAATAGGCTCTATGCAGCTTCGATTATGTGGCAGGGGTACACAGGCAGCATTGGTGTGCTCAGTGGAGGACAATTGGAAGGAGGGACCGCAGACAGACTTAGTAGGCCTAAAACAACAAAATAGGCTCTATGCAACTTCCATTATGTGGCAGGGGTACACAGGCAGCATTGGTGTGCTCAGTGGAGGGCAATTGGACGGAGGGACCGCAGACAGACTTAGTAGGCCTAAAATAACAAAATAGGCTCTATGCAGCTTCCATTATGTGGCAGGGGTACACAGGCAGCATTGGTGTGGTCAGCGGAGGACAATTGGATGGAGGGACCGCAGCCAAACTTAGTAGGCCTAAAATAACAAAATAGGCTCTATGCAGCTTCCATTATGTGGCAGGGGTACACAGGCAGCATTGGTGTGTTCGGCGGAGGACAATTGGACGAAGGGACCGCAGACAGACTTAGTAGGCCTAAAATAACAAAATAGGCTCTATGCAGCTTCCATTATGTGACAGGGGTACACAGGCAGCATTGGTGTGCTCAGCGGAGGACAATTGGATGGAGGGACCGCAGACAGACTTAGTAGGCCTAAAATAACAAAATAGGCTCTATGCAGCTTCCATTATGTGGCAGGGGTACACAGGCAGCATTGTTGTGGTCAGCGGAGGACAGTTGGACGGAGGGACCGCAGACAGTCTTAGTAGGCCTAAAATAACAAAATAGGCTCTATGCAGCTTCGATTATGTGGCAGGGGTACACAGGCAGCATTGGTGTGCTCAGTGGAGGACAATTGGACGGAAGGACCGCAGACAGACTTAGTAGGCCTAAAATAACAAAATAGGCTCTATGCAGCTTCCATTATGTGGCAGGGGTACACAGGCAGCATTGGTGTGCTCGGCGGAGGACAATTGGACGGGGGGACCGCACACAGACTTAGTAGGCCTAAAATAACAAAATAGGCTCTATGCAGCTTCCATTATGAGGCAGGGGTACACAGGCAGCATTGGTGTGCTCAGTGGAGGACAATTGGACGGAGGGACCGCAGACAGACTTAGTAGGCCTAAAATAACAAAATAGGCTCTATGCAGCTTCCATTATGTGACAGGGGTACACAGGCAGCATTGGTGTGCTCAGCGGAGGACAATTGGACGGAGGGACCGCAGACAGACTTAGTAGGCCTAAAATAACAAAATAGGCTCTATGCAGCTTCCATTATGTGGCAGGGGTACACAGGCAGCATTGGTGTGCTCGGCGGAGGACAATTGGATGGAGGGACCGCAGACAGACTTAGTAGGCCTAAAATAACAAAATAGGCTCTATGCAGCTTCCATTATGTGGCAGGGGTACACAGGCAGCATTGGTGTGGTCAGCGAAGGACAATTGGATGGAGGGACCGCAGACAGACTTAGTAGGCCTAAAATAACAAAATAGGCTCTATGCAGCTTCCATTAGGTGGCAGGGGTACACAGGCAGCATTGGTGTGGTCAGCGGAGGACAGTTGGACCGAGGGATCGCAGACAGTCTTAGTAGGCCTAAAATAACAAAATAGGCTCTATGCAGCTTCTATTATGTGGCAGGGGTACACAGGCAGCATTGGTGTGCTCAGTGGAGGACAATTGGACGGAAGGACCGCAGACAGACTTAGTAGGCCTAAAATAACAAAATAGGCTCTATGCAGCTTCCATTATGTGGCAGGGGTACACAGGCAGCATTGGTGTGCTCGGCGGAGGACAATTGGACGGGGGGACCGCACACAGACTTAGTAGGCCTAAAATAACAAAATAGGCTCTATGCAGCTTCCATTATGAGGCAGGGGTACACAGGCAGCATTGGTGTGCTCAGTGGAGGACAATTGGACGGAGGGACCGCAGACAGACTTAGTAGGCCTAAAATAACAAAATAGGCTCTATGCAGCTTCCATTATGTGACAGGGGTACACAGGCAGCATTGGTGTGCTCAGCGGAGGACAATTGGATGGAGGGACCGCAGACAGACTTAGTAGGCCTAAAATAACAAAATAAGCTCTATGCAGCTTCCATTATGTGGCAGGGGTACACAGGCAGCATTGGTGTGGTCAGCGAAGGACAATTGGATGGAGGGACCGCAGACAGACTTAGTAGGCCTAAAATAACAAAATAGGCTCTATGCAGCTTCCATTAGGTGGCAGGGGTACACAGGCAGCATTGGTGTGGTCAGCGGAGGACAGTTGGACGGAGGGATCGCAGACAGTCTTAGTAGGCCTAAAATAACAAAATAGGCTCTATGCAGCTTCTATTATGTGGCAGGGGTACACAGGCAGCATTGGTGTGCTCAGTGGAGGACAATTGGACGGAAGGACCGCAGACAGACTTAGTAGGCCTAAAATAACAAAATAGGCTCTATGCAGCTTCCATTATGTGGCAGGGGTACACAGGCAGCATTGGTGTGCTCGGCGGAGGACAATTGGACGGGGGGACCGCACACAGACTTAGTAGGCCTAAAATAACAAAATAGGCTCTATGCAGCTTCCATTATGAGGCAGGGGTACACAGGCAGCATTGGTGTGCTCAGTGGAGGACAATTGGACGGAGGGACCGCAGACAGACTTAGTAGGCCTAAAATAACAAAATAGGCTCTATGCAGCTTCCATTATGTGACAGGGGTACACAGGCAGCATTGGTGTGCTCAGCGGAGGACAATTGGATGGAGGGACCGCAGACAGACTTAGTAGGCCTAAAATAACAAAATAAGCTCTATGCAGCTTCCATTATGTGGCAGGGGTACACAGGCAGCATTGGTGTGCTCAGCGAAGGACAATTGGATGGAGGGACCGCAGACAGACTTAGTAGGCCTAAAATAACAAAATAGGCTCTATGCAGCTTCGATTATGTGGTAGGGGTACACAGGCAGCATTGGTGTGTTCAGCGGAGGACAGTTGGACGGAGGGACCGCAGACAGTCTTAGTAGGCCTAAAATAACAAAATAGGCTCTATGCAGCTTCCATTATGTGACAGGGGTACACAGGCAGCATTGGTGTGCTCAGCGGAGGACAATTGGATGGAGGGACCGCAGACTGACCTAGTAGGCCTAAAATAACAAAATAGGCTCTATGCAGCTTCCATTATGTGGCAGGGGTACACAGGCAGCATTGGTGTGGTCAGCGGAGGACAGTTGGACGGAGGGACCGCAGACAGTCTTAGTAGGCCTAAAATAACAAAATAGGCTCTATGCAGCTTTGATTATGTGGCAGGGGTACACAGGCAGCATTGGTGTGCTCAGCGGAGGACAATTGGAAGGAGGGACCGCAGACAGACTTAGTAGGCCTAAAATAACAAAATAGGCTCTATGCAGCTTCCATTATGTGGCAGGGGTACACAGGCAGCATTGGTGTGCTCGGCGGAGGACAATTGGATGGAGGGACCGCAGACAGACTTAGTAGGCCTAAAATAACAAAATAGGCTCTATGCAGCTTCCATTATGTGGCAGGGGTACACAGGCAGCATTGGTGTGGTCAGCGAAGGACAATTGGATGGAGGGACCGCAGACAGACTTAGTAGGCCTAAAATAACAAAATAAGCTCTATGCAGCTTCCATTATGTGGCAGGGGTACACAGGCAGCATTGGTGTGGTCAGCGAAGGACAATTGGATGGAGGGACCGCAGACAGACTTAGTAGGCCTAAAATAACAAAATAGGCTCTATGCAGCTTCGATTATGTGGTAGGGGTACACAGGCAGCATTGGTGTGTTCAGCGGAGGACAGTTGGACGGAGGGACCGCAGACAGTCTTAGTAGGCCTAAAATAACAAAATAGGCTCTATGCAGCTTCCATTATGTGACAGGGGTACACAGGCAGCATTGGTGTGCTCAGCGGAGGACAATTGGATGGAGGGACCGCAGACTGACCTAGTAGGCCTAAAATAACAAAATAGGCTCTATGCAGCTTCCATTATGTGGCAGGGGTACACAGGCAGCATTGGTGTGGTCAGCGGAGGACAGTTGGACGGAGGGACCTCAGACAGTCTTAGTAGGCCTAAAATAACAAAATAGGCTCTATGCAGCTTCGATTATGTGGCAGGGGTACACAGGCAGCATTGGTGTGCTCAGTGGAGGACAATTGGATGGAAGGACCGCAGACAGACTTAGTAGGCCTAAAATAACAAAATAGGCTCTATGCAGCTTCCATTATGTGGCAGGGGTACACAGGCAGCATTGGTGTGCTCGGCGGAGGACAATTGGATGGGGGGACCGCACACAGACTTAGTAGGCCTAAAATAACAAAATAGGCTCTATGCAGCTTCCATTATGAGGCAGGGGTACACAGGCAGCATTGGTGTGCTCAGTGGAGGACAATTGGACGGAGGGACCGCAGACAGACTTAGTAGGCCTAAAATAACAAAATAGGCTCTATGCAGCTTCCATTATGTGACAGGGGTACACAGGCAGCATTGGTGTGCTCAGCGGAGGACAATTGGATGGAGGGACCGCAGACAGACTTAGTAGGCCTAAAATAACAAAATAAGCTCTATGCAGCTTCCATTATGTGGCAGGGGTACACAGGCAGCATTGGTGTGGTCAGCGAAGGACAATTGGATGGAGGGACCGCAGACAGACTTAGTAGGCCTAAAATAACAAAATAGGCTCTATGCAGCTTCGATTATGTGGTAGGGGTACACAGGCAGCATTGGTGTGTTCAGCGGAGGACAGTTGGACGGAGGGACCGCAGACAGTCTTAGTAGGCCTAAAATAACAAAATAGGCTCTATGCAGCTTCCATTATGTGACAGGGGTACACAGGCAGCATTGGTGTGCTCAGCGGAGGACAATTGGATGGAGGGACCGCAGACTGACCTAGTAGGCCTAAAATAACAAAATAGGCTCTATGCAGCTTCCATTATGTGGCAGGGGTACACAGGCAGCATTGGTGTGGTCAGCGGAGGACAGTTGGACGGAGGGACCGCAGACAGTCTTAGTAGGCCTAAAATAACAAAATAGGCTCTATGCAGCTTCCATTATGTGACAGGGGTACACAGGCAGCATTGGTGTGCTCAGCGGAGGACAATTGGATGGAGGGACCGCAGACTGACTTATTAGGCCTAAAATAACAAAATAGGCTCTATGCAGCTTCCATTATGTGGCAGGGGTACACAGGCAGCATTGGTGTGGTCAGTGGAGGACAGTTGGACGGAGGGACCGCAGACAGTCTTAGTAGGCCTAAAATAACAAAATAGGCTCTATGCAGCTTTGATTATGTGGCAGGGGTACACAGGCAGCATTGGTGTGCTCAGCGGAGGACAATTGGACGGAGGGACCGCAGACAGACTTAGTAGGCCTAAAATAACAAAATAGGCTCTATGCAGCTTCCATTATGTGGCAGGGGTACACAGGCAGCATTGGTGTGCTCGGCGGAGGACAATTGGATGGAGGGACCGCAGACAGACTTAGTAGGCCTAAAATAACAAAATAGGCTCTATGCAGCTTCCATTATGTGGCAGGGGTACACAGGCAGCATTGGTGTGGTCAGCGAAGGACAATTGGATGGAGGGACCGCAGACAGACTTAGTAGGCCTAAAATAACAAAATAGGCTCTATGCAGCTTCCATTAGGTGGCAGGGGTACACAGGCAGCATTGGTGTGGTCAGCGGAGGACAGTTGGACCGAGGGATCGCAGACAGTCTTAGTAGGCCTAAAATAACAAAATAGGCTCTATGCAGCTTCTATTATGTGGCAGGGGTACACAGGCAGCATTGGTGTGCTCAGTGGAGGACAATTGGACGGAAGGACCGCAGACAGACTTAGTAGGCCTAAAATAACAAAATAGGCTCTATGCAGCTTCCATTATGTGGCAGGGGTACACAGGCAGCATTGGTGTGCTCGGCGGAGGACAATTGGACGGGGGGACCGCACACAGACTTAGTAGGCCTAAAATAACAAAATAGGCTCTATGCAGCTTCCATTATGAGGCAGGGGTACACAGGCAGCATTGGTGTGCTCAGTGGAGGACAATTGGACGGAGGGACCGCAGACAGACTTAGTAGGCCTAAAATAACAAAATAGGCTCTATGCAGCTTCCATTATGTGACAGGGGTACACAGGCAGCATTGGTGTGCTCAGCGGAGGACAATTGGATGGAGGGACCGCAGACAGACTTAGTAGGCCTAAAATAACAAAATAAGCTCTATGCAGCTTCCATTATGTGGCAGGGGTACACAGGCAGCATTGGTGTGGTCAGCGAAGGACAATTGGATGGAGGGACCGCAGACAGACTTAGTAGGCCTAAAATAACAAAATAGGCTCTATGCAGCTTCCATTAGGTGGCAGGGGTACACAGGCAGCATTGGTGTGGTCAGCGGAGGACAGTTGGACGGAGGGATCGCAGACAGTCTTAGTAGGCCTAAAATAACAAAATAGGCTCTATGCAGCTTCTATTATGTGGCAGGGGTACACAGGCAGCATTGGTGTGCTCAGTGGAGGACAATTGGACGGAAGGACCGCAGACAGACTTAGTAGGCCTAAAATAACAAAATAGGCTCTATGCAGCTTCCATTATGTGGCAGGGGTACACAGGCAGCATTGGTGTGCTCGGCGGAGGACAATTGGACGGGGGGACCGCACACAGACTTAGTAGGCCTAAAATAACAAAATAGGCTCTATGCAGCTTCCATTATGAGGCAGGGGTACACAGGCAGCATTGGTGTGCTCAGTGGAGGACAATTGGACGGAGGGACCGCAGACAGACTTAGTAGGCCTAAAATAACAAAATAGGCTCTATGCAGCTTCCATTATGTGACAGGGGTACACAGGCAGCATTGGTGTGCTCAGCGGAGGACAATTGGATGGAGGGACCGCAGACAGACTTAGTAGGCCTAAAATAACAAAATAAGCTCTATGCAGCTTCCATTATGTGGCAGGGGTACACAGGCAGCATTGGTGTGGTCAGCGAAGGACAATTGGATGGAGGGACCGCAGACAGACTTAGTAGGCCTAAAATAACAAAATAGGCTCTATGCAGCTTCGATTATGTGGTAGGGGTACACAGGCAGCATTGGTGTGTTCAGCGGAGGACAGTTGGACGGAGGGACCGCAGACAGTCTTAGTAGGCCTAAAATAACAAAATAGGCTCTATGCAGCTTCCATTATGTGACAGGGGTACACAGGCAGCATTGGTGTGCTCAGCGGAGGACAATTGGATGGAGGGACCGCAGACTGACCTAGTAGGCCTAAAATAACAAAATAGGCTCTATGCAGCTTCCATTATGTGGCAGGGGTACACAGGCAGCATTGGTGTGGTCAGCGGAGGACAGTTGGACGGAGGGACCGCAGACAGTCTTAGTAGGCCTAAAATAACAAAATAGGCTCTATGCAGCTTCCATTATGTGACAGGGGTACACAGGCAGCATTGGTGTGCTCAGCGGAGGACAATTGGATGGAGGGACCGCAGACTGACTTATTAGGCCTAAAATAACAAAATAGGCTCTATGCAGCTTCCATTATGTGGCAGGGGTACACAGGCAGCATTGGTGTGGTCAGCGGAGGACAGTTGGACGGAGGGACCGCAGACAGTCTTAGTAGGCCTAAAATAACAAAATAGGCTCTATGCAGCTTTGATTATGTGGCAGGGGTACACAGGCAGCATTAGTGTGCTTAGCGGAGGACAATTGGACGGAGGGACCGCAGACAGACTTAGTAGGCCTAAAATAACAAAATAGGCTCTATGCAGCTTCCATTATGTGGCAGGGGTACACAGGCAGCATTGGTGTGCTCGGCGGAGGACAATTGGATGGAGGGACAGCAGACAGACTTAGTAGGCCTAAAATAACAAAATAGGCTCTATGCAGCTTCCATTATGTGGCAGGGGTACACAGGCAGCATTGGTGTGGTCAGCGAAGGACAATTGGATGGAGGGACCGCAGACAGACTTAGTAGGCCTAAAATAACAAAATAGGCTCTATGCAGCTTCCATTAGGTGGCAGGGGTACACAGGCAGCATTGGTGTGGTCAGCGGAGGACAGTTGGACGGAGGGATTGCAGACAGTCTTAGTAGGCCTAAAATAACAAAATAGGCTCTATGCAGCTTCTATTATGTGGCAGGGGTACACAGGCAGCATTGGTGTGCTCAGTGGAGGACAATTGGACGGAGGGACCGCAGACAGACTTAGTAGGCCTAAAATAACAAAATAGGCTCTATGCAGCTTCCATTATGTGGCAGGGGTACACAGGCAGCATTGGTGTGTGCGGCGGAGGACAATTGGACGGAGGGACCGCCAACAGACTTAGTAGGCCTAAAATAACAAAATAGGCTCTATGCAGCTTCCATTATGTGGCATGTACACAGACAGCATTGGTGTGCTCAGTGGAGGACAATTGGAAGGAGGGACCGCAGACAGACAGTAGGCCTAAAACAACAAAATAGGCTCTATGCAACTTCCATTATGTTGTAGGGGTACACAGGCAGCATTGGTGTGGTCAGCGGAGGACAATTGGACGGAGGGACCGCAGCCAAACTTAGTAGGCCTAAAATAACAAAATAGGCTCTATGCAGCTTCCATTATGTGGCAGGGGTACACAGGCAGCATTGGTGTGCTCGGCGGAGGACAATTGGACGGAGGGACCGCAGACAGACTTAGTAGGCCTAAAATAACAAAATAGGCTCTATGCAGCTTCCATTATGTGGCAGGGGTACACAGGCAGCATTGGTGTGCTCAGTGGAGGACAATTGGATGGAGGGACCGCAGACAGACTTAGTAGGCCTAAAATAACAAAATAGGCTCTATGCAGCTTCCATTATGTGACAGGGGTGCACAGGCAGCATTGGTGTGCTCAGCGGAGGACAATTGGATGGAGGGACCGCAGACAGACTTAGTAGGCCTAAAATAACAAAATAGGCTCTATGCAGCTTCCATTATGTGGCAGGGGTACACAGGCAGCATTGGTGTGGTCAGCGGAGGACAGTTGGACGGAGGGACCGCAGACAGTCTTTGTAGGCCTAAAATAACAAAATAGGCTCTATGCAGCTTTGATTATGTGGCAGGGGTACACAGGCAGCATTGGTGTGCTCAGTGGAGGACAATTGGACGGAGGGACCGCAGACAGACTTAGTAGGCCTAAAATAACAAAATAGGCTCTATGCAGCTTCCATTATGTGGCAGGGGTACACAGGCAGCATTGGTGTGCTCGGCGGAGGACAATTGGATGGAGGGACCGCAGACAGACTTAGTAGGCCTAAAATAACAAAATAGGCTCTATGCAGCTTCCATTATGTGGCAGGGGTACACATGCAGCATTGGTGTGGTCAGCGAAGGACAATTGGATGGAGGGACCGCAGACAGACTTAGTAGGCCTAAAATAACAAAATAGGCTCTATGCAGCTTCCATTAGGTGGCAGGGGTACACAGGCAGCATTGGTGTGGTCAGCGGAGGACAGTTGGACGGAGGGATCGCAGACAGTCTTAGTAGGCCTAAAATAACAAAATAGGCTCTATGCAGCTTCCATTATGTGGCAGGGGTACACAGGCAGCATTGGTGTGCTTAGTGGAGGACAATTGGACGGAGGGACCGCAGACAGACTTAGTAGGCCTAAAATAACAAAATAGGCTCTATGCAGCTTCCATTATGTGGCAGGGGTACACAGGCAGCATTGGTGTGCGCGGCGGAGGACAATTGGACGAGGGACCGCAGACAGTAAGTACTCCAAAAAACTAAATAGACGTTAATGTCTCGCAAAAAAAAAAAAAAGGGTGCCATACTTAGGTACAGGGGTGTGCTCCTATGCTGACTTTCAGACATTGTAATTTGACGCAAAGTA
Organism: Ranitomeya variabilis; assembly: GCF_051348905.1. Classification (NCBI taxonomy): domain Eukaryota; kingdom Metazoa; phylum Chordata; class Amphibia; order Anura; family Dendrobatidae; genus Ranitomeya; species Ranitomeya variabilis. Next base: position 506,907,289 of record NC_135233.1, read on the forward strand.
TTTACTGGTGTAAATGTAGCACAGGGCCCCTGCCTATTTTAAATAGCATTATACATGTCAACAAATTGTTATTGTCAGTGCCAGGCATTGAAGGATTTCAGCGCATTGACTAAACTGTGGTGGAGCAGCGAGATATAATTTTTCAAGTGGTAGAGCACTGTTTGAGCTGTGTGTCTGACATTGGGTGCACGCCACCACCGCCAGAGACATTTCATTGTACTATGAGGGACCCAGTGGCAGTGCTGTCGACCAAAAGTGGGCACACCCACCTCTTCAGACAAATGGCACTCTGACGGGTGCTTGCGCCAAGTGGCGACACCACGGCCCCGTGGGGGGACTTAGGCCATTTAGGGAGGTGTAAACTTGTCGTGTGCTGTACAAACAGCAGCTGCAAATTTAGAGATTGGAACAGTCAGTAACACCAGTCCCAAAGCAAGACCTTTTTTCAGGAAAGCTAGGTGTCAGCCGGGAAAGGTGGGGCAAAATAATTAGAAATCCATGAGTGGTTCATTTTAATGAAGGTTAGATCATCAACATTTTGGGTCGCCAGACGAGTCCTTTTTTCGGTCAGTATTGAACCAGCAGCACTGAATACTCTTCCTGATAGCACTCTAGCTGCTGGGCAAGCAAGCTCCTGCAATGCATATTCAGCCAATTCAGGCCAGGTGTCTATTTTGGATGCCCAGTAATCAAAGGGGAATGACGGTTGAGGGAGAACATCGATAATGGAGGAAAAATAGTTAGTAACCATACTAGACAAATGTTGTCTCCTGTCACTTTGAATTGATGCTGCAGTACCTGTCGTGTTTGCGGTCATTGGGAAATCACTCCACAACCTGGTCAGACAACCCCTCTGTCCAACGCCACTTCTGATTTGTGCACCTCTAACACCTCTGCCCTGTTGCCCCCTGCAGCTCATGTGAGAACCATCACCGGCGCTGTGTGCTGGGAATGCCTGAATCAAACGGTCTACAAGAGTAGCTTGTTTGGTTGCCAATATTTGTTCGAGGTTCTCATGTGGCATGATATTTTGCAATTTGCCTTTATAGCGCGGATCAAGGAGGCAGGCCAACCAGTAATAGTCATCGGTCATCATTTTGATAATGCGTGGGTCCCTTTTGAGGATACGCAAGGCATAATCCGCCATGTGGCCCAATGTTCCAGTTGTCAAATCAGTGCATGTGCTGGGTTGAGGAGCACTTTCGGGCAAATCAACGTCACTTGTCTCCCTCAAAAAACCTGAACCCGGCCTTGCAACGCCAGCAGTTTCTATTGCCCCCTGAGAAGCTTCCTCATCCAAAAAATACTCATCCCCATCATCCTCCTCGTCCTCCTCTTCGCCCGCCACCTCGTCCTGTAGACTTCCCTGAGCAGACAATGGCTGACTTGTCATCTAGGCTTCCCTCGTCCTCGGCTGCAGACGCCTGCTCCTCTATGTGCGTCAAACTTTGCATCAGCAGACGCATTAGGGGGATGCTCATGCTTATTATGGCGTTGTCTGCACTAACCAGCCGTGTGCATTCCTCAAAACACTGAAGGACTTGACACAGGTCTTGTAGCTTCGACCACTGCACACCTGATAACTCCATGTCTGCCATCCAACTGCCTACCCATGTATGTGTATCCTCCCACAAATACATAACAGCACGCCTCTGTTCGCACAGTCTCTGAAGCATGTGCAGTGTGGAGTTCCACCTTGTTGCAACGTCGATGATTAGGCGATGCTGGGGAAGTTTCAAAGACCGCTGATGGTTCTGCATACGTCTGGAGTGTACGGGCGAACGGCGGATGTGCGAGCAAAGTCTGCGCACTTTCAGGAGCAGGTCGGGTAACCCCAGATAACTTTTCAGAAAGCACTGCACCACCAGGTTTAAGCTGTGAGCCAGGCAAGGAATGTGTTTCAGTTGTGAAAGGGCTATGGCAGCCATAAAATTCCTTCCGTTATCACTCACTACCTTGCCTGCCTCAAGATGTACAGTGCCCAGTAGGGTTGAGCGACTTTCATTTTTTTAAGATCGAGTAGGGTTTTGGGAAACCCGATTTTGTCCAGAGTCGAGTCGAGTGCAGTCGGCCGATTATCGCTAAAAGTCGGGGATCGACCGAAACACGAAACCCAATGCAAGTCAATGGGGAAGCATAGTCGGCAGTGAGTGGAGGCCAGGAAAACACCTACAGTGCCCATTTTAATGCCAAAAACATCCATTCTTGTTTCTGAAGCTTGCCAATCTTAATTAACTGTATAATAATAGTTGGGCATAGGGAATTGGGGGAAAGTTGTGGGGGGAGTAGGGCTGGCTCAAGTTTTTCGTGGGCCCAGGAAATGCGGACTACGTCACGGCGGTGTTGCAGGGAAAGGTAAGTATTTAAAAGTTGCAAGTGCTGTGATCCTGAGCAAGCAGGGGGGGGCCCACTCGTTCGCATTGCCACTGGCACAGGGCCCCTCAAAGTACGGCGGTGTGTTTGCATGGCGGGGGCGCCTCCCACCAGCAGCGACACTTTTGCGTACTCTGAGGGGCCCTGTGCCAGTGACGTCGCCAACGAGTATGCCCCCCCACCTGATGAAGGAACCTGCACTTTCATCTGCACCTTCCTCTTTGTCCCTGTGTAAGGTGGTATAACATGCGGGAAGGGGAACCTTACTTTCAGCAGGGACAGATTCTGGCTGTGTAGAGTACAAGGGGAATGTAGTGGTCTAGGTCAATGTACCAGCAGACTCATTTAGCAGTGGCTGGGCAATGGGCAGGATGAGGAGGAAACAGATATAGGGCCAAAGAATAAAGTAGGCTACATGCAGTTCAAAATTGGTAACAGGACTAAACAGGCGGCATTGCTTTGTTCAGTGGAGTAGCAAACCCAAGAGCAGCAGACACTGTTTCAAGGGCCTAACCACACTAGTAGGCCAAATGCAGTTTAATATCTGATAGTATAGGGCGAAAGCCAGAATGTGGAAGCTCAGCTTTGTTCAGTTGAGGACAACACCAGGGAGGGGCAGACACCTTTAGTAGGCCGGAAAAGCCTATTGCATTTTTTAAAATGGTAACTTGGAGCAGAAGGTTGAAGCTCAGCTTTATTTAGTTGAGGGCAACACCAGGGAGGGGCAGAAGCCGTTAGTAGGCCCTAACCACCATTTTTTTTTTTTAAAACCACTTAATGAGAGCCGGAAGGTTGAAGCTCAGCTTTATTTAGTTGAGGACAACACCAGGCAGGGGCACACAGACAGACACCTTTAGTAGGCCGGAAAAGCCTATTGCATTTTTCAAAATGGTAATTTGGAGCAGAAGGTTGAAGCTCAGCTTTATTTAGTTGAGGGCAACACCAGGCAGGGGCACACAGACAGACACCTTTAGTAGGCCGGAAAAGCCTATTGCATTTTTCAAATGGTAATTTGGAGCAGAAGGTTGAAGCTCAGCTTTATTTAGTTGAGGGCAACACCAGGGAGGGGCAGAAGCCGTTAGTAGGCCCTAACCACCATTTTTTTTTTTTAAAACCACTTAATGAGAGCCGGAAGGTTGAAGCTCAGCTTTATTTAGTTGAGGACAACACCAGGCAGGGGCACACAGACAGACACCTTTAGTAGGCCGGAAAAGCCTATTGCATTTTTCAAAATGGTAATTTGGAGCAGAAGGTTGAAGCTCAGCTTTATTTAGTTGAGGGCAACACCAGGCAGGGGCACACAGACAGACACCTTTAGTAGGCCGGAAAAGCCTATTGCATTTTTCAAAATGGTAATTTGGAGCAGAAGGTTGAAGCTCAGCTTTATTTAGTTGAGGGCAACACCAGGCAGGGGCACACAGACAGACACCTTTAGTAGGCCGGAAAAGCCTATTGCATTTTTCAAAATGGTAATTTGGAGCAGAAGGTTGAAGCTCAGCTTTATTTAGTTGAGGGCAACACCAGGCAGGGGCACACAGACAGACACCTTTAGTAGGCCGGAAAAGCCTATTGCATTTTTCAAAATGGTAATTTGGAGCAGAAGGTTGAAGCTCAGCTTTATTTAGTTGAGGGCAACACCAGGGAGGGGCAGAAGCCGTTAGTAGGCCCTAACCACCATTTTTTTTTTTTAAAACCACTTAATGAGAGCCGGAAGGTTGAAGCTCAGCTTTATTTAGTTGAGGACAACACCAGGCAGGGGCACACAGACAGACACCTTTAGTAGGCCGGAAAAGCCTATTGCATTTTTCAAAATGGTAATTTGGAGCAGAAGGTTGAAGCTCAGCTTTATTTAGTTGAGGGCAACACCAGGCAGGGGCACACAGACAGACACCTTTAGTAGGCCGGAAAAGCCTATTGCATTTTTCAAAATGGTAATTTGGAGCAGAAGGTTGAAGCTCAGCTTTATTTAGTTGAGGGCAACACCAGGCAGGGGCACACAGACAGACACCTTTAGTAGGCCGGAAAAGCCTATTGCATTTTTCAAAATGGTAATTTGGAGCAGAAGGTTGAAGCTCAGCTTTATTTAGTTGAGGGCAACACCAGGGAGGGGCAGAAGCCGTTAGTAGGCCCTAACCACCATTTTTTTTTTTAAAACCACTTAATGAGAGCCGGAAGGTTGAAGCTCAGCTTTATTTAGTTGAGGACAACACCAGGCAGGGGCACACAGACAGACACCTTTAGTAGGCCGGAAAAGCCTATTGCATTTTTCAAAATGGTAATTTGGAGCAGAAGGTTGAAGCTCAGCTTTATTTAGTTGAGGGCAACACCAGGCAGGGGCACACAGACAGACACCTTTAGTAGGCCGGAAAAGCCTATTGCATTTTTCAAAATGGTAATTTGGAGCAGAAGGTTGAAGCTCAGCTTTATTTAGTTGAGGGCAACACCAGGCAGGGGCACACAGACAGACACCTTTAGTAGGCCGGAAAAGCCTATTGCATTTTTCAAAATGGTAATTTGGAGCAGAAGGTTGAAGCTCAGCTTTATTTAGTTGAGGACAACACCAGGCAGGGGCACACAGACAGACACCTTTAGTAGGCCGGAAAAGCCTATTGCATTTTTCAAAATGGTAATTTGGAGCAGAAGGTTGAAGCTCAGCTTTATTTAGTTGAGGGCAACACCAGGCAGGGGCACACAGACAGACACCTTTAGTAGGCCGGAAAAGCCTATTGCATTTTTCAAAATGGTAATTTGGAGCAGAAGGTTGAAGCTCAGCTTTATTTAGTTGAGGGCAACACCAGGCAGGGGCACACAGACAGACACCTTTAGTAGGCCGGAAAAGCCTATTGCATTTTTCAAAATGGTAATTTGGAGCAGAAGGTTGAAGCTCACCTTTATTTAGTTGAGGGCAACACCAGGGAGGGGCAGAAGCCGTTAGTAGGCCCTAACCACCATTTTTTTTTTTTAAAACCACTTAATGAGAGCCGGAAGGTTGAAGCTCAGCTTTATTTAGTTGAGGACAACACCAGGCAGGGGCACACAGACAGACACCTTTAGTAGGCCGGAAAAGCCTATTGCATTTTTCAAAATGGTAATTTGGAGCAGAAGGTTGAAGCTCAGCTTTATTTAGTTGAGGGCAACACCAGGCAGGGGCACACAGACAGACACCTTTAGTAGGCCGGAAAAGCCTATTGCATTTTTCAAAATGGTAATTTGGAGCAGAAGGTTGAAGCTCAACTTTATTTAGTTGAGGGCAACACCAGGGAGGGGCAGAAGCCGTTAGTAGGCCCTAACCACCATTTTTTTTTTTTAAAACCACTTAATGAGAGCCGGAAGGTTGAAGCTCAGCTTTATTTAGTTGAGGACAACACCAGGGAGGGGCAGAAGCCGTTAGTAGGCCCTAACCACCATTTTTTTTTTAAAACCACTTAATGAGAGCCGGAAGGTTGAAGCTCAGCTTTATTTAGTTGAGGACAACACCAGGGAGGGGCAGAAGCCGTTAGTAGGCCCTAACCACCATTTTTTTTTTTTAAAACCACTTAATGAGAGCCGGAAGGTTGAAGCTCAGCTTTATTTAGTTGAGGACAACACCAGGCAGGGGCACACAGACAGACACCTTTAGTAGGCCGGAAAAGCCTATTGCATTTTTCAAAATGGTAATTTGGAGCAGAAGGTTGAAGGTCAGCTTTATTTAGTTGAGGACAACACCAGGGAGGGGCAGAAGCCGTTAGTAGGCCCTAACCACCATTTTTTTTTTTAAAACTACTTAATGAGAGCCGGAAGGTTGAAGCTCAGCTTTATTTAGTTGAGGACAACACCAGGGAGGGGCAGAAGCCGTTAGTAGGCCCTAACCACCATTTTTTTTTTTTAAAACCACTTAATGAGAGCCGGAAGGTTGAAGCTCAGCTTTATTTAGTTGAGGACAACACCAGGGAGGGGCAGAAGCCGTTAGTAGGCCCTAACCACCATTTTTTTTTTTAAAACCACTTAATGAGAGCCGGAAGGTTGAAGCTCAGCTTTATTTAGTTGAGGACAACACCAGGGAGGGGCAGAAGCCGTTAGTAGGCCCTAACCACCATTTTTTTTTTTAAAACCACTTAATGAGAGCCGGAAGGTTGAAGCTCAGCTTTATTTAGTTGAGGACAACACCAGGGAGGGGCAGAAGCCGTTAGTAGGCCCTAACCACCATTTTTTTTTTTTAAAACCACTTAATGAGAGCCGGAAGGTTGAAGCTCAGCTTTATTTAGTTGAGGACAACACCAGGGAGGGGCAGAAGCCGTTAGTAGGCCCTAACCACCATTTTTTTTTTTTAAAACCACTTAATGAGAGCCGGAAGGTTGAAGCTCAGCTTTATTTAGTTGAGGACAACACCAGGGAGGGGCAGAAGCCGTTAGTAGGCCCTAACCACCATTTTTTTTTTTAAAACCACTTAATGAGAGCCGGAAGGTTGAAGCTCAGCTTTATTTAGTTGAGGACAACACCAGGGAGGGGCAGAAGCCGTTAGTAGGCCCTAACCACCATTTTTTTTTTTAAAACCACTTAATGAGAGCCGGAAGGTTGAAGCTCAGCTTTATTTAGTTGAGGACAACACCAGGGAGGGGCAGAAGCCGTTAGTAGGCCCTAACCACCATTTTTTTTTTTAAAACCACTTAATGAGAGCCGGAAGGTTGAAGCTCAGCTTTATTTAGTTGAGGACAACACCAGGGAGGGGCAGAAGCCGTTAGTAGGCCCTAACCAAAGTTGAAGGCCAAATGCAGTTTAATTTCTGATACTATAGGCCGAAAGCCAGAAGGTGGAAGCTCCGATTTAGACAGTGGAGGACAATTTGAATTAGGGACTGCAGACAGACTTAGTAGGCTGTCCCCTGTGGACCATGCATCCACCACATTAACCCATTGCGCCGTAATGGACACGTAATCTTCCGTGGCCATGCCTACAGGTCCATGCGTCTGTTGTCAGGTGCACCTTTGTACTCACAGATTGCCTGAGTGCATGGACGATGCGCTGTTTAACATGCTGGTGCAGGGCTGGGATGGCTTTTCTCGCAAAAGAAGTGTCGACTGGTTAGCTTGTAGCGTGGTACAGCGTAGTCCATCATGGCCTTATTAATAGTAAATAAAATATATAACTAGGCTCTATGAACTTTTAAATAGGTTCCAGGGGTACACGGGCAGCATTGGTGTGGTCAGTGGAGGAGTATTGCAAGTAGGGGCTGCAGACAGGCTATCAAAGGCCTAAAATAACAAACAGTAGGCAGTCATGGCAGTTTTACATCGGTTACATGGATACACAGGCAGGCACTCCAGGCAGCATTGTGGTCAGTGGAGGAGTATTGCAAGTAGGGGCCGCAGACAGGCTATCAAAGGCCTAAAATAACAAACAATAGGCTCATGGCAGTTTTACAGCGGTTACATGGATACACGGGCAGGCAGCTTGGTGGTGAGTGGAGGAGTATTTAAAGTAGGGACCGCAGACAGGCTATCAAAGGCCTAACATAACAAACAATAGGCTCATGGCAGTTTTACAGCGGTTACATGGATACACGGGCAGGCAGCTTGGTGGTCAGTGGAGGAGTATTTAAAGTAGGGACCGCAGACAGGCTTCAAAGGCCTAACATAAGAAAATGGGCTGGCTGTAGGCACTTTATAATTGGTTCCAGGGGTACACGGGCAGCAGTGGTCTGGTCAGTGGAGGAGTATTTAAAGTAGGGACCGCAGACAGGCTATCAAAGGCCTAAAATAACAAACAATAGGCTTATGGCAGTTTTACAGCGGTTACATGGATACACGGGCAGGCAGCTTGGTGGTGAGTGGAGGAGTATTTAAAGTAGGGACCGCAGACAGGCTATCAAAGGCCTAACATAACAAACAATAGGCTCATGGCAGTTTTACAGCGGTTACATGGATACACGGGCAGGCAACTTGGTGGTGGTGAGTGGAGGAGTATTTAAAGTAGGGACCGCAGACAGGCTATCAAAGGCCTAAAATAACAAACAATAGGCTTATGGCAGTTTTACAGCGGTTACATGGATACACGGGCAGGCAGCTTGGTGGTGAGTGGAGGAGTATTTAAAGTAGGGACCGCAGACAGGCTATCAAAGGCCTAACATAACAAACAATAGGCTCATGGCAGTTTTACAGCGGTTACATGGATACACGGGCAGGCAGCTTGGTGGTCAGTGGAGGAGTATTTAAAGTAGGGACCGCAGACAGGCTTCAAAGGCCTAACATAAGAAAATGGGCTGGCTGTAGGCACTTTATAATTGGTTCCAGGGGTACACGGGCAGCAGTGGTCTGGTCAGTGGAGGAGTATTTAAAGTAGGGACCGCAGACAGGCTATCAAAGGCCTAAAATAACAAACAATAGGCTTATGGCAGTTTTACAGCGGTTACATGGATACACGGGCAGGCAGCTTGGTGGTGAGTGGAGGAGTATTTAAAGTAGGGACCGCAGACAGGCTATCAAAGGCCTAACATAACAAACAATAGGCTCATGGCAGTTTTACAGCGGTTACATGGATACACGGGCAGGCAGCTTGGTGGTCAGTGGAGGAGTATTTAAAGTAGGGACCGCAGACAGGCTTCAAAGGCCTAACATAAGAAAATGGGCTGGCTGTAGGCACTTTATAATTGGTTCCAGGGGTACACGGGCAGCAGTGGTCTGGTCAGTGGAGGAGTATTTAAAGTAGGGACCGCAGACAGGCTATCAAAGGCCTAAAATAACAAACAATAGGCTTATGGCAGTTTTACAGCGGTTACATGGATACACGGGCAGGCAGCTTGGTGGTGAGTGGAGGAGTATTTAAAGTAGGGACCGCAGACAGGCTATCAAAGGCCTAACATAACAAACAATAGGCTCATGGCAGTTTTACAGCGGTTACATGGATACACGGGCAGGCAGCTTGGTGGTCAGTGGAGGAGTATTTAAAGTAGGGACCGCAGACAGGCTTCAAAGGCCTAACATAAGAAAATGGGCTGGCTGTAGGCACTTTATAATTGGTTCCAGGGGTACACGGGCAGCAGTGGTCTGGTCAGTGGAGGACTAGTGGAAGGAGGGACCGCAGACAGGCTTCAAAGGCCTAAAATAACAAACAATAGGCTCATGGCAGTTTTACAGCGGTTACATGGATACACGGGCAGGCAGCTTGGTGGTGAGTGGAGGAGTATTTAAAGTAGGGACCGCAGACAGGCTATCAAAGGCCTAAAATAACAAACAATAGGCTCATGGCAGCTTTACAGCGGTTACATGGATACACAGGCAGCTTGGTGGTGAGTGGAGGAGTATTTAAAGTAGGGACCGCAGACAGGCTATCAAAGGCCTAAAATAACAAACAATAGGCTTATGGCAGTTTTACAGCGGTTACATGGATACACGGGCAGGCAGCTTGGTGGTCAGTGGAGGAGTATTTAAAGTAGGGACCGCAGACAGGCTATCAAAGGCCTAAAATAACAAACAATAGGCTCATGGCAGTTTTACAGCGGTTACATGGATACACGGGCAGGCAGCTTGGTGGTCAGTGGAGGAGTATTTAAAGTAGGGACCGCAGACAGGCTATCAAAGGCCTAAAATAACAAACAATAGGCTCATGGCAGCTTTACAGCGGTTACATGGATACACAGGCAGCTTGGTGGTGAGTGGAGGAGTATTTAAAGTAGGGACCGCAGACAGGCTATCAAAGGCCTAAAATAACAAACAATAGGCTCATGGCAGCTTTACAGCGGTTACATGGATACACAGGCAGCTTGGTGGTGAGTGGAGGAGTAGTGCAAGGAGTGTCTGTCCCAGTACTCCCAAAATATAAATAGATGTTAATGTCTCGCAAAACAACCAAAACAAAAAAAAAGGTGGCATACTTAGGTACAGGGGTGGGCTCATCTACTGAGTTTCTGACATAGTAATTTGGCAGTAACTATTTAATGGTGCCAATATAGGACACAGACACAGACTACTTTAAGTTGCATCATAGATGTCTACAAATTTGTATTGTCAGTGCCAGACATTGAATGATGTCAGCGAATAGACTAAAGATTGGTGGAGCTGTGCGACATAATTTTGCACGTGGTAGAGCACATTTTGAGCTGGGGTAGGGGGGAACTCTCTTGAGGCCGGCGGGACCGCCCCAGGGCCCCTCATGTTACAACGGTGTGTCTGACGTTGGGTGCGCACCACCACCGCCAGAGACACTACATTGTACTATGAGGGACCCAGTAGCAATGCCGTCAACCAAAAGCGAGCACACCCACCTCTTCAGACAAACAGCAGTCTCACGGGTGCTTGCGCCAAGTCGCGATACCACGGCCCCGTGTGGGGAGTTTTGCCATTTAGGGAGGTGTAAACATGTCGTATGCTGTACAATCAGCTGCAGCAAATTAGACATTAGAAAAGTAATTCACAGGCAAGAGCTTTTCATAGGAAAGCTAGGTGTCGGCCGGGCAAGGTGGGGCAAAAGATTTCGAAATCCAGTTGTGGTTCATTTTAATGAATGTTAGATCGTCAACATTTTGGGTAGCCAGACGAGTCCTTTTTTCGGTTAATATTGAACCTGCAGCACTGAATACTCTTTCTGATAGGACACTTGCTGCCGGGCAAGCAAGCTCCTGCAATGCATATTCTGCCAATTCTGGCCAGGTGTCTAATTTGGAGGCCCAGTAATCAAATGGGAATGACGGTTGAGGGAGAACATCGATAAGGGATGAAAAATAGTTAGTAACCATACTGGACAAATGTTGTCTCCTGTCACTTTCAATTGATGCAGCAGTACCTGTCCTGTCTGCGGTCATAGCAAAATCACTCCACAACCTGGTCAGAAAACCCCTCTGTCCAACGCCACTTCTGATGTGTGCACCCCTAACACTCCTAGTCTGCTGCCCCCTGGAGCTCGTGTGAGAACGATCACGTGCGCTGTGTGCTGGGAATGCCTGAAGCAAACGGTCAACAAGAGTTGATTGTTTGGTTGCTAATATTAGTTCCAAGTTCTCATGTGGCATAATATTTTGCAATTTGCCTTTATAGCGTGGATCAAGGAGGCAGGCCAACCAGTAATCGTCATCGTTCATCATTTTCGTAATGCGTGTGTCCCTTTTTAGGATACGTAAGGCATAATCCGCCATGTGGGCCAAAGTTCCAGTTGTCAAATCTCCGGTTGTGATTGGTTGAGGGGCAGTTGCAGGCAAATCTACGTCACTTGTGTCCCTCAAAAAACCAGAACCCGGCCGTGACACGCAACCAATTTCCTGTGCCCCCGGGAAAGGTTCGGCATTAAAAATATACTCATCCCCATCATCCTCCTCGTCCTCCACCTCCTCTTCGCCCGCTACCTCGTCCTGTACACTGCCCTGACCAGACAATGGCTGACTGTCATCAAGGCTTTCCTCTTCCTCTGGTGCAGACGCCTGCTCCTTTATGTGCGTCAAACTTTGCATCAGCAGACGCATTAGGGGGATGCTCATGCTTATTACGGCGTTGTCTGCACTAACCAGCCGTGTGCATTCCTCAAAACACTGAAGGACTTGACACATGTCTTGTATCTTAGACCACTGCACACCTGACAACTCCATGTCTGCCATCCTACTGCCTGCCCGTGTATCCTCCCACAAATAAATAACAGCACGCCTCTGTTCGCACAGTCTCTGAAGCATGTGCAGTGTTGAGTTCCACCTTGTTGCAACGTCTATGATTAGGCGATGCTGGGGAAGGTTCAGAGACCGCTGATAGGTCTGCATACGGCTGGCGTGTACAGGCGAACGTCGGATATGTGAGCAAAGTGCACGCACTTTGAGGAGCAGGTCGGAGAACCCAGGATAAGTTTTCAATAAGCACTGCACCACCAGGTTTAAGGTGTGAGCCAGGCAAGGAATGTGTTTCAGTTGGGAAAGGGAGATGGCAGCCATGAAATTCCTTCCGTTATCACTCACTACCTTGCCTGCCTCAAGATCTACTGTGCCCAGCCACGACTGCGTTTCTTGTTGCAAGAACTCGGACAGAACTTCCGCGGTGTGTCTGTTGTCGCCCAAGCACTTCATAGCCAATACAGCCTGCTGACGCTTGGCAGTAGCTGGCCCATAATGGGACAACTGGTGTGCAACAGTGTCATCTGCCGATGGAGTGGTTGGCAGACTGCGTTCTGTGGAAGAGCTGTAGCTTCTGCAGGAGGACGAGGAGGAGGAGGGGGTGCGAACGCCTACAGCCAACTGTTTCCTAGACCGTGGGCTAGGCACAACTGTCCCTAAATTGATGTCGCCTGTGGACCCTGCATCCACCACATTCACCCAGTGTGCCGTGATGGACACATAACGTCCCTGGCCATGCCTACTGGTCCATGCATCTGTAGTCAGGTGCACCTTTGTACTCACAGATTGCCTGAGTGCATGGACGATGCGCTGTTTAACATGCTGGTGCAGGGCTGGGATGGCTTTTCTGGAAAAAAAGTGTCGACTGGGTAGCTCGTATCGTGGTTCAGCGTACTCCATCAGGGCTTTGAAAGCTTCGCTTTCAACTAACCGGTAGGGCATCATCTCTAACGAGATTAGTCTAGCTATGTGGGCGTTAAAACCCTGTGTACGCGGATGCGAGGATAAGTACTTCCTTTTTCTAACCAGAGTCTCATGTAGGGTGAGCTGGACTGGAGAGCTGGAGATCGTGGAACTTTCGGGTGTGCCGGTGTACATGGCAGACTGAGAGACGGTTGGAGACGGTATTGTTTCCGCCGGTGCCCTAGATGCAATATTTCCTCCTACAAAACTGGTGATTCCCTGACCCTGACTGCTTTTGGCTGGCAAAGAAACCTGCACAGATACTGCCGGTGGTGCGGAAAATGGTGGCCTTACAGTGACGGAAGGGATGTTGCGTTGCTGACTAGCTTCATTGGCCGAGGGTGCTACAACCTTGAGGGACGTTTGGTAGTTAGTCCAGGCTTGAAAATGCATGGTGGTTAAGTGTCTATGCATGCAACTAGTATTTAGACTTTTCAGATTCTGACCTCTGCTTAAGCTAGTTGAACATTTTTGACAGATGACTTTGCGCTGATCAGTTGGATGTTGTTTAAAAAAATGCCAGACTGCACTCTTCCTAGACTCGGATCCCTTTTCAGGGATTGCAGACTGAGCTTTAACCGGATGGCAACGCTGTGCTCCAACAGGTTTTGGCTTTGACACGCGTTTTGGGCCAGATACGGGCCCGGCAGATGGAACCTGTTGCGATGTTGATGCCTGCTGCGGCCCCTCCTCCACCTCCGCTTCTGAACTACTGCCGCCTGCACCCTGTTCCCCCAATGGCTGCCAATCGGGGTCAATAACTGGGTCATCTATTACCTCCTCTTCGAGCTCGTGTGCAACTTCGTCTGTGTCACTGTGTCGGTCGGTGGTATAGCGTTCGTGGCGGGGCAACATAGTCTCATCAGGGTCTGATTGTGGATCTGTACCCTGAGAGGGCAATGTGGTGGTCTGAGTCAAAGGAGCAGCATAGTACTCTGGCTGTGGCTGTGCATCAGTGCACTCCATGTCAGAATATACTTGTAATGGGCATGGCCTGTTAAATGTTTCACTTTCTAAGCCAGGGACGGTATGTGTAAAGAGCTCCATGGAGTGACCCGTTGTGTCGCCTGCTGCATCCTTCTCTCTTGTTGTAGTTTTTGCTGAGGAGGACAAGGAAGCGACTTGTCCCTGACCGTGAACATCCACAAGCGACGCGCTGCTTTTACATTTACCAGTTTCGGAAGAGGAGGCAAAAGAGCTAGAGGCTGAGTCTGCAATGTAAGCCAAAACTTGCTGTTGCTGCTCCGCCTTTAAAAGCGGTTTTCCTACTCCCAGAAAAGAGAGCGTTCGAGGCCTTGTGTAGCCTGATGACGAAACTGGCTCCACAGCTCCAGACTTAGGTGGAATATTTTTATCCCCACGACCACCTGATGCTCCACTACCACTACCATCATTACCAGCTGACAATGAACGCCCACGACGACCTCTTGCACCAGACTTCCTCATTGTTTTAAAATCTTAACCAAAGTAACTTTATTTGTTGCTGTCAAACAACTTACACGGTGAGCTATAACTTCAGTATGATTTCAATATCCCTTAACAGGTTGGTGAGACCACAAGGAAAATCAGGCACAATGTTACACACTCTGTTTTCTGTGGCACAAAATCACAGAGATGACACACACGCAGGACTGTCACTCAAGCACTAATGTCAATATTAATCTCCCACCTAATTTATGTTTTTTTTTTTTTCAGGGAGACTTTAGAAACCAAATAATATTAAAAAAAAAAAAAAAAAAAAAAAAAGGCTTTCTATGGCCCACAATTAGAGAGAGAGAGGTGGCACACCCAGGAGTCAAGACTGGCACACAAGCTGAAAGGGCAATATTACTCTCCCACTGTTTTTTTATGTTTTTTTTTTTTTCAGGAAGACTTTAGAAACCCAATAATATTTAAAAAAAAAAATAAATAGGCTTTCTATGGCCCACTGAATGAAAGGGAGAGAGGTGGCACACCCAGGAGTCAAGACTGGCACACAAGCTGAAAGGGCAATATTACTCTCCCACTGTTTTTTGTATGTTTTTTTTTTTTTTTTCAGGGAGACTTTAGAAACCAAATAATATTAAAAAAAACAAAAAAAACATAGCCTTTCTATGGCCCACTGAATGAGAGAGAGAGGTGGCACACCCAGGAGTCAAGACTGGCACACAAGCTGAAAGGGCAATATTACTCTCCCACTGTTTTTTTATGTATTTTTTGTTTTTTAAGGGAGACTTTAGAAACCCAATAATATTTAAAAAAAAAAAAAAATAGGCTTTCTATGGCCCACTGAATGAGAGGGAGAGAGGTGGCACACCCAGGAGTCAAGACTGGCACACAAGCTGAAAGGGCAATATTACTCTCCCACTGTTTTTTTATGTATTTTTTGTTTTTTAAGGGAGACTTTAGAAACCCAATAATATTTAAAAAAAAAAATAAATAGGCTTTCTATGGCCCACTGAATGAAAGGGAGAGAGGTGGCACACCCAGGAGTCAAGACTGGCACACAAGCTGAAAGGGCAATATTACTCTCCCACTGTTTTTTTAGGTTTTTTTTTTTTTTTCAGGGAGACTTTAGAAACCAAATAATATTAAAAAAAAAAAAAAAAAATAGGCTTGCTATAGCCCACTGAATGAGAGATAGCACACACAGCAGTGGCACACAAGCCCTGACTGAGGCCAATATTTTTCTCCCACTGATTGATGTAGTGTTTTTGTGTTGAGGTAGATTTTAGAACACAAATCACGGAAAAAATAAATAGGCTTTCTATGGCCCACTCAGTGAGAGATGGCACACACAGGGATGGCACTGTAGCAGAAATGCCAATCTTAATCTCCCACAAAAAAAAACAAAAAACAAAAAAAAACTGTCCTACAATTACTATCTCCCTGCAGTAATCTCAGCCAGGTATGGCAGGCAGCAATAGGAGTGGACTGATGCACAAATTAAATAAAAAGTGTGGACAAACAAAAAAGATAGCTGTGCAGAAAGGAAGGAACAAGAGGATATGTGCTTTGAAAAAAGCAGTTGGTTTCCACAGTGGCGTACACACAGCAATACAGCTATCACGGAGCCTTCTAGGGCAGCCCAATGAGCTACAGCGCTGAGGGGAAAAAAAAAAAAAAATAGCTTCCACAGTCCCTGCACACCGAAGGTGGTGTTGGACAGTGGAAATCGCTGCAGCACAAGCGGTTTGGTGGTTAGTGGACCCTGCCTAACGCTCTCCCTGCTTCTGACGAAGCGGCAGCAACCTGTCCCTAAGCTCAGATCAGCAGCAGTAAGATGGCGGTCGGCGGGAACGCCCCTTTATAGCCCCTGTGACGCCGCAGACAGCAAGCCAATCACTGCAATGCCCTTCTCTAAGATGGTGGGGACCAGGATCTATGTCATCACGCTGCCCACACTCTGCGTTCACCTTCATTGGCTGAGAAATGGCGCTTTTCGCGTCATTGAAACGCGACTTTGGCGCGAAAGTCGCGTACCGCATGGCCGACAAGCACAGGGGTCAGATCGGGTTTCATGAGACGCCGACTTAGCCAAAAGTCGGCGACTTTTGAAAATGATCGACCCGTTTCGCTCAACCCTAGTGCCCAGCCATGACTGAGTTTCTTGCTGCAAGAACTCAGACAGAACTTCCGCGGTGTGTCTGTTGTTGCCCAAACACTTCATTGCCAATACAGCCTACTGACGCTTGCCACTAGCTGTTCCATAATGGGACACCTCGTGTGCAACAGTGACAGCTGCGGATGGAGTGGTCGTGTGACTGCGGTCTGTGGACGAGCTCTTGCTTCTGCTGGAGGACGAGGAGGAGGAGGGGGGACGAACGCCTACAGCCAACTGTTTCCTAGACCATGGGCTAGGAAGAACTGTCCCAATATTGCTGTCCCCTGTGGACTCTGCATCCACCACATTAACCCAGTGTGCCGTGATGGAGACGTAACGCCCCTGGCCATGCCTACTGGTCCATGCATCTGTTGTCAGGTGCACCTTTCTACTCACAGATTGCCTGAGTGCATGGACAATGCGGTCTTTTACATGCTGGTGGAGGGCTGGGATGGCTTTTCTCGAAAAGAAGTGTCGACTGGGTAGCTCGTAGCGTAGTACAGCGTAGTCCATCAGGGCTTTGAAAGCTTCGGTTTCAACTGACCGGTAAGGCATCATCTCTAACGAGATTAGTCTAGCAATGTGGGCGTTCAAACCCTGTGTACGCGGATGCGAGGATGAGTACTTCCTTTTCCTAACGAGAGTCTCATGTAGGGTGAGCTGGACTGGAGAGCTGCATAGGGTGGAACTAGCGGGGGTGCCGGTGGACATGGCAGACTGAGAGAGGGTTGGTGATGGTATTCTTGCTGTTGCCCTACATACAGTGTTTCCTACCATGACCTGGTGATTCCCTGACTGCTTTGGCCTTGCGACGAAACCGCCACATTTACTGCAGGTGGTGTGGTAAGCGGTGGGCTTACAGTGAGGGAAGGGATGTAGCGTTGCTGACTAGCTTCATTGTGAGAGGGTGCTACAACGTTAAGGGACGTTTGGTAGTTAGTCCAGGCTTGCAAGTGCATGGTGGTTAAATGTCTACGCATGCAACTTGTATTTAGATTTTTAACATTCTGACCTCTGCTGAAGGTCCTTGAGCATTTCTTACAGATGACTTTGCACTGATCATTTGGATCTTGGTTAGAAAAATGCCAGACTGCACTCTTCCTACTTTCAAATACCTTTTCAGGCATTGCACACTGAGCTACTTTAACCGGATGGCCACGCTGACCTACAACTGGTTTTGGTTTTGCCACACGTTTTTGACCAGACACGGGCCTGCCAGATGGAAGCTATTGTGATGTTGATGCCTGCTGTGCCTCCTCCTCCTCCGCTTCAGAGCTACTGCCGCCTGCACCCTGTTCCCCCAATGGCTGCCAATCGGGGTCAACAACTGTGTCATCTATGACCTCCTCTTCTATGTCCTGCGCACCTTCCTCTGGGTCACCGTGTAAGCCGGTGCTATAGCGTTCGTGACGGGGCTTAATAGTCTCATCAGGCTTAGATTCTGGATGAGTACACTGCGAGGACAATGTTCTGATCTGAGTCAATGGAACTGCATAATAATCTGGCTGTGGCTGTGCATCTGTGCACTCCATGTCCGATTCATCTTGTAATGGGCATGGCCTGTTAACAATTTCCCTTTCTAACCCAGGAACGGTATGTGTAAAGAGCTCCATGGAGTAACCTGTTGTGTCGCCTGACGCATCCTTCTCTGTTGTTCTGGGTGAAGAACACAAGGAAGTGACTTGTCCCTGACTGGGAACATCCACTGACGACGCGCTGCTTTTACATTTTACACTTTCCGAGGAGGAGGCGAAAGAGCTAGAGGCAGAGTCAGCAAGGAAAGACAAAACTTTTTCCTGCTGCTCCGGCTTTAAAAGCGGTTTTCCTACTCCCAGAAAAGGGAGCGTTTGAGGCCTTGTGTAGCCAGACAATGACGCTGGCTCAACAACTCGAGACTTAGGGTTTATATTGCTTTTCCCACGACCACCTGATGCTCCACAACCACCACCACTACCATCATTACCAGCTGGCAATGACCGCCCACGGCCACGACCTCTTCCACCAGACTTCCTCATTCTTGGAAAAATGTAACCAAACTAACACCCGTTATGTGGTCCTGTAAGACCAGGTAGAAGGTGTACCTAAACTTGATGTGAATTTAAATCTCCCTTTTTTATGTGTGGGAGAATGCAGGGAAAAATCAGGCCCACTGTATTACACTACACAGTTTGATTGGCAGAAAGAGGCTGGCAGATGCGCCACTAACAGGAGTGACGCAGATGCACACACTGGCAATAGAAATCTCCCTCTTTAGGTGTGGGAGAATGCAGGGAAAAATCAGGCCCACTGTATTACACTACACAGTTTGATTGGCAGAAAGAGGCTGGCAGATATGCCACTAACAGGAGTGACACAGATGCACACACTGGCAATAGAAATCTCCCTCTTTAGGTGTGGGAGAATGCAGGGAAAAATCAGGCACACTGGATTACACTACACAGTTTGATTGGCAGAAAGAGGCTGGCAGATATGCCACTAACAGGAGTGACACAGATGCACACACTGGCAATAGAAATCTCCCTCTTTATGTGTGGGAGAATGCAGGGAAAAATCAGGCCCACTGTATTACACTACACAGTTTGAATGGCAGAAAGAGGCTGGCAGATATGCCACTAACAGGAGTGACGCAGATGCACACACTGGCAATAGAAATCTCCCTCTTTAGGTGTGGGAGAATGCAGGGAAAAATCAGGCCCACTGTATTACACTAGACAGTTTGATTGGCAGAAAGAGGCTGGCAGATATGCCACTAACAGGACTGACGCACGCAGATGCACACACTGGCAATAGAAATCTCCCTCTTTTTTTATATGGGAGACAAGTGATTTAATCAGGCCACTATATCACAGTATAGTTTCTGTGGCACAAAATGAATGACAGATACCAGGACAATAATCTAAGAACTGGCCCAACATTTATGGACATAACTGTTTATCACTCATGGTAATTCTGCTTCATGCCACCTGTCTTATCCATGTTTTTTTTTTTTGTTCTGTGCTATGTTGTGCATAAATATGTGATTCTTCAGAATTTGTATTAGTCTATGCCTGATGAAGAGACCTGAGTAGTCTCGAAAGCTTGCAATTTGTTACCATCTTTTCAGTTAGCCATTAAAAGGTATCAACCACTGAGGACTCTCAATTCTAAACATTTTTCTTTTTAGAATACATTAATTTTTCTTACGTTGATATTTTAGATTGTGACCACTAGATGGCAGCAGTTATTCACTTAATTTCCTATACAGCACACATTGAATGTGGTTGTTGGCAATATTCGTTCCATCAGGGACACTAAAGCCAGAGGAGCATAATCACAAAAATGATAAAAATGAATATAAAAAGTGGGTGTACAATACATATCTGTCCTATCTCCTTTACACCAGAAAAAATAGAAAACTTATGCCCTGAGGTCTCTCGAAAACCCCAGAACACAATAAATGTAAGATGTAAAAACAAATAAAAGAAACTAAAGCTATGTGCACATGTTCAGTATTTGCAGCAGAAAAATTTGATGTAAAGACTGATGTGTTGGCAACAAAAATGCTGCATTAAATGTTCACTTTTTTATGTGTTTTTTTCCCAATTCTTGAATGGGTGAAAACGCTGCAAAAACGCTGCAAAAACGCAAAGAATTAACTTGCAGTAGATTTGAAACCTCTTTAAAGCTGCAAGGAAAAGGTAAGCAACATGCGTGAAATTTCAGAAAACTCAATCACTTTGGTGATGCTACAAAATGCTGCTTTCTAGCCCGGTCACTGAGTGCTGGAAGGTCACGGTGCACCTTGTGACATCACGATGTTGTGAACTTACAAAACACAGTGACAGCAAAGTAACCAGAAGTGCTGGTCTATGGTGAAGAGGCTGGAGATTCTGTATGCTGATGAAAAGAAAAAGACCAGATGGTGGGCAGCAAGGCGCCTGGAGAGGTTGTCGTAAGGTACTGAGAGTTGGCTTTCCGGATCCCGGGGAGTGGTAGTTATTTACGACCGTCAGTGAAGAAGGGGGTCTATTGAAGAGTTTGTCGTCATCACATCTCATTCTACCATCGGGCAGTAGAGAAGGGCGAATCTGTTTGGAAAATGATCACCAAACATAAATTCGGCACAAATATAGCACATTCAGATTCGTGATTGTAAATCCAAGCAACATTTCATAAAATCGGTAAAAAATCGTTAACATTCGATAAAAGTTAAGGAAAATATTTCTGTTGCCACCAAAATATTTTCCGCACTTTAGCAACGATAATGGTGGTGTATCTTGAGCGTTTGGCATGTGTTTGATGAGGGGAGGGGGTTTGCAGAGCTCAGAGGCCAGCGTTCTTGGAAGCACAGCACAGCAGTCATTTTTTTTCCTAACTTTACGTGTGCACATTGCGGCTAGCCAATCAGCGCACAGGAAACACCCACAATGTCCTGACACCATGGCTTGTGTCATTGACTGCTGAAATCACATGTCCCTCTGCATTTCAATAGCGGCCATGTTGTTTTAGTGCCATTTTGACACTGATGCACAGAGAGGCTGCTCCTGACGCTGCCACTGCTTGCATCAAGATTTCAGCTATTTAGTTAGGCGGTTGTATATCAGCCAGATAGTGTAGCTAGATAGTGTCCAGTGTCACTGTAAAATTTTCCTTCTGGATATTTTTCTTGGGGGGGGGGGGCATTACTGAGGTTCTCAGGCAAAGCCGGCAGGGCACATGTCCTACAAGTGTGTTGTGCACTGCTTCTATAGTGCTCCATGCACAAGTAAAGCATTCTAAAGGATATTAGACAGTTGTGCTCAAATGTTTACATACTCCGGCAGAATTTTTGCTTTCTTGGCCTTTTTTCAGAGAATATGAATGATAACACTAGATCTTTTTCCCCACTCATACTTAGTGGTTGGGTGAAGCCATTTAAACTACAACAAACTACTGTGTTTTCTCTTTTTAAATCATAATGACAACCCGAAACATCCAAACGACCCTGATCAAAAGTTCACATACCCTAGTGATTTTGGCCTGATAACATGCACAGAAGTTGACACAAATGGGTTTGAATGGCTGCTAAAGGTAACATCCTCACCTGTGACCTGTTTTCCTGTAATCAGTGTGTGTGCATAAAAGCTGTGTGTGTTTCTGGGATTCAGACAGACTCTTGCATCTTTCATCCAGCCACTGACGTTTCTGGATTGAGAGTCATGGGGAAAGCAAAAGAATTGTCAGTGGATCTACAGGAAAAGGTAGTTGAATTGTATAAAACAGGAAAGGGATACAAAAAGATATCTAAGGAATTGCTAATGCCAGTCAGCAGCGTTCAAACTGTGAATAACAAATGGAAAATCAGGGGCTGTGTAAAAACAAAACCACAGTCAGGTAGACCAACAAAAATGTCATCCACACCTGCCAGGAATATTGTTCAGGATGCAAAGAAAAACCCACAAATAACATCAGCTGAAATACAGGACTCTGGAAACTAGTGATGTGGCTGTTTTAAGATGAACAATAAGGAGGCACGTGAAGATAAATGGGCTGCATGATCGAGTCACCAGAAGAAAGCCATTACTGCACAAATGCCACAAAGTATTTTGCCAACAACACGCTAAAAGCACAGAGACAAGCCTCAAAACATCAGGAACAAGGTAATTTGGAAGGATGAGACCAAAATTGAACTTTTTAGCCACAACCATAAGCGTTACATTTGGAAAGAGATCAACAAGGCCTATGATGAAAGGAACACCATTCCTACTATAAAGCACAGAGGAGAATCGCTGATGTTTTGGGGATGTGTTAGCTACAAAAGGCACAGGAAACTTGATCAAAGTTGAAGGAAAGATGAATGCAGCACATTTTCAGCAAATACTGGAGGCAAATTTGCACTCATCAGCCCGGAAGCTGCGCATGGGACGTACTTGGATGTTCCAACATGACAACGATCCAAAACACAAGGCCAAGTCAACCTGTCATTGGGTACAGCAGAAAAAAGTGAAGGTTCTGGAGTGGCCATCTCAGTCTCCTGACCTCAATATCATTGAGCCACTCTGGGGAGATCTCAAGCTCACAGTTCATGCTATACAGCCCAGGAACTTACAGGAAATGGAGGCTTTTTGCCAAGAAGAGAGGGAAGCTTTACCATCTGATAAAATAAAGAACCTCATCCACAACTACCACAAAAGACTTGAATCTGTCATTGATGTTAGAAAGGGCAATACATGGTATTAAGGAATGGGGTAATGTGAAGTTTTGATTAGGGTCATTTGGATGTTTTGGGTTGTCATTATGATTTAAAAAGAAAGCATGGAAATGCTGCCTTTCCACCTGGTGAATACCGACGGTTTCTAAAAGCTGATGGCAATTGCAGTCCCCCAGTACCAATTACCTAGTCGCCAATATTTTTCTAAGAAAGCTGTGCCTGCACTACACCAGCATGTAGCAGACAACATCACCCATTCCTTGACAAAATCTCTGTCTGTAAGGGTGAATTTCACAACAGACACTTGGACGATTAAGCATAGCCAAGGGTGTTACATCTCGCTGACTGAGCACTGTGTGACTCTGGTGGCTGTGGGGGCAGGCGCCTCTCCACAAGTTTTGGAAACCCCAAGGCTTGCAGGCCAAACCTCCACATTCAACACTTCCTCCACTGCTTCTGTCTCCTCTATCTCCTCTAGGGCCTCCACCTGCGCCCTCAACCTCTGCCTTCACAAGACACGCATTCCAACAGTGCATAGTGAACCCCCTCCACCTTTATACTTCGTAGCCAGGGCTCACCGCATTCAGGCAGTCTTAAAATTGCTATGCCTTGGAGATCGCAGTCATACAGCACTCCAGGCTGAATTTGATCAATGGCTGTCTCCTCTGAACCTGCATCCATTGAAGGCAGTGTTCGATAATGGCGCAAATCTGGTGGCGGCCCTACGGCGAGGCAAACTCACACACGTGCCTTCTCAAGTCTCACATTCTCAACCTGGTGGTGCAGCATTTTCTCAGCCACTATCCTTTCCTGGGTTACCTGCTCCAGAAAGCACATAAGCTATGTGTTCATTTCTGCCGTTCGCACCTCTCTGCTCATCGAATTGCATCGATACAGTGGTCTTTGTCCATGCCAGTTAACAGGTTGATATGCGATGTGCCGACACTGTGGAATTCCACTCTACACATGTTGCAGCAACTGTGGCAGCAAGAACGATCCCTGACACAGCATGTCATGTAACCTAGCCTGGGCCAATGCATTATGTAAGTGGTGCATATCACGTTTACATAGTGGGCACAGATTAATGACCTCTGCACCCTTCTGCACAGTTTTGAAATGGCTACTAAGATGGTTAGCGCTGATGACGCTGTCATCAGCATCACTATTCTGGTCATTTACATGCTGGAGCAGACTTTGAATAGCCTGCGGGAGGAGATGGTGGTCCAAGAAAAGGAGGAAGCAGAGGCTGCTGCGGAAGGGATAACACTGTCTCAAAGTTCAAGACTGTCACCACACAGGCAGGTGCCAAGGGAGGGTGGAGTACTGCGATCAAGGGGGGCTGGTGATGATAACAGACAAACTGTTATCGAAGGTGCAAGATCCAAGGAACAAATGGAGGAGGAACACGTGATGGGAGAGCAAATGTCAGATGAAGAGGATAATCATCACCTCTCTGCTGTTCGGGGTTGGCAGGAGGGAACGGAAGAAACAAGCCTCATTGTTTCCCAGCCACCAACACAGCATGGGCTCAGACCTCACGGTACATATGCCCAACATATGAGAGCCTTCTTGCTGCACTATCTGCAACATGATCCCCTTATAGTTATGTTTAGGAATAAAGCTGACTACTGGGTTGCCACTTTATTAGATCCACATTATAAAAACAAATTTTCCAGATGATTTTCGCCCTAGAAAGGGACCTGCGAATGCTGAAGTATCGAAACAAGCTTTTATACAACCTTAAGAGAGCTTTTCCCCTTGACAGCAGTGGGCCTGAGTCATGACATTTCCACCCCTTTGGACTTTGAACACGCCACCATCTTTTTGGTCTTTGCTCCCTGTTGGGACCCCCAGTATGGAGTGGGTTGCTTCCCTAAGGAAGCCTCAACCCCCTGATACCTTTTGAAGAGCCTGATCAGGTCATGGGTGTTCCAGGGATCACCCTGGGCAACCCAAGTCTGTATTGGCCTCAGAAAATAATTCATGAACCAGTCCATTATCACTCACTCTACCACCTGCACAGGGGTAGAGGACTTTGGGTGCAACCATTTCTGGACCAGTTGCAGCACATAAAACATTTGGGAGCGAGGGGCTTTGTCATCGTGATACGCGCAGTAGTGGTCTGCCCTCACAGTCATTGTCACCCCCAAGCATGCCAAAATTTCAGTTTTCAGTCTTACATATCCCTAGGCTAAGTCATAGTAGGCCTTCTGGGACTCCTCCGTTAAGTATGTTGCTAACACGTCCGCCTATTGCTCTGGCAAGAGTTTCTCACTTTCAAAAAGATCAAAAAGGCCTGTATGTCATCACACACATGATCATTTTCTGCACGGCTCTCCTTACCGACTTGCAAATGGAAAAATCATCAGCTGACCCTGGAGTTGGAGCTGCCACCATGCCATAAGCCACCTCTGCTAGTAAACCAAACTGCTGCTGCTTTTGACAGTGCTGCTGCTGCTGTTGCTTTATCTGCTGCATAAGCAGCTTATTCATCTCTTGTTGCGCCAGCTCATGTTGTTGTTTGTGCTGCAGCTGAGCTTGCACCAGGTATTTAACCAGGTCTAACATGCTGTCTGACGTTACCTACGTTGGAACGCTACTCACTTGGATGCTTGGGGAGGTAACACAGGAACCATGTCCATTTAAATTTCCAGGCTGGTTTTTGGTGCTTTACAAACCACGACTCAAGCAATGGAAAATAAATGGCCTTTTAATGCAGGCAAAACAAAATAAGCCGTTCCAACAAAGTCACTTTAGAGACAGTCCAGGACACACACAGCATACTGGCTTAGTTCATTTTAACGTGTGGAGCATACAAGGAGGTGGGGTATGTTGGATGCTAGACACGCCTATCTCTCAAGCTGCTGGTAAATCTGACCCAAATGCACAAAACAAGCCACTTAATGTGCACCAAAGCATTACTCCAGGTTTACATCACAGAGAACAACCACCTCCATGATACATACCTCCCATCAATTATGTGTCTAGTAGCCACCTTACAGTAAATACAGACTTATGCCCTCTAATTAGTGCAATCATACAGTAACTATACAAACCAGTAAATAGTGATCTCCACCTAGTGGAGGCTACAGGGGTAGTCTATTCTGCGTTTTTTGTTTTTTTTTATGAGGCTCAAAGTGTTCTTCATTAATTTGTTATTTTACCTATAATAGATTTATTTTGGTTTGACTCAGTACTTTGTAATAAAAAACCCTCGCCAGTTGGAAGCCGTCAATAAGCTGCTGTTGACAGATCTGTTTTTCTTACCACATAACTGTGTTCGGGACACATAGCTAATGTCATCCGTGGAGCTTCACTTGATGATGCATGCCGTCACCTACCACAACGTGTCAGCACTATGTTTTTCCTGAGTGTTGCTTTACATTAATGTGACAACAATTAATAATAGCAGCAACCTAGCAAGTAACAGCTGCTGTTCATATATGTTCATATATGTATCACCATGGTCCAGTAATCAGTATCAAAGTACAAGAGACTGAGATTACTGCAATCTGCATAAAAATGAAGAAAAAAATATTACCTTCCGTTACTATTACTGTGTCTTGTATTCATTCTGAATCCATTACTTTTAAGGCAAATCTGTCACCATCTGCTGCACCATCTGAAAACAGGATGATGTAGAGGCACAGACCCAGATTCCAGCGATGTATCACTTACTGGGATACTTGATGTAAGTTTAAGAAAATGCTGTTTGTGCTGCAAATCTACCAGTTCTCTGTATAACACCGCATATATGGTACATGTGGTATATATACACCATGATTAAGGCTCTTAGCTGAAACGCGTTGGTTTGCATTTTATAGGATCTCTTATGGTGACCAGCACACTTATGGGGTTTTTTTTAGATTGGATTAATAAAAGTTAGATTTTATCTTTTCTACATTTTTCACATCACTGGAAAATTTTCCTTGTTTCCATTTGATTGTTACATCCCAGACTAGGACGGCTCTGAGCAATGAACGCTTACCTAACAAGTTGCACTTAAATGAGGTGAGCTGACTTTCCATTCCAATTCCCTTATTTTGTGCAAATTAAATTATGGCAGAGGTGGGGAACCTTTTTCCAGCCGGGGGCCATTAGGAAATTTCTACCATCATTCGGAGGCCACACAAAAATGATCACCTTGAAAATGACACCGGTATATTTAGTCAAACAATTAATTGCGGTAACTCACCATTAATGTGACGGCTGGAGCTGCTTCTCTTTGGTGCAGCTGTGATGTTAGGTGATACTGATCATATTGCTTCTCATTTTCCAGGTTTGTGTCAGCCAGGAGAGCAGCCAACTTTTTGTCATAAGTTTTGTAAATCATATACATCACATAGGAGATGCTGGAAACACTGAGACAGCTGTATATACACCACATAGTAGACGCTGGGACTGCTGTATATACATTACACAGGAGACACTGAGACTGCTGTATCTATATCACATAGAGGATGTGGAGACATCTGTATATACATCACATAAGAGACACAGGGACTGTTGTATATACATCAAATAGGAGACACAGGGACTGCTGCATATACATCACAGAGGAGATGCAGGGACTGCTGTATATACATCACACAGGAGTTGTTGGGACTTCAATATATACATCACACAGGAAACGCCAGGACTGCTGTATATACATCACATAGGAGATGCTGGGACTTCTGTATATACATCAGACAGGATACTCTGGGACTGCTGTATGTACATCACACAGGAGATGCTGGGACTTCTGTATATACATCACACAGGATACTCTGGGACTGCTGTATGTACATCACACAGGAGATGCTGGGACTGCTGTGCATACATCACACAGGAAATGCTGGGACTGCTGTATGTACATCACATAGGGAAAGCTGGGACTGCTGTACATAACATAGGAAACATTGAGACTGCTATATATGCATCACAGGAGACTCTGTGGTCATATAAATTACAGGAGGGGCTGGGGGCATTGACATCACATGAGATGCTGGGACATATTCATCACCGGGGAGACTGGGGGGAATAGACATCACTGAGGGGCTATATACATCACTAGGAAGCACAGACAGCACTGGGGGTATATATGTCACTGGGGGGAATAAACATCACTGGTGGGGTCACATATATCACTGGTGGCTATATATGTCACAGGTGGGGGATATACAGTACTCAGGGGGATATACATCACTTTTGGGGTAAATGCAGCACTGGGGAATATACACATCACTTGGGAGCTCATACAGCTGTGGGGGGATATACAGTACTGGGGGAGGGGGAATATACAGCACTGGGGGGACAGACAGCGGGAAGCACATAGATCATTGTTGTGGGGGCTCAGAGATCACCGAGGGGCACATACAGTTAGGTCCATATATATTTGGACAGAGACAACATTATTCTAATTTTGGTTCTAGACATTACCACAATAAATTTTAAACAAAACGATTCAGATGCAGTTGAATTTCAGACTTTCAGCTTTCATTTGAGGGTATCCACATTAAAATTGGATGAAGGGTTTAGGAGTTTCAGCTCCTTAATATGTGCCACCCTGTTTTTAAAGGGACCAAAAGTAATTGGACAGATTAAATAATTGTAAATAAAATGTTCATTTCTAGTACTTGGTTGAAAATCCTTTGTTGGCAATGACTGCCTGAAGTCTTGAACTCATGGACATCACCAGACGCTGTGTTTCCTCCTTTTTGATGCTCTGCCAGGCCTTCACTGCAGTGGTTTTCAGTTGCTGTTTGTTTATGGGCCTTTCTGTCTGAAGTTTAGTCTATAACAAGTGAAATTCATGCTCAATTGGGTTCAGATCAGGTGACTGACTTGGCCATTCAAGAATATTCCACTTCTTTGCTTTAATAAACTCCTGAGTTGCTTTGGCTTTATGTTTTGGGTCATTGTCCATCTGTAGTATGAAACGACAACCAACCAGTTTGGCTGCATTTGGCTGGATCTGAGCACACAGTATGGCTCTGAATACCCCAAAATTCATTCGGCTGCTTCTCTTCTGTCACATCATCAATAAACACTAGTGACCCAGTGCCACTGGCAGCCATGCATGCCCAAGCCATCACATTGCCTCTGCAGTGTTTTACAGATAATGTGGTATGCTTTGGATCATGAGCTGTACCACGCCTTCACCATACTTTTCTCTTTCCATCATTCTGGTAGAGGTTGATCTTGGTTTCATCTGTCCAAAGAATGTTCTTCCAGAACTGTGCTGGCTTTTTTAGATGTTTTTTAGTAAAGTCCAGTATAGCCTTTTTATTCTTGATGCTTATGAGTGGCTTGCACCGTGCAGTGAACCCTCTGTATTTACTTTCATGCAGTCTTCTCTTTATGGTAGATTTGGATATTGATGGGCCTACCTCCTGGAGAATGCTGTTCACTTGGTTGGCTGTTGTGAAGAGGTTTCTCTTCACCATGGAGATTATTCTGCGATCATCCACCGCTGTTGTCTTCCGTGGGCACCCAGGTCTTTTTGCATTGATGAGTTCACCAGTGCTTTCTTTCTCAGGATGTACCGAACTGTAGATTTTGCCACTCCTAATATTGTAGCAATTTTTCAGATGGGTTTTTTTCTGTTTTCGCAGCTTAAGGATGGCTTGTTTCACCTGCATGGAGAGCTCCTTTGACCGCATGTTTACTTCACAGCAAAACCTTCCAAATGCAAGCACCACACCTCAAATCAACTCCAGGCCTTTTATCTGCTTAATTCTGAATGACATAATGAAGGGATTGCCCACAACTGTCCATGAAATAGCCTTGGAGTCAATTGTCCAATTACTTTTGGTCCCTTTAAAAACAGGGTGGCACATGTTAAGGAGCAGAAGCTCCTAAACCCTTCATCCAATTTTAATGTGGATACCCTCAAATGAAAGCTGAAAGTCTGAACTTCAGCTGTATCTGAATTGTTTTGTTTAAAATTCATTGTGGTAATGTCTATAACCAAAATTAGAAAAAGGTTGTCTCTGTCCAAATATATATGGACCTAACTGTAGCTGGAGGGGACAGAGATCACAGAGGGCACAAATATTGAGGAATGGGCAAAAATTCCAGTAGCAAGATATGGAAATCTCAGAGACTTATCCAAAGTGACTTGCATATATAAATGATGCAAAATGAGGCTCTACAAAGTACTGACTTTGGGGGGGTGAATAGTTATGCACACTGAAGTGTTCAGTAATGTTTTCCCATTTGTTTGTTTCACAATAAAAAGAAAACCAAATGTAGGCATGTTCTTTACATGAACTGACGCAAACCCCTAAGAAAAGTGAAATTCCTGGTTGTGAGGTAGCAAAACCCAAAAAATTCCAAGGGGGTGAATACTTTCACATGCCACTGTATGTCACTGACTTGATTTGTGATGAGCTTACAGGACTGGTGACAAGGCAGAAACGCTCACACCTGTGAGAAAATAGGCAGGGAAATATGTTCCCTCACAAACAACTATGAACCCCCGCTGTTTCGTCCATATATTGTACTTTGTTATCATAAGTGACTTGTGTTTCCCATCCTGGCCAGAATTTGGGGTATGTTGTTGACCATGAACTAGAGCAGCTCTGCATGGTCAGATACAGCAAATAACACTGGATCTTTCAGGGGGAACAATTTTTTTAACACATCGAGTTGTGGAACATATTATTATTCCAAGATCTATTAATTAATATATAATTTTTTAGTGGGATAACCACTTTAATTAATAAAGATAAAAAGCATGGCACAAATAAATCCAAATAAAGAAAGGAAGGTTACACCCACCACAGAAACACACACCTAATGAACTTTCGCCAACCGGTTCCTATCATGGACTACTTCCTAAATAGCAAAAACACTTGTGAACTTTTAGCTTCTGACCTCTGCGACCCCCATGATTCATGAGAATGATGAGCAATGGTTCTTTAGTCCTACATTCTCAAACATAGGTGCACAACACTTAGCCATCAGCTGTGCAGGGAGCTGCATCTACCTGTTAAGGCTAGCGGAACACACCGAGTAAATAAAGATGTTTTTATTGATATTGGTGCGTTCGCAGCCCGGGGTCCACCGTGCAAGTGAACCTGCTGCTAGCAAACAGCGGCACTATATGGCGGTATGGACTAACTCAGTTAATTCACCGAGTAGCCGTGAAAGCAAAGCACTGTGCTCTGTTAGACTTCACAGAGGCACAGGCTAACTGCCCAAACAGAGAGCAGTCAGTGGTCACGCATGCACACAAAACTCCTCGCCGGAGGTGCCAGCATTCTAGGGGCTTATTTCAGCCAGGTCCCTGAATACATACAAACACAAACTCCTCGCCGGAGGTGCCAACATTCTAGGGGCTTATTTCAGCCGGGTCCCTGAACACACTCTCACGTGACCACACTGGCGCAAAGCACATAACAAAGAACATGCCATGCGAGCCTTAAATAGTTGCAACACGTACAGGACCTTCCTAGAAGGACCAATGAGAGGCTGCCACAGAGCGTGAGCACCTACAGGACCTTCCTGAAGGACCAATGGCCTTAGCTGCAGTATCTGATCATGTGACCCTCGATCTCCACTGAGAGATCTTACTCTGGGCATGCTCAAAACAAGAAAAGCAGGACTTAGTCCCAGAAGCATCTGCTCGCCGCTGCCCAGCACTGACTTCAATGGCAGAAGCAGGAAAGGCAGCAGTAACTCTTTGTACAGAGTCAGACTGAGCGAGACGCAGGGACCGACGTCTCCGCTGAGCAGGCTCCACTGCGGCAGGAGAAGAATGGAAGCCCGCAGCAGAGATGGCCCGAGATTCCCCCTGTGCAGAAGCGGGAACTCGACCCCTATCACTACCTCAGTCATTTACTTGAACTAAGTGCTAGGATGATGGCATATGTTTTCTTGTGTCATTTCTCTGTAACATGAAAATAGCCCTTTTTATGAATAGGCACTTTTTCATTTTTTGCTACCCTTCTTCCATAATGAGCCATAACTTTTTCCATCAATATAGTCATAAATGTGCTTGTTTTTGTGCAGAAAAAAATGTCTATGTTCCACATTTGTGTCTTGCCCTTTGTTTTTTCACAGACGTACCCTTTATATAATCTATGGTGCTATTGACATGTCAGGTTTTTTTTACAGAC
Source organism: Ranitomeya variabilis (assembly GCF_051348905.1). Lineage (NCBI taxonomy): Eukaryota > Metazoa > Chordata > Amphibia > Anura > Dendrobatidae > Ranitomeya > Ranitomeya variabilis. Next base: position 506,939,046 of record NC_135233.1, read on the forward strand.
CGTGTGTCCATGCAAAACTCATGGAGAAATATCCGGTATTTTTGTGGTATCACAGATGAAAAGGGCCAGGACAAGTCTACGGGTCCGTGAAATATACATACAGCACACAGATGCCATCAGTGTGCCGTTCATGTGCTATCTGCATTTAATATTGCAAAGGATATGAGAAGTTTAGCAATTTATTAATTTATTCACTCGTGAAAGACACTGATGATAAAAGCAGATACACTGACAAAACACTGATAACACACTGATCAAAAATGCTGATGATGCCAGTGCCATGGTTTGACGTATGCATTTAAACACGCATGTGTGAATGAGGCCTTACCACGTGATTTCCCGAAAACAGGAAACATTCTAGCATTGGTCTGTATAAGGTCTTGCTTTGTGTAGTGAGCTGGAATTTTTTAATTGATACCATTTTAGGGTACATACTAACTTTTTTTATTATTAATTTTTATTACATTTTTGGGGCAGGTACAATCACCAAAATGGTCATTTTGGATGTATTAATCTTACAGATTAATGGGAATACAAAAATGGCTGCCCTCAGTAAGCCTCCAACCTGCCATGCCAATCCATCAGAACCCCATGGTTGTTTGGCAGGTAGGGCCAAAAATCACAGGAATCATCACATTAACCAATTGAGCCAAGCAAATCCCATTGTTAGTGGTGCTGGCTTTATGGAGCTGAGAGAGTACGGAAGGCTAGCACTCGGCAAACGTGGAAGTGAAGGTGCAAGTGGACGGAACCAATGGTCCTCTCAGTCACAGAATATATAATCACTGCACTCATACGATGGAAAAACTTGATTCATGTGAATACTTTTATTGAGAAAATGTTCGGGTGAAGCGATAAGTACAAAACGTTTCGGCCAACCCGTGGCCTTGATCACTTAATCGCTGAAACAAATAAGATAAAACATAGTAAATAACTATATATATAGTGTAAACAAAGACAATTATACATATATACATATATACAATTCAAAATACATGTCAGAGCCGTATGCTGAGAACAAAAATATATCTCAAGCCATGTGGTATCATACCATCAGAGCAAGGTAAGGAACACAAAAAACGGAAAAGGAGAAGGTTTCAAAGGAGCACAATGCATAGATGTTATTGAAACGACGGTAAAGATCACAGCGTACCCTTAAGTAGAAATTCTTTTTTCTAGAGTGTAACTGGTGCTGCTAGGGTATCAGCCAAAAAATAGGGGTAGACAAACCTGTCAGGGTAAGGGACAAAAGTGAGTCGTACAGTTGTGATACTGGTATAATTATTACATCAGGTAAGAGTAAGCCCTGGACATGACTGGCTTATACGTGTGTAAGGGATATCCATCACCTTAATCTTATTCGTGCAGCGGCCGCTATAGAAAGAAGTCAGTTGCTATATCCATCAAAGGCTGTAGGGGTAAATGTAGATACACTAAGTAGCGTTGTCTAATGGCAACCTCAAAGTAGAACATTCAAAATAGCAGTAGCTACCTGTTAGATTGAGAAGCCTATCAAGGCGAGTGCCTGGTGCTTTAAAAGGGGGGGACCCGTCTTCTGGGAAAACCTGCCCGGCTAAGAGGGGGATAGACAATATGAGAATATATGGAAATATCAAAATAGCCATACTCCTTTTATGTTATAGTATATTGGCACGGTACATGTAGCATGAATCAGAGATGAATCATTACCTTCTTGTTTAAGGAGCCAGCCTGTGCTAATGTGCGTTAATTTCAGCACGATAGACCCGCAGGGTGAGGGAGTCAGTGTAGCTACAAAGAAAGACAGATGGCATAACAATGGAGCACAACTTGAGCTGTCATGAACTAATAACTTATCTGGTGGTGGTAGCTCACATCCGTTCCTCACGGTTCCGTACACTCAGTGGCTGGGATCCACGTTGGTGGATAAGTGGGATGTGCAGACACAGGCTGTGTCAATGCATGTGGCAGCGCTGCTTATGGATCAAAAAGGCGCTTATATGTGGTCCCAGGTGGTCAGTACCGCGCGCAGGGACGCCGGCGCGTGCGCAGTACAGGTTGCGGCCGTTCGCGCATGCGCAGTGGAAACGGAGCTAATCGGTAAGCACTAGAATGGCTGGGCTTGCGCAGTATGCATGAGACCAAATGCGCCGATAGCGGAAAAGACGTCAGAGCCTGCGCTGTGGGGGCAGAAAAAAGGTGTCAGTGTAAGGTGTTGCCACGGCTACGTGTACAGGGAGAGCTACTGTGTTCAGGGGCACTAATAAAAAGGATATGGAGGGCTGATACCCAAAGCATGGTAAAACAACATAGTGGAGCAAACTCACAGATATATATGCTATATACTGGAAAATACAGATACATTGTTATATGCAGATACATGGTAGGAGTCCAAACGATTAAATAAATAAATGAAATGCAATAAATCAAAAGTAAATGAAATAAATGGGATGAATGAAGAGAGCTAATGAACTAAATGCAAATAGGGGGGGGGGGAGAAATGAAAAAATAAAAAATAAATAAATAAATGAAAAAAATGAAAAAAACGGAAAAAAATGAATGAAAAATATGAGTTAAATATGAAAAACGCAACACAAGGAAATAATAAAATAAAAATGGGGGTACTTGTTTTAAGCCAGAAAACATAGGGGTGTGATCTTACCGTCTCGGGTGCGCAGAAGGATGAGGCTAATAGTGCAGTGGGTTAGGTCTAAAAGAATAGGGCAAAAAATAGCGTTAATCATACTAGCCAGTCTATTTCCCGGTTCAATCCCCTAGGGTGAAGGCTATCCAGAGTATAGATCCAGAAGGTTTCTCTCTGTTTCAATAATTGAATATGGTTACCACCCCTCCTCGGGCGAGGGACTTTTTCAACAATCTGGAATCTGAGCTGCGACACATTGTGTCTTGCCTCTTTAAAATGTAGTGGTAGTGGTAGCCAAACTTTTCCACATCTAATTGTAGACTTATGGCTTGATATTCGGTCTTTGATGGCTTGAGTCGTTTCCCCCACATACAGTAGCCCGCAGGGGCATTTGATAATGTATACTACATAATTTGTGTCACAGGTATAGTGTTCCTTGATGGGATATGATTTCCCAGTACGTGGATGAACAATCTCATTGCCCCTAATGATATTCGAGCAACATCTACAGTTTAAGCAAGGGAAAGTACCTGTTCTACTTAAGCCAGTCAGAGTTCTGATTGATGACGTTTTGTGTGGTCCTAAGTCAGCCCTCACTACATTGTCCCGTATGTTCCTGGGTCGTCTGGTGCACATTAAAGGTGGATCTTTGAATATAGAGATTGTGGGATAGGCCTTGCTGAGAAGAGGCCAGTGTCCTCGGATTAGATTGTGTATTTTTTGCATTGTAGGATGGTGGTTATGTACAAAGGGGAGTCGTGGACTCCTTTGTACCCTAGAGATTGTATCGTCTGTATCATGGAGGGCTCTGGCAGATTCCGTGTTGAGAAGATCAGATGGATACTGGCGGGCTTCAAACTTTCTCGACATTTCTTGTAACCTGGTCTCCCTAGTGGAAGGGTCGGAAACAATTCTAGTGACTCTTTTGAATTGTGATCTTGGGAGACTATTTTTAATGGACCTGGGATGACAGCTATTATATAGTAGAAGGCTGTTGCAATCAGTTGGTTTTGTGAAGATGTCCGTACTTAGGTTCCCGTTAGGATCTTTCAATATTTTTGTGTCCAAGAAGGTCACTTCGTCACTATGGTGAACTAATGTGAAGGACAGTCCGGGTCTGACATTGTTGATGGTGTCATAGAAGTCTAAGAGGCTGGTTTGGTCGCCATGCCAAATGCAAAAAATATCGTCTATGTATCTAAACCAGGCGAGAGAATGCTGCAGGAAGATGGGATTAGTGTATACAAAGACACGTTCGAAGCGATCCATGTAGAGATTAGCATAGGCCGGGGCCACATTGGACCCCATTGCCGTACCGCATGTCTGTAGGAAAAAGTCATCCTCAAATCTGAAGAAGTTCTCCCTGAGCACTAAGTTTAGGAGATCTATACAGAGCTCTTGGGAACCTGTTGTGAATTTGCTTTTTGCTCCCTCTAGTGGTTACTAGTTTTTTGACTCTGGTTTTTCTGTCATTCCTTTTATCCGCACCTGGGTCGTTAGTTAGGGGTGTTGCTATATAAGCTCCCTGGACCTTCAGTTCAATGCCTGGCAACGTAGTTATCAGAGCTAGTCTGCTGTGCTCTTGTCTACTGATCCTGGTTCCAGTTATATCAGCTAAGTCTGCCTTTTGCTTTTTGCTATTTGTTTTGGTTTTGTATTTTTGTCCAGCTTGTTCCAAATCTATATCCTGACCTTTGCTGGAAGCTCTAAGGGGGCTGGTGTTCTCCCCCCGGACCGTTAGACGGTTTGGGGGTTCTTGAATTTCCAGTGTGGATTTTGATAGGGTTTTTGTTGACCATATAAGTTACCTTTCTTTATTCTGCTATCAGTAAGCGGGCCTCTCTGTGCTAAACCTGGTTCATTTCTGTGTTTGTCATTTCCTCTTACCTCACCGTCATTATTTGTGGGGGGCTTCTATCCAGCTTTGGGGTCCCCTTCTCTGGAGGCAAGAAAGGTCTATGTTTTCCTCTACTAGGGGTAGCTAGATTCTCCGGCTGGCGCGTGTCATCTAGAATCAACGTAGGAATGATCCCCGGCTACTTCTAGTGTTGGCGTTAGGAGTAGATATATGGTCAACCCAGTTACCACTGCCCTATGAGCTGGATTTTTGTATTCTGCAGACTTCCACGTTCCTCTGAGACCCTCGCCATTGGGGTAACAGGCTGCCTGACTATTCAGCTTTTTTGATGTTTGAGACCTTGTATTGATTATCGGCTTTTAAATAAGATCACTGTCAAATTTCAGTATCCTTTACCGCTGTTGTCTGACTTGTTTGCCCGGATTAAGGGTGCCAAGTGGTTCACCAAGATAGACCTTCGTGGTGCGTACAACCTTGTGCGCATTAAGCAAGGTGATGAATGGAAAACCGCATTCAATACGCCCGAAGGTCATTTTGAGTACTTGGTGATGCCTTTTGGGCTCTCCAATGCGCCTTCAGTTTTTCAGTCCTTTATGCATGACATTTTCCGGAAGTATCTGGATAAATTTTTGATTGTTTATCTGGATGATATTTTGGTTTTTTCTGATAATTGGGATTCGCATGTGGAGCAGGTCAGGTTGGTCTTTAAAATTTTGCGTGAAAATTCTTTGTTTGTCAAGGGCTCAAAGTGTCTCTTTGGTGTACAGAAGGTTCCCTTTTTGGGGTTCATTTTTTCCCCTTCTGCTGTGGAGATGGACCCAGTCAAGGTCCGAGCTATTCTTGATTGGACTCAGCCCTCGTCAGTTAAGAGTCTTCAGAAGTTCTTGGGCTTCGCTAACTTCTACCGTCGTTTTATCGCTAATTTTTCTAGCATTGTGAAACCTTTGACGGATATGACCAAGAAGGGCTCCGATGTAGCTAACTGGGCTCCTGCTGCCGTGGAGGCTTTCCAGGAGTTAAAACGCCGGTTTACTTCGGCGCCTGTTTTGTGCCAGCCTGACGTCTCACTTCCCTTTCAGGTTGAGGTGGATGCTTCGGAGATTGGGGCAGGGGCCGTTTTGTCGCAGAGAGGCCCTGGTTGCTCTGTTATGAAACCTTGTGCCTTTTTCTCTAGGAAGTTTTCGCCTGCCGAGCGAAATTATGATGTGGGCAATCGGGAGTTGTTGGCCATGAAATGGGCATTTGAGGAGTGGCGTCATTGGCTCGAGGGTGCTAAGCATCGTGTGGTGGTCTTGACTGATCACAAAAATCTGATGTATCTCGAGTCTGCTAAACGCCTTAATCCGAGACAGGCCCGCTGGTCATTGTTTTTCTCCCGCTTTGATTTTGTTGTCTCGTATTTACCAGGTTCAAAGAATGTGAAGGCCGATGCTCTTTCTAGGAGCTTTGTGCCTGATGCTCCTGGAGTCGCGGATCCTGTTGGTATTCTTAAAGATGGAGTTATCTTGTCAGCTATTTCTCCGGATCTGCGACGTGTGTTGCAGAGATTTCAGGCTGATAGGCCTGAGTCTTGTCCACCTGACAGACTGTTTGTCCCGGATAAGTGGACCAGCAGAGTAATTTCCGAGGTTCATTCCTCGGTGTTGGCAGGTCACCCGGGAATCTTTGGCACCAGAGATCTGGTGGCCAGGTCCTTTTGGTGGCCTTCCTTGTCAAGGGATGTGCGGTCATTTGTGCAGTCCTGTGGGACTTGTGCTCGAGCTAAGCCTTGCTGTTCTCGTGCCAGCGGTTTGCTCTTGCCCTTGCCTGTCCCGAAGAGACCTTGGACACATATCTCCATGGATTTCATTTCTGATCTTCCGCTATCTCAGGGCATGTCCGTTATCTGGGTGATATGTGATCGCTTCTCCAAGATGGTCCATTTGGTTCCTTTGCCTAAGCTGCCTTCCTCTTCCGATCTGGTTCCTGTGTTTTTCCAGAACGTGGTTCGTTTGCACGGCATCCCTGAGAATATTGTGTCAGACAGAGGATCCCAGTTCGTTTCCAGGTTCTGGCGATCCTTTTGTAGTAGGATGGGCATTGATTTGTCGTTTTCGTCTGCTTTCCATCCTCAGACTAATGGACAGACGGAGTGAACCAATCAGACTTTGGAGGCTTATTTGAGGTGTTTTGTCTCTGCTGATCAGGACGATTGGGTGACATTCTTGCCGTCGGCTGAGTTTGCCCTTAATAATCGGGCTAGTTCCGCTACCTTGGTTTCGCCTTTTTTCTGCAACTCTGGTTTCCATCCTCGCTTTTCTTCGGGGCATGTGGAGCCTTCTGACTGTCCTGGGGTGGATTCTGTGGTGGATAGGTTGCAGCAGATCTGGAATCATGTGGTGGACAATTTGAAGTTGTCACAGGAGAAGGCTCAGCGCTTTGCCAACCGCCGCCGCGGTGTGGGTCCCCGACTACGCGTTGGGGATTTGGTATGGCTTTCTTCCCGCTTTGTTCCTATGAAGGTCTCCTCTCCCAAATTTAAACCTCGTTTTATTGGGCCTTACAAGATATTGGAAATCCTTAATCCTGTATCTTTTCGTCTGGATCTTCCTGTGTCGTTTGCTATTCACAATGTATTTCATAGGTCCTTGTTGCGGCGGTACATTGTGCCTGTAGTTCCTTCTGCTGAGCCTCCTGCTCCGGTGTTGGTTGAGGGCGAGTTGGAGTACGCGGTGGAGAAGATCTTGGATTCTCGCCTCTCCAGGCGGAGGCTTCAGTACCTGGTCAAGTGGAAGGGCTATGGTCAGGAGGATAATTCCTGGGTGGTCGCCTCTGATGTTCATGCGGCCGATTTAGTTCGTGCCTTTCATGCCGCTCGTCCTGATCGCCCTGGTGGTCGTGGTGAGGGTTCGGTGACCCCTCACTAAGGGGGGGTACTGTTGTGAATTTGCTTTTTGCTCCCTCTAGTGGTTACTAGTTTTTTGACTCTGGTTTTTCTGTCATTCCTTTTATCCGCACCTGGGTCGTTAGTTAGGGGTGTTGCTATATAAGCTCCCTGGACCTTCAGTTCAATGCCTGGCAACGTAGTTATCAGAGCTAGTCTGCTGTGCTCTTGTCTACTGATCCTGGTTCCAGTTATATCAGCTAAGTCTGCCTTTTGCTTTTTGCTATTTGTTTTGGTTTTGTATTTTTGTCCAGCTTGTTCCAAATCTATATCCTGACCTTTGCTGGAAGCTCTAAGGGGGCTGGTGTTCTCCCCCCGGACCGTTAGACGGTTTGGGGGTTCTTGAATTTCCAGTGTGGATTTTGATAGGGTTTTTGTTGACCATATAAGTTACCTTTCTTTATTCTGCTATCAGTAAGCGGGCCTCTCTGTGCTAAACCTGGTTCATTTCTGTGTTTGTCATTTCCTCTTACCTCACAGTCATTATTTGTGGGGGGCTTCTATCCAGCTTTGGGGTCCCCTTCTCTGGAGGCAAGAAAGGTCTATGTTTTCCTCTACTAGGGGTAGCTAGATTCTCCGGCTGGCGCGTGTCATCTAGAATCAACGTAGGAATGATCCCCGGCTACTTCTAGTGTTGGCGTTAGGAGTAGATATATGGTCAACCCAGTTACCACTGCCCTATGAGCTGGATTTTTGTATTCTGCAGACTTCCACGTTCCTCTGAGACCCTCGCCATTGGGGTCATAACAGGAACCCCCGTCCAAGTTGGCCTCACTAAGAGTTTGGGATACAGCTTCAATGCCCATGTCATGAGTGATAGAAGTGTAAAGACTAGTTACGTCTAATGTACATAGAAGGCTATCACTTGGAATCTTATTCATGTTGCGGATTCTCCCTAAGAAATCCCCAGTGTCCAGTATGAAAGACTTTGTGACTTTTGTGTATGGTGTGAGAAGTTTTTCCAAAAATATGGATAGTGGATTGAGAATAGAGTCGGTTGATGCCACGATGGGGCGGCCAGGGGGATTTTGGAGATTCTTGTGGATTTTGGGCAAGATGTATAGAACAGGGGTCACCGGATGATGGTTAATGAGGTATGTTTTTGTTTTGCTGTCAATGGTCTTCAGTTGGAGGTGTTTATCAACTACCCTGGTAATCTTATGTCGTATGGCGTAGGTGGGATCCCCAGGAATTTTTTTGTATGTTGTAGTGTCAGCAAGCTGTCTCCTTACTTCAGATACATAATAGCCCTTGTCCATGACCACGATGGCTCCCCCCTTGTCCGCTGGTTTGATGATGATGTTTTTATTTTCACTCAGTGAGTTCAAAGCTTGTTTCTCAAGAGGATCAAGATTGTGGCGGACAGGGAGGAAACCTAACCGCTGGTCATGTAGGGTTTTCTTGATGTCTCTATCAAGAAGATTGACAAAGGTTTCGACAGCATGGTTAGACTTAGATGGAACAAAGGTACTCTGGTTTCTAAGACCCAGTTGGTCAATTGTAATCTTGGGCCCCTCGGTGTGTGTAGATACTGGGGCTGGTCTGATAGGATTAGATGAATCCTCAAAATGTACTTTTAGTCTAATGCTCCTATAGAACCGCTGTAGATCCCTTTCAAGCTGAAAAGAATCCCATTTAGGAGTAGGACAGAAGGATAGACCCATATTTAAAACTTTTAGTTCTAAGGGGGAAAGAGTATAGTTAGAAATATTCACTACAGAGTTTGGACTCCTACCTGAGATCTGAGAGTCATGTGGCGGTCCTCGTCCCTTCTTCCTCGACCTCCGGGTTGGCGTGCGTTTTGTCCTAAAAAACGGGGACCTGATGTCTGTGCCCCGCCAGTCTCGCTGCCGGATCCTGCAGAGGAACCCCCTGCAGGTGAGGAGCCCCCGGAGTGGTAGTTCCCTCCAGGAGTGCGGCGAAATCTTGGTCTCTGGCGCCTGGGAAAAGGGTCCTCCCATTTATAGACGTTATTGGTGTGATAATCCTCCGTATCTCTTTGGAATTTAGTCCGTTTCCTTTCTTCCAGAGTTCTCTGGTGTGTTGTTAATATGGAGTCTACTTTACTCTTTAGTGTAGCAAATTCCGTATTGCTTAAAGTGGTGGTCAGTTGTGTCTCAATACTCTCAATTTTCTCCTCTGTGCTTTTGATCGCCTCCTGTAGGTACTCGATGGTCAATAATATGATGTCAAAAGAGCATTTGTTCAAAATCTTTTGAAACGTTGTACAGTACTTCTCGTTATCAGAAAACAGGGTTGGACGAAGATTGCAACGTAGCCCTCTGGGTATTTTCCCTTGACGATGGTATTCACCCAAAGTTGCGCAATGTAGATCGTAGCCGATGAGTTTCTTCTTTTCCCTCTCCCAGTCCCTTGATTTGACGTCCTTACTGGGTAGATGAAGAAAGTCCGTTTTAGTCTTTATCTTGGATAGGATGGTAGTACCTGTGGCTTCGTCGTAGACAAAAGTGTCGGTTGACATGGATCCGGTCGGTGCTTAAAGCCCAAGAACAATAGTATAGAGAGTACGGAAGGCTAGCACTCGGCAAACGTGGAAGTGAAGGTGCAAGTGAACGGAACCAATGGTCCTCTCAGTCACAGAATATATAATCACTGCACTCATACGGAGGTCGAGGAAGAAGGGACGAGGACCGCCACATGACACATGACAGTGAATATTTCTAACTATACTCTTTCCCCCTTAGAACTAAAAGTTTTAAATATGGGTCTATCCTTCTGTCCTACTCCTAAATGGGATTCTTTTCAGCTTGAAAGGGATCTACAGCGGTTCTATAGGAGCATTAGATTAAAAGTACATTTTGAGGATTCATCTAATCCTATCAGACCAGCCCCAGTATCTACACACACCGAGGGGCCCAAGATTACAATTGACCAACTGGGTCTTAGGGTACTGTCACACAGTACCATTTTGATCGCTACGACGGCACGATCCGTGACGTCGCAGCGATCGTATGATTATCGCTCCAGCGTCGTAGACTGCGGTCACACGTTGCAATCACGGCGCTGGAGCGATGCCGAAGTCCCCGGTAACCAGGGTAAACATCGGGTAACTAAGCGCAGGGCCGCGCTTAGTAACCCGATGTTTACCCTGGTTACCAGCGTAAACGTAAAAAAAACAAACAGTACATACTTACATTCCGGTGTCTGTCCCCGGCGTTCTGCTTCTCTAGTCTCCACTGTGTAAGCGCCATAGCCGGCAAGCACAGCGGTGACGTCAGACGTCACCGCTGTGCTCGCTTTCCGGCCGGCAGACGCTCACACAGTGGAGAGAAGCTGAGACGCTGGAGGACAGACACCGGAATGTGAGTATGTACTGTTTGTTTTTTTACGTTTACGCTGGTAACCACGGTAAACATCGGGTTACTAAGCGCGGCCCTGCGCTTAGTTACCCGATGTTTACCCTGGTTACAAGCGAAGACATCGCTGGATCGCTGTCACACACAACGATCCAGCGATGTCAGCGGGTGATCAAGCGACGAAAGAAAGTTCCACACGATCTGCTACGACGTACGATTCTCAGCAGGATCCCTGATCGCTGCTGCGTGTCAGACACTGCGATATCGTAACGATATCGCTAGAACGTCACGAATCGTACCGTCGTAGCGATCAAAATGGTACTGTGTGACAGTACCCTTAGAAACCAGAGTACCTTTGTTCCATCTAAGTCTAACCATGCTGTCGAAACCTTTGTCAATCTTCTTGATAGAGACATCAAGAAAACCCTACATGACCAGCGGTTAGGTTTCCTCCCTGTCCGCCACAATCTTGATCCTCTTGAGAAACAAGCTTTGAACTCACTGAGTGAAAATAAAAACATCATCATCAAACCAGCGGACAAGGGGGGAGCCATCGTGGTCATGGACAAGGGCTATTATGTATCTGAAGTAAGGAGACAGCTTGCTGACACTACAACATACAAAAAAATTCCTGGGGATCCCACCTACGCCATACGACATAAGATTACCAGGGTAGTTGATAAACACCTCCAACTGAAGACCATTGACAGCAAAACAAAAACATACCTCATTAACCATCATCCGGTGACCCCTGTTCTATACATCTTGCCCAAAATCCACAAGAATCTCCAAAATCCCCCTGGCCGCCCCATCGTGGCATCAACCGACTCTATTCTCAATCCACTATCCATATTTTTGGAAAAACTTCTCACACCATACACAAAAGTCACAAAGTCTTTCATACTGGACACTGGGGATTTCTTAGGGAGAATCCGCAACATGAATAAGATTCCAAGTGATAGCCTTCTATGTACATTAGACGTAACTAGTCTTTACACTTCTATCACTCATGACATGGGCATTGAAGCTGTATCCCAAACTCTTAGTGAGGCCAACTTGGACGGGGGTTCCCAAGAGCTCTGTATAGATCTCCTAAACTTAGTGCTCAGGGAGAACTTCTTCAGATTTGAGGATGACTTTTTCCTACAGACATGCGGTACGGCAATGGGGTCCAATGTGGCCCCGGCCTATGCTAATCTCTACATGGATCGCTTCGAACGTGTCTTTGTATACACTAATCCCATCTTCCAGCAGCATTCTCTCGCCTGGTTTAGATACATAGACGATATTTTTTGCATTTGGCATGGCGACCAAACCAGCCTCTTAGACTTCTATGACACCATCAACAATGTCAGACCCGGACTGTCCTTCACATTAGTTCACCATAGTGACGAAGTGACCTTCTTGGACACAAAAATATTGAAAGATCCTAACGGGAACCTAAGTACGGACATCTTCACAAAACCAACTGATTGCAACAGCCTTCTACTATATAATAGCTGTCATCCCAGGTCCATTAAAAATAGTCTCCCAAGATCACAATTCAAAAGAGTCACTAGAATTGTTTCCGACCCTTCCACTAGGGAGACCAGGTTACAAGAAATGTCGAGAAAGTTTGAAGCCCGCCAGTATCCATCTGATCTTCTCAACACGGAATCTGCCAGAGCCCTCCATGATACAGATGATACAATCTCTAGGGTACAAAGGAGTCCACGACTCCCCTTTGTGCATAACCACCATCCTACAATGCAAAAAATACACAATCTAATCCAAGGACACTGGCCTCTTCTCAGCAAGGCCTATCCCACAATCTCTATATTCAAAGATCCACCTTTAATGTGCACCAGACGACCCAGGAACATACGGGACAATGTAGTGAGGGCTGACTTAGGACCACACAAAACGTCATCAATCAGAACTCTGACTGGCTTAAGTAGAACAGGTACTTTCCCTTGCTTAAACTGTAGATGTTGCTCGAATATCATTAGGGGCAATGAGATTGTTCATCCACGTACTGGGAAATCATATCCCATCAAGGAACACTATACCTGTGACACAAATTATGTAGTATACATTATCAAATGCCCCTGTGGGCTACTGTATGTGGGGGAAACGACTCAAGCCATCAAAGACCGAATATCAAGCCATAAGTCTACAATTAGATGTGGAAAAGTTTGGCTACCACTACCACTACATTTTAAAGAGGCAAGACACAATGTGTCGCAGCTCAGATTCCAGATTGTTGAAAAAGTCCCTCGCCCGAGGAGGGGTGGTAACCATATTCAATTATTGAAACAGAGAGAAACCTTCTGGATCTATACTCTGGATAGCCTTCACCCTAGGGGATTGAACCGGGAAATAGACTGGCTAGTATGATTAACGCTATTTTTTGCCCTATTCTTTTAGACCTAACCCACTGCACTATTAGCCTCATCCTTCTGCGCACCCGAGACGGTAAGATCACACCCCTATGTTTTCTGGCTTAAAACAAGTACCCCCATTTTTATTTTATTATTTCCTTGTGTTGCGTTTTTCATATTTAACTCATATTTTTCATTCATTTTTTTCCGTTTTTTTCATTTTTTTCATTTATTTATTTATTTTTTATTTTTTCATTTCTCCCCCCCCCCCCTATTTGCATTTAGTTCATTAGCTCTCTTCATTCATCCCATTTATTTCATTTACTTTTGATTTATTGCATTTCATTTATTTATTTAATCGTTTGGACTCCTACCATGTATCTGCATATAACAATGTATCTGTATTTTCCAGTATATAGCATATATATCTGTGAGTTTGCTCCACTATGTTGTTTTACCATGCTTTGGGTATCAGCCCTCCATATCCTTTTTATTAGTGCCCCTGAACACAGTAGCTCTCCCTGTACACGTAGCCGTGGCAACACCTTACACTGACACCTTTTTTCTGCCCCCACAGCGCAGGCTCTGACGTCTTTTCCGCTATCGGCGCATTTGGTCTCATGCATACTGCGCAAGCCCAGCCATTCTAGTGCTTACCGATTAGCTCCGTTTCCACTGCGCATGCGCGAACGGCCGCAACCTGTACTGCGCACGCGCCGGCGTCCCTGCGCGCGGTACTGACCACCTGGGACCACATATAAGCGCCTTTTTGATCCATAAGCAGCGCTGCCACATGCATTGACACAGCCTGTGTCTGCACATCCCACTTATCCACCAACGTGGATCCCAGCCACTGAGTGTACGGAACCGTGAGGAACGGATGTGAGCTACCACCACCAGATAAGTTATTAGTTCATGACAGCTCAAGTTGTGCTCCATTGTTATGCCATCTGTCTTTCTTTGTAGCTACACTGACTCCCTCACCCTGCGGGTCTATCGTGCTGAAATTAACGCACATTAGCACAGGCTGGCTCCTTAAACAAGAAGGTAATGATTCATCTCTGATTCATGCTACATGTACCGTGCCAATATACTATAACATAAAAGGAGTATGGCTATTTTGATATTTCCATATATTCTCATATTGTCTATCCCCCTCTTAGCCGGGCAGGTTTTCCCAGAAGACGGGTCCCCCCCTTTTAAAGCACCAGGCACTCGCCTTGATAGGCTTCTCAATCTAACAGGTAGCTACTGCTATTTTGAATGTTCTACTTTGAGGTTGCCATTAGACAACGCTACTTAGTGTATCTACATTTACCCCTACAGCCTTTGATGGATATAGCAACTGACTTCTTTCTATAGCGGCCGCTGCACGAATAAGATTAAGGTGATGGATATCCCTTACACACGTATAAGCCAGTCATGTCCAGGGCTTACTCTTACCTGATGTAATAATTATACCAGTATCACAACTGTACGACTCACTTTTGTCCCTTACCCTGACAGGTTTGTCTACCCCTATTTTTTGGCTGATACCCTAGCAGCACCAGTTACACTCTAGAAAAAAGAATTTCTACTTAAGGGTACGCTGTGATCTTTACCGTCGCTTCAATAACATCTATGCATTGTGCTCCTTTGAAACCTTCTCCTTTTCCGTTTTTTGTGTTCCTTACCTTGCTCTGATGGTATGATACCACATGGCCTTGAGATATATTTTTGTTCTCAGCATACGGCTCTGACATGTATTTTGAATTGTATATATGTATATATGTATAATTGTCTTTGTTTACACTATATATATAGTTATTTACTATGTTTTATCTTATTTGTTTCAGCGATTAAGTGATCAAGGCCACGGGTTGGCAGAAACGTTTTGTACTTATCGCTTCACCCGAACATTTTCTCAATAAAAGTATTCACATGAATCAAGTTTTTCCATCGTATGAGTGCAGTGATTATATATTCTGCGGCTTTATGGAGCTGACTCAGCTCCTGAGCCTGCACTATATAGCTGTATATAAATAGAGAAGGAGTTGAAAATGACAAAATGTAATCTTTCCCCACTGGTGGGTACAGGATACCAAGATTTTATCATGTCACTTGCTATGTGGGGTATTTGGAGATGTTTATCAGTAAAACCAAACCTAAATGTACTAAATAAATCAGAAATTATACAAGGTGGATAACATTTATTAAAGCCATTTGGGATGTTTCTTACTGTTCTTCCTGTAGGAAAAAGTTCAAAGCAATAATCATATTTCATTTGTTATTTTTATTCCGGGGAATTACAGGAAAGATTAAAGTTACAGATTTTGTGATAAGTTTGTGTATTTGCCAGTAAATAGCCACAGAAAACATTTGTCAAGTTTTATTCACCATTGTGTGATGCTATTTGTTTCCTAATGGCTTTATAATTAGTTCAAAGGAAATGGTGGCAAACATTAACTGATGATAAGATTGGCGCAATACACCAACCAAAACAATGGTGACATTCATCCTCACACAAAAGCAACTATGCTAATAATTTCTTTTGACTAAGCTGATAATTCAGTTGGCAAAATGGAAGCCTCAGTTCTTTGTCCTGAACATCAGGGTCATAAATGCTTCTTTCATGAGCCACATTTTTCACAATATAGGCCCTACAAGAACATGAACTTCTGACAGTGGATCTGTGATAGTTCATAAAGCTTTAGGCACATTTCATTGCATGAATCTTAGTTCACATAGAACTGGGGAGTGGTCAAGGAGTAAAGAACTTATCACCATTTAGATAAGTGAGCACAATTTTGGACTTCTTTCCCTTGCCTTTACAGATCTCCTGGTCACTAGGGCCTGGTGCCTCTGAGGGTGCTGTTGACTGCTAAGCAGCTACCTTTCTCATATGTACAGATATGCCCATCACAAATACTTGTGTAACAACTTAAGTGCAATCCCACACCAATGTGCGATCTGTACAGTCTAAGTCTAAAGTTTTTGATTAAGGTCTTTGATTTTAAGAATACGTTGCTATCTCGTTTTCATAACATCAGTTGAATTTGACAGGCACTTTTTGGTCTCTCTAACTACCAAAAATTGAGCATAGTGTTTTGACTTGCAGGAAGAGGACTACTACAAACTCTGGTAAGCCCACAGACTCCCTTGTACAACAGCCTCTATCAAACTTACCAACCTTTATGGCTCACTGTTTCTCATGAAAGCTTCAAGACTCTACGATTCTGGTCTGACTTCTCAGGCTTCAGTCATTCTTTACTTATCACTAGTGTTGAGCATTCCGATACTGCAAGTATCGGGTATCGGCCGATACTTGCTGTATCGGAATTCCGATACCGAGATCCGATATTTTTGTGATATCGGGTATCGGTATCGAAACAACATTAATGTAAAAATGTGTAAAAGAGAGAATTAAAATAAAAAATATTGCTATACTCACCTCTCCGACGCAGCCTGCACCTTACCGAGGGAAGCGGCAGCGTTCTTTGTTTAAAATTCGCGCTTTTCTTTCCTTTACGTGAGTCCCGGCTTGTGATTGGTTGCGTGCCGCCCATGTGACCGGGATGCAACCAATCACAGCAAGCCGTGACGTAATTTCAGGTCCTTCAGGATTTTAAAATTACGTTCCGGCATTGTGATTGGTTGCGTCGCAGTCACATGGGAGACGCAACCAATCACAGCAAGCCGTGACGTAATTTCAGGTCCTTAAGGATTTTAAAATTACGTCCCGGCTTTGTGATTGGTCCGCGTCCCGGCAACATGGCCGCCATTAACCAATCACAAGCCGTGACGTCACGGGAGGCTGGACACGCGCGCTTTTTAAAATGGGCGCGTGTCCAGCCTCCCGTGACGTCCCGGCTTGTGATTGGTTGCGCCGCGGTCAACCAATCACAAGCCGGGAGGCTGGACACGCGCCCATTTTAAAATTTTAAAATGCGCGCGTGTCCAGCCTCCCGGCTTGTGATTGGTTGACCGCGGCGCAACCAATCACAAGCCGGGACGTCACGGGAGGCTGGACACGCGCCCATTTTAAAAAGCGCGCGTGTCCAGCCTCCCGTGACGTCACGGCTTGTGATTGGTTAATGGCGGCCATGTTGCCGGGACGCGGACCAATCACAGCAAGCCGTGACGTAATTTCGTCACGGCTTGCTGTGATTGGTCCGCGTCCCGGCAACATGGCGCCGTGACCAATCATAAGCCGGGACGTCACTGGAGGCTGGACACGCACGCTTTTTAAAATGGGCGCGTGTCCAGCCTCCCGTGACGTCCCGGCTTGTGATTGGTTAATGGCGGCCATGTTGCCGGGACGCGGACCAATCACAGCAAGCCGTGACGTAATTTCGTCACGGCTTGCTGTGATTGGTCCGCGTCCCGGCAACATGGCCGCCCTGACCAATCACAAGCCGGGACTTCACGTAACCAAGTAAAAGCGCGAATTTTAAACAAACAACGCTGCCGGTTCCCTCGCTGAGGTCCAGGCTGCGTCGGAGGGTGAGTATAGCGATATTTTTTATTTTAATTCTTTCTTTTACACATTTATATGGATCCCAGGGCCTGAAGGAGAGTTTCCTCTCCTTCAGACCCTGGGAACCATCAGGAATACCGTCCGATACTTGAGTCCCATTGACTTGTATTGGGATCGGGTATCGGTATCGGATTAGATCCGATACTTTCCGATACCGATACTTTCAAGTATCGGACGGTATCGCTCAACACTACTTATCACTCAAGTGGTGGTACTCCTGTTCAAGTCCTATTTCTCTCGGAAGAGGAAATTTTCACACTCCGCCCCATGACACACTTCTTGATGGAAGAGTAGCCCAGGCTTCAGCTCTCTTTTCAGCAGGTCTCTCTATCACACAATGCTATATGAGTTGCCCGCCAGGGCCGTGGGGTACTCGGTACCGGGTCCGGTATCAATTAAAGAGGATGTCAAGGTGGCTGCGACCTGGTCCATGGCTCTGGGCACTCAATTAAAGGAAAAGGTCTTTAAGGGAATAGGTGAATAAAGTTTGTGTTCATGATGCCACCTGTGGTATTTGGTAAGAGGGTACCAACGCTGCTTAAAGGGGTCCTCTGGGGTGATGGTATGACAGCTAAGATGGTATAAAATCCCACAGGTGAAGCAGGTCCCCAGGGCTCCCGGTGTATAGATGAGGATGGTGCATAGTGCAGTAAAGAATGGAGGACACAGGTTTGCAGTCTCTTTACCTGGTTTACTGTAGCTTCAGGCAACCACAGCCCAGGGCACCAGATCACAGGAACAGGCAGGGTCCGTCCGACTTGGAAGCAAATCCAGAGTCCCCTTTACCAGGTGGAGTTAAAAGCTTTACTCTAGCGCTGTGGTGTTGTAGTCCCTTACTGCCTATGACTTCAGATAAGGTCCTCACAGTTCTTCTCTCTGTCCCCCTTAAAGGATAGGACAATATCTGCTTAACAGGTAACTCAAGCCTTTTTACAGGAACTCTAGCACGCCCCGGGCTCTATGTGTTACTGTGTCTCAGGTGTGTGTGGCGGACAGGTAACTTGTAGTTCAGCTGTCCTGCCGGTCTCTGATGTAAGTCGTAGAGTCCCTTACAACCTTGATGGTCCGGCTACCGGTTATCTGCACCTCAAAGGGAGGCAGCCTTCACTTAGCTGGTCTCCCCGATGTTACTCTCCTGTGCTTCGCTTTGCTTCACGCTCACTGAACAATGTTCGGCTTTCTGTATGTCTCTTTCCAGGAGCTGTAGTGCTTCAGACTACACGGCCCCTTCAGACCTTCTGACCCTCTATGTCGGTCTGCTCTCTTCTCTGTCTGTACCTTTCTGAGCTGAACTGAACTCCTTTCCCTCCAGATCAGAATGTATTTATAGGGGAGTTCACCCCATACTAGGCTTAGAGCTCCCCCTTCTGGCCTGGAGTGTGAACATGTTGTATGCATTGTGGTTACCTGATAAAAGATATCCTTCATCGCTTCCAAATGTAACATCACTCTCCTTGTGAGGAAGGTAATGCTACTGTGACGACCAGAACCCTGGGGCGCCACGCTTACACCTTCCTGACGGCGCAGGTTGGCACCCTGGGGGGAGTGTTATAGTGGCCCCGCTCTACGATGACCGCCTCTAGGATCCCTAGATAAACCCTATAGCCAATAAATTGTCCTCATACAACATAAGGGGACCCCTGATACTAGACATAGGTCACACCTGCAACTAAAGAAACCCTATATTCCAAGGTAATTAAAAACAAGAGGGTACACATAAGGCATTGGTGGCATTCATGGATAACTGAGTACTATATTCATAATAAACCCATGTATATATGATCCAACATGGGCTCTCACAGATACAAACAGGTATATATATAGTACATAGATCATTTGTCCATAGAGCATGGCAGCACAGGATATACAGTGGGTACGGAAAGTATTCAGACCCCTTTAAATTTTTAACTCTTTGCAGCCATTTGGTAAATTCAAAAAAGTGCATTTGTTTTCTTATTAATGTACACTCTGCACCCCATCTTGACTGAAAAAAACCAGAAATGTAGAAATTTCTGCAAATTTATTAAAAGAGAAAAACTGAAATATCACATGGTCATAAGTATTCAGACCCTTTGCTCAGTATTGAGTAGAAGCACCTTTTTGAGCTAGTACAGCCATGAGTCTTCTTCAGAATGATGCAACAAGTTTTTCACACCTGAATTTTGGGATCCTATGCCTTTCTTCCTTGCAGATCCTCTCCAGTTCCACCAGGTTGGATGGTGAACGTTCGTGGACAGCCATTTTCAGGTCTCTCCAGAGATGCTCAATGGGGTTTTGGTCAGGGCTTTGGCTGGGCCAGTCAGTAATGGTCACAGAGTAAAGTGGCTGAGAAAAAACTCCCCACCCAATGTCCCAAAGTTAAAGAACAATGAGCAGAAAAAGTAAACATACAGAGAGCAAACTAGGTAGTCTTGACTGACAACGAGACAATGATAAGAAGAGTATCTAGTATGACTAAATCAGTTAGTTTAATGAGCTAAAACCGGATACATCACAGTGCCGTATAAGTAACATGTAAAATCAAAAGAGAAAAATTTTATATAGCTAACAAAATTAGCTGATGAAAAGCTATGGGGTGGCTTGAGATGCTAATTGCCATGGTAGCCATGTACGGAAAAAGTTATCATGCGTACGTGAATCCCAGCTAGACAATTCCTCCATCCTGCAGATGTCCTGGACTTTTTTGACCCATTCATTGATGTGAGGGGGGGTCGTTTGTCTCCAATGTAAGGAGATCAGGTGTTTCGCTGCGGCTACTAGAAGGGGAAGAAGGTCGTGTTTCTTAGGATTATATGACTTCGTGGGGAGTGATAGTAGGACCTCTTGGGGAGTTAGGTTCTGTTTTATTAATCCAATCTGGCGGAGTCGGTTAAAAATATCTTCCCAAAATTTGGTGATAACTGGGCAGGACCAGAAAATATGTGTTAAAGAGCCCCTAGACTTCATACATGTCCAACAAAGAGGAGAATCAGAGAGGCCTAGATGGTGGAGAGGTTCTATACCACCTGGAGAGGACTTTAAAAGCATTCTCCTGCAACAGAACGCATCTTGAGAACCCATGTGAGTGTCCCAGAACTTGCTCCGTCTCCTTATTGGAAAGGGATATGCCTAGTTCACACTCCCAAGAGGATATATACAGGGGTTTAAATTGAGTATTAGGGGAAATTAAGTTATGATATATTTTAGATATTAACTTAGGAGGTATGGGGTTAAGTTTAATTAAGAATTCTAACCAAAGCCAATCTGTGTTATATTGGATGTCTGACTTGAGTTTAGAGATGATGTGTTTTATATGATGTACTTGTATAAAGTCTCTGGGCTGCTTCTTAGCATCCTGAGGCCAACTGTCTGTGCATTTGATTTGATTAGAAAGTAAGTGCGAAATTGGAAAGGTCGGCATGGATACCCATAGGTCAAATGCATCTATATATTTTGGCTCAATGAGCCAGGGTATGATCCTCAAAGGCATGTTATCTAGAAAAAGACATCGTGGCCAATTATTTGGGATAAGCTTCCTCCTGATATCCAGGGTGTTTTTGGTTATTCTCTCCAATGAGTTCCGTGGGAGGGCGGCAGAGGTCCAGACTCCAGAGATATTTTTCCGCCTTTCCTCCTAGCAACAAAAGTTCAAGGTTAGGAATTTTTTGGTCAGGTCTAGGTTTAGCCAAATTTATCCATCTGGCCAAATGGATTGCCTGATAGTAAGTCTTAAAATCAGGGAGTCCAAGGCCCCCTTTCTTTTTCAGGAGAGAGAGGATTTTAAAGGGAAGTCTGGTTCTTCCGCCCCTCCACACACACCCGCCGGCTACTCTATTAGCTGATGTGAAGAAAGATTTGGGAAGGGGTATGGGTATCATGTTCATGTGGTAGAATATTTTTGGTAAGATGTACGATTTAATTATATTTATCCTGCCAATCCATGATAGATATGGCAGGTCATAGGATTTAAGAAGTGTTTGAATATTATCTAGAAGGGGTTCAAAATTGTGCTTGTATAGAGTAGAGGGGTCTGCAGTAAGAAAGACTCCCAGATATTTCAACTTATCGGTGAGCCATTTAAAGGGGGTAGACTTTTTGAGTTCCAAGACTACTTCATTTGCTAGTGAAACATTCATAACTTCCGATTTGTGCATGTTAACTTTGAAATTAGAGATGACTCCAAACTCGTCAAGAAGTTTCAGAATAGAGGGAAAAGCAGTCCTGGGATTTGAGATCAAGATCAGGAGGTCATCCGCGAAAACAGCAGTTTTAAATTCTATTTGTTCCACAGTTAGTCCCCTGATAGACTCCTCCTGTCTTATTCTCTGTATTAGAGTCTCCATAACTAACACAAAAAGGGTGGGGGAGAGAGGGCAGCCTTGCCTGGTTCCATTTCCAATCTCAAAGGAATCCGAGAGCAGCCCGATGACTCTAACCCTAGCGGATGGAAATGAGTACAGAGTCATGATGGCATCAATAAGAGGTTGGGGGAGGTCAAACTTCCGTAAAGTGCAGACCATGTAATGCCAACTGACTATCAAAGGCTTTCTCGGCATCAGTTGAGAGCAGAGCCAACGGGATGCCAGATCGTCTGGCATGTGAGATGGCTAAGAGAATTTTCGTGGCATTGTCCTTACCCTCTCGACCCCTTACAAAACCCACCTGATCAGGGTGAATCAAGGATTCTAGAACGGTGTTAATCCTGGATGCAAGGATTTTTGCCCAAAGTTTTAAATCTGAATTCAATAAAGATATGGGGCGATAATTGCCACATTGGCTCCCATCTCTCCCGTCTTTGGGGATAACAGAGATGTGTGCTTCTAAAGTCTGTTTGGTCGGAAAGTTTCCTGCAAGAAAGGAGTTGAATAGAGAGGTCAGGTGTGGGAGGAGTAGATCTGAAATTTTTTTATAATAGGACACTGGGAAACCATCTGGGCCTGGAGTCTTATTAATTGCCATATTTTGTAAGGTATCGCTAATTTCTTGGTAGGTGACCTGAGATAGAAGAGCCGCATGGTTTTTGGCTTGGATTTTTGGGAGGGAAAGCGGGGCCAAGAAACCCTGGATCTTGTCCGCTGCGGTTAAACAATCTTTCATGGGGTCGGGAGATTCTAAGTTGTAGAGGGATTGGTAGTAGCGTCTGAACGCCTCTGCAATATCTTCGGACCTGTCGACCTTCGTGTTTGGGTTTTTGTAAATATGCTTTATAAATTTGTTTTCCTTTTGCTTTTTAAGTAGATGAGAAGTCTGTTTGCTACTTTTGTATCCATGAACATAGAAACGATGTCTACAATGCATAAAGATCTTTGCAGATTTAATATTAAGCAAGTCTTTTAATTTGCCGCGAAGGGCGACTAGGTCTCGTTGTAGATTCTGAGTGTTAGCTTTTTTGTGAAGACGTTCTGTGATTGCGATCTGATGCAAGAGAGACATCATCTCTTTTTCCCTTTGTTTTTTCGCGTGGGCTCCGATAGATATGAGTTCCCCCCAGAGTACCGCCTTGTGCGCCTCCCAAATGTTAGGTGTTAGTGGGCCTTCTGTAACATTTTATATAAAGTAACGCAAAATCGTATATTTTATTTTCTCTAAGTTTTGTGGAATATCTAATAGAGATTCATTTAATCTCCAAGATGTTGCGGGGCGGGGTAAGGTGTCAATGGTGATATCTATAAAGATCAGAGCGTGATCAGAAATTGTGATTGGGCCTATACTGGCAGATTTGATTAGGCTTAAAGATCGCGACTCAATCAGAAGGAGGTCAATACGGTGATAGGATGAATGAGGAGGGGAAAAAAAGGTATAATCTTTAGTAGTGGGGTGAATAGTACGCCAAGGGTCAATAAGATGTAGGGTAGATAATTTGTTCAACAGATTATGTCTCGATTTTTGTGAAATGAAGGACAGACCACTTGAGGAGTCTATTTCAGGATTTAGGGTAATATTAAAGTCACCTCCTACGATTAGTAACCCTTCTGTGAAGAGTTGTAACACCTCCAATGTTTTCAAAATCCACTGGGTTTGATGTTTATTGGGTGCATAAAGGTTGGCGAATGTAACTAAGGTATTGGCTAGGTGTCCTTTAATAAATATATATCTCCCTTCGTGATCACTTAGTGTATCCCTGGGTGAGAATGGTAGGCCTTTTTTTAGCGCTATGCTAACACCTTTGGATGCAAAAGAGTTACAACTAGGGTTGAGCGAAACGGGTCGATCATTTTCAAAAGTCGCCGACTTTTGGCTAAGTCGGCGTCTCATGAAACCCGATCCGACCCCTGTGCTTGTCGGCCATGCGGTACGCGACTTTCGCGCCAAAGTCGCGTTTCAATGACGCGAAAAGCGCCATTTCTCAGCCAATGAAGGTGAACGCAGAGTGTGGGCAGCGTGATGACATAGATCCTGGTCCCCACCATCTTAGAGAAGGGCATTGCAGTGATTGGCTTGCTGTCTGCGGCGTCACAGGGGCTATAAAGGGGCGTTCCCGCCGACCGCCATCTTACTGCTGCTGATCTGAGCTTAGGGAGAGGTTGCTGCCGCTTCATCAGAAGCAGGGAGAGCGTTAGGCAGGGTCCACTAACCACCAAACCGCTTGTGCTGCAGCGATTTCCACTGTCCAACACCACCTTCGGTGTGCAGGAACAGTGGAAGCTATTTTTTTTTTTTTTTCCCCTCAGCGCTGTAGCTCATTGGGCTGCCCTAGAAGGCTCCGTGATAGCTGTATTGCTGTGTGTACGCCACTGTGGAAACCAACTGCTTTTTTCAAAGCACATATCCTCTTGTTCCTTCCTTTCTGCACAGCTATCTTTTTTGTTTGTCCACACTTTTTATTTAATTTGTGCATCAGTCCACTCCTATTGCTGCCTGCCATACCTGGCTTACATTACTGCAGGGAGATAGTAATTGTAGGACAGTTTTTTTTTTTTTTTGTTTTTTTTTTGTGGGAGATTAAGATTGGCATTTCTGCTACAGTGCCATCCCTGTGTGTGCCATCTCTCACTGAGTGGGCCATAGAAAGCCTATTTATTTTTTCCGTGATTTGTGTTCTAAAATCTACCTCAACACAGAAACACTACATCAATCAGTGGGAGAAAAATATTGGCCTCAGTCAGGGCTTGTGTGCCACTGCTGTGTGTGCGCTATCATTCAGTGGGCTATAGCAAGCCTATATTTTTTTTTTTTTTTTTTTTTAATATTATTTGGTTTCAAAAGTCTCCCTGAAAAAAAAAAAAAACCTAAAAAAACAGTGGGAGAGTAATATTGCCCTTTCAGCTTGTGTGCCAGTCTTGACTCCTGGGTGTGCCACCTCTCTCCCTCTCATTCAGTGGGCCATAGAAAGCCTATTTATTTTTTTTTTTAAATATTATTGGGTTTCTAAAGTCTCCCTGAAAAAAACAAAAAATACATAAAAAAACAGTGGGAGAGTAATATTGCCCTTTCAGCTTGTGTGCCAGTCTTGACTCCTGGGTGTGCCACCTCTCTCCCTTTCATTCAGTGGGCCATAGAAAGCCTATTTTTTTTTTTTTAATATTATTTGGTTTCTAATTCTCCCTGAAAAAAAAAAAAAAACCTAAAAAAACAGTGGGAGAGTAATATTGCCCTTTCAGCTTGTGTGCCAGTCTTGACTCCTGGGTGTGCCACCTCTCTCCCTCTCATTCAGTGGGCCATAGAAAGCCTATTTATTTTTTTTTTTAAATATTATTGGGTTTCTAAAGTCTCCCTGAAAAAACAAAAAATACATAAAAAAACAGTGGGAGAGTAATATTGCCCTTTCAGCTTGTGTGCCAGTCTTGACTCCTGGGTGTGCCACCTCTCTCCCTTTCATTCAGTGGGCCATAGAAAGCCTATTTTTTTTTTTTTTAATATTATTTGGTTTCTAATTCTCCCTGAAAAAAAAAAAAAAACCTAAAAAAACAGTGGGAGAGTAATATTGCCCTTTCAGCTTGTGTGCCAGTCTTGACTCCTGGGTGTGCCACCTCTCTCCCTCTCATTCAGTGGGCCATAGAAAGCCTATTTATTTTTTTTTTTAAATATTATTGGGTTTCTAAAGTCTCCCTGAAAAAACAAAAAATACATAAAAAAACAGTGGGAGAGTAATATTGCCCTTTCAGCTTGTGTGCCAGTCTTGACTCCTGGGTGTGCCACCTCTCTCCCTTTCATTCAGTGGGCCATAGAAAGCCTATTTTTTTTTTTTTTAATATTATTTGGTTTCTAATTCTCCCTGAAAAAAAAAAAAAAAACCTAAAAAAACAGTGGGAGAGTAATATTGCCCTTTCAGCTTGTGCGCCAGTCTTGACTCCTGGTTGTGCCACCTCTCTCTCTCTAATTGTGGGCCATAGAAAGCCTTTTTTTTTTTTTTTTAATATTATTTGGTTTCTAAAGTCTCCCTGAGAAAAAAAAATAAATAAATTAGGTGGGAGATTAATATTGACATTAGTGCTTGAGTGACAGTCCTGCGTGTGTGTCATCTCTGTGATTTTGTGCCACAGAAAACAGAGTGTGTAACATTGTGCCTGATTTTCCTTGTGGTCTCACCAACCTGTTAAGGGATATTGAAATCATACTGAAGTTATAGCTCACCGTGTAAGTTGTTTGATAGCAACAAATAAAGTTACTTTGGTTAAGATTTTAAAACAATGAGGAAGTCTGGTGCAAGAGGTCGTCGTGGGCGTTCATTGTCAGCTGGTAATGATGGTAGTGGTAGTGGAGCATCAGGTGGTCGTGGGGATAAAAATATTCCACCTAAGTCTGGAGCTGTGGAGCCAGTTTCGTCGTCAGGCTACACAAGGCCTCGAACGCTCTCTTTTCTGGGAGTAGGAAAACCGCTTTTAAAGGCGGAGCAGCAACAGCAAGTTTTGGCTTACATTGCAGACTCAGCCTCTAGCTCTTTTGCCTCCTCTTCCGAAACTGGTAAATGTAAAAGCAGCGCGTCGCTTGTGGATGTTCACGGTCAGGGACAAGTCGCTTCCTTGTCCTCCTCAGCAAAAACTACAACAAGAGAGAAGGATGCAGCAGGCGACACAACGGGTCACTCCATGGAGCTCTTTACACATACCGTCCCTGGCTTAGAAAGTGAAACATTTAACAGGCCATGCCCATTACAAGTATATTCTGACATGGAGTGCACTGATGCACAGCCACAGCCAGAGTACTATGCTGCTCCTTTGACTCAGACCACCACATTGCCCTCTCAGGGTACAGATCCACAATCAGACCCTGATGAGACTATGTTGCCCCGCCACGAACGCTATACCACCGACCGACACAGTGACACAGACGAAGTTGCACACGAGCTCGAAGAGGAGGTAATAGATGACCCAGTTATTGACCCCGATTGGCAGCCATTGGGGGAACAGGGTGCAGGCGGCAGTAGTTCAGAAGCGGAGGTGGAGGAGGGGCCGCAGCAGGCATCAACATCGCAACAGGTTCCATCTGCCGGGCCCGTATCTGGACCAAAACGCGTGTCAAAGCCAAAACCTGTTGGAGCACAGCGTTGCCATCCGGTTAAAGCTCAGTCTGCAATCCCTGAAAAGGGATCAGAGTCTAGGAAGAGTGCAGTCTGGCATTTTTTTAAACAACATCCAACTGATCAGCGCAAAGTCATCTGTCAAAAATGTTCAACTAGCTTAAGCAGAGGTCAGAATCTGAAAAGTCTAAATACTAGTTGCATGCATAGACACTTAACCACCATGCATTCTCAAGCCTGGACTAACTACCAAACGTCCCTCAAGGTTGTAGCACCCTCGGCCAATGAAGCTAGTCAGCAACGCAACATCCCTTCCGTCACTGTAAGGCCACCATTTTCCGCACCACCGGCAGTATCTGTGCAGGTTTCTTTGCCAGCCAAAAGCAGTCAGGGTCAGGGAATCACCAGTTTTGTAGGAGGAAATATTGCATGTAGGGCACCGGCGGAAACAATACCGTCTCCAACCGTCTCTCAGTCTGCCATGTCCACCGGCACACCCGAAAGTTCCACGATCTACAGCTCTCCAGTCCAGCTCACCCTACATGAGACTCTGGTTAGAAAAAGGAAGTACTTATCCTCGCATCCGCGTACACAGGGTTTTAACGCCCACATAGCTAGACTAATCTCGTTAGAGATGATGCCCTACCGGTTAGTTGAAAGCGAAGCTTTCAAAGCCCTGATGGAGTACGCTGAACCACGATACGAGCTACCCAGTCGACACTTTTTTTCCAGAAAAGCCATCCCAGCCCTGCACCAGCATGTTAAACAGCGCATCGTCCATGCACTCAGGCAATCTGTGAGTACAAAGGTGCACCTGACTACAGATGCATGGACCAGTAGGCATGGCCAGGGACGTTATGTGTCCATCACGGCACACTGGGTGAATGTGGTGGATGCAGGGTCCACAGGCGACATCAATTTAGGGACAGTTGTGCCTAGCCCACGGTCTAGGAAACAGTTGGCTGTAGGCGTTCGCACCCCCTCCTCCTCCTCCTCGTCCTCCTGCAGAAGCTACAGCTCTTCCACAGAACGCAGTCGGCCAACCACTCCATCGGCAGATGACACTGTTGCACACCAGTTGTCCCATTATGGGCCAGCTACTGCCAAGCGTCAGCAGGCTGTATTGGCTATGAAGTGTTTGGGCGACAACAGACACACCGCGGAAGTTCTGTCCGAGTTCTTGCAACAAGAAACGCAGTCGTGGCTGGGCACAGTAGATCTTGAGGCAGGCAAGGTAGTGAGTGATAACGGAAGGAATTTCATGGCTGCCATCTCCCTTTCCCAACTGAAACACATTCCTTGCCTGGCTCACACCTTAAACCTGGTGGTGCAGTGCTTATTGAAAACTTATCCTGGGTTCTCCGACCTGCTCCTCAAAGTGCGTGCACTTTGCTCACATATCCGACGTTCGCCTGTACACGCCAGCCGTATGCAGACCTATCAGCGGTCTTTGAACCTTCCCCAGCATCGCCTAATCATAGACGTTGCAACAAGGTGGAACTCAACACTGCACATGCTTCAGAGACTGTGCGAACAGAGGCGTGCTGTTATTTATTTGTGGGAGGATACACGGGCAGGCAGTAGGATGGCAGACATGGAGTTGTCAGGTGTGCAGTGGTCGAAGATACAAGACATGTGTCAAGTCCTTCAGTGTTTTGAGGAATGCACACGGCTGGTTAGTGCAGACAACGCCGTAATAAGCATGAGCATCCCCCTAATGCGTCTGCTGATGCAAAGTTTGACGCACATAAAGGAGCAGGCGTCTGCACCAGAGGAAGAGGGAAGCCTTGATGACAGTCAGCCATTGTCTGGTCAGGGCAGTGTACAGGACGAGGTAGCGGGCGAAGAGGAGGTGGAGGACGAGGAGGATGATGGGGATGAGTATATTTTTAATGCGGAAACTTTCACGGGGGCACAGGAAATTGGTTGCGTGTCACGGCCGGGTTCTGGTTTTTTGAGGGACACAAGTGACGTAGATTTGCCTGCAACTGCCCCTCAACCAATCACAACCGGAGATTTGACAAGTGGAACTTTGGCCCACATGGCGGATTATGCCTTACGTATCCTACAAAGGGACACACGCATTACGAAAATGATGAACGATGACGATTACTGGTTGGCCTGCCTCCTTGATCCACGCTATAAAGGCAAATTGCAAAATGTTATGCCACATGAGAACTTGGAACTAATATTAGCAACCAAACAATCAACTCTTGTTGACCGTTTGCTTCAGGCATTCCCAGCACACAGCGCACGTGATCGTTCTCACACGAGCTCCAGGGGGCAGCAGACTAGGAGTGTTAGGGGTGCACACATCAGAAGTGGCGTTGGACAGAGGGGTTTTCTGACCAGGTTGTGGAGTGATTTTGCTATGACCGCAGACAGGACAGGTACTGCTGCATCAATTGAAAGTGACAGGAGACAACATTTGTCCAGTATGGTTACTAACTATTTTTCATCCCTTATCGATGTTCTCCCTCAACCGTCATTCCCATTTGATTACTGGGCCTCCAAATTAGACACCTGGCCAGAATTGGCAGAATATGCATTGCAGGAGCTTGCTTGCCCGGCAGCAAGTGTCCTATCAGAAAGAGTATTCAGTGCTGCAGGGTCAATATTAACCGAAAAAAGGACTCGTCTGGCTACCCAAAATGTTGACGATCTAACATTCATTAAAATGAACCACAACTGGATTTCAAAATCTTTTGCCCCACCTTGCCCGGCCGACACCTAGCTTTCCTATGAAAAGCTCTTGCCTGTGAATTACTTTTCTAATGTCTAATTTGCTGCTGCAGATTGTACAGCATACGACATGTTTACACCTCCCTAAATGGCCAAACTCCCCACACGGGGCCGTGGTATCGCGACTTGGCGCAAGCACCCGTGAGACTGCTGTTTGTCTGAAGAGGTGGGTGTGCTCGCTTTTGGTTGACGGCATTGCTACTGGGTCCCTCATAGTACAATGTAGTGTCTCTGGCGGTGGTGGTGCGCACCCAACGTCAGACACACCGTTGTAACATGAGTGGCCCTGGGGCGGTCCCGCCGGCCTCAAGAGAGTTCCCCCCTACCCCAGCTCAAACTGGGCTGTACTACGTGCAAAATTATGTCGCACAGCTCCACCAATCTTTAGTCTATTCGCTGACATCATTCAATGTCTGGCACTGACAATACAAATTTGTAGACATCTATGATGCAACTTAAAGTAGTCTGTGTCTGTGTCCTATATTGGCACCATTAAATAGTTACTGCCAAATTACTATGTCAGAAACACAGCAGATGAGCCCACCCCTGTACCTAAGTATGCCATCTTTTTTTTTGTTTTGGTTGTTTTGCGAGACATTAACATCTATTTATATTTTGGGAGTACTGGGACAGACACTCCTTGCACTACTCCTCCACTCAGCACCAAGCTGCCTGCCCGTGTATCCATGTAACCGCTGTAAAACTGCCATGAGCCTATTGTTTGTTATTTTAGGCCTTTGATAGCCTGTCTGCGGTCCCTACTCCTCCACTGACCACCAAGCTGCCTGCCCGTGTATCCATGTAACCGCTGTAAAACTGCCATGAGCCTATTGTTTGTTATTTTAGGCCTTTGAAGCCTTTCTGCGCTCCCTCCTTCCACTAGTCCTCCACTGACCAGACCACTGCTGCCCGTGTACCCCTGGAACCAATTTTAAAGTGCCTACAGCCAGCCCATTTTATTGTGTTAGGCCTTCGAAGCCTGTCTGCGGTCCATACTTCCACTAGTCCTCCACTGACCAGACCACTGCTGCCCGTGTACCCCTGGAACCAATTTTAAAGTGCCTACAGCCAGCCCATTTTATTGTGTTAGGCCTTCGAAGCCTGTCTGCGGTCCCTCCTTCCACTAGGCCTCCACTGACCAGACCACTGCTGCCCGTGTACCCCTGGAACCAATTTTAAAGTGCCTACAGCCAGCCCATTTTATTGTGTTAGGCCTTTGAAGCCTGTCTGCGCTCCCTCCTTCCACTAGTCCTCCACTGACCAGACCACTGCTGCCCGTGTACCCCTGGAACCAATTTTAAAGTGCCTACAGCCAGCCCATTTTATTGTGTTAGGCCTTCGAAGCCTGTCTGCGGTCCCTCCTTCCACTAGGCCTCCACTGACCAGACCACTGCTGCCCGTGTACCCCTGGAACCAATTTTAAAGTGCCTACAGCCAGCCCATTTTATTGTGTTAGGCCTTCGAAGCCTGTCTGCGGTCCCTCCTTCCACTAGGCCTCCACTGACCAGACCACTGCTGCCCGTGTACCCCTGGAACCAATTTTAAAGTGCCTACAGCCAGCCCATTTTATTGTGTTAGGCCTTCGAAGCCTGTCTGCGGTCCCTCCTTCCACTAGGCCTCCACTGACCAGACCACTGCTGCCCGTGTACCCCTGGAACCAATTTTAAAGTGCCTACAGCCAGCCCATTTTATTGTGTTAGGCCTTCGAAGCCTGTCTGCGGTCCATACTTCCACTAGGCCTCCACTGACCAGACCACTGCTGCCCGTGTACCCCTGGAACCAATTTTAAAGTGCCTACAGCCAGCCCATTTTATTGTGTTAGGCCTTCGAAGCCTGTCTGCGGTCCATACTTCCACTAGGCCTCCACTGACCAGACCACTGCTGCCCGTGTACCCCTGGAACCAATTTTAAAGTGCCTACAGCCAGCCCATTTTATTGTGTTAGGCCTTCGAAGCCTGTCTGCGGTCCATACTTCCACTAGGCCTCCACTGACCAGACCACTGCTGCCCGTGTACCCCTGGAACCAATTTTAAAGTGCCTACAGCCAGCCCATTTTATTGTGTTAGGCCTTCGAAGCCTGTCTGCGGTCCCTCCTTCCACTAGGCCTCCACTGACCAGACCACTGCTGCCCGTGTACCCCTGGAACCAATTTTAAAGTGCCTACAGCCAGCCCATTTTATTGTGTTAGGCCTTCGAAGCCTGTCTGCGGTCCATACTTCCACTAGTCCTCCACTGACCAGACCACTGCTGCCCGTGTACCCCTGGAACCAATTTTAAAGTGCCTACAGTCAGCCCATTTTATTGTGTTAGGCCTTCGAAGCCTGTCTGCGGTCCATACTTCCACTAGGCCTCCACTGACCAGACCACTGCTGCCCGTGTACCCCTGGAACCAATTTTAAAGTGCCTACAGCCAGCCCATTTTATTGTGTTAGGCCTTCGAAGCCTGTCTGCGGTCCATACTTTAAATACTCCTCCACTCACCACCAAGCTGCCTGCCCGTGTATCCATGTAACCGCTGTAAAACTGCCATGAGCCTATTGTTTGTTATGTTAGGCCTTTGATAGCCTGTCTGCGGTCCTTACTTTAAATACTCCTCCACTCACCACCTAGCTGCCTGTGTATCCATGTAACCGATGTAAAACTGCCATGACTGCCTACTGTTTGTTATTTTAGGCCTTTGATAGCCTGTCTGCGGCCCCTACTTGCAATACTCCTCCACTGACCACAATGCTGCCTGGAGTGCCTGCCTGTGTATCCATGTAACCGATGTAAAACTGCCATGACTGCCTACTGTTTGTTATTTTAGGCCTTTGATAGCCTGTCTGCGGCCCCTACTTGCAATACTCCTCCACTGAGCACAATGCTGCCTGGAGTGCCTGCCTGTGTATCCATGTAACCGATGTAAAACTGCCATGACTGCCTACTGTTTGTTATTTTAGGCCTTTGATAGCCTGTCTGCAGCCCCTACTTGCAATACTCCTCCACTGACCACACCAATGCTGCCCGTGTACCCCTGGAACCTATTTAAAAGTTCATAGAGCCTAGTTATATATTTTATTTACTATTAATAAGGCCATGATGGACTACGCTGTACCACGCTACAAGCTAACCAGTCGACACTTCTTTTGCGAGAAAAGCCATCCCAACCCTCCACCAGCATGTAGAAGACCGCATTGTCCATGCACTCTGGCAATCTGTGAGTACAAAGGTGCACCTGACAACAGACGCATGGACCTGTAGGCATGGCCACGGAAGATTACGTGTCCATTACGGCGCAATGGGTTAATGTGGTGGATGCATGGTCCACAGGGGACAGCCTACTAAGTCTGTCTGCAGTCCCTAATTCAAATTGTCCTCCACTGTCTAAATCGGAACTTCCACCTTCTGGCTTTCGGCCTATAGTATCAGAAATTAAACTGCATTTGGCCTTCAACTTTGGTTAGGGCCTACTAACGGCTTCTGCCCCTCCCTGGTGTTGTCCTCAACTAAATAAAGCTGAGCTTCAACCTTCCGGCTCTCATTAAGTGGTTTTTAAAAAAAAATGGTGGTTAGGGCCTACTAACGGCTTCTGCCCCTCCCTGGTGTTGTCCTCAACTAAATAAAGCTGAGCTTCAACCTTCCGGCTCTCATTAAGTGGTTTTAAAAAAAAAATGGTGGTTAGGGCCTACTAACGGCTTCTGCCCCTCCCTGGTGTTGTCCTCAACTAAATAAAGCTGAGCTTCAACCTTCCGGCTCTCATTATGTGGTTTTAAAAAAAAAAAAAATGGTGGTTAGGGCCTACTAACGGCTTCTGCCCCTCCCTGGTGTTGTCCTCAACTAAATAAAGCTGAGCTTCAACCTTCCGGCTCTCATTAAGTGGTTTTAAAAAAAAAATGGTGGTTAGGGCCTACTAACGGCTTCTGCCCCTCCCTGGTGTTGTCCTCAACTAAATAAAGCTGAGCTTCAACCTTCCGGCTCTCATTATGTGGTTTTAAAAAAAAAATGGTGGTTAGGGCCTACTAACGGCTTCTGCCCCTCCCTGGTGTTGTCCTCAACTAAATAAAGCTGAGCTTCAACCTTCCGGCTCTCATTAAGTGGTTTTAAAAAAAAAAAAAATGGTGGTTAGGGCCTACTAACGGCTTCTGCCCCTCCCTGGTGTTGCCCTCAACTAAATAAAGCTGAGCTTCAACCTTCTGCTCCAAATTACCATTTTAAAAAATGCAATAGGCTTTTCCGGCCTACTAAAGGTGTCTGCCCCTCCCTGGTGTTGTCCTCAACTGAACAAAGCTGAGCTTCCACATTCTGGCTTTCGCCCTATACTATCAGATATTAAACTGCATTTGGCCTACTAGTGTGGTTAGGCCCTTGAAACAGTGTCTGCTGCTCTTGGGTTTGCTACTCCACTGAACAAAGCAATGCCGCCTGTTTAGTCCTGTTACCAATTTTGAACTGCATGTAGCCTACTTTATTCTTTGGCCCTATATCTGTTTCCTCCTCATCCTGCCCATTGCCCAGCCACTGCTAAATGAGTCTGCTGGTACATTGACCTAGACCACTACATTCCCCTTGTACTCTACACAGCCAGAATCTGACCCTGCTGAAAGTAAGGTTCCCCTTCCCGCATGTTATACCACCTTACACAGGGACAAAGAGGAAGGTGCAGATGAAAGTGCAGGTTCCTTCATCAGGTGGGGGGGCATACTCGTTGGCGACGTCACTGGCACAGGGCCCCTCAGAGTACGCAAAAGTGTCGCTGCTGGTGGGAGGCGCCCCCGCCATGCAAACACACCGCCGTACTTTGAGGGGCCCTGTGCCAGTGGCAATGCGAACGAGTGGGCCCCCCCTGCTTGCTCAGGATCACAGCACTTGCAACTTTTAAATACTTACCTTTCCCTGCAACACCGCCGTGACGTAGTCCGCATTTCCTGGGCCCACGAAAAACTTGAGCCAGCCCTACTCCCCCCACAACTTTCCCCCAATTCCTTATGCCCAACTATTATTATACAGTTAATTAAGATTGGCAAGCTTCAGAAACAAGAATGGATGTTTTTGGCATTAAAATGGGCACTGTAGGTGTTTTCCTGGCCTCCACTCACTGCCGACTATGCTTCCCCATTGACTTGCATTGGGTTTCGTGTTTCGGTCGATCCCCGACTTTTAGCGATAATCGGCCGACTGCACTCGACTCGACTCTGGACAAAATCGGGTTTCCCAAAACCCTACTCGATCTTAAAAAAATGAAAGTCGCTCAACCCTAGTTACAACTATTAAAGCAAATCGGATAGGGGAGAAAGAAGTATTAGGGAATCTGCCATTTTTAAAGTGTGTTTCTTGGAAGAAGGCTACTTGAGTTTTTTGTTTTTTTAGAAGTGTGAAAATTTGATTTCTTTTTGCGGGCGCATTAAGACCCTTAACATTGAAAGAGGCAACTGTGATGGAACCCGAGCTCACCTTACTATCCATACTCGTCATGTTTTGAAGAGGAGTTACCTAAAAAAAAAGGAAAAAACGTGAACAACGAACCTTGTACATTCAAACATTCGCCCATCGCAGGGGGGGATAGGAGAACCCCGACATAGGCGAAGGTAGTCCAAGTTGTAATTTAGCCTGTTGTAATGAGAAAAAACTAAAACATAGCCTTTTTAGAAAAAACTTGAGAGGCAGACGGGATTGCCTGTAAAACAAACAAATTGAATAATTGCTCTACTTTTACATATAGAAAACAAAAGGGAAAATAGGATTTTCATGGTGGATGTTTCTTGGAATCTTGTTTCTTGACTTTAGGTGAAGTGTGTTTCTTCTTTTGAGACCACTCCAAAGGTTTCTTCATTGGGGGTAAGCTCCAATTGGAATCAACTGGCATCCAGGAAGGTATATCAATTGGTGAGATGTCCAGAGTCTCCCAAGCCTTCTGAAGATCCTCTGGAGTACGAATTGTAAGTTGACGACTGGCGACGTTTACTGCAAGGCCGAATGGGAATAGCCACTTGTATGTCAAGTTTTTGGCCTTCAGGGCGGAGAGAAGGGGTCTGAGGATCCGTCTCTTTGCCAAAGTAGATGGGGCTAAATCCTGAAAGAGCTGTAGTTGCGAGTTGTCATATAAAATTTTGTCTTGTTCTCTAGCGCTTGCTAGGCTGTGGCGCGGCTGTGTCTATATAACTAAGAAGGCCACAAATAATGTCTCTGGGTGGCTCCTCTGACTTTGGTTTAGGCCTTAGAGCGCGGTGGACTCTTTCAATTGTAATTTTTGAGGCTCTTTCTGGACCTAGTAGATTAGCAAAAATTTTGTTAGCCACTTTGTCTAGGGCTTCTCGAGCAAAGGACTCTGGAACCCCTCTTATCCGAATATTTTTCGTTCTGCTCCTGTTTTCTTGATCTTCAACTGCTAATAGCGCTACATTCAGGTGTTGTTGCTGTTTGAGGGCTTGTTCATTTAGGCAAGTAACAGCCTCCGCCATATCGACATTTGCAGTTTCAAGGGACTCAACCCTGTGGCCTAGGTGTTGAAGGTCAGAACGCATTCCTGTAACCTCCTCTAAAAGTGGCTTCATGTTTTGAGCCATCAATTTTTTCATGAAGGCTCTGGAAATAGGGGCTATGTCTCCTGTGACGGAATCACTATCATAGTCAACTTCACTAAGGTCCGATTCGTCTATGTTTTCAGAGGAAATCGCTTTCTTAAGAGAACGTCTAGTAGGAGTCTGAGAGACATCACTTTTTTTTTTCCTGTTCCAATTTTTGTTTTGCCCGTTCTGCAAATTCAGCGTGCCGATCTTGGTCATCGTCGTTGAGATGCTGCAACAGCTGGATTTTGTAAAGGTGCCATTTGTGAGTAGCTAATATCCACCGAAGGGATGTTCAACTGATGTAAACTGAGGAGAAGAACGTATGTATCAGAGAGGCCCATGAGAAGCATCAGAAGGAGCTTCTCTGGAGAGAGGACGAGAGGCGCTGCCTGGCAGGGGAGCAGGATAAAGTTCTCTGAGAGCTTAAGACCAAGCAGGAGGCTAAGGCCCAGCTCCAGAAATACATAGATAGCTGCAAAAACGAGTTCTCCCCTCTACAGAACACACTGTCGTGCTCTCTTAATCTGATTGCACTGAAGGGGAGTGAGCTGGAGGAACTGACCAAAGAAGTGACCTCCAGGGAGGAAGAATTCCAGCAGGAGAGTGACACGCAGATGGCCTTACAAGGGAGGTCGACGTATTGGAAAACCACTCTGACTCTCAGGATCAGAAGATCAAACGCTATTTCCAAGGAGATGCACATGTACCCGAGGATGTGTGGGAAGCATGTGCCAGTGAGGCTGTGCATGAGGCATTTAGAAAGCTGGTGGAAGTGTGTAGTGTGAACTGGGTGCCAGAGTCTATGGAGTTCGTTATACTGTTGACTAGGGAAGTCACAGTGAAGTGTGTGGCTATCCTGGGTGACATGCACCTACACTGTCTTCACACGAAACAGAGGTTCTTGTTGTGGAATAAGGAAGCCAATTGACATCGGAAGCATGCAAAGAAAACTCAAGGTTGGTTGGAATTGGTGGAGGACATCGTTAAAGTGCCCAGGAATCTTGTGAGAAAAATCATTGGAAGACTTGGAAAAATAATGCAGGAGATTGTCAATAAGTCTGGTGTGGCGAGTGTGAGGATTCTGGCTGATGACAAAGCCCAGGTAGCTGGTGAAGATGGGATGTTTCAATTCTTTGTTGTCAGATCAATGGAGAGCCTTAAAAATATCCGAGTACTCCTTGAATATCACGTGGTGTGCTTAGGAGAGGTAGAGCAGCTAAGACATGACAGGCAGCAGATCAAGAAACAGCTACCAGAAATGCGAAGAAGATGGCAGCCACTTTCAACCTGAGATTTGGAGAGACGAATGAGTTCTCTAAAGGATAGAAGAGTTAGAAGTAGTGACTCCTCTGTTAGTTCAGGGCTGAGTGGCCTAGGCACTGTAGTTGATGTGGAAACAGAGTCAGAGCAGACAGAAGGAATGGGGCCAAGGGAATCACAACACTGTACTGACCGCCGGTGATAGGGGTGGTCCGACAACAAGGTAACCCTATCAGAGGAGGGGACGGAGTCGGATAACCTACTGTTCCAAAAGGGTTCAGTGACAAAGCCCAATTTTGATAGAGGGGTTTACTTCCAAAGGCGACTGAGAAGGGTCTCTGGTCGGGTAAGGGTAGGTGCCAAGCCCCATGGCTTTAGTCTGAGGGGGAGGTATGTAAGTAGGCTAATGGCCACTTAATCAATGGGAGGTATGTGTTACAGGGATGTCTACTCCCTGTCATGTAACCCGGAGTATTTTTCTTTAGTGCATGTAAGCATCAGGATTGTTATGATCCGGTGATTTTGGAGCCGCATGACCTTTCTCTGGAGTAGGTGGAAACTGTACTGACCGCAAAACCTGAACTAACACCGCAACTAGAAGTAGCCGTGGGGTGTGACTAACAAACCCTAGACACCTCGACACAGCCAGAGGACTAAATACCCCTATAGATGGAAATAGGAATACTACCTTGCCTCAGAGCAGAACCCCAAAGGATAGGCAGCCCCCCACGAATATTGACTGTGAGTAGGAGAGGAAAGAAACACACAGGCAGAAAACAGGATTCAGCAAAAGAGGCCACTCTAGCTAAATAGGGAAAGATAGGACAGAATACTAAGCGGTCAGTATTAAAACCCTTCCAAAAATATCCACAGCAGATAATACAAAAAGTTCCACAATCTAACTAAAGACATGGAATGTATATCTGCCACTCCAGAGAATCCAACAAGACTGAGAAAATACTGACACAATCTAACCTGGACAAAAAACACTGAATAGCACAGAATTATTAGGCACACAGCATATGTGCCACAGAAACAAAACCAGACACTTATCTTTGCTGATTTGGCAGAAGGCAGAAGGAACCTAACCAGGACCAAAATCTCCCAACAACCATGGACAACTGGCAAGGACTAATGAATCCTGCACGCCTAAATACCCCAGTCAGAACTGCAATCAGCAGATACACCTGACCAGGACTGCAACTCAGGGACAACTGCATTACCACCTACAACCACCGGAGGGAGCCCAAAAGCAGAATTCACAACAGTACCCCCCCCTTGAGGAGGGGTCACCAAACCCTCACCAGAGCCCCCAGGCCGATCAGGACGAGCCAGATGAAAAGCATGAACCAAATCAGCAGCATGGACATCAGAGGCAAAAACCCAAGAATTATCCTCCTGGCCATAACCCTTCCATTTGACAAGATACTGAAGCCTCCACCTCGAAAAACGAGAATCCAAAATCTTCTCAACCACATACTCCAACTCCCCATCAACCAACACAGGGGCCGGAGGATCAACAGAGGGAACAACGGGTACCACATATTTCCGCAATAAACATCTATGGAAGACATTATGGATAGCAAAAGAGGCCGGAAGCGCCAATCAAAAAGACACCGGATTAATAATCCCAGAAATCCTATAAGGACCAATAAACCGAGGCTTAAACTTAGGAGAAGAAACCTTCATAGGAACATGACGGGAAGACAACCAGACCAGATCCCCAACCTGAAGCCAGGAACCAACACACCGACGACGATTAGCAAAACGTTGAGCCTCCTCCTGAGACAACACCAAATTGTCCACCACATGAGCCCAAATCTGCTGCAACCTGTCAACCACAGAATCCACACCAGGACAGTCAGAAGGCTCAACCTGCCCAGAAGAAAAACGAGGATGAAAACCAAAATTACAAAAAAAAGGCGAAACCAAAGTAGCCGAACTAGCCCGATTATTAAGGGCAAACACGGCCAATGGCAAAAAGGCCACCCAATCATCCTGATCAGCAGACACAAAGCATCTCAAATAAGTCTCCAAGGTCTGATTAGTTTGCTCGGTTTGGCCATTTGTCTGAGGATGAAATGCAGAGGAAAAAGATAAATCAATGCCCAGCCTAGCACAAAAGGCCCGCCAAAACCTAGAAACAAACTGGGAACCTCTGTCAGACACAATATTCTCCGGAATACCATGCAAACGAACCACATGCTGAAAAAACAACGAAACTAAATCTGAAGAGGAAGGCAATTTAGGCAAAGGCACCAAATGAACCATCTTAGAAAACGGGTCACAAACAACCCAGATAACCGACATCCTCTGGGAAACCGGAAGATCAGAAATAAAATCCATAGAAATATGCGTCCAGGGCCTCTCAGGGACCGGCAATGGCAAAAGCAACCCACTAGCATGGGAACAACAAGGCTTAGCCCGCGCACAAGTCCCACAGGACTGCACAAAAGAACGCACATCACGTGATAAAGAAGGCCACCAAAAGGACCTACCAACCAAGTCTCTGGTACCAAAAATACCAGGATAACCAGCCAACACAGAACAGTGAACCTCAGAAATCACTCTACTAGTCCATCTGTCAGGAACAAACAGTTTCCCCACTGGACAGCGATCAGGTCTGTCAGCCTGAAATTCCTGAAGAACCCGTCGTAAATCAGGGGAAATAGCAGAAAGAACCGCCCCTTCTTTCAGAATGCCGACCGGTTCAAGGACCTCAGGAGAATCAGGCAAAAAACTCCTAGAAAGTGCATCAGCCTTAATATTCTTAGAACCCGGAAGATAAGAGACCACAAAATCAAAACGGGAAAAAAACAAGGACCATCGAGCCTGTCTAGGATTCAACCGTTTGGCAGACTCGAGGTAAATCAAATTCTTATGATCGGTCAAGACCACAATACGGTGCTTAGTTCCCTCAAGCCAATGTCGCCACTCCTCAACTGCCCACTTCATAGCCAACAACTCCCGATTGCCGACATCATAATTGCGTTCAGCAGGCGAAAATTTACGGGAAAAGAATGCACACGGTTTCATCAAGGAACCAACATGATCCCTCTGGGACAAAACGGCCCCTGCGCCAATCTCAGAAGCGTCAATCTCAACCTGAAACGGAAGAGAAACATCCGGTTGGCGCAACACCGGAGCAGAAGTAAATCGACGTTTAAGCTCCTGAAAGGCAGAAACAGCCGCAGAGGACCAATTCGCCACATCAGCGCCTTTCTTCGTCAAATCGGTCAAGGGTTTAACCACGCTGGAAAAGTTAGCAATGAAACGGCGATAAAAATTTGCAAAACCCAAAAATTTCTGAAGGCTCTTTACGGACGTGGGTTGAATCCAATCATGAATGGCCTGAACCTTAACCGGATCCATCTCAATAGATGAAGGAGAAAAAATAAAACCCAAAAAAGAAACCTTCTGCACCCCAAAGAGACACTTAGACCCCCTTCACAAACAAAGCATTGTCACGAAGGATCTGAAATACCATCCTGACCTGTTCCACATGAGACTCCCAATCATCAGAAAAAATAAAAATATCGTCCAAATATACAATCAAGAATTTATCAATATAAATCCGGAACATATCATGCATGAAAGACTGAAAAACAGATGGAGATTAGTGTGCCCGAACGGCATCACAAGGTATTCAAAATGGCCTTCGGGCGTATTGAACGCAGTTTTCCATTCATCACCCTGCTTAATACGAACAAGATTATACGCCCCCCGAAGATCAATCTTCGTAAACCAACTATCCCCCTTAATCCTAGCAAAAAAATCAGAAAGCAAAGGTAAAGGGTATTGAAACTTGTCCGTGATCTTATTCAAGAGGCGATAATCAATACAGGGTCTCAAGGAGCCATCCTTCTTAGCAACAAAAAAAAATCCCGCTCCCATCGGTGAAGAAGATGGCCGAATATGCCCTTTCTCCAAAGACTCCTTAACATAACTCCGCATAGAGGTATGTTCAGGCACAGACAGGTTGAAGAGTCAGCCCTTAGGAAACTTACAGCCTTGAATCAAATCAATAGCACAATCACAGTCCCTGTGCGGTGGAAGAGAACTGGACTTGGGCTCATCGAATACATCCTGAAAATCAGACAAAAACTCTGGAATTTCGGAAGAGGAAGAAGAGGAGATGGACATTAAAGGAACATCATTATGAACCCCCTGACAACCCCAACTAGTCACAGACATAGACTTCCAATCCAACACAGGATTATGTACCTGCAACCACGGAAAACCCAACACGATAGTGTGGCGCCCCTAGGGGTATTTGCCACAAGAATAGTTATTGACACCAAATACAAATACTAAAATAGCAAGACTGCACTACCATCTCTGGCCAGAAGGGGGAGATCCAGAGACTCCCCTTGATCTATTCTGGTCTGAGAAAAGGACTGGCAGTTGGGCTAAGGAGCTAGGAGTGAAAGGTCATACAACTGATTTTCTAACAACCCTATGATGGTTGATAAGTCAGGACCATCGACCTGAAGAGAAGGAGAATAGAGAGAAAGGACATTGTGAGAACCGGGTAGCATTAATTATTACCCAGAATAGGCGCAGAGACGGATACCGGATCCGTGGCTATATTCATTATATATAATACAGCAACCGGAAAGACGTGAGGTGATATCAGCCTCACTAGGGTCAGGCGCAGCAACAGACACAGAGTTCAGCGCTATTCCCAGAGGGGATAAACTGACAAAAAGGACTCGGGTTGCCTGTCGAACCAGGACCCGGGAGGGACAGATTGAGTCGGCAGCCAGTTCACATACAGCAGCAGGGCCACATGGAAACTGCGCATAATAAGAGATAGAAATCTTGACAAGGTCAGAGTAATTCAGAGTGCTCATACAGACTCCGGTGACAGTACTGATTGCAAATCCCTTCATGTTGAAGTAAACTGGTTAAACGTTTCAACGCCTCAGTCTTTCATTTGGACAATAATCATCTACTCAAGATCGGGATCATCACTACTGGGAGGATCTGCTGCTAATCAAGTAAGTGCCTGTTCCTTCACGATATCCCTTACACTGTGCATTGCCTGAGACCACAGCACTGGGTCAAGCCATTCATGACATCCCCTCAAGAGACAGACTTCATTGGTCTAGTGCTGGGTACCTCGGTCTCCCGGGCATCACAACTGGCGTCACGAACAGGATCGGGCCAGCCCGTACACCGGGTATTGTGTGCCGTGATTGGAGCCTAAAACTGTGAAAACTTGGATGAAAAGTTTTGAAAATTGACTTTATTAAAGAAAATCCCGTTCTCCATTGAAAACTATTGAAAGTGACTTTTCCATTGGTTATAATGGAGTAAAAATGGCCGCCATCCCCTGAGGTAATCATCTCATAAACATTAGGCACAAAACTGTTAATCGAGCTACGTCATTACCCGAGCCCCAGTCTAACTGAAAAACTTCAAAATCCACCATTACAGAGCGTGCGGCAGATAGAGGCAGCAGGGGGCGTGTCATTGTGAGCGGTACCAAGCAGAGTGCTCTGACATCAGAGCGAGGGGAAAACCAATCCTGTTGCACAGAGGAACGAATCTACATTATTTAGATGGAAGCGGAGACCGGAAGGGTCTAGATTAACTAAGGGGGTACAGTATGTCGCAACACGGAGACGCCGCAGCACCCGGCGACGCTAATGCAGCTGAAAGACAGAGTGTCGATAGAGAGCCCGGCAGCGCAGCAGTGCAAGGAGTGGCGCCCATCATGCCGGTGTTGATGCCATATACCCCGGGTGGCCCGTGGCTTCCAATGTATGAAGGTGAACCTAATACCCTTGACAGTTTCAGGGAAAAGATGCTGGCTCATTTTGATATGTTCCCCGTGGGTGAAGCTCAGCGTGTTAGTCTCCTGATGATGCAGTTAAGTGGCCATGCTAAGCGAGAAGTCACGGCATGGGCAACTGATCTAAAAGGTACTGTTGAACGCGTATTTGCTGGATTAAAAGCTACATTTGAAACCACTGCCAGCAGCAAAGCTAAAGTACGATTCTTTACTTGCAAACAAAAAGCTAATGAGGGCGTGAGAGATTTTGCCTTAAACCTGCAGGAAGCCCTTAAATCACTTACACTGGCTGAACCCATTTTTAGCACTGGAGCGGATAAACTACTAAGAGATCAATTTATTGAGGGACTCTACACCCCTTCTCACCGGGGGCATGTGAGCATGCTTGTTTTTAAGAACCCTGAATTGACATTTGCCCAATTAAAAGAGCGCTATACGTCTCCAGCTGGCAGAGGCACCTCGGGATCAGGATTTTGCGCAACCCATGGCAGGTGCATCTCAACAACAGGAAGTGCCAGTGACATCGGCTATGTCTGGGGCCATTGCTAAGCCCCTGGGACCTAGTACTAATAAGACTCTTCAACAAAAGCTTGACTCTTTAACTGATGTTGTTGCTTCAATGGCTAAAACCATGCAGGAGATGAGAGGACTCAAGATAGAGTTGGCAAACCGTAGAGAGGATGTCCCATGGATGAGACCCCGGAGATACCCGACATGGAGAGGGCGACCGCGCGACCGTTTCCAACCGGATGGACCGCCCATTTGCCGCCATTGCCAGCAGCCAGGCCACTTTGCATGAGATTGTGGTTTAAACGGGAATCCCCTGGGAATGCGGGCCGCTTCGCAGGAATTAATTTTCAAGGCCCAACACCCTGGCACGACAGGTACATTGGAGGACGACCAATCATCCCTATCGTGCTGGACGGAATTCCCCTCAATGCTTTGTTGGATACAGGTTCCCAGATTTCATCTATACCATATATCCTTTATAAGAGATACTGGGCTGATGTAGATATTGATAAAGGGCCCTCTGATGTTGAACTAGATATATGGGCCAGTAATGGTAAGTTGGTACCGAAACTAGGATTCAGGGAGATGACCATAAAGATTGGTAAAGCAGAATTGAAGAAACAGGGTATAATTGTCGTTGATGTTGACCGGCAGAACTGTGAACCAACTGTATTGATAGGAATGAATGTGTTAGAGAACTGCTTTTCCGAAGTTATTTCTGTCTTACAGCAAATTGCTGAAACTGCCCGATCCTGCCAGCAGAGAGTTCTCAGGAGGGAAATAAAAGTATTAATGTTAAGGCAACAGGTAGAAGTTGCAGGTGGAGAAATCGGCAGTGTGAGGGTGAGTGATCCAAAGTCTATTGTAATCCCACCAAAAACAGAAATGCTGGTATGGTTTAGAGCAGCCATTGGTACTAAAGGACGAGACTATCAAGCCTTAATAGAACCAGCGTACACCGA
The DNA here is from genome assembly GCF_051348905.1 of Ranitomeya variabilis. Lineage (NCBI taxonomy): Eukaryota > Metazoa > Chordata > Amphibia > Anura > Dendrobatidae > Ranitomeya > Ranitomeya variabilis. Next base: position 506,983,898 of record NC_135233.1, read on the forward strand.
CAGCAGGCCCACTATACTCACGGCACGAGGGGTGGTCGAGGTACACCGGGGACGGGTGCCGGTACGACTTTTGAACTGTGGAGAGGAAGAGGTCACTTTGCCAAGGTACGCTACAGTGGCAAAGTTATATACTGTTGACAACAATGCCATCACAACCGTTGAGCCCTTAGAATCGACCTGTCAGGTGGAAAATAACGGCTCAGATGGAGAATCGGAGGATTGGTGCCAACAGCTAGACGTGGGCGTAGATTCAACACCTACCCATCAAAGACAAGGGGTGTATAGATTAGTGACGGAATATGAACAGGTCTTCAGTAAACACCCATTGGACTTCGGACGGATAGAAGGGGTGGAACATACAATCCCCACCGGTGACCATCACCCGATAAAAGAAAGATATAGGCCCATACCGCCCGCTCACTATCAATGCGCGAAGGACATGCTGAGAGAAATGAAACAGGCCGGCGTAATAAGAGATAGTTGTAGCCCTTGGGCGGCCCCTCTGGTGATTGTCAAAAAAAAAGACGGAACCATGAGAATGTGCGTAGACTACCGGCGGATTAATAACATCACCCATAAAGACGCCTATCCCTTGCCTAGGATAGAAGAGTCCTTGACCGCTTTGAAATCTGCTAATTATTTTTCCACATTAGACTTAACAAGCGGGTATTGGCAAGTCCCAGTGGCTGAGAGGGATAAAGAAAAAATGGCGGCATTCACCACACCAATGGGTCTAAGCGAATTTAATCGCATGCCGTTCGGACTCTGCAACGCATCCGGTACTTTCCAGCGACTGATGGAATGTTGCCTCGGACACAAGAACTTCGAGACCGTCCTCCTGTACCTAGATGATGTGATCGTCTACTCAAAGACTTACGAACAGCACTTAACAGACCTGGCAGAGGTGTTCGAAGCCTTATCCAAGTATGGTATGAAAATCAAACCATCCAAATGTCACCTTCTCAAGCCAAAGGTACAATACTTAGGGCACATCGTGAGTTCGGAGGGAGTAGCACCGGATCCCGAGAAAATAACTGCCATAAGGGATTGGCCAAGACCTACCAACGCAAAAGAAGTGAGGCAATTCTTGGGATTGGTGGGTTACTATCACAGATTTATAAAAGGATTTACCAAGTTGGCAGCACCCGTGCAAGACGCTTTGGTAGGGCAGACGAAGAAACCTTCGAACCGAAACCCTCCTTTTCAGTGGGGCGACGAAAGAGAAGACTCCTTTGAACAACTAAAGAAGGCACTAACCGGAGAAGAAGTTCTGGCGTATCCGGATTACCATCAACCTTTCATCCTCTACACCGATGCCAGTAATGTAGGATTGGGAGCGGTGCTGTCACAAAAGCAAGAAGGTCGGGAGAAAGTAATCGCCTTTGCAAGTAGAAAACTCCGGCCTACTGAAAGAAATTCAGAAAATTATAGTTCCTTCAAATTGGAGCTACTGGCAGTAGTTTGGGCAGTGACTGAACGTTTCAAACACTATTTGACCAGTGCAGAATTTATTGACTACACTGACAACAATCCGTTGACCTATCTAGACACGGCTAAATTAGGTGCGTTAGAACAGCAATGGATGGCCCGGTTATCTAATTACAACTTCGTGATCAAATATCGAGCAGGTCACAAGAATGGAAATGCCGATGCCCTATCCCGGATGCCACACTTGAGAGATGTAGAAGAAGAAACGGGGGAGCTTGAAGAAATTGAACTACCAGCCTTTCATCAGCCCAAGGCAAAACATCGTCAGTCAAATACCTATCAGAAACAACAAGAAGTGAATTTTAACCCGTTAGCACACCATAGATGGGCTGACACCCAAGATAGCAATCCGGCTGTGAAGTTAGTGAAGGAACTATTGACTGAGCAAAGTGCATATCCTGATGAGGATGCCCCAGAAGAGACGCATCAACTCTGGAAAGAGAGAGGCAAAATGTTCCTGTATCAAAAGAAGCTCTGTAGGAGGTACACCAATCCAAAAACACATGAATTGGTTTGGCAAATTATCGTGCCTAAACAAGATGTGAGGATGGTCCTCGAGGCTTACCACAATGGTGCTGGTCACTTCAGTTGGAAAAAGTTAGAAGTGCTTCTAAGAGAAAGATTTTATTGGGTCGGGATGAGAAAATCAATCGAACAGTGGTGCAGAAACTGTGGCCCGTGCAACCTCAGAAGGAACGATCAAAAGAGCCAAAGAGCACCACTGCAGCCCATAATCACCAAACAACCACTTGAACTTGTAGCCATGGACCACGTGAAGTTGACACCGAGCCGGTCCGGTTATGTCTATGTCTTGACCATCGTGGACCATTATTCGCGCTTCTTGGTAGTAGTACCTGTAAAAGATCTGACTGCAAAAACAGCAGTCAAAGTGTTCCAAACGTACTTTTGTAGACCCCATGGATATCTGGAACAAGTTCTCACTGACCAGGGTACAGCCTTTGAATCAGAGATCTTCAGAGAATTCTGTAATATGTATGGTTGCAAAAAGATCTGGACGACGGCCTATCATCCGCAAACAAACGGCTTATGTGAGAAGATGAACCATATTGTGATAGACCTATTAAAGACTTTACCTGAAACGGAAAGGAATCAATGGCCAGAGAAATTGCCTGACTTGGTGGATCTGTATAATCATGTCCCGGTGAACTCTACCAACTGCACCCCAGCTTATCTTATGCGTGCAAGACCCGGCCAACTGCCATTCGATCTAGAATGGGAATTCTGAAACCAGACGCAGAAGTTCAAGACTCGAATTGGGATGTCGTACGGCAAAAGCAGTATCGCCAAGTGCAAGAGTGTGGAAAGAAGCCTCCAGCAAACCAGAGAAAGACAAGAGCGAACTTTCAACCAGAATGCTCTAGCAACTCCATTAAGACCTGGTGACCAAGTACTCAAGAAGAATCGTCGAACCAATAAACTGGATAATCAATGGGAAGTCGTACCCTACACAGTTTTACCAACAAGAATGGATAATCCTAAAATGTGTCTCATTAGCAAAAACGGAGGTTTAACATCTGTACTAGTGTCAAGAGACAATCTTAAATTATGTCCGGAAACGTTGAAAGAGCCAGAAGTTGTCCAGCCAGAACCAGAAGTTATTCAACCCATACAGGTTCAACCAGTAAAGGAAAAAGAAGAGGAAATGTATCACACCTGTATAGGAGACTTTCCCAAAACCCTACTAACATACCATGGTGCGGTAGTGGTTCCCATGGTGTCCTTTTATCCAACACCGAACCCAATATTAGAAGTCCCAAGACAGAAAGAGGCTGACCCCGTACTGCAAGAGGTTCCAGACCAGGAAGAACAGATTCCTGATCAGAGTAATCTCATTCACGGTGGACTTGCCAACCCCATATTTGTGGAATTATCTTTAGCAGAGAGGGCAGATACTATATCCGCAGTAGACAGTACACTATATAGAGAGACACCGCTATTACGTAGATCCCAGCATAGTACCCAGGGTCAATTACCGGCCAGGTATGCGGATTACCAACTATAAGGCTATAGTCATTGTTATCGTTCTGTAACGTTTAAGCCCAGTACCTACAGAGACTTACCTGTATGAACTTCTTGCATATTCTTGAACTTTTTATCAGCCCGGAAACACCAAATCAAAGCTCCGGAAAGACTGCTTTGTGAACTTTACTTCCTAGTACCTTCAAGGATAGAACTGTATTAATGGACGCTATTTGAAGTGACTTTTTACAGAATTCCATTTTTTTTGTTTCTTTGAGTGGTTTTTGTAACTTTTCATTTTTAAGACTCTGTACATACCAATTGTTATTTCAAAATGTTATCGTCCCACAGTCCCGGAGTACTGTTCATAACTAAGGGGGAATGTGGCGCCCCTAGGGGTATTTGCCACAAGAATAGTTATTGACACCAAATACAAATACTAAAATAGCAAGACTGCACTACCATCTCTGACCAGAAGGGGGAGCTCCAGAGACTCCCCTTGATCTATTCTGGTCTGAGAAAAGGACTGGCAGTTGGGCTAAGGAGCTAGGAGTGAAAGGTCATACAACTGATTTTCTAACAACCCTATGATGGTTTATAAGTCAGGACCATCGACCTGAAGAGAAGGAGAATAGAGAGAAAGGACATTGTGAGAACCGGGTAGCATTAATTATTATCCAGAATAGGCGCAGAGACGGATACCGGATCCGCGGCTATATTCATTATATATAATACAGCAACCGGAAAGACGTGAGGTGATATCAGCCTCACTAGGGTCAGGCGCAGCAACAGACACAGAGTTCAGCGCTATTCCCAGAGGGGATAAACTGACAAAAAGGACTCGGGTTGCCCGTCGAACCAGGACCCGGGAGGGACAGATTGAGTCGGCAGCCAGTTCACATACAGCAGCAGGGCCACATGGAAACTGCGCATAATAAGAGATAGAAATCTTGACAAGGTCAGAGTAATTCAGAGTGCTCATACAGACTCCGGTGACAGTACTGATTGCAAATCCCTTCATGTTGAAGTAAACTGGTTAAACGTTTCAACGCCTCAGTCTTTCATTTGGACAATAATCATCTACTCAAGATCGGGATCATCACTACTGGGAGGATCTGCTGCTGATCAAGTAAGTGTCTGTTCCTTCACGATATCCCTTACACTGTGCATTGCCTGAGACCACAGCACTGGGTCAAGCCATTCTTGACATCCCCCTCAAGAGACAGACTTCATTGGTCTAGTGCTGGGTACCTCGGTCTCCCGGGCATCACAATAGCATCATGTAAATTATGCAATACCAGAAATCGACAATCTTCCTGATGGGCTGGCGCCATGCGCATGGTCACCTGTGTCCAAAACTGGGGCTTATTTTTAGCCAAAGGTGTAGCATCAATGCCCCTTAAAGGAATAAGGTTCTGCAAAGGCTGCAAGGGGAAACCACAACGCCTGGCAAACTCAAGGTCCATTAAGTTCAAAGCGGCGCCTGAATCCACAAACGCCAAGACAGAAAATGATGACAATGAGCAGATCAAGGACACCGATAACAGAAATTTAGGTTGTACAATACTGATGGTAAATGAAGTAGCGATCCTCTTTGTCCGCTTAGGGCAGACTGAAATGACATGAGAAGCGTCGCCACAATAATAACACAACCTATTCTGACGTCTGAGTCCTTGTTCTCTCCTAGACAGAATCCTATCACACTGCATTGGCTCAGGACTCTGCTCTGAGGACAACGCCACAGCGCACATAGTTCTGCGCTCCCGCAAGCGCCGATCAATCTGAATGGCCAAAGACATAGAATCACTCAGACCGACAGGCGTGGGAAACCCCACCATAACATCTTTAATGGATTCAGAAAGACCCTTTCTGAAAATTGCATCCAAAGCATCATCATTCCATTTAGTCAACACAGACCATTTTCTAAATTTCTGACAATACAATTCTGCCGCCTCTTGACCCTGAGACAGGGCCAACAAGGTCTTCTCCGCTTGATCCACAGAATTAGGTTCATCCTATAATAGTCCTAAAGCCTGAAAAAAGGAATCTACATTAAGCAAAGCCGGATTCCCAGATTCCAGGGAAAATGCCCAATCCTGTGGATCACCACGCAGCAGGGAAATGATGATTTTAACCTGCTGAATGGAATCCCCAGAGGATCGAGGTCTCAAAGCAAAAAACAGTTTACAGTTGTTTTTAAAACTCCAAAATTTGGACCTGTCACCAAAAAACAAATCAGGAGTAGGAATCTTCGGCTCTAAAACAGGAGTCTGAACAATATAATCAGAAATTCCATGTACCCTAGCAGCAAGCTGGTCTACACGAGAAGCTAATTCCTGAACATCCATGCTAACACAAGACTCCTTAGCCACCCAGAGAAAAAGAGGGAAGAAAAGGCAAAGCAAACTGCAGAAAAAAAAATGACTCAACACCTTTCTTCCCTTCTTCTGAGATGCATTTAACTCATAGTGGGCCAGTTGTACTGTTATGATCCGGTGACTTTGGAGCCGCATGAACTTTCTCTGGAGTAGGTGGAAACTATACTGACCGCAAAACCTGAACTAACACCGCAACTAGAAGTAGCCGTGGGGTGTGCCTAACAAACCCTAGACACCTCGACACAGCCGGAGGACTAAATACCCCTATAGATGGAAATAGGAATACTACCTTGCCTCAGAGCAGAACCCCAAAGGATAGGCAGCCCCCCACGAATATTGACTGTGAGTAGGAGAGGAAAGACACACACAGGCAGAAAACAGGATTCAGCAAAAGAGGCCACTCTAGCTAAATAGGGAAAGATAGGACAGAATACTAAGCGGTTAGTATTAAAACCCTTCCAAAAATATCCACAGCAGATAATACAAAAAGTTCCACAATCTAACTAAAGACATGGAATGTATATCTGCCACTCCAGAGTATCCAACAAGACTGAGAAAATACTGACACAATCTAAGCTGGACAAAAAACACTGAATAGCACAGAATTATTAAGCACACAGCATGTGTGCCACAGAAACAAAACCAGACACTTATCTTTGCTGATTTGGCAGAAGGCAGAAGGAACCTAACCAGGACCAAAACCTCCCAACAACCATGGACAACTGGCACGGACTAATGAATCCTGCATGCCTAAATACCCCAGTCAGAACTGCAATCAGCAGATACACCTGACCAGGACTGCAACTCAGGGACAACTGCATTACCACCTACAACCACCGGAGGGAGCCCAAAAGCAGAATTCACAACACAGGATGTTGTTTAGTGCACTTGGGTCCGTGTTTTAGGGTAGCTATGAAAGATGGTCGGGTCTGGCTACCCACATACCTCACCTTTGGGTGTGGCTACTGCCTACATAATGAAGGCTGTTGTTTGCCACATGGTCTGTGTCTTGGGAGGGAGAAGCCCTCCTGTGTGCGGCTCCAGACTGAGCCTGTATGCTGGACATTGCCCAGCCTGTGTGCCCACAGGCCTGAGGGAGCAGAGCCCAGCTAAGGACATTTTGTGCTGTTTTGCCTGCTCTAAAGGCCGTTTACCTTTTGTTGTTGCTTAAGGGTTTATGGAGCAAATAAACCCGCACAGACTTTTTAAAGAAACACGCCTCCGGTCTTCCTACTGCTGCACCTATGTGAGTACGATTGGGTCATTTGTGGGGGATTTCCATTGTTTAAGCGCATAAGAGGCTCTCCAAATGCAGCATGGCATCCGCTATCAATTCCAGCCAATTTGGTATTCCAAGTTTTCATCCCCATATGTGGTATTGGTGTACTCATGAGTAGGGTTGAGCGACTTTAACTTTTTGGGGGTCGAGTCGGGTTTTGTGAAACCCGACTATCTCAAAAGTCGAGTCTAGTGCAATTGGCCGATTATCGCGAAAAGTCGGGGATCGACCGAAACACGAAACCCAATGCAAGTCAATGGGGAAGCATAGTCGGCAGTGAGTGGGGGCCGGGCAAACACCTACAGTGCCCATTTTAATGTCAAAAACATCCATTCTTGTTTCTGAAGCTTGTCAATCTTAATTAACTTTATAATAATAGTTGGGCATTGGAAATTGGGGGTCATTTGGCTAAAGTTGTGGGGGTGTAGGGCTGGTTCAAGTTTTTAGTGGGCCCAGGAAACGTGGACTACGTCACGGCGGTGGAGCAGTGAGAGGTAAGTATTTCCACTTTGCAAGTGCTGTGATCCTGAGCAAGCAGGGGGGGCCCACTCGTTCGCATTGGCATTGGCACAGGGCCCCTCAAAGTACGGCGGTGTGTTTGCACGGCGGGGGCGCCTCCCACCGGCAGTGACACTTCTGCGTACTCTGAGGGGCCCTGTGCCTGTGATGTCGCCAACGAGTATGCCCCCCCACCTGATGAAGGAACCTGCACTTTCATCTGCACCTTCCTCTTTGTCCCTGTGTAAGGTGTTATAGTATGCGGGAAGGGGAACCTGACTTTCAGCAGGGTCAGATTGTGGCTGTGTAGCGTGCCAGGGCAATGTAGTGGTCTGGGTCAATGTACCACAAGACTCATCTAGCACTGGCTGGGCAATGGGCAGGATGAGGACAAAACACAGATATAGGCCCAAATAATAAAGTGGTCTAAATGCAGTTCAAAATTGGTAACAGGACTAACCAGGCGGCATTGCTTTGTTCAGTGGATGTTGTGAATTCCGCTCTTGGGCTCCCTCCGGTGGTTGTAAGTGGCACTTTTGTGAGTTCTGCTCTTGGGCTCCCTCCGGTGGTTTTAAGTGGTACTGCTGCTCCTTGGATTTAGTAGTCAGCAGCTGCTTCCACTGATAGTCTTTCTGGCTCGGCTATTTAGCCTGGTTCCATCCTTCAGCCTGTGCCAGCTGTCAATGGTTCCTGGTTTGGATTCACATGTCTGCTTGGATTTCCCTGATATTCTGACCAGTTCAGCAAAGATAAGTCCTTGCTTTGTTCTTTTGCAGTCCACTTGTTGTGGACTTAATCTTTCTGCACTTTCTTTGTTTTTTCTAGTCCAGCTTGTCATTATGGATTTATTCAGTTAAGCTGGAAGCTCTGGGAAGCAGATTTACCCTCCACACCTTTAGTCAGGTGTGGAGATTTTTGTAAACTCTGTGGTGGATTTTTCTAGTTTTTAATACTGACCGCACAGTAATCTGTTCTGTACTATCTATCTAGCTAGACTGGCCTCCTTTGCTACATCCTGGTTTCATTCTGCGTATGTCATTTCCCTCTCCACTCACAGTCAATATTTGTGGGGGGCTGTCCTATCCTTTGGGAATTTTCTCTGAGGCAAGATAGCTTTCCTGTTTCTATCTCTAGGGGTAGTTAGTCCTCCGGCTGTGACGAGGTGTCTAGGGAGTGACAGGAACATCCCACGGCTACTTCTAGTGTTGTGTTTAGCTCAGGAACAGCGGTCAGTACAGGTACCACCTCCACCAGAGCACGTCTCATGTTGCTCCTAAACCACCAGTTCATAACAGTAATCTTATCTGTGACCTTGATTTGCTCATTATCGTCCTTTTCTGTCATGGCATGTGTGGATTCAGGCGCTGCCCTGAACTTGATGGACTTGGAATTCGCCAGGCGCTGTGGTTTTTCCTTGCAGCCTTTGCAGAGCCCTATTCCTTTGAGGGGCATTGATGCTACACTGTTGGCCAAGGATAAACCTCAGTATTGGACTCAGCTGACCATGTGCATGGCTCCCGCACATCAGGAAGATTGCCGTTTTCTGGTGCTGCATAATTTGCATGATGTTGTTGTACTGGGTTTCCCATGGTTACAGGGACATAATCCGGTGCTGGATTGGAAATCTGTTGTGAACTCTGTTTTTGGGCTCCCTCTTGTGGTCACAACTGGTACTGTGTGAGTGCTGTCTTAGGGCTCCCTCTGGTGGTTGTTTGTGTCATTCTGCAGGTCTGAGGCAGGATCAGCTGTCTCGTTATCTCTTAGCTGGTTTCTTATTTAGTTCACCTGGACTCTCAGTTGTTGCCTGCTGTCAATGTCTTCAGTGCCATTTTGGAGCTCTCCTGCAGTCCTTCCTTATCAGTCTCTTCAAGAGAAGCTAAGTTTTGCTTGGTTCATTTTTTGACCATCAGTGGTCACATGTTTCTTGGTTTATTTTTGTCCAGCTTGCTAATATGTGATTTCCTTGCTTGCTGGTAGCTCTAGGGGGCTAAGTTTCTCCCCTCACGCCGTTAGTTGGTGTGGGGGTTCTTGTATTCTCAGCGTGGATATTTTGCATAGGGTTTTTTACTGACCGCACAGTTCCCTATCTGTCTTCTGCTATCTAGTATTAGCGGGCCTCATTTGCTTAATCTGTTTTCATTTATACGTTTGTGTTTTCCCCTTACCTCACCGTTATTATTTGTTGGGGGCTTCCTATATCTTTGGGGTGATTTCTCTTGAGGCAAGTGAGGTCTTACTTTCCCTCCAGGAGTAGATAGTTTCTCAGGCTGCGTCGAGACGTCCAGGATTTTAGGCACGTTCACCGGCTTCCTTTAGTGTGTTGGTTAGGATCAGGTTTGCGATCAGTCCAGTCACCACCTCCCTAGAGCTCGTGTCTATGTTCATAAACTTAGCTAGTCCATTTTGTGATCCTCAGCCACTAGGATCATAACAGAAATCTATGTCTGTGACTAGTTGGGGTTGTCAAGGGGTACATAGTGACGTTCCTTTGATGTCAATTTCCTCTTCCCCCTCTTCTGAAGTTCCTGAGTTTTTGTCAGATTTCCAGGATGTATTTGATGAGTCCAAGTCCAGCTCCCTTCCTCCACATAGGGACTGTGATTGTGCTATTAACTTGATTCCTGGCTGTAAGTTCCCTAAGGGCCGACTTTTCAATCTGTCTGTGCCAGAGCATGCCGCCATGCGGAGTTATGTTAAGGAGTCTTTGGAGAAGGGGCATATTCGGCCATCTTCATCACCATTGGTAGCGGGATTCTTTTTTGTTGCCAAGAAGGATGGCTCCTTGAGACCCTGTATTGATTATCGCCTTCTTAATAAGATCACGGTCAAATTCCAATACCCTTTACCTTTGCTTTCTGATTTGTTTGCTCGGATCAAGGGGGCTAGTTGGTTTACGAAGATTGACCTTCGAGGGGCATATAATCTTGTTCGTATTAAACAGGGTGACGAATGGAAAACTGCATTTAATACGCCCGAAGGCCATTTTGAATTCCTTGTGATGCCTTTCGGGCTCTCTAATGCTCCTTCTGTATTTCAGTCCTTCATGCATATTTTCCGCAATTATCTTGATAAATTCATGATTGTGTATTTGGATGATATTTTGATTTTTTCCGATGATTGGGAGTCTCATGTGAAGCAGGTCAGGATAGTATTCCAGATCCTTCGTGATAATGCTTTATTTGTGAAGGGGTCTAAGTGCCTATTTGGAGTTCAGAAGGTCTCTTTTTTGGGTTTTATTTTTTCTCCCTCGTCTATAAAAATGGATCCTGTTAAGGTCCAAGCCATTCATGACTGGATTCAACCCACATCTGTGAAGAGTCTTCAGAAATTTTTGGGCTTTGCTAATTTTTATCGCCGTTTCATTGCCAACTTTTCCAGTGTGGTTAAGCCCCTGACCGATTTGACGAAGAAAGGCGCTGATGTGACAAATTGGTCCTCTGCGGCTGTTGAGGCCTTTCAGGGGCTTAAACGCCGATTTACTTCTGCCCCTGTGTTGCGTCAGCCGGATGTTTCTCTTCCTTTTCAGGTTGAGGTTGACGCTTCTGAGATTGGGGCAGGGGCCATTTTGTCTCAGAGGAGTTCTGATGGTTCTTTGATGAAACCGTGAGCTTTTTTTTCCAGAAAGTTTTCGCCTGCGGAACGCAATTATGATGTCGGCAATCGGGAGTTGTTGGCCATGAAGTGGGCATTTGAGGAGTGGCGACATTGGCTTGAGGGAGCCAAGCACCGCGCTGTGGTCTTGACCGATCATAAGAATCTGATTTACCTCGAGTCGGCCAAGCGGTTGAACCCTAGACAGGCTCGATGGTCCCTGTTTTTCTCCTGTATTGATTTTGTGGTCTTCCGGGATCTAAGAATGTTAAGGCTGATGCCCTCTCTAGGAGTTTTTTGCCTGATTCTCCTGGAGTCCTTGAGCCGGTTGGCATTCTTAAGGAAGGGGTGATTCTTTCTGCCATCTCCCCTGATTTATGGCGGGTGCTTCAGGAATTTCAGGCTGATAAACCTGACAGCTGTCCTCTGGGGAAGCTGTTTGCTCCTGATAAATGGACAATTAAGGTAATTTCTGAGGTTCATTGTTCGGTGTTGGCTGGTCATCCTGGGATTTTTGGTACCAGAGATTTGGTTGCTAGGTCCTTTTGGTGGCCTTCCTTGTCGCGGGATGTGCGTTCTTTTGTGCAGGCCTGTGGGACTTGTGCCCGGGCCAAGCCTTGCTGTTCCCGCGCTAGTGGGTTGCTTTTGCCTTTGCCGGTCCCTGAGAGGCCTTGGACGCATATTTCCATGGATTTTATTTCGGATCTTCCCGTTTCCCAGAAGATGTCTGTTATCTGGGTGGTTTGTGACTGGTTCTCTAAAATGGTCCATTTGGTACCTTTGCCTAAATTGCCTTCCTCCTCTGATTTGGTTCCATTATTTTTTCAGCATGTGGTTCGTTTGCATGGCATTCCGGAGAATATTGTGTCTGACAGAGGTTCCCAGTTTGTTTCTAGGTTTTGGCGGGCCTTTTGTGCTAGGATGGGCATTGATTTGTCTTTTTCTTCGGCGTTTCATCCTCAGACTAATGGCCAAACTGAGCGAACTAATCAGACCTTGGAAACCTATTTGAGATGCTTTGTGTCTGCTGACCAGGATGATTGGGTGGCTTTCTTGCCGTTGGCCGAGTTTGCCCTTAATAATCGGGCTAGTTCGGCTACTTTGGTTTCGCCTTTCTTTTACAATTTTGGTTTTCATCCTCGTTTTTCTTCGGGGCAGGTTGAGCCTTCTGATTGTCCAGGTGTGGATTCTGTAATGGACAGGTTACAGCAGATTTGGACTCATGTGGTAGACAATTTGACGTTGTCTCAGGAAAAGGCTCAACGTTTTGCTAACCGCCGTCGGTGTATTGGTCCCCGGCTTTGGGTGGGGGATTTAGTCTGGTTATCTTCTCGTCTTGTTCCTATGAAGGTTTCTTCCCCTAAATTCAAGCCTCGGTTTATTGGTCCTTATAGGATTTCTGAGATTATCAATCCGGTATCTTTTCGTTTGGCCCTTCCAGCCTCTTTTGCCATCCATAATGTTTTCCATAGCTCTTTGTTGCGGAGATATGTGGTGCCCGTTGTTCCCTCTGTTGATCCTCCTGCCCCAGTGTTGGTTGTTGGTGAGTTGGAATATGTGGTGGAGAAAATTTTGGATTCTCGTTTTTCGAGGCGGAGGCTTCAGTATCTTGTCAAGTGGAAGGGTTATGGCCAGGAGGATAATTCTTGGGTTGTTGCCTCTGATGTCCATGCTGCCGATTTGGTTCATGCTCGTGCTTTTCACTTGGCTCGTCCTGATCAGCCTGGGGGCTCTGGTGAGGGTTCGGTGACCCCTCCTCAAGGGGGGGTACTGTTGTGAATTCCGCTCTTGGGCTCCCTCCGGTGGTTGTAAGTGGCACTTTTGTGAGTTCTGCTCTTGGGCTCCCTCCGGTGGTTTTAAGTGGTACTGCTGCTCCTTGGATTTAGTAGTCAGCAGCTGCTTCCACTGATTGTCTTTCTGGCTCGGCTATTTAGCCTGGTTCCATCCTTCAGCCTGTGCCAGTTGTCAATGGTTCCTGGTTGGATTCACATCTCTGCTTGGATTTCCCTGATATTCTGACCAGTTCAGCAAAGATAAGTCCTTGCTTTGTTCTTTTGCAATCCACTTGTTGTGGACTTAATCTTTCTGCACTTTCTATGTTTTTTCTAGTCCAGCTTGTCATTATGGATTTATTCAGTTAAGCTGGAAGCTCTGGGAAGCAGATTTACCCTCCACACCTTTAGTCAGGTGTGGAGATTTTTGTAAACTCTGTGGTGGATTTTTCTAGTTTTTAATACTGACCGCACAGTATTCTGTTCTGTACTATCTATCTAGCTAGACTGGCCTCCTTTGCTACATCCTGGTTTCATTCTGCGTATGTCATTTCCCTCTCCACTCACAGTCAATATTTGTGGGGGGCTGTCCTATACTTTGGGAATTTTCTCTGAGGCAAGATAGCTTTCCTGTTTCTATCTCTAGGGGTAGTTAGTCCTCCGGCTGTGACGAGGTGTCTAGGGAGTGACAGGAACATCCCACAGCTACTTCTAGTGTTGTGTTTAGCTCAGGAACTGCGGTCAGTACAGGTACCACCTCCTCCAGAGCACGTCTCATGTTGCTCCTAAACCACCAGTTCATAACAGTGGAGTAGAAAACCCAGGAGCGGCAGACACCGTTTTAAGGGCCCAACCACAGTAGTAGGCCCAATGCAGTTTAATATTACAAATAAAGGCCGAAAGCCTGAAGATTGAAACTCTGGAAAATAACACAGGACAACACCAAGGTGTGGCAGACACCGTTACTAGGCCCAACCAAAATAGTAGGTCAACTGCAGTGTTATATAAACAACAACTTAATGAGAGCCTGAAGATTGAAGCTCAGCTCTGTTCAGTGGAAAACAGAAAGCAGCGGCAGACACCGATAGCAGGCCCCAACCACACTAGTAGGCCAACTGCAGTGTTATATTAACAACAACTACTTAATGAGAGCCTGAAGATTGAAGCTCAGGCAAGTAAACCTGGAGAACACCTTGGAGCGGCAGACACCATTAGTAGGCCCCAAACAAAATAGTAGGCCAACTGCACTGTTATCTTAACAACAACTGGTTAATGAGAGCCTGAAGATTGAAGCTCAGCTTTGTACAGTGGAGAACAACACCAGGGAGCGGCAGACACCATTAGTCGGCCCCAACCACACATATTAACAACAACTACTTAATGAGAGCCTGAAGATTGAAGCTCAGCTTTGTACAGTGGAGAACAACACCAGGGAGCGGCAGACACCATTAGTAGGCCCCAACCACACATATTAACAACAACTACTAAATGAGTGCCTGAAGATTGAAGCTCAGCTTTGTACAGTGGAGGACAACTGTAATGGGAGACAGAGACAATAAGTAGGCCTAAATAAGTAATTTGGCAAAATGCAGTTCAAAATTGGTAAGTGGAGTACACTTGCAGCATTGTCATGATTCTCAATGGCGAGAGAACATAGCCCAGCATATATGAGAACTAGCTCTTGGAAGATGGAAACTATACTGACCATGAACTAAACCTGCCGCACAACTAGAAGTGGCCGGGTAGCATGCCTACGTTTTTTTATCCCTAGATGCCCAGCGCCAGCCGGAGAACTACCTAATCCTAGCAGAGGAAAAGACAGTCCTGGCTCACCTCTAGAGAAATTTTCCCAAAAGGCAGACAGAGGCCCCCACATATATTGGCGGTGATTTTAGATGAAATGACAAACGTAGTATGAAAATAGGTTTAGCAAAATCGAGGTCCGCTTACTAGATAGCATGAAGACAGAAAGGGCACTTTCATGGTCAGCAGAAAACCCTATCAAAACACCATCCAGAAATTACTTTAAGACTCTAGCATTAACTCATAACACCAGAGTGGCAATTTCCGCTCACAAGAGCTTTCCAGACACAGTAACGAAACAGCAGCTGTGAACAGGAACAAAATGCAAAAACACACAAGGACAAAAGTCCAACTTAGCTGGGAGTTGTCTAGTAGCAGGAACATGCACAGAAAGGCTACTGATTACATTGTTGACCGGCATGAAACTGACAGAGGAGCAAGGTTATATAGCGACTCCCACATCCTGATAGGAGCAGGTGAACAGAGGGGATGATGCACACAAGTTAAATTCCACAAGTGGCCACCGGGGGAGCCCAGAATCCAATTTCACAACAGTACCCCCCCCTCAAGGAGGGGGCACCGAACCCTCACCAGAACCACCAGGGCGATCAGGATGAGCCCTATGAAAGGCACGGACAAGATCGGAGGCATGAACATCAGAGGCAGTGACCCAAGAATTATCCTCCTGACCGTATCCCTTCCATTTGACCAGATACTGGAGTTTCCGTCTGGAAACACGAGAGTCCAAGATCTTTTCCACAACGTACTCCAACTCACCCTCAACCAACACCGGAGCAGGAGGCTCAACGGAAGGCACAGCTGGTACCTCATACCTGCGCAACAATGACCGATGAAAAACATTATGAATCGAAAAGGATGCAGGGAGGTCCAAACGGAAGGACACAGGGTTAAGAATCTCCAATATCTTGTACGGGCCGATGAACCGAGGCTTAAACTTAGGAGAAGAAACCCTCATAGGGACAAAACGAGAAGACAACCACACCAAGTCCCCAACACAAAGCCGAGGACCAACACGATGACGGCGGTTGGCAAAAAGCTGAGTCTTCTCCTGGGACAACTTCAAATTGTCCACCACCTGCCCCCAAATCTGATGCAACCTCTCCACCACAGCATCCACTCCAGGACAATCCGAAGATTCCACTTGACCGGAGAAAAATCGAGGATGAAACCCCGAATTACAGAAAAACGGGGACACCAAGGTGGCAGAGCTGGCCCGATTATTGAGGGCGAACTCCGCCAAAGGCAAAAAAGCAACCCAATCATCCTGATCCGCAGACACAAAACACCTCAAATATGTCTCCAAGGTCTGATTAGTCCGCTCGGTCTGGCCATTAGTCTGAGGATGGAAAGCAGACGAAAAAGACAAATCTATGCCCATCCTAGCACAGAATGCCCGCCAAAATCTAGACACGAATTGGGTCCCTCTGTCAGAAACGATATTCTCCGGAATACCATGCAAACGAACAACATTTTGAAAAAACAGAGGAACCAACTCGGAAGAAGAAGGCAACTTAGGCAAGGGAACCAGATGGACCATCTTAGAGAAACGGTCACACACCACCCAGATGACAGACATCTTCTGAGAAACAGGCAGATCCGAAATAAAATCCATCGAGATGTGCGTCCAAGGCCTCTTCGGGATAGGCAAGGGTAACAACAATCCACTAGCCCGAGAACAACAAGGCTTGGCCCGAGCACAAACGTCACAAGACTGCACAAAGTCTCGCACATCTCGTGACAGGGAAGGCCACCAGAAGGACCTTGCCACCAAATCCCTGGTACCAAAGATTCCAGGATGACCTGCCAACGCAGAAGAATGAACCTCAGAGATGACTCTACTGGTCCAATCATCAGGAACAAACAGTCTACCAGGTGGGCAACGATCAGGTCTATCCGCCTGAAACTCCTGCAAGGCCCGCCGCAGGTCTGGAGAAACGGCAGACAATATCACTCCATCTTTAAGGATACCTGTGGGCTCAGAATTACCAGGGGAGTCAGGCTCAAAACTCCTAGAAAGGGCATCCGCCTTAACATTCTTAGAACCCGGTAGGTAAGACACCACAAAATTAAACCGAGAGAAAAACAACGACCAGCGCGCTTGTCTAGGATTCAGGCGCCTGGCAGACTCAAGGTAAATTAAATTTTTGTGGTCAGTCAATACCACCACCTGATGTCTGGCCCCCTCAAGCCAGTGACGCCACTCCTCAAAAGCCCACTTCATGGCCAAAAGCTCCCGATTCCCAATATCATAATTCCGCTCGGCGGGCGAAAATTTACGGGAAAAAAAAGCACAAGGTCTCATCACGGAGCAGTCGGAACTTCTCTGCGACAACACCGCCCCAGCTCCGATTTCAGAAGCGTCGACCTCAACCTGAAAAGGAAGAGCAACATCAGGCTGACGCAACACTGGGGCGGAAGAAAAGCGGCGCTTGAGCTCCCGAAAGGCCTCCACAGCATCAGGGGACCAATCAGCAACATCAGCACCCTTCTTAGTCAAATCAGTCAATGGTTTTACAACATCAGAAAAACCAGCAATAAATCGACGATAAAAGTTAGCAAAGCCCAAAAATTTCTGAAGACTCTTAAGAGAAGAGGGTTGCGTCCAATCACCAATAGCCTGAACCTTGACAGGATCCATCTCGATGGAAGAGGGGGAAAAAATGTATCCCAAGAAGGAAATCTTCTGAACCCCAAAAACACACTTAGAACCCTTCACACACAAGGAATTAGACCGCAAAACCTGAAAAACCCTCCTGACCTGCTGGACATGAGAGTCCCAGTCATCCGAAAAAATCAGAATATCATCCAGATACACAATCATAAATTTATCCAAATAATCGCGGAAAATGTCATGCATAAAGGACTGGAAGACTGAAGGGGCATTTGAAAGACCAAAAGGCATCACCAAATACTCAAAATGGCCCTCGGGCGTATTAAATGCGGTTTTCCACTCATCCCCCTGCTTGATTCGCACCAAATTATACGCCCCACGGAGATCAATCTTAGAGAACCACTTGGCCCCCTTTATACGAGCAAACAAATCAGTAAGCAGTGGTAACGGATATTGATATTTAACCGTGATTTTATTCAAAAGTCGATAATCAATACACGGCCTCAAAGAGCCGTCTTTCTTAGACACAAAGAAAAAACCGGCTCCTAAGGGAGATGACGAAGGACGAATATGTCCCTTTTCCAAGGACTCCTTTATATATTCTCGCATAGCAGCGTGTTCAGGCACAGACAGATTAAATAAACGACCCTTAGGGTATTTACTACCCGGGATCAAGTCTATGGCACAATCGCACTCCCGGTGCGGAGGTAGTGAACCAACCTTGGGTTCTTCAAAAACGTCACGAAAGTCAGACAAGAATTCAGGAATCTCAGAGGGAATAGATGATGAAATGGAAACCAAAGGTACGTCCCCATGAGTTCCTTTACATCCCCAGCTTAACACAGACATAGCTCTCCAGTCGAGGACTGGGTTATGAGATTGCAGCCATGGCAATCCCAGCACCAAAACATCATGTAGATTATACAGCACCAGAAAGCGAATAACCTCCTGGTGATCCGGATTAACACGCATAGTCACTTGTGTCCAGTATTGTGGTTTATTACTAGCCAATGGGGTGGAGTCAATCCCTTTCAGAGGTATCGGAGCCTCCAATGGCTCCAAATCATACCCACAGCGTTTGGCAAAGGACCAATCCATAAGACTCAAAGCAGCGCCAGAGTCGACATAGGCGTCCGCGGTAATAGATGACAAAGAACAAATCAGGGTCACAGATAGAATAAACTTAGACTGTAAAGTGCTAATTGAAACAGACTTGTCAGGCTTCTTAGTACGCTTAAAGCATGCTGATATAACATGAGTTGAATCACCACAATAGAAGCACAACCCATTTTTTCGTCTAAAATTCTGCCGCTCGCTTCTGGACAGAATTCTATCACATTGCATATTTTCTGGCGTTTTCTCAGTAGACACCGCCAAATGGTGCACAGGTTTGCGCTCCCGCAGACGCCTATCGATCTGAATAGCCATCGTCATGGACTCATTCAGACTCGCAGGCACAGGGAACCCCACCATAACATCCTTAATGGCATCAGAGAGACCCTCTCTGAAAATCGCCGCCAGGGCGCACTCATTCCACTGAGTAAGCACAGACCATTTGCGGAATTTTTGGCAGTATATTTCAGCTTCATCTTGCCCCTGAGACAAGGACATCAAGGCCTTTTCCGCCTGAAGCTCTAAATGAGGTTCCTCATAAAGCAACCCCAAGGCCAGAAAAAACGCATCCACATTGAGCAACGCAGGATCCCCTGGTGCCAATGCAAAAGCCCAGTCTTGAGGGTCGCCCCGGAGCAAGGAAATTACAATCCTGACCTGCTGTGCAGGGTCTCCGGCAGAGCGAGACTTCAGGGACAAAAACAATTTGCAATTATTTTTAAAATTTTGAAAGTGAGATCTATTCCCCGAGAAGAATTCAGGCAAAGGAATTCTAGGCTCAGACATAGGTGCATGAACAACAAAATCTTGCAAATTTTGTACCTTTGTGG
Organism: Ranitomeya variabilis; assembly: GCF_051348905.1. Classification (NCBI taxonomy): domain Eukaryota; kingdom Metazoa; phylum Chordata; class Amphibia; order Anura; family Dendrobatidae; genus Ranitomeya; species Ranitomeya variabilis. The sequence continues at coordinate 507,003,262 of NC_135233.1, forward strand.
CGAGATTATTCAAACCTGTAGCTACACTCTGAAGATCCATTTGAAACAGGTGAACACAGAGCCATTCAAGGATTAGAAGGAGAGGAAGAGAGGAAGGCTGCAGTATAGGCAGACTAGCAAGTGATTCAATTAAGAGCACACTCAGAACTAGAGGAAAAAAAAAAAAAAATTGTAGCAGACTTCTTTTTTCTCTCCTTTCTCAGCCAGTAATTTAACCCTTTTTTGGGCCGGTCAAACTGTCATGATTCTCAATGGCGAGAGAACATAGCCCAGCATATATGAGAACTAGCTCTTGGAAGATGGAAACTATACTGACCATGAACTAAACCTGCCGCACAACTAGAAGTGGCCGGGTAGCATGCCTACGTTTTTTTATCCCTAGATGCCCAGCGCCAGCCGGAGAACTACCTAATCCTAGCAGAGGAAAAGACAGTCCTGGCTCACCTCTAGAGAAATTTTCCCAAAAGGCAGACAGAGGCCCCCACATATATTGGCGGTGATTTTAGATGAAATGACAAACGTAGTATGAAAATAGGTTTAGCAAAATCGAGGTCCGCTTACTAGATAGCATGAAGACAGAAAGGGCACTTTCATGGTCAGCAGAAAACCCTATCAAAACACCATCCAGAAATTACTTTAAGACTCTAGCATTAACTCATAACACCAGAGTGGCAATTTCCGCTCACAAGAGCTTTCCAGACACAGTAACGAAACAGCAGCTGTGAACAGGAACAAAATGCAAAAACACACAAGGACAAAAGTCCAACTTAGCTGGGAGTTGTCTAGTAGCAGGAACATGCACAGAAAGGCTACTGATTACATTGTTGACCGGCATGAAACTGACAGAGGAGCAAGGTTATATAGCGACTCCCACATCCTGATAGGAGCAGGTGAACAGAGGGGATGATGCACACAAGTTAAATTCCACAAGTGGCCACCGGGGGAGCCCAGAATCCAATTTCACAACACAGCATAGCGTGGTTCAGCGGAGGAGGGCATGTGTAATTAGTGGCTCTGACACAGGAAGTAGGCCTAAAATAAAAATGAAGGCTATATTAAGTTCAAAATTGGTAAAAGGAGTACACAAGTGGCATAGCTGGGTTCTATGGTGGAGGACAACTGTTATGACAGGCTTACACAGTTACTAGGCACAAATAAGTAAGTAGGATAAATGCAGTTCACAATTGGTCACAGGAGTACACAGGCGGCATAGCTTTGTTCAGTGGAGGACAACTGCAAGGAGTGGACTGGCCGAGACAAACACAGGTAGTAGGCCTACAATAGAAAGTAGGCACTATGCAGTTTAAAGTAGGCTACAGGGGTACACATGCAGCATTGTTGAGGTCAGCGGAGGACGATTTCAAGGAGGGACCGCAGACAGACTTCCTAGGTATAAAATAATAAAGCAGGCTCGATGCGGTTTAAATTAGGCTACAGGGGTATACACACAGCATTGTTGCGCTCAGCGGAGGACAATTGGAAGGAGGGACCGCAGACAGACTTAGCAGGCCTAAAATAACAAAATAGGCTCTATACAGCTTCCATTATGTGGCAGGGGTACACAGGCAGCATTGGTGTGCTAAGTGGAGGACAATTGGAAGGAGGGACCGCAGACAGACTTAGTAGGCCTAAAATTACAAACTAGGCTCTATACAGCTTCCATTATGTGGAAGGGGTACACAGGCAGCATTGGTGTGCTCAGTGGAGGACAATTGGAAGGAGGGACCGCAGTGTTGTGAATTCTGCTTTTGGGCTCCCTCCGGTGGTTGTAGGTGGTAATGCAGTTGTCCCTGAGTTGCAGTCCTGGTCAGGTGTATCTGCTGATTGCAGTTCTGACTGGGGTATTTAGGCGTGCAGGATTCATTAGTCCTTGCCAGTTGTCCATGGTTGATGGGAGGTTTTGGTCCTGGTTAGGTTCCTTCTGCCTTCTGCCAAATCAGCAAAGATAAGTGTCTGGTTTTGTTTCTGTGGCACACATGCTGTCTGCTTAATAATTCTGTGCTATTCAGTGTTTTTTTGTCCAGCTTAGATTGTGTCAGAATTTTCTCAGTCTTGTTGGATTCTCTGGAGTGGCAGATATACATTCCATGTCTTTAGTTAGATTGTGGAACTTTTTGTATTATCTGCTGTGGATATTTTTGGAAGGGTTTTAATACTGACCGCTTAGTATTCTGTCCTATCTTTCCCTATTTAGCTAGAGTGGCCTCTTTTGCTGAAACCTGTTTCCTGCCTGTGTGTGTCTTTCCTCTCCTACTCACAGTCAATATTCATTGGGGGCTGCCTATCCTTTGGGGTTCTGCTCTGAGGCAAGGTAGTATTCCTATTTCCATCTATAGGGGTATTTAGTCCTCTGGCTGTGTCGAGGTGTCTAGGGTTTGTTAGGCACACCCCACGGCTACTTCTAGTTGCGGTGTTAGTTCAGGTTTTGCGGTCAGTACAGTTTCCACCTACTCCAGAGAAAGTTCATGCGGTTCCAAAGTCACCGGATCATAATAGTACATCTGGCACCCACTATGAGTTAAATGCATCTCAGAAGAAGGGAAGAAAGGTGTTGAGTCATTTTTTTTCTGCAGTTTGCTTTGCCTTTTCTTCCCTCTTTTTCTCTGGGTGGCTAAGGAGGCTTGTGTTAGCATGGATGTTCAGGAATTAGCTTCTTGTGTAGACCAGCTTGCTGCTAGGGTATAGGGAATTTCTGATTGTATTGTTCAGACTCCTGTTTTAGAGCCGAAGATTCCTACTCCTGATTTGTTTTTTGGTGACAGGTCTAAATTTTTGAGTTTAAAAAACAACTGTAAAATGTTTTTTGCTTTGAGACCTCGATCCTCTGGGGATTCCATTCAGCAGGTTAAAATCGTCATTTCCCTGCTGCGTGGTGATCCACAGGATTGGGCATTTTCCCTGGAATCTGGGAATCCGGCTTTGCTTAATGTAGATTCCTTTTTTCAGGCTTTAGGACTATTATATGATGAACCTAATTCTGTGGATCAAGCGGTGAAGACCTTGTTGGCACTATCTCAGGGTCAAGAGGCGGCAGAATTGTATTGTCAGAAATTTAGAAAATGGTCTGTGTTGACTAAATGGAATGATGATGCTTTGGCTGCAATTTTCAGAAAGGGTCTTTCTGAATCCGTTAAAGAGGTTATGGTGGGGTTTCCCACGCCTGTCAGTCTGAGTGATTCTATGTCTTTGGCCATTCAGATTGATCGGCGCTTGCAGGAGCGCAGAACTATGCGCGCTGTGGCGTTGTCCTCAGAGCAGAGTCCTGAGCCAATGCAGTGTGATAGGATTCTGTCTAGGACAGAACGACAAGGACTCAGACGTCAGAATAGGTTGTATTATTATTGTGGCGACGCTTCTCATGTAATTTCAGTCTGCCCTAAGTGGACAAAGAGGATCGCTAGTTCATTTACCATCAGTACTGTACAACCTAAATTTCTGTTATCGGTGTCCTTGATCTGCTCATTGTCATCATTTTCTGTCTTGGCGTTTGTGGATTCAGGCGCCGCTTTGAACTTAATGGACCTTGAGTTTGCCAGGCGTTGTGGTTTCCCCTTGCAGCCTTTGCAGAACCTTATTCCTTTAAGGGGCATTGATGCTACACCTTTGGCTAAAAATAAGCCCCAGTTTTGGACACAGGTGACCATGCGCATGGCGCCAGCCCATCAGGAAGATTGTCGATTTCTGGTATTGCATAATTTACATGATGCTATCGTGTTGGGTTTTCCGTGGTTGCAGGTACATAATCCTGTGTTGGATTGGAAGTCTATGTCTGTGACTAGTTGGGGTTGTCAGGGGGTTCATAATGATGTTCCTTTAATGTCCATCTCCTCTTCTTCCTCTTCCGAAATTCCAGAGTTTTTGTCTGATTTTCAGGATGTATTCGATGAGCCCAAGTCCAGTTCTCTTCCACCGAACAGGGACTGTGATTGTGCTATTGATTTGATTCCAGGCTGTAAGTATCCTAAGGGCCGACTTTTCAATCTGTCTGTGCCAGAGCATGCCGCCATGCGGAGTTATGTTAAGGAGACTTTGGAGAAAGGGCATATTCGGCCATCTTCTTCACCGATGGGAGCAGGATTTTTTTTTGTTGCCAAGAAGGATGGCTCCTTGAGACCCTGTATTGATTATCGCCTCTTGAATAAGATCACGGTCAAGTTTCAATACCCTTTACCTTTGCTTTCTGATTTGTTTGCTAGGATTAAGGGGGCTAGTTGGTTTACAAAGATTGACCTTCGGGGGGCGTATAATCTTGTTCGTATTAAGCAGGGTGATGAATGGAAAACTTCGTTCAATACGCCCGAAGGCCATTTTGAATACCTTGTGATGCCGTTCCTGCACACTAATGCTCCATCTGTTTTTCAATCTTTCATGCATGATATCTTCCGGATTTATATTGATAAATTCTTGATTGTATATTTGGACGATATTTTGATTTTTTCTGATGATTGGGAGTCTCATGTGGAACAGGTCAGGATGGTATTTCAGATCCTTCGTGACAATGCTTTGTTTGTGAAGGGGTCTAAGTGTCTCTTTGGGGTGCAGAAGGTTTTGTTTTTTGGGTTTTATTTTTTCTCCTTCATCTATTGAGATGGATCCGGTTAAGGTTCAGGCCATTCATGATTGGATTCAACCCACGTCCGTAAAGAGCCTTCAGAAATTTTTGGGTTTTGCAAATTTTTATCGCCGTTTCATTGCTAACTTTTCCAGCGTGGTTAAACCCTTGACCGATTTGACGAAGAAAGGCGCTGATGTGGCGAATTGGTCCTCTGCGGCTGTTTCTGCCTTTCAGGAGCTTAAACGTCGATTTACTTCTGCTCCGGTGTTGCGCCAACCGGATGAGATTGGCGCAGGGGCCGTTTTGTCCGAGAGGGATCATGTTGGTTCCTTGATGAAACCGTGTGCATTCTTTTCCTGTAAATTTTCGCCTGCTGAACGCAATTATGATGTTGGCAATCGGGAGTTGTTGGCTATGAAGTGGGCATTCGAGGAGTGGCGACATTGGCTTGAGGGAGCTAAGCACCGTATTGTGGTCTTGACCGATCATAAGAATTTGATTTACCTCGAGTCTGCCAAACGGCTGAATCCTAGACCGGCTCGATGGTCCTTGTTTTTTTCCCGTTTTGATTTTGTGGTCTCTTATCTTCCGGGTTCTAAGAATATTAAGGCTGATGCCCTTTCTAGGAGTTTTTTGCCTGATTCTCCTGAGGTCCTTGAACCGGTCGGCATTCTGAAAGAAGGGGCGGTTCTTTCTGCTATTTCCCCTGATTTACGACGGGTTCTTCAGGAATTTCAGGCTGACAGACCTGATCGCTGTCCAGTGGGGAAACTGTTTGTTCCTGACAGATGGACTAGTAGAGTGATTTCTGAGGTTCACTGTTCTGTGTTGGCTGGTCATCCTGGTATTTTTGGTACCAGAGACTTGGTTGGTAGGTCCTTTTGGTGGCCTTCTTTATCACGTGATGTGCGTTCTTTTGTGCAGTCCTGTGGGACTTGTGCGCGGGCCAAGCCTTGTTGTTCCCGTGCTAGTTGGTTGCTTTTGCCATTGCCGGTCCCTGAGAGGCCCTGGACGCATATTTCTATGGATTTTATTTCTGATCTTCTGGTTTCCCAGAGGATGTCGGTTATCTGGGTTGGTTGTGACCGGTTTTCTAAGATGGTTCATTTGGTGCCTTTGCCTAAATTGCCTTCCTCTTCAGATTTAGTTTTGTTGTTTTTTTCAGCATGTGGTTCGTTTGCATGGTATTCCGGAGAATATTGTGTCTGACAGAGGTTCCTAGTTTGTTTCTAGGTTTTGGCGGGCCTTTTGTGCTAGGCTGGGTATTGATTTATCTTTTTCCTCTGCATTTCATCCTCAGACAAATGGCCAAACCGAGCGAACTAATCAGACCTTGGAGACTTATTTGAGATGCTTTGTGTCTGCTGATCAGGATGATTGGGTGGCCTTTTTGCCATTGGCCGAGTTTGCCCTTAATAATCGGGCTAGTTCGGCTACTTTGGTTTCGCCTTTTTTTTGTAATTTTGGTTTTCATCCTCGTTTTTCTTCTGGGCAGGTTGAGCCTTCTGACTGTCCTGGTGTGGATTGTGTGGTTGACAGGTTGCAGCAGATTTAGGCTCATGTGGTGGACAATTTGGTGTTGTCTCAGGAGGAGGCTCAACGCTTCGCTAACCGTCGTCGGTGTGTTGGTTCCCGGCTTCAGGTTGGGGATCTGGTCTGGTTGTCTTCCCGTCATGTTCCTATGAAGGTTTCTTCTCCTAAGTTTAAGCCTCGGTTTATTGGTCCTTATAGGATTTCTGGGATTAATAATCCGGTGTCTTTTCGATTGGCTCTTCCGGCCTCTTTTGCTATCCATAATGTCTTCCATAGATCTTTATTGCGGAAATATGTGGTACCCGTTGTTCCCTCTGTTTATCCTCCGGCCCCTGTGTTGGTTGATGGGGAGTTGGAGTATGTGGTTGAGAAGATTTTGGATTCTCGTTTTTCGAGGTGGAGGCTTCAGTATCTTGTCAAATGGAAGGGTTATGGCCAGGAGGATAATTCTTGGGTTTTTGCCTCTGATGTCCATGCTGCTGATTTGGTTCATGCTTTTCATCTGGCTCGTCCTGATCGGCATGGGGGCTCTGGTGAGGGTTTGGTGACTCCTGCTCAAGGGGGGGGTACTGTTGTGAATTCTGCTTTTGGGCTCCCTCCAGTGGTTGTATGTGGTAATGCAGTTGTGCCTGAGTTGCAGTCCTGGTCAGGTGTATCTGCTGATTGCAGTTCTGACTGGGGTATTTAGGCGTGCTAGATTCATTAGTCCTTGCCAGTTGTCCATGGTTGTTGGGAGGTTTTGGTCCTGGTTAGGTTCCTTCTGCCTTCTGCCAAATCAGCAAAGATAAGTGTCTGGTTTTGTTTCTGTGGCACACATGCTGTCTGCTTAATAATTCTGTGCTATTCAGTGTTTTTTTGTCCAGCTTAGATTGTGTCAGTGTTTTCTCAGTCTTGTTGGATTCTCTGGAGTGGCAGATATACATTCCATGTCTTTAGTTAGATTGTGGAACTTTTTGTATTATCTGCTGTGGATATTTTTGGAAGGGTTTTAATACTGACCGCTTAGTATTCTGTCCTATCTTTCCCTATTTAGCTAGAGTGGCCTCTTTTGCTGAAACCTGTTTTCTGCCTGTGTGTGTCTTTCCTCTCCTACTCACAGTCAATATTCGTGGGGGGCTGCCTATCCTTTGGGGGTTCTGCTCTGAGGCAAGGTAGTATTCCTATTTCCATCTATAGGGGTATTTAGTCCTCCGGCTGAGTCGAGGTGTCTAGGGTTTGTTAGGCACACCCCACGGCTACTTCTAGTTGCGGTGTTAGTTCAGGTTTTGCGGTCAGTACAGTTTCCACCTACTCCAGAGAAAGTTCATGCGGCTCCAAAGTCACCGGATCATAACACCGCAGACAGACTTAATAGGCCTAAAAAAACAAAATAGGCTCTATGCAGCTTCCATTATGTGGCAGGGGTACACAGGCAGCATTCTTGTGCTCGGCGGAGGACAATTGGAAGGAGGGACCGCAGACAGACTTAGTAGGCCTAAAAAAACAAAACAGGCTCTATGCAGCTTCCATTATGTGTCAGGGGTACACAGGCAGCATTGATGTGCTCGACGGAGGACAATTGGAAGGAGGGACCGCAGACAGACTTAGTAGGCCTAAAAAAACAAAACAGGCTCTATGCAGCTTCCATTATGTGTCAGGGGTACACAGGCAGCATTGGTGTGCTCGGCGGAGGACAATTGGAAGGAGGGACCTCAGACAGTAAGTACTCCAAAAAACTAAATAGATGTTAATGTCTCGCAAAAAAAAAAAAAAAAGGTGCCATACTTAGGTCAAGGGGGGGGCTCCTGTTGTGAATTTGCTTTTTGGCTCCCTCTAGTGGTTACTAGTGATTTGACTCTGGATATGTCAGTCATCCCTTGTATGCTCACCTGGGCCGTTAGTTCAGGGGTGTTGCTATATAAGATCCCTGGACCTTCAGTTCAATGCCTGGCAACGTTGTAATCAGAGCTAATCTGTTGTGCTCTTGTCTACTGATCCTGGTTCCTGCTAGATTAAGCTAAGTCTGCTTTCTTGCTTTTTGTTATTTGTTTTTGTTTGCATTTTTGTCCAGCTTGTACTTAATCTGTATCCTGTCCTTGTTGGAAGCTCTAGGGAGCTGGTGTTCTCCCCCCGGGCCGTTAGACGGTTCGGGGGTTCTTGAATTTCCAGCGTGGATGTTTGATAGGGTTTTTGTTGACCATATAAGTTATCTTACTACATTCTGCTATTAGTAAGCGGGCCTCTCTTTGCTAAACCTAGTTCATTTCTATGTTTGTCATTTCCTATTACCTCACCGTTATTATTTGTGGGGGGCTTGTATCCTACTTTTGGGGTCCTTTCTCTGGAGGCAAGAGAGGTCTTTGTTTTCCTCTTCTAGGGGTAGTTAGTTCTCCGGCTGGCGCGAGACATCTAGCGACCAACGTAGGCATGTTCCCCGGCTACTTCTAGTGTTGGCGTTAGGAGTAGATATATGGTCAACCCAGTTACCACTGCCCTATGAGCTGGATTTTTGTACTTCACAGACTTACCTATTTCTCTGAGACCCTCGCCATTGGGGTCATAACAGTTTGCCAGGCCAGTATTAAATGTTAAATGCATTGCAGAAGCGGGATTATAAGAAAGAAAATTCAGATTTTTTTTTTTTTTTTCTCTCTCTCTCATTTCTCTCTCTCTCATTTTTTTTTCTTTTCCCCTTTACCTCTGAGTGGCTCAAGCTTGCTGCAGACATGAATGTCCAGACCTTGATTACAAGTGTGGACCAGCTTGCTGCTCGTGTGCAGGGTATACAAGATTATGTTACCAGAAATCCTATGTCAGAACCTAAGATACCGATTCCTGAATTGTTTTTCGGAGACCGATTTAAGTTTAGAAATTTCAGGAATAATTGTAAATTATTTTTGTCCCTGAGACCCTGTTCATCTGGAGACTCCGCTCAGCAAGTGAAAATTGTTATGTCTTTTTTACGGGGCGACCCTCAGGATTGGGCCTTCTCGCTGGCGCCAGGAGATCCGGCATTGGCGGATATTGATGCGTTTTTTCTGGCGCTCGGTTTACTTTATGAGGAACCAAATCTTGAGATTCAGGCAGAAAAAGCCTTGCTGGCTATGTCTCAGGGCCAGGACGAGGCTGAAGTGTATTGCCAAAAATTTCGGAAATGGTCCGTGCTGACTCAGTGGAACGAGTGTGCACTGGCCGCAAATTTTAGAAATGGCCTTTCTGAAGCCATTAAGAATGTGATGGTGGGTTTCCCTATTCCCACAGGTCTAAATGATTCCATGGCCCTGGCTATTCAAATTGACCGGCGGTTGCGGGAGCGCAAAACCGCAAATTCCCTTATGGTGTTGTCTGAACAGGCACCTGATTTAAGGCAATGTGATAGAAAAACCGCAAATTGACCTATGGTGCTGTCTGAACAAACACCTGATTTAATGCAATGTGATAGAATCCTGACTAGAAATGAGCGGAAAATTCATAGACGCCAGAATGGCTTGTGTTACTACTGTGGTGATTCTACACATGTTATCTCAGCATGCTCTAAACGTCTAACTAAGGTTGTTAGTCCTGTCACCGTTGGTAATTTGCAATCTAAATTTATTCTATCTGTAACTTTGATTTGTTCACTGTCATCTTATCCTGCCATGGCGTTTGTAGATTCAGGTGCTGCCCTGAGTCTTATGGATCTGTCATTTGCCAAGCGCTGTGGTTTTGTTCTTGAGCCATTAGAAAATCCAATCCCTCTTAGGGGTATTGATGCTACGCCGTTGGCAGAAAATAAACCGCAGTTTTGGACACAGGTTACCATGTGTATGACTTCTGAACATCGGGAGGTTATACGTTTTCTTGTTTTGCATAAAATGCATGATTTGGTTGTTTTGGGGTTGCCATGGTTGCAGACCCATAATCCAGTCTTGGATTGGAAGGCCATGTCAGTGTCAAGTTGGGGATGCCGTGGAAATCATGGGGATTCCCTGCCCGTGTCTATTGCTTCCTCTACGCCTTCGGAAGTTCCGGAGTATTTGTCTGATTATCAGGATGTTTTCAGCGAGTCCAGGTCCAGTGCACTGCCTCCTCATAGGGAGTGTGACTGCGCAATAGAGTTGATTCCAGGCAGTAAGTTTCCTAAGGGAAGATTATTTAACCTGTCGGTACCTGAACATACCGCTATGCGTTCATATATTAGAGAGTCTCTGGAGAAGGGGCATATCCGTCCTTCTTCTTCCCCTCTTGGTGCGGGATTCTTTTTTGTGGCCAAAAAGGACGGATCTTTGAGGCCTTGTATTGACTATCGGCTCTTAAATAAGATCACTGTCAAATTTCAGTATCCTTTGCCGCTGTTGTCAGACTTGTTTGCCCGGATTAAAGGTGCCAAGTGGTTCACCAAGATAGATCTTCGTGGTGCGTACAACCTTGTGCGCATTAAGCAAGGAGATGAATGGAAAACCGCATTCAATACGCCCGAAGGTCATTTTGAGTACTTGGTGATGCCTTTTGGGCTCTCTAATGCGCCTTCAGTTTTTCAGTCCTTTATGCATGACATTTTCCGGAAGTATCTGGATAAATTTTTGATCGTTTATCTGGACGATATTCTGGTTTTTTCTGATGATTGGGACTCGCATGTAGAACAGGTCAGGATGGTTTTCAAGATTTTGCGTGAAAATTCTTTGTTTGTTAAAGGCTCAAAGTGTCTCTTTGGTGTACAGAAGGTTCCCTTTTTAGGGTTCATTTTTTCCCCTTCTGCTGTGGAGATGGACCCAGTCAAGGTCCGAGCTATTCATGATTGGACTCAGCCCTCGTCAGTTAAGAGTCTTCAGAAGTTCTTGGGTTTTGCTAACTTTTACCGTCGTTTTATCGCTAATTTTTCTAGCGTTGTTAAACCTTTGACGGATATGACCAAGAAAGGCTCTGATGTAGCTAACTGGGCTCCTGCTGCCGTGGAGGCTTTCCAGGAGTTGAAACGCCGGTTTACTTCGGCGCCTGTTTTGTGCCAGCCTGATGTCTCACTGCCCTTTCAGGTTGAGGTGGATGCTTCAGAGATTGGGGCAGGGGCCGTTTTGTCTCAGAGAGGCCCTGGTTGCTCTACTATGAGGCCTTGTGCCTTTTTCTCTAGGAAGTTTTCGCCTGCAGAGCGAAATTATGATGTGGGCAATCGGGAGTTGTTGGCCATGAAGTGGGCATTTGAGGAGTGGCGTCATTGGCTCGAGGGTGCTAAGCATCGTGTGGTGGTTTTGACTGATCACAAAAATCTGATGTATCTCGAGTCTGCTAAACGCCTGAATCCTAGACAGGCCCGCTGGTCATTGTTTTTCTCCCGTTTTGACTTTGTGGTCTCGTATTTACCAGGTTCGAAGAATGTGAAGGCCGATGCTCTGTCTAGGAGCTTTGTGCCTGATGCTCCTGGAGTCGCTGAACCTGTGGGTATTCTTAAGGAAGGAGTTATCTTGTCAGCTATTTCTCCGGATCTGCGACGTGTGTTGCAGAGATTTCAGGCTGGTAGGCCTGACTCTTGTCCACCTGACAGATTGTTTGTGCCTGCTAGGTGGACCAGTAGAGTCATTTCCGAGGTTCATTCCTCGGTGTTGGCAGGGCACCCGGGAATTTTTGGCACCAGGGATCTGGTGGCCAGGTCCTTTTGGTGGCCGTCCTTGTCTAGGGATGTGCGGTCGTTTGTGCAGTCCTGTGGGACTTGTGCTCGAGCTAAGCCTTGCTGTTCTCGTGCCAGCGGGTTGCTCTTGCCCTTGCCTGTCCCGAAGAGACCTTGGACACACATCTCTATGGATTTCATTTCTGATCTTCCGGTGTCTCGGGGCATGTCTGTCATCTGGGTGATATGTGATCGTTTCTCCAAGATGGTCCATTTGGTTCCTTTGCCTAAGCTGCCTTCCTCTTCCGATCTGGTTCCTGTGTTCTTCCAGAACGTGGTCCGTTTACACGGCATTCCTGAGAATATTGTGTCGGACAGAGGATCCCAGTTTGTTTCCAGGTTCTGGCGATCCTTTTGTGGTAGGATGGGCATTGATTTGTTGTTTTCGTCCTCTTTTCATCCACAGACTAATGGACAAACAGAGCGAACTAATCAGACTCTGGAGGCTTATTTGAGGTGTTTTGTCTCTTCTGATCAGGATGATTGGGTGACCTTCTTGCCGTTGGCTGAATTTGCCCTTAATAATCGGGCTAGTTCCGCCACCTTGGTTTCGCCATTTTTCTGCAACTCTGGTTTCCATCCTCGTTTTTCCTCGGGACATGTGGAGCCTTCTGACTGTCCTGGGGTGGATTCTGTGGTAGATAGGTTGCAGCAGATCTGGAATCATGTGGTGGACAACTTGAAGTTGTCACAGGAGAAGGCTCAGCGTTTTGCCAACCGCCGCCGCGGTGTGGGTCCCCGACTTCGTGTTGGGGATTTGGTATGGCTGTCTTCTCGATTTGTTCCTATGAAGGTCTCCTCTCCCAAATTTAAGCCTCGCTTCATTGGTCCGTACAAGATATTGGAAATCCTTAATCCTGTGTCCTTTCGCCTGGATCTTCCGGTGTCGTTTGCCATTCACAACGTATTTCATAGGTCCTTGTTGCGGCGGTACGTTGTGCCTGTGGTTCCTTCTGCTGAGCCTCCTGCTCCGGTGTTGGTTGAGGGCGAGTTGGAGTACGTGGTGGAGAAGATCTTAGATTCTCGTCTCTCCAGGCGGAGGCTTCAGTACCTGGTCAAGTGGAAGGGCTATGGTCAGGAGGATAATTCCTGGGTGGTTGCCTCTGATGTGCATGCGGCCGATTTAGTTCGGGCCTTTCACGCCGCTCATCCTGATCGCCCTGGTGGTCTTGGTGAGGGTTCGGTGACCCCTCACTAAGGAGGGGGTACTGTTGTGAATTTGCTTTTTGGCTCCCTCTAGTGGTTACTAGTGATTTGACTCTGGATATGTCAGTCATCCCTTGTATGCTCACCTGGGCCGTTAGTTCAGGGGTGTTGCTATATAAGATCCCTGGACCTTCAGTTCAATGCCTGGCAACGTTGTAATCAGAGCTAATCTGTTGTGCTCTTGTCTACTGATCCTGGTTCCTGCTAGATTAAGCTAAGTCTGCTTTCTTGCTTTTTGTTATTTGTTTTTGTTTGCATTTTTGTCCAGCTTGTACTTAATCTGTATCCTGTCCTTGCTGGAAGCTCTAGGGAGCTGGTGTTCTCCCCCCGGGCCGTTAGACGGTTCGGGGGTTCTTGAATTTCCAGCGTGGATGTTTGATAGGGTTTTTGTTGACCATGTAAGTTATCTTACTACATTCTGCTATTAGTAAGCGGGCCTCTCTTTGCTAAACCTAGTTCATTTCTATGTTTGTCATTTCCTCTTACCTCACCGTTATTATTTGTGGGGGGCTTGTATCCTACTTTTGGGGTCCTTTCTCTGGAGGCAAGAGAGGTCTTTGTTTTCCTCTTCTAGGGGTAGTTAGTTCTCCGGCTGGCGCGAGACATCTAGCGACCAACGTAGGCATGTTCCCCGGCTACTTCTAGTGTTGGCGTTAGGAGTAGATATATGGTCAACCCAGTTACCACTGCCCTATGAGCTGGATTTTTGTACTTCACAGACTTACCTATTTCTCTGAGACCCTCGCCATTGGGGTCATAACAGGCTCCTATGCTGACTTTCAGACATTGTAATTTGGCGCAAAGTATTTACTGGTGTATAAGTAGGACAGGGCCCCTGCCTATTTTAAATAGCATCATACATGTCAAAAAAATGGTTATTGTCAGTGCCAGGCATTGAAGAATTTCAGCGCTTAGACTAAACAGTGGTGGAGCAGCGAGAGATAATTTTGCAAGTGGTAGAGCACTGTTTGACCTGGGGGGGGGGGACACTCTCTCGTGGCCAGCGATACAGGTCCAGGGCCCCTCATGTTACAATGGTGTGTCTGACGTTGGGTGCGCGCCACCACCGCCAGAGACACTTCATTGTACTATGAGGGACCCAGTGGCAGTGCCGTCGACCAAAAGTGGGCACACCCACCTCTTCAGACAAACGGCACTCTGACGGGTGCTTGCGCCAAATGGCGAGACCACGGGCCCGTGGGGGGAGTTAGGCCATTTAGGGAGGTGTAAACATGTCGTATGCTGTACAAACAGCAGCTGCAAATTAAGAGATTGGAACACTCAGTAACACCAGTCCCAAAGCAAGACCTTTTTTCAGGAAAGCTAGGTGTCAGTCGGGAAAGGTGGGGCAAAATAATTAGAAATCCATGAGTGGTTCATTTTAATGAAGGTTAGATCATCAACATTTTGGGTCGCCAGACGAGTCCTTTTTTCGGTCAGTATTGAACCAGCAGCACTGAATACTCTTTCTGATAGCACACTAGCTGCTGGGCAAGCAAGCTCCTGCAATGCATATTCGAGGCCAGGTGTCCATTTTGGATGTCCAGTAATCAAAGGGGAATGACGGTTGAGGGAGAACATCGATAATGGAGGAAAAATAGTTAGTAACCATACTGGACAAATGTTGTCTCCTGTCACTTTGAATTGAGGCTGCAGTACCTATCGTGTCTGCGTTCATTGCAAAATCACTTCACAACCTGGTCAGAAAACCCCTCTGTCCAACGCCACTTCTGATTTGTGCACCTCTAACACCTCTGCCCTGTTGCCCCCTGCAGCTCATGTGAGAACCATCACCGGCGCTGTGTGCTGGGAATGCCTGGATCAAACGGTCTACAAGAGTAGCTTGTTTGGTTGCCAATATTTGTTCGAGGTTCTCACGTGGCATGATATTTTGCAATTTGCCTTTATAGCGAGGATCAAGGAGGCAGGCCAACCAGTAATCGTCATCGGTCATCATTTTTATAATGCGTGGGTCCCTTTTGAGGATACGCAAGGCATAATCCACCATGTGGGCCAATGTTCCAGTTGTCAAATCAGTGCATGTGCTGGGTTGAGGAGCACTTTTGGGCCAATCAACGTCACTTGTCTCCCTCAAAAAACCTGAACCCGGCCTTGCAACGCCAGCAGTTTCTATTGCCCCCTGAGAAGATTCCTCATCCAAAAAATACTCATCCCCATCATCCTCCTCATCCTCCTCCTCTTCGCCCGCCACCTCGTCCTGTAGACTTCCCTGAGCAGACAATGGCTGACTGTCATCTAGGCTTCCCTCGTCCTCGGCTGCAGACGCCTGCTCCTTTATGTGCATCAAACTTTGCATCAGCAGACGCATTAGGGGGATGCTCATGCTTATTATGGCGTTGTCTGCACTAACCAGCCGTGTGCATTCCTCAAAACACTGAAGGACTTGACACAGGTCTTGTAGCTTCGACCACTGCACACCTGACAACTCCATGTCTGCCATCCAACTGCCTACCCGTGTATGTGTACCCTCCCACAAATACATAACAGCACACCTCTGTTCGCACAGTCTCTGAAGCATGTGCAGTGTGGAGTTCCACCTTGTTGCAACGTCAATGATTAGGCGATGCTGGGGAAGTTTCAAAGACCGCTGATGGTTCTGCATACGGCTAGAGTGTACGGGCGAACGGCGGATGTGCGAGCAAAGTCTGCGCACTTTCAGGAGCAGGTCGTGTAACCCCGGATAACTTTTCAGAAAGCACTGCACCACCAGGTTTAAGGTGTGAGCCAGGCAAGGAATGTGTTTCAGTTGTGAAAGTGCTATGGCAGCCATAAAATTCCTTCCGTTATCACTCACTACCTTGCCTGCCTCAAGATGTACAGTGCCCAGCCATGACTGAGTTTCTTGGTGCAAGAACTCGGACAGAACTTCCGCGGTGTGTCTGTTGTCACCCAAACACTTCATTGCCAATACAGCCTGCTGATGCTTGCCACTAGCTGTTCCATAATGGGACACCTCGTGTGCAACAGTGCCAGCTGCGGATAGAGTGGTCGTGTGACTGCGGTCTGTGGACGAGCTCTCGCTTCTGCTGGAGGATGAGGAGGAGGAGGGGGGACGAATGCCTACAGCCAACTGTTTCCTAGACCGTGGGCTAGGAAGAACTGTCCCAATATTGCTGTCCCCTGTGGACCCTGCATCCACCACATTAACCCAGTGTGCCGTGATGGAGACTGTTGTGAATTCTGCTCTTGGGCTCCCTCCGGTGGTTATAAGTGGTAGCGCTGCTGTGTTTGGATCGCAGCATCCTTCAGGTGTTTCCATTTCGTGCAATTCTGACTGGGCTATTTAGTCTGGCTTGACCCTTTGGTCAGTGCCAGTTGTTCATTGTTTCTGGAGGATTCACATCCCTTCCTGGTCTCTCCTGCTTGCTGTTCATTTCAAGAAAGATAAGTTCTGCTTGTTTTTGCAGCCCACATGTTGAGGGCCTTATTGTTCAGTGCATTTCATGTTTTTTCTTGTCCAGCTTAATCTGTGTAAGGATTTATGCAGCCAAGCTGGAATCTCTGGAGAGGCAGATATACCCTCCATGTCTTTAGTTAGATGTGGAGTTTTTGTATTCTCTGTGGTGGATATTTTCTAGTATTTTAAAACTTACCGCATAGTACTCTGTCCTATCTTTCCTATCTAGCTAGATTGGCCTTCTTTGCTAAATCCTGTTTTCAGTCTGTGTATGTTTTTCCCTCTCCTCTCACAGTCAATATTTGTGGGGGGCTGTCTATCCTTTGGGGATTTTCTCTGAGGCAATATAGTTTTCCCTTTTCTATCTATAGGGTTAATTAGTCCTCCGGCTGTGTCGAGGTGTCTAGGATTGGTAGGTACATCCCACGGCTACTTCTAGTTGCGGTGTTAAGTTCAGGGTCTGCGGTCAGTACAGATACCACCTTCTCCAGAGTACGTCTCATGCTGCTCCTAGGCCACCAGATCATAACAGTACAACTGGCCAACAATGAGTTAACCGCATCTCAGAAGAAGGGAAAGAAAGTGCCGAGCCATTTTTTTTTTCTGTACTCTGTTGTGTTTTGTTTTTTTCCCTCTTTACCTCTGGGTGGTTCAGGATTTTGGCGCTGACATGGATGTTCAGGGACTTGCTTCTCGTGTGGATCAACTTGCTGCTAGAGTACAGGGTATTTCTGATTATATTGTTCAGACTCCGGTTTTTGAGCCTAGAATTCCAACTCCTGATCTGTTTTTTGGGGACAGGTCCAAATTTTTGAGCTTTAAAAATAACTGTAAACTGTTTTTTGCTCTGAAGCCCCGTTCCTCTGGTGATCCCATCCAGCAGGTTAAAATTGTCATATCTCTGTTGCGTGGCGATCCTCAGGATTGGGCGTTTTCCCTGGAATCTGGGAATCTGGCCTTGCTTAATGTAGACACCTTTTTTCAGGCGCTTGGGTTATTGTATGATGAACCTAATTCTGTGAATCATGCTGAGAAAACCTTGTTTGCCCTGTGTCAGGGTCAAGAAGCGGCAGAATCGTATTGCCAGAAATTTAGAAAATGGTCTGTGCTTACTAAGTGGAATGAGGATGCTTTGGCGGCAATTTTCAGAAAGGGTCTTTCTGAATCCGTTAAAGATGTTATGGTGGGGT
This sequence comes from Ranitomeya variabilis, assembly GCF_051348905.1. Classification (NCBI taxonomy): domain Eukaryota; kingdom Metazoa; phylum Chordata; class Amphibia; order Anura; family Dendrobatidae; genus Ranitomeya; species Ranitomeya variabilis. Next base: position 507,020,784 of record NC_135233.1, read on the forward strand.
TCCCCACGCCTGCTGGTCTGAGTGATTCTATGTCTCTGGCCATTCAAATTGATCGGCGATTGCATGAGCGCAGAGTTGTGCACACTATGGCGTTGTCTTCCGAGCGGAGTCCTGAGCCTATGCAGTGTGATAGGATTGTGTCTAGAGCTGAACGACAAGGATTCAGATGTCAGAATAGGTTGTGTTTTTTCTGCAGCAATTCTGCTCATGTTATTTCTGATTGCCCTAAGCGTGCCAAGAGAATCGCTAATTCTGTTACCATCAGTACTGTACAACCTAAATTTCTGTTATCTGCGACCCTGATCTGCTCATTATCGTCATTTTCTGTCATGGCATTTGTGGATTCAGGCGCCGCTTTAAATTTAATGGACTTAGAATTTGCCAGACGTTGTGGTTTTCCCTTACAGCCTTTGCAGAGTCCTATCCCTTTGAGGGGAATTGATGCTACACCATTGGCTAAAAATAAACCTCAGTTTTGGACACAGCAAACCATGTGCATGGCACCAGCCCATCAGGAAGATTGTCATTTTCTGGTGTTGCATAATTTGCATGATGCTATTGTGCTGGGGTTTCCATGGTTACAGGTGCATAATCCGGTGTTGGATTGGAAATCTATGTCTGTGACTAGTTGGGGTTGTCAGGGGGTTCATGATGACGTTTTTTTGATGTCAATTTCCTCCTCCCCCTCTTCTGAAATTCCTGAGTTTGTCAGATTTCCAGGATGTTTTTGATGAGCCCAAGTCCAGTTCCCTTCCACCGCATAGGGACTGTGATTGTGCTATTGACTTGATTCCAGGCTGTAAGTTCCCTAAGGGCCGACTTTTCAACCTGTCTGTGCCAGAACATGCCGCCATGCGGAGTTATGTTAAGGAGTCTTTGGAGAAGGGATCTTCATATAATCTTGTTCGTATTAAGCAGGGTGACGAATGGAAAACTGCGTTTAATACGCCCTAGGGCCATTTTGAATATCTTGTGATGCCATTCGGACTCTCTAATGCTCCATCTGTGTTTCAGTCCTTCATGCATGATATATTTCGGAATTATCTTGATAAATTCATGATTGTATATTTGAATGATATTTTGATTTTTTCAGATGATTGGGAGTCTCATGTGAAACAAGTCAGGATGGTATTTAAGATCCTTCGTGATAATGCCTTGTTTGTGAAGGGGTCTAAGTGCCTTTTTGGAGTACAGAAGGTTTCTTTTTTGGGCTTCATTTTTTCTCCCTCATCTATAGAAATGGATCCAGTTAAGGTTCAGGCCATTCATGATTGGATCCAGCCCACATCCGTGAAGAGCCTTCAGAAATTTTTGGGCTTTGCTAATTTTTATCGCCGTTTCATTGCCAACTTCTCCAGTGTGGTTAAACACCTGACCGATTTGACGAAGAAAGGCGCTGATGTGACGAATTGGTCCTCTGCGGCTGTTTCTGCCTTTCAGGAGCTTAAACGCCGATTTACTTCCGCCCCTGTGTTGCGTCAGCCGGATGTTTCTCTTCCTTTTCAGGTTGAGGTTGACGCTTCTGAGATTGGGGCAGGGGCCATTTTGTCTCAGAGGAATTCTGATGGTTCCTTGATGAAACCGTGTGCCTTCTTTTCTCGAAACTTTTCGCCTGCGGAACGCAATTATGATGTCGGCAATCGTGAGTTGTTGGCTATGAAGTGGGCATTTGAGGAGTGGCGACATTGGCTTGAGGAGGCCAAGCACCGTATTGTGGTCTTGACCGATCATAAGAATCTGATTTATCTCAAGTCTGCCAAACGGCTGAATCCTAGACAGGCCCGATGGTCCCTGTTTTTCTCCCATTTTGATTTTGTTGTCTTGTATCTTCCGGGTTCTAAGAATGTTAAGGCTGATGCCCTCTCTTGGAGTTTTTTGCCTGATTCCCCTGGGGTCCTTGAGCCGGTCGGCATTCTCAAGGAGGGGGTGATTCTTTCTGCCATCTCCCCTGATTTACGACGGGTTCTTCAGGAATTTCAGGCTGATAAACCTGACCGCTGTCCAGTAGGGAAACTGTTTGTTCCTGACAGATGGACTAGCAAAGTGATTTCTGAGGTTCATTGTTCTGTGTTGGCTGGCCATCCTGGGATTTTTGGTACCAGAGATTTGGTTAGTAGGTCCTTTTGGTGGCCTTCTTTGTAACGGGATGTGCGTTCTTTTGTGCAGTCCTGTGGGACTTGGGCGCGGGCCAAGCCTTGCTGTTCCCGCGCTAGTGGGTTGCTCTTGCCTTTGCCGGTCCCTGAGAGGCCTTGGATGCATATTTCTATGGATTTTATTTCAGATCTTCCTGTTTCCCAGAGGATGTCGGTTATCTGGGTGATTTGTGACCGGTTTTCTAAGGTGGTTCATTTGGTACCTTTGTCTAAATTGCCCTCCTCTTCTGATTTGGTTCCATTGTTTTTTCAGCATGTGGTTCGTTTGCATGGCATTCCGGAGAACATTGTGTCCGATAGAGGTTCCCAGTTTGTTTCTAGGTTTTGGCGGGCCTTTTGTGCTAGGCTGGGCATTGATTTGTCTTTTTCTTCCGCATTTCATCCTCAGACAAATGGCCAAACCGAGCGAACTAACCAGACTTTGGAAACTTATTTGAGATGCTTTGTGTCTGCCGATCAGGATGATTGTGTGGCTTTCTTGCCATTGGCCGAGTTTGCCCTTAATAATCGGGCTAGTTCTGCTACCTTGGTTTCACCTTCTTTTGTTATTTTTGGTTTCATCCTCGTTTTTCTTCAGGGCAGGTTGAGCCTTCTGATTGTCCTGGGGTGGACTCTGTGGTTGACAGGTTGCAGCAAATTTGGGCTCATGTTGTGGACAATTTGGTGTTGTCTCAGGAGGAGGCTCAGCGTTTTGCTAACCATCGTCGGCGTGTGGGTTCCCGGCTTCGGGTTGGGGATTTGGTCTCGTTGTCTTCCCGTCATGTTCCTATGAAGGTTTCTTCCCCTAAGTTCAAGCCTCGGTTTATTGGTCCTTATAGGATTTCTGAGATTATCAATCCAGTGTCTTTTCGTGTGGCCCTTCCAGCCTCTTTTTCCATCCATAATGTTTTTCATAGATCTTTGTTGCGGATCTGTGGATCCTCCTGCACCGGTGTTGATTGATGGGGAGTTGGAGTATGTTGTTGAGAAGATTTTGGATTCTCGTTTGTCGAGGTGGAAGCTTCAGTATCTTGTCAAATGGAAAGGTTATGGCCAGGAGGATAATTCTTGGGTTGTTGCCTCCGATGTTCATGCTGACGATTTAGTTCGTGCCTTTCATTTGGCTCGTCCTGATCAGCCTGGGGGCTCTGGTGAGGGTTCGGCGACCCCTCCTCAAGGGGGGTACTGTTAAGTTCAGGGTCTGCGGTCAGTACAGATACCACCTTCTCCAGAGTACGTCTCATGCTGCTCCTAGGCCACCAGATCATAACAGGAGACGTAACGCCCCTGGCCATGCCTACTGGTCCATGCATCTGTTGTCAGGTGCACCTTTCTACTCACAGATTGCCTGAGTGCATGGACAATGCGGTATTTTACATGCTGGTGGAGGGCTGGGATGGCTTTTCTCGAAAAGAAGTGTCGACTGGGTAGCTCGTAGCGTGGTACAGTGTAGTCCATCAGGGCTTTGAAAGCTTCAGTTTCAACTAACCGGTAGGGCATCATCTGTAACGAGATTAGTCTAGCAATGTGGGCGTTCAAACCCTGTGTTCGCGGATGCGAGTATGAGTACTTCCTTTTCCTAACGAGAGTCTCATGTAGGGTGAGCTGGAGAGGAGAGCTGCATAGGGTGGAACTAGCGGGGGTGCCGGTGGACATGGCAGACTGAGAGAGGGTTGGTGATGGTATTCTTGCTGTTGCCCTACATACAGTGTTTCCTACCACGAACCTGGTGATTCCCTGACTGTTTTGGCCTTGCGACGAAACCGCCACATTTACTGCAGGTGGTGTGGTAAACGGTGGGCTTACAGTGAGGGAAGGGATGTAGCGTTGCTGACTAGCTTCATTGTGAGAGGGTGCTACAATGTTAAGGGACGTTTGGTAGTTAGTCCAGGCTTGCAAGTGCATGGTGGTTAAATGTCTACGCATGCAACTTGTATTTAGATTTTTTACATTCTGACCTCTGCTGAAGGTCCTTGAGCATTTCTTACAGATGACTTTGCACTGATCATTTGGATCTTGGTTAAAATAATGCCAGACTGCACTCTTCCTACTATCGGATACCTTTTCAGGCATTGCACACTGAGCTACTGTAACCGGATGGCCACGCTGTCCTACAACTGGTTTTGTTTTTGCCACACCTTTTGACCAGATACGGGCCTGCCAGATGGAACCTGTTGCGATGTTGATGCCTGCTGCGGCTCCTCCTCCTCTGTTTCAGAGCTTCTGCCGCCTGCACCCTGTTCCCCAATGGCTGCCAATCGGGGTCAACAACTGTGTCATCTATGACCTCCTCTTCTATGTCCTGGGCACCTTCCTCTGGGTCACCGTGTAAGCCGGTGCTATAGCGTTCGTGACGGGGCTTAATAGTCTCATCAGGGTCAGATTCTGGATCAGTACACTGTGAGGGCAATGTTCTGATCTGAGTCAAAGGAACAGCATAATAATCTGGCTGTGGCTGTGCATCTGTGCACTCCATGTCCGATTCATCTTGTAATGGGCATGGCCTGTTAACAATTTCCCTTTCTAACCCAGGAACGGTATGTGTAAAGAGCTCCATGGAGTAACCTGTTGTGTCGCCTGACGCATCCTTCTCTGTTGCTCTGGGTGAAGAACACAAGGAAGCGACTTGTCCCTGACCGGGAACATCCACTGACGATGCGTTGCTTTTACATTTTGCACTTACCGAGGAGGAGGCGAAAGAGCTAGAGGCAGAGTCAGCAAGGAAAGACAAAACTTGTTCCTGCTGCTCCGGCTTTAAAAGCGGTTTTCCTACTGCCAGAAAAGGGAGAGTTCGAGGCCTTGTGTAGCCAGACGATGACGCGGGCTCAACAACTCGAGACTTAGGGTCTATATTGCTTTTCCCACGACCACCTGATGCTCCACGACCACCACCACTACCATCATTACCAGCTGGCAATGACCGCCCACGGCCACGACCTCTTCCACCAGACTTCCTCATTCTTGGAAAAATGAAACCAAACTAACAACCGTTATGTGGTCCTGTACAACCAGGTAGAAGGTGTACGTAAACTTGTTGTGAATTTAAATCTCCCTTTTTTATGTGTGGGAGAATGCAGGAAAAAATCAGGCCCACTGGATTACACTACACAGTTTGATTGGCAGAAAGAGGCTGGCAGATATGCCACTAACAGGAGTGACGCAGATGCACACACTGGCAATAGAAATCTCCCTCTTTATGTGTGGGAGAATGCAGGGAAAAATCAGGCCCTCTGGATTACACTACACAGTTTGATTGGCAGAAAGAGGCTGGCAGATATGCCACTAACAGGAGTGATGCAGATGCACACACTGGCAATAGAAATCTCCCTCTTTATGTGTGGGAGAATGCAGGGAAAAATCAGGCCCTCTGGATTACACTACACAGTTTGATTGGCAGAAAGAGGCTGGCAGATATGCCACTAACAGGAGTGACGCAGATGCACACACTGTCAATAGAAATCTCCCTCTTTATGTGTGGGAGAATGCAGGGAAAAATCAGGCCCACTGTATTACACTACACAGTTTGATTGGCAGAAAGAGGCTGGCAGATATGCCACTAACAGGACTAACACACGCAGATGCACACACTGGCAATAGAAATCTCCCTCTTTATGTGTGGGAGAATGCAAGATTTAATCAGGCCCACTATATTACAGTATATTTTCTGTGGCACAAAATGAAGGACAGATACCACAGACAGCACTGGCACAGATGCACATATTTGGCTATATTATTCTCCCTTTATTTTAATTTTTTTTTTTTATATGGGAGACAAGTAAATAAATCAGGCCCACTATATCACAGTATAGTTTCTGTGGCACACAATGAATGGCAGATACCACAGACAGCAGTGGCACAGATGCACAGATTTGGCAAGATTATTCTCCCTTTATTTTATTTTATTTTTTTTTATATGGTATAGTTTCTGTGGCACAAAATGAATGACAGATACCGCAGACAGCACTGGCACAGATTTGGCAAGATTATTCTCCCTTTATTTTAAATTTTTTTTTTATATGGGAGACAAGTAAATAAATCAGGCCCACTATATCACAGTATATTTTCTGTGGCACAAAATGAATGACAGATACCGCAGACAGCACTGGCACATATTTGGCAAGATTATTCTCCCTTTATTTATTTTTTTTTTTTTTTGGGGGGGGGGAGACAAGTGATTTAAACAGGCCCACTATATCACAGTATAGTTTCTGTGGCACAAAAAGGATGACAGATACCACAGACAGCACTGGCACAGATTTGGCAAGATTATTCTCCCTTTATTTTTTTTTATTTTTTTTATATAGGAGACAAGTGATTTAATCAGGCCCACTATATCACAGTATAGTTTCTGAGGCACAAAATGAATGACAGATACCACACACAGCACTGGCACAGATGCACTGATTGGCAATATCAATCTCCCTTCTTAGGTGTGGGATTGTGCAGAAAAATACAGGCCCACTGTTTTACACTACACAGTTTCAGGGGCTGAAAGTGGCTGGAAGATATTAAAAAAAAAAAAAAAAAAAAAGGACTGTACTACAATTAATATCTCCCTACAATAATCTCTGAAAAATATGGCAGGCAGCAATAAAAAGGACTGCTGCACACAAAAAATGAGGACAAACAAACAAGATAGCTGTGCACAAGATAGCTGTGCAGAAAGGAAGGAGCAACAGGATTTTTGCTTTTAAAAAAGCAATTGGTTTGCACAGCGGCGTACACACAGCAATGCAGCTATCAGGGAGCATTATAAGCTACAGAGCTGATGCACAGAATCTTGCCTCCACTGTCCCTGCAAAGAAAAGGTGGTGTTGGACAGTGGAAATCGCTACAGCACAAGCGGTTTGGGGGTTAATTTACCCTGCCTAACGCTATCCCTGCTTCTGACGAAGCGGCAGCAACCTCTCCCTATGCTCAGATCAGCAGCAGTAAGATGGCGGTCGGCGGGAACGCCCCTTTATAGCCCCTGTGACCAGGGGCTGGCTGGCACTTTTCAGCCTGGGGGGCAATCACAAGGCAGTGGCCCTCGAGTTGCGGTGGCCCTCCTTTTCCCTGCTTACCTCTGACCATTGCATTAAAGCAGCAGACATAACAGGCTTTAAAAACAGGCTGGTACAGAGATATGGGAACAGAACTGAGCTTGCTGCATAGATATGGGAGCAGAACCGAGCTTACTACAGAGATATGGGAGCAGAACCGAGCTTACTACAGAGATATGGGAGCAGAACCGAGCTTACTACAGAGATATTGGAGCAGAACAGAGCTTCCTATAGAGATATAGGAGCAGAACAGAGCTTACTGCAGAGATATGGGAGCAGAACGGAGCTTACTACAGACATATGGGAGCAGAACGGAGCTTACTACAGACATATGGGCGCAGAACGGAGCTTACTACAGAGCAGTATAATATAGTAAAATATATAGATGAATTAGAAATGGCAACACACGCAAACATCATCTGCATTAGTAATACATGCACCATTACATAATTAGTTGTAGGCTGGGTTCACAAGAGTGAAGTTTACATTCTGTATACGCACCACAACCTCCAGCCTCGCGGAGGGTATCCCTCCTGTAAACCCAGCCTGACGGGGACAACCCCTTATAAATGGAAGTGTGCTCCTCTAAACCATGCAATCACTGCCAATCCTCCAACCGTAAGTGGTGAATTTCCAGAGCTGGGAAATGGAATTTCAATATTAGAACACGTCAACTTTGGTTCCCGTCCCTCCTCAAGGAAGTAAGGCAGACAGGTGTGATAAGACTATTAGAAAAACTACTGCCACACACACGGCAGTACATACTGGCAGAAGTGTGAGGGCATTAGTGCCTGTGTATGGACATGTCAGAGGCTAGAGAGAAGAAAGCTTGGTCCCTCTTAGCTTCTGGCAATGTTTTACCTCAGCTCACATTTGGGCCATACCATTGTAAAACAGGTAGACACATTTACCCACTGACCCTACTATTCATAAGGAACTGCTGTCTACCCCTTAGTTGCCCACTGTATATAGTCAGTGTGGGGATGTGGGCTACAGAACAACACAGGGCGATGACACTGCTACCTGAACCCTTCAGCTGCCCTACAATATGCAGGGAGTAAAACCAGTACAAAGTATGGCAGCCTCCCTGCAGAGCTGTCCAGGGCTGGACTGGGACAAAAAAGGAGCAATGCCACACAAACCCCACCAGCCCACAGACTATAAAGGTACCTTCACACTCAGCAACTTTACAACGATATCGCTAGCGATCTGTGACGTTGCAGCGTCCTGGATAGCGATCTCGTCGTGTTTGACACGCAGCAGCGATCTGGATCCTGCTGTGATATCGCTGGTCGGAGCTAGAAGTCCAGAACTTTATTTGGTCGTCAGGTCGGCGTGTATCGTCATGTTTGACATCAAAAGCAACGATGCCAGCAATGTTTTACATGGAGCTAACGACCTGTGACAACGATAAGTGAGTCGCCGTTACGTCACTGGATCGCTCCTGCATCGTTGTGGAGCTGCTGTGTTTGACGTCTCTACAGCGACCTAAACAGCGACGCTGCAGCGATCGGCTCGTTGTCTATATCGCTGCAGCGTCGCTGAGTGTGACGGTACCTTAACACTCCCCCCACACCCGATCAGTGGATTTTCCTATACTGTGTTGTGCCCTTCAACGCTCCTCTTAAAGGCGTTATTTGAAGAGCTATGTGTGAATGTCGCCACAGTGCCCACGATTGATCGCTTCTTTAGAGCGCCGGTTCTCGAGATCATGGGGGTCCCAGCGGTCGGACCCCAGCAACTACAAAGTTCTCGGGAAAGGGGATTACTTGGTATAATCCATTTAAATGTGTTTTCCAATATATATATATTTTATTTTCCCATAGTATTCCTGAAAATAATAAACCAATATTAACCCTCCCAAAGACCAATGTCGCCTATCCGAGAACAGGACAGGAACAGGATTGGCAGGAGGAATGGTACTGTGCAGTGTATATATACAGGACAGGTGGAGGGTACTGTGCAGTGTATATATACAGGAGGAGTGGTACTGTGCAGTGTATATATACAGGAGGAGTGGTACTGTGCAGTGTATATATACAGGAGGAGTGGTACTGTGCAGTGTATATATACAGGAGGAGTGGTACTGTGCAGTGTATATATACAGGACAGGAGGAGTGGTACTGTGCAGTGTATATATACAGGACAGGTGGAGGGTACTGTGCAGTGTATATACAGGAGGAGCGGTACTGTGCAGTGTATATATACAGGAGGAGTGGTACTGTGCAGTGTATATATACAGGAGGAGTGGTACTGTGCAGTGTATATATACAGGACAGGAGGAATGGTACTGTGCAGTGTATATATACAGGACAGGAGGAGTGGTACTGTGCAGTGTATATATACAGGACAGGTGGAGGGTACTGTGCAGTGTATATACAGGAGGAGTGGTACTGTGCAGTGTATATATACAGGAGGAGTGGTACTGTGCAGTGTATATATACAGGAGGAGTGGTACTGTGCAGTGTATATATACAGGAGGAGTGGTACTGTGCAGTGTATATATACAGGAGGAGTGGTACTGTGCAGTGTATATATACAGGACAGGAGGAGTGGTACTGTGCAGTGTATATATACAGGACAGGAGGAGTGGTACTGTGCAGTGTATATATACAGGACAGGTGGAGGGTACTGTGCAGTGTATATATACAGGAGGAGTGGTACTGTGCAGTGTATATATACAGGAGGAGTGGTACTGTGCAGTGTATATATACAGGACGAGTGGTACTGTGCAGTGTATATATACAGGACGAGTGGTACTGTGCAGTGTATATATACAGGACAGGAGGAGTGGTACTGTGCAGTGTATATATACAGGACAGGAGGAGTGGTACTGTGCAGTGTATATATACAGGACAGGTGGAGGGTACTGTGCAGTGTATATACAGGAGGAGTGGTACTGTGCAGTGTATATATACAGGAGGAGTGGTACTGTGCAGTGTATATATACAGGAGGAGTGGTACTGTGCAGTGTATATATACAGGACAGGAGGAATGGTACTGTGCAGTGTATATATACAGGACAGGAGGAGTGGTACTGTGCAGTGTATATATACAGGACAGGTGGAGGGTACTGTGCAGTGTATATACAGGAGGAGTGGTACTGTGCAGTGTATATATACAGGAGGAGTGGTACTGTGCAGTGTATATATACAGGACAGGA